>NC_141144.1:32620776-33901192 GCF_053477565.2 Lygodium microphyllum | reverse complement strand
TTTGAATGGTATCTTTGATGGCAATTCGAAAGTGCCAATAACTCCAAAAGTGGGTAAAACTATAGAGTAAGTACTCTCCACTGAGAGGTAGTGAAGGAAATATGATGCCCTTATGTTGTTGCATTATGCAATGAGTTGTTTCCTATTTCAGAGCTCACTTGATGGTAGCTCCTTCCTCCCTTGGTCTTTGAACACTCAAATAACCCTCACTGAGCTCCTAAACAACCTTCTCTTGGCTTGCATGGGTAATTTCAACAAGACCTAGCCTGTTTTGCTACTTTGCAATCTTCTAACTATAATTTCTAGCTTTAATTAATTAATTTTCAAAATTGAAATGATTCTAATTGGAGTCTAGTAATTGTAATTTATATCTTTGATTAATTAATTTTTAGAATTTTAATTCTAAAATTTCATTAACTATACATTTGATCGTATCCAAGAACTTTCTAGTACCCATTCACAAATAAGGTGCTAGTCCCCATGGGACATTTAATGGTCTCAATATTAATTCACATTGGATTAACAGTAATTTATTAATTAATATCTAGTCCTAGAATGTCACCACTAGACATCTTATTGACCCAGTTAATGGCCTAGATCCCAAATTGATACTAAGTATGCGCAAGTACCTACCGTGGTGCATAACTTTGTACAAGCCTTTCCAATGTCACCCACCACTATTCCCTTTGGTCACTTAAGCCATGAGCATGACTTAACTGACTTATGCTCCACATGTGTACCTCACATACCCATAGCTTAACAATACCAAACCCAAGCACTAAAAATACACATCCTTGTGAGAGGCTCTCAGAGTGTCAAGAATCCTAGTAGCTACAATATGATAGTGCACAAAGAACTGTAATCAAATGCCAACTCTTTGGTAGCTTGCTACCAAATGTATAATAAATCAAGTGTGTTGTATTATCTTGCTAAGCAAGGTGATTTCCTCGTGTATACTAGGCATGCTTGCACTATGGACCTCGATGAGAAGTCTTCACCTTAATGAAGATAAGATGAACAACATTTTTGAACTACCATAAATATAATCAACAACGTGTAATATGAGCTAGATTCTAGCACCTTGAATATGCCCTCCAAGCTATGCAACTTTGACTATGTCCTTCAATTGCAGGTTTTGAGCTCTAATACATTCGAGCCATTTTGGTGAGGTTTCTAGTCTGTAAAAGACCTCGAGAACCTTGGTTCTGATGCACCTCCATTGCAAGATCCCTCATTGAACATATACAAGGAGGACACCCTCTATATGACAACTAGGATAGGGGAGTGACCTTAAGCAGGAGGCTCTACAACAAGATCCCTCATTTCGATCTTTATGTGTCTGTCGTCTCACATCACCTACCTCTAATTACATGCAACTTCTATAGACACAGGAGAAACTCTTACATGTATTAGGTAACACAAAATAATTTGAAAACACGGCTTGATTTTGTAAACTTTCAAAGAGACACCACCTTGTCACCACATCATTGTAATAGCATTTTCCAACCCTCAACAAGCAATGCTAACAAAAGATTAGTTTTGCAAATGAAGCATTGATAGTATGAAGATTTAGGCTCGTGTGAATCTGCACCTCTAAACGAGTGTTGGCACGAGTCAAGACAAGAAGTTCGGCTCTTTTCATTCTGGAATCTGGATCCTCGAAGGAGGGGGAGGGGGCCCGGCGGATAATCCAATGAGCGACGCACCGGCTTGCAGCCTTGTTTTCCTCTCTCTGGGGCGATCATAATCATGAGACTTGGATTACTAAGAGCGTCTATAAAAGGCCAGCAAATATAGTAGGGATCGCCAAAAGGCATTCACGCAGGGTCTCTCCCCTCTCTCTCTCTGTCCCCCCTCCCCGCTTCACTACGCAACGATGATAAATACTCCAGCTGGACCTGCAGCTCAGCGCCGGCAACGGGGCAGGTCGCAGTTGGTGCCTACATTGTTGTTCTTTTGGATAATTCTACATCATCTCCATACAAGTAGCACCAGGGCGCAGAATGACGATACTTTGCAGCTCACAACATTTACACGCCTCTGGATGACGGCTATGCGGATGTAGGGATAGTGTCCTGGATCTCTCTGTTGGCGTCGTCCTTGCTGGGGCAGGACACGCCAGGATTCTTTTATGGCGCGGTGCCAGCCGCCACGGTCGAGTCGGCTTGCCAGATGGTGGAGAACGGTTACCAATCCATTCCGGCCACAGTCACCGCCTATGGTTCCACCGTGAACTGGAACTTGCAGGTACTATATGTACCAACGTATACATATAATGTCCATAGCACCCACTCGCACATAGCATATTTGCATAATTCGTAATTAGCACATTCCAAACTGGCATAAACTTGGTCTCCTCCTCCGGCATGCACCAAACGTGATCAAACGTCGACCCTTTTCCTAGTACAGTTCACACCTTCCTCAGAAGCACGTATAGCATCTGAGGAATTCAACTGAGCAATTTTTCATTTGGGAGCTTTTCTCCCCATCATGATCATCTACAACTTACCTATGTATCTATTCTGTGCTAATTTGAACGTCTTTATAACAGGTTCAAGCAATTGGAGGTTGTGATGCATCAACTTACTCTCCTATGGGTGTAGAGCTGGTTTTCAGACGATACAGGCCGCACTAATGTTGTGAGCTAACATCACATTCTCTAATCAAAATAGTTTATTCAATAATACTGCGATTTGAATGCTCAAAATAATTGCAATACGTTAGAATGTTTGTGTATGATGAGTTCAGATTCTTTTCATTCTGACGGATTTCATCCATCTATTGTTAATGGACTCAAATATTTAGATCATATGTGATGATAACACATGGACGATTGGTTGTTCCCTATACAACACTGCAGATGATGTCAACTCCATCTACGAGCAACCTCCATACCACTCAAGTGTTGCCATCCACAATATCGATTCTCACACTAGTACTACTTCCATGAATCGAAGCACACAACTCGCTAGGGGTGGTCTATCCAACATGGATAGTGTCTCACCTTACTGTACTCTTGAAGGTTATCTTAAAGCCTATCCAAATTTGAATCTAGCTTGTTATTTCTAATCACAAGATTGTGTTCATATTGCTAGAAAAAAGAAAAGCAAATGCATTTTGATACACGCATGCTTTTGTGCGAGTATTATACAAATATACAGATATACATCGCGTTCAATATAGTCAAGATAGCTCATGGTGTCTTGGAGGAGCAATTCATGACAGTCATTTTCTAAGCTCCAAAATATATTATATCATGTGGAGAAACTAACAAAAGCAGATTGATCTATTAATCATGCTCCTCCACAACGATGAAACACACAATGTTAGAGAAACTTCTCATGGTGGTTCGTCACCAGTTTTCACAATCAACAAGTAGTTGACTCTTACTAAGAATACCTCAAGTTGTCTCCTTTTTTCTCAGCATATCATCTTATAGATCTCATTGCCTATACTACCTATTCTAATGTCTTACTACACAAAATTATTAGCTCCACAACCTTTGAGTAAAACAATGATCTCAAAATATTGGTTTGTAGGTTTTACTTCAGGTGCAATTTTTGGGCTATCTGTCGTTCCATTTACATGTATCGAGGCTGGTGTACTCGCACCTATTTGTGCAATAGAAATTGTTGGGGCCACATCAATTGTTGGTGTAGCTGCAAGGTGTATTGCTGATGCAATTGCAAGTAAAGCTGGAACTTCTTGCTTCCCAAGTTGGGCTAGGCCCATACATAATATCTATGTTTGAAACTTAATAGCAATTACGTGATAATGTCAAGCACTATACTATTAATCTTGGTTGTGTTTGTGTGCTTGAATGAAATGTTGTGTAAAATACTTCCATTAATTAAATTTATTAGAATCTATATTATCAAAATTTGATATCGAGCTACTTTGTATGAGATTATGCCATTGCATACATGAAATTCTGTGCTTACCACATCTACAGGGTATCACAAAAAGATGCATGACCTCTCGATTGGAGATCAGGTTATCCTACAAGCACTTCATGTATAGTATATATAGTTTATACAATACCTCATTCATGATAGTTCCTAATTGTTGTGGACCTAAAGTAGTAGTAGTATACTTTCTAAAACCACCATATACTCATCAATTTAGGGTGCTACTACTTGTCAGGTTGCAGTGTGGAATAACAATCGCAGAGAGCTTGAGTTTAGTCATGTATATGGATTTGGACATGCTGATGCAAATATATCCTCAAGATTCTTGCATTTCAAGCTCTCATATGATCAAGATATCTTTGCTAACAAAAGAGTCATGGATTTGGAGATCAGTCCCCTACATTTTGCCATAGTTTTAGGTCAGGATATTATGTATAAATATAACCAAAATCGCATCTACACTAGTATACATCTAAAATGTCAAACTAATTATCTATCCAATTTACTATTGATAGATAATGATCAACTTTTTCGCTACAAGTATGCTAAAGAAGTGGTTATTGGTGACAAAATGCTGGTTTGGGACCAAAATAAGACTCAATTTATTACCTACATGGTTATAGGTAAATTGAAAATAGTTATTACTTAAAGATCATCATACTTTATCACTAATCAAAATGCAATGTATTGCTTTAATTAGCATGATCTAACAATCTTTCTTGTAGACATTCACTACACAATTGGAAAAGGGTTGTACAACCCATACACTCTTCAAGGAAAAGTCATTGTTGGTGATGTAGTCATCTCTGTGCATAGCGACTGGTTCCTAGATACAATGTTTCATCATCTTGCAATGGCACATCTACTCCCTTCAACTTATCAGATTTTCCATTTTTTGAAACTCTAAAACGCCACTTTATATGAATCTTTCGTTCAAACTAAAAATGAAGAATCTTTGTGGTTTCAGCTTATATTGGGTTTTCCACGAGCATTCTATTGCCTCTTTGGGAAGGATATCTACTCTAGCTTGTATTATGCTATTGAATCAAGCATAGGAATACCCACATTTATCTTAACATATGGTGGTGGCATATCTCTCTTAACATCCATTTTCACTATGTCAACAATACTCAAGATATTTCCTATTTTGGGCATATGAATTAATAGAAATTCACCAAACAAGGATCAATAGCCTTTTCTCCCATTCAGCAAAAGTATTTGTTCTCTACAATCATCACAACCACATCCTAATTGATAATGTTGTACTTTCATAAAGCATGAATCATGGATGCCCAATGTGGGACTATTATAGAACTACATGGACTTAATGCCAAATGTTTCTCCTCTCTCAATCACTCACTGTGTGTGTGTGTGTGTGATATAATGTACTATGATGATTTTCAATATTTACAAAATATAAAGTTATCCTTAAGTACATGTATATGTACATCCTTCCATATGAGTGTATACACATGTGCATACCTCCATACATGTCTGTGTGTGTATGCAAGCACATACACATACATGTGGATGCATGCATGCATGTGGGGTGCAAAATTTACAAGTAGAACAGAAACTCTATAAACTTAATGATAAAGAAAGACTATACTAGAATTGGAGTAGTGAAGTGGAGGCATATATTGTTAAGCAAGTTTATCCTTGTGTGTAGATTCATGTGTAATAACACGTGGGATGATGTTTCTAACAAACGACATTATAAAGATAGTTTTAATGACACATAAAAACATGTACTTCTGTGACTCAATAAATACTTATTTATATGTGTCCCTATGTTTGAAATCATACACGCTCTATTTTTTACTTTCCCTTTGAGAAAAAAGACCAAAATTAAAGAAAAGAGTCACACATACACACAATGAGAGAGAGAGAGAGAGAGAAGAAGAAGAAGACGAAGAAGAAGAAGAAGAAGAAGAAGAAGAAGAATAATAATAATAATAATAATAAGAAAAGAAGGAGAAGTAGAGAGATAAAAGGAGAGAACTTTAGCCTTTAAGGGAAGTTACAATCACACCTATGTGGGTACATCTTCTATTGAAGTTTTCAATGTAAACCCTCGGTTAAACCTTTCATTTTTGTTATCTATAAACTTAGCTTGTTATTTGCATGGGCGTAAAGGGAACCATCTCCATAGGTTTAGTGCAGGTATTTTGTGTATACAAATGTGGACATTATCTTCTTTGTGAATGCATTTTGATCTGTTGCAAAAATGAGATGTTGCTGGGTGTTTTAACACAAAAGTAACTACCATATTTCTTGATGTTTTTAACATGTGTTTTCATTTGTTTCTTTTGGATTGGTTAATACATTAGGTATGTGGTTTCTTATAGAGAAACCAAGATATTTATCCTGGTGATAAATGCGTTATATAGATAATTTGATAGGACTATCATATCATTCTCAAAACAAGATGTAACCTTCAACTCTTATATTTACATTTTCTCTTCTCTTTCTCTTTTGAAAATAATTTTGGGTATCTTAGGCTTATTTGTATTTGAACTTTAGAGTATAATTATCCTCAAGAGAAAGACAAAATGAAAGTGTCGATATCTTAATACTTAATAGTTATATGTTTGTTATGCTTTGTGGTTGAAAATTTTAATTAGTAAGAGAGATAATATCCCCAACTAGCATATCAATAGGTGCATTTTTTTGTATGTTTATAGAAGTGCTTAAAAGTATGTTTTTGACTAGTTTAATATGGAGTTTCTAACAAAAAAATTAAAAGCATCTTACTAAGTAAATTTACATAAATATACTTATAAATATAAGCTACTCAAGTTTAATGGATTCATTCATGAGAATGTGGCAATATAGTTGTGGTTCTAGACCCTAGACTTCCGAGAAAAATCATGTTAAGGAACTTAATGGAGATCATGCACTCTCTATATACTTACAATTTACTCATTAGATCTTTAGAGAAGAGAGATTTGGATTTAGCATTAATGGGTTAGTGTTTAGATTTTAGTGCTTAGTCTAGCGCTTTGTTTATGGTTTAGATATTACTAATTAAGGTTTAGAGTTTAGGGTTTAGTTTTGTCCTATGCTTCAATGGGTAGTTCTTCACAAGGTGGATACATTATTTAATAAGGTACCATGTGAGAGAGTTCAGGGTTTTGTGTTTTGTGTTTAGGGTTGAGAGTTTCGGATTTAGGCTTTAGGGTTAGGTTTTAGGATTTACATTTTGTATTTAGGATTTAGTATTCAGATTTTAAGTTTTAGTATTTAGGGTTTAAAGTTTTGCTGGTTTTAGGGTTTAGAACTCTAATGTGCTTTGATGGGTAGTGCTTCATAAAGTGGATATATTTTTTGCCAAGACAAAACATGAGAGGAAAATTCCCAAAGTTGATATGTAGGACAACATCAAAGCTATTAGTATCTTTAAGTTCTAGGTATGAAAGGGGGATCTATACTGCAATACCAAAGAATACATGCATTTTTCCTGAGCTTGAGTATACCAATCATTAATGTTAGAGCGAATACATATAATACTTTTACAAATACTTATCAAAGCCTTTATTTTGTCATCCAAACAAGTACAAATATCAATATGAAATATAATATATACCAGGCATTCATGTTTAAGGAGAGTGTTAAATGTAAAGGTCACACTCCATTGCAAAGCAAACACCAAATTACCACAATACTACAGTGTTGAGCTTTGTTGAGCTAAGTAAATGCATGTAAAAAACTTTTCCACAAATTGTTAGGTAAGGATATTACAATGTTATCTCTCATGGAATTTGATGTGTATAATAGTTCAAAGATTGAGTCCACCTATTGAGTAATGTTTTCTTAGATGATGATGGCAATCAAATGTGGAAAAATGTTTTCTCCGTTGTCGTATTGCTGCGCATTCGAGGTGTGAAAACCACCCAAAAGTTGTGTGTGATTTGATACTTTGTACATACTTATTTGTTGTGTTTACATTTATTTTCTGCGTATGAGTATAGTGGGGAGGAGTTGGAGGCATAATGGTGAGCATGATGAGATGCTTTCAGCCTATGTTGAGCAAGGTCAAGTGGAAAGCACAACTGATGCTGGTGAATGTGTTACACGTATTCGTTCAGGACCTTTGCCTTCTCCTTCTCCAGCTACATCAAAAATACCTAATGATACCAAGCCTCCACATCCAGGAGTTGGAAAGAAGGAGCCCAAGCATATTGGACGCTTTGATGTTTTCAAGGATGACCTAGATCAAGACAGTGCAGATTCACCTCATGGGATCAAGAGCTTGCAGCAGCAGAAAGGAGAAGAGAAAGAGACTGTTGCAAAAGATGATGACGAGATCCTTTTTGAAAGAGACCTTGAAGGCCTTAGAGTATCTTCATCATCATGGACAAATTCACCGAGATGTCAAGGCAGGGAATATTCTTGTTGATGGAAATGGTGCTGTGAAACTTGGGGACTTTGATGTTTCTGCTTGCATGTTTGATACTGGTGACAGACAACGATCAAGGAACACTTTTGTTGGAACCCCATGCTGGATGGCACCTAAGGTTATGGAGCAAGTTCATTGGTATGATTTCAAGGCTGATATTTGGTCCTTTGGGATCACAGCATTGGAGCTAGCACATGGGCATGCCCCCTTCTCGAAGTACCCTCCTATGAAGGTACTTTTGATGACCTTACAAAATGCCCCTCCAGGGCTTGACTATGAGAGAGATAAAAGGTTTTCAAAGTCATTCAAAGAGATGATAGCAATGTGTTTGGTGAAAGATCCTACAAAACGTCCAAGTGCAGAGAAATTGCTCAAGCACTCTTTCTTCAAGCATGCTCGCTCTGCTGAATACGTTGCTCGAACAATATTGGATCCTCTTCCTCCTCTTTGGGAATGTGTGCATGACTTGAAGATGAAAGATGCCGCACGTCTAGCTCAAAAGAAAATGCCGTATGGGGAGCAAGAAGAGAGGTCTCAGAATGAGTACAAGCGAGGTGTTAGCGGCTGGAATTTTGATTAAGAAGACATGAAGGCATAGGCTCCTCTGGACGATGTTGAAGTTACTGTTGTGAAGGAAGAGCCATTTTTAAAGGAAGGTGAGAAGAAAACCATGGATGCCTTGGCAGCTTCAGGCTTGCGAGCATTACGGTATGCGCGGGAAGTTGAAAAGGTGGAGGCCGCTTTTCTGCGTGTGGTATGCTATGAAAAGGAAGAGTGGCTAAAAAAGGGGCAACTTTTCCTTGGAATTTTGCGACTGGGACCATGAGTGCTTTATTGGTTCGAAAGGGAGGAAGATAATCGGGCCACTAATTCTGTTGAGTTCGCGCTCGGTATCATCAGAGGAGACTTCGCAATAGCTGTTGGAAGGAATGTTTTTCATGGAAGAGATACCGATGAAAGTGCGTGAAAAGAGATTGCTTTCTGGTTTCCTGAGGGCGTAACTGACTGGCAAAACAGCTTGCACTCTTGGATCTACGAGTAGAGAGCCTTTTCAATCTCGAATCCACTAGCGAAAAGGTTTTTTTTTCTGACATTGGAGCCCGAGTTACGCTGAAGTAGACGTATGCTGCAGAAAAAGCGACGCGAATTCGACGGAAGAGAGGAAAGAAACTCAGCCACACAAAACCTTCGCCGTTGGTGACACTTGAAGAGATTCTCAACAGCACATCTAATCAAAGGAACTAGATATTGGGAAACATCAACAGCATCGACCCAGGCTTCTTTGCAGCGAGCAGCCCTAGAATTCAGGCGCAGAGGATTTGTACTAGCAGTTGCTCTCGGGGATCGTCCTCAATGATGGCCGTCTGGCTTTTTGGGTCAATCGAAATGCATGTGAAGGATGATTCATGCTACCCGCCAGAGCATTATCCATAGTTTGGATTGAGGATCTACGTTATTGGAAGTGGGAACCTATTGCAAATTCATGGTTTTAAGAGGGTGCTTACCTGAAAACTGTATGCTGGTTTGAAGTGCAGGACAACAATTTGAGATGCTTTTCCAGCCTGGACTTTATATAGTGTCAATCAGTGCCAGCTACATCAATATTGAAATAAACAATCACAGAACTCTACTTTGTAGCTTTTTCTCTACAACAGAAAAAAAAAGAAATCTGAAAAACTCTTTAGAGCGAAGATGCCCACCAAACAACTTTGTTTGGATCGGCAATATGATGATCCGTCTACCCTGATGGAGCGGAAGTGTTTATTATGGTTCAGCATTCTCATGGACAGGTGATGATTTTATGTCTCTGATTATCGAAGTTGAGGGCTTATTTGTTACAGTGCCATGAATAAGTACAATTTTCTCTGTTCTAAATCAAGTGGGAGCACAATCTTTCCTGTACCTTTTGAATGTACCTCATCGTCATTGTGCCTTTTGATTGTAGCTCAGCATTGAGGAACTCTCTCATCATGATACTTACATTTACTTTCTTGATGCTAATGATAATATGCATACATTTCAACTGGCTGCAAGTGATTGTATGATCATGGGAAAGATATGTTGACAGGTAGATACATTAGAGAGATGTTTCTATGAATGCTTACTGCTGCTAGAAAGGGTTAATATTTATACAATGTCAAGTGAATATATACCATCTGCTGGTCGATACAAGGACAAAGGATACATGTATGAGAGATGTAAAAGACAGATCTGAAGGTTACAATCAAGAAGAAATGCAAAGATCTTCTGGATTCTAGAATGGTCCATGCAAGTCAATACATGGCAGCTCTAATAACTCTGCTTCAGACTCTGCTGTACTGTATGGATAGTAGAATTGACATACTTTCTACTTGACTTTATGTCAACTGCCATGCTGGTGATCTATGCTCAAAGGCTATTCGGATTTCTTCTTCTTAAACCTTGTATTTGTTATTGGCAGAAATAAAACAGAGTTTTGGCATCATTTTCTCATCTTGCTTATTCGCCTGATTGATCTTCTATCCTGAAATTAGTCAAGGTCCTCTGTGGTCGCGACTTTGCTTTCGAAACCCTTCGACATCTTTGGTGAACCCAACGTGAAAGCGTCGCAGAAATTTCAGGATGGGAGATACTTCAGCCTCTATTTCAGCCTCTTCTACAATTCCAGCTGCGTCTACTTTAGCTCCATCAATGACTGCTGCATCAAGTACTTCAACAGAGGATCTAAAGAAGATTTTGCAGAATATGTCCATGTATATGCAGCTCCAAAATCAGCAGACACAATTGTATATGCAGCAGCATTAACAATTGCATCAACAGCAGTTGTCTTATCAAAGGCAACTCTATTCGGAGCAGGAGAATGTTAACAATGTGACTAAGGCTATTTAAGCAGTTGAGAATGAGAAGAAGCTATTTGACGGCCGTAATGTTTCAGCATATTTGAAGACATATGAGATCAAGATGGGGTTTTTTTGAGTTCCAGCTGGACTTATGAGTAAGTACTTCCTTCGTCTTGTCACACCTGCTTTGAGGACAAAAGTGACTAATCTATTTATTCAAAATACACATTGGCAAGATTTTAAGAAGGCCTTGAAAGAAGAATATTTCCTTGAGGACATTGGTATGGCTACTCGGCAGTCATTCCGACAGTGGGTCTACATGCCAAACAAAGGTCTAGCTGCTTCAGAGTTGATTCGAGAATTTGAGGAGAGGTATAGTTAGCTTGATGCCATTGAACAAAGAGCATTGGATGTTGAAAAAGTTGAGCTTTTCTTGTAAGCTGCAGATCGTGCTCTTCAAGAAGAATTGGGTGAGCTTCTTGAGGATCGCACGAAGCCTATGGGTCTTAAAACGGATTGGCAGGATGCTCAGGATGCAGTCTCGACTTTGACCAAGAGGAGGATATGGAAGACTCGCCTACAGAATGGGTCCATGACACCTACACCATCATCAGCTCCTATGCCTGCTTCTATCCCTTTTATTTCTTCTCCTCCTCAGCCAGTTTCTTGGCTTATGCCAGTGCCTACTGTTTCCACTCCACCTATTCCTCCTGTTCCACGATCGATGCCTACACCTTCTGCTCCAAAACCATCCGCTCCATCGGTGCCTACCTCTCTTGATGACATAATCAAAGGCATAACAGATTTGACACTGGAGTCAGTCAAAGCCGAGTTGGTGGGAAAGTTGAAAGAGCAGTTTGCTTCGACTGCGCCTACTACTTCTAGTGCTCCTACTGCTCCTAGGAGTGCTCCTAGTGCACCTAGGAGAGACCGGAGATGTATTTGGTGCGATAGTACGGACCATCAGCATTACAGGGATTGTGAATCTTTTCAGGATGCAAGGAGGAAGAATTTGGTATATTGGGGGCAAGATGGTAAGATTTGATTGACTGAGACAGGAGCTCCACTTGCTATCAACTTTGGTAAAGGTGGAATGAAGAAGTTAGTGGATGATATGGTTGCGCGTACTTCTTATGTGACACCTAGAGGTGATGCTTCTGCATATGGAGTCCAGATTGAGAAGGGATCAGAGACTCAGTTAGTACTATGGACTTATACTATGGAGACTGCAAACAAGGGGAAAATTCAGCAAACTATTTTGACTAGTGCAGGCTCTAGCATTAGATCAGAGACAAGTTGGGATTCGCCTGTTGACAGGTACTCTATTTATGCTTATTTGGCTAAGTCTCAGGGAGCAGATGTACTTGTTGAGGAGAAGCGTAAGAGGGATGAAGAAAATCCAAGTGCAGCTAAAAAAACTAGAGGGGGTGAGTTTGTTACACCACCTACTGCAGGACCGTCTTCAAGACCAGGGCTAGATCGACAAATGGAAGATGCTCAAAAGAGAGAAAAGAGGCAAGAGCCTAGAGAGAGAAAGCAGCCACGGTTTAGATTGATGTCCGATATTGAGACATCTACAGACATGAAGAAAATTTTTAATGACAAGATACTTGGCAGTGAGGTGACTTTCACTATTTCTGAGATTTTGGGCATCTCAAAAAGAGAGTTTCAAGATCAGTTTCAGGAGGTCCTGAAGAGGAAAAGACATGCATTGTCTAGCACTGATACACAAGGAGTTTTGATTGGGGAGTTGGATGAGGATGAGGATGAGGTTATGGTTGAAAATGCTTCTATTTTTTCGCAGATAGAGAAGAGGGTTCAGCCTATGCATTATGCTAAAATTGATGAGCCTGTCTTGATACCGCATAGTCACTTTTCGCGGAGCCATTGGACTAGGGCAACTACAGAGACGATGGTAAAGATTGGAGAGAAACAGGTGCCTTATGTTGCATTGGTGGATCATGGTTCAGAGATTAATCTCATAGTTTGTGGAGTTTATGAGAGTAACAGATGGCCTATGGATGTAGAGAATTGGTGGCATATGAGAGCTGCCAATAACACTGCAGGTGATTTGTATGCTGCCTGTCCTAGTGTCAGGGTTTCTATTGGTGATGTAGAGGAGGATTTTCATTTCTTTGTGCAGGATTCATGCTCTTATCCCATAATTCTTGGACAGCCATTCATCACAGAGATGCGCATGGAAACAAAGGTAATGGATGATGGATCTGCTTATGCACGGATTCACAATAAAGATGGTATGAGAGCAGTTCAGTTTATGACTGTGTGTGTGAACCATGTTAGAAACAGGGATACTCTCAGAGATGCACCTTTGCCCACTGTGAGGGATTCGGGTTTTCATTAGGTACCGCCGTTTCGCGAGACGACGGTGGTACAGAGCAGAGGAGATTGGAGTTCTCGCCTCCTGGCAGCGGTGTTTTCTCCTCCAGTTTTGTTGGGATTTCAGCAAACAGTTCAATGAGCTATCAGAAGACTTCTAGGTTGCCTAGAGCTGCCATGCAGTATATATGCAGGAAGGAGTAAATTTTGAAAAATGCAGGAATTTTGGAGGATGATGAGCACATAGATGGGATGTATGACAGTGTGATTTATGCAGATACGATGACAAAGATGGGAGATATACTGAAAACTAATTTGCAGAATTGTCACAGTAATGTATTAGTGCAGTCCCTAGACATGTTTCATGAAATTGCTGATTTTGTGTCACAGATTGAGTCAGAGGCTGAGGTAACTCAGCAAAGAGTGTTGAGTGCTGAAGAAATTCAGCAAACAAAGTTTCCAGCTGGTTATGATCAGCTTTCAGAGTCACAGAGGGCTGAAAACTTTCAGCCAACAGAGTTTACTGCTCAAATATTTCAGCATCCAGAGTTTAGGGCTGTTTCTATGCAGTCCATAGAGCAGAGGGCTAAGGATATTCAGCCATTGGAGTGCAGAATTGCTGATTTACAGTAAGATTTGAATAATGCAGAAGAGCATAATGAAGCCAGGGTTGACACGAAATACAAAACTGTGGATAAGAAGGTGAAGCCGGTTGCTGTACCGCTTCCACCTGACAGTGATCAGCAAATAGAGAGGGTTGCTAAACAGCCAATTTTGAGGAATCCGGAGCATATTGGTCATAAATTTTCAGCAGAGACTCTTGCTGAATTGAAAATTGGAAATGGTGATTTCTTGCTACCCATAGAGAAGCAATGCTTTCAGAGATGCTTGAGCGACATGGAAGGGGATTTGCTTTTTTCCCGCATGAGATTGGATGTGTGAATCCAGATATTGTTGCTCCTATGGTCATTTTTACTATTCCTCATATTCCATGGAATCTTTGACCTATTCCAGTGCCTAAAGCACACCTGCCAAAGCTGATTGATTTATTGAATGAGAAAATCAGGATGGGAATCCTTGAGCCTTCATCTGCACCATACTCAAACAGGTGGTTTACAATTCCAAAGAAGAATGGTACTCTCCGATTTATTCAGGATATGCAGCCAGTGAACAGAGTTACTATTAGGAATGTTGGTATAGGTCCAATTGTGGATGAGTTTGCAGAGGCATTTGCTGGACATGCCATCTATTCTTTAGGTGATTTGTATTCAGGATATGATTAGTTTCAGCTGGCTTTGGAAAGCAGGGACATAACCACCATGAGAACTCCTATTGGGCTTGTCAGGATGTGTACCTTGCCTCAATGTGCCACTAATTCTATTGCGCATATGATGAATGCCATGCATAAGGTCCTTCAAGATTACATACCTCAGCTTACTATGCCTTTCTTGGATGATGTGCCCATTAAGGGGTGTGCAGAAGAAGAGAAGAATGAGAGTCTAAATGAGCAGGGATGCAGATCCTTTGTGGTTGATCATATTTCAGCATGTGAGAAGATTTTGGCCAGGATAAAAGAAGTGAACTTGACACTTTCAGGGCAAAAATCTGTTTTTGGAGTGAACGAGGCTATCATTGTTGGACATATGTATGGATATTATGGCAGGAAACCCTCACCTGATAAGGTGAATGCTATAGGCAAGATTGCGGAGTATTGTTCTACCACTTCAGAGGTACGGAGATTCATTGGAGCTTGTGTGTTTTATATGATTTGGATACCTCATTTTGCACACATAGCAGATTGTTTATATCAGCTGCTTCGAAAGGGGCAGAAATTCTATTGGGATGAGAGCCACACTAGAGCCATGTAGAAATTGAAGAAGTTATTGCAGAATGCTCCTACTCTCATGAAAGTGGATTATAATTGTGGAAGGCCTATTGTATTGACAGTTGACACTAGTCCAATTGGCATAGGTTGGGCTGTGGGTCAAGATGATGCAGATGGAAACAGGTATGCCATTCAGTTTGGGGCGAAAGTCCTAAATGAGAGACAGAGGAGATATCCGCAAATCAAGAGAGAGTTATTGGGGATTGTTATGGCTCTCAAATGTGACAAGGAGTACTTTATTGGAGCTTCAGTTGTAGTAGAGACAGATTGCTTGCCATTGATTGGTATGATTACGAGTTGCTCTACTCCGGATATAGCCATGTTGAGATGGATTGCATACATCAAGTCATTAAATCCAGAATTTAAACACATAGCAGGAAAGGATAATCCAGTGGCAGATATGTTGTCTAGAGCCAGATATGATGATGAGGAGACTCTACTTGCAGAAGAGGATGATGCAGAAATTTCAGCCACTATGGTTGATCATGTTTGTCATGTCTATGATATTGTGGCTTTCATAGAAGAACTCTATGTTGGAGATTGGTTGCAGATTGGCAGGTATCTTAGTACACTAAGCAAAAGAGATGAATGGACAGATGAAGAGTTCAAGAAGATCAGAAGGAAAGCCTATGGTTATTTTCTCAAGGACGGATTTCTTTGGAAGCATCCGAAGAAAAGAGGCGGATTACCTTTGCGGGTTGTCTGCGATAGAGAGACACAGTTACAGGTGATGAGGGAGTTTCATGAGAGTCCTTGGGCTGGTCATAGAGGAGTGTGGGCTACTTATGAGAAAATCAAGGAGAAATATTGGTGGAAAGGCATGTATAGAGATGTTTTTCACTTTGTTGAGACTTGCAGAGATTGCCAAATGTATTCGGTAGTGCGTCATCGAGATGAGCTTCATCCGACCTATCCACTATGCATTCATTATAAGTGGGTAGTTGATTTGGTTACCATGCCTATGGGTCTATGGCAGATGAGATACATTGTTTTGGCTAGAGAGGATCTTACCAATCATGTTGAGGGCAGATCTTTGAGAACGAAGACCACTAGTGCAGTGTGTAAGTTCTTATTGGAGGAAATTTTCTGCAGGTATGGTTGTGTGGGTAAGATCACTGCGGATCGTGGTGAATTGGATGCAGATGAAGCTAGGGAGTTTTTCTCTCAGCTAGGAATCAAGTTGGCTCTAACTACAACATATAATCCAGAGGGAAATGGGAAGAGTAAAAGAGGGCATCCGCCGATAGTGAAAGCATTAGCCAAAGCATGCAGAGGATGGATTGGACAATGGCCGAGACTTCTACCATTTGCTTTGTGGGCTGATCGTACGACTCATAGTGTTACCACAGGATATATGCCTGCAGAGTTGATGTATGGTCAGAAACCTGTTATGCCGACTGAGACTTGTGCTTTGACTTGGTCAGTTTTACCTTGGTAGGACGATTTGACGAGAGAGGAGCTCTTAGCTCTTCGGATTCGACAGTTAGAGAGGAGACCAGAGGATATTCAGCTAGCTATTGACAGGTTGAAGGTTGCTAGACTAAGGAATAAGGACAGGTTTGACAGCAGGCATCACTTGCGGCCTAGAGCAATAGAAGAGGGAGATTGGGTATTGGTCTTTGATATCAGCCTTGAAAATCAGCATACTGCACTTTGGAAGATGGTGAAAAGATGGTTTGGGCCGTACATAGTCAGACATGTCTTTGATAATGCAACATATGAGTTGACAGAATTGGATGGGACAGTGCTTAGAGTGCCTATTGCTGGAAAAAGAATCAAGATTTTCAAGAAAAGAGATGATGAAGATTATGCATTGGAAGAATTTGCAAGAGAACAACGAGAAGAAACTCTAATGGAAGAGACAGATAATCTTGTTGATATACCGGAAATGCATAATGAAGAGATTGATCTGTTTGTGGAACTTGATGATAATGATCATGGGTAGTTGGCCCGTCCGGAGGATGTGCAGGATTAGAGGGGGTGGATGTCGTATTGCTGTGCATTCGAGGTGTGAAAACCACCCAAAAGTTGTGTGTAATTTGATACTTTGTACATACTTATTTGTTGTGTTTACATTTATTTTCTGTGTATGAGTATAGTGGGGAGGAGTTGGAGGCATAGTGGTGAGCATGATGAGATGCTTTCAGCCTATGTTGAGCAAGGTCAAGTGGAAAGCACAATTGATGCTGGTGAACATGTTACACGTATTCGTTCAGGACCTTTGCCTTCTCCTTCTCCAGATACATCAAAAATACCTAATGATACCAAGCCTCCACATCCAGGAGTTGGAAAGAAGGAGCCCAAGCATATTGGACGCTTTGATGTTTTCAAGGATGACCTAGATCAAGACAGTGCAGATTCACCTCATGGGATCAAGAGCTTGCAGCAGCAGAAAGGAGAAGAGAAAGAGACTGTTGCAAAAGATGATGATGAGATCCTTTTTTAAAAGAGACCTTGAAGGCCTTAGAGTATCTTCATCATCATGGACAAACTCACCGAGATGTGAAGGCAGGGAATATTCTTGTTGATGGAAATGGTGCTGTGAAACTTGGGGACTTTGGTGTTTCTGCTTGCATGTTTGATACTGGTGACAGACAACAATCAAGGAACACTTTCATTGGAACCCCATGTTGGATGGCACCTGAGGTTATGGAGCAAGTTCATGGGTATGACTTCAAGGCTGATATTTGGTCCTTTGGGATCACAGCATTGGAGCTAGCACATGGGCATGCCCCCTTCTCGAAGTACCCTCCTATGAAGGTACTTTTGATGACCTTACAAAATGCCCCTCCAGGGCTTGACTATGAGAGAGACAAAAGATTTTCAAAGTCATTCAAAGAGATGATAGCAATGTGTTTGGTGAAAGACCCTACAAAACGTCCAAGTGCAGAGAAATTGCTCAAGCACTCTTTCTTCAAGCATGCTCGCTCCTCTGAATATGTTGCTCGAACAATATTGGATCCTCTTCCTCCTCTTTGGGAACGTGTGCATGACTTGAAGATGAAAGATGCCGCACGTCTAGCTCAAAAGAAAATGCCGTATGGGGAGCAAGAAGAGAGGTCTCAGAATGAGTACAAGCGAGGTGTTAGCGGCTGGAATTTTGATTAAGTAGACATGAAAGCACAGGCTGCTCTGGACGATGTTGAAGTTACTGCTGTGAAGGAAGAGCCATTTTTAAAGGAAGGTGAGAAGAAAACCATGGATGCCTTGGCAGCTTCAGGCTTGCGAGCATTACGGTATGCACGGGAAGTTGAAAAGGTGGAGGTCGCTTTTCTGCGTGTGGTATGCTATGAAAAGGAAGAGTGGCTAAAAAAGGGGCGGCTTTTCCTTGGAATTCTGCGACTGGGACCATGGGTGCTTTACTGGTTCTAAAGGGAGGAAGATAATCGGGCCACTACTTCTGCTGAGTCCGCGCTCGGGATCATCAGAGGAGACTTCGCAATAGCTGTTGGAAGGAATGTTTTTCATGGAAGAGATGCCAACGAAAGTGCGTTAAAAGAGATTGCTTTGTGGTTTCCTGAGGGCGTAACTGACTGGCAAAACAGCTTGCACTCTTGGATCTACGAGTAGAGAGCCTTTTCAATCTCGAATCCACTAGCGAAAAGGTTTTTTTTTCTGACATTGGAGCCCGAGTTACGCTGAAGTAGAATTATGCTGCAGAAAAAGCGACACGAATTCGACGGAAGAGAGGAAAGAAACTCAGCCACAAAACCTTCGCCATTGGTGACACTTGAAGAGATTCTCAACAGCACATCTAATCAAAGGAACTAGATATTGGGCAACATCAACAACATCGACCCAGGCTTCTTCGCAGTGAGCAGCCCCAGAATTCATGCGCAGAAGATTTGTACTAGCAGTTGCTCTCCGGGATCGTCCTCAATGATGGCCGTCTGGCTTTTTGGGTCAATCGAAATGCATGTGAAGAATGATTCATGCTACCCGCCAGAGCATTATCCATAGTTTGGATTGAGGATCTACGTTATTGAAAGTGGGAACCTATTGCAAATTCATGGTTTTAAGAGGGTGCTTACCTGAAAACTGTATGCTGGTTTGAAGTGCAGGACAATTTGAGATGCTTTTCCAGCCTGGACTTTATATAGTGTCAATCAGTGCCAGCTACATCAATATTGAAATAAACAATCACAGAACTCTACTTTGTAGCTTTTTCTCTACAACAGAAAAAAAAAGAAATCTGAAAAACTCTTTAGAGCAAATATGCCCACCAAACAACTTTGTTTGGATCGGCAATATGATGATCCGTCTACCCTGATGGAGCGGAAGTGTTTATTATGGTTCAGCATTCTCATGGACAGGTGATGATTTTATGTCTCTGATTATCGAAGCTGAGGGCTTATTTGTTACAGTGCCATGAATAAGTACAACTTTCTCTGTTCTAAATCAAGTGGGAGCACAATCTTTCCTGTACCTTTTGAATGTACCTCATCGTCATTGTGCCTTTTGATTGTAGCTCAGCATTGAGGAACTCTCTCATCATGATACTTACATTTACTTTCTTGATGCTAATGATAATATGCATACATTTTAGCTGGCTGCAAGTGATTGTATGATCATGGGAAATATATGTTGATAGGTACATACATTAGAGAGATGTTTCTATGAATGCTTACTGCTGCTAGAAAGGGTTAATATTTATACAATGTCAAGTGAATACATACCATCTACTGGTTGATACAAGGACAAAGGATACATGTATGAGAGATGTAAAAGACAGATCTGAAGGCTACAATCAAGAAGAAATGCAAAGATCTTCTGGATCTTAGAATGGTCCATGTAAGTCAATGCATGGCAGCTCTAATAACTCTGCTTCAGACTCTGCTGTACTGTATGGATAGTAGAATTGACATACTTTCTACTTGACTTTATGTCAGCTGCCATGTTGGTGATCTATGCTCAGAGGCTATTCGGATTTCTTCTTCTTAAACCTTGTATTTGTTATTGGCAGAAATAAAATAGAGTTTTGGCATGATGCCAGGAGGCATATTCCACGGTGGATTCCGTGAGGTTTTACGGTGGATTCCGTAAACTTAGATGACCAAGGCTCATACACAAAGAGGATTCTTTGTGCGAGAAGTTGATGGGGACGCCTGTCCTTTTTGGGCGTTTCATTAATTTAGTGTGTACATGGGTGATTCCATAGCGAGTGATTCCGCAAAATGCATATTAAATTAATAAACGTTTATGAGTTTAGAGTGCGCACTCGTAATAAATTAAGGTTAGGATTTATTTCTAACCAGTTGATTTATTTATGTAGCTGAAGACTGCTAGGTATTCACTTTTGTCAGTTTAATTGTATTATTTTACTAAGGATTGTGAATGCTTCAGTTGATGTGTAGAGATAGCAGCAGTGGCGGAGGAAAGCATTGGAGTCTAGCGGGTATTCGACATTTGGACTATATTTTGATAGGCGCCACGCCTATATTTTGTTATGTCTATAGAGACATTGATTATTGATTATTATTTTGTATGCGTTTATGCGCCCGGATATGTTATTTCTATTTGGACATTGAGATTGGGCGTGCCAGACTCTATGGGCACCGTCCATTAGCTTTATTTTCCTATTTTTGTAGAAAGCAAACTCAAAAGCTAAAAGCTTGTCATATTTTTGTAAATTGGGCTATTATTGAGCATGAAGATTGGAAATATACATTAAATACATGCTTTGTGAAGCGCTCACACAAGGCATGGGGGAGATTGAACCCAATTTGTCTCTTGCCTCTTGTCGTGCATGCTTTTACATGGTTTTTTGTGCAAAAAGGTAGAGTTCATTGTTCTTGGGGACCTTTAGGGATTCACTACGTGAGCTATCTGCGACCGATCTGCGCAGCAGTGGTATCAGAGCGGAGTAGAGATCAAGAGCTTCCAATTGCTACCAATCTTGGGCGAAGGCGGAGCTCTAGGAACAAACGGGCTCTACAGACAATCTCATCGCGAACCGTCGATACAGGCAGACTTCTGGCGATCAAGAACCCCTATTTCCACTGTCAGATCGCGAAGGACGAGGCTCTGTAGGCGGAGGACCACTCATCCATCTCCTTTATCAAGTCGTGGATAAACAGAGAAAAGAGTAATTCTCATATCTTTCATTAAGCTTCAAAGCTTAAAGTTATAAGTTAATAAGCTTAGTTAGAAGCTTAAAGAAGCTTCAACCAACAATTTGTCAATCGGCGGCAAGAGGATGTGTCTGGCGGCGTCAAACTCGGCGTCAACATATCGACGTCCTAAATCCAAAAAAAATCATAAGCTTTAGTTACTAAAGCTACTAAGCCAACTAATTTCCTAAATCTTCTAAGTTCAGCAAGTCACAACTAACTCCAGGTCACACCCAAACAGTCAAGTTCAGCAAGTATCTTCAGGTCAAGTTTTGCAAGTTCTGTAAAGCGCCTAAGTTCTGCAAGTCTGCAACTCTGCAAGTCGGCTAAGTCTGCAACTCTGCAAGTCAGACTAGTCAACTGGAATCATAACTGACTAGTGCTTAAAACTCCTAGAAGACTTGTTCCTATGCAAAAACTCTGAACTGGAAAGTTGTTCGCAGCAAGCTGTTCTACCTATCTACAAGTTTGTTGAAGTACTTTCAGCAAACGGAGATAGAAATATTGCAGATTTTCAGAAAATATACAAAGAAATACCCAAAAATACATAGCCTTGTAACCCCAAATTTGAGCTACGCTCATCCCGCTAACCTGATTTTGAGTGAGAAAGGTTTGTTGAGTTTTGCAGGATGACTACCCCACATATGGATGATCCTATGGCTGAAGACGACCTACTTGAGCCTACCATGGAACAAAAGCTGGATCTAATCATGCTACAATTGGAAGAAGAGCGAAGGGCTAGGCAAGCATTGCAAGCGCAATTGACAAAACTTCAAAGAGCGTCCACTAATAAAGAAGAACCTCAAGCTGAAGATTTGATTCGACGTACCATCGACGCCACTCTTGAAGCACAAACCATTCGCAAGGAATCCAAGATAAGTAAAGGAAGTTTCAAGTTTCGCACTTTCAATGGTATAAGAGAAGGAAAGACTGTTTTATCATTCATTAGCCAGTTTGATGACTATTTCCATGAGGAAACTTATCCTGAAAAAGATAAAATCAAGTGTGTTACTAATCATCTGATAGACAGAGCATCACTTTGGTGGACTGTAGTCCGCAAGAGCATAGAATGTCCTGCTACATGGGAAGATTTCAAGAAGAAGTTCATGCAGAATTTCCTTCCACTGCAAGTTCATGAGAAGGCTATCAAGCAATGGGATTTACTTCAACAACGGGATCGTGAGCCTATTCCACAGTATACAGAGCGTTTATGGAATGCACTCTTACAGCTACGCATGCTTGAAGACGTACCAGAGACGACACATAAGCGGAAGTATATGTCAGGACTTCTTGGACATTACTACGCTAAAGTGAACATGTTCAAGCCTGCTACCCTTGAAGACGCCATCTCCTTAGCTCACGACACTGAAGATAAGTTACGCGGAAGAGATCGATGACCACAGCAATTCCAAGCCAACGGTAATTATGGATCTAAACAATTCAATTCCAATTTTAAAAGGTTTAATCCAGGTCGTTTCTCATCACCATCTTTCCGCAAGAATTGGCCTAAACCACCTGCATTACCATCCACTGTCAATCCAAATCCAAAGCCTATTCCACAAGCAAATCCAAATGTACCTAGACTCCTAGCCATTGCAAATAATGTGACCAAAGCCAAGCCAATAGTATGCTACAAGTGTCACCAGCCAGGGCATCTCGCAGCAAATTGTCATTCAAAGAAGCCATCAGCACATATCAACTACCTTGGAGCTATGGATGAAGACGAGCATGAGGATATGCCGGATTTCACTGAAGATGAGGATGATCCTTCTACTACTTCCGACACTTTACCAGGTATGCCTACTTCACATTCATTGTTGACTATGAAATGTATGGTGCATGGAAAAGAAAGAACTATCTTGCATGATGACGGTAGTACCCATGACTTTATTTCAGCAAAATTGGTAAAGGAATTGAAATTGCATACTGTACCTACGCATTATCGCATAAAAGCTGCATTTTTAGGCACTAGGTACAATGGCACACAAGAAGTACAAGATTTAGAAATTCAAATTGGTTCATATATTGAAAGAAGAAATTTCTTAGTTGTCCCATTACAGTCAAGCGACATTATTCTAGGAATGCCATGGAGACACCAGCATAATCCAAATATAGATTATTCCACGCACACAATGAATATTAATTTTCAAGGAAAATCTATTACATTATATGGTATGCATGCATCTCATATTTTTTCACTGCTTTCGCATACTCAAGCAAAACGTGCACTACGCAAGAATACTAAATCATATCTCATTTGGGTGAATGAATTGCACACAAAGGAAAATCATATGCACCCTAGGCATAAGGAATTTCTTGCATATTTTAAGGACTGTTTTGCAGAAGACCTACCACCAGGTTTACCACCTTCACGTCCAGAAGACCATAAGATTGATTTAATTCCTGGCACACAACCACCTTGCAAAGCACCATATAGGCACAATCAAATAGAGCAAAAAGAAATCCAGAGTCAAGTTGAAGAATTACTAAATAGAGGCTTAATTCGACCTAGCAGTTCCCCATTCGGAGCACCTGTACTCCTAGTCAAGAAAAAGAATAATACCTATCGTATGTGTATTGACTACCGAGCATTAAATAAGATCACTGTAAAGAATAGGTATCCCATACCTAGAGTCGATGACCTTATGGACAAACTGCAAGGATCTTCTATATTTAGTAAAATTGATCTTAAGTCTGGATATCATCAGGTGAGGCTAGATAGATCTGACATATTTAAGACCGCATTCAGGACACAGTTTGGCCATTACGAATTTTTAGTCATGCCATTTGGATTGACCAATGCACCTGCTACTTTCAGTAGAATGATGAACCGTATCTTTTTGAAATATCAGTATTGTGTGATTGTTTTCTTTGATGATATTTTGGTGTTTAGTCAAAGTTAAAAAGAGCATTATGAGCATTTATCATTAGTATTTCAATTACTGAAAGAAAATCAATTGTTTGCAAATCCTGAAAAGAGTGAATTCTTTAAGACAGAAATAGAATATTTAGGTCATATTGTATCAAAAGAAGGAATTAAAGTTGATCCTAAGAAAATTGACGCAATATTGCATTGGCCTGTTCCTAAAAATGTACATGAATTACGCTCATTCCTTGGTCTTGCTAGTTTCTATAGGAAGTTTGTACGTAATTTTTCATTACTTGCTTTACCATTAACAAAACTTCTTAAGAAAGGAATTGTTTATCAATGGACTGAAACTCAGCAGAAATCCTTTGATTTTTTGAAACGTGCATTAACTAATGCCCCTGTTCTACAATTGCCTGATTTTAACCGACCATTCTTTCTAGTTGTGACCGATGCTAGCGGATCAAGAATAGGAGCCGTATTAATGCAAGACAACCATCCAATAGCATATTCTAGTTCTAAGCTGAAACCCTCTGAGCTCAAATATTCCACTTATGACAAAGAATTATCAGCAGTTGTACAAGAGCATTAAAACAGTGGAAGCATTATTTAATGGGTTCAGAATTCATGATAAAAACTGACCAGCAAAGCATTAGACATCTACTTAACCAACCCCAAATTTCTGACCGTCATATCAAATGGGCTTCCTTCATTCAAAGTTTTCATCCTATCATTCAATACCAACCTGGAAAAGAAAATGTAGTTGCTGATGCATTGAGTAGAAGACCTGCAATTCATAATATTTCTATCATATCTTTTGATTCTTTGATTGCTATGAAAGATACATATCACCAAGATATTACTTTTCATTCTGATTGGCAAAAATTAGTTCAAAATAATTTCATTCCTATTGATTCATTATCATATAATGATGGATTTATGTTCTTTGAAAAGAGACTGTGTGTTACTATTCCATTCCGATCTTTTGTTTTAAATGAAATTCATTGTCCCCCATATCAAGGTCATAGAGGTATCATATCTACATTACGCATGTTAACTGAAGATTTTTATTGGACGCATATGGATGCAGATGTATCTAATTTCGTTTCTGAATGTTTGATTTGTCAAAGAATAAAGAGACATCATGGTAAACAGTATGGATTATTAATGCCTTTATCTATTCCATCTAAACCTTGGGAACATATATCTATGGATTTCATTATTGGTTTACCAAATACTAACTCTAACCATGACATGATTTGGACAATTGTAGATAGATTTAGTAAGCAAGCATATTTCATTGCATGTAAGAAAACTTTAACAGCATCACAAGCAGCACAGTTATTTTTGAAAACTGTTTTTACTAACCATGGATTGCCAAAAGTGATTATTTCAGATCGAGATTCTAGATTTTGTAACAATTTTTGGATTACACTGTTTGCAAATCTAGGCACAAATATTGATTTCTCATCTGCATTTCATCCAGAAACAAATGGACAAACAGAAGCCACAAATAGCACCATTTTAGATCTTTTACGTGCATACACTATCTCTAAACCTCAGACATGGGATACTCATTTGCATTTATTACAGTTTGCATATAACAATACACCACACACATCTACAAAGAAAGCACCTTTTGAAGTCATTTATGGATATAGATTATCTACACCTGTTGCATCTTTGTCTAATAGAATTCAGAGTGCTGATGATATCGCTACTATGCACAACAGTATTTTTGATGAAGTTAAGGATATGATTGCTAAAGCCCAACAATCATATACCAAACAAGCCAACAAGAAAAGACAAGCCATGAATTTCAAAGTTGATGATTATGTTTGGCTTAGAATAGAAAAGCGTAGACTGCAAAGTGTAGATAGACACCCAGTTGTCAAATTAGCTCCTAGATTCTATGGACCATTTAGAATCATTCATAAGATTAATGACAATGCCTTCAAGTTAGAATTGCCATCTCATTGGAAAATTCATAATACATTTCACATTAGTTTATTGAGACCATTTAGAGGCCAATTACCTATCCACCCTATTTATGAAAACCCACCTTTACTAGAAGAAGAAACTGAAATACTTGAACCAGAAGCCATCATAGACACTGACTACATGACCACTAGAACTGGCCGAAGGTATTCTAGATATCTAGTAAAATTTAAGAACCATCCTGTAGAGGAAGCACAATGGATGCACGCTAGAGACTTAAATGCTTTCCCCACTCTGTTAGCTCCACATTGAGCTAATAGCAATTGAGGTCAATTGCTATCCCACCTCGGGGGTATGATGCCAGGAGGCATATTCCACAGTGGATTCCGTGAGGTTTTACGGTGGATTCCGTAAACTTAGATGACCGGGGCTCATACACAAAGAGGATTCTTTGTGCGAGAAGTTGATGGGGACGCCTGTCCTTTTCGGGCATTTCATTAATTTAGTGTGTACATAGGTGATTCCATAGCGGGTGATTCCGCAAAATGCATATTAAATTAATAAACCTTTATGAGTTTAGAGTGCACACTCGTAATAAATTAAGGTTAGGATTTATTTCTAACCAGTTGATTTATTTATGTAGCTGAAGACTGCTAGGTATTCACTTTTGTCGGTTTAATTGTATTATTTTACTAACGATTGTGAATGCTTCAGTTGATGTGTAGAGATAGCAGCAGTGGCGGAGGAAAGCATTGGAGTCTAGCGGGTATTCGACATTTGGACTATATTTTGATAGGCGTCACGCCTATATTTTGTTATGTCTATAGAGACATTGATTATTGATTATTATTTTGTATGCGCTTATGCGCCCGGATATGTTATTTCTATTTGGACATTGAGATTGGGCGTGCCAGACTCTATGGGCACCGTCCATTAGCTTTATTTTCCTATTTTTGTAGAAAGCAAACTCAAAAGCTAAAAGCTTGTCATATTTTTGTAAATTGGGCTATTATTGAGCATGAAGATTGGAAATATACATTAAATACATGCTTTGTGAAGCGCTCACACAAGGCATGGGGGAGATTGAACCCAATTTGTCTCTTGCCTCTTGTCGTGCATGCTTTTACATGGTTTTTTGTGCAAAAAGGTAGAGTTCATTGTTCTTGGGGACCTTCAGGGATTCACTATGTGAGCTATCTGCGACCGATCTGCGCACCATGGCATCATTTTCTCGTCTTGCTTATTCGCCTGATTGATCTTCTATCCTGAAATTAGTCAAGGTCCTCTGTGGTCGCGACTTTGCTTTCAAAACCCTTCGACACCGTGCATGTCAAGATGGATAATCTAATTCTGAATTGTTAGAATGTAAAACATACATATTGTTGTACATATCACAAGAAAATAAAGATGCAAATCTCATTATAAATTGTTGAGGGTTTAGGATTTAGTAGTCTCATTTTCTTTGATTGGCATTCCTTCATAAAGTGGATACATTATTTGTCCTAGGTAACATGTGAGAGGGTTTAGGGTTTAGGTTTTAGTGTTTCGAGGTTTAAGCTTTAGTATTTAGGATTTTGGGCTTAGTTTAGGATTTAGGAGTCTAGTATTTAGCATTTAGTATTTAGTGTTCACACAAGGAGCTTATAAAAGAATCCTACATAGGAAAACTCCTGGAATGTAAGAAACTCTCTAGTATTTCCTAGGTAGCTACATAAGTGTTTTCTACATATAGCTAGGAAATTACATTTCCCCCATCTCATAGTAGGGATCCTAGGTATCAATATATGAATCTCCCACATATAAATAGGGAGTTTTATTCCACACATCTTAAACTAGGTAGTATCTATGGGTCATATAACGAGGGAATCTAGTTCCCCATATACCATCACAAGGAATTACAAGTCACACAACTCGAGAATTCAATTCCCTATATCCCATGATAGAGAATTACAAGTAGCCATACCAAGATATACTTTGTGGAAAATGGTTACCAAACAAATTAGGGTTAAACTAATAGCCACTCAATCCCATGCTAGCTACACATTCTCAAAAATAATCCATGTTAATTTTCTAATAGATTGATGATTGGTTAGAAACTAATTTTATAGTGGGGTCTTGTTTATATGAGTAATGTTTTTGCATGAGTAATTATAGGTACAAAAGGTCATCCATGCCGGAACGTGTATTGCATAACTTCAAAAAGAATCGCGGCTAGTATCATGAAAACAAAACTTGAACCCTCAATTTGTATATTGGAACGATTAGATTGAAACAATGGTAACAATCTCAAGTCATGAAGTGATCACATTAGTAACAATAATGTGTATTATTTTAAGTCAACTTAGTACTCTTTAGTGAATGAAAAATTAATTTCATTTTCTACACATTTTATTGTTTTTCCATATAGGTCCTCAAAGATTTTGTAATGTATTACATAATGAATGTAAATTTGCTACTACAATAAACCCATATACGCTATGTCTCACATAAACCCAGATCACTAAGGTTGCATTTAGCTTTAGCTAGCAAGCTCTCAAAAGAAATCAAGAATCCAAACCTATATATAATCCAAAAGCCATGGACCCCTTTATAAAGCAAGGCCCCATAAGCTAGCCCTAGCACCATATCCTAATTTCCTAAGATATCCCTAGGCCTAAAACCTATTGAGTACATCATCATGGCTGGAACTTCCATTCAATATCAACTCTAACGGCCCATTTTGTTCAAGGTTGGAACCTCATATGTCTTAATACTACAAGGGAAAATAATATTAATATAATATCCTTACGTATCATGCAATGTGATAGCACATCAAGATTTTGAGAAGTTGAGAGCATGCTTTGAAAGAAGCATTAGTCATACCATGCCTCGATAAATGGAGATATGCCACATCCTAAGGGCCACAAACCACCCCCATTAGTTGGGATGAAACTCCCTAAAACTAAGATGGATACACTAGTCTATTTTATTTATTTCATGCTCAACTGGTATGGCATTACTTCTCATCATTTCTTAAATGAAATTTTGTGGAATCCTTATTCTTACTACTCTAAAATTTATTTGGTAATTGATCAATGATTCAATTTTGACCAAGTTTTAACCTAGTTTTATACTTATAAAAACTAGGAACCAATTATAGTGTGCCATTTGTGCATCTTCTTCCATACCTTTCTAATCCATGTGCATTGCCAAAAGAGATAAAAAGAATCATGTCTTTCAACCTTGCATAAATAATAATGTCCTACAATAAGAATCAACATACTATGCCTATGAGTATGGGAAATTTTCAAATAAGTAGCTTACAAAAAAAAATATTAAACTTACAAAAAGCTATGGTATTCCATGTTGCTAAGATTTAAACTTTTGCAATTTCTCACATAGATAAGTTCCTTGTGCTTACCCAAATCATGTAAGAGTTTACGGACACATTGCCTACCTTGCCTAGGCTCAAACTTAACTCATACTAAATCATTTTGAATATAAAGGTATTCCATAAGAAAATGTTATAAATATCAAATCCCCAAGGCAGATGTGTTAGTTTCTCAAGGCGCATGCATTTAGTTCATTTTCTTTTATGTTTGGGAGTACCAATTAATTAACTCCAAAAGTAGAGAATTAATTTATTATAATTCCATAGGTTTTACCTACATTGTAAATAGTATTAGTGGAGGAAAAGTAGAAAGGAACTTAATAATGGTGGGGATCACACAATAGTTATCCCAAAGTGAGCCACCAAGAACACTCACAACAAGTTATGATCCAAGACTGACGCACCAACTAAGAGTGACTGAATAATGACTTTAGTACACAATGTCGGGTTCCAACAGTAAGAGACTAAAATGGTAAGAGTTTTTCAAAATTCAAAGAATACTCTCACACAATTCTAAACCATGAATACTCACAATAAGTTGGACCCAAGAGTGAAGAACCAACCAAGAGTGAGTAAACAAATGATTTGAGCACATAATGTGCCATGATCCAAACAAGTTTTCCTTTGTCTATGTTGCAAGTGAGATTATACTAAAGAGGAGGAGACTCAAGAGTACAAGTCTCAAGAGGATAAGGTATAACAAGAGAGTCTCCAATGAAACCACAATAGCACTTTATACAACACCATACACACACCCTCTTGATACTCAATAAATGGTATAGTAACAAGAGATTGCAATGTTAGAAAGTAGTCAAGAAGATGCTAGAACCATGGATGCTTGAGTTCTATACATAGACTAGATGTTTCTCAAAGACAACAAGACCCCTCGAGTAGGAAGCATGGGATAAGGAAATAACTCCCCATATGTGGTCGCTCATTATCAATGCCCACAATAGTCTAAGTAAGATTTTCTCAAAGCTCCAAGAAGACCATCCAATAGTTCTAGATCATGGACACTCACAATAAACTTGGGATCCGTGTGAGTAAATGATGATTTTAGCACACAATGTGCAGGGTGCTAGACTACAATGGAATGAGGCTTGAGAGGACCAGACTCAAGAGGATGAGATGAAGGAGGACAAGACTCAAGAGATATGATATAATAAGAGGTTCATGAGAGAAACCACAATAGCACTTTATAGAGTTGCATACATACTTCTTATGCACCCTATTGAGAATCAATAAGTTCTATAGTAACAAGGGATTAAAATGGTACAAAGAGGTTAATAAGATGTTAGACCCATGGATGCTCAAGTCCTATACTTAAACTAGATGTCCCTTCAAGAAAACACAAAGAAGACTCCTCAAGTACAAAGCAAGGGATAAATAAACAACTCCCCACATGTGGTAGCTCACCAATGTCCATGATAGTCCAAGTGAGATTTTCTCAAAGCTCCAAGAAAACTGTCCAATAGTTCTAGACCATTGGAATCACTATACCACTACAATGCTCATCCTTCATCACCAATGCTAGGACAAGAGTATGGTATTCTTTTCCTTTAGTGGAAATTTTTATTGTGGCATAGTGCAAAATCATAGATGTTTCTACAATAATATGGTAGTCTTTTCCTTTAGTAGAAATTTTTATTCTGGCATAGTGCAAAATTATAGATGTTTCTACAAAGTCCATGAACTCTTCAAGTTTGTTCATGGGTACCAAAAATTAGATTTGCCATGGATTATATGTGAATTTCTATTTACACATCTCTCTCCCCCATGAATTTGGTTGGATAATTATATATTAGAAGAGGAAAAAACATTTGGATTGATGGACAAGGGGGCTAGGGTTTTGGTGGAGCAACTAGATCTGAGAGGCATGGGTTTAGAGTTTTGGTGGAAGCAAGGCTTTAGGATAGGGTTAGCATTTTAGGGGCTAAGGGGTTAACTTCTTACAGTTTGGTGGCATTTGGTGGCATGAGGAATAGGGGCATTAAGACTCAGGGGAATCGATCTTCTTAGGTGGGGAGTTAACTTTGATGGAGTGTGCACACACATACATCGACACATACACATGCACACATACACAGAGCAATTCCCTTTAATATCCTCTCTCTAATCCCCTCAAATATCTTGTGATGGCGTTCCAATTACTTTCTACTTCTATGGAGGCTCATGGATGACTTGTCAATCCTTCTCTTTTTTTCTCAAAAGTTATGCTACCTTTGCTACATTCAAAGGTCCTATTGTCTTATTCTGAGAGAGATAATTGGGGAGAGCGAGGGAGAGAGCTATAAATACTTCTATTTGAAATTTAGGTTTAGGGAGCCTTGGTAAATCCAAGGAGATTCAAATTATATGTAAGCTACTGGAGAGATTGAACTGTATTACAAATACATAAATGGAGTGTAGTGGTTCTCAATCTAGGAAAATTTGGATAGTAGTATAAGGCCTAGCATGGACGTCTATATACCATGTTAGAAGTGGGTGCAACAATGAAAGTGTAGAAGATTGTTGTAATGGACTACATAATAGCATTCCTTATCATAGCATTAGCATAGCAAGTAGGCTTGCCAAATACCATGGAATACTTTGCTTAGAAGCTATAATCAAGTGTAGAGTGATATGTATGTTACAACTTGTGATATTACACATGTGCTCCTATATGTGCATTCTCTTCATATCATAGGCAGACACTTCATTAACATTGAGTCCGTTGTGCTCATATGGTGGTTTTGCATTAAATGTTGTTGGATGCAAAAATTATCCAAGAAAGTGAGATTGAAGGTGTCACTATTCCTGCCTCTTTGACCCACTCATCAATCATGAATTATATGAAACAAAAGTCATATGATATCTTTCATGTATTCACAACCATAGCTATGTCAACTACATGTGACTCATCTCTAAAGGGAATTCAAGAGATGGTTCACATTGGCCTTGCAATATTTACTTCTTTAATAGAGCAACCTACAGAGGTTTCACAATTGTCTAGACATTGTTTTCATAGAGGGGTGTGTGGTTGGCTTGTCCTACCAAGAAATCATCTAAATCTATTGACATTTGGATATTTTGGATTCTTTGTCTTGGATGTACAACACAGTTTACATGTAATACATGCAGAGTTTGAATCATTGAGCTTTGTCTTTATCTTGTGTAAAGATTTTGGCAAACTTGGCACAAGGTTTCATGATTGATTCATGATGTATGGACATATCTTGAAGAGAAGTTGATTTCCAGCATTCTTGGGATTCATTAGAATCTCTTGCCTATTCTTTTTCTTCTCTTATGTCTCCTATTCTCTACTTCCTTCTCTCTCAAATACCTGGTGGATACAACCTTTTGACTAAAACCCCTTCTACAATGTTGCATGAGCTATTTTAAAGTATAGTCTGATGGTTTGCCCATTGTGACTCCAAGAAAATGGAGCTTCCCATACTTAGGTAACTATTCCACCTCTGTTTATATACATAGAGGGCAAGTGGAATGTTGTGGCCCCCACAACTCTCCTATATTCAAGGGAGGATTGGCCCCAAGATGTGTCCTCTTGATTTGTAAGGCATAATGAAATATAGTTCGCTCTTTGTATCTTTTCTTATCTAGGAGATTTATTATTTTCTCACACAACCTTTCTTGAAGATAGCCACTCTAACTTATGGCAAAGGAACCTCTTTCACTCAACATAGATCAATAATTTGGCAGACGAGTACCATGCATCTAAAAGATTTTCTTTGATACCATGCTTCATCCATATGCAATGTCATGCCCTAGTGTGCTCAAAGATTTTTGACCAATTGTTAACCACGTGTTTTGCATAGACATTCTTTTCATGCTTTCCCCTAGCATAGTGTAGAATAATTGAGGAGACAGAACTGTGCTAACCCGTGCTTCCACTCCTTTAGATATTGAACATAACCTAAATGATGCACTTTAGTTATCTATTTTTCATGAAATAAAACTTTGCATTTCAACCTCAAGGCCCATTGATTCATTATGTCACGTTCTTTATGTTATATGATATTTTTCCATAGAACCACCCCCTAAACGGGCACTTTAATATGCAATGCATGTAGACTAAGACTAAACCTCATGCCCCATAGCCCACCATACATCTGAGTGTATTTTACTATTTTTTTCTATTTTTATAGATTTAAAAATCATTTTTTCTTATTTTTGTGCTATTTTTCTCAATTATTTCTATTATAAATACTCATTATTTTGTAAATTTTATTACACACCAACAAATTCTAACAATGGCAATCATCATATACTATTTCATCCACATATAATATTTCTTTCTACTATTTTTTTAAAATATTATCAAAACTACTTATTTTTGTGTGTTTTTTAATTTTTGATAATTACTTTCTCATTAATGTGATATCAGATTGTGCATTTTCTTTATGACCGAATTTAAACACGTCACATGCTATGTTGATATCAAATTTCATGCCATAGGCACATCATTTCCATGATTGAACATAAAAATGAACCAACTTTTCATGAAAAACAAGACTTATTGAGATTTCTCGTCTTTTATATTTTTATAATTGCATATATAGACAATAAATTGGTCTAAATTTAGGGTCTACTCAGTGTTCGTCATCGCATCTTAGCATTAGTCTCATCTCATCTTCATCTACCGGTCTGCCATCTCTCATCTCAACCTTCTCTTGATGATTCCCACAAGAATAACCCACAAGAGAAGAGACAAAGAGGAGAGAGAAAGTGTAGAAATGGGTATTTTTTATCAAGCCACCATTTGTGGAGTCGGATGCAAGGATGGAGAGTGAAAAAATGAGGAAGAATCATGCTGCCATCGATTGGAATGGGTATTTTGATGCTCCATATCTCTCTCACCCCCCTTCTTCCCCTTCACATCAATCCACCTCCCCCCCCCACTTACTCCAAACCCCTTTCCCATTTGGCCATTTCTATGCTTTCCGCTACTAGGGCACCAATAACTTCCACATTTGACATCAGAATGGTGACTTGAAAAATTTTGTATGTTTGTCTTAGACTCCTGCATTGCTTGGCACTTGTCATTGTTGGTTTCGCTACTCCAAAAATTTTATAAAAACTCAAATCCAGTGCGGTGTCGTGATGCTGCATGTCTACCACTGTAAACATGAGGATGGAATTTTGTGCCAAGTTTTTGGACTCTTAAGTCACTGTAATATATCAGTTTATTTTTCGTTGCATGTTTCTTCTGTGTTTGCATTTGCATGACGCACAAGCACATGCAGTTAGGCTAGGCACAAATTCCTCAATGCATTCATATTTTTTGTGTGGAACATCGCTTGATTGATTGCAAATCATGGACTCAAATTTGCAAACCGCATGAGTGAAGGCCACAAATTTCTTTTCCAAAGCATGATCTTTGATAGAGAATATTGCATGGAGAAACAAATTCATATGAAGAAATCCGATTTTGAAAACTCAGAAGAGTCATGCATGTCAAGTTTTCAAGCCTACAAGAAGCATATGAAGGGTTTGATAAGCTGACAAGACGAAGCATTGCAAGCATTGCATCAAAGGGCATAATGATCATGATCATTGAATTGGTTATATGTATACTCACTTGGTCACAATTTATGAGATGCAAAAATAATCCAAGGAAGAGAATGATCCAAATTTATACAAATTCCCCTCTTGACTATGCTAAATGATCATCTAGTTTCTGATTTGACTAGACATAATACTGAGGGCCAAATTTGTTGACCAACAACAGATTTGTCAATCGTCCAATGATCTTCTATTCCTTTCACGATTAAAGAAAAGTGTGATCACAAGAAAAGATCATGCGAATGTTTCAAATCAACTCTAAGCTAACTATGCAAATGGAAGAGCATAAGAACTAAAGATTGTGACTTTGGAAGAGAGGAGGAGCATGTCAAGGTGGCCTACGTTGATGAATAAGAATGTAATCTCTCACATATACGAGGGAAAATTTATGAATGCTTTTTGCTTTCAATTTGGAGCCAAATGATAAATTGGTGGAAGCTTTTCCGAAGCTTTTCTAAGCTGCAGCTTTTGTTGCTGCGCTGACAAAGATCAATGGCATTGATTATTTAAGAGGGTGGAGTATGTTGATGGTGGAGGGGGGAGACGATGAAGTGAAAGGGTAGGAATAAAGCTGTTGTTGCAGAGGGAATGAATGAAGAAGACAAAGAGGTGGTACGCAAAACGACACAAAGAAGCCGAAGGGTGGGTAAGCACGGCCGAAAGATGAATGATGAAGCTCACAAACGAATCCGACAATGAAGAATGCAATAGAGAAGGATGGCAATGCAAAAAGGTGACGATGGTAGAAACAAGAGGAAGGTGAAAAAGGAATCGGACAGAGTGGAGCAAAAAAGAAACGAGGAAGGCAATGAGATGTTTACTTCTAATCGTGATTGCTATACCCACTACCATCGAAGGAAATTCAACAGTCGACTTTTGATTTTTTTTGTGATGTTGATCTCACTGACTGACTTCAACAAATATCTGGCCAAAAAGGAGGCAACATAGATTAGGTATGAATTGACAAACTAGCCTATATGTTTAACAACTTCACAGTGTTCAGGGTGACGAGAAAGCGGTGACAAAGGAGCGAATCCCGGCATCAAAGAGCTCGGAGAAGCACACAGAAGGGGTCTCGCAGTCAAGGCCATTGTAATGGCAAAGAAGAAGTCTCAATCGACAGCAACTCGAGGGAGAGAAGTCGCAGAAGAGAGCATCGACGAGGGAGGAGGGTGACGGAGGACGAGGACGAGATGAAAGATGACGTTGAATCTACGGAGATCGGATTCTATGTGATGCTACTGTGACGAAGGAGTGCCGAGACTGGAAGCTACAGAAGGCCGGCGGAATTAGTAAGATGACGGCAATATTGGTCAATAAAGGGCCAAAATGTGTGTCTGCTAATGGTCGTTGCTGTGCCTTTGGTGTGAGCTGATATTACTGTTTATAGCCATGGTGTACTTTGGTATAAATTTTCTCATCCATGACCATGAAAATGGTATAGCCTCCGATAAATTGTGCCCTTCCACTCATTGCCGATTTGGTCAGAGTGATAAATTCCACATTGTGTTACCTTGAATGTAATAACACTTGAACCAATAGTCCTGCGGATGAAGAGAAATGAGGAAAAAAGATCAGTGCTTACATGCACAGCTATCCAAGAATGGAGACCACGGCCATGATCAATGGTCATGAGAAGTAATTGTCCTCTATGGCTTATTTTCTCATTAAGTCATCGACAGTTTTGTCAAAAAGTCACCTGGCTTTTCTATAAAAGCTCAAGCAAAACATCACTCACCTATTCAGATCTTCATGGCCACAAGGATTGACAACAAGAATAAGGCATCAACAAGTTCATTTCATTCACCAAAGCATGCTTCAATCAAAGCATATCAATTTGTTCCCACATACTCATCGCATGTCAACTTACAATTGTGTAAACCTCTATCCATACTTTCTCTATAAAACCTCTTCTCTTCTTCATTCTGTGAGTGGATCTCTTACCTTGGAAGTTTATTTCTTTGTATCTTGTTCCCAAATACAAAGCAAGTTTGAAACGTATCCTTGAACACTAATGTATTTGAATCTTCTACTCCATCTAAATGCCTTTAAATTGAGTTTTCTTTATCATCCTTTCCTCCCATCTTGCTAAGCATCCCTATGGCGAGTGATGTCACGAACTCCGTGCGCGAATTTTGTGTGACACCTGGTGATCCGGATGTGAAAGCATCACTTCTGATTGTCGAGATGGGAGACTCTTAGAATACTTCACCCAATTTATCATCAAGTGCTTCTTCCTTTTCGACTGATGAGATGAAGAATTTATTGCAAACTCTTTCTTCAGCCATTATAATGCTGAATCAGCAGATGCAGTTATCTATGCTACAGCAGCAACAGCTACGCCAACAATAATTGGATCAACAACGAATGCTACATCAAGAACAAGAGCATACACATGGAGCAACCAAAGCAATTGAGGTCGTGGTAAGTGAACACAAATTATTTGATGGACGAAACGTTTCAGCTTATCTTAAAACATTTGAAAGCCAGATGTGCTTCTTTGGAGTTCCTACCAACTGGAGCAACTATTTCTTATGACTTGTATGCATGCTTTGCAGGTTAGAGTGATAATTTATTTGTGCAAGATTAAAATTCAAATGTCTTCAAGAAGGTGCTCAAAGATGAATATTTCCTAGAGGATTATGGTATTACTACTCGGAAGACATTCAGAGAGTGGGTCTATCAGCCCAACAAAGGACTTGTTGCTTCCGAGTTATTGTGCGAATTTGAAGATCGTTACAACCAGTTGGATGCACTTGAGCAAAGAGCCCTAAACTCGGAGAAGGTGGAGTTATGTAACGTGTCCACTAGAATCCTCTAGGACACGTCTTGGCAGTCCATCGGAAAGGCTATCTAGAGAACTCCACCCGGCACTCCCATGGAATGTTACGGGTTTTGCAATCTAGGTCTCCCCGCGTCTGCCACGTAGCGGAAGTGTCCTGGCCGTTTCCCACCTAGGATCGACCGGAATTAAGGTTTTTCCTGTTTGGTCGTTAACTAGCAGCAACTAGCGTCAGACCCGAGCGAACTACTTTACGCAGAAACGCCAGGTCCGAAGCGGATTCATGCTGCACTTGGTTCAAGGAGAATGGGAAACGAGAGGGATGCAAGGCTCGACCTCTCTTCCATAAGGCATAATCCCATTCCGTTCCCCTAAAACAGCGTGAATCGGGTAATAGGTAATTCTAAGTCATCGTTCTTGTTATTTGTTTCGGCGATGATGATCATCCCTCTGTTCGTCGAAGATTTTGAGAAAAGTTCCCGGCTAACCGGGACCACCCATCCATAGGACGGACCCATGGTCCATCCTCCGCACTTTCCTCGGTTTGTTTTAGTTATGTAATTACCTACCACATTAATTTGACATATAACAAATAGCTTCTTTGATTAGCCCTCTTAAGCACTGGTTCCTTCACGTAATCTTATCACAGGACATAAAGAAAACAATGTCAAACAACTTCTTTATTATCATTTTATCCTTTTATCTTTGAAATACAAGGAGTTCCGCCCGTAGGCTTGATCATAATCCGCCCGAAGGCTATCCAGTAATCCACCAGGGATCACTATTCCAAGCTTCTGCCCGTAGACTAGTATGCGGGCCTCGAGATCCAATCCCGAGTCACGTTAGCCTCTTGTGCAGGGCCCGGAAGGCGAGGGATTTACGGCCAGAGCCCCCCCTGGCACCCAAGCGTCCTCCTGCTCCAAGTAGAACTCAACGGAGAGACCTCTCACGGCGGGTTCGGTCCACGTTCCCGGCGCGGTCAACAACCCCCTTGGTTAGGGTCAGGCAGGCAGTCGGGGGTAACTGAAGCTGCCTCTCCCTTCAGGCCTGCAACCTGAAGTATTTAGATATCGTTTCATCCTTTAGTTCATTGAGCAAACAATGCAAACAGTGCTTTCTAAACTGTTACAAGCACAATCAATTCCAGTGGTCGTTTTAGCTGGCAAACTGTTAAGGAGTGACTCCTTTTCTCCGAATGCAACCCGCATTCGATCCGGAATCAATTGCAACTTGGCACGATTCCTATCGTCCTTGGGCTAGGGTCATACCCTGTCAATACTTTAGGTTTGGTTTATGGTAAACTCCGGCGACCATGTCGCTTTAGTTTATTGATTAATCATTTGCGTCCAAGCAAATGCCTAGCTTCCCTTAACTTGACAAAGTTTCCCTAATGAGGATAGAGTAAAAGGACGACTACCCTTTTCCCCTTGCGAGTTTAAACTGGCACAAGAACCTGCCAACCTTAATCCACGGAATGGCAAAACTTCTTACGATCAAACCGCAAAGCTAAGTGACGTTGCAATTTATTGCACAAGTGTCGCCTCCATTCTAAGAGATCATTTCACCTAATGAATGGCGTATTCAGGTCACGGAATTAACTTCAGACGAGAGGGAGGGTTTAGGTTGTCTTTTTACCCACCCCATCCTTAATTTCACTAAATCGACAATGTTTAGTCCTAGGGTTCCAACTCAATTCGAGTTTCATCATTTTAAATGCTTGGTCCTTAAGGTAGAAATCCTAGATTATTGTTTACATGAGCATCCAATTAGCTTAACATTTTGGGAATATGGTTAGGACTATTGGGTTTGAAGGTTTCGACTTAACGTCAATTGGGAAACTTGGCCGAATCCTTAACGTGCTAATCCCTAGTTAGTGTTTGGGGTATCTATCGTATTGATTGAACCATACCCATGTGAATCCTTTGTGACTAGGTGATTTGGGTAATTCACTATGCTTGTCTCGCGACAAGGATGAATCCTTCCTAGAGATAATAAAGTAGATCTAAAGGAGGAAAAATAGTTGCAACTACCACAATACATGTAAACATGTGATTCATCGCCTCTACGCATCACATGGTTCACAATGACTCTATCTTTCCTTGGTATTGTAAAAAATGCATGATAATCTGGGTACTAACTTTCCTAGGACCTACTAGGACTTACATCAAATAATCATGCCTACAACCTTGTTGTCTACACTTTAGAATCTCGTGCTTTGATAAACCATGCGACCTTTCCTAAATACGGCTCCTGATGAATGAAATTTCTGCATGATGACTATGCAACACGCAACTTTCCCCTAGCTACAATGTAGTTAATGAAGTTCATACCAAACTAAAGCTAGTGTTAACTTATTCCATGTTACATGCTACTTGCAAGTCCATAAGATCATTATCGTACTCTTCTATTTCTTTTCGAGTAATATCTTATGGGTGTTAACTTTTCCTCACGAATCATTACAAGGAAGATGTTGCCTAAAATGCGGCACGCGCTTATTCCTACCATGTCTAGTAACCAATGCACTTATCAACTTCATTTCTTTGCCCTAAGTAATATATGTTTAGACTCATTACTTTGATAATGTTCCAAAATAGCAACATGTAGCTAGTCTTCTAAGGCGGACAACTCTCGAAATGCAACCGTTTCAATTTCATGACATGCATCAACCTTATCTAATGTTTAAAGAGATAATTTATCAAATGTATTTTTAACGCTGCCACAATGCAAAAAATAAGCGTAAAATGCGTTCTTCCTTATGGAATTAAGCACACCTAAACATTTCTTTATGCGAGAATAAACTCGAAAAAAACCTGGACTTGTGGGCTCGGGGAGATATCCACTTGTATGCTTGGAGATGAACCTCCCGCAGTCGTGCCTTGCAACTTCTTGGGAGCCATTGTAGTCGTGGTTACGGACTCCTTTACCCTCGCTTTTCGAGACGGCTAGGGGATCGCTATCTTCTCCTTGCGTGGGAATAGGTATTTCCCTAACCGGATTCAAAACCGCGAAGTCGCGTAGGATCAAGGCCTATGGCCTTAATCCTTAGAAGCTTCTTAAGAAGCTTCTAAGAAGCTTCTGGCCTGCGGCAACGTCGGGGGGGGTTCGTCGTGAAGAGGGCGGGGATGGCGGACCGTGGCAGTCTGGCGGCTGGCGGACTGGGGCGGCAACGCGGCGGCCTCCCTCTGCGTGGCGACGACGGCAGCCTGGTCTCCTCCTTTCCCCGAACGGCAGCAGCAGGGTCCTCTCCTTCCTCTCACAGCCCGTCCTCTCTTCTTTTTTCTTCTCTTCCTAACGGGAGTTCATATAGGCAAGGGGGGAGGGAAGGGAAGCTCCACCACGTGGAGGACTCATGCCATTCCCTCCTCATGCATTCCCGATTCACTCTTCCTTGGCCATTCCTCCCCACACTCCCTCTCCTCTAGCCATGCATCGGCTGGGGGAAGGGATAAAAAAATTTGCCTAAAAATTTATCCAGTTGCCTCTTCAAAAAAGGGTGTTTCCTCGCGGCTTTTGCGGTCTTCAACCCCAGCCTCTAATTTACACTGTGGAGGCCTCATTTTTGAGCGTGCATGGTATGGATTAAGCTACCAATAATACGATGTAGGGGATAACCTTGCACAGGATTTACACGACGTGCGGGAAGTCAATATTTACGGTACGCAGTGTGCGGAAATATTACAAGTTATTCTTGCAGGTGTCTGCTCCTGCACTATGAGACGAGTTGGGAGAGCTTCTTGAAGATTGTATGCAGCCTATGGGATTGAAGATGGATTGGCAAGATGTTGTTGATGCGGTTTCCACATTCACAAAGAGGTGGAAATGGAAGGCTCGCTTACAAAACGGTATGCAAACACCTCTAACGATGTCTTCTCCGACCTCCACTTCTCCTAATTCTCCTTCCACTTCTTCTCCGACCTCTCATCCCATGTCTATGCCTACTTCTATGCCTATGCCTATGCCTATTCCTATGGCAGTTATTAGACCATTTGCTAAACCAACTGTCGAAGACATGGTGGAAGAAATTTCAAAGAACTTGAAAGATCTACAAATAAAAATGGCCAGAAGAGATCTACAGCCACCTAACCCAGTCCCAAATTCTGTTCCATCCTCTTCTGCTCCTATGAATTCTTCCAAAAACAATCGTGTTCGCTGTTGCATATGGTGTGATAATCTAGACCATGAGCGTAAGGACTGTCAAGACTATGAAGAGGCGAAAAGACTGAAGTTGGTGGTTTGGTAGGACAGGATGATATGTCTTGGAGATACAGAGAAACCACTTAAAATAAATTTTGACAAAGGAGGTATGAAGAAATTATTGGAGGAATCTCTCTTACATTCTTCTTATGTGAAGCAAGAGGCAGCAAGAGAAGCTGCTGCTTATGGTCTTCAACTGGAGCAATTACCAAAAGATAAGTCTCCTTTATGGTCATATGCATTGCATGCAGAAAAGAAAGGTAAAGCTTAATCATCCAAACTTTCATTCATAGGAGATGCCATTAGAAAAGGGACTAGATAAAATGATCACGTAGATATCTTCTCTATCTATGCTTATATTGCAAAATCTCAAGAATTTGAAGCACTTGTTGAAGAAAAGTGCAAAAGAGATAATGATCAATCTGAAGGATAAAAAAAGGCAACTAGGAGAATTGAACCGATTCTTCAACCTTCTTCTTCAAGACCGGAGCAAAGTATGGCTGATGTACAGAAACCAAAAGTACAAGAAGATCAAAAGGCCCCAAAGATAAAGGATTCAAGCCGAAGAAGCAACCTGGACTCAAGCTACTATCCGACATTGAGACATCCACAGACTTGAAAAATGTACTTGAGGATGGAATTCTTAATTGGAAAATTAAATTTGCACTTGGAGAAGTTTTGGGGATTTCAGAAAGGGAGTTTCATGATGTTATTATTGACATCATAAAAAAAGCACCAAATTATTGAAGAGCCAACACAGGATATGATCCATCGAGAGGCTTTAGCTATTGCCGAGGCTATTATCTATGGATTACAGATTGAGGAGGTTGATTGTGAAGAAGAGACCATTGAGGAGCCGACAGATGGAGCTCTATGTATGCAGTCTAAAAAGTCTCTTCATCCTTTACTGCAGCCCATACAATATTATGAGAGCGATGATGCGCCTAGATTGGTGCCTCGTAGCCATTTTTCTCGAAGTCACTAGGGGATCGTGCGACTACAGAAACTATCATCAAGCTTGGTGAGATTGAGACTCCTTGTGTTGCTCTTTTGGATCATGGTTTTGAGATTAATGTAATTGTGCGAGGTTTATATGAAGCTCATAGATGGCCAGTTGATGTTGATCATGGTTGGTGCATGCGTGCGGCCAACAACCTTGCAGGAGAGTTGTATGCTACTTGTCCAAATCTGAAGATTGCTATTGGAGATGTGGGTGAGTCTTCTCATTTCTTTGTTCAAAAATATTGTTTCTATCCTATTATTTTGGGGCAATCATTTATTGTTGAGTCTCGGATGGAGACTAAGGTTTTGGATGATGGGTCTACATATGCACGGATCCGAAGCAAGGATAGGAAGAGAGCTATCCAGTTCAGGACTGTTTGCATCAATCATCAGAGGAATAAAGATTCTTGGAGGGATTCCCCTCTTCTAGCAGGAGAATTGGATTTTTGCTATGTACCACTGTCTTGCCAAACGATGGTGGTACGAGTCAAAGAAAGCTATCGCCTCCTAGTAGCGGTAGTTTTTCCTCATGTGTTTATGGTGCATCCACTGAAAGTACTTCGTGTTTTCAGCATATTTTTGATATGCCTAGAGCTGCCAGGAAGTATGTAAAAAGAAAAGAAAAAGAATTGATGATTGCAGGTGTTTTGCAGGAAGAAGACCGGATAGATGGTCTCTATGATGGTCTTTCATGCTCAGATACCATGGATGAACTTTTGGTATTACTACATGCTAACAATCAAGAGTTGACATATGTCTTACAGGTTCATTCTCTAGTGATGTATTGTGATATTGCTGATTTCATGCCTCAAAAGAATTTGGGTGTTGAGGATTCTTAGCAAAAAGTATTCCTTGCTGACATATTTCAGCAAAAAGATTTGGGTGTTGCTATTTATACACAACAAAATTTGTGTTTATCAGGGTATTTTCATCGAGGGGTGAAATCTACAGGTTGTAGCAATGAAGCCAGAGTTCAAACAAAATATAAGACTGTTCACAAAAAAGTTAGACCGGTTGCAGGACCACTACCTTTGGACAATGATGAGATGATTAGGCGAGTTGCTATGAAACCTCCTTTGCAAGATCCTATAGGTATCGCAAACATAAGTTTTCAGCTGAGACATTGAAAGAGATGAAGAATTGGATTGAATATTTTCTATTTCCTAAAGAGGTAAGATGTTTTGAAGAGATGTTATGCAGACATGAAAAAGATTTTGCTTTCTTTCCATATGAGATTGGATGTGTTGATCCTAGGTTTGTGACACCTATGGTTATTTTTACCATTCTGCATGTCCCTTGGAATCTACGGCCTATTAGTGTGCCGAGGGCTCACTTGCCCAACTTGGTAGAGCTTTTGAAAGAGTGGATCATGATAGGAATTTTAAATCATCTTCAGCTCCATATTCCTAAGAAGAATGGGACAGCCAGATTCATATAGGACTTATAGCCAGTAAACAAGGTCACTACTCGAAATGTTGGTGTTGGACCTATTGTGAATGTGTTCGCTGAAGCTTTTGTTGGACGTTGTCGGAGTGCATAGGGTTGAAGTTCACCACAGGGGTTTGGCAAGAAAACTGGACAAGATAGATGGAGATATGTCTTCACGAGATGGGGGTTCAAGAGCTTAGACTCTAGAGATGATAGAGATAAGAGAAGGGTTGAAGATAGATTCAGGGAAAGGAGTAGAGGGAAGAAGGGGTTGGAAGAAATGGAAGACGTTGAAGAATACTTCCAAATTTTATTTAGAAAATATAGAAGAATACTAAGAAAGATGAAGCCTATCAATTTATTCCAGCATTATGAGAGGATAAAACCCTAATAGACAAAACCATGTATAAAATATTACCTTCGTCTATGCTGCTTAGATCGCCAATTTGATGCCTCCATTGCCTCCGAAAGGGGTGTTAAATACGAGGACACCTGGCCAGAATTCTGCCATATCACTCCTTCTTCATCTTCCACTTTGGAGTGCTGTTCACTACCTAAAAACAACAATCGGGTGTCGCGCGATTTCGTCAATCTCTCTTTTTACATAAAATCCTCTCAATTTGGCTGAAAGCTGCATGCTTTCTTTTACATGTCATCCTAATCTAGAAATTGTCTATAGTTTTATGGATTTTTACAAAAGATAATATCTAGAATATCAAAAATTGGTTAAAACTTGTCCAAAAATCTAATATTTTTGAACCATGGACACTAACACTAATGTCTAAAATGGCATTGACTCTCTAAATCAATAAGAAAGCCACACTCTAGATTTTTTTACATGGTGTACACATAGCGGCAAGACATTCACCCCCTCCTAACCTGCACATCCTGTGGCATGTGCCAAAGTCTTACAGATCTGCAGTGTCAGAAGAAGTATCTTTTGCCATGTCAATGTCTTCATCTTCTGTCTCTTCTTCTTCTTCTATGTCTTTCTACTTTGGAATTATATCCAAGCTTTCTAACTCACGTGTTGAACTTTCTCTTCATTTGAAGAGCTTGTTTCTTTTTTCTGCTATGGATATCTTTATGTTGGTCCCATCCAATTCGGCCAATGAATATGTGGCATTGTCATGAATGACCTTTACCACATACGGGCCAAACCAACACTTTACCGTTGTCCTAGAAGTACTGTATTGATTGTCTAGGCTACCGTCATAGATAAGGACCCAGTCATTTTCTTGAATTGCTCTTGAATGAAGTCGATGTCGCTTATCAAATCTTCTTTTGTTCTTTAGTCTTACTCTCTTTAGCTTCTCAATAGCTGCTTGAATATCTTCAGGCCTTCTTTCTAGCTGCCATGTGCACAAAGTCAGCAACTCTTCTCTACTGATGCCTTCCTCCCAAGGTAGAAGACTCTATGTGAGAATAGATTCTTCAATTGGCATAATTGGTTGTTGTCCATGCATAAGTTCAACTGGCATATAGCCAGTCACTGTACTGTGAGTAGTCCGGTCAACCCATAATGCAAAAGGTAGCATTTTAGGCCATTCTTTGATCTTTCCTCTACAAGACTTTGCTAGAGCTTTGAGAATAGGCTGGTGCCCTCTCTCACTTTTCGCATTGACTTCAGGGTTATAGGTTGATGTTAAAGCCAACTTAATACCCAATTGAGCAAAGAAGTTGTGTGCCTCATTAGCATCCAACTCTCCTCTATCTACAATTACTTTACCCACACAACCATATCTACAAAACACTTCTTCAAGCAAATAATGACAAATAGCTTGAGTGGATTTGGTTGGTAAGGCTTTGCCTTCAACTTGATTGGTTAGATCCTCTCTTGCAAGCACTAAATATTGCATTTCCATATTCGTGTAGTAGGCATAGTTATAATATCAATAACCCATCTAGAATGTATAGACAAAGGATAAGTTGGTTGTAATCCATCTCGATGCTTAACCATAGAATACATTTGACACACATACTAGGTTTCAAAAAAAAGTGCTATATCCTAATACATGTTTTGCCACCAATATTTTTCTTTGACTTTACTAAAGGTTCCCCATATGCCTCTATCCTCTATGGCCAGCCCACAAGCTTTCATGAAATTCCTTCATTATATGTTGTTGCAATCTTTTGTTACCTAAAACTCGGACAGGCGCTCCATTCTTCTTCTTTGCGTGCTTCCATAGATGTCCTTCTTTAAGAAAAAAGCCATAAGCTTTCCTCTTGATATGCTTGAACTCCTCATCAATGGAAGTCTCCTTCTTCTTCATTGTGCTCAAATATTGGCCGATCTTCATCCAATCTTCTTCATAGTCTTCTTCAAGGAAATGAACTAGAACTTGAGCAATTTAATGAGCATGCTGGCTTCTAGTTGACCACCCTGTTGTTTTCAGCTTTGGACCAGTATATGCAGTAATTGAAAATGTATTTTCAGGAGCCATGGAATGAAATTCAACAAGTATAGATTTTTAAGCTTCATCTTCTTCCATCAACTCTTCTTCATTGTCATATCTTGCACGTGATAGCATGTTAGCAAGTGGATTCACCTTTCTTGCAATATGCTTTAAATCGGGATTGAGAGATTTAATATACGCAATCCATCTTAGCATAGCAATGTCGGGTGTAGAGTAGTTGGCAATCATGCCCAAGAGTGGAAGACAAGCAATTTCTACCACTATGGAAGCACCTATAAATTATTCACAATCACACTTTAATACGGTTACAACTCCTTAGAATTCCCTCATTACTTGTGCATATCTTCTTTGACGTTCATTGAGAACTTTTGCTCCAAAACGAATTGCATACCTGTTACCTTCAAGATCCTCTTGGCCAATAGCCCATCCTATCCCAATGGGACTTGTATCCACAGTAAGGTGACCATTTGAATAATCATCCCTTTGAAGAGTGGGGGCTGAAATTAATAGCTTCTTTAATTTACGCATAGTGAGATTATGCTCATTACCCGAAGAGAATCTTTGGCCTTTTCTTAATAATTGATAAATATTTTCAGCTACATGAGCAAAATGTGGTATCCATATGAGATAGAATATGCATGCGCCAATAAATATTCTTACTTCTAAAAAATTTGTGTATTTTTTTGCATTTTGCTGATGGAATCTATCTTGATTGGTGAAGGTTTGCGTCCATATGGGCCACATAGATGACAGACCACTAGGACTTCTTCTACTCCAAAAATCAACTTGGCTCCAGAAAGAGTAAGATATACTTCTTCTAGCCTTGTTAAAATCCTGTCACAGTCATAAATATGGTTAACTACAAATGTCCTGCAACCATCTTCATCAAGCTCCTCATTATTTCATTGAATTCACATCCCTTGATAGGTACATCATCAAGAAATGGAAGAGTAAATTGTGGAATAAAGTCCCTTAATACTTTGTGCATGGCATTCATCATATGGGCTACGGAGTTTATTGCATCTTGTAGTAGAGTGCACATGCAGACCAATCCAAGAGGTGTCTTCATTGTGGTAATGTCTCGGATTTCTAATGAAAGATGAAATTGGTCATATCCTGAATATAGGTCACCCATAGAATAAATTGTTGTACTTGCAAAAGCTTCAGCAAATTCGTTAACAATTGGACCCGAACTAACATTTTGGATTGTGACACGATTAACAGGTTGTAGATCTTGAATGAATCGTAAAGATCCATTTTTTTTGGGCACGATAAACCATCGGTTTGAGTAAGGTGCTGATGAAGGTTCTAAAATCTTCATTCTGATCTTCTCATTTAGAACTTCCAATAATTTGGGCAAATGCGCCCTTGGAACAGGAATAGGCTTGAGGTTCCAAGGCACATGTGGGACCATAAAAATGAATATATGAGCCACAATATTTGGATCCACACAACCTATTTCACTTGGTTGAAATGCAAAAGCTTTTCCATGTTTCATTAGCATTTGCATAAAAGAGTTTTTTTTTTGCCGGCGAAAGAAAAGATTTTTCACCTATTGTGAGCTCTTTTATACTTTCAGATGTCAACTTGTGACCAATGTTGGAAGGATCACGAAGACTTGGCTGATATGTTGCCCTATCAGCCACTCCTTTACTTTCAAGAGGTAGTGGGACTACCATAAGCTTGACTCTCTTATCCACCGTCTTGTATTTTGTCTCCACTTGCGCTTCAGTCTTGTTGACTAAACCAATGTCTTTCTGCTCAACAAATTCCTGAATTGTTTGATAAAAATCCAATGTACATCCTTCTATGGACTGATTTTCAGCCTGATTTTCTATATGAGCAGCTGCATATATTTCAGCCAATGTGTCACTTGTAATCAGTCTTAAAAAAATGCCTAAAATATATTCATTTTGAGCCATCATGTCATAAGTTTTTAGCTCCCTTTTTACATGACATAAGTATTTTCTTTTAGTTTTGTTCATGGCTGAAAGAGACTTATAACAACCCATACTATTGGTTGTACATACATACATATTTACTAGAGACACAGTTTCTGTAGCATAAGGAGGTTTAATCTTTGTACATGATGCATTGCGATAGCCTCCTTTTATAGCATTGCAGCCCAAAAAACCCTTGAATTCTCGAGCACACCATGTAAAAAAATCTAGAGTGTGGCAGATAATCACGTAGTCGATCTCTGTTTCAATGATGGTTAACACACACAGTAAGAAATTGGACAGCTTGTTCATTATGCTTACTTCGAATTCAAGCATAGGAAGAACCATCATTAAGAGCTTTTGTTTCCAAGTGGGCTTCAAAACTGTAAGATTTCCCAAGAATGATAGGGTAACTACAAGAGTCTTGAACAAAAAAGCGAAAATTGTCTTTTATGTCTCCAATAGTTACCTGCACATTAGGACATGTAGCATATAACTCTCCAGAAGAGTTGTTTGCAGCTCTCATTTACCAATCTGGATCAACATCTATGGGCCATCCGTCACTTTCATAGAGACTCCTTGCCATGACGTTTATCTTCGAGCCATGGTGTAAGAGTGCAATACATAGTGTTTATTTTTCTCCAATTTTGACGACTATCTCCATTGCTGCTCTCACCCAATGCGTACGGGAGTAGTGACTGCTTGGAATGAACCGAGCATCTTCTTCCTCATGCATGTGCTGTAGACGACATTCTTTTTTAGGGGTGGGTTGCTCAACTGGTTTGGGCCAGCCGATCATTGCATTTTCAGCTTTCACTTCTGTAATTTTTGCATTCATGCTTTCTTTATCTTCAGCTTCAATTGTTGCGATTAATTCTTTAATTGCTTCAAGATGAATTCCTTGTGAAGTCAGCTTCTCTTCATCCTACATAAAAACTCAAAGAACTTGCAAAAAAGCATGCACTGTTTCTTCAGCTTCATCACTAACATATTGTCTTTTCCTTTTGATTACATTAATAATTACATAATGGAATTAACGTTTGGAAATTCCAAGAATTTCGCCTAAGATGAATTCAATTTTGATTCCCAGAACTCATTTTTCTAGGACTCGTTTGAGATCGATTGCAGATTCTATGTGAGACTGCAATTTGTAGCCTAGCTACTTGCCTTTCTTCTTTTCTTCGGTTTTCTTTGTTTGTGGCGCACCTTCCATCTCTTGATCTAGGGTTATATTTTCAGCAAGCTTTGGTTGTTCATGTGTTCTTTTAGTTACCCGTTTCGGAGGGCCAGAAGAGGAAGGCCCTGGTTCATCTTCTCTTCTTCTCTTTTCTTCAATCAAGACTTCGTTATGATTGACGTCAGCCAAATGTGCATTGACTTGCGTTAGCCGAATCTTCTTTGGCTACTTTACCACGTTCCATTTGATCTAGTGTATGCATCCATAATTTAGATTGCAGATTAGCTTTACATGCTTCAATTTGCACCCCATAGGTAGCTGCATCAATTGCTGCGTAGGCATTCTTTACAGCTAAATCTTCTAATCTTCTCTTCATTCCACCATTGCCAAAAATTTTCTCTAGTGGAAGACCAGTTTCAGCTGCATGAATTTTTCCGTCTTTCCAAAAGACAAGCTTCTGTGTTCAACCTCACAGAAGGCAGAACACTCCCTCTTGTCATGTTGTTAGCTGTCACACAAAATACAGCGCCTCTTAAATCCTTCTCTCATGGGTCTTTGAGTTGATGATCGACCGCATTCTTCAACTTTGACATCCACCTTCTCCATCTTGGAACTAGTTTCTGTAAGATTCAGATGAAGATCACGCATGCTTTTAATGACTTTATCCATGATATCATTTTATTAGAAGAAACAGAAGAATAAAGAGTTGGTTGATTAGTCAAAGGAATAGGGGATTCCGAAGGTGGAATAAGGTCCATCAACGGAGTTGCTAAAGTTGAAGTAGAGCCCAATCTTAGTTGCATCTACTCTGTTCGAGCAATCATGTTAACTACATCAGTAACATCTCTCCATGCAATCTTGACTCCTAATTTGGAGGTAGCATCTTCTAGGCGATCAGCAAGCTTCTCTTGTAGAATGGGATCTACAGCCTTAAGGAATAATTCAATCTTCTGGCATTCCATACTTTGTTGGTCTTCAACATCAAGTTGTCCAAATTTACTTTCAAACTCATGGTATAAAGCTGTTCTAGCTAAACCCTTGTTGGGTTACTCAACCCAATCAGTGAAACTTTGCTCTAGAATCTTCTAAGAAGAATTCTTTATGTAGGGCTTTTTTGAATGCAGCCCAATCCGCATCTTGCTGAAAAGGACCATGGATTCTTCCTTAAAGACCATGCTTGGCTAGTCTGGCAAAATAGCGGCTCCATGCATGTTGCGGTACACCAAAAACGAGCATTTTCTATACATACAAACAAATGAAAACATAGACATTTTGACCATTAATTTTTTTAAATTCACACCCAACTTATTCTCGGGCCTTGATAGCTATGGAATCAATCTTCTCTTCTTCTTGTCTTTGTTGTTGTTGTTGTAACATTTGGATTTGTTATTGTTGGATTTATTGTAGTATGCGCACCAACTGTTGTAGAGCATCTCCTGAAGAATCCCCCGTCTTGGAGTTTTCTTACAATGACCTTCACGTCGGGTTCACTAATGTCGCAGTGTGTAGGGTTGAAGTTAACCATAGGGGTTTGGCAAGAAAATTGGACAAGATAGATGGAGATATGTCTTCACGAGACCGTGGTTTAAAAGCTTAGACTCTGGAGATGATAAAGATAAGAGAAGAGTTGAAGGTAGATTTAGGGAGAGAAGTAGATGGAAGAGAAGGGGTTCAAAGAAATTGAAGACATCGAAGAATACTCCCAAAAAAAGAATTAGAAAATATAGAAGAATACTAACAGAGATGAAGCCTATCAGTTTATTCCAGTATTATGAGAAGATAAAACTCTAATAGATAAAAACATGTATAAAAGAATATCTTCCTCCATGTTGCTCAGATCATCAATCTGATGCCTCCATTGGATCCAAAGGGGGGGTTAAATACCAGGACACCTGGCTAGAATTCTGCTAGATCACTCCATCTCCTACTTTGGAGTATTGTGAAAATAGCGATTGCGCGTCATGCAATTTCGTCAATCTCTATTTTTACTTGAAATCCTTTCAAATTGGCTAAAAGCTACATGCTTTCTTTTACATGTCATCCTAATCTAGAAGTTGTCTATACTTTAATGGATTTTTACAAAAGATAATATCTAGAATATCAAAAATTGGCTAAAACGTGTCCAAAAATATAATAATTTTGAACCATGGATACTAACACGAATCTCTGAAATGGCATTGGCTCTCTAAATCAATAAGAAAGCTTCACCAATGTCGCAGCGTGTAGGGTTGAAGGTCACCACAGGGGTTTGGCAAGAAAACTGGACAAGATAGATGGAGATATGTCTTCACGAGATGGGGGTTCAAGAGCTTAGACTCCAGAGATGATAGAGATAAGAGAAGGGTTGAAGGTAGATTTAGGGAGAGGAGTAGATGGAAGAGAAGGGATTCGAAGAAATTGAAGACGTAGAAGAATACTCCCAAAAAAAGGATTAGAAAATATGAGAAGATAAACCTCTAATAGATAAAAACGTGTATAAAATAATACATTCCTCTATGCTGCTTAGATCGCCAATTTGATGCCTCCATTGACTTCGAAAGAGGTGTTAAATACCAGGACACCTGGCCAAAATTCTGCCAGATCACTGCTTCTTCATCTCCCACTTTGGAATGTTGTTCATTGCCTGATAACAGCGATCGTGTGTCACGCGATTTCATCAATCTCTCTTTTTACATAAAATCCATCAAATTGGCTGAAAGCTACATGCTTTCTTTTACATGTCATCCTAATCTAGAAGTTGTCTATAGTTTTATAGATTTTTACAAAAGATAATATCTAGAATATAAAAAATTGGCTAAAACTTGTCCAAAAATCTAATATTTTTGAACCATGGATACTAACACTAATGTCTAAAATGGCATTGACTCTCTAAATCAATAAAAAAGCCACACTCTAGATTTTTTTACACGGTGTGCACGTAGCAGCACGACAATGTGCTATCTATTCTCTTGGTGATCTTTATTCCAGATATGATTAGTTCTAGCTTGCCCTTGAAAGCAGAGATTTGACTACAATGAAGAAACCCTTTGGCCTTGTCCAAATGTGTATGCTTTCGTAAGGAGCTACTAATTTGGCTGCTCATATGATGAATGGGATGAACAATGTTCTACGAGATCTTATTCCTGAGCTTACTATGCCTTTCATGGATGATTTACCTATCAAAGGTTGCTTGAAAGAAGGAAAAGATGATTCTTTAGATGATCATTGATTCAGGTTCTTTGTGGCTTCACATATTAGAGATGTTGAGAGGATTCTTTGCAGATTGAAAGAAGTAAATTTGACCTTGTCAGGGTCGAAGTCAATTTTTGGTGCCAAAGAGGTTTTGATTGTTGGTCACATGTGTGGATATTATGGTAAGAAGCCTTCTCCTACAAAGGTTGATGCCATACAAAAGTTTTTTGAGAATTGCTCCTCTACTTCGGAGGTTCGCAGGTTTCTTGGAGCTTGTGTGTTTTATCTTATTTGGATTCCTCACTTTGCTCATAGTGCAGATGATCTTTATCAGCTCTTAAGAAAAGGGAAACATTTTTCTTGGAACATAAAACATACTAAAGCCATCCAGAAATTGAAGAAATTATTGAGAGCTGCTCCGACTCTTCGAAAGCCATATTATGAGTGTGGAAGACCTATTGTGCTTACTCTTGATTCTAGTCTTATTGGCATTGGATGGGATGTTGGCCAAGATGATGCAGATGGGAATAGGTATGCTATTTGGTTTGGGGTGAAAGTCCTAAACAAGCGACAACAAAGGTATCCACAAGTTAAAAGAGAGCTCTTGGGAGTTGTCACGACTCTCAAGAATGACAAAGAATACTTCATTGGTGCTACTGTGGTGGTCGAGACTGATTGTTTGCCTCTTCTAGGTATGATCATGAGTTGTTCTACCCCAGTTATTTCCATGCTTAGATGGATTGGGTACATAAAATCCATGAATCCTGAGTTCAGGAACATAGCAAGTAAAGACGACCCAATAGCTGATATGCTTTCATGAGCGAGGTATGATGATATGGATTTTTCTTGTTTTGATTATGCTGATGATGGGGCTGATCTTTCAGCCATGCATGTTGATCATACCTGTCATATGTCTACTTTGGAAAGCTTTGATGAGACTTTGTATACAGGGCAGTATTTATAGATTGGTCGTTATTTTAGTACTATGTCTAGACAAGATGGATGGACTAATGCAGACTTCAAAAATATTAGAAGAAAATCTTATGGTTTCTTCTTGTGAAGTGGGCTACTTTGGAAGCATCCACGAAAGTGAGGAGGACAGCCCCACTGAGATTTGTTTGTGATAAAGCTTCACAAGTGTGTATCATTTACTTCCATGAAAGTCTTTAGGCTGGACATAGAGCTGTATGGCTGACCTATGAGAAGATCAAAGAGCGTTATTGGTGGAGAGGCATGTATAGAGATATCTGACAGTTTGTTGAAACATGTCCTGATTGTCTGTTCTCTTCAGTGAGGCATAGAGATGAGCTTCATCCTACCTACCCGCTATGTATTCATTACAAGTGGGTTCTTGATTTAATTACTATGCCTATTGGTTTATGGTAGATGCACTATATTGTTTTGGCACGAGAAGATCTCAAAAATCAAGTGGAAGGAAGAGTATTATGAACAAAGTCTACTTCAGTGGTTTGTAAGTTTCTTTTGGAAGATGTTATTTGCAGCTATGGATGTATTGGGAAAAATCTAGGAGGAAACGGGAAGATCGAAAGAGGTCATCCGCCAATTGTGAAAGCCTTGGCCAAAGCATGCAGTGAACGGGTTTGAGTGTGGCCTAAGTTATTTCCTTATGCCTTATGGGTCGATCGCACTACTCACAATGTGACTATAGGATATATGCCAGCTGAGTTGATGTATGGATAGAAGCCAGTTATGCCTATAGAGACTTGCACACTTATTTGGAGTGCTTTACTATGGCAGCTGGAAGAGATGTCTAGAGAAGATATTTTGGCTCTTCGTATTTCTCAGTTGAAGACAAAGACCTGAAGATATTGAAAGAGCAATTCAAAAGCTCAAAGAGGCCAGAATTTACAATAAAGACCACTTTGATAGTAGACACAAATTGAGGCCTAAAGAGATTAAAGAGGGAGATTGGGTGTTGGTCTATAACAGGAGTCTAGACAACTAGTATAGTGCTTTCTGCAAGGTTTCCAAACGATGGTTTGGGCCCTATCCAGTGCAACATGTCCATGACAATGCTACATATTTCTTAGTAGAACTTGATGGTTCAGCCTTGCGGATTTCGATTGCAGGGAAGAGAATCAAACTCTTCAAGAGAAGAGATGCTACAGTTTATTCAGTTGAGGAGTTCGATGATGCGATTCATGATCAGCTTGAGACAAAAGGAGACGAAGATGAAGATGTGGACATTGAATATAATTTTGCAGTAGATGAAGAGATTGCATTGACCGTCGATCTTGGCGGTGATGAGGATGGGTAGCTGTGGCCCGTCTCAAAGATGTGTAGGTTTGGAGGGGGCGGATGTTGTGACACTACGCGTCTACCACTTTAAACATGAGGGTAGAATTTTGTGCCAAGATTTTGGACTCTTAATTCAATGTCATTATTAGTTTATTTTTTGCTGCATGTTTCTTTTGTGTTTGCATTTGCATGACACACAAGCACATGTAGTTAGGCTAGGCACAGATTCCTCAATGCATTCATATTTTTTGTGTGGAATATCTCTTGATTGATTGCAAATCATGGACTCAAATTTGCAAATTGCATGAGTGAATGGGCTTCTTTTCCAAAGCATGATCTTTGATAGGACACATTGCATGGAGAAACAAATTCATATGAAGAAATCCGATTTTGAAAACCCAGAAGAGTCATACATGTCAAGTGTTCAAGCCTACAAGAAGCATATGAAGAGTTTGATGAGCTGCCAAGATGAAGCAGTGCTTTGCATCAAAGGGCATACTGATCATGATCTTTGAATTGGTTGCATGTATACTTACTTGGTCACAATTTATGAGATGCAAGAAGAATCCAAGGAAGAGAATGATCCATTATACAAATTCCCATCTTGACTATGCCAAATGATGATACTACTCATCCAATTTTTGATTTGACTAGACATAATACTGATGGTCAAATTTATTGACCAACAGCAGATTTGTCAATCGTCCAATGATCTTCTATTCCTTTCACGATTAAAGAAAAGTGTGATCATAAGAAAAGATCATGCGAATGTTTCAAATCAACTCTAAGCTAAGAACTAAAGATTATTACTTTGGAAGAAAGGAGAAGCATGTCAAGGTGGCCTACGTTGATGAAAAAGAACATAATCTCTGACGTATACCAAGGAAAATTTATGAATACTTTTTTCTTTCAAATTGACACCGAATGATAAATTCGTGGAAGCTTTTCTAAAGCTTTTGTAAGCTGCAGCTTTTGTTGCTGCGGCAAAGATTGATGACATTGATTATTTAAGAGGGTGGAGTATGTTGATGGTGGAAGGGGGAAATGATGAAGCAAAAGGGTGGGATAAAGATGCTGCAGAGGGAATGAACGAAGAAGACGAAGAGGTGGTACATAGAACGATGCAAAGAAGCCAAAGGGTGGGTAAGCATGGACGAAAGATGAACAATGAAGCTCACAAACGAATCCGACAACGAAGGATGCAGTAGAGAAGAATGACAATGCAAAAAGGTGGCGAACGACAAAAACAAGAGGAAGGTGACAAAGGAATCGGATAAAGCGGAGCAAAAAAACAAATGAGGAAGGCAATGAGAAGTTTCCTTCTGATCCTGATTGCCACACTCGCTACCATCGAACAGCATTCAACAGACAACTTTTGATTTTTCGTGTGACATTGATCTCACTGACTGACTTCAACAAATATTCGGCTGAAAAGAAGGCAACACCAGATCAGGTATGAATTGACAAACTAGCCTATATGTTTAACGACTTGACAGTGTTCAGGCTGACGAGAAAGTGGTGACGAAGGAGTGAGTTACCGCATTGACGAGCTTGGAGAAGCACATGGAAGGGCTTTTGCAGTCGAGGCCATCGTAACGGCAAAGAAGAAGGCTCATTTGATGGCAAGTCGAGGGAGAGAAGTCGCAAAAGAAAGCATGGATGAGGGAGGAGGGTGATGGAGGACGAGGACGAGATGAAGACGACGTTGAAGCTATGGAAAGTGGATTCTATGTGACGCTGTCGAAGGATTCTGAAAGCAAAGTTGCGTCCACAGAGGACTTTGAATAATTTCAGGATAAAAGGTCAATTTAGCATATCAAAGTCAATTTGAAAGCTCTATTTCTGCATCATTTTTAGTCTCTAAATCTGTAAATAATCAAGGTACATTCATGCACAACATTAGTAATAAGAGGAGCTTCTAATGCAAGTTTGTAAGTTTGCATCAATGTATTTCTGCCTTTCAAAACATCAATAGGCTAACTTCATCTTCAAAGGCAAACTGCATATTATGAAGAGAATTTTGTTGGGTAAACTCAACATGATCTTGCAAGTGATCAAATCCAAGCCCTTCAAGTGAGATGACAAAGGCTAAGCTTTCATCTCCTGCTATTCACAGTTCTATTCTAACTGAAGCTCAGCCCATGGGTATGGGCTGCTTTCAGCTGCTCTTAGGAAAGAAAAGAACCCAAAGTGATCAATGATTGAAAGAGCTCTGACATGATCTTGTTAATCATAGGAAAATGGGAAAGGAAACAACCTTGCATAAGCATGATCCAATGCTAAATTCTGTGGATATACATTTAAGGCCAGACTTCACATCAAAGCTCAGATTTATGACTATGCATGTACATCGATTCATTAAGATCCCTGATCTGCATACACTGGTCTGCATGAGGATTTAACCCTTTGTATCGATATCAGTTGCCCCAATCGACTTCAGCAGTCAAGTATTCTTCTTCATTTTTGCCGGCACTCATTCAGTGCACCAACTGGTCGTGTCATGCTGTTCAACCTTATTGGTTCACTATCCAAGGTACCAACAGAAGTCTAATTTCCAACAGATGAATTCCACTTGCTCTGTTGCCCTGCATGCTTTTGATTGCTAGACTCAATATTGGATAATTGTGCTTTGGAAAGTAAGTCTCTTGACACATTTGCTGCAGCAATTAGTTGTAGAACAGGCACTTTGCGGGAAGTGCATGCCAGTAACACTACAATTGGCTTGCTATGTACATGGTACTGCTTATGGTTTCCGAGCTCTGGGTCCGGAACTCGAACATGGAATTGGGAATTGAGACGATTTGGTCCCAAATCTTATGCACTTCTCTCTCTCTCGCGAATTTGTGAAGCGTGAAAAACCTGACGCACTTCTCTCTCATCTCCGAGTTCGTCAAGCCTCCATTAGACCTGCTGCTAGAACATCTGCAGAGTGGCACATTTCATGCCTCAAGATTGCTGCATCCAGAAAAGTCCTTGTTCTGACACGAAAGCGGCCGTTTTTAGTTTCCTGTAAAGATTCTCCTCGCATAGCTTTTGATACTGCAACTGTTAACTTCTCATGCTCATATATGATGATGTTTTGCTAATGTTATGCAAGAGGGTTGACGACAACTGTTCAGGCTTCGTGCTCAGTTGATCAAGAAAAATATCGTCTTAGTGTTATGTCTGGGAACATACTTGTGACCTTGAAAGCCTCAAGGGCCTACCAGAAGTTCTTCCCAATGCAGATGACGACGAATTGAAACCAGAATGCGTCTCTCCACAGCAGCGAAATATACTTCGCTTAATTGATCCTCCCTTCATCCAGTTGAATCATCAAAGCCTCAGCCGCAATTTCCAATCGAACCTTCTTCTTCTTCCCGAGTAAAAGCCTCCATCCTCCATGCTCTCGATATCGTGTAATGTTCTGCTCGGCTCGCTTAAAGATCAGCTTCCTATTTGCTATACTATTCTGCCTGGCTTCCTGAGCCTGCTTCTTTCTTACAAGGGTCCATTCTTCATCTCGCTTTTTTCTCTTCCATACCTATTCGGGCACACTTTTGCAGGAGTAGAGACCTCCCCTTTCGTCGCACACGTCCAGGCTATTAAAGCTCCTCCTTGTGCTTTTTTGATGATCATCTGGTGTTGCTCCTCCTCTATTCAGCGCAGAGTATCGTCATCCAGACGACAATTCTCCCCTTTTTCCTTCTGATTCACCTCCAAAAAAAATCGTGTGCCAGATCCATCAATCCCCCGGGAAAATCCTCCAAGCTTGATTCAAAACTCTTTTCCCCCCAAAGCACGGCTCCTTTCCCCTTTTCCAGAAAAAGCCCCTATCCACATATCTTTAGAAGGTGAGGAAGACATCATTTCCAGAATTCCCTCTGAAGTTCAACCAAACAAGTATAGTGATCTACCATGAGTGTAATGCCGTAATTATTTGTCGTCAACTTGAAAATATTTCGGCCCTCACATGCCAAATTCGCATGACTGCATGCACCCAACAAGCATGTGAACATGACAACATCCCTTTTCTTGCATACACTTGAAGAGATCTATGGCTTGGTTACCATCTAAATTTGTGCCACATCCTTTTATCATTGCATTAAAAGATGCAACATCTTGGACTGGCAGACTGTCAAAAATGTTTAACGCCTCGGAAAGGGAATCACATTTGGCATACGTGTCAACCAAAGTGTTGCCAATAAAAATGTCATTCTCAAGATGTTTCATTACAATTTCCATATGGACTTCCTGGCCTTTATCAACAACCACCATGTTGCCACAAGCTTTTAAAGCACAAACAAGTGTGATACTATCCAAAGAGATATCCTCCTCATGCATTTGTTTGAATAATTGTAATGTCTTCTCTCCTTGACCCTGTTCAATCATAGACTGAAAGCAACCCTTCATACTCGTTACTATACTCATATGCAGAGAATAAATGTAATCACAACAACTAAGTATGCACAAAGTATCGAATCGCACACACAACTTTCGGGTGGTTTTCACACCTCGAATGCGCAGCAATACGACATCCACCACCTCTAATCCTGCGCATCCTCCGGATGGGCCAACTACCCATTATCATTATCATCAAGATCCACAAACAGATCAATCTCTTCATTATGCATTTCCAGTAGATCATCAAGATTATCTGTCATATCATCTGTCTCTTCCATTGGAGTTTCTTGTCATTGCTCTTCTCTTGAAAATTCTTCCAATGCATAATCCTCATCATCTCTTTTCTTGAAAATCTTGATTCTTTTTCCAGCAATAGGCACTCTAAGCACTGTTCCATCCAATTCTGTCAGCTCATATGTTGCATTATCAAAGACATGTCTGACTATGTATGGCCCAAACCATCTTTTCACCATCTTCCGAAGTGCAGTATGCTGATTTTCAAGGCTGCTATCAAAGACCAATACCCAATCTCCCTCTTCTATTGCTCTAGGCCGCAAGCGATGCCTGCTGTCAAACCCGTCCTTATTCCTTAGTCTAGCAACCTTCAACCTGTCAATAGCTAGCTGAATATCCTCAGGTCTCCTCTCTAACTGTCGAATCCGAAGAGCTAAGAGCTCCTCTCTCGTCAAATCCTCCTGCCAAGGTAAAACTGACCAAATCAAAGCACAAGTCTCAATCGGCATAACAGGTTTTTGACCATACATCAACTTTGCAGGCATATATCCTGTGGTAACACTATGAGTCGTACGATCAGCCCACAAAGCAAATGGTAGAAGTCTTGGCCATTCTCCAATCCGTCCTTTGCATGCTTTGGCTAATGCTTTCACTATCGGCGGATGCCCTCTTTCACTCTTTCCGTTTCCCTCTGGATTATATGCTGTGGTTAGAGCCAGCTTGATTCCTAGCTGAGAGAAAAACTCCCTAGCTTCATCTGCATCCAATTCACCACGATCCGCAGTGATCTTACCCACACAACCATACCTGCAGAAAATTTCCTCCAATAAGAACTTACACACTGCACTAGTGGTCTTCGTTCTCAAAGATCTGCCCTCAACATGATTAGTAAGATCCTCTCTAGCCAAAACAATGTATCTCCTCTACCATAAACCCATAGGCATGGTAACCAAATCAACTACCCACTTATAATGAATGCATAGCGGATAAGTCGGATGAAGCTCATCTCTATGACGCACTACTGAATACATCTGGCAATCTCTGCAAGTCTCAACAAAGTGAGAAACATCTCTATACATGCCTTTCCACCAATATTTCTCCTTGATTTTCTCATAAGTAGCCCATACTCCTCTATGACCAGCCCAAGGACTCTCATGAAACTCCCTCATCACCTGTAACTGTGTCTCTCTATCGCAGAAAACCCGCAAAGGTAATCCGCCTCTTTTCTTCGGATGCTTCCAAAGAAATCCATCCTTGAGAAAATAACCATAGGCTTTCCTTCTGATCTTCTTGAACTCTTCATCTGTCCATTCATCTCTTTTGCTTAGTGTACTAAGGTACCTGCCAATCTGCAACCAATCTCCAACATAGAGTTCTTCTGTGAAAGCCACAATATCATAAACATGACAAACATGATCAACCATAGTGGCTGAAATTTCTACATCATCCTCTTCTGCAAGTAGAGTCTCCTCATCATCATATCTGGCTCTAGACAACATATCTGCCACTGGATTATCCTTTCCTGCTATGTGTTTAAATTCTGGATTTAATGACTTGATGTATGCAATCCATCTCAACATGGCTATATCCGGAGTAGAGCAACTCGTAATCATACCAATCAATGGCAAGCAATCTGTCTCTACTACAACTGAAGCTCCAATAAAGTACTCCTTGTCACATTTGAGAGCCATAACAATCCCCAATAACTCCCTCTTGATTTGCGGATATCTCCTCTGTCTCTCATTTAGGACTTTCGCCCCAAACTAAATGGCATACCTGTTTCCATCTGCATCATCTTGACCCACAGCCCAACCTATGCCAATTGGACTAGTGTCAACTGTCAATACAATAGGCCTTCCACAATTATAATCCACTTTCATGAGAGTAGGAGCATTCTGCAATAACTTCTTCAATTTCTGCATGGCTCTAGTGTGGCTCTCATCCCAATAGAATTTCTGCCCCTTTCGAAGCAGCTGATACAAACAATCCGCTATGTGTGCAAAATGAGGTATCCAAATCATATAAAACACACAAGCACCAATGAATCTCCGAACCTCCGAAGTGGTAGAACAATACTCTGCAATCTTGCCTATAGCATTCACCTTATCAGGTGAAGGTTTCCTGCCATAATATCCACACATATGCCCAACAATGACAACCTCATTCACTCCAAAAACAGATTTTTGCCCTGAAAGTGTCAAGTTCACTTCTTCTAACCTGGCCAAAATCTTCTCACATGCTGAAATATGATTAGCCACAAAGTATCTGCATCCCTGCTCATTTAGGCTTTCATTCTTCTCTTCTTCTGCACACCCCTTAATGGGCACATCATCCAAGAAAGGCATAGTAAGTTGAGGTATGTAATCACGAAGGACCTTATGCATGGCATTCATCATATGCGCAACAGAATTAGTGGCACCTTGAGGCAAGGTACACATCCTGACAAGCCCAATAGGAGTTCTCATGGTAGTTATGTCCCTGCTTTCCAAAGCCAGCTGAAACTGATCATATCCTGAATACAAATCACCCAAAGAATAGATGGCACGTCCAGCAAATGCCTTTGCAAACTCATCCACAACTGGACCTATACCAACATTCCTGATAGTAACTCTGTTCACTGGCTGCATGTCCTGAATAAATCGGAGAGTACCATTCTTCTTTGGAACTGTAAACCACCTGTTTGAGTATGGTGCAGATGAAGGCTCAAGGATTCCCATCCTGATTTTCTCATTCAATAAATCAATCAGCTTTGGCAAGTGTGCTTTAGGCACTGGAATAGGTCGGAGATTCCATGGGATATGAGGAATAGTAAAAATGACCATAGGAGCAACAATATCAGGATTCACACATCCAATCCCATGTGGGACAAAAGCAAATCCCCTTCCATGACGCTCAAGCATATCCTGAAAGCATTGCTTCTCTATGGGTAACAAGAAATCACCATTTCCAATTTTCAATTCAGCAAGTGTCTTTGCTGAAAATTTATGACCAATATGCTCCGGATTCCTCAAAATCTGCTGTTTAGCAGCCCTCTCTATTTGCTGATCACTGTCAGGTGGAAGCGGTACAGCAACCGGCTTCACCTTCTTATCCACAGTCTTGTATTTCGTGTCAACCCTGGCTTCATTATGCTCTTTTGCATTACATAAACCTTGCTGTAAATCAGCAATTCTGCACTTCAATGGCTGAATATTCTCAGCCCTCTGCTCTATGGACTGCATAGGAACATCCCCAAACTCTGAATGCTGAAATATTTCAGTAGTAAACTCTATTGGCTGAAAATTTTCAGCCCTCTGTCTCTCTGAAAGCTGATCATAACCAGCTGGAAACTCTGTTTGCTGAATTTCTTCAGCACTCAACACTCTTTGCTGAGTTTCCTCAGCCTCTGACTCAATTTGTGACACAAAATCTGCAATTTCATGAAACATGTCCAGAGATTGCACTAATACATTACCATGACAATTCAGCATATCAGTTTTCAGCATATCTCCCATCTCTGCCATCGTATCTGCACAAATCACACTGTCATACATACCATCTATGTGCTCATCATCCTCTAAAATTCCTGCATTTTTTAAATTTTTCTCCTTCCTGCATATATACTGCCTGGCAGCTCTAGACAACCTAGAAGTCTTCTGATAACTTATCGAACTGTTTGCTGAAATCCCAACATAACCGGAGGAGAAAACATCGCTGCCAGGAGGCGAGAACTCCAATCTCCTCTCCTCTGTACCACCGTCGTCTCGCGAAACGGCGGTACCTAATGAAAACCCGAATCCCTCACAGTGGGCAAGGGTGCATCTCTGAGAGTATCCCTGTTTCTAACATGGTTCACACATACAGTCATAAATTGAACTGCTCTCATACCATCTTTACTGCGAATCCGTGCATAAGCAGATCCATCATCCATGACCTTTGTTTCCATGCGCATCTCTGTAATGAATGGCTGACCAAGAATTATGGGATAAGAGCATGAATCCTGCACAAAGAAATGAAAATCCTCCTCTACATCACCAATAGAAACCCTGACACTAGGGCAAGCAGCATATAAATCACCTGCAGTGTTATTGGCGGCTCTCATACGCCACCCATGCTCTACATCCATAGGCCATCTTTTACTCTCATAAACTCCACGAACTATGAGATTAATCTCTGAACCATGATCAACCAATGCAACATAAGGCGCCTGTTTCTCTCCAATTTACCATCGTCTCTGTAGTTGCCCTAGCCCAATGGCTCCGCGAAAAGTGACTACGCGGTATCAAAATAGGCTCATCAATTTCAGCATAATGCATAGGCTGAACCCTCTTCTCTACCTGCGGCAAAACAGAAGCATTATCAACCATAACCTCATCATCATCCTCATCCAACTCTCCAATCAAAACTCCCTGTGTATCAGTGGTAGCCAATGCATGTCTTCTCCTCTTCACGACCTCCTGAAACTGATCCTGAAACTCTCTTTTTGAGATGCCCAAAATCTCAGAAATAGTGAAAGTCACCTCACTGCCAAGTATCTTATCATTAAAGATTTTCTTCATATCTGTAGATGTCTCAATATCGGACATCAATCTGAATCCTGGCTGCTTTCTCTCTCTAGGCTCTTGCCTCGTTTCTCTCTTTTGAGCATCCTCCATCTGTCGATCTGGCCCTGGTCTTGAAGATGGTCCTGCAGTAGGTGGAGTAACAAACTCACCCCCTCTAGTCTTCTTAGCTGCACTTGGATTTTCTTCATCCCTCTTACGCTTCTCCTCAACAAATACATCTGCACCATGAGATTTAGCCAAATAAGCATAAATAGAATACCTGTCAACAGGCGAGTCCCAACCTGTCTCTGATCTGATGCTAGAGCCTGCACTAGTCAAAACAGTTTGCTGAATTTTCCCCTTGTTTGCAGTCTCCATAGCATAAGTCCATAGTGCGGACTGAGTCTCTGATCCCTTCTCAATCTGTACTCCATATGCAGAAGCATCACCTCTAACTGTCACATAAGAAGTACGCGCAGCCATGTCCTCCACTAGCTTCTTCATTCCACCTTTACCAAAGTTGGTAGCAAGTGGAGCTCCTGTCTCAGTCAACCAAATCTTACCATCTTGCCCCCAATATACCAAATTCTGCCTCCTTGCATCCTGGAAAGAGTCACAATCCTTGCAATGCTGATGCTTTGTACTATCACACCAAATACATCTCCGATCTCTCCTAGGAGCACTAGGAGCACTCCTAGGTGCAGTAGGAGCACTAGAAGAAGTAGTAGGCACAGTTGAAGCAAACTGCTCCTTCAACTTTCCTACTAACTCTGCTTTGACTGACTCAAGTGTCAAATCTGTGATGCCTTTGATTATATCATCAATAGAGGTAGGCACCGATGGAGCGGATGGTTTTGGAGCAGAAGGTGTAGGCATCGGTCGTGGAACAGGAGGAATAGGTGGAGTAGAAACAGTAGGCACTGGCATAGGCCAAGAAACTGGCTGAGGAGGAGAAGAAATAACAGGGATAGAAGTAGGCATAGGAGCAGATGATGGTGTAGGTGTCATGGAACCATTCTGTAGGCGAGTCTTCCATATCCTCCTCTTGGTCAAAGTCGAGACTGCATCCTGTGCATCCTGCCAATCAGTTTTAAGACCCATAGGCTTCGTACGATCTTCAAGAAGCTCACCCAATTCTTCTTGAAGAGCAGGATCTGCAGCTTGCGAGAAAAGCTCAACTTTTTCAACATCCAATGCTCTTTGTTCAATAGCATCAAGCTGACTATACCTCTCTTCGAATTCTCGAATCAACTCCGAAGCAGCAAGACCTTTGTTTGGCATGTAGACCCACTCTCGGAATGACCGCCGAGTAGCCATACCAAAGTCCTCAAGGAAGTATTCTTCTTTCAAGGCCTTCTTAAAATCTTGTCAATGTGTATTTTGAATAAAAAGATCAGTCACTTTTGTCCTCAAAGCAGGTGTGACAAGACGAAGGAAGTACTTACTCATAAGTCCAGCAGGAACTCCAAAAAACCCCATCTTGATCTCATATGTCTTCAAATATGCTGAAACATTACGCCCGTCAAATAGCTTTTTCTCACTCTCAACTGCTTCAATAGCCTTAGTCGCGCTATTTGCATTCTCCTGCTCCGAATAGAGTTGCCTTTGCTGAGACAACTGCTGTTGATGCAATTGTTGTTGCTGCTGCATATACATTTGTGTTTACTGATTTTGGAGCTGCATATACATTTGTGTTTGCTAATTTTGGAGCTGCATATACATGGACATATTCTGCAAAATCTGTTTTAGATCCTCCGTTGAAGTACTTGACGTAGCAGTCATTGATGGAGCTGAAGTAGACACAGCTGGAGTTGTAGAAGAAGCTGAAATAGAGGCTGAAGTATCTCCCATCCTGAAATTTCTGCGACGCTTTCACGTCGGGTTCACCAAAGATGTCGAAGGATTCTGAAAGCAAAGTCGCGTCCACAGAGGACTTTGAATAATTTCAGGATAGAAGGTCAATTTAGCATATCAAAGTCAATTTGAAAGCTCTATTTCTGCATCATTTTTAGTCTCTAAATCTGTAAATAATCAGGGTACATTCATGCACAACATTAGTAATAAGAGGAGCTTCTAATGCAAGTTTGTAAGTTTGCATCAATGTATTTCAGCCTTTCAAAACATCAATAGGCTAACTTCATCTTCAAAGGCAAACTGCATATTATGAAGAGAATTTTGTTGGGTAAACTCAACATGATCTTGCAAGTGATCAAATCCAAGCCCTTCAAGTGAGATGACAAAGGCTAAGCTTTCATCTCCTGCTATTCACAGTTCTATTCTAACTGAAGCTCAGCCCATGGGTATGGGCTGCTTTCAGCTGCTCTTCGGAAAGAAAAGAACCCAAAGTGATCAATGATTGAAAGAGCTCTGACATGATCCTGTTAATCATAGGAAAATGGGAAAGGAAACAACCTTGCATAAGCATGATCCAATGCTAAATTCTGTGGATATACATTTAAGGCCAGACTTCACATCAAAGCTCAGATTTATGACTATGCATGTACATCGATTCATTAAGATCCCTGATCTGCATACACTGGTCTGCATGAGGATTTAACCCTTTGTATCGATATCAGTTGCCCCAATCGACTTCAGCAGTCAAGTATTCTTCTTCATTTTTGCCGGCACTCATTCAGTGCACCAACTGGTCGTGTCATGCTGTTCAAGCTTATTGGTTCACTGTCCAAGGTACCAACAGAAGTCTAATTTCCAACATATGAATTCCACTTGCTCTGTTGCCCTGCATGCTTTTGATTGCTAGACTCAATATTGGATAATTGTGCTTTGGAAAGTAAGTCTCTTGACACATTTGCTGCAGCAATTAGTTGTAGAACAGGCACTTTGCGGGAAGTGCATGCCAGTAACACTACAATTGGCTTGCTATGTACATGGTACTGCTTATGGTTTCCGAGCTCTGGGTCCGGAACTCGAACATGGAATTGGGAATTGAGACGATTTGGTCCCAAATCTTATGCACTTCTCTCTCTCTCGCGAATTTGTGAAGCGTGAAAAACCTGACGCACTTCTCTCTCATCTCCGAGTTCGTCAAGCCTCCATTAGACCTGCTGCTAGAACATCTGCAGAGTGGCACATTTCATGCCTCAAGATTGCTGCATCCAGAAAAGTCCTTGTTCTGACACGAAAGCGGCCGTTTTTAGTTTCCTGTAAAGATTCTCCTCGCATAGCTTTTGATACTGCAACTGTTAACTTCTCATGCTCATATATGATGATGTTTTGCTAATGTTATGCAAGAGGGTTGACGACAACTGTTCAGGCTTCGTGCTCAGTTGATCAAGAAAAATATCGTCTTAGTGTTATGTCTGGGAACATACTTGTGACCTTGAAAGCCTCAAGGGCCTACCAGAAGTTCTTCCCAATGCAGATGACGACGAATTGAAACCAGAATGCGTCTCTCCACAGCAGCGAAATATACTTCGCTTAATTGATCCTCCCTTCATCCAGTTGAATCATCAAAGCCTCAGCCGCAATTTCCAATCGAACCTTCTTCTTCTTCCCGAGTAAAAGCCTCCATCCTCCATGCTCTCGATATCGTGTAATGTTCTGCTCGGCTCGCTTAAAGATCAGCTTCCTATTTGCTATACTATTCTGCCTGGCTTCCTGAGCTTGCTTCTTTCTTACAAGGGTTCATTCTTCATCTCGCTTTTTTCTCTTCCATACCTATTCGGGCACACTTTTGCAGGAGCAGAGACCTCTCCTTTCGTCGCACACGTCCAGGCTATTAAAGCTCCTCCTTGTGCTATTCTGATGATCATCTGGTGTTGCTCCTCCTCTATTCAGTGCAGAGTATCGTCATCCAGACGACAATTCTCCCCTTTTTCCTTCTGATTCACCTCCAAAAAAAATCGTGTGCCAGATCCATCAATCCCCCGGGAAAATCCTCCAAGCTTGATTCAAAAACATAAAACTTCTATTTTCCCCCCAAAGCATGGCTCCTTTCCCCTTTTCCAGAAAAAGCCCCTATCCACATATCTTTAGAAGGTGAGGAAGACATCATTTCTTGAATTCCCTCTGAAGTTCAACCAAACAAGTATAGTGATCTACCATGAGTGTAATGCCGTAATTATTTGTCGTCAACTTGAAAATATTTCGGCCCTCACATGCCAAATTCGCATGACTGCATGCACCCAACAAGCATGTGAACATGACAACATCCCTTTTCTTGCATACACTTGAAGAGATCTATGGCTTGGTTACCATCTAAATTTGTGCCACATCCTTTTATCATTGCATTAAAAGATGCAACATCTTGGACTGGCAGACTGTCAAAAATGTTTAACGCCTCGGAAAGGGAATCACATTTGGCATACGTGTCAACCAAAGTGTTGCCAATAAAAATGTCATTCTCAAGATGTTTCATTACAAGTTCCATATGGACTTCCTGGCCTTTATTAACAACCACCATGTTGCCACAAGCTTTTAAAGCACAGACAAGTGTGATACTATCCAAAGAGATATCCTCCTCATGCATTTGTTTGAATAATTGTAATGTCTTCTCTCCTTGACCCTGTTCAATCATAGACTGAAAGCAACCCTTCATACTCGCTACTATACTCATACGCAGAGAATAAATGTAATCACAACAACTAAGTATGCACAAAGTATCGAATCGCACACACAACTTTCGGGTGGTTTTCACACCTCGAATGCGCAGCAATACGACAACGCTGCTGCGACAAAGGAGTGCTGAGAGCAGAAGTCCAAGAAGGCCAGCGGAATTACTAAGAGGATGGCAATATCGATCAACGAAGGGCCGAGATGTGTGTCTGCTAATGGTCACTACTGCGCCTTTGATGTGAGCTGATATTACTGTCTACAGCCATGGTGTACTTTGGTATAAAGTTTCTCACAACCATGAAAACAGTATAGCCTTCGATAAATGGTTCCCTTCCACTTGTTGCGGATTTGGTCAGAGTGATAAATTCCACAGTGCATTACCTTGAATGTAACAACACTTGGACCAATAGTCCTGTGGATAAAGAGAAATGAGGAAAAGAGGTAGGTGGTGATATGTGCAGCGTATCCAAGAAGGAAGACTATGGCCATGATCAATGGTCGTGAAGTAATTGTTCTCTATGACTTATTTTTCTCATTAAGACATCTGCAGTTTTGTCAAAACGTCACGTGGCTTTTCTGTAAAAGCTCAAGTAGAACATCACTTACCTATTTAGATCTTCATGGCCACAAGTGTTGGCAACAAGAATAAGGCATCAGGAAGTTCATTTCATTCACCAAAGCATGCTTTAATCAAAGCATATCAACTTTTTCCCACATACTCATCACATGCAGCTTATAAATGCGTAAACCTCTATCCATATCTTCTCTATAAAACCTCTTTTCTTGATCTCTTAGCTCATATGATTATTTCTTTGTACCTTGTTCCCAAATACAAAACAAGTTTGAAACTTATCCTTGAACACTAATGTATTTGAATCTTCTACTCCACATAAATGCCTTAAAATTGAGTTTTCTTTATCATCCTTTCCTCCCATCTTGTTAAGCATCCTTGCGGCGAGTGACTTCACGAACTTCGCACACGAATTCCGTGCGAGAGTGGGATTCATATTTAAATGTGACTTTAACATCCGTCTTTCATTTGTGCTTAAAATGACTAGACCTACCTCTGCCGCTTCTAGTGTGGACTCGCATATGGTAAATTTTGGCACACTTTTCATTGTTTATCTAGATTAAAATCCCACTCTTAATATACTTGACAAAAAGTGGGAATCCATATCTATGGATTTTATCACTAAGTTGCCGATTGCCAGGGGAGGATATGACATTATCTTTGTGGTAGTACATTTCTTTCCCATGAAAAAAGACTGACACATCTTTAAATGTAGCTAAATTATTTGTGAAATAAATCTTTCGTTTGCATGGTATGCCCAAAAGTATTGTTTCTGATAGAGATTCAAATTTACATGTAACTTTTGGCAAGCCACATTTAAGGGCATTGGAATTGAACTAAGGATGAGTAGTGTATTTCATCCGTAGACTGATGGGGGGAGACAGAGAGTGAACTGGGTTTTAGAAGATATACTTAGAATGTATCTAAATGAAAAAACAAAACAATTGGACTGAATATTTAGCCCTGATTGAATTTGCATACAATAGTTCATGACATGCGTAAATTAAAACGACTTCATTTGAAGCAATGTATGGTTATAACCATGTGACTCCTATTCATTTTTCTAATGCTTCAAATAGAGTAGAAATTTCAAAAAAAATGCTTGAAACAATGGATGAGGAATGAAAAAAATAAAGAAACACATTAAAGAGGCATAACTAAGGCAAAAGAAATATTATGGTAATAAAAAGAGAACATAGAGTTTAATGAAGGTGATATGGTTTTCTTGAGAGTTGAACCCCATTTAACTAACTTGTTTCTTGGGAAAGATAGAAAGTTATCTCCACATTTTGGAGGACCACTCAAAATTCTAAAGAAGATTGGTTCACTTGCATATAAGCTGAAATTGCAATCTCATGTCAAGGTTTGTCCTATTTTTCATGTGAGTTTATTGAAAAAGTATGTTGCTAGCTTTGATCATGAGAAGTTTAGATTACAAGAAGATGGAATACTGAAGGTGGAACTAGAATTAGTATTTGACATCATAAAGTCAGACATCTTAGAGCTAGAGATATTCTAGAGGTGTTGCTGGGATACATGTCCTATCATGCAACTTGGGTTTATGTAGATAGTTTGGAACAAGAATATCCATCTTTCCAACTCTCAAGACAGAGTTTTTGAAAGAAGGGGAGAATGTGATATGCCCTAATAAAGCGATATTGAAGTTTTTTTTTAAAACATGTATCTAGATAGTATTTGGAAATGATTTTTATATCATTTTAAGTGTTTTGACAAATTTTGGTGATGGTAATTTTTTTGTCAAATTTTTTCTTAATTTTTAGGCAAAAGACTTGTTTTAGAAGCTAATTTCTTATCAAATGGAGCAAAATTTGGCAAATTTCCTCTCACAAAGTTCAAAGACGAGATCGAGGAGAATATTTTATAATCTCATAGGCTCGGTCCAATTATTCACCATTTTGGAGATATGAGCCTTCAAAAATAGAAAATAGAAAGTTTTTAACACTTTGAAATAAAAAAACGTATCATGCTATTTGTGATTTCTTTCCATTTTTTTGCAACTTTACGTGCAAGTGATGATTTGGGAGGATTATTTCAATTTTGATATATGCCTTTCTTGAAAAACACACCATTATTATAGAAGCCTATTTTGGATATGTGAATTCATTTTGGTAAAAAGCTGAGCGAACAATCATCTTCCTCCAAAAGCCAAGATTGAGAATGTGAATTTGATTGCGATGGAGATTGTGAGTGAAAGTGAGATTGAGAGTGAGATTGCGATCCTTTTCATGTACATGATTGCATGCCTCTATTCCCATCCCACCTATTGCCCAATTGTAGTACTTCCTGCATGGATTAGATTTTAATATCCAAGTGTAGTTGAGTAGAAATACTCTTGCTAATATAGATAGTGCCATTACACGAGCAAAGGAGTTAGAGTCACGATTACAAGTAACCTATGCATTTTGGGAAAATCTCTAAAGATTAAGTAAGTAATGTAGAGGGTTTCCTTACCCTAGATAACTTTGTTGATTTGTTAAAGGAATAACCATAATGGTTGTTTGGATTGATGTTATAAAAAATGAATGTCATCTTAGATGATGATGATAGGTTAATTACTTGATTGTGTGTTTTCACAAAATTTCTTATGCCCTCATGGGCGGATTTATAGTTATATACTAAACTTCTCCTAAGGTTAGCAGTGGGAGCACGTCACCAAGGCACTATTTCACTAAGCTGGAGGTTAAGACTGACCCTAGGTGGGGTGTTAGGCTAGGAGGCCACAAGGATACTAGGGAGATCTAGTCATAGATCCCTTGGGTCTAGCCTAACCCTTACAAGCCCAAGATGGACTTCATGGAAGGCCTTGATGCCACATAAGGGTGGATCGGTGGAGCCTATGTCTAAGATTTGAACATGAGTCTTGGATCGAGGGATGGAATGTTGGGTTGGCATTGCACTTTGGAGAAGGTATAGAATAAAATCATATTCTTTTGCAAGCACTTTCAAAGGATTATTTGACATTATGTAACATGTCCCCTAGTATCATCCAGGACACGTCTTAGTAGTCCATCGGAAAGGATGTCTAGAAAACTCCGCCCGACACTCCCATGGAATGTTACCGGTTTTGCGATCTAGGTCTTTCCGTGTCTGCCACGTAGCGGAAGTATCCTGGCCGTTCCCACTTAGGATCGATCGGAATTAGGGTTTTCCTGATTGGTCATTAGCTAACAACAACTAGCGTCAGACCCGAGTGAACTACTTTACGCAGAAATGCCAGGTCCGAAGCGGATTTACGCTACACTTGGTTCAAGGATAATGGGAAACGAGAGGGATGCAAGGCTCAACCTCTCTGCCATAAGGCATAGTCCCATTCCGTTCCCCTAAAACAACGTAAATCGGGTAAGATGTAACTCTAGGTCATCGCTCTCGTTATTTGTTTTGATGATCATCCCGCTGTTCTTCGAGATTTTTGAGAAAAGTTCCCGGCTAACCGAGACCACCCAACCGTAGGACGGACCCATGGCCCATCCTCCACACTTTCCTCGGTTTGTTTTAGTTATGTAATTATCTAACACATTAATTTGACATATAACAATCAGCTTCTTTAATTAATCCTGTTAAGCACTGGTTCCTTCACGTAATCTTATCACGTGACATAGAAAAACAATATCAAGCAAGTTCTTTTTTAACATTTCATCATTTTATCTTTGAAATACAAGGAGTTCCGCCCGTAGGCTTGTTCATAATCCGCCCGAAGGCTATCTAGTGATCCTCCAAGCTTCCGCCCGTAAACTAGTATGCGGGCCTCGAGATCCAATCCCGAGTCACGTTAGCCTCTTGTGCAGGACCCGGAAGGCGAGGGATTTATGGCCAGATCCCCCCCTAGCACCCAAGCGTCCTCCTACTCCACGTAGAGCTCAACGGAGAGACCTCTCGCGGCGGGTTCGGTCCACGTTCCCGGCGCGATGAACAACCCCCTTGGTTAGGGTTAGGCAGGTAGTCGGGGGTAACTGAAACTGCCTCTTCCTTCAGGCCTTTAACCTGAAGTATAGGTACTCATTTAATTTGTAATTCATAATTCAAACAGAGCCCTAAAATCTCTAGCAAGCACAAACATTTCCATTAATCAATCATGTTGTATGGCAAACTGCTAAGGAAGTGTTTTTTCCTTTTGAGTGTATCAGCACTCGTTCCCAAGGTGTCTTGTAAATTGGCAAGATCCTTTACATTCCGGTGTAGGGCGTACCTTATTAATCCAACTTGGTCAACGCTAAAGTTCCTTAGATATGCTAGTTTCCGGTTTACAACTTTCCTTATTTAGAAGGATATCCAAAAATACGTCCTTTTGCAAGATAACTTGCGTAGGGATCTGCCATCCTTGTTGAGGGTTTTTACCCTTTCTCCTTGTGAATCAATCACAAGACTAAATGATTTCGTACTTGCTGCGCAAGTCCTGCGATGGAATAATTCATTTTAGATCCTTTAAGCTGACGTATGTCGGGCCTAGGGTTTCTTTTTAAGGATCTCGAGGACAGCCCTAGTTCTTTATCCTTACGAATTTTTTTGACCCTACAATAAGGAAAGTAGTCAAGTGCTTAGGGTATGAATATTTCTATGTTTAGATTGGATTGGATATTATTTGGAAGGTAATATTAATCGTCTTGTCACAGTTTTGCTATCCTTGTGACAATTTACTTTTCAGTCAATACAGTTCAAATTAAACTTCCTTTTTCCTTGCAGATGAAATCATGCCAAATAACAAACATTTCCCTTGCTATGATGTGCAATTAGCAATGATATCTTCCTAGTAATTTGAGCAATGAAAGAAACCTTTCATGAATTTAATCACTTATAATGATTCGTTGCGAAAGGAATAAGACTAATGGTGCAAGATATAATTTCTATACCTTTAGGATTTAACTAAAATATACTACTATAGTAAGTGGATAATCTTGCTCGTAATTTATAATGCTTGTTGCAATTCGAAGGAAACTAAGTTCTATACATTATCATTCATTCAAATAAGCTAAACTCCTTCATTACAAATAATCGGACAAATATATCCTATCCCTAATAATTTCTCTTTGCATGATCGACTTAAAACCGAATTAAAGCCAAGAAGAAAAAACTGGTTTTGGGGTGAGATATCCACATGGATACTGGGAGATGACCCTCCCGCAGCTACGCCTTGGACTTTCTTAGGAGGCATCGTGGAAGCAGCTTTACAACTCCTCCTAGGAATTCCACCGTCGCTTCCTTGCACCGCTTGTCGATAGTAGTTTTGGAAGGCTCCCTCCTTGGAAGTCAGGGAAATTCGAATGGGTGTTTCAGAGTCTTCTACGATTAAGACCCATTGAAGCCATGGGGAAGGCTTAATGGTCTTTTAATGACTCGCTCAAACGAGGAACGAAAAGGGATGGAAAAAAACACAAGGTGCAGGAGAGAACTTCAAAGGGGATATAGTAACCGTAAAGGTTATAAATAAGGTCGAAGGACCCTTAAGTCAAACTTAAAAGGGGTTTCAATAGGCCACAAGGGGGAGGGCTAGGGAAGGTATAAATACGGAGGAAAGAGGGGTGGTTTCCAAGCCAAAGGTTAGGGGTTTAAGGGATTAACACGGGGGAAAAAGTAATAAGACCCTTAAGGCCTTTGTGCTCTTGGGGGGAGTGACTCCAAAGTGAAGGGAAGGGGTTTTAGCACGAGGGTGAAAGGGGCCTTAAGGGTTTTTAAAACCCGCGGGAGGGGGGGGGGGAAATGGGCCTTATAGAGCCCTTGGGAAGACTTTGGTGGGGGGAAAATAAAAGCTTTATTAGACCATATGAGGGGGGGCTTAGGAAGCCCACCCTTGGAAGCTTCCAAGGAGCTTTCAAGGGCTTCTGGATATCCCAAAGCCACGTGGAAGGAGGAAGAAGGTGACTTTGAGGCAAGCTGGCGGCAAGCTGGGTGAATTCTTCCCTGTCTCACGGCTTCAGAATGGCAACATCTCGACGACAGTGTCGTGTCCACTTTCTTTCCTTCTACCTCACAGCCCCACCAGTGTAGAGTATCTCCTCCCTTCTCTCCCTCACGCAATCAGAGTAACTCCTCTCTTCTCTCCCTCACGCATTCAAACGGCATCTCTTGGCGGCCCCCCCTTCAGCATGCGCCCCCCTGATTTAGATAGGGGAGGGGAGGGGGATCCTCCCTCCCCTGCGTGGCATCACGCATGCCTCTCCCTCACTCCAAGCTCCACCAAGGAGCTTAATCACTCCTTCTATTCCCCTCCCCCTCCAGCTCATCAGTCGGCTGGGGGGGATAAGGGGAATTTAAAAAAAATTTCATTTATCCAATTTCATTTTTATTGAGGCAGTTCACGCGTGTGTTTTTTTAGCAAATCGAAATATTACACATTATCTTTGCGTGTGACAAAATTATGTGAAGGAAACATTATTAATAGTTAATTAAAAAATTTCTCTTTGCATGTCAAACATAAATGTGTTAGGATAATTATTTAATTAAAATACACCCTCCAAAAAAGTGGGAGGACAAGATCTCGGACGCGTTCATCTTACGGATGGGTGGTCTTTTCAATCACTACATGCACACAATGTACCAAGGCATACCAAGAAATACGTAACAATATTTCTCCCATGCATCGCATCTCATCCTCTTGGATGCATAGATGGGCTACTATGTTTTGGAGATAAAAATCCTTGTTGCTCCATTATCAAAAACTAATAATGAATTCTAGTCCCTCATATCTCTCTATGCTCTACAATACTCAATAGTATCATCATTAGGTTGATCATAAACTATATCAAGCATCAAACAAATAGATATTTGGGCCTTTTTCCCCTCAACTCTCCCTTATTTTCAACTTTTGTAGCTTGGTGTCTATTGGAAAAATTATTTGCTATGTGCCCCTTCTATTAACATACAAAACATCTATTTGCATCTATTAATTCTCTATGTTGTGCAACGAATTTCCAAGTTTCCCCTTGCTTTCTTTTCTTTTTGTAGCCTTATTTTCATATCTAGCCTTTTTCTTACCTGTAGGAACTTTTTGGATGGATTCTCATCTTGCAAGGTTGAATCCTTTCCTTACAACAAAGCATTGTTTATACTCGTTGTCTCTATGAGTTGTGACGTGCTTGTCGTGGTGGGATTTATGTAAAATTTCCTAATTTTTTAAGGTAAAGCATATCAATACTTCTCAATTTTCTCAGGAAGGGGAATGAGAGGATATGAAGTAACATGTAGCAATACATCCCATAATGTCTAATTATATTACTCTTACTTTTTTCATTTTGATTCATCCAACTTATTCTAAGAAGTTCTAACATCCACTTCAAAGATGCTCATGAACAAATTGGAAGCAAATCTTTGCTTTAATTGTATCCATGTTGATGGTGCTTTACCTTGCATTAGAAATGTGGACATCCAATGCAATGCATTTCCCTTCAAAAAGATGGCTTTCTGTCTATACTAGAAGATTCAGTGAGGTTTCCTCTCAAGTAGTTTGTATAAAAATTTTCAATGAAAGTTGATGCTTTCATTGTGAGTTGCACACCAATTAAGGCCTAAAACTCTACCCCTTTACCACTCTCATCATAATCCTTTATTTGCCCTTTTGGAGTCAAGTTATCATGCATTGGCAACTTCAAAAAGGGGACATTTGTTGTATTCGCAAATTAACTAGCACCATATGAAGCATTTCCATATTTGCATGTATGCATTGTTGTCCAAAATCTATCTCATTTAAAACACTAAGATGACCTTGTATTTGGATGTCTTGCCCTATTGGCACTAGGTATTGTTTTTTCTCATCACCAACTTTTGGTGTGACTTGAGGTTGTGTTGGCTATTTTTGGAAGCTTCTTCATGTCCCAAAGCTTTAGGGGACAACATTTTTTTAAAACCCTTGTTTTTCTTCTTTGAAAAGTTTCAAAATTTTATGAATCATGGATCCTTGGCCAACTTGGCAAAGATGTTCTTCATCTCCTTGCTGGTTACATCACCATATTGTGGCCTAGAGAAACCCACTTCTTAGTCAACACCCACATTTTGTGCTTTCTACCCCAGCAATGTTCCTTGTCCAAGATGAGGCATTGCATTCTCCCCTTCATTATGTCTTCAATCATCAAGAGAAATGGTAGTTATAAATGACCAGTACTCCTTGGAAAAAAAAAATCTCTTGATTCTACAACAATCTAGGTGTCTCAATTTGGGTCTTCAATATCTTGCATGTGGGCCACAATAATTTAGAAAGGGCTATCTTTGGGATTAGCTATAAATTAATACCTTTAGGTACTATATTGAGTATTTGGATCCTCAATAAGTGGGCACAAATCCAACGGTGGTCGTGGAAACCCTAATGGATACTACAAATTAGGGTTTCAATAGAAATTTCTTCAATTTCTCTTAATGGATGGCTTCAATATGCTAAGAATTGATGAGAGAATGTCAAAGGAAGAGAGAAAAAATCAAGCAAAAGGAATATCATTTGAATGGTATCTTTGATGGCAATTCGAAGGTGCCAATAACTCCAAAAGTGGGTAAAACTCTAGAGTAAGTACTCTCCACTGAGAGGTACTGAAGGAAATATGATGCCCTTATGTTGTTGCATTATGCAATGAGTTGTTTCCTCTTTCAGAGCTCACTTGATGGTAGCTCCTTCCTCCCTTGGTCTTTGAACACTCAAATAACCCTCACTGAGCTCCTAAACAACCTTCTGTTGGCTTGCATGGGTAATTTCAACAAGACCTAGCCTATTTTGCTACTTTGCAATCTTCTAACTATAATCTCTAGCTTTAATTAATTGATTTTCAAAATTGAAATGATTCTAATTGGAGTCTAGTAATTGTAATTTATATATTTGATTAATTAATTTTTAGAATTTTTATTCTAAAATTTCATTAACTATATATTTGATCGTACCCAAGAACTTTCTAGTACCCATTCACAAATAAGGTACTAGTCCCCATGGGACATTTAATGGTCTCAATATTAGATCACACTGGATTAACAGTAATTTATTAATTAATATCTAGTCCTAGAATGTCACCACTAGACATCTTATTGGCCCAGTTAATGGCCTAGATCCCAAATTGATACTAAGTATGCGCAAGAACCTACCATGGTGCATAACTTTGTACAAGCCTTTCCAATGTGACCCACCACTATTCCCTTTGGTCACTTAAGCCATGAGCATGACCTAACTGACTTACGCTCCACATGTGTACCTCACATACCCATAGCTTAACAATACCAAACCCAAGCACTAAAAATACACATCCTTGTGAGAGGCTCTCAGAGTGTCAAAAAGCCTAGTAGCTACAATATCATAGTGCACAAAGAACTGTAATCAAATGCCAACTCTTTGGTAGCTTGCTACCAAATGTATAATAAATCAAGTGTGTTGTATTATCTTGCTAAGCAAGGTGATTTCCTCGTGTATACTAGGTATGCTTGCACTATGGACCTCGATGAGAAGTCTTCACCTTAATGAAGATAAGATGAACAACATTTTTGAGCTGCCATAAATATAATCAACAACGTGTAATATGAGCTAGATTCTAGCACCTTGAATATGCCCTCCAAGCTATGCAACTTTGACTATGTCCTTCAATTGCAGGTTTTGAGCTCTAATACATTCGAGCCATTTTGGTGAGGTTTCTAGTCTGTAAAAGACCTTGAGAACCTTGGTTCTGATGCACCTCCATTGCAAGATCCCTCATTGAACATATACAAGGAGGACACCCTCTATATGACAACTAGGATAGGGGAGTGACCTCAAGCAGGAGGCTCTACAACAAGATCTCTCATTTCGATCTTTATGTGTCTATCGTCTCACATCACCTACCTCTAATTACATGCAACTTCTATAGACACAAGAGAAACTCTTACATGTATTAGGTAACACAAAATAATGTGAAAACACGGCTCGATTTTGTACTTCTCTTCACATATCTTAACAAGCAAAAGTAAACCACGTAACTCAAATCAACTTCTAAGAGTAAATTTTCAAAGAGACACCACCTTGTCACCACAGCATTGTAATAGCATTTTCCAACCCTCAACAAGCAATGCTAACAAAAGATTAGTTTTGCAAATCAAGCATTGATAGTATGAAGATTTAGGCTCGTGTGAATCTGCTCCTCTAAACGAGTGTTGGCACGAGTCAAGACAAGAAGTTCGGCTCTTTTCATTCTGGAATCTGGATCCTCGAAGGAGGGGGAGGGGGCCCGGCGGATAATCCAATGAGCGACGCACCGGCTTGCAGCCTTGTTTTCCTCTCTCTGGGGCGATCATAATCATGAGACTTGGATTACTAAGAGCGTCTATAAAAGGCGAGCAAATATAGTAGGGATCGCCAAAAGGCATTCACGCAGGGTCTCCCCCTCTCTCTCTCTGTCCCCCCTCCCCGCTTCACTACGCAACGATGATAAATACTCCAGCTGGACCTGCAGCTCAGCGCCGGCAACGGGGCAGGTCGCAGTTGGTGCCTACATTGTTGTTCTTTTGGATAATTCTACATCATCTCCATACAAGTAGCACCAGGGCGCAGAATGACGATACTTTGCAGCTCAACATTTACACGCCTCTGGATGACGGCTATGCGGATGTAGGGATAGTGTCCTGGATCTCTCTGTTGGCGTCGTCCTTGCTGGGGCAGGACAGGCCAGGATTCTTTTATGGCGCGGTGCCAGCCGCCACGGTCGAGTCGGCTTGCCAGATGGTGGAGAACGGTTACCAATCCATTCCGGCCACAGTCACCGCCTATGGTTCCACCGTGAACTGGAACTTGCAGGTACTATATGTACCAACGTATACATATAATGTCCATAGCACCCACTCGCACATAGTATATTTGCATAATTCGTAATTAGCACATTCCAAACTGGCATAAACTTGGTCTCCTCCTCCGGCATGCACCAAACGTGATCAAACGTCGACCCTTTTCCTAGTACAGTTCACATCTTCCTCAGAAGCACGTATAGCATCTGAGGAATTCAACTGAGCAATTTTTCATTTGGGAGCTTTTCTCCCCATCATGATCATCTACAACTTACCCATGTATCTATTCTGTGCTAATTTGAACGTCTTTATAACAGGTTCAAGCGATTGGAGGTTGTGATGCATCAACTTACTCTCCTATGGGTGTAGAGTCCTATGGGTGTAGAGATGGTTTTCACAGATGATACAGGCCACACTAATGTTGTAAGCTAACATCACATTCTCTAATCGAAATACTTTATTCAATAATACTGCGCTAGATTTGAATGCTCAAAATAATTGCAATACATTAGAATGTTTGTGTATGATGAGTTCAGATTCTTTGCATTCTGACGGATTTCATCCATCTATTGTTAATGGACTCAAATATTTAGATCATATGTGATGATAACACATGGACGATTGGTTGTTCCCTATACAACACTCTAGATGATGTCAACTCCATTTACGAGCAACCTCCATACCACTCGAGTGTTGCCATCCACAATATCGATTCTGACACTAGTACTACTTCCATGAATCGAAGTACGCAACTCCTAGGGGTGGTCTATCCAACATGGACAGTGTCTCACCTTACTGTACTGTTGAAGGTTATCTTAAAGCCTATCCAAATTCGAATCTAGCTTGTTATTTCTAATCACAAGATTGTGTTCATATTGCTAGAAGAAAGAAAAGCAAATGCATTTTGATACACATGCTTTTGTGCAACTATTATATAAATATACAGATATACATCCCGTTCAATATAGTCAAGATAGCTCATGGTGTCTTGGAGGAGCAATTCATGACAGTCATTTTCTGAGCTCCAAAATATATTATATCATGTGGAAAAACTAACAAAAGCAGATTGATCTATTAATCATGCTCCTCCACAACGATGAAACACACAATGTTAGAGAAACTTCTCATGGTGGTTCGTCACCAGTTTTCACAGTCAACAAGTAGTTGACTCTTACTAAGAATACCTCAAGTTGTCTCCTTTTTTCTCATCATATCATCTTATAGATCTCATTGCCTATACTACCTACTCTAATGTCTTACTACACATAATTATTAGCTCCACAACCTCTGAGTAAAACAATGATCTCAAAATATTGGTTTGTAGGTTTTACTTTGGGTGCAATTTTTGGGCTATCTGCCGTTCCATTTACATGTATTGAGGCTAGTGTACTCGCACCTGTTTGTGCAATAGCAATTGTTGGGGCCACAGCAATTGCTGGTGCAGCTACAAGGTGTAGTGCTGATGCAATCGCAAGTAAAGCTGGAACTTCTTGCTTCCCAGGTTGGGCTAAGCCCATACATAGTATCTATGTTTGAAATTTAATAGCAATTATGTGATAATGTCAAGCACTATACTAATAATCTTGGTTGTGTTTGTGTGCCTGAATGTAATGTTGTGTAGAATACTTCCATTAATTAAATTTATTAGAATCTATATTATCAAAATTTGATATCCAGCTACTTTGTATGAGATTATGCCATTGCATACAGGAAATTCTGTGCTTACCACATCTACAGGGTATCACAAAAAGATGCATGACCTCTCGATTGGAGATCAAGTTATCCTAAAAGCACTTCATGTATAGTATATATAGTTTATACAATACCTCATTCATGATAGTTTTAATTGTTGTGGACCTAAAGTAGTAGTATACTTTCTAAAACCACCATATACTCATCAATTTAGGGTGCTACTACTTGTCAGGTTGCAGTGTGGAATAACAATCGCAAAGAGCTTGAGTTTAGTCATGTAGATGGATTTGGACATGCTGATGCAAATATATCCTCAAGATTCTTGCATTTCAAGCTCTCATATGATCAAGATATCTTTGCTAACAAAAGAATCATGGATTTGGAGCTCAGCCCCCTACACTTTGCCATAGTTTTAGGTCAAGATATTATCTATCAATATAACCAAAATCACATCTACACTATGTGTACATCTAAAATGTCAAAAGAATTATCTATCCAATCTACTATTGATAGATAATGATCAACTTTTTCGCTACAAGTATGCTAAAGAAGTGGTTATTGGTGACAAAATGCTGGTTTGGGACCGAAATAAGACTCAATTTATTCCTACATGGTTATAGGTAAATTGAAAATAGTTATTACTTAAAGATCATCATACTTTATCACTAATCAAAATGCAAGGTATTGCTTTAATTAACATGATCTAACAATCTTTCTTGTAGACATTCACTACACAATAGGAAAAGGGTTGTACAACCCATACACTCTTCAAGGAACAATCATTGTTGGTGATGTAGTCATCTCTGTGCATAGCAACTGGTTCCTAGATACAATGTTTCATCATCTTGCAATGGCACATCTACTCCCTTCAACTTATCAGGTTTTCCATTTTTTGAAACTCTAAAAGGCTACTTTATATGAATCTTTCCTTCAAACTAAAAATGAAGAATCTTTGTGGTTTCAGTTTATATTGGGTTTGCCATGAGCATTCTATCGGCTCTTTGGGAAGGATATCTACTCTAACTTGTATTATGCTATTGAATCAAGCATAGGAATACCCACATTTATCTTAACATATGGTGGTGGCATATCTCTCTTAACATCCATTTTCACTATGTCAACAATACTCAAGATATTTCCTATTTTGGGCATATGAACTAATAGAAATTCACCAAACAAGGATCAATAGCCTTTTCTCCCATTCAGCAAAAGTATTTTTGTTCTCTACAATCATCACAGCCACATCCTAATTGATAATGTTGTACTTTCATAAATCATGAATCATGGATGCCCAATGTGGGACTATTATAGAACTACATGGACTTAATGCCAAATGTTTCTCCTCTCTCAATCACTCACTGTGTGTGTGTGTGTGTGTGTGTGTGTGTGATATAATGTACTATGATGATTTTCAATATTTACAAAATATAAATTTATCCTTAAGTACATGTATATGTACATCCTTCCATGTGAGTGTATACACATGTGCATACCTCCATACATGTCTATGTGTGTGTGCGCGCACATACACATACATGTAGATGCATGCATGCATGTGGGGTGCAAAATTTACAAGTAGAACAGATCAAACTCTATAAACTTAATGATAAAGAAAGACTACACTAGAATTGAAGTAGAGAAGTGGAGGCATATATTTTTAAGCAAATTTATCCTTGTGTGTAGATTCATGTGTAATAACACGTGGGATGGTGTTTTTTACAAACGACATTATAAACTTAATTTTAATTACACATAAAAACATGTACTTCTGTGACTCAATAAATACTTATTTATATGTGTCCCTATTTTTGAAATCATGCACGCTCTATTTTTTACTTTCCCTTTGAGGAAAAAGACCAAAATTAAAGAAAAGAGTCACACATACACACAATGAGAGAGAGAGAGAGAGAGAGAGAGAGAGAGAGAGGGGAAGAAGAAGAAGAAGAAGAAGAAGAAGAAGAAGAATAATAATAATAATAATAAGAAAACAAGGAGAAGTAGAGAGATAACAAGAGAGAACTTTAGCCTTTAAGGGAAGTTACAATGACACCTATGTGGACACATCTTCTATTGAAGCTCTCAATGTAAACCCTCAGTTAAACCTTATATTTTTGTTATCTATAAACTTAGCTTGTTATTTGCATGGGCGTAAAGGGAACCATCTCCATAGGTTTAGTGTAGGTATTTTGTGCATATAAATGTGGACATTATCTTCTTTGTGAATACATTTTGATCTGTTGCAAAAATGAGATGTTGCTGGGTGTTTCAACACAAAAGTAACTACCATATTTCTTGATGTTTTTAACATGTGTTTTCATTTGTTTCTTTTGGATTGGTTAATAGATTAGGTATGTGGTTTCTTATAGAGAAGCCAAGATATTTATCCTGATGATAAATGCGTTATATAGATAGTTTGATAGGACTGTCATATCATTCTCAAAACAAGATGTAACCTCCAACTCTTATATTTACATTTTCTCTTCTCTTTCTCTTTTGAAAATAATTTTGGGTATCTTAGGCTTATTTGTATTTGAACTTTAGAGTACAATTATCCTCAAGAGAAAGACAAAATGAAAGTGTGGGTATCTTAGTACTTAATAGTTATATGTTTGTTATGCTTTGTGGTTGAAAATTTTAATTAGTAAGAGAGATAATCTCCCCAATTAGCATATCAATAGGTGCATTTTTTTGTATGTTTATAGAAGTGCTTAAAAGTATGTTTCTGACTAGTTTAATATGGAGTATCTAACAAAAAAATTAAAAGCATCTTACTAAGTAAATTTACATAAATATACTTATAAATATAAGCTACTCAAGTTTAATGGATTCATTCATGAGAATGTGGCAATATAGTTGTGGCACTAGACCTTAGACTTCCAAGAAAAATCATGGTAAGGAACTCAATGGAGATCATGCACTCTCTATATACTTACAATTGACTCATTAGATCTTTAGAAAAGAGAGATTTGGATTTAGCATTAATACGGTTTAGTGTTTAGATTTTAGTGCATGATCTCCCTTTTAGCACTAAAATCTAAACACTAAACTTTAATACAGTTACAACTCCTCCGAATTCCCTTATTACTTGTGCATACCTTCTTCGACGTTCATTGAGAACTTTTGCTCCAAAACGAATTGCATACCTATTACCTTCAAGATCCTCTTGGCCAACAGCCCATCCTATCCCAATAGGACTTGTATCCACAGTAAGGTGACCATTTGAATAATCAGCCCTTTTAAGAGTGGGGGCTGAAATTAATAGCTTCTTTAATTTACGCATAGTGAGAGTATGCTCATTACCCCAAGAGAATCTTTGGCCTTTTCTTAATAATTGATAAATGTTTTCAGCTACATGAGCAGAATGTGGTATCCATATGAGACAGAGTACGCATGCCCCAATAAATCTTCTTACTTCTAACACATTTGTGTATTTTCTTGCATTTTGCTTATGGAATCTATCTTGATTGGCGAAGGTTTGCGTCCATAGGGGCCACATAGATGACAGACCACTAGGACTTCTTCTACTCCAAAAATCAACTTAGCTCCAGAAAGAGTAAGATATACTTCTTCTAGCCTTGTTAAAATCCTGTCACAACCATGAATATGGTTAACTACAAATGTCCTGCAACCATCTTCGTCAAGCTCCTCATTATTTCATTGAATTCACATCCCTTGATAGGTACATCATCAAGAAATGGAAGAGTAAATTGTGGAATAAAGTCCCTTAAGACTTTGTGCATGGCATTCATCATATGGGCTACGGAGTTTATTGCATCTTGTAGTAGAGTGCACATGCAGACCAATCCAAGAGGTGTCTTCGTTGTGCTAATGTCTCAGATTTTTAATGAAAGATGAAATTGGTCATATCTTGAATATAGGTCACCCATAGAATAAATTGCTCTACCTGCAAAAGCTTCAACAAATTCGTTAACAATTGGACCCGAACTAACATTTCAAATTGTGACACGATTAACAGGCTCTAGATCTTGAATGAATCATAAAGATCCATTTTTCTTGGGCACGATAAACCATCGGTTTGAGTAAGGTGCTGATGAAGGTTCTAAAATTTTCATTCTGATCTTCTCATTTAGAAGTTCTAATAATTTGGGCAAATGCGCCCTTGGAACAAGAATAGGCTTGAGGTTCCAATCCACACAACCTATTTCACTTGGTTGAAATGCAAAAGCTTTTCAATGTTTCATTAGCATTTACATAAAAGAGTGTTTTTTAGCCGGCGAAAGAAAAGATTTTTCACCTATTGTGAGCTCTTTTATACTTTCAGATGTGGACTTGTGACCAATGTTGGAAGGATCACGAAGACTTGGCTGATATGTTGCCCTATCAGCCACTCCTTTACTTTCAGGAGGTAATGGAACTGCCATAGGCTTGACTTTCTTATCCACCGTATTGTATTTTGTCTCCACTTGCGCTTCAGCCTTGTTGAGTAAACCAATGTCTTTCTGTTCAACAAATTCTTGAATTGTTTGATAAAAATCCAATGTACATACTTCTATGGACTGATTTTCAGCCTGATTTTCTGTATGAGCAGCTGCATATATTTCAGCCAATGTGTCAGTTGTAATTAGTCTTTAAAAAATTCCTAAAATATCTTCATTTTCAGCCATCATGTCATAAGTTTTCAGCTCCCTTTTTACATGACATAAGTATTTTCTTTTAGTTTTGTTCATGGCTGAAAGAGATAACAACCCATACTATTGGTTGTACATACATACATATTTACTAGAGACACAATTTCTGTAGCATAAGGAGGTTTAATCTTTGTACATGACACATTGCCATAGCCTCCTTTTATAGCATTGCAGCCCAAAAAACCCTTGAATTCTCAAGCACACAGTGTAACAAAATCTAGAGTGTGGTAGATAATCACGTAGTCGATCTCTGTTTCAATGATGGTTAACACACACAGTAAGAAATTGGACAGCTCGTTCATTATGCTTACTTCGGATTCAAGCATAGGAAGAACCATCATTAAGAGCTTTTGTTTCCAAGCAGGCTTCAAAACTGTAAGGTTGCCCAAGAATGATAGGGTAACTACAAGAGTCTTGAACAAAAAAGTGAAAATTTTCTTTTATGTCTCCAATAGTTACCTGCACATTAAGACATGTAGCATATAACTCTCCAAAAGAGTTGTTTGTAGCTCTCATTCGCCAATCTGGATCAACATCTATGGGCCATCCCCCACTTTCATAGAGACTCCTTGCCATAACACAATATTAGTGAATTTGGGAATCTCCCAATTTCCATTTTTTGAATACTAAAAAGGTGGCACCTGGATAACATGTCCATAAGTTTCTCAAAACCATATGATGTGACCTATCATTGGAAAGCGCTTGAAAAATGGAATCTATTGAGCTATAGAGCGCTCGATTTGGAGTTATAGTGTTCAAGTTATGACAAATCCAAAGATTTGGCCATGTGTCCCAAACTTATGGGAAATTCCCATATTCCCCAATATGGTGTTCCATGACGTTTATCTCCGAGCCATGGTGTAAGAGTGCAATACATAGTGTTTATTTTTCTCCAATTTTTACGACTATCTCCGTTGTTGCTCTTGCCCAATGCATACGGGAGTAGTGACTGCTTGGAATGAACCGAGCATCTTCTTCCTCATGCATGTGCTGTAGACGACATTCTTTTTTAGGGGTGGGTTGCCCAACTGGTTTGGGCCAGCCGATCATTACATTTTCACTTTTCACTTCTTTAATTTTTGCATTCATGCTTTCTTTATCTTCAGCTTCAATTGCTGTGATTAATTCTTTAATTGCTTCAAGATGAATTCCTTGTGAAGTCAGCCTATCTTCATCCTACATAAAAACTCGAAGAACTTGCAAAAAAGCATGCACGGTTTCTTCAGCTTCATCACTAACATATTGTCTTTTCCTTTTGATTACATTAATAATTGCATCATGGAATTCATGTTTGGCAATTCCAAGAATTTTGCCTAAGATGAATTCATTTTGATTTCCAGAACTCATTTTTCTAGGACTCGTTTGAAATCGATTGTAGATTCTATGTGAGACTGCAATTTGTAGCCTAGCTACTTGCCTTTCTTCTTTTCTTCGGTTTTCTTTGTTTGTGGTACATCTTCCATCTCTTGATCTAGGGTTATATTTTCAGCAAGCTTTGGTTGTTCATGTGTTCTTTTAGTTACCCGTTTTGGAGGACCAGAAGGGGAAGGCCTTGGTTCCTCTTCTCTTCTTCTCTTTTCTTCAATCAAGACTTCTTTATGATTGACATCAGCCAAATGTGCAATGACTTGCATTAGCTGAATCTTCTTTGGCTACTTTACCACGTTCCATTTGATCTAGTGCATGCATCCATAATTTAGATTGCACATTAGCTTTACATGCTTCAATTTGCACCCCATAGGTAGTTGCATCAATTGTTGCGTGGGCATTCTTTACAACTAAATCTTCTAATCTTCTCTTCATTCCACCATTGCCAAAATTTTGCTCTAGTGGAAGACTAGTTTCAGCTGCATGAATTTTTCCGTCTTTCCAAAAGACAAGCTTCTGTGCTTCAGCCTCATAGAAGGCAGAACACTCCCTATTGTCATGTTATTGGCTGTCACACAAAATACAGCGCCTCTTAAATCCTTCTCTCATGGTCTTTGAGTTGATGATCGACCGCGTTCTTCAATTTTGACATCCACCTTCTCCATCCTGGAACTAGTTTCTGTAAGATTCATATGAAGGTCATGCATGCTTTTAATGACTTCATCCATGATATCATTTTATTAGAAGGAACAGAAGAATAAAGAGTTGGTTGATTAGTCAAAGGAATAGGGGATTCGGAAGGTGGCATAAGCTCCATCAATGGAGTTGCTAAAGTTGAAGTAGAGCCCAATCTTAGTTGCATCTACTCTCTTCGAGCAATCATGTTAACTACATCAGTAATATATGTCCATGCAATCTTGACTCCTAATTTGGAGGTAGCATCTTCTAGGCGATTAGCAAGCTTCTCTTGTAGAATGGGATCTATAGCCTTAAGGAATAATTCAATCTTCTGGCCTTCCATACTTTGTTGGTCTTCAGCATCAAGTTGTCCAAATTTACTTTCAAACTCATGGTATAAAGCTGTTGCAACTAAACCTTTGTTGGGTTTCTCAACCCAATCAGTGAAACTTTGCTCTAGAATCTTCTAAGAAGAATTCTTTATGTAGGCCTTTTTTGAATGCAGCCCAATCCGCATCTTGCTGAAAAGGACCATGGATTCTTCCTTAAAGACCATGCTTGGCTAGTCTGGCAAAATAGCGGCTCCATGCATGTTGCGGTACACCAAAGAAGAGCATTTTCTCAACATACAAACAAATGAAAACATAGACATTTTGACCATTAATTTTTTTAAATTCACACCTAACTTATTCTCGGGCCTTGATAGCTGTGGAATCAATCTTCTCTTCTTCTTATCTTTGTTGTTGTTGTTGTAACATTTGGATTTGTTATTGTTGGGTTTGTTGTAGTATGCACACCAACTATTGTAAAGCATCTCCTGAAGAATCCCCCATCTTGGAGTTTTCTTACAACGACCTTCACGTCGGGTTCACCAATGTCGCAGCGCGTAGGGTTGAAGTTAACCATAGGGGTTTGGCAAGAAAATTGGACAAGATAGATGGAGATATGTCTTCACGAGATGGGGGTTCAAGAGCTTAGACTCTGGAGATGATAGAGATAAGAGAAGGGTTGAAGGTAGATTCAGGGAGAGAAGTAGAAGGAAGAGAAGGGGTTCAAAGAAATTGAAGACATAGAAGAATACTCCCAAAAAAAGAATTAGAAAATATAGAATAATACTAACAGAGATGAAGCCTATCAGTTTATTCCAGTATTATGAGAAGATAAAACTTTAATAGATAAAAACATGTATAAAAGAATATCTTCCTCCATGTTGGATAAAAATGTGTATAAAAGAATATCTTCCTCCATGTTGCTCAGATCGTCAATCTGATGCCTCCATTGGCTCCAAAAGGGGGGTTAGATACCAGGACACCTGGCCAGAATTCTGCTAGATTACTCCTTCATCTCCCACTTTGGAGTATTGTGAAAACAGGGATCGTGCGTCATGCAATTTCGTCAATCTCTATTTTTACTTGAAATCCTCTCAAATTGGCTAAAAGCTACATGCTTTCTTTTACATGTCATCCTAATCTAGAAGTTGTCTATAGTTTAATGGATTTTTACAAAAAATAATATCTAGAATATCAAAAATTGGCTAAAACATGTCCAAAAATATAATACTTTTGAACCATGGACACTAACACGAATCTTTGAAATGGCATTGGCTCTCTAAATCAATAAGAAAGCTTCACCAATGTCGCATCGCGTAGGGTTGAAGATCACCACAGGGGTTTGGTAAGAAAACTGGACAAGATAGATGGAGATATGTCTTAACGAGATGGGGGTTTAATAGCTTAAACTCCGGAGATGATAGAGATAAGAGAAGGGTTGAAGGTAGATTTACGGAGAGGAGTAGATGGAAGAGAAGGGGTTCGAAGAAATTGAAGATGTAGAAGAATACTCCCAAAAAAAGGATTAGAAAATATGAGAAGATAAAACTCTAATAGATAGAAACGTGTATAAGATAATACCTTCCTCTATGCTGCTCAGATCGCCAATTTGATGCCTCCATTGACTCTGCAAGGGGTGTTAAATACCAAGACACCTAGCCAAAATTCTGCCAGATCAGTGCTTCTTCATTTCCACTTTGGAATGTTGTTCATTGCCTGATAACAGCGATCGCGCGTCACTCGATTTCATCAATCTCGCTCTTTACATAAAATCTATCAAATTGGCTGAAACCTACATGCTTTCTTTTACATGTCATCCTAATCTAGAAGTTGTCTATAGTTTTATAGATTTTTACAAAATATAAATATCTAGAATATAAAAAATTAGCTAAAACTTGTCCAAAAATCTAATATTTTTGAACCATGGATACTAACACTAATGTCTAAAATGGCATTGACTCTCTAAATCAATAAAAAAGCCACACTCTAGATTTTTTTACACAATGTGCACGTAGCGGCACGACAATGTGCTATCTATTCTCTTGGTAATCTTTATTCCGGATATGATTAGTTCCAGCTTGCCCTTGAAAGCAGAGATTTGACTACAATGAAGAAACCCTTAGGCCTTGTCTGAATGTGTATGCTTTTGTAAGGAGCTACTAATTCGGCTACTCATATGATGAATGGGATGAACAATGTTCTACGAGATCTTATTCCTGAGCTTACTATGCCTTTCTTGAAAGAAGGAAAAGATGATTCTTTAGATGATCATGGATTCAGGTTCTTTGTGGCTTCACATATTAGAAATGTTGAGAGGATTCTTTGCAGATTGGAAGAAGTAAATTTGACCTTGTCAGGGTTGAAGTCAATTTTTGGTGCCAAAGAGGTTTTAATTGTTCATTAGGAGAAATATGGACTCTCTTTTTTGCCCCTTAAGGAGTGAATAAACAAATATAGGCCTAACCAATGAGAGAGCTGGGATTCCAGATTCATGTAACATGAATCTTCTAGCCATATCTTGGACCAAATCTTCCCTCAGCAATAAAATAAGGGAAAAGGGGAGTACAAAGCTGTCACTTCTTGGAAGTTTGTGCCTCGAATTTTCATTTTCTTATTTTTTATGTTTGACTTTTCTTTTCTCCCCTTTTCAATTTCCCCCTCTTTTTTAGGCGGAACTCAAATTTGTCATATCTCTTTCCCCGCTTCTTCTTTCCTGACGAAATTTTACAGCCTCACTATTTCTTGCCATGTCTGTAACCCTGTAAAATTTCATTTGCTTTGCACAAGCACAGAGAGAGATTCATGTGTTTTATGAGAGCAGAGCTTGTTTTACCAAAGCCCTAAGATTCTCTTCACAAAACTCTACAGGTATATTTTTCTCTTCCATAGATGTTCTATGGTAAAGTTTTATCTCGTTTGGAGAAAACCTGTGCAAGTTATGTGCATTCTCTGACATGTAATTTCTTTTGTTTTGATGCTCTAGGAGTCTCTTACAGTCAATAATAGTGATATTTTGAATACTCAACTTCTTCTTCAACATCTTAGGGTTTCTCTGTAAACAAAGTTACAAGTATATTGTCTTGTTTTTTTGTTGCTCCACTGTTAAATTTTATCTCGTTTAGACAAAATGTATACAAGTTACATGCATACTAAGATTTCCTTTGTTTTTTTACTCCAAGAATCTCCGAGGGTGAAGAACAATGATTTATTAAGAACTCAACTTCTACAACATCTTTGGGATTTTGAATACTCAACTTCTTCTTCAACATCTTAGGGTTTCTCTGTAAACAAAGTTACAGGTATATTGTCTTGTTTTTTTGTTGCTCCACTGTTAAATTTTATCTCGTTTAGACAAAATGTATACAAGTTACATGCATACTGAGCTTTCCTTTGTTTTTTTACTCCAAGAATCTCCGAGGGTAAAGAACAATGATTTATTAAGAACTCAACTTCTACAACATCTTTGGGATTTTGAACACTCAACTTCTTCTTCAACATCTTAGGGTTTCTCTGTAAACAAAGTTACAGGTATATTGTCTTGTTTTTTTGTTGCTCCACTGTTAAATTTTATCTCGTTTAGACAAAATGTATACAAGTTACATGCATACTGAGCTTTCCTTTGTTTTTTTACTCCAAGAATCTCCGAGGGTGAAGAACAATGATTTATTAAGAACTCAACTTCTACAACATCTTTGGGATTTTGAACACTCAACTTCTTCTTCAACATCTTAGGGTTTCTCTGTAAACAAAGTTACAGGTATATTGTCTTGTTTTTTTGTTGCTCCACTGTTAAATTTTATCTCGTTTAGACAAAATGTATACAAGTTACATGCATACTGAGCTTTCCTTTGTTTTTTTACTCCAAGAATCTCCGAGGGTGAAGAACAATGATTTATTAAGAACTCAACTTCTACAACATCTTTGGGATTTTTTGCAGAGAAAGCCACAGGTATATTGCCATTTTTTACTACTGTTCCATGGTTAAATTTCAACGCATTTGGACAAAGCCTATATAAGTTATATGTATGTGTTGACCCAATATTTCTTTTGTTTTTGTACTACAGGAATCTGTCAGTGAAGGAACAATGGTCTTGCTATAAGTCAACTTCTTGTTCAACATATCTAGGGATCTTTGTGAAAGAAATTACAGGTACAATGTTTCTTTTTTAAATTGATCCATTTAAATTTAATTTCATTTGGAGATAACATTTGCAAATTATACACATGTTGATAGGTAACTTTTGTATTTGGTTGTTACAGATGTCTTCACGGAGGAGAAATATCAGTAGCATACTTGCAGTGGAGGTCTTCAACAGGAAAGATAATGGCGGTAATTGGATTTGTGATAAGTATTATAAGTTGGATTGGATTTTGATGCACCCAAGTACTCGAGGGAGTTTCAAGGTCAAGCGCAAGGATGTTGCAAACCCTAGCAAACATTGGAAAGGTAGAATTCTAGAGTTCAGAAAAGTGTTTAATGGCACAAGTGCAGTAATAGAAGTGTTGATTCAACATGTTTATACGCATAAACAAATCTCTGTACACGACGAGAACAACATTGCAAATTATAAACAAAACAGTAAGTTGTTAAATTTTATCATTGATTATTCTTTTGTATCAGAGTTGTTTTTAAAAGTCTTTGTAGTATTCTAATTCAGTCTTGTTTGATTGATAGCTCTATATCCATCGACTTTGCATGAATGGCAGAATGTGGAATGTTTAAGCGGCAAGATACATGTTTGGCATGAAGAGATAGGTTCTTTGATCTATGATAATACCTCTACAAGTCAACTTGCCACTCAAAATATCTTTTTTTATAATTCATTGTATGTGGTAGAAAGCCAGAGATTGCAGCATGTTCCATTGCCGCCACTGTCTAGTGGTGAATGGTTCATTGGTAGCTTGGAGTTGTCAGGAGCTTGCAAGTCGAAGATAAAATCTGACATCAATAGTGCTATGAAACCCACCACAGGCTCCAAAGATGTGCATCTTAATTGGTTTATTCCATTCTCATTGTTTGCACATTTGTTTGGTTCATGTGATGTTTTGAAGAAAACAAAGATTACTTATCAATGCAAGTGTCCATTCGAGGAATGGATGAGTCAGCTATTGGGTGAGTCTTGGGAAGTCAAAATAACACATTTTGATGAGACGATTGAGTGCAAGGTCAACCAATCTGATATTACATTCAGGTAAAACTTTTTTACTACTTTGCATACCTTGATTTAATTGACATAGGTCTCGCTTAGATGAATTGTTATGTTAGTCGCATTGATCACTTACCATTATTTTTGTTTTTATTACAAGTATTTCATTGCTAGACAAACTCTGTGCGTTCACTTTCGATATAGAAGATGGCGACTTTTGCGAGGGGAGTGGATCAGCTTGGATCAAGATATCCGAGATGACACACATACAGCGCTCGTAGATGTGGTAATCTTGTGGAGTGGTCATAATCCTTTCGTAGTCAGTGCAGAGAGTCATTGGCCCATTTATTTTCTGAGACAAGAAATCCAATTAATGTCTAGTGAGCCCCTCTACAACTTCTATTTCAAGTTAGATAATAGAAAAGTCAGGACTCGTAGTGAGCAATCCATGACATGTAAACAATGTGCTTCTCCACATATCCTTGAGATAGTGGAATCCTTGTAAAAAAACTTTATAAAGAGCGAATACATACCTTTTTTGAACTTCTGAGTACTTTAAATTTTAGTTTACTGTGATCCAAGCGTGTGATAATACATACTGTAATTACTCAATCGTGCAGTAAATCATAATTAAATTGCAGGTTAGAGGTCTATAATCTAGAGAATATTGTCTTTGCACAATGATATATTGTAGCGCATCTCTGTTGCTCATTTATTACATTTTAATATTAAATTGGATCCAAAGGGAATTTCAAGGCCTTTTAGATTTATTTTCTTTAAAAAATTATATATTTTCTCTCGTTAAACTTGAATATACTCAGCGACCCAAACATATTCGAGGATATAATAATGTAGAACGAAGCGTTTGTCTTTATGAGTAATTTTAACAGTGACTTTAAAGTACTGAAATAAAGAAACTAAGGTAAGAGTTTTAATTTGAAACTTTAGAATTAATAACTTTATAAAGAACCTTTATTTAAAACCCTAGACACATAAAAGCTATAACTCCAAACTCATTTTCGCTTTCATTCTCCACTTCCCTACACTTGTGCTCTCATTCCTTCTCTCTTTGTGTGCCATGGCTACCACTCCCGCCTTCGCCGCATGGATCAGTTCCACATGCTATGCGCACATAGGGGACCAGATATACCCTAGGTTTTGCGTGACCTTGAGTCTAGAGAGCTCGCTTTCCGTTGTAGACCCTGACTCTAGTATACTAGCATCGTTTTGTGATGCAGTGAACCCTCTCACTTGCTCTATTCCCGACTCCACTCTCAGGTGGGTTCCCATGGATTTTTTGTATAGTTTGTGTGCCGGATCCAGCCATGCAAAGGTGATAAGTCGAGCCCTGGTGCATGTGGGGCAACATCTCCGCGCTAGAGCAGTGCCCACCTCGTCACAGGACCACGTAACGATGGATCTCATTGAGAGGGATGCCGCCTTTGCCATATATGTTATGTGCACTGAGGTGCAAGAGGACAGTGAGGAGGACATCGACGCACCCTCTCGGCCACTATTAGAGTACTTTGAGAGGGAGCCTGAGGAGATCACTCTCGATCTGAGTGTTGAGGCAGCACAGAGCTTGGCCATTGTGCACCCACCTCCTTGCCCTGATGAGATGCCCACGAGCGAAGAGCCACCCCTCTCTTCTCTCCATGCTATCACCATCGAGGGGGTGGAATATCTACTCATGCAGGATGTGCTAGAGTTGCTGGAGCTTAGGGAAGAAGAACTATACTGTATCATGGTGCGTGATGTACCTAGTGATTTCATAGATTTTGATTTACAGGATGCCCCACCACATGTTGATGAGGTGGCTCGTTATGATGGCATGAGCATCAATGATATCTCTGCCATTGTGAGCATCCAGAAGCAGATTGAGGATGCGGCGCCATAGTATCAGATCTCTGATGAGGAGTTCGAGCGGTTGCAGGAAAGTCTTTTTGGTCCTCGACCCGACTATGCAGTGCCTACCCAGGAGAGAGAGGAGGGCAGCCCAGTGGCAGGAGCAGACCTGGATGCTCCATTACAGCGGCGGATAGATGATGTAGAGAAGGTAATGTTCTCGATTTCATATGAAACTTAACCAGTAGGGCCTCTAGGGCATCGGGAGCACACACATGTCCCGATGCCCTAGAGGCCCTACTGGTTAAGTTTCATATGAATATGATTTATATATCTTCAGCACACTCCATGTATAGTGAGTCTGATACTGAACTTGTGTGTTGCAGGAGATTGTCTATATAGATGAGTTTTCATCTAGGCAGGGTGGCCGATCTGGTAGCCAAGGAAGGGTGCAAGACTCGGCATTGAAGGAGTATGTTGGGCAGCTTGTCAACGACATTATTGTATTTCATAAGACATGCTCCCCTGCTTTTGCAGAGAACTTCTTGAAGTTGAGGGCACTAACAAAGGCTGGGCCCTTCAAGACCATCCCGACCAACTCCAGCTTGGAGAAAGTAGTGTTGCTTCGACGTTCAAAGCTTCTCTACTTATTCACGAGTACTAGGTCTGGCCCACTTTTCTCCATGGTGGCCCGTGGCATGGTTGCCGGTGTTGAAGACCCCACTGTCATTAGACAGGAACTATTGGGGCAAAATGTATTGTTGCCTATGATCAAGAATAGCTCTGACCATGGGGAGCCTAGCTCCAAGAAGCCTAGGAGAGAATAGATGTACTTATTGCCTACTGATATCGCATCATTGATGTACTGCACTTTGTAATCTTCTCTTTAAGTAATGAAAACTGATGTTTGTTGGATTCGCATGCAATGTAGTTTGTGATACGTGTCATTTACTGTTTTTTTTAACTTGAATGTTACATTTATTTATCGAATTTATACGTAACACGATTCGTACCCTAAATTTAATACACAGTGCTTTATCGAATTCGTGCGCAACATGTATTTGTTCGAACGCATGTAACGATAACTCAACGACGTAAATAAAATAAATATCAAGTGACTAAACAAAAATAAGACGCGCCAAAAACTTTGTATTTGTATTAATAACAATTTTACATGGGGTCCATTACAACCAAGGCTTTACAAAATGTCTTCAGAAGCTACATTCCATGTGCTTTTGAGTTTGTACACCTCTATCCTTGCTGACCTCCGCGAGGACTATCTTTCCATCGCCAAAAGAACCTGACTATCCGCAGATCCCTCTCGGTGACAGTGACCCTCCTTGCATGCACCGCTGCATAGACTGAGTCTCCAAATAAGTCGATTAGGTAGGCTTCAGTGGCTTCTTGTAGTGTGAGGAGGGCCTGGGCAGTCCAGCGATCCGGTTGTTTCACGCGTGATGTGTTTGGAAACTGGTTCCTGTTGTTCATGATCAGTATGCCCTCCATGATCTCCCGCACCAACTTCTGGAATGGAGCCTTCGGTATCAGGAGGTGAGTGGTCTTCTGGTAGTGGCGGATCTCGTGAAGAGCCACTGTGCCGGGCTTCCATCGACGCTTGCGATGCTGGCGTGGTGGTGGGGAGCTGGAGGACGTGGCTGCCGTATGGAATTTCCAGGGGGTATCTCCGGGCCGCTTGCTTGGTGCGTACCATGTCTTCTAGGAGAGAGAACTCAGAACTCAAAAGTGAAATGTGTAAAATGAGGTGAAACTTTAAACTTATAGCCAAACTTTTCAAAAACCCTAAAATTTCAATTAATGAATCCACGCTTAGGAAAAATATCACCAATGCTCCGATTCACATGAAATTTTACCTGTAGGCTCCTCAAGGACACATCAACCATCCAAAAAAATTTTGGCCCCAACAGAAGCCTCTGGATCACCTGTCCGGAGGCTCGCGTCTAGGGCCCTGAATCCCCAAATTCAGGGCCCCAGACGCGAGCCTCCGGACAGGTGACCCAGAGGCTTCTGATGGGGCCAAATTTTTAATATAAATGAGTTTTTCTAATGCCCAGCATGAGGGTGAAGTTTCACCAGATTCCGATTTATAAATTTGATGGTTCAATCTTTTTTTGAAAATGCGTTAACTGCATTATACTGCACTCATAATGTATTGTCAACCTCGCAACTGTAGATTAAATGTATTGATAATGAGTGTGTGCAACTGCAGATTAAATGTATTGTCAACCTCGCAATGCAAAACATTGGAAACTTAAAAATTGACAAAAAATAAATCATGGGTAAAATGGAATATCGCATCAGATATATTGTTGCCAAACCACTAAATATAGTAAGGATATAGTGCATCGGCCCATGTACAACTGATCAGCGACGTGTACGTGGTTGCACATTGAATTTATCCTCAACAAAACTACTTACAAATTTGGAAACTTGAAAATTCACACAATGCGAAACATGGTCAAAATAGAATATCACATATTGGATTTAGCATTGCGAAACTATGAAATACACGGTAGATAGTGCATCGCACCAAGTACAACTAGAGCTAGGGAAAATTTAGCTCCATTTTGCAGGCCACTACTATCAAATACTTGAAGGTCTATTGGAAAGATAACCCAAAACTAAGATCCTTACAATCTACAACCAAACCTAAGCTAAAAACATAGATCCAATTACAAGGTAGCTTCTCAAAGCATATTGTTGACATTAAGATTAAATGCATCCTTGTTATTGCGGATCCTGCGAACAAGAACCAGATCTATGGGCTTAATAGTGATACGTCGGGCATGAATGGCTAAAAGTTGACTATCACTCATTAGATCAATCAAGTAGCTTTCAACTGCTTCTTGGAGAGCAAGTAAGGCTTGGCTTGACCATCGCCCCACATTCCTTGCCTGGTTCCTCGAAAAGAACTTGTGATGATGCCCTGACTGTAGATCTTGCAGTATTTCTCGCACCAACCTGGAGAATGGTGCCTTAGGAATAATCAAGTCGGCACTCTTCTGGAATTTCCTTATATCGCGTAGCGCAGCTGTGCCTGGTCTCCATCTTCGCTTTTTATGTGTTGGAGGGTGTGTATTACGAGCTGGAGCAGTAGTGGGAGGTGGAGCAGCTGGAGCATGTGGACCACCATTTCTGGACAATGGCGAACCATCATTATCGACCATACTAGGGCCACCATTGTTGGCCACAGTAGCGCTACCATTATTGGCTGCAGTAGGGCCACCGTTATCGGTCACCAGGGGATCTTTGTCACTCACAGTACGCTCACTAGATTCGAAAGAGTGTTGAGCTCTTGCTCTCGCAGGCGCCTTTTTGATAGGAAGCTTGGAACGTCCCTTGGCTGTGATGATGAAGGATAGAAAGGTGGAGGGTAGAGTGGAGAGCAATGGGAAAAAATGAAAGGAGAGACAACTTAAATACGAAACTTTCAAACTTACTGTGGTGTAAATGAATTTTAAATTTATCATTTCATTTCATTTCTCCACCCCATCCCTACCTCTCTCTATCTCCTAACACCCCCCTCATGCCCCCCCTCTCTCTCTAGGCCAATGAATGTTCCAATGTTTAGAATTTTCATATCTTTGTCTTAGGATTTCAAAATGGACTTTTCATAATTAAAAAACAAAGTTCGAAATCGACTTTGAAAAATATAGTGACAAACCTTTGAAATTTTAAAGAAAATTTATAAGACATCTCATGTTGGAGATATGAGTATTGATGTGTCATATCCTTGGGACTTGTGCTCTCTTGTGGACTCTAAATGCATCAAAATTATTATCTTTATCTAGGTCTTCATTTTTTGCCATCTCTCTCTTGGGTTGCCAACCATTCTGCGTGCCGTTGTCTAGCTGTGCTGTTTTCATATCTTGCTTTTCTCACATCATATATTGCCCTACTTATAGATTCTGCTTGAGATGTTTTGGACTTCTTTTCTTTTTCCTCGTATCGTATCTCTAGTCTCCTATACCAGCATTGGAATAATTGCCTCATAGAATTGGAATCATTGATGCCACCTCCATGATCAGTTGCCTTTTGAAAAGCACAACGAGCTTGCCAGTGAGATCTTTCCATGCCTTGAGTTGACCATATTGCCAAACTTCCTTGATCTGCAAAGTATGGACCATGTGCTTCAAGTATATGCTGCACAAGAAAAGAGATTAGAAACACAAAGTAATTCGAAATGATGATTTTTTTTTGCAATGGTGATAATATTGACCATGTAGTGTGTTATGCTATTTGTAGTCCATGCCTCCACCATGGACTTATGAAATTTAGCAGCTGTCTCTTTAAATGCATTGGCATCACCATCCATAAACCCCAACTTCTGTAAGAGAGCTGCTAATCTATCTAGGTGTATCCACACTTCTGCCTTCGCAATCCTCGTTCGTCCCCCATTGCTCCAATCTGAAACAGCAAGGTGCAACTTTTTCCATGCTTCGTACTTCTCTGGTTGTTTTACTAGTATATTGCCTTCCTCATCTCGAGGTGGAGATAAAAACTTCCTAGCCTTGGTCCGCCAAAGCATGGTTTACAAGGAACATTTCCACTCTTCCCCGATTTTTTCTCGTCCTTGTTTATTTCTACTTGGCCTCCGTGCAATCCAACTTCAGAGAGGACTTGTTCTACCTTCTTGCATGTAGCATCAGATTCTGACACGGGCTGCATCTTGTATGCAAAGCATATATATTCATATACTAGCTTCTCAATTATTCTAACCAAACAATGCAATGTGCAAAAGTGAACCCTTGTTAGTGGTATTTCCAAAATAGGGCCCCAGTTTGGATCCACTAGAATTAGCATTCCATTTCTCATGACTTTCTGATCACGTGTCGGAGCACCCTGTTGTCCTGCCTTGGCAAGCCATTCTTTCTTTCCATCTTTCCCTTTCTTCCTAGTTTGCATGCAGTGTATGCACGGAAATTTTGCATTTGCTGCATTTGATAAACCAAACATACACTTCAATGTTTTTAAATCACCTGCAAGATGCCATTCAACTTGATAGTCCCCAAACCCCTCAACATGTAAAACTGCTCCATTATTTTGCTGTTGAATAACACTGGGTATATTAGTGAGGTTAAAAAAAACTTTAAGTACTTCATGGTCCTCCTTTGGTACTTCAAATGCTGCAAGCCACCATATTTCATTCTCCGATTGTACACTGAAGTATGAAGGATGTTTTTCATCGATGTTGGGATCCAATGCTCGATTCATAAGTGTTATACTCACACGCTCAAGTTTTTGCCCCTTGATAATCTCACTCTCATCAAGTTTGAGGACAAACTTAAGCTTGCCTCTACATTCTTCCATAGACATATTGTAAAACTTGACCATAGCAATCTGAACCCTACATATATCCAATACAAAGTTGTTGGATGCATTCAATACAAAGGCAACTTCTTTGGAACCATACTTCAATATGTGTGTGTGTTCCAGATGCATAGGCTCACCAATTAGTTCTAAAACTTTCTCATTTAGTTGTTTTCGAGCCTTCTTCACGTGAAATGGTTTTGGCAGAGGCATTACTCGCTTAGTATTGAAGACTTGCTTAAAACCTGTATCCAATTGTTGATAGAGCATACTATATGACTCAGAACTCATTCCCACCTTGTCACATAATCCCTGAGCATCTGTAGCAGTAAACAAGTTGCTCACATCCCTAAGACGTTCACTAGCAACACCATCCACAATGTCCCTAAATTTACGATTTTCCAATGCATTTTTGACCATATTCTTGCTAAGGACTTTGGCAATAGTATCATTCTCTGCATGAGGAAACATATTTCTCATTGTAGTAGATTGAGCATATATCCATCTATGATATTGTCCACTTCCTTTGGCTAATTGGCCAATTGGTTTAACGGATCGGATGCTCTGACGTGCCTCTTTGGTTTTTAAAGTGGGCCCAATCTCCAAAGTTTTTGTGAGCTTCCTCTCTATGTTTTGATTCTCCTTCTCCAAGTCATTGACTTTAGACTGTAACTCCATATTCTGCACGTGTGTAGCATGCATAGCATCTTCAATGACAGACATTGCTTGTTGTAGGTTCTGGTTCTCTCTATCCTTCTCAGCCAATAATCTATCCTTTTCCATCAAAGACTGCATATTCCCTTGTAATCTTGTCTGCATATTTGTCAAGGTTTGATGAGCCCCTGCTATTCCTTGTGTGACAAGTCTGCATGTGTATCCATACAATCCTTCATTGCCTTCACAAGCAAACTTTACAAATGATGTAAGCCCTTCAAATTGTGGTGGCCTTCGAGTGAGTGGATCGGGTGGATAAATGCACCCATCAACCCAAAGGTCCACATTTTTTTTCCCTGCATTTCTTTCTTGTTGCATCCTGCATCTTATTGCATCATCTCTTTCCACAGTTCTTTTGAACATTGGTGCATATTCATCCTCCAATTGAAAGTGAATATCTCTCTTTCTCTTGGTACATCCTGCACCTGCATTCTGCAAAAAAAAAAGTATGCAAATGTTAACTTGGATTAACATTCAAATAGCAGAACTACACCCCTTTGATTCACTATATCTGTGTTTTTTTTAAAACCCAGTTGGTTCTTGTCTCTTTCTCTTGCTTTCAGTCTTGATAGACCCTAATCAACCCCTAATCAGCCTGTAATCTTGGCTTTTAATCTACCTCTAATTAGCATCAAATCTTATCTTCTGTTCTATCCAAAATATTCTCTCTCTCTCTCTCTCTCTTTCTCTCTCTCTCTCTCTCTCAACAAAAATTCATCAAGGAAACCCTAAACACATTCATACTGAAGCTTGGCTAGTGGAAAACAATAACATCATCTTATCTTCTACCCTAATTTACTATCTGTCACTCTGTCACTTATTTTCTTTGTTCATCTCACACAGTCCTCTCTGTCCCCCCCCTTCTCCCCTCCTCTCTCTCTCTCTCTCTCCCCCTCTCTCTCTCGCTCTATGAATTGATGCTTAAGGACTGAACAACAACTGTGAAGAATAATAACATCACAAAGATTTAAAAAATAAAGATACCTCCATTATCACTGGATTGCTTGTAGTATAGACTGTTGAAGACGGAGATTTCTTACTGCATATTTCTGAAGAGGAAGATGGCTTATAGCAGGGTAGAGTGTGTTGTAGATAGAGATTCTTTGATTTCAACAAATGGTATCAAAACTACTCCTCAATGCTGCTTCAGAAGAACTCGTATGCAAGAAACCATATTCTGGAGGGAAAGAGAAGAATGTACAAAATTTGGGACAAAACTAGAGCTTTTTGAGGGAATGAAAAAATGCCCAGAAATAGGTATATACTTGTCCAAAAAAGACGAAAATTTACAAGGAAACTCTTGAGTCAAAAAGGTGTCTCTGGGTAAAAAATAATCTTAAAATATGATGTGTACGTCATTTTATATCGTTTTTTAACTTCTGCCCTTTTAAGAAGCGAGAATGAGAATGATTGAAAAGTCATGAGGGCACTAAAGAGGGCATTAAAGAGTCATGAGGGCATTAAAGAATGATTGGATGCGTTTTTAGAAAAAATAGAATTGTATTTTTTTAGTTATGAGGATTTTGAGAAAAAGTTACCTTATCCTGCAGTTTGGGAATAAAATAATAGGTGAAATCTATTGAAAACACAAAAACGAGATTTTCTTGATTGTAGAAGATCTCTTTTTATAATATTATTTTGGAATCTCTTTTTAGAGAGAGAGAGGTGAGAGAAACCCCTTAAGGGGCAAAAAAGAGAGTCCATATTTCTCCTAATGGGTCATATGTGTGGATATTATGGTAGGAAGCTTTCTCCTGCAAAGGTTGATGCCATACAAAAAAAATTTGAGACTTGCTCCTCTACTTCGGAGGTTTGCAGGTTTCTTGGAGCTTGTGTGTTTTATCTTATTTGGATTCCTCACTTTACTCATATTGCAGATGATCTTTGTCAGCTCTTAAGAAAAGGGAAACGTTTTTCTTGGAAGATAAAACATACTAAAGCCATCGAAAAATTGAAGAAAGTATTGAGAGCTTCTCTAACTCTTCGAAAGCCATATTATGAGTGTGGAAGACCTATTGTGCTTACTCTTGATACTAGACTTATTGGCATTGGATGGGCTGTTGGCCAAGATGATGTAGATGGGAATAGGTATGCTATTTGGTTTGGGATGAAAGTCCTCAACAAGCGACAACAAAGGTATCCACAAGTTAAAAGAGAGTTGTTGGGAGTTGTCACGACTCTCAAGAATGACAGAGAATACTTCATTGGTGCTACTGTGGTGGTCGAGACTAATTGTTTGTCTCTTCTAGGTATGATCATGAGTTGTTCTACCCTAGTTGTTGCCATGCTTAGATGGATTGGATACCTAAAATCCATGAATCTTGAGTTCAGGCACATAGCAAGTAAAGACAACCCAATAGCTGATATGCTTTCACGAGCGAGGTATGATGATATGGATTTTTCTTGTTTTGATGATGCCGATGATGGGGCTAATCTTTCAGCCATGCATGCTGATCATACCTGTCATGTGTCTACTTTGGAAAGCTTTAATGAGACTTTGTATAGAGGGGAGTATTTATAGATTGGTCATTATTTTAGTACTATGTCTAGACAAGATGGATGGACTAATGCAGACTTTAAAAAGATTAGAAGAAAATATTATGGTTTCTTCTTGTGAAGTGGGCTACTTTGGAAGCATCCACGAAAGTGAGGAGGACAGCCATTGAGATTTGTTTGTGATAAAGCTTCTCAAGTGTGTATCATTTAATTCCATGAAAGTCTTTGGGCTGGACATCGAGCTGGATGGGTGACCTATGAGAAGATCAAAGAGCGTTATTGGTGGAGAGTCATGTATAGAGATATCTGACAGTTTGTTGAAACATGTCCTGATTGTCTGTTCTCTTCAGTGAGGCATAGAGATGAGCTTCATCCTACCTACCTGCTATGTATTCATTACAAGTGGGTTCTTGATTTAATTACTATGCCTATTGGTTTATGGCAGATGCACAATATTGTTTTGGCACGAGAAGATCTCAAAAATCAAGTGGAAGGAAGAGTATTACGAACAAAGTCTACTTCAGTGGTTTGTATGTTTCTTTTGGAAGATGTTATTTGCAGCTATGGATGTATTGAGAAAAATCTAGGAGGAAATGGGAAGAGCGAAAAAGGCCATCCACCAATTGTGAGAGCCTTGGCCAAAGCATACAATGGACGGGTTTGAGAGTGGCCTAAGTTATTTCCTTATGCCTTATGGGTCGATCGCCCTACTCATAGTGTGACTATAGGATAAATGCCAGCTAAGTCGATGTATGGAGAGAAGCCAGTTATGCCTATAGAGACTTGCACACTTATTTGGAGTGCTTTACTATGGCAGCTGGAAGAGATGTCTAGAGAAGATATTTTGGCTCTTCGTATTTGTCAGTTGAAGAGAAGACCTGAAGATATTGAAAGAGCCATTCAAAAGCTCAAAGAGGCCAGAATTCGCAACAAAGACCACTTCGATAGTAGACACAGATTGAGGCCTAAAAAGATTAAAGAGGAAGATTGGGTGTTGGTCTATGATAGCAGTCTAGTTCTTAGTAGAACTGGATGGTACAGCCTTGCGGATTCCGATTCCAGGAAAGAGAATCAAACTCTTCAAGAGAAGAGATGCTACATTTTATTCATTCGAGGGGTTCGATGATGCGATTCATGATCAACTTGAGACAAAAGGAGACAAAGATGAAGATGTGGACATTGAATATAATTTTGCAGAAGATGAAGAGATTCCATTGACGGTCGAGCTTGGCGGTGATGAGGATGGGTAGTTGTGGCCCATCTCAAGGATGTGCAGGTTTGGAGGGGGCAGATGTTGTGACACTACGCGTCTACCACTTTAAACCAGAGGGTAGAATTTTGTGCCAAAACTACAAGAGAAAGGCCCTATAGATGCGCACTATACACGCGAAAAAGCGGGCACGTTTATAAGCGTGTGTATTAGCGTGTCTATTCATGCTAGTATAAAAAACGCGTCTATATATCCGCGCTGATAAACGCGCTTATAGCTGCAAAGATACACGCACATATTTTTCATTTCTCATAAAGTCCTTGAATATGACCAAACCTCTTAAGAGCTAGTATTTTTTTGAATAGGGCATGATTGGATAGGGTATTATTGGATGTATATATGACATAATTACACCTGGATCATACGCTAGGACATGATATACATGTATAGGATCATACGGACATGATATACATGTATATACGACATGATATACATGTATAGGGCATATGCATGCATAGGACATGATATACATTACCAACTTTACTTCTTTCTGAGTATTACAAATATATATCCAATTATTCAAAGCTAATTACATATATGTGATTTCATGCCCTATATACATCCAATCATGCCCTATACAAATGTGATTGGATAGGGCATGATGATTGGATGTATATATATATCAAAGGTTGACTTGTGCATTTGCAATATATATATATAGAGAGAGAGAGAGAGAGAGAGAGAACTGATCAATAGACTCACATGTCTCATTTAATGTTATGCACTTAACCTAGTCATGCATGCCAATTCATAGCATGAGTAGATTGATGTAAATTAGTTGGCTTGTGCATATGCAAGCTATTCCAATCATGTCAAGGTGCACTTATAGCTCACATATAATTTTAGATAAGGTGGACGACATGTAACCAATGTGCACATGTCCTCTTTTCATCATCTTTAGCTAGTGTGTCCACTTGTTGGTGACTAATACCAACAAGCCAACTACAAATCTCTTATCTATGAAATGTATAAGTAAATTAACTTGGTTAATTTGATGAGGCCAAGTTTTCCTTCCATGGATAGTGTGGTTGGCTCTACTTCAAGGTTATAGGAACTTGTAGAAGTCAATGGAGCATCCTAAAAATGACGATACTTTAATTACTATATCAAGTCACTTCATGTACATATCTTTGATTGATTGATGGATAATATGCCTTTCTCTATCTCTTTCGTGTACACCTTCATTGCATTATCTCTCTCTAGCTAAAAACCATTCATGCTTTATCCACCTATTGATACTTGCATGCAATTGTAAGTGGGATAATCTAGTAAGTCACTACATATGTGCCAATTGACTTGCCAATGTGTTATCTCTTATCCTCAAGCTTTGTTATATATGTCACCACATAGGTCAATTGATTCCCTAAATGCATGCATTGATTCTTTAAATTGTTCCTGCGCATCTGTAAGCGCGTATAACAGGAACTATCTGCGCATATACATGCGCAATTACACGCGCTAACAGACACACCACGCAAGTATAGAAAATTTAAAAAAAAGTTTTGGCTTTCTTTTCAAACCTGTGCTTTCCTGCGTTTTTTGCACGTTTTTTGCAGTTCGAGCTCGACATCACTACTCGTGTCTATCTATCACTTTATGAAGACAATGAGACAAGGAAATAAGAGTAAAAAGAGGACAGGAGGAAAGAAGAGCCAAAGAGTAAAGAACAAGAGCCAAACAACAAGGAAGAGAACAAGATTGAAGCAACTTACCAAGGGAAGGGAGAAGGAGGACAAGGAGCTTGCAAGCTAGCCGCCACCACCCGTTGGAACAAGCAAAGAAGGTGAGTTCTTCTCTCTCTCAATCTTGTTTGCTTTCTCTGTTTGTTTGTCTCTCTCTTCTCTCTCTTCACATGCTGGATCTTGTCATCTATGGAGGTTTTTTAGCTTTGTTTTTTAAGCAAGTTTGAGATGAAATGGTGCGACTATGCGCGTCTGTTAGCGCATCCAGATGATAGTGTAGATGCAGCTATAGACGCGAAAATAGACGCCCTGACAGATGCCCCCATAGAGACGTGCTAACAGATGCTCACAGAGACGCAGGTGTAGACACTGTATGTAATATGCTTTATCTACATAGGGTAATATGAGTTTTCTTGTGTAGATGTGGAATCCTAGATCCTCCACCATCCCATTCAACAAGGAGCAATTCATGGGGAAGATGACTAATTATCTTGGTCGCCCTCCCATTGCAGAGGAGGTCTTCAGTGTGATGTCTGGGACACCTATCACATCTTTGCCTACACAGGGATCAGCTGAGGTACATGGATTGGTCGAAGCACGTGCATTTGCAGAAGCACATGTATCGAGTGAGGTAGAGGATAGTGCATGTGGAGGGAGGAGGGAGAGTGTTGTGGGAGGACAAGGAGGTCGAGGGGGGGTTGCCTAGGTGGTGGCTCTCGATCACCCTCACCGAAAAATGAGAGAGGTGAGCCTCCACAAATGTACTACTCTATCACTGATGTTGGTGGTATCTTGCATGACTTTGAGGGGAGGGAAGTGATAGCCTACTTGAGGAGTGTCGTGCATGCCACATACAAAGATTGCATGATTCCCTTCAAGCACAAAAAAAAAAGGTTTGTGGCAAGAGGTGCTGCGGGCAGTACATAAAAGGTATCCTAATCCCGAGAATTCACAATTCTCAGATGATTGGAGACGGTCAAAGGTGAGAGACACGCTTCATAACAAGAGGTCTCACCTTATGACACGCGCCAAGGAGTCATTGCGGAGACAAGAGCAGGGGCGCCCTGGATATGGCCAACCACCCAATTGCCACCGCAAGGAGTGGAAAGAGGCCAAGAAAAGAGCAGCGGAGAAAATGACAAGTCGCCAGCATGCAGAGGTGCGACGTATCCAGATGGCAACCATGGGATCGTCGCATTATGGATCGGGTGGCAGGGAGTCATGGGAGGCTGAGTTTGTAAGTATTATTTGATTTCTTTTTTAAAATTAAATTTTGTAATTTGTTTCACTTCATTATGTAGTGTGTTTTAATACGTTGTATGTTCAAATTGTTTTGTAGTTCATATCGTTGGTAGGATGCCTACTCCTAGAGAGGTAGGCTACCATCGAGGTCATAATCGGGCATCCACTTGGCAGCATTTTTACGAGAAGGGACTCATCACAGAGGAGCAATATAATCACGCCATGACGATTCCACCACCAGAAGAGGTATGTTTTATTTTTTACATGAAAAGTATAGATAACTCTAATTTATTGTTTGTAATAGTATTTATATACCTTAATCCTTTTGTAGGCGAACCCTGATGCAGTTGAGGATAGCGAAGGGGGGACTAGCAGTAGCAGTGGCGGCAACGGCAGGGCACACGCAGCGGTGGTGGTAGCGATGATGATGCCTCTTCTCAGGAGATATAGAGGAGCCCCATGCATGCATGCCTCCCCTTGGCTTGTAATTTTCATTTTTGATATGTATTACTTTCAGCTAGTGCTTGCGACCATGACGTCACAAGCACTAGAACTCATAATGTAAAAACGTTTCATCTATATATATGAAATTTCGTGTGCTACATACATTGTTTTGTTTTTAGTATCCAATCTTCGAAATAATCTTTCTCTGTTTTCCCTAAGCATACAATTTGATGTTGATGGGGGAAAAAAAACCAGAGAGCATGTGGCTTGCAAAGCCACATGCTCTCTGGTTTTTTTTTCATACCTTTGTTTTGCGCATCTATCAGCGCGTCTAAATTGCAAGATAAATGTGCGTCTATTCTCATCAAAAACTTTCAAAGTAAACGCGGTTTTAGACGCGTAGATACACGCTTGTATAGAGCACAATATGAATATGTCCACTTTTTTATAAATATGATTATATATTTACGTAGCGCGTTTATACGCGCGTCTACATGTGCATATAACTCTGATCATAAGCACGCTTTTAGACGTGATTTTGTAGACGCAAAAATAGACGTGTTAATAAAAGCGTTCGACATTTTTTTTCACAATTCCAATATTGCGTCTACAAGCGCGTCTATGGAGCCTTTTTGTTGTAGTGCAAGATTTTGGACTCTTTATTCAACGTCATTATTAGTTTATTTTTCGTTGCATGTTTCTTTTGTGTTTGCATTTGCATGATGCACAAGCACATGTAGTTAGGCTAGGCACAAATTCCTCAATGCATTCATATTTTTTGTGTGGAACATTGCTTGATTGATTGCAAATCATGGACTCAAATTTGCAAACTGCATGAGTGAATGGGCTTATTTTTCAAAGCACGATCTTTGATAGGACACATTGCATGGAGAAACAAATTCATATGAAGAAATCCGGTTCTGAAAACTCAGAATAGTCATACATGTCAAGTGTTCAAGCCTAGAAGAAGCATATGAAGAGTTTGATGAGCTGCCAAGATAAAGCATTGCATTGCATCAAAGGGCATACTGATCATGACCTTTGAATTGGTTACATGTATACTTACTTGGTCACAATTTATGAGATGCAAGAAGAATCCAAGGAAGAGAATGATCCATTATACAAATTCCCATCTTGACTATGCCAAATGATGATACTACTCATCTAGTTTCTGATTTGACTAGACATAATACTGATGGTCAAATTTATTGACCAAGAGCAGATTTGTCAATCGTCCAATGATCTTCTATTCCTTTCATGATTAAAGAAAAGTGTGATCATAAGAAAAGATCATGCGAATGCTTCAAATCAACTCTAAGCTAACTATGCAAATGGAAGAGCATGAGAACTAAAGATTATTACTTTGGAAGAAAGGAGAAGCATGTCAAGGTGGCCTACGTTGATGAAAAAGAACATAATCTCTGACGTATACCAAGGAAAATTTATGAATACTTTTTTCTTTCAAATTGACACCAAATGATAAATTCGTGGAAGCTTTTCTAAAGCTTTTGCAAGTTGTAGCTTTTGTTGCTGCGGCAAAGATTGATGACGTTGATTATTTAAGAGGGTGGAGTATGTTGATGGTGGAAGGGGGAAACGACGAAGCGAAAGGGTGGGATAAAGATGCTGTAGAGGGAACGAGCGAAGAAGACAAAGAGGTGGTACATAGAACGATGCAAAGAAGCCAAAGGGTGGGTAAGCATGGCCAAAAGATGAACAATGAAGCTCACAAACGAATCCGACAACGAAGGATGCAGTATAGAAGAATGAAAATGCAAAAGGTTGACGACGACAGAAACAAGAGGAAGGTGACAAAGGAATCGGACAAAGCGGAGCAAAAAAACAAACGAGGAAGTCAATGAGAAGTTTTCTTCTAATCATGATTGCCACACTGGCTACCATCGAACAGCATTCAACAGATGACTTTTGATTTTTCGTGTGACGTTGATCTCACTGACTGACTTCAACAAATATTCAGCTAAAAAGAAGGTAGCACCAGATCATGTATGAATTGACAAACTAGCCTATATGTTTAACGACCTGACAGTGTTCAGGGTGACGAGAAAGTGGTGACAAAGGAGTGAGTCACGGCATCGATGAGCTTGGAGAAGCACATGGAAGGGCTCCTGCAATTGAGGCCATCATAATGGCAAAGAAGAAGGCTCAGTCGACGGCAAGTCGAGGGAGAGAAGTTGCAGAAGAAAGCATGGATGAGGGAAGAGGGTGATGGAGAACGAGGATGAGATAAAGACGACGTTGAAGCTATGGAAAGTGGATTCTGTGACGCTGCTACGACGAAGGAGTGCCGAGAGCAGAAGTGGGAGAAGGCCAGCGGAATTACTAAGATGATGGCAATATCGATCAACGAAGGGCCGAGATGTGTGTCTGCTAATGGTCACTGCTGCGCCTTTGGTGTGAGCTGATACTACTGTCTACAACCATGGTGCACTTTGGTATAAATTTTCTCACAACCATGAAAACAGTATAGCCTTCGATAAGTGGTTCCCTTCCACTTGTTGCGGATTTGGTCAGAGTGATAAATTCCACAGTGCATTACCTTGAATGTAACAACACTTGGACCAGAAATGAGGAAAAGAGGCAGGTGGTGACATGTGCAGCGTATCCAAGAAGGAAGACCATGGCCATGATCAATGGTTGTGAAGTAATTGTCCTCTATGACTTATTTTGCTCATTAAGATATCTGCAGTTTTGTCAAAACGTCACGTGGCTTTTCTGTAAAAGCTCAAATAGAACATCACTTACCTATTTAGATCTTCATGGCTACAAGTATTGACAACAAGAATAAGGCATCAGGAAGTTCATTTCATTCACCAAAGCATGCTTTAATCAAAGCATATCAACTTTTTCCCACATACTCATCACATGTCAGCTTATAATTGTGTAAACCACTATCCATATCTTCTCTATAAAACCTCTTTTCTTCTTTATTTTGTGAGTGGATCTCTTACCTCGGATGATTATTTCTTTGTACCTTGTTCCCAAATACAAAGCAAGTTTGAAACTTATCCTTGAACACTAATGTATTTGAATCTTCTTCTCCATGTAAATGCCTTAAAATTGAGTTTTCTTTATCATCCTTTCCTCCCATCTTGTTAAGCATCCTTGCCGCGAGCGACTTCACAAACTTCGCACACGAATTCCGTGCAAGAGTGGGATTCATATTTAAATGTGACTTTAACATCCATCTTTCACTTGTGCTTAAAATGACTAAACCTACCTCTGCCGCATCTAGATTAAAATCCCACTCTCAATATACTTGACCAAAAGTGGGAATCCATATCTATGTATTTTATCACTAAGTTGTCGTTTGCTAGGGGAGGATATGACATTATCTTTGTGGTAGTACATTTCTTTCCCATGAAAAAAGACTGACACATCTTTAAATGTAGCTAAATTATTTGTGAAATAAATCTTTCGTTTGCATGGTATGCCCAAAAGTATTGTTTCTGATAGAGATTCAAATTTACATGTAACTTTTGGCAAGCCACATTTAAGGGCATTGGAATTGAATTAAGGATGAGTACTATATTTCATCCGTAGACTGATGGGGGGAGACAAAGAGAGTGAACCGGGTTTTAGAAGATATACTTAGAATGTATCTCAATGAAAAAACAAAACAATTGGACTGAATATTTAGCCCTGATTGAATTTGCATACAAAAGTTCATGACATGCGTAAATTAAAACGACTTCATTTAAAGCAATGTATGGTTATAACCATGTGACTCCTATTCATTTTTCTAATGCTTCAAATAGAGTAGAAATTTCAAAACAAATGCTTGAAACAATGGATGAGGAATGAAAAAAATAAAGAAACACATTAAAGAGGCATAACTAAGGCAAAAGAAATATTATGGTAATAAAAAGAGAACACTAGAGTTTAATGAAGGTGATATGGTTTTCTTGAGAGTTGAACCCCATTTAACTAACTTGTTTCTTGGGAAAGATAGAAAGTTATCTCCACATTTTGGAGGACCACTCAAAATTCTAAAGAAGATTGTTTCACTTGCATATAAGCTGAAATTGCAATCTCATGTCAAGGTTTGTCCTATTTATCATGTGAGTTTATTGAAAAAGTATGTTGCTAACTTTGATCATGAGAAGTTTAGATTACAAGAAGATGGAATACTGAAGGTGCAACTAGAATTAGTATTTGACATCATAAAGTCAGATATCTTAGAGCTAGAGATATTCTAGAGGTGTTGCTGGGATACATGTCCTATCGAATGCAACTTGGGTTTATGTAGATAGTTTGGAACAAGAATATCCATCTTTCCAACTCTCAAGACATAGTTTTTGAAAGAAGGGGAGAATGTGATATGCCCTAATAAAGCGATATTGAAGTTTTTTTTAAAACATGTATCTAGATAGTATTTGGAAATGATTTTTATATCATTTTAAGTGTTTTGAAAAATTTTGGTGATGGTAATTTTTTTGTCAAAATTTTTCTTAAGTTTTAGGCAAAAGACTTGTTTTAGAAGCTAATTTCTTATCAAATGGAGCAAAATTTGGCAAATTTTCTCTCACAAAGTTCAAAGAGGAGATCGAGGAGAATATTTTATCATCTCATAGGCTCGGTCCAATTATTCACCATTTTTGGAGATATGAGCCTTCAAAAATAGAAAATAGAAAATAGAAAGATTTCTTTCCATTTTTTTGCAACTTTACATGCAAGTGATGATTTGGGAGGATTATTTCAATTTTGGTATTGCTTTCTTGAAAAACACACCATTATTATAAAAGCCTATTTTGGATATGTGAATTCATTTTGGTAAAAAGCTGAGCGAACAATCATCTTCCTCCAAAAGCCAAGATGGAGAACGTGAATTTGATTGCGATTGAGATTGTGAGTGAAAGTGAGATTGAGAGTGAGATTGTGATCCTTTTCATGTACATAATTGCATGCCTCTATTCCCATTCCACCTATTTCCCAATTGTAGTACTTCCTAAATGGATTAGATTTTAATATCCAAGTGCAGTTGAGTAGAAATACTCTTGCTAATATAAATAGTGCCATTACACGAGAATAGGAGTTAGAGTCACGATTACAAGCAACCTATGCATCTTGGGAAAATCTCTAAAGATTAAGTAAGTAATGTAGAGGGTTTCCTTACACTAGATAACTTTGTTGATTTGTTAAAGGAATAACCATAATGGTTGTTTGGATTGATGTTATAAAAAATGAATGTCATCTTAGATGATGATGATAGGTTAATTACTTGATTGTGTGTTTTCACAAAATTTCTTATGCCCTCATGGGCGGATTTATAGTTATGCACTAAACCTCTCCTAAGGTTAGCAGTGGGAGCACGTCACCAAGGCACTATTTCACTAAGTTGGAGGTTAAGACTGACCCTAGGGAGGGTGTTAGGCTAGGAGGTCACAAGGATACTAGGGGGCTCTAGTCATAAATCCCTTGGGTCTAGCCTAACCCTTACAAGCCCAAGATGGACTTCATGGAAGGCCTTGATGCCACATAAGGGTGGATCAGTGGAGCCTATGTCTAAGATTTGAACATGAGTCTTGGATCGAGGGATGGAATGTTGGGTTGGCATTGCACTTTGGAGAAGGTATAGAATAAAATTATATTCTTTTGCAAGCACTTTCAAAGGATTGTTTGACATTATCTTTGTGTGTGACAAAATTATGTGAAGGAAACATTATTAATAGTTAATTAAAAATTTTCTCTTTGCATGTCAAACATAAATGTGTTAGGATAATTAGTTAATTAAAATACACCCTCCACAAAAGTGGGAGGACAAGATCTCGGACGCGTTCATCTTACGAAAGGGTGGTCTTTTCAATCACTGCATGAACACAATGTACCAAGGCATACCAAGAAATACATAACAATATTTCTGCCATGCATCGCATCTCATCCTCTTGGATGCATAGATGGGCTACTATGTTTTGGAGATAAAAATCCTTGTTGCTCCATTATCAAAAAATAATAATGAATTCTAGTCCCTCATATCTCCCTATGCTCTACAATACTCAATAGTATCATCATTAGGTTGATCATAAACTATATCAAGCATCAAAAAAATAGATATTTGGGCCTTTTTCCCCTCAACTCTCCCTTATTTTCAACTTTTGTAGCTTGGTGTCTATTGGGAAAATCATTTGCTACGTGCCTCTTCTATTAATATACAAAACATCTGTTTGCATCTATTAATTCTATGTGTTATGCAACCAATTTCCAAGTCTCTCCTAAGTTGCTATCTTTTCTTTTCGTAGCCTTATTTTCATATCTACCCTTTTTCTTACCTTTAGGAACTTTTTGGATGGATTCTCATCTTGCAAGGTTGAATCCTTTCCTTACAACAAAGCATTGTTTATACTTGATGTCTCTATGAGTTGTGATGTGCTTGTCGTGGTGGGATTTATGTAAAAATTCCTAATTTTTTTAGGTAAAGCACAATAATACTTCTCAATTTTCTCAGGAAGGGGAATGAGAGGATATGAAGTAACATGTAGCAATACATCTCATAATGTCTTATTATATTACTCTTAATTTTTTCATTGTGATTCATCCAACTTATTCTAAGAAGTTCTAACATCCACTTCAAAGATGCTCATGAACAAATTGGAAGCAAATCTTTGCTTTAATTGTATCCATGTTGATGGTGCTTTACCTTGCATTAGAAATGTGCACTTCCAATGCAATGCATTTCCCTTCAAAAAGATGGCTTTCTATCTAATATTAGAAGATTCGCTGAGGTTTCCTCTCAAGTACTTTGTACAAGACTTTTCAATGAAAGTTGATGCTTTCATTGTGAGTTGCACACCACTTAAGGCCTAAAACTCTACCCCTTCACCACTCTCATCATAGTCCTTTGTTTGCCCTTTTGGAGTCAAGTTATCATACATTCGCAACTTCAAAAAGGGGACATTTGTTGTATTTACAAATTAACTAGCACCATATGACGCATTTCCATATTTGCATGTATGCATTGTTGTCCAAAATCTATCTGATTTAAAAAACCAAGATGACCTTGTATTTGGACGTCTTGCCCTATTGGCACTAGGTATTGTTTCTTCTCATCACCAACTTTTGGTGTGACTTGAGGTTGTGTTGGCTATTCTTTGGAAGCTTCTTCATGTCCCAAAGCTTTAGGGGACAACATCTTTTTCTTACCCTTGTTTTTCTTCTTTGTAAAGTTTGAAAATCTTATGAATCATGGATCCTTGGCCAACTTGGTAAAGATGTTCTTCATCTCCTTGCTGGCTACATCAACATATCGTGGCCTAGAGAAACCCACTTCTTGGTCAACACTGACATTTTGTGCTTTCTACCCAAGCAATGTTCCTTGTCCAAGATGAGGCATTGCATTCTCCCCTTCATTATGTCTTCAATCATCAAGAGAAATGGTAGTTATAAATGACCAGTACTCCTTGGAAAAAAAAAATCTCTTGATTTTACAACAATCTAGGTGTCTCAATTTGGGTCCTCAATATCTTGCATGTGGGCCACAATAATTTAGAAAGGGCTATCTTTGGGATTAGCTATAAATTAATACCTTTAGGTACTATATTGAGTACTTGGATCCTCAATAAGTGGGCACAAATCCAACGGTGGTCATGGAAACCCTAATGGATACTGCAAATTAAGGTTTCAATAGAAATTTCTTAAATTTCTCTTAATGGATGGCTTCAATATGCTAAGAATTGATGAGAGAATGTCAAAGGAAGAGAGAAAAAATCAAGCAAAAGGAATATCATTTGAATGGTATCTTTGATGGCAATTCAATGGTGCCAATAACTCCAAAAGTGGGTAAATCTCTAGAGTAAGTACTCTCCACTGAGAGGTTGTGAAGGAAATATGATGCCCTTATGTTGTTGCATTATGCAATGAGTTGTTTCCTCTTTCCGAGCTCACTTGATGGTGGCTCCTTCCTCCCTTGGTCTTTGAACACTCAAATAACCCTCACTGAGCTCCTAAACAGCCTTCTCTTAGCTTGCATGGGTAATTTCGACAAGACGTAGCCTGTTTTGCTACTTTGCAATCTTTGAACTATAATTTCTAGCTTTAATTAATTAACTTTCAAAATTTAAATGATTTTAATTGGAGTCTAGTAATTGTAATTTCTATTCTTTGATTAATTAATTTTTAGAAGTTTAATTCTAAAATTTCATTAACTATACATTTGATCGTACCCAAGAACTTTCTAGTACCCATTCACAAATAAGGTACTAGTCCCCATGGGACATTTAATGGTCTCAATATTAATTAACATTGGATTAACAATAATTTATTAATTAATATCTAGTCCTAGAATGTCACCACTAGACATCTTATTGGCCCAGTTAATGGCCTAGATCCCAAATTGATACTAAGTATGGGCAAGTACCTACCATGGTGCATAACTTTGTACAAGCCTTTCCAATGTCACCCACCACTATTCCCTTTGGAAACTTAATCCATGAGCGTGACTTAACTGACTTACACACCACATGTGTACCTCACATACCCATAGCTTAACAATACCAAACCCAAGCACTAAAAATACACATCCTTGTGAGAGGCTCTCGGAGTGTCAAGAAGCCTAGTAGCTACAATACGATAGTGCACAAAGGACTGTAATCAAATGCCAACTCTTTGGTAGCTTGCTACCAAATGTATAATAAATCAAGTGTGTTGTATTATCTTACTAAGCAAGGTGATTTCCTCATGTATACTAGGCATGCTTGCACTATGGACCTCGATGAGAAGTCTTCACCTTAATGAAGATAAGATGAACAACATTTTTGAACTACCATAAATATAATCAACAATGTGTAATATGAGCTAGATTCTAGCACCTTGAATATGCCCTCCAAGCTATGCAACTTTGACTATGTCCTTCAATTGCAGGTTTTGAGCTCTAATACATTCGAGCCATTTTGGTGAGGTTTCTAGTCTGTAAAAGACCTCAAGAACCTTGGTTCTTATGCACCTCCATTGCAAGATTCCTCATTGAACATATACAAGGAGGACACCCTCTATATGACAACTATCATTATAGGATAGGGGAGTGACCTCAAGCAGGAGGCTCTACAACAAGATCTCTCATTTCGATCTTTATGGGTCTGTCGTCTCACATCACCTACCTCTAATTACATGCAACTTCTATAGACACACGAGAAACTCTTACATGTATTAGGTAACACAAAATAATTTGAAAACACGGCTCGATTTTGTACTTCTCTTCACATATCTTAACAAGCAAAAGTAAACCACGTAACTCAAATCAACTTCTAAGAGTAAATTTTCAAAGAGACACCACCTTGTCACCACAACATTGTAATAGCATTTTCCAACCCTCAACAAGCAATGCTAACAAAAGATTAGTTTTGAAAATCAAGCATTCCCAGATGGTGGAGAATGGTTACCAATCCATTCCGGCCACAGTCACCGCCTATGGTTCCACCGTGAACTGGAACTTGCAGGTACTATATGTACCAACGTATACATATAATGTCCATAGCACCCACTCGCACATAGTATATTTGCATAATTCGTAATTAGCACATTCCAAACTGGCATAAACTTGGTCTCCTCCTCCGGCATGCACCAAACGTGATCAAACGTCGACCCTTTTCCTAGTACAGTTCACACCTTCCTCAAAAGCACGTATAGCATCTGAGGAATTCAACTAAGCAATTTTTCATTTGGGAGCTTTTCTCCCCATCATGATCATCTACAACTTACCCATGTATCTATTCTGTGCTAATTTGAACGTCTTTATAACAGGTTCAAGCAATTGGAGGTTGTGATGCATCAACTTACTCTCCTATGGGTGTAGAGATGGTTTTCAAAGACAATACAGGTCGCACTAATGTTGTAAGCTAATATCACATTCTCTAATTGGAATACTTTATTCAATAATACTGCGCTAGATTTGAATGCTCAAAATAATTTCAATACGTTAGAATGTTTGTGTATGATGAGTTCAGATTCTTTGCATTCTGACGGATTTCATCGATCTATTGTTAATGGACTCAAATATTTAGATCATATGTGATGATAACACATGGACGTGGTTGTTCCCTATACAACACTGGAGATGATGTCAACTCCATCTACGAGCAACCTCCATACCACTCGAGTGTTGCCATCCACAATATCGATTCTGACACTAGTACTACTTCCATGAATCGAAGTATGCAACTCGCTAGGGGTGGTCTATCCAACATGGACAGTGTCTCACCTTACTGTACTCTTGAGGGTTATCTTAAAGCCTATCCAAATTCGAATCTAGCTTTTTATTTCTAATCACAAGATTGTGTTCATATTGCTAGAAAAAAGAAAAGCAAATGCATTTTGATACACACGCTTTTGTGCAACTATTATACAAATATACAGATATACATCCCGTTCAACATAGTCAAGATAGCTCATGGTGTCTTGGAGGAGCAATTCATGACAGTCATTTTCTGAGCTCCAAAATATATTATATCATGTGGAGAAACTAACAAAAGTAGATTGATCTATTAATCATGCTCCTCCATAACGATGAAACACACAATGTTAGAGAAACTTCTCATGGTGGTGCGTCACCAGTTTTCACAGTCAACAAGTAGTTGACTCTTACTAAGAATACCTCAAGCTGATGCAATCGCAAGTAAAGCTGGAACTTCTTGCTTCCCAGGTTGGGCTAGGCCCATACATAGTATCTATGTTTGAAACTTAATAGCAATTACGTGATAATGTCAAGCACCATATTATTAATCTTGGTTGTGTTTGTCTGCCTGAATGTAATGTTGTGTAAAATACTTCCATTAATTAAATTTATTAGAATCTATATTATCAAAATTTGATATCCAGCTACTTTGTATGAGATTATGCCATTGCATACAGGAATTTCTATGCTTACCACATCTACAGGGTATCACAAAAAGATGCATGACCTCTCAATTGGAGATTAGGTTATCCTAAAAGCACTTCATGTATAGTATATATAGTTTATACAATACCTCATTCATGATAGTTCTAATTGTTATGGACCTAAAGTAGTAGTATACTTTCTAAAACCACCATAAACTCATCAATTTAGGGTGCTACTACTTGTCAGGTTGCAGTGTGGAATAACAATCGCAAAGACCTTGAGTTTAGTCATGTATATGGATTTGAACATGCTGATGCAAATATATCCTCAACATTCTTGCATTTCAAGCTCTCATATGATCAAGATATCTTTGCTAACAAAAGAGTCATGGATTTGGAGCTCAGTCCCCTACACTTTGCCATAGTTTTAGGTCAAGATATTATCTATCAATATAACCAAAATCGCATCTACACTATGTATACATCTAAAATGTCAAACTAATTATCTATCCAATCTACTATTGATAGATAATGATAAACTTTTTCGCTACAAGTATGCTAAAGAAGTGGTTATTGGTGACAAAATGCTAGTTTGGGACCAAAATAAGACTCAATTTATTACCTACATGGTTATAGGTAAATTGAAAATAGTTATTACTTAAAGATCATCATACTTTATCACTAATCAAAATGCAATGTATTGCTTTAATTAACATGATCTAACAATCTTTCTTGTAGACATTCACTACACAATTGGAAAAGGGTTGTACAACCCATACACTCTTCAAGGAACAATCATTGTTGGTGATGTAGTCATCTCTGTGTATAGTGACTGGTTCCTAGATAGAATGTTTCATCATCTTGCAATGCCACATCTACTCCCTTCAACTTATCAGGTTTTCCATTTTTTGAAACTCTAAAAGGCTACTTTATATGAATCTTTCGTTCAAACTAAAAATGAAGAATCTTTGTGGTTTCAGTTTATATTGGGTTTGCCACGAGCATTCTATCGGCTCTTTGGGAAGGATCTCAACTCTAGCTTGTATTATGCTATTGAATCAAGCATAGGAATACCCACATTTATCTTAACATATGGTGGTGGCATATCTCTCTTAACATCCATTTTCACTATGTCAACAATACTCAAGATATTTCGTATTTTGGGCATATGAACTAATAGAAATTCACCAAACAAGGATCAATAGCCTTTTCTCCCATTCATCAAAAGTATTTTTGTTCTCTACAATCATCACAGCCACATCCTAATTGATAATGTTGTACTTTCATAAAGCATGAATCATGGATGCCCAATGTTGGACTATTATAGAACTACATGAATCACTCACTGTCTGTGTGTGTGTGTGTGTGTGTGTGTGTGTGTGATATAATGTACTATGATGATTTTCAATATTTACAAAATATAAAGTTATCCTTAAGGACATGTATATGTACATCCTTCCATGTGAGTGTATACACATGTGCATACCTCCATACATCTCTGTGTGTGTGTGCAAGCACATACACATACATGTAGATGCATGCATGCATGTGGGGTGCAAAATTTACAAGTAGAACAAAAACTCTACAAACTTAATGATAAAGAAAGACTACACTAGAATTGGAGTAGAGAAGTGGAGGCATATATTTTTAAGCAAGTTTATCCTTGTGTGTAGATTCATGTGTAATAACACGTGGGATGGTGTTTCTAACAAACGACATTATAAAGTTAATTTTAATTACACATAAAAACATGTACTTCTGTGACTCAATAAATACTTATTTATATGTGTCCCTATTTTTGAAATCATGCATGCTCTATTTTTTACTTTCCTTTTGAGGAAAAAGACCAAAATTAAATAAAAGAGTCACACATACACACAATGAGAGAGAGAGAGAGAGAGAGAGAGAGAGAGAGAAGAAGAAGAAGAAGAAGAAGAAGAAGAAGAAGAAGAAGAAGAAGAAGAAGAAGAAGAAGAAGAAGAATAATAATAATAATAATAATAATAAGAAAACAAGGAGAAGTAGAGAGATAACAAGAGAGAACTTTAGCCTTTAACGGAACTTACAATGACACCTATGTGGGCACATCTTCTATTGAAGCTTTCAATGTAAACCCTCGGTTAAACCTTTCATTTTTGTTATCTATAAACTTAGCTTGTTATTTGCATGGGCGTAAAGGGAACCATCCCCATAGGTTTAGTGCAGGTATTTTGTGTATACAAATGTGGACATTATCTTCTTTGTGAATACATTTTGATCTGTTGCAAAAATGAGATGTTGCTGGGTGTTTTAACACAAAAGTAACTACCATATTTCTTGATTTTTTAAACATGTGTTTTCATTTGTTTCTTTTGGATTGGTTAATACATTAGGTATGTGGTTTCTTATAGAGAAACCAAGATATTTATCCTGATGATAAATGCGTTATATAGATAGTTTGATAGGTCTTAGGCTTATTTGTATTTGAACTTTAGAGTATAATTATCCTCAAGAGAAAGACAAAATGAAAGTGTGGATATCTTAATACTTAATAGTTATATGTTTGTTATGCTTTGTGGTTGAAAATTTTAATTAGTAAGAGAGATAATCTCCCCAATTAGCATATCAATAGGTGCATTTTTTTGTATGTTTATAGAAGCGCTTAAAAGTATGTTTTTGACTAGTTTAATATGGAGTTTCTAACAAAAAAATTAAAAGCATCTTACTAAGTAAATTTACATAAATATACTTATAAATATAAGCTACTCAAGTTTAATGGATTCATTCATGAGAATGTGGCAATATAGTTGTGGTACTAGACCCTACACTTCCAAGAAAAATCATGGTAAGGAACTCAATGGAGATCATGCACTCTCTATATACTTACAATTTACTCATTAGATCTTTAGAGAAGAGAGATTTGGATTTAGCATTAATGGCTTAGTGTTTAGATTTTAATGCTTAGAGTCTAGCGCTTTGTTTAGGGTTTAGATATTACTAATTAAGGTTTAGAGTTTAGGGTTTAGTTTTGTCCTATGCTTCAATGGGTAGTTCTTCACAAGGTGGATACATTATTTGATAAGGTACCATGTGAGAGAGTTCAGGGTTTTGTGTTTTGTGTTTAGGGTTGAGAGTTTCGGATTTAGGGTTTAGGGTTAGGTTTTAGGATTTACATTTCGTATTTAGGATTTAGTATTCAGATTTTAAGTTTTAGTATTTACGGTTTAAAGTTTTGCTAGTTTTAGGGTTTAGAACTCTAATGTGCTTTGATGGGTAGTGCCTGATAAAGTGGATATATTTTTTGCCAAGACAAAACATGAGAGGAAAATTCCCAAAGTTGATATGTAGGACAACATCAAAGCTATGAGTATCTTTAAGTACTAGGTATGAAAGGGGGATCTATACTGCAATACGGAAGAATACATGCATTTCTCCTGAGCTTGAGTATACCAATCATTAATGTTAGAGTGGATACATATAATACTTTTACAAATACTTATCAAAGCCTTTACTTCGTCATCCAAACAAGTACGAATATCAATATGAAATATAATATATACTAGGCATTCATGTTCAAGGAGAGTGTCAAATGTAAAGGTCACACTCCATTGCAAAGCAAACACCAAATTACCACAATACTACAGTGTTGAGCTTTGTTGAGCATTGATATATAGGACAACATCAAAGCTATGAGTATCTTTAAGTTCTAGGCATGAAAGGGGGATCTATACTGCAATACCGAAGAATACATGCATTTCTCCTGAGCTTGAGCATACTAATCATTAATTTTAGAGCGGATACATATAATACTTTTACAAATACTTATCAAAGCCTTTACTTCGTCATCCAAACAAGTACGCATATCAATATGAAATATAATATATACCAGGCATTCATGTTCAAGGAGAGTGTCAAATGTAAAGGTCACACTCCATTGCAAAGCAAACACCAAATTACCACAATACTACAGTGTTGAGCTTTGCTGAGCTAAGTAAATGCATGTAAAAAACTTTTCCACAAATTGTTAGGTAAGGATATTATAATGTCATCCCTCATGGAATTTGATGTGTATAATAGTTCAAAGATGGAGTCCACCTATTGAGTAATGTTTTCTTAGATGATGATGTCAATCAAATGTGGAAAAATGTTTTCTCCGTGCATGTCAAAATGGATAATCTAATTCTGAATTGTTAAAATGTAAAACATACATATTATTGTACATATCAGAAGAAAATAAAGATGCAAATCTCATTATAAATTGTTGAGGGTTTAGGATTTAGTAGTCTCATTTTCTTTGATTGGCATTCCTTCATAAAGTGGATACATTATTTGTCCTAGGTAACATGTGAGAGGGTTTAGGGTTTAGGTTTTAGTGTTTCGAGGTTTAAGGTTTAGTATTTAGGATTTTGGGCTTAGTTTAGGATTTAGGAGTCTAGTATTTAGCATTTAGTATTTAGTGTTCACACAAGGAGCTTATAAAAGAATCCTACATAGGAAAACTCTTGGAATGTAAGAAACTCTCTAGTATTTCCTAGGTAGTTACATAAGTGTTTTCTACATATAGCTAGGAAATTACATCTCCCCCATCTCATAGTAGGGATCCTAGGTATCAATATATGAATCTCCCACATATAAATAGGGAGTTTTATTCCACACATCTTGAACTAGGTAGTATCTATGGGTCATATAACAAGGGAATCTAGTTCCCCATATACCATCACAAGGAATTACAAGTCACACAACTCGGGAATTCAATTCCCTATATCCCATAATAGAGAATTAAAAGTAGCCATACCAAGATATACTTTGTGGAAAATGGTTACCAAACAAATTAGGGTTAAACTAATAGCCACTCAATCCCATGCTAGCTACACATTCTCAAAAATGATCCATGTTAATTTTCTCATGGATTGATGATTGGTTAGAAACTAATTTTATAGTCGGGTCTTGTTTATATGAGTAATGTTTTTGCATGAGTCATTATAGGTACAAAAGGTCATCCATGCCAGAACGTATATTGCATAACTTCAAAAAGAATCACGGCTAGTATCATGAAAACGAAACTTGAACCCGCAATTTGTATATTGGAACAATTAGATTGAAACAATGGTAACAATCTCAAGTCATGAAGTGATCACATAAGTAACAATAATGTGTATTATTTTAAGTCAACTTGCTACTCTGTAGTGAATGAAAAATTAATTTCATTTTCTACACATTTTATTGTTTTTCCATATAGGTCCTCAAAGGTTTTGTAATGTATTACATAATGAATGTCAATTTGCTACTACAATACACATGTTTTCAAGTAACTTTATTAAACTGGCATGACTAGTGCAATATAACTTACATCCATAATTGATACTTTGTTCACTGACTTCATACATAATTATGGTCAAAAGTTAGGATGACTTTACATCATATCACATTTATATGAGAAGATTATTAAAATAAAACTAATCTTATGTTTTTAATACGATCTTGTACAATGACTAATACTTATGCCTTAAAGCTCATAATTCGGTGGTTTTTAACATAGAACTATATGATTAAGTTTTTAGCCCTCAAACTAATTACTCTAGTTAAGAGACACATTTCACCCATTTGCAAGGGATATACGCTATGTCTCACATAAACCTAGATCACTAAGGTTTCATTTACCTTTAGCCAGCGAGCTCTCAAAAGAAATCAAGAATCCAAATCTATATATAATCCAAAAGCCATGGACCCCTTTATAAACCAAGGCCCCATAAGCTACCCCTAGCACCATAACCTAATTTCCTAAGATGTCCCTAGGCCTAAAACCTATTCAGTACATCATCATGGCTGGAACATCCACTCAATATCAACCCTAACGGCCCATTTTGTTCAAGGTTGGAACCTCATATGTCTTAATACTACAAGGGATATAAATATTAATATATAATTCCTTACATAACATGCAATGTGATAGCACATCAAGATTTTGAGAAGTTGAGAGCATGCTTTGAAAGGAGCATTAGTCATACCATTCCTCGATAAATGGAGATATGCCACATCCTAAGGGCCACAAACCACCCCCATTAGTTGGGATGAAACTCCCTAAAACTAAGATGGATACACTAGTCTATTTTATTTATTTCATGCTCAACTGGTATGGCATTACTTCTCATCATTTCTTAAATGAAATTTTGTGGAGTCCTTATTCTTACTACTCTAAACAATATTTGGTAGTTGATCAATAATTCAATTTTGACCAAGTTTTAACCTAGTTTTATACTTATAAAAACTAGGAACCAATTATAGTGTGCCATTTGTGCATCTTCTTCCATACCTTTCTAATCCATGTGCATTACCAAAAGAGATAAAAAGAATCATGTCTTTCAACCTTGCATAAAGAATAATGTCCTGCAATAAGCATCAACATACTATGCCTATGAGTATGGGAAATTTTCAAATAAGTAGCTTACAAAAAAGAATATTAAACTTACAAAAAGCTATGGTATTCCATGTTGCTAAGATCTAAACTTTTGCAATTTCTCACATAGATAAGTTTTACCTACATTGTAAATAGTATTAATGGAGGAAAAGTAGAAAGGAACTTAATAATGATGGAGATCACACAATAGTTATCCCAAAGTGAGCCACCAAGAACACTTACAACAAGTTATGATCCAAGACTGAGGCACCAACTAAGAGCGACTGAATAATGACTTTAGTACACAATGTGGGGTTCCAATAGTAAGAGACTAAAATGGTAGAAAGAAATCAATAATGTGCTAGAATCATGGATGCTTGAGTCCTATACATAGACTGGATATGCTTCAAAGACAATACAAAAGAAGACTCCTCAAGTATAAATCAAGGGATAAATAGATAACTCCCCACATGTGTGGTAGCTCACCAATGTCCATGATAGTCTAAGTAAGAGTTTCTCAAAATTCCAAGAATACTCTCACATAATTCTAAACCATGAATACTCACAATAAGTTGGACCCAAGAGTGAAGAACCAACCAAGAGTGAGTAAACAAATGATTTGAGCACACAATGTGCCATGAGCCAAACAAGTTTTCCTTTGTCTATGTTGCAAGTGAGATTATACTAAAGAGGAGGAGACCCAAGAGTACAAGACTCAAGAGGATAAGGTATAACAAGAGAGTCTCCAATGAAACCACAATAGCACTTTATACAACACCATACACACACCCTCTTGATACTCAATAAATGCTATAGTAACAAGAGATTGCAATGTTAGAAAGTAGTCAAGAAGATGCTAGAACCATGGATGCTTGAGTTCTATACATAGACTAGATGTTTCTCAAAGACAACAAGACCCCTCGAGTAGGAAGCATGGGATAAGGAAATAACTCCCCATATGTGGTCGCTCATTATCAATGCCCACAATAGTCTAAGTAAGATTTTCTCAAAGCTCCAAGAAGACCATCAAATAGTTCTAGATCATGGACACTCACAATAAGCTCGGGATCCGTGTGAGTAAATGATGATTTTAGCACACAATGTGTAGGGTGCTAGACTACAATGGAATGAGGCTTGAGAGGACCAGACTCAAGAGGATGAGACGAAGGAGGACAAGACTCAAGAGATATGATATAATAAGAGGTTCATGAGAGAAACCACAATAGCACTTTATAGAGTTGCATACATACTTCTTATGCACCCTATTGAGAATCAATAAGTTCTACAATAACAAGGGATTAAAATGGTACAAAGAGGTTAATAAGATGTTAGACCCATGGATGCTCAAGTCCTATACTTAAACTAGATGTCCCTTCAAGAAAACACAAAGAAGACTCCTCAAGTACAAAGCAAGGGATAAATAAACAACTTCCCACATGTGAGACTTTCTCAAAGCTCCAAGAAGACCGTCCAATAGTTCTAGACCATTGGTATCACTATACCACTACAAAGCTCATCCTTCATCACCAATGCTAGGACAATAGTATGGTAGTCTTTTCCTTTAGTGGAAATTTTTATTGTGGCATAGTGCAAAATCATAGATGTTTCTACAATAGTATGGTAGTCTTTTCCTTTAGTAGAAATTTTTATTGTGGCATAGTGCAAAATTATAGATGTTTCTACAAAGTCCATGAACTCTTCAAGTTTGTTCATGGGTAACAAAAATTAGATTTGCCATGGATTATATGTGAATTTATATTTACACATCTCTCTCCCCCATGAATTTGGTTGGATAATTATGTATTAGAAGAGGACAAAACATTTGGATTGATGGACAAGGGGGCTAGGGTTTTGGTGGAGCAACTAGATCTAAGAGGCATGGGTTTAGAGTTTTGGTGGAAGCAAGGCTTTAGGATAGGGTTAGCATTTTAGGGGCTAAGGGGTTAACTTCTTACAGTTTGGTGGCATTTGGTGGCATGAGGAATAGGGGCATTAAGACTCAGGGGAATCGATCTTCTTAGGTGGGGAGTTAACTTTGATGGAGTGTGCACACACATACATCGACACATACACATGCACACATACACAGAGCAATGCCCTTTAATAGCCTCTCTTTAATCCCCTGAAATATCTTGTGATGGTGTTCCAATTACTTTCTACTTCTATGGAGGCTCATGGATGACTCCTCAATCCTTCTCTTCTTTTCTCAAAAGTTATGCTACCCTTGCTACATTCAAACGTCCTATTGTCTTATTCTAAGAGAGATAATTGGGGAGAGCGAGGGAGAGAGCTATCAATACTTCTTTTTGAAATTTAGGTTTAGGGAGCCTTGGTAAGTCCAAGGAGATTCAAATTATATGTAAGCTACTGGAGAGATTGAACTGTATTACAAATACATAAATGGAGTGTAGTGGTTCTCAATCTAGCAAAATTTGGATAGTAGTATAAGGCCTAACATGGATGTCTAATACCATATTAGAAGTGGGTGCAACAATGAAAGTGTAGAAGATTGCTGTAATGGACTACATAATAGCATTCCTTATCATAGCATTAGCATAGCAAGTAGGCTTGCCAAATACCATGGAATCCTTTGCTTAGAAGCTATATTCAAGTGTAGAGTGATATGTATGTTACAACTTGTGATATTACACATGTGCTCCTATATGTGCATTCTCTTCATATCATAGGCAGACACTTCATTAACATTGAGTCCGTTGTGCTCATATGGTGGTTTTGCATTAAATGTTGTTGGATGCAAAAATTATCTAAGAAAGTGAGATTGAAGGTGTCACTATTCCAGCCTCTTTGACCCACTCATCAATCATGAATTATATGAAACAAAAGTCATATGATATCTTTCATGTATGCACAACCATAGCTATGTCAACTACATGTGACCCATCTCTAAAGGGAATTCAAGAGATGGTTCACATTGGCCTTGCAATATTTACTTCTTTAATAGAGAAACCTACAGAGGTTTCACAATTGTCTAGACATTGTTTTCATAGAGGGGTGTGTGGTTGGCTTGTCCTACCAAGAAATCATCTAAACCTATTGACATTTGGATTTTTTGGATTCTTTGTCTTGGATGTACAACACAGTTTACATGTAATACATGCAGAGTTTGAATCATTGAGCTTTGTCTTTATCTTGTGTAAAGATTTTGGCAAACTTGGCACAAGGTTTCATGATTGATTCATGATGTATGGACATATCTTGAAGAGAAGTTGATTTCCAGCATTCTTGGGATTCATGAGAATCTCTTGCCTATTCTTTTTCTTCTCTTATGTCTCCTATTCTCTACTTCCTTCTCTCTCAAATACCTGGTGGATACGACCTTTTGACTAAAACCCCTTCTACAATGTTGCATGAGCTCTTTTAAAGTATAGTCTGATGGTTTTCCCATCGTGACTCCAAGCAAATGGAGCTTCCCATACTTAGGTAACTATTTCACCTCTGTTTATATACATAAAGGGCAAGCGGAATGTTGTGGCCCCCACAACTCTCCTATATTCGAGGGAGGATTGGCCCCAAGATGTGTCGTCTTGATTTGTAAGGCATAATGAAATATAGTTCGCTCTTTGTACCTTTTCTTAACTAGGAGATTTATTATTTTCTCACACAACCTTTCTTGAAGATAGCCACTCTAACTTATGACAAAAGAACCTCTTTCACTCAACATAGATCAATAATTTGGCAGACAAGTACCATGCATCTAAAAGACTTTCTTTGATACCATGCTTCATCCATATGCAATTTCATGCCATGCCCTAGTGTGCTCAAAGATTTTTGACCAATTGTTAGCCACGTGTTTTGCATAGACATTCTTTTCATGCTTTCCCCTAGCATATTGTAGAATAATTGAGGAGACAGAACTGCGCTAACCCGTGCTTCCACTCCTTTAGATATTGAACATAACCTAAGTGATGCACTTCAATGCATAGTCATCTATTTTTCATGAAATAAAACTTGGCATTTCAACCTCAAGGCCCATTGATTCATTATGTCGCGTTCTTTATGTTATATGATATTTTTCCATAGAACCATCCCCTAAACGGGCACTTTAATATGCAATGCATGTAGGCTGAGACTAAACCTCATGCCCCATAGCCCACCATACATTTGAGTGTATTTTACTTTGTGCAAGATTAAAATTGGAACGTCTTGAAGAAGGCACTCAAAGATGAATATTTCCTAAAGGATTATGGTATTACTACTCGAAAGACATTCAGAGAGTGGGTCTATCAGCCCAACAAAGGACTTTTGCTTCTGAGTTATTGTGGGAATTTGAGGATCGTTACAACCGGTTGGATGCACTTGAGCAAAGAGCCCTAAACTCGGAGAAAGTGGAGTTATTCTTGCAGGTGTCTGCTCCTGCACTACAAGACGAGTTGGGAGAGCTTCTTGAAGATCATATGCAGCCTATGGGATTGAAGATGGATTGGCAAGATGTTGTTGATGCGGTTTCCATATTCACAAAGAGGTGGAGATGGAAGGCTCGCTTACAAAACGGTATGCAAACACCTCTAACGATGTCTTCTCCGACCTCCACTTCTCCTACTGCTCCTTCCACGTCTTCTCCTACCTCTCATCCCATGTCTGTGCATACTTCTATGCCTATGCCTATGCCTATTCCTATGGTAGCTGTTAGACCATTTGCTAAACCAACTGTCGAAGACATGGTGGAAGAAATTTCAAGGAACTTGAAAGATCTGCAAATAAAAATGGCCAGAAGAGATCTACAGCCACTTAACCCAGTCCCAAATTCTGTTCCATCCTCTTCTGCTCCTATGAATTCTTCCAGAAACGATCGTGTTCGCTGTTGCATATGGTGCGATAATCTAGACCATGAGCGTAAGGACTGTCAAGACTATGAAGAGGCGAAAAGACTGAAGTTGGTGGTTTGGTAGGACAAGATGATATGTCTTGGAGATACAGAGCAACCACTTAAAATAAATTTTGACAAAGGAGGTATGAAGAAATTATTGGGGGAATTTCTCTTATGTTCTTCTTATGTGAAGCAAGAGGCGGCAAGAGAAACTGCTGCTTATGGTCTTCAATTGGAGCAATTACCGAAAGATAAGTCTCCTTTATGGTCATATGCACTGCATGCAGAACAGAAAGGTTAAGCTTCATCATCTAAACTTTCATTCATAGGAGATGCCATTAGAAAAGGGACTAGATGGAATGATCACGTAGATGTCTTCTCTATCTATGCTTATATTGTAAAATCTAAAGAATTTGAAGCACTTGTTGAAGAAAAGCTCAAAAGAGATAATGAACAATCTGAAGGATAAAAAAGGGCAACTAGGAGAACTGAACCAGTTCTTCAACCTTCTTCTTCAAGACCGGAGCAGAGTATGGCCAATGTACAGAAACCAAAAGTATAAGAAGATCAAAAGGCCTCGAAGACAAAGGATTTGAAGCCGAAGAAGCAACCTGGACTCAAGCTACTATCCGACATTAAGACATCCACAGACTTGAAAAATGTACTTGAGGATGGAATTCTTAATTGAAAAATCAAATTTACACTTGGAGAAGTTTTGGGGATTTTAAAAAGGGAGTTTCATGATGTTATTATTGACATCATAAAAAAAGCACCAAATTATTGAAGAGCCAACACAGGATATGATCCATTGAGAGGCTTTAGCTATTGCCAAGGCTATTATCTATGGATGACAGATTGAGGAGGTTGATTGTGAAGAAGAGACCATTGAGGAGCCTATAGATGGAGCTCTATGTATGCAGTCTAAAAAGTCTCTTCATCCTTTACTACATCTCATACAGTATTATGAGAGCGATGATGCGCCTAGATTGGTGCCTCGTAGCCATTTTTCTCGAAGTCACTAGGGGCTTGTGTGACTACAGAAACTGTCATCAAGCTTGGTGAGACTGAGACTCCTTGTGTTGCTCTTTTGGATCATGGTTTCGAGATTAATGTAATTGTGCGAGGTTTATATGAAACTAGTGGGTGGCCAATTGATGTTGATCATGGTTGGTGCATGCATGCGGCCAACAACCCTATAGTAGAGTTGTATGCTACTTGTCCAAATCTGAAGATTGCTATTGGAGATGTGGGTGAGTCTTATCATTTTCTTGTTCAAAAATATTGTTTCTATACTATTATTTTGGGGCAATCATTTATTGTTGAGTCTTGGATGGAGACTAAGGTTTTGGATGATGGGTTTGCGTATGCACAGATCCGAAGCAAGGATAGGAAGAGAGCTATCTAGTTCATGACTGTTTGCATCAATCATCAGAGGAAGAAAGATTATTTGAGGGATTCCCCTCTTCTAGTAGGAGAATTGGATTTTCCCTATGTACCACTGTCTTGCCAAATGATGGTGGTACGAGTCATAGAAAGCTCTCGCCTCCTGGTAGCGGTAGTTTTTCCTCGTGTTTATGGTGTATCCACTGAAAGTACTTTGTGTTTTCAGCATATTTTTGATATGCCTAGAGCTACCAAGAAGTATGTAAAAAGAAAAGAAAAAGAATTGAGGATTGCAAGTGTTTTGTAGAAAGAAGACCGGATAGATTGTCTCTATGATGGTCTTTCATGCTCAAATACCATGGAAGAACTTTTGGTATTACTACATGCTAATAATCAAGAGTTGACATATGTCTTACAGGTTCATTCTCTGGCGATGTATTGTGAGATTGCGTATTTCATGCTTCAACAGAATTTGGGTGCTGAGGATTCTTGGCAAAAAGCATTCCTTGTTGACATATTTCAGCAAAAAGATTTGGGTGTTGTTGTTTATACACAACAAAATTTGTGTTTATCAGGGTATTTTCATCAAGGGGTGAAATCTACAGGTTGTCGCAATGAAGCCAGAGTTTAGAGAAAATATAAGACTGTTCACAAAAAAGTTAGACCAGTTGCAAGACTGCTGCCTTTGGATAGTGATGAGATGATTAGGAGAGCTGCTATGCAACCTTCTTTGCAAGATCCTACAGGTATCGCAAACATAAGTTTTCAGTTGAGACATTGAAAGAGATGAAGAATTTGACTGAAGATTTTCTATTTCCTAAAGAGGTAAGATGTTTTGAAGAGATGTTATGCAAACATGAAAAAGCTTTTGCTTTCTTTCCATATGAGATTGGATGCGTTGATCCTAGGGTTGTGACACCTATGGTTATTTTTACCATTCTGCATGTCCCTTGGAATCTATGGCCTATTAGTGTGCCGAGGGCTCACTTTCCCAACTTGGTAGAGCTTTTGAATGAGTGGATCACGATAGGAATTTTAAATCATCTTCAGCTCCATATTCCAATAGATGGTTCACAATTCCTAAGAAGAATGGGACAGCCAAATTCATATAGGACTTATAGCCAGTAAACAAGGTCACTACTCGAAATGTTGGTGCTGGACCTATTGTGGATGTGTTCGCTGAAGCTTTTGCTGGACGTTGTTGGAGTGCGTAGGGTTGAAGGTCACCACAGGGGTTTGGCAAGAAAACTTGACAAGATAGATGGAGATATGTCTTCACGAGATGGGGGTTCAAGAGCTTAGACTCCGGAGATGATAGAGATAAGAGAAGGGTTTAAGGTAGATTGAGGGAAAGGAGTAGAGGGAAGAGAAGGGGTTGGAAGAAATTGAAGACGTTGAAGAATACTCCCAAAAAAAATTTAGAAAATCTAGAAGAATACTAACAAAGATGAAGCATGTCAGTTTATTCGAGCATTATGAGAAGATAAAACTCTAATAGACAAAACCATGTATAAAATATTACCTTCCTCTATGCTACTCAGATCGCTAATTTGATGCCTCTATTGGCTCCGAAAGGGGTGTCAAATACCAGGAAACCTAGCCAGAATTCTGCCATATCACTCCTTCTTCATCTTTCACTCTGGAGTGTTTTTCACTGCTTGAAAACAACGATCGGGCGTCGGCGATTTCATCAATCTCTCTTTTCACATAAAAGCCTCTCAATTTGGCTGAAAGCTGCATGCTTTCTTTTACATGTCATCCTAATCTAGAAGTTGTCTATAGTTTTATGGATTTTTACAAAAGATAATATCTAGAATATCAAAAATTGGTTAAAACTTGTCCAAAAGTCTAATATTTTTGAACCATGGACACTAACACTAATGTCTAAAATGGCATTGACTCTCTAAATCAATAAGAATGCCACGGTCTAGATTTTTTTACATGGTGTGCACGTAGTGGCAAGACATTCACCCCCTCCTAACCTGCACATCCTATGGCATGTGCCAAAGTCTTACGGATCTGTAGTGTCAGAAGAAGTACCTTTTGCCATGTCAATGTCTTTATCTTCTGTCTCTTCTTCTTCTTCTATGTCTTTCTACTCTAGAATTATATCCAAGTTTTCTAACTCACATGTTGAACTTTCTCTTCATTTGAAGAGCTTGATTCTTTTTTTTGCTATGGATATCTTTATGTTGGTCCCATCTAATTCAGCCAATGAATATGCGGCATTGTCATGAATGACCTTTACCACATACGGGCCAAACCAACACTTTACCATTGTCCTAGAAGTACTGTATTGATTGTCTAGGCTGCCGTCATAGATAAGCACCCAGTCTTTTTCTTGAATTGCTCTTGGATGAAGTCGATGTCGCTTATCAAATCTTATTTTGTTCTTTAGTCTTACTCTCTTTAGCTTATCAATAGCTGCTTGAATATCTTCAGGCCTTCTTTCTAGCTGCCATGTGCACAAAGTCAGCAACTCTTCTCTACTGATGCGTTCCTCCTAAGGTAGAAGACTCTATGTGAGAATAGATTCTTCAATTGGCATAATTGGTTGTTGTCCATGCATAAGTTCAATTGGCATATAGCCAGTCACTGTACTGTGAGTAGTCCGGTCAGCCCATAATGCAAAATGTATCATTTTAGGCCATTCTTTGATCTTTCATCTACAAGACTTTGCTAGAGCTTTGAGAATAGGCTGGGGCTCTCTCTCACTTTTCCCATTGCCTTCAAGGTTGTAGGCTAATGTTAAAGCCAACTTAATACCCAATTGAGCAAAGAAGTTGTGTGCCTCATTAGCATCCAACTCTCCTCTATCTACAATTAATTTACCCACACAACCATATCTACAAAACACTTCTTCAAGCAAAAAATGACAAATAGCTTGAGTGGATTTGGTTGGTAAGGCTTTGCCTTCAACTTGATTGGTTAGATCCTCTCTTGCAAGCACTAAATATTGCATTTCCATATTTGTGTAGTAGGCATAGTTATAATATCAATAATCCATCTATAATGTATAGACAAAGGACAAGTTGATTGTAACCCATCTCGATGCTTAACCATACAATACATTTGACACACATAACAGGTTTCAAAAAAATGTGCTATATCCTGATACATGTTTTGCCACCAATATTTTTCTTTGACTTTACTAAAGGTTCCCCATATGCCTCTATAGCCAGCCCACAAGCTTTCATGAAATTTATTCATTACATGTTGTTGCAATCTTTTGTTACCTAAAACTCGAACAGGCGCTCCATTCTTCTTCTTTGCATGCTTCCATAGATGTCCTTCTTTAAGAAAAAAGCCATAAGCTTTCCTCTTGATATGCTTGAACTCCTCATCAGTCGAAGTCTCCTTCTTCTTTATTGTGCTCAAATATTGGCCGATCTTCAGCCAATCTTCTTCATAGTCTTCTTCAAGGAAATGAACTAGAATTTGAGCAATATAATGAGCATCCTGGCTTCTAGTTGACCACCCTGTTGTTTTCAGCTTTGGACCAGTATATGCAGTAACTGAAAATGTATTTTCAGGAGCCATGGAATGAAATTCAGCAAGTATAGATTCTTAAGCTTCATCTTCTTCCATCAACTCTTCTTCATTGTCATATCTTGCATGTGATAGCTTGTTAGCAAGTGGATTCACCTTTCTTGCAATATGCTTTAAATCAAGATTGAGAGATTTAATATATGCAATCCATCTTAGCATAGCAATGTCGGGTGTAGAGTAGTTGGCAATCATGCCCAAGAGTGGAAGACAAGCAATTTCTACCACTACGGAAGCACCTATAAAGTATTCACGATCACACTTTAATACGGTTACAACTCCTTAGAATTCCCTTATTACTTGTGCATACCTTCTTTGACGTTCATTGAGAACTTTTGCTCCAAAACGAATTGCATACCTGTTACCTTCAAGATCCTCTTGGCCAACAGCCCATCCTATCCCAATGGGACTTGTATCCACAATAAGGTGACCATTTGAATAATCAGCCCTTTTAAGAGTGGGGGCTGAAATTAATAGCTTCTTTCATTTACGCATAGTAAGAGTATACACAAAATCTGGTATCCATATGAGATAGAATATGCATGCACCAATAAATCTTCTTACTTCTGAAACATTTGTGTATTTTATTGCATTTTGCTGATGGAATCTATCTTGATTGGCGAAGGTTTGCATCCCTAGGGGCCACATAGATGACAGACCACTAGGACTTCTTTTACTCCAAAAATCAACTTAGCTCCAGAAAGAGTAAGATATGCTTCTTCTAGTCTTGTTAAAATCCTATCACAATCATGAATATGGTTAACTACAAATGTCTTGCAACCATCTTCGTCAAGCTCCTCATTATTTCATTGAATTCACATCCCTTGATAGGTACATCATCAAGAAATGGAAGAGTAAATTGTGGAATAAAGTCCCTTAAGGCTTTGTGCATGGCATTTATCATATGGGCTACGGAGTTTGTTGCATCTTGTAGTAGAGTGCACATGCAGACCAATCCAAGAGGTGTCTTCATTGTCGTAATGTCTCGGATTTCTAATGAAAGATGAAATTGGTCATATCTTGAATATAGGTCACCCATAGAATAAATTGCTCTACCTCCCAAAGCTTCAGCAAATTCGTTAACAATTGGACCCGAACTAACATTTCGGATTGTGACACGATTAACAGGTTGTAGATCTTGAATGAATCATAAAGATCCATTTTTCTTGGGCACAATAAACCATCGATTTGAGTAAGGTGCTGATGAAGGTTCTAAAATCTTCATTCTGATCTTCTCATTCAGAAGTTCCAATAATTTGGGCAAATGTGCCCTTGGAACAGGAATAGGCTTGAGGTTCCAAGGCACATGTGGGACCATAAAAATGACCATAGGAGCCACAATATTTGGATCCACACAACCTATTTCACTTGGTTGAAATGCAAAAGCTTTTCAATGTTTCATTAGCATTTGTATAAAAGGGTGTTTTTCAACCGGCGAAAGAAAAGAATTTTCACCTATTTTGAGCTCTTTTATACTTTCAGATATGAACTTGTAACCAATGTTGGAAGGATCACGAAGACTTGGCTGATATGTTGCCCTATCAGCCACTCCTTTACTTTTAGGAGGCAGCGGGACTACCACAGGCTTGACTTTCTTATCCACCGTCTTGTATTTTGTCTCCACTTGCGCTTCAGCCTTGTTGAGTAAACCAATGTCTTTCTGCTCAACAAATTCTTGAATTGTTTGATAAAAATCCAATGTACATACTTCTATGGACTGATTTTCAGCCAATGTGTTAGTCCTGATCAGTCTTTTAAAAATGCCTAAAATATCTTCACTTTCAACCATCATGTCATAAGTTTTCAGCTCCCTTTTTACATGACATAAGTATTTTCTTTTAGTATTGTTCATGGCTGAAAGAGACTTATAACAACCCATACTATTGGTTGTACATACATACATATTTACTAGAGACACATTTTCTGCAGCATAAGGAGGTTTAATCTTTTTACATCACGCACTACAATAGCCTCCTTTTATAGCATTGCAGCCCAAAAAACCCTTGAATTCTCGGGCACACCATGTAAGAAAATCTAGAGTGTGCCAGATAATCATGTAGTCGATCTCTGTTTCAATGATGGTTAACACACACAATAAGAAATTGGACAGCTCGTTCATTATGCTTACTTTGGATTCAAGCATAGGAAGAACCATCACCAAGAGCTTTTGCTTCCAAGCGGGCTTCAGAAATGTAAGGTTGCCCAAGAATGATAGGATAACTACAAGAGTCTTGAACAAAAAAGTGAAATTTGTCTTTTAAGTCTCCAGTCATTGCCATGCTTAGATGGATTGGGTACATAAAATCCATGAATCCTGAGTTCAGGCACATAGCAAGCAAAGAGGACCAAATAGCTAATATGCTTTCACGATCGAGGTATGATGATATAGATTTTTCTTGTTTTGATGATGCTGATGATGGGGCTGATCTTTTAGCCATGCATGCTGATCATACCTGTCATGTGTCTACTTTGGAAAGCTTTGATGAGACTTTGTATACAGGGGAGTATTTATAGATTGGTCATTATTTTAGTACTATGTCTAGACAAGATGGATGGACTAATGCAGACTTCAAAAAGATTAGAAGAAAATCTTATGGTTTCTTCTTGTGAAGTGGGCTACTTTGGAAGCATCCACGAAAGTGAGGAGGACAACCACACTGAGATTTGTTTGTGATAAAGCTTCACAAGTGTGTATCATTTAATTCCATGAAAGTCTTTGGGCTGGACATCGAGCTGGATGGGTGACCTATGAGAAGATCAAAGAGTGTTATTGGTGGAGAGGCATGTATAGAGATATCTGGCAGTTTGTTGAAACATGTCCTGATTGTCTGTTCTCTTCAGTGAGGCATAGAGATGAGCTTCATCCTACCTACCCGCTATGTATTCATTACAAGTGGGTTCTTGATTTAATTACTATGCCTATTGGTTTATGGCAGATGCACAATATTGTTTTGGCACGAGAAGATCTCAAAAATCAAGTGGAAGGAAGAGTATTACGAACAAAGTCTACTTCAGTGGTTTGTAAGTTTCTTTTGGAAGATGTTATTTGCAGCTATGGATGTATTGGGAAAAATCTAGGAGGAAACGGGAAGAGCGAAAGAGGCCATCCACCAATTGTGAAAGCCTTGGCCAAAGCATGCAATGGATGGGGTTGAGAGTGGCCTAAGTTATTTCCTTATGCTTTATGGGTCGATCGCACTACTCACAGTGTGACTATAGGATATATGCCAACTGAGTTGATGTATGGACAGAAGCCACCTATGCCTATAGAGACTTGCACACTTATTTGGAGTGCTTTACTATGGGAGCTGCAAGACATGTCTAGAGAATATATTTTGGCTCTTCGTATTCCTCAGTTGAAGAGAAGACCTGAAGATATTGAAAGAGCAATTCAAAAGCTCAAAGAGGCCAGAATTCGCAACAAAGACCACTTTGATAGTAGACACAGATTGAGGCCTAAAGAGATTAAAGAGGGAGATTGGGTGTTGGTCTATGACAGCAGTCTAGACAACTAGTATAGTGCTTTCCGCAAGGTTTCCAAACGATGGTTTGGGCCCTATCCAGTGAAGCATGTCCATGCCAATGCTACATATTTCTTAGTAGAACTTGATGGTACAGCCTTGCGGATTCCGATTGCAGGGAAGAGAATCAAACTCTTCAAGAGAAGAGATGCTACATTTTATTCAGTCGAGGAGTTCGATGATGCGATTCATGATCAGCTTGAGACAAAAGGAGACGAAGATGAAGATGTGGACATTGAATATAATTTTGTAGAAGATGAAGAGATTGCATTGACAGTCGAGCTTGGCGGTGATGAGGATGGGTAGCTATGGCCCATCTCAAGGATGTGCAGGTTTGGAGGGGGTGGATGTTGTGACACTGCGCGTCTACCACTTTAAACCTGAGGGTAGAATTTTGTGCCAACACTACAAGAGAAAGGCCCTATAGATGCGCACTACACACGCAAAAAAGCGGGCACGTTTATAAGCGCATGTATTAGCGCGTCTATTCACGCTAGTATAAAAAATGCGTCTATATATCTGCGCTGATAAACGTGCTTATAGCTGTGAAAATACATGCACATATTTTTCATTTCTCATAAAGTCCCTGAATATGACCAAACCTCTTAACAGCTAGTATTTTTCTGAATAGGGCATGATTGGATAGGGCATTATTGGATGTATATACGACATAATTACACCTGGAACATACACTAGGACATGATATACATGTATATACGACATGATATACATGTATAGGGCATATACATGCATAGGACATGATATACATTACCAACTTTACTTCTTTCTGAGTATTACAAATATATATCCAATTATTCAAAGCTAATTACATATATGTGATTTCATGCCCTATATACATCCAATCATGCCCTATACAAATGTGATTGGATAGGGCATGATGATTGGATGTATATATAAATCAAAGGTTGACTTGTGCATTTGCAATATATATATATATATATATATATATATATAGAGAGAGAGAGAGAGAGAGAGAGAGAACTGATCAATACACTCACATGTCTCATTTAATGTTGTGCACTTAACCTAGTCATGCATGCCAATTCATAGCATGAGTAGATTGATATAAATTAGTTGGCTCATGCATATGAAAGCTATTCCAATCATGTCAAGGTGCACATATAGATCACATATAATTTTAGATAAGGTGGACCACATGTAACCAATGTGCACATGTCCTCTTTTCATCATCTTTAGCCAGTGTGTCCACTTGTTGGTGACTAATACCAACAAGCCAACTACAAATCTCTTATCTATGAAATGTATAAGTAAATTAACTTGGTTAATTTGATGAGGCCAAGTTTTCCTTCCATGGATAGTGTGGTTGGCTATATTCTACTTCAAGGTTATAGGAACTTGCAGAAGTCAATGGAGCATCCTAAAAATGACGATACTTTACTTACTATATCAAGTCACTTCATGTACATATCTTTGATTGATTGATGGATAATATGCCTTCCTCTATCTCTTTCATGTACACCTTCATTCCATTCTCTCTCTCTAGCTAAAAACCATTCGTGCTTTATCCACCTATTGATACTTGCATGCAATTGTAAGTGGGATGGTCTAGTAAGTCACTACATATGTGCCAATTGACTTGCCAATGTGTTATCTCTTATCCTCAAGCTTTGTTATATATATCACCACATAGGTCAATTGATTCCCTAAATGCATGCATTGATTCCTTAAATTGTTCCTGCGCGTCTGTAAGCGCGTGTAACAGGAACTATCTGTGCATATACACGCGCAATTACATGCACTGACAGACGCGCCACGCAAGTATAGAAAAATTTAAAAAAAGTTGTGGCTTTCTTTTCAAACCTGTGCTTTCCTGCGTTTTTTGTGCGTTTTCTGCAGTTTGAGCTCGACATCACTACTCGTGTCTATCTATCACTTCACGAAGACAATAAAGCAAGGAAATAAGAGTAAAAAGAGGACAGGAGGAAAGAAGAGCCAAAGAGTAAAGAACAAGGGCAAAACAACAAGGAAAAGAACAAGATTGAAGCAACTTACCAAGGGAAGGGAGAAGGAGGACAAGGAGCTTGCAACCTAGCCACCGCCACCCGTTGGAACAAGCAAAGAAGGTGAGTTCTTCTTCTCTCTCTTAATCTTGTTTGCTTTCTCTGTTTGTTTGTCTCTCTCTTCTCTCTCTTCACATGCTGGATTTTGTCATCTATGGAGGTTTTTTAGCTTTGTTTTTTAAGAAAGTTTGAGAAGAAATGGTGCGACTGTGCATGTCTGTGAGCGCGTCCAGATGATAGTGTAGATGTAGCTATAGACACCGAAATAGACGTACTGGCAAACGCCCACAGAGACACGCTAACAGACGCTCACAGAGATGAGGTGTAGACGCGCACAGAGACACAGGTATAGACGCTGTATATAATATGTTTTATCTGCATAGGGTAATATGATTTTTCTTGTATAGATGTGGAATCCTGGATCCTCCAACACCCCATTCAACAAGGAGCAATTCATGGGGGAGATGACCAATTATCTTGGTCGCCCTCCCACTCCGAGGAGGTTTTCAGTGTGATGTACAAGACACCTATCACATCATTGCCTACACAGGGATTAGCTGAGGTACATGGATCGGTCGAAGCACGTGCATTTGCAGAAGCACGTGTATCGAGTGAGGTAGAGGGTAGTGCACGTTGAGGGAGGAGGGAGAGTGGTGCGGGAGGATAAGGAGGTCGAGGGCTTTGTGGGGGTTGCCTAGGTGGTGGCTCTCGATCACTCTCACCGAAAAATGAGAGAGGTGAGGCTCCACAAATGTACTACTCTATCACTGATGTTGGTGGTATCTTGCATGACTTTGAGGGAAGGGAAGTGATAGCCTACTTGAGGAGTGTCGTGCATGCGACATACAAAGATTGCATGATTCCCTTCAAGCACAAAAAAAAAGGTTTGTGGCAAGAGGTGCTGCGGGCAGTACATAAAAGGTATCGTCATCCCGAGAACTCACGATTCTCAGATGATTGGGGACGGTCAAAGGTGAGAGACGCGCTTCATAACAAGAGGTCTCACCTTATGACACGCGCCAAGGAGTCATTGCGGAGACAAGAGCAGGGGCGCCCTGGATATAGCCAACCACCCAATTGCCACTGCAAGGAGTGGAAAGAGGCCAAGAAGAGAGCAACGAAGAAAATGACAAGTTGCCAGCATGCAGAGGCGCGACGTATCGAGATGGCAACCATGGGATCGTCGCATTATGGATCGGGTGGCAGGGAGTCATGGGAGGCTGAGTTTGTAAGTATTATTTGATTTCTTTCTTTAAATTAAAATTTGTAATTTGTTTCACTTCATTATGTAGTGTGTTTTAATACGTTGTATGTTCAAATTGTTCTGTAGTATCATATCGTTGGTAGGATGCCTACTCCTAGAGAGGTAGGCTACCATCGAGATCATAACCGGACGTCCACTTGGCAGCATTTCTACGAGAAGGGACTCATCACGGAGGAGCAATATAACCGCACCATGAGGATTCCACCACCAGAAGAGGTATGTTTTATTTTTTACATAAAAAATATAGATAACTCTAATTTATTGTTTGTAATAGTATTTATATACCTTAATCCTTTTGTAGGCGAACCCTGATGCAGTTGAGGATAGAGAAGGGGGGACTAGCAGTAGCGGTGGCGGCAACGGCAGGGCACACGCAGCGGTGGTGGTAGCGACGATGATTCCTCTTCTCAGGAGATATAGAGGAGCCCCATGCATGCATGCCTCCCCTTGGCTTGTAATTTTCATTTTTGATATGTATTACTTTCAGCTAGTGCTTGCGACCATGACGTCACAAGCACTAGAACTTATAATGTAAAAACGTTTCATCTATATATATGAAATTTCGTGTGCTACATACATTGTTTTGTTTTCAGTATCCAATCTTTGAAATAATCTTTCTCTGTTTTCCCTAAGCATACAATTTGATGTTGATGGGCATGATCCTTGATAGGACACATTGCATGGAGAAAAAAATTCATATGAAGAAATCCGGTTCTGAAAACTCAGAAGAGTCATACATGTCAAGTGTTCAAGCCTAGAAGAAGCATATGAAGAGTTTGATGAGCTGCGAAGATGAAGCATTGCATTGCATCAAAGGGCATACTGATCATGATCTTTGAATTGGTTACATTTATACTTACTTGGTCACAATTTCTGAGATGCAAGAAGAATCCAAGGAAGAGAATGATCCATTATACAAATTCCCATATTGACTATGCCAAATGATGATACTACTCATCTAGTTTCTGATTTGACTAGACATAATACTGATGGTCAAATTTATTGACCAACAGCAGATTTGTCAATCGTCCAATGATCTTCTATTCCTTTCACGATTAAAGAAAAGTGTGATCATAAGAAAAGATCATGCAAATTCTTCAAATCAACTCTAAGCTAACTATGCAAATGGAAGAGCATGAGAACTAAAGATTATTACTTTGGAAGAAAGGAGGAGCATGTCAAGGTGGCCTACGTTGATGAAAAAGAACGTAATCTCTAACGTATACCAAGGAAAATTTATGAATACTTTTTTCTTTCAAATTGACACCGAATGATAAATTCGTGGAAGCTTTTCTAAAGCTTTTGTTGCTGCGGCAAAGATTGATGACGTTGATTATTTAAGAGGGTGGAGTATGTTGATGGTGGAAGGGGGAAACGACGAAGCGAAAGGGTGGGATAAAGATGCTGCAGAGGGAACGAACGAAGAAGACGAAGAGGTGGTACATAGAACGATGCAAACAAGCCAAAGGGTGGGTAAGCATGGCCGAAAGATGAACAATGAAGCTCACAAACGAATCCGACAACGAAGGATGCAGTATAGAAGAATGACAATGCAAAAAGGTGACGACGACAGAAACAAGAGGAAGGTGACAAAGGAATCGGACAAAGCAGAGCAAAAAAACAAACGAGGAAGGCAATGAGAAGTTTCCTTCTGATCATGATTGCCACACTGGCTACCATCGAACCGCATTCAACAGACGACTTTTGATTTTTCGTGTGACGTTGATCTCACTGACTGACTTCAACAAATATTCCGCTAAAAAGAAGGCAACACCAGATCAGGTATGAATTGACAAACTAGCCTATATGTTTAACGACTTGACAGTGTTCAGGGTGACGAGAAAGTGGTGACAAAGGAGTGAGTCACAGCATCGACGAGCTTGGAGAAGCACATGGAAGGGCTCCTGCAGTTGAGGCCATCGTAATGGCAAAGAAGAAGGCTCAGTCGACGGCAAGTCGAGGGAGAGAAGTCGTAGAAGAAAGCATGGATGAGGGAGGAGGGTGATGGAGAACGAGGACGAGATGAAGATGATGTTGAAGCTATGGAAAGTGGATTCTATGTGACGCTGCTGCGACGAAGGAGTGCCGAGAGCAGAAGTGGGAGAAGGCCAGCGGAATTACTAAGACGATGGCAATATCGATCAACGAAGGGCTGAGATGTGTGTCTGCTAATGATCACTGCTGCGCCTTTGGTGTGAGCTGATATTACTGTCTACAGCCATGGTGTACTTTGGTATAAATTTTCTCACAACCATGAAAACAGTATAGCCTTCGATAAGTGGTTCCCTTCCACTTGTTGCAGATTTGGTCAGAGTGATAAATAGTGCATTACCTTGAATCTAACAACACTTGGACCAATAGTCCTGTGGATAAAGAGAAATGAGGAAAAGAGGCAGGTGGTGACATGTGCATCGTATCCAAGAAGGAAGACTATGGCCATGATCAATGGTCGTGAAGTAATTGTCCTCTATGACTTATTTTGCTGATTAAGATATCAAAACGTCACGTGGCTTTTTTGTAAAAGCTCAAGTAGAACATCACTTACCTATTTAGATCTTCATGGCCACAAGTATTGACAATAAGAATAAGGCATCAGGAAGTTCATTTCATTCACCAAAGCATGCTTTAATCAAAGCATATCAACTTTTTCCCACATACTCATCACATGTCAGCTTATAATTGTGTAAACCTCTATCCATATCTTCTCTATAAAACCTCTTTTCTTCTTTATTTTGTGAGTGGATCTCTTACCTCGGATGATTATTTCTTTGTACCTTGTTCCCAAATACAAAGCAAGTTTGAAACTTATCCTTGAACACTAATGTATTTGAATCTTCTACTCCACGTAAATGCCTTAAAATTGAGTTTTCTTTATCATCCTTTCCTCCCATCTTGTTAAGCATCCTTGCGGCGAGCAATTTCACGAACTTTGCACACGAATTCCGTGCAAGAGTGGGATTCATATTTAAATGTGACTTTAACATCCATCTTTCACTTGTGCTTAAAATGACTAGACCTACCTCTGCCGCATCTAGATTAAAATCCCACTCTCAATATACTTGACCAAAAGTGGGAATCCATATCTATGTATTTTATCACTAAGTTGCTGATTGCTAGGGGAGGATATGACATTATCTTTGTGGTAGTACATTTCTTTCCCATGAAAAAAGACTGACACATCTTTAAATGTAGCTAAATTATTTGTGAAATAAATCTTTCCTTTGCATGGTATGCCCAAAAGTATTGTTTTTGATAGAGATTCAAATTTACATGTAACTTTTGGCAAGCCACATTTAAGGGCATTGGAATTGAATTAAGGATGAGTACTGTATTTCATCCGTAGACTGATGGGGGGAGACAAAGAGAGTGAACCGGGTTCTAGAAGATATACTTAGAATGTATCTAAATGAAAAAACAAAACAATTGGACTGAATATTTAGCCCTGATTGAATTTGCATACAATAGTTCATGACATGCGTAAATTCAAACGACTTCATTTGAAGCAATGTATGGTTATAACCATGTGACTCCTATTCATTTTTCTAATGCTTCAAATAGAGTAGAAATTTCAAAACAAATGCTTGAAACAATGGATGAGGAATGAAAAGAATAAAGAAACACATTAAAGAGGCATAACTAAGGCAAAAGAAATATTATGGTAATAAAAAGAGAACACTAGAGTTTAATGAAGGTGATATGGTTTTCTTGAGAGTTGAACCCCATTTAACTAACTTGTTTCTTGGGAAAGATAGAAAGTTATCTCCACATTTTGGAGGACCACTCAAAATTCTAAAGAAGATTGGTTCACTTGCATATAAGCTAAAATTGCAATCTCATGTCAAGGTTTGTCCTATTTTTCATGTGAGTTTATTGAAAAAGTATGTTGCTAACTTTGATCATGAGAAGTTGAGATTACAAGAAGATGGAATACTGAAGGTGCAACTAGAATTAGTATTTGACATCATAAAGTGAGACATCTTAGAGCTAGAGATATTCTAGAGGTGTTACTGGGATACATGTCCTATCGAATGCAACTTGTGTTTATGTAGATAGTTTGGAACAAGAATATCCATCTTTCCAACTCTCAAGACAGAGTTTTTGAAAGAAGGGGAGAATGTGATATGCCTTAATAAAGCGATATTGAAGTTTTTTTTAAAACATGTATCTAGATAGTATTTGGAAATGATTTTTATATCATTTTAAGTGTTTTGACAAATTTTGGTGATGGTAATTTTTTGTCAAAATTTTTCTTAAGTTTTAGGGAAAAGACTTGTTTTAGAAGCTAATTTCTTATCAAATGGAGCAAAATTTGGCAAATTTCCTCTCAGAAAGTTCAAAGAGGAGATCGAGGAGAATATTTTATCATCTCATAGGCTCGGTCCAATTATTCACCATTTTGGAGATATGAGCCTTCAAAAATAGAAAATAGAAAGTTTTTAACACTTTAAAATAAAAAAACGTATCATGCTTTTTGTGATTTCTTTCCATTTTTTTGCAACTTTACATGCAAGTGATGATTTGGGAGGATTATTTCAATTTTGGTATATGCCTTTCTTGAAAAACACACCATTATTATAAAAGCCTATTTTGGATATGTGAATTCATTTTGGTAAAAAGCTGAGTGAAAAATCATCTTCCTCCAAAAGCCAAGATTGAGAATGTGAATTTGATTGCGATTGAGATTGTGAGTGAAAGTGAGGTTGAGAGTGAGATTGCGATCCTTTTCATGTACATGATTGCATGCCTCTATTCCCATTCCACCTATTTCTCAATTGTAGTACTTCCTACATGGATTAGATTTTAATATCCAAGTGCATTTGAGTAGAAATACTCTTGCTAATATAGATAATGCCATTACACGAGCGGAGGAGTTAGAGTCACGATTACAAGCAACCTATGCATCTTGGGAAAATCTCTAAAGATTAAGTAAGTCATGTAGAGGGTTTCCTTACCCTAGATAAGTTTGTTGATTCGTTAAAGGAATAACCATAATGGTTGTTTGGATTGATGTTTTAAAAAATGAATGTCATCTTAGATGATGATGATAGGTTAATTACTTGATTGTGTGTCTTCACATAATTTCTTATGCCCTCATGGTCGGATTTATAGTTATGCACTAAACCTCTCCTAAGGTTAGCAGTGGGAGCACGTCACCAAGGCGCTATTTCACTAAGCTGGAGGTTAAGACTGACCCTAGGGAGGGTGTTAGGCTAGGAGGCCACAAGGATACTAGGGGGCTCTAGTCATAAATCCCTTGGGTCTAGCCTAACCCTTACAAGCCCAAGATGGACTTCATGGAAGGCCTTGATGCCACATAAGGGTGGATCCGTGGAGCCTATATCTAAGATTTGAACATGAGTCTTGGATCGAGGGATGGAATGTTGGGTTGGCATTGCACTTTGGAGAAGGTATAGAATAAAATTATATTCTTTTGCAAGCACTTTCAAAGGATTGTTTGACATTATCTTTGTGTGTGACAAAATTATGTGAAGGAAACATTATTAATAGTTAATTAAAAAATTTCTCTTTGCATGTCAAACATAAATGTGTTAGGATAATTAGTTAATTAAAATACACCCTCCACAAAAGTGGGAGGACAAGATCTCGGACGCGTTCATCTTACGGATGGGTGGTCTTTTCAATCACTGCATGCACACAATGTACCAAGAAATACGTAACAATATTTCTCCCATGCATCGCATCTCATCCTCTTGGATGCATAGATGGGCTACTATGTTTTGGAGATAAAAATCCTTGTTGCTCCATTATCAAAAAATAATAATGAATTCTAGTCCCTCATATCTCCCTATGCTCTACAATACTCAATAGTATCATCATTAGGTTGATCATAAACTATATCAAGCATAAAAAAAATAGATATTTGGGCCTTTTTCCCCTCAACTCTCCCTTATTTTCAACTTTTGTAGCTTGGTGTCTATTGGGAAAATCATTTGCTACGTGTCTCTTCTATTAACATACAAAACATCTATTTGCATCTATTAATTCTCTATGTTATGCAACCAATTTCCATGTCTCTCCTAAGTTGCTATCTTTTCTTTTCGTAGCCTTATTTTCATATCTACCCTTTTTCTTACCTTTAGGAACTTTTTGGATGGATTCTCATCTTGCAAGGTTGAATCCTTTTCTTACAACAAAGCATTGTTTATACTCGATGTCTCTATGAGTTGTGATGTGCTTGTCATGGTGGGATTTATGTAAAAATTCCTAATTTTTTTAGGTAAAGCACAACAATACTTCTCAATTTTCTCAAGAAGGGGAATGAGAGGATATGAAGTAACATGTAGCAATACATCCCACAATGTCTTATTATATTACTCTTAATTTTTTTCATTGTGATTCATCCAACTTATTCTAAGAAGTTCTAACATCCACTTCAAAGATGCTCATGAACAAATTGGAAGCAAATCTTTGCTTTAATTGTATCCATGTTGATGGTGCTTTACCTTGCATTAGAAATGTGGACTTCCAATGCAATGCATTTCCCTTCAAAAATATGGCTTTCTATCTAATATTAGAAGATTCGCTGAGGTTTCCTCTCAAGTACTTTGTACAAGACTTTTCAATGAAAGTTGATGCTTTCATTGTGAGTTGCACACCACTTAAGGCCTAAAACTCTACCCCTTCACCACTCTCATCATAGTCCTTTGTTTGCCCTTTTGGAGTCAAGTTATCATACATTCGCAACTTCAAAAAGGGGACATTTGTTGTATTTACAAATTAACTAGCACCATATGACGCATTTCCATATTTGCATGTATGCATTGTTGTCCAAAATCTATCTGATTTAAAAAACCAAGATGACCTTGTATTTGGACGTCTTGCCCTATTGGCACTAGGTATTGTTTTTTCTCATCACCAACTTTTGATGTGACTTGAGGTTGTGTTGGCTATTCTTTAGAAGCTTCTTCATGTCCCAAAGCTTTAGGGGACAACATCTTTTTCTTACCCTTGTTTTTCTTCTTTGTAAAGTTTGAAAATCTTATGAATCATGGATCCTTGGCCAACTTGGTAAAGATGTTCTTCATCTCCTTGCTGGCTACATCAACATATCGTGGCCTAGAGAAACCCATTTCTTGGTCAACACTGACATTTTGTGCTTTCTACCCAAGCAATGTTCCTTGTCCAAGATGAGGCATTGCATTCTCCCCTTCATTATGTCTTCAATCATCAAGAGAAATGGTAGTTATAAATGACCAATACTCCTTGGAAAAAAAATTTCTCTTGATTTTGCAACAATCTAGGTATCTCAATTTGGGTCCTCAATATCTTGCATGTGGGCCACAATAATTTAGAAAGGGCTATCTTTGGGATTAGCTATAAATTAATACCTTTAGGTACTATATTGAGTACTTGGATCCTCAATAAGTGGGCACAAATCCAACGGTGGTTGTGGAAACCCTAATAGATATTGCAAATTAGGGTTTCAATAGAAATTTCTTAAATTTCTCTTAACGGATGGCTTCAATATGCTAAGAATTGATGAGAGAATGTCAAAGGAAGAGAGAAAAAATCAAGCAAAAGGAATATCATTTGAATGGTATCTTTGATGGCAATTCGATGGTGCCAATAACTCCAAAAGTGGGTAAATCTCTAGAGTAAGTACTCTCCACTGAGAGGTTGTGAAGGAAATATGATGCCCTTATGTTGTTGCATTATGCAATGAGTTGTTTCCTCTTTCCGAGCTCACTTGATGGTGGCTCCTTCCTCCCTTGGTCTTTGAACACTCAAATATGGTCACTTAATCCATGAGCATGACTTAACTGACTTACGCTCCACATGTGTACCTCACATACCCATAGCTTAACAATACCAAACCCAAGCACTAAAAATACACATCCTTGTGAGAGGCTCTCAGAGTGTCAAGAAGCCTAGTAGCTACAATATGATAGTGCACAAAGGACTGTAATCAAATGCCAACTCTTTGGTAGCTTGCTACCAAATGTATAATAAATCAAGTGTGTTGTATTATCTTGCTAAGCAAGGTGATTTCCTCGTGTATACTAGGCATGCTTGCACTATGGACCTCGATGAGAAGTCTTCACCTTAATGAAGATAAGATGAACAACATTTTTGAACTACCATAAATATAATCAACAACGTCTAATATAAGCTAGATTCTAGCACCTTGAATATGCCCTCCAAGCTATGCAACTTTGACTATGTCCTTCAATTGCAGGTTTTGAGCTCTAATACATTCAAGCCATTTTGGTGAGGTTTCTAGTCTGTAAAAGACCTCGAGAACCTTGGTTCTGATGCACCTCCATTGCAAGATCCCTCATTGAACATATACAAGGAGGACACCCTCTATATGACAACTATCTTTATAGGATAGGGGAGTGACCTCAAGCAGGAGGGTCTACAACAAGATCTCTCATTTCGATCTTTATGTGTCTGTCGTTTCACATCACCTACCTCTAATTACATGCAACTTCTATAGACACAGGAGACACTTATACATGTATTAGGTAACACAAAATAATTTGAAAACACGGCTCGATTTTGTACTTCTCTTCACATATCTTAGCAAGCAAAAGTAAACCACGTAACTCAAATCAACTTCTAAGAGTAAATTTTCAAAGAGACACCACCTTGTCACCACAGCATTGTAATAGCATTTTCCAACCCTCAACAAGCAATGCTAACAAAAGATAAGTTTTGCAAATCAAGCATTGATAGTATGAAGATTTAGGCTCGTGTGAATCTGCACCTCTAAACGAATGTTGGCACGAGTCAAGACAAGAAGTTCGGCTCTTTTCATTCTGGAATCTGGATCCTCGAAGGAGGGGAAGGGGGCCCGGCGGATAATCCAATGAGCGACGCACCGGCTTGCAGCCTTGTTTTCCTCTCTCTGGGGCGAGCATAATCATGAGACTTGGATTACTAAGAGCGTCTATAAAAGGCGAGCAAATATAGTAGGGATCGCCAAAAGGCATTCACGCAGGGTCTCCCCCCTCTCTCTCTCTCTGTCCCCCCTCCCCGCTTCACTACGCAACGATGATAAATACTCCAGCTGGACCTGCAGCTCAGCGCCGGCAACGGGGCAGGTCGCAGTTGGTGCCTACGTTGTTGTTCTTTTGGATAATTCTACATCATCTCCATACAAGTAGCACCAGGGCGCAGAATGACGATACTTTGCAGGTCAACATTTACACGCCTGTGGATGACGGCTATGCGGATCTAGGGATAGTGTCCTGGATCTCTCTGTTGGCGTCGTCCTTGCTGGGGCAGGACACGCCAGGATTCTTTTATGGCGCGGTGCCAGCCGCCACGGTCGAGTCGGCTTGCCAGATGGTGGAGAACGGTTACCAATCCATTCCGGCCACAGTCACCGCCTATGGTTCCACCGTGAACTGGAACTTGCAGGTACTATATGTACCAACGTATACATATAATGTCCATAGCACCCACTCGCACATAGTATATTTGCATAATTCGTAATCAGCACATTCCAAACTGGCATAAACTTGGTCTCCTCCTCCGGCATGCACCAAACGTGATCAAACGTCGACCCTTTTCCTAGTACAGTTCACACCTTCCTCAGAAGCACGTATAGCGTCTGAGGAATTCAACTGAGCAGTTTTTCATTTGGGAGCTTTTCTCCCCATCATGATCATCTACAACTTACCCATGTATCTATTCTGTGCTAATTTGAACGTCTTTATAACAGGTTCAAGCAATTGGAGGTTGTGATGCATCAACTTACTCTCCTATGGGTGTAGAGATGGTTTTCCCAGAGGATACAGGCCGCACTAATGTTGTAAGCTAATATCACATTCTCTAATCGAAATACTTTATTCAATAATACTACGCTAGATTTGAATGCTCAAAATAATTGCAATACATTAGAATGTTTGTGTATGATGAGTTCAGATTCTTTGCATTCTGACGGATTTCATCGATCTATTGTTAATGGACTCAAATATTTAGATCATATGTGATGATAACACATGGACGTGGTTGTTCCCTATACAACACTGGAGATGATGCCAACTCCATCTACGAGCAACCTCCATACCACTCGAGTGTTGCCATCCACAATATCGATTCTGACACTAGTACTACTTCCATGAATCGAAGTATGCAACTCGCTAGGGGTGGTCTATCCAACATGGACAGTGTCTCACCTTACTGTACTCTTGAAGGTTATCTTAAAGCCTATCCAAATTCGAATCTAGCTTGTTATTTCTAATCACAAGATTGTGTTCATATTGCTAGAAAAAAGAAAAGCAAATGCATTTTGATACACATGCTTTTGTGCAACTATTATACAAATATACAGATATACATACCGTTCAATATAGTCAAGATAGCTCATGGTGTCTTGGAGGAGCAATTCATGACAGTCATTTTTCGACCTCCAAAATATATTATATCATGTGGAAAAACTAACAAAAGTAGATTGATCTATTAATCATGCTCCTCCATAACGATGAAACACACAATGTTAGAGAAACTTCTCATGGTGGTTTGTCACCAGTTTTCACAGTCAACAAGTAGTTGACTCTTACTAAGAATACCTCAAGTTGTCTCCTTTTTTCTCAGCATATCATCTTATAGATCTCATTGCCTATACTACCTATTCTAATGTCTTACTACACACAATTATTAGCTCCACAACCTCTGAGTAAAACAATGATCTCAAAATATTGGTTTGTAGGTTTTAGTTCGGGTGCAATTTTTGGGCTATCTGCCGTTCCATTTGCATGTATGGAGGCTAGCATACTCGCACCTGTTTGTGCAATAGCACTTATTGGGGCCACAGCAATTGCTGGTGCAGCTGCAAGGTGTAGTGCTGATGCAATCGCAAGTAAAGCTGGAACTTCTTGCTTCCCAGGTTGGGCTAGGCCCATACATAGTATCTATGTTTCAAACTTAATAGCAATTACGTGATAATGTCAAGCACCATATTATTAATCTTGGTTGTGTTTGTGTGCCTGAATGTAATGTTGTGTAAAATACTTCCATTAATTAAATTTATTAGAATCTATATTATCAAAATTTGATATCCAGCTACTTTGTATGAGATTATGCCATTGCATACAGGAAATTCTGTGCTTACCACATCTACAGGGTATCACAAAAAGATGCATGACCTCTCGATTGGAGATCAGGTTATCCTAAAAGCACTTCATGTATAGCATATATAGTTTATACAATACCTCATTCATGATAGTTCTAATTTTTGTGGACCTAAAGTAGTAGTATACTTTCTAAAACCACCATATACTCATCAATTTAGGGTGCTACTACTTGTCAGGTTGCAGTGTGGAATAACAATCGCAAAGAGCTTGAGTTTAGTCATGTATATGGATTTGGACATGCTGATGCAAACATATCCTCAAGATTCTTGCATTTCAAGCTCTCATATGATCAAGATATCTTTGCTAACAAAAGAGTCATGGATTTGGAGCTCAGTCCCCTACACTTTGCCATAGTTTTAGGTCAAGATATTATCTATCAATATAACCAAAATCGCATCTACACTATGTATACATCTAAAATGTCAAACTAATTACCTACCCAATCTACTATTGATAGATAATGATCAACTTTTTCGCTCCAAGTATGCTAAAGAAGTGGTTATTGGTGAAAAAATGCTGGTTTGGGACCAAAATAAGACTCAATTTATTACCTACATGGTTATAGGTAAATTGAAAATAGTTATTACTTAAATATCATCATACTTTATCACTAATCAAAATGCAATGTATTGCTTTAATTAACATGATCTAACAATCTTTCTTGTAGACATTCACTACACAATTGGAAAAGGGTTGTACAACCCATACACTCTTCAAGGAACAATCATTGTTGGTGATGTAGTCATCTCTGTGCATAGCGACTGGTTCCTAGATAGAATGTTTCATCATCTTGCAATGCCACATCTACTCCCTTCAACTTATCAGGTTTTCCATTTTTTGAAACTCTAAAAGGCTACTTTATATGAATCTTTCGTTCAAACTAAAAATGAAGAATCTTTGTGGTTTCAGTTTATATTGGGTTTGCCACGAGCATTCTATCGGCTCTTTGGGAAGGATATCTACTCTAGCTTGTATTATGCTATTGAATCAAGCATAGGAATACCCACATTTATCTTAACATATGGTGGTGGCATATCTCTCTTAACATCCATTTTCACTATGTCAACAATACTCAAGATATTTCGTATTTTGGGCATATGAACTAATAGAAATTCACCAAACAAGGTTCAATAGCCTTTTCTCCCATTCATCAAAAGTATTTTTGTTCTCTACAATCATCACAGCCACATGCTAATTGATAATGTTGTACTTTCATAAAGCATGAATCATGGATGCCCAATGTTGGACTATTATAGAACTACATGGACTTAATGCCAAATGTTTCTCCTCTCTCAATCACTCACTTTGTGTGTGTGTGTGTGTGTGTGTGTGTGTGTGTGTGTGTGTGTGTGATATAATGTACTATGATGATTTTCAATATTTACAAAATATAAAGTTATCCTTAAGGACATGTATATGTACATCCTTCCATGTGAGTGTATACACATGTGCATACCTCCATACATGTCTCTGTGTGTGTGCAAGCACATACACATACATGTAGATGCATGCATGCATGTGGGGTGCAAAATTTACAAGTAGAACAGAAACTCTATAAACTTAATGATAAAGAAAGACTACACTAGAATTGGAGTAGAGAAGTGGAGGCATATATTTTTAAGCAAGTTTATCCTTGTGTGTAGATTCATGTGTAATAACACTTGGGATGGTGTTTCTAACAAACAACATTATAAAGTTAATTTTAATTACACATAAAAACATGTACTTCTGTGACTCAATAAATACTTATTTATATGTGTCCCTATTTTTGAAATCATGCATGCTCTATTTTTTACTTTCCCTTTGAGGAAAAAGACCAAAATTAAAGAAAAGAGTCACACATACACACAATGAGAGAGAGAGAGAGAAGAAGAAGAAGAAGAAGAAGAAGAAGAAGAAGAAGAAGAATAATAATAATAATAATAAGAAAACAAGGAGAAGTAGAGAGATAACAAGAGAGAACTTTAGCCTTTAAGGGAACTTACAATGACACCTATGTGGGCACATCTTCTATTGAAGCTTTCAATGTAAAACCTCGGTTAAACCTTTCATTTTTGTTATCTATAAACTTAGCTTGTTATTTGCATGGGCGTAAAGGGAACCATCTCCATAGGTTTAGTGCAGGTATTTTGTGTATACAAATGTGGACATTATCTTCTTTGTGAATACATTTTGATTTGTTGCAAAAATGAGATGTTGCTGGGTGTTTTAACACAAAAGTAACTACCATATTTCTTGATTTTTTTACATGTGTTTTCATTTGTTTCTTTTGGATTGGTTAATACATTAGGTATGTGGTTTCTTATAGAGAAACCAATATATTTATCCTGATGATAAATGCGTTATATAGATAGTTTGATAGGTCTTAGGCTTATTTGTATTTGAACTTTAGAGTATAATTATCCTCAAGAGAAAGACAAAATGAAAGTGTGGATATCTTAATACTTAATAGTTATATGTTTGTTATGCTTTGTGATTGAAAATTTTAATTAGTAAGAGAGATAATCTCCCCAATTAGCATATCAATAGGTGCATTTTTTTGTATGTTTATAGAAGTGCTTAAAAGTATGTTTTTGACTAGTTTAATATGGAGTTTCTAACAAAAAAATTAAAAGAATCTTACTAAGTAAATTTACATAAATATACTTATAAATATAAGCTACTCAAGTTTAATGGATTCATTCATGAGAATGTGGCAATATAGTTGTGGTACTAGACCCTACACTTCCAAGAAAAATCATGGTAAGGAACTCAATGGAGATCATGCACTCTCTATATACTTACAATTTACTCATTAGATCTTTAGAGAAGAGAGATTTGGATTTAGCATTAATGGCTTAGTGTTTAGATTTTAGTGCTTAGAGTCTAGCGCTTTGTTTAGGGTTTAGATATTACTAATTAAGGTTTAGAGTTTAGGGTTTAGTTTTGTCCTATGCTTCAATGGGTAGTTCTTCACAAGGCGGATACATTATTTGATAAGGTACCATGTGAGAGAGTTCAGGGTTTTGTGTTTTGTGTTTAGGGTTGAGAGTTTCGGATTTAGGGTTTAGGGTTAGGTTTTAGGATTTACATTTCGTATTTAGGATTTAGTATTCAGATTTTAAGTTTTAGTATTTACGGTTTAAAGTTTTGCTAGTTTTAGGGTTTAGAACTCTAATGTGCTTTGATGGGTAGTGCCTCATAAAGTGGATATATTTTTTGCCAAGACAAAACATGAGAGGAAAATTCCCAAAGTTGATATGTAGGACAACATCAAAGCTATGAGTATCTTTAAGTACTAGGCATGAAAGGGGGATCTATACTGCAATACCGAAGAATACATGCATTTCTCCTGAGCTTGAGTATACCAATCATTAATGTTAGAGTGGATACGTATAATACTTTTACAAATACTTATCAAAGCCTTTACTTCGTCATCCAAACAAGTACGAATATCAATATGAAATATAATATATACTAGGCATTCATGTTCAAGGAGAGTGTCAAATGTAAAGGTCACACTCCATTGCAAAGCAAACACCAAATTACCACAATACTACAGTGTTGAGCTTTGTTGAGCTAAGTAAATGCACGTAAAAAACTTTTCCACAAATTGTTAGGTAAGGATATTATAATGTCATCCCTCATGGAATTTGATGTGTATAATAGTTCAAAGATGGAGTCCACCTATTGAATAATGTTTTCTTAGATGATGATGGCAATGGAATGTGGAAAAATGTTTTCTCCGTGCATGTCAAGATGGATAATCTAATTCTGAATTGTTAGAATGTAAAACGTACATATTATTGTACATATCAGAAGAAAATAAAGATGCAAGTCTCATTATAAATTGTTGAGGGTTTAGGATTTAGTAGTCTCATTTTCTTTGATTGGCATTCCTTCATCAAGTGGATACATTATTTGTCCTAGGTAACATGTGAGAGGGTTTAGGGTTTAGGTTTTAGTGTTTCGAGGTTTAAGGTTTAGTATTTAGGATTTTGGGCTTAGTTTAGGATTTAGGAGTCTAGTATTTAGCATTTAGTATTTAGTGTTCACACAAGGAGCTTATAAAAGAATCCTACATAGGAAAATTCTTGGAATGTAAGAAACTCTCTAGTATTTCCTAGGTAGCTACATAAGTGTTTTCTACATATAGCTAGGAAATTACATTTCCCCCATCTCATAGTAGGGATCCTAGGTATCAATATATGAATCTCCCACATATAAATAGGGAGTTTTATTCCACACATCTTGAACCAGGTAGTATCTATGGGTCATATAACAAGCAAATCTAGTTCCCCATATACCATCACAAGGAATTACAAGTCACACAATTCGGGAATTCAATTCCCTATATCCCATAATAGAGAATTACAAGTAGCCATACCAAGATATACTTTGTGGAAAAGGGTTACCATAAAAATTAGGGTTAAACTAATAGCCACTCAATCCCATGCTAGCTACACATTCTCAAAAATAATCTATGTTAACTTTCTCATAGATTGATGATTGGTTAGAAACTAATTTTATAGTGGAGTCTTGTTTATATGAGTAATGTTTTTGCATGAGTAATTATAGGTACAAAAGGTCATCCATGCCGGAACGTATATTGCATAACTTCAAAAAGAATCGCGGCTAGTATCATGAAAACGAAACTTGAACCCTCAATTTGTATATTGGAACAATTAGATTGAAACAAGATGTTGTTGCTGGGTGTTTTAACACAAAAGTAACTACCATATTTCTTGATTTTTTTAACATGTGTTTTCATTTGTTTCTTTTGGATTGGTTAATACATTAGGTATGTGGTTTTTTATAGAGAAACCAAGATATTTATCGTGATGATAAATGTGTTATATAGATAGTTTGATAGGACTTTCATATCATTCTCAAAACAAGATGTAACCTTCAACTCTTATATTTAGAATTTCTCTTCTCTTTCTCTTTTGAAAATAATTTTGGGTATCTTAGGCTTATTTGTATTTGAACTTTAGAGTATAATTATCCTCAAGAGAAAGACAAAATGAAAGTGTGGATATCTTAATACTTAATAGTTATATGTTTGTTATGCTTTGTGGTTGAAAATTTTAATTAGTAAGAGAGATAGTCTCCCCAATTAGCATATCAATAGGTGCATTTTTTTGTATGTTTATAGAAGCGCTTAAAAGTATGTTTTTGACTAGTTTAATATGGAGTTTCTAACAAAAAAATTAAAAGCATCTTACTAAGTAAATTTACGTAAATATACTTATAAATATAAGCTACTCAAGTTTAATGGATTCATTCATGAGAATGTGGCAATATAGTTGTGGTACTAGACCCTACACTTCCAAGAAAAATCATGGTAAGGAACTCAATGGAGATCATGCACTCTCTATATACTTACAATTTACTGATTAGATCTTTAGAGAAGAGAGATTTGGATTTAGCATTAATGGCTTAGTGTTTAGATTTTAGTGCTTAGAGTCTAGCGCTTTGTTTAGGGTTTAGATATTACTAATTAAGGTTTAGAGTTTAGGGTTTAGTTTTGTCCTATGCTTCAATGGGTAGTTCTTCACAAGGCGGATACATTATTTGATAAGGTACCATGCGAGAGAGTTCAGGGTTTTGTGTTTTGTGTTTAGGGTTGAGAGTTTCGGATTTAGGGTTTAGGGTTAGGTTTTAGGATTTACATTTCGTATTTAGGATTTAGTATTCAGATTTTAAGTTTTAGTATTTACGGTTTAAAGTTTTGCTAGTTTTAGGGTTTAGAACTCTAATGTGCTTTGATGGGTAGTGCCTCATAAAGTGGATATATTTTTTGCCAAGACAAAACATGAGAGGAAAATTCCCAAAGTTGATATGTAGGACAACATCAAAGCTATGAGTATCTTTAAGTACTAGGCCATGAAAGGGGGATCTATACTGCAATACCGAAGAATACATGCATTTCTCCTGAGCTTGAGTATACCAATCATTAATGTTAGAGTGGATACGTATAATACTTTTACAAATACTTATCAAAGCCTTTACTTCGTCATCCAAACAAGTACGAATATCAATATGAAATATAATATATACTAGGCATTCATGTTCAAGGAGAGTGTCAAATGTAAAGGTCACACTCCATTGCAAAGCAAACACCAAATTACCACAATACTACAGTGTTGAGCTTTGTTGAGCTAAGTAAATGCACGTAAAAAACTTTTCCACAAATTGTTAGGTAAGGATATTATAATGTCATCCCTCATGGAATTTGATGTGTATAATAGTTCAAAGATGGAGTCCACCTATTGAATAATGTTTTCTTAGATGATGATGGCAATGGAATGTGGAAAAATGTTTTCTCCGTGCATGTCAAGATGGATAATCTAATTCTGAATTGTTAGAATGTAAAACGTACATATTATTGTACATATCAGAAGAAAATAAAGATGCGAATCTCATTATAAATTGTTGAGGGTTTAGGATTTAGTAGTCTCATTTTCTTTGATTGGCATTCCTTCATCAAGTGGATACATTATTTGTCCTAGGTAACATGTGAGAGGGTTTAGGGTTTAGGTTTTAGTGTTTCGAGGTTTAAGGTTTAGTATTTAGGATTTTGGGCTTAGTTTAGGATTTAGGAGTCTAGTATTTAGCATTTAGTATTTAGTGTTCACACAAGGAGCTTATAAAAGAATCCTACATAGGAAAATTCTTGGAATGTAAGAAACTCTCTAGTATTTCCTAGGTAGCTACATAAGTGTTTTCTACATATAGCTAGGAAATTACATTTCCCCCATCTCATAGTAGGGATCCTAGGTATCAATATATGAATCTCCCACATATAAATAGGGAGTTTTATTCCACACATCTTGAACCAGGTAGTATCTATGGGTCATATAACAAGCAAATCTAGTTCCCCATATACCATCACAAGGAATTACAAGTCACACAATTCGGGAATTCAATTCCCTATATCCCATAATAGAGAATTACAAGTAGCCATACCAAGATATACTTTGTGGAAAAGGGTTACCATAAAAATTAGGGTTAAACTAATAGCCACTCAATCCCATGCTAGCTACACATTCTCAAAAATAATCTATGTTAACTTTCTCATAGATTGATGATTGGTTAGAAACTAATTTTATAGTGGAGTCTTGTTTATATGAGTAATGTTTTTGCATGAGTAATTATAGGTACAAAAGGTCATCCATGCCGGAACGTATATTGCATAACTTCAAAAAGAATCGCGGCTAGTATCATGAAAACGAAACTTGAACCCTCAATTTGTATATTGGAACAATTAGATTGAAACAAGATGTTGTTGCTGGGTGTTTTAACACAAAAGTAACTACCATATTTCTTGATTTTTTTAACATGTGTTTTCATTTGTTTCTTTTGGATTGGTTAATACATTAGGTATGTGGTTTTTTATAGAGAAACCAAGATATTTATCGTGATGATAAATGTGTTATATAGATAGTTTGATAGGACTGTCATATCATTCTCAAAACAAGATGTAACCTTCAACTCTTATATTTAGAATTTCTCTTCTCTTTCTCTTTTGAAAATAATTTTGGGTATCTTAGGCTTATTTGTATTTGAACTTTAGAGTATAATTATCCTCAAGAGAAAGACAAAATGAAAGTGTGGATATCTTAATACTTAATAGTTATATGTTTGTTATGCTTTGTGGTTGAAAATTTTAATTAGTAAGAGAGATAGTCTCCCCAATTAGCATATCAATAGGTGCATTTTTTTGTATGTTTATAGAAGCGCTTAAAAGTATGTTTTTGACTAGTTTAATATGGAGTTTCTAACAAAAAAATTAAAAGCATCTTACTAAGTAAATTTACGTAAATATACTTATAAATATAAGCTACTCAAGTTTAATGGATTCATTCATGAGAATGTGGCAATATAGTTGTGGTACTAGACCCTACACTTCCAAGAAAAATCATGGTAAGGAACTCAATGGAGATCATGCACTCTCTATATACTTACAATTTACTCATTAGATCTTTAGAGAAGAGAGATTTGGATTTAGCATTAATGGCTTAGTGTTTAGATTTTAGTGCTTAGAGTCTAGCGCTTTGTTTAGGGTTTAGATATTACTAATTAAGGTTTAGAGTTTAGGGTTTAGTTTTGTCCTATGCTTCAATGGGTAGTTCTTCACAAGGCGGATACATTATTTGATAAGGTACCATGCGAGAGAGTTCAGGGTTTTGTGTTTTGTGTTTAGGGTTGAGAGTTTCGGATTTAGGGTTTAGGGTTAGGTTTTAGGATTTACATTTCGTATTTAGGATTTAGTATTCAGATTTTAAGTTTTAGTATTTACGGTTTAAAGTTTTGCTAGTTTTAGGGTTTAGAACTCTAATGTGCTTTGATGGGTAGTGCCTCATAAAGTGGATATATTTTTTGCCAAGACAAAACATGAGAGGAAAATTCCCAAAGTTGATATGTAGGACAACATCAAAGCTATGAGTATCTTTAAGTACTAGGCCATGAAAGGGGGATCTATACTGCAATACCGAAGAATACATGCATTTCTCCTGAGCTTGAGTATACCAATCATTAATGTTAGAGTGGATACGTATAATACTTTTACAAATACTTATCAAAGCCTTTACTTCGTCATCCAAACAAGTACGAATATCAATATGAAATATAATATATACTAGGCATTCATGTTCAAGGAGAGTGTCAAATGTAAAGGTCACACTCCATTGCAAAGCAAACACCAAATTACCACAATACTACAGTGTTGAGCTTTGTTGAGCTAAGTAAATGCACGTAAAAAACTTTTCCACAAATTGTTAGGTAAGGATATTATAATGTCATCCCTCATGGAATTTGATGTGTATAATAGTTCAAAGATGGAGTCCACCTATTGAATAATGTTTTCTTAGATGATGATGGCAATGGAATGTGGAAAAATGTTTTCTCCGTGCATGTCAAGATGGATAATCTAATTCTGAATTGTTAGAATGTAAAACGTACATATTATTGTACATATCAGAAGAAAATAAAGATGCGAATCTCATTATAAATTGTTGAGGGTTTAGGATTTAGTAGTCTCATTTTCTTTGATTGGCATTCCTTCATCAAGTGGATACATTATTTGTCCTAGGTAACATGTGAGAGGGTTTAGGGTTTAGGTTTTAGTGTTTCGAGGTTTAAGGTTTAGTATTTAGGATTTTGGGCTTAGTTTAGGATTTAGGAGTCTAGTATTTAGCATTTAGTATTTAGTGTTCACACAAGGAGCTTATAAAAGAATCCTACATAGGAAAATTCTTGGAATGTAAGAAACTCTCTAGTATTTCCTAGGTAGCTACATAAGTGTTTTCTACATATAGCTAGGAAATTACATTTCCCCCATCTCATAGTAGGGATCCTAGGTATCAATATATGAATCTCCCACATATAAATAGGGAGTTTTATTCCACACATCTTGAACCAGGTAGTATCTATGGGTCATATAACAAGCAAATCTAGTTCCCCATATACCATCACAAGGAATTACAAGTCACACAATTCGGGAATTCAATTCCCTATATCCCATAATAGAGAATTACAAGTAGCCATACCAAGATATACTTTGTGGAAAAGGGTTACCATAAAAATTAGGGTTAAACTAATAGCCACTCAATCCCATGCTAGCTACACATTCTCAAAAATAATCTATGTTAACTTTCTCATAGATTGATGATTGGTTAGAAACTAATTTTATAGTGGAGTCTTGTTTATATGAGTAATGTTTTTGCATGAGTAATTATAGGTACAAAAGGTCATCCATGCCGGAACGTATATTGCATAACTTCAAAAAGAATCGCGGCTAGTATCATGAAAACGAAACTTGAACCCTCAATTTGTATATTGGAACAATTAGATTGAAACAAGATGTTGTTGCTGGGTGTTTTAACACAAAAGTAACTACCATATTTCTTGATTTTTTTAACATGTGTTTTCATTTGTTTCTTTTGGATTGGTTAATACATTAGGTATGTGGTTTTTTATAGAGAAACCAAGATATTTATCGTGATGATAAATGTGTTATATAGATAGTTTGATAGGACTGTCATATCATTCTCAAAACAAGATGTAACCTTCAACTCTTATATTTAGAATTTCTCTTCTCTTTCTCTTTTGAAAATAATTTTGGGTATCTTAGGCTTATTTGTATTTGAACTTTAGAGTATAATTATCCTCAAGAGAAAGACAAAATGAAAGTGTGGATATCTTAATACTTAATAGTTATATGTTTGTTATGCTTTGTGGTTGAAAATTTTAATTAGTAAGAGAGATAGTCTCCCCAATTAGCATATCAATAGGTGCATTTTTTTGTATGTTTATAGAAGCGCTTAAAAGTATGTTTTTGACTAGTTTAATATGGAGTTTCTAACAAAAAAATTAAAAGCATCTTACTAAGTAAATTTACGTAAATATACTTATAAATATAAGCTACTCAAGTTTAATGGATTCATTCATGAGAATGTGGCAATATAGTTGTGGTACTAGACCCTACACTTCCAAGAAAAATCATGGTAAGGAACTCAATGGAGATCATGCACTCTCTATATACTTACAATTTACTCATTAGATCTTTAGAGAAGAGAGATTTGGATTTAGCATTAATGGCTTAGTGTTTAGATTTTAGTGCTTAGAGTCTAGCGCTTTGTTTAGGGTTTAGATATTACTAATTAAGGTTTAGAGTTTAGGGTTTAGTTTTGTCCTATGCTTCAATGGGTAGTTCTTCACAAGGCGGATACATTATTTGATAAGGTACCATGTGAGAGAGTTCAGGGTTTTGTGTTTTGTGTTTAGGGTTGAGAGTTTCGGATTTAGGGTTTAGGGTTAGGTTTTAGGATTTACATTTCGTATTTAGGATTTAGTATTCAGATTTTAAGTTTTAGTATTTACGGTTTAAAGTTTTGCTAGTTTTAGGGTTTAGAACTCTAATGTGCTTTGATGGGTAGTGCCTCATAAAGTGGATATATTTTTTGCCAAGACAAAACATGAGAGGAAAATTCCCAAAGTTGATATGTAGGACAACATCAAAGCTATGAGTATCTTTAAGTACTAGGCATGAAAGGGGGATCTATACTGCAATACCGAAGAATACATGCATTTCTCCTGAGCTTGAGTATACCAATCATTAATGTTAGAGTGGATACGTATAATACTTTTACAAATACTTATCAAAGCCTTTACTTCGTCATCCAAACAAGTACGAATATCAATATGAAATATAATATATACTAGGCATTCATGTTCAAGGAGAGTGTCAAATGTAAAGGTCACACTCCATTGCAAAGCAAACACCAAATTACCACAATACTACAGTGTTGAGCTTTGTTGAGCTAAGTAAATGCACGTAAAAAACTTTTCCACAAATTGTTAGGTAAGGATATTATAATGTCATCCCTCATGGAATTTGATGTGTATAATAGTTCAAAGATGGAGTCCACCTATTGAATAATGTTTTCTTAGATGATGATGGCAATGGAATGTGGAAAAATGTTTTCTCCGTGCATGTCAAGATGGATAATCTAATTCTGAATTGTTAGAATGTAAAACGTACATATTATTGTACATATCAGAAGAAAATAAAGATGCAAGTCTCATTATAAATTGTTGAGGGTTTAGGATTTAGTAGTCTCATTTTCTTTGATTGGCATTCCTTCATCAAGTGGATACATTATTTGTCCTAGGTAACATGTGAGAGGGTTTAGGGTTTAGGTTTTAGTGTTTCGAGGTTTAAGGTTTAGTATTTAGGATTTTGGGCTTAGTTTAGGATTTAGGAGTCTAGTATTTAGCATTTAGTATTTAGTGTTCACACAAGGAGCTTATAAAAGAATCCTACATAGGAAAATTCTTGGAATGTAAGAAACTCTCTAGTATTTCCTAGGTAGCTACATAAGTGTTTTCTACATATAGCTAGGAAATTACATTTCCCCCATCTCATAGTAGGGATCCTAGGTATCAATATATGAATCTCCCACATATAAATAGGGAGTTTTATTCCACACATCTTGAACCAGGTAGTATCTATGGGTCATATAACAAGCAAATCTAGTTCCCCATATACCATCACAAGGAATTACAAGTCACACAATTCGGGAATTCAATTCCCTATATCCCATAATAGAGAATTACAAGTAGCCATACCAAGATATACTTTGTGGAAAAGGGTTACCATAAAAATTAGGGTTAAACTAATAGCCACTCAATCCCATGCTAGCTACACATTCTCAAAAATAATCTATGTTAACTTTCTCATAGATTGATGATTGGTTAGAAACTAATTTTATAGTGGAGTCTTGTTTATATGAGTAATGTTTTTGCATGAGTAATTATAGGTACAAAAGGTCATCCATGCCGGAACGTATATTGCATAACTTCAAAAAGAATCGCGGCTAGTATCATGAAAACGAAACTTGAACCCTCAATTTGTATATTGGAACAATTAGATTGAAACAAGATGTTGTTGCTGGGTGTTTTAACACAAAAGTAACTACCATATTTCTTGATTTTTTTAACATGTGTTTTCATTTGTTTCTTTTGGATTGGTTAATACATTAGGTATGTGGTTTTTTATAGAGAAACCAAGATATTTATCGTGATGATAAATGTGTTATATAGATAGTTTGATAGGACTGTCATATCATTCTCAAAACAAGATGTAACCTTCAACTCTTATATTTAGAATTTCTCTTCTCTTTCTCTTTTGAAAATAATTTTGGGTATCTTAGGCTTATTTGTATTTGAACTTTAGAGTATAATTATCCTCAAGAGAAAGACAAAATGAAAGTGTGGATATCTTAATACTTAATAGTTATATGTTTGTTATGCTTTGTGGTTGAAAATTTTAATTAGTAAGAGAGATAGTCTCCCCAATTAGCATATCAATAGGTGCATTTTTTTGTATGTTTATAGAAGCGCTTAAAAGTATGTTTTTGACTAGTTTAATATGGAGTTTCTAACAAAAAAATTAAAAGCATCTTACTAAGTAAATTTACGTAAATATACTTATAAATATAAGCTACTCAAGTTTAATGGATTCATTCATGAGAATGTGGCAATATAGTTGTGGTACTAGACCCTACACTTCCAAGAAAAATCATGGTAAGGAACTCAATGGAGATCATGCACTCTCTATATACTTACAATTTACTCATTAGATCTTTAGAGAAGAGAGATTTGGATTTAGCATTAATGGCTTAGTGTTTAGATTTTAGTGCTTAGAGTCTAGCGCTTTGTTTAGGGTTTAGATATTACTAATTAAGGTTTAGAGTTTAGGGTTTAGTTTTGTCCTATGCTTCAATGGGTAGTTCTTCACAAGGCGGATACATTATTTGATAAGGTACCATGTGAGAGAGTTCAGGGTTTTGTGTTTTGTGTTTAGGGTTGAGAGTTTCGGATTTAGGGTTTAGGGTTAGGTTTTAGGATTTACATTTCGTATTTAGGATTTAGTATTCAGATTTTAAGTTTTAGTATTTACGGTTTAAAGTTTTGCTAGTTTTAGGGTTTAGAACTCTAATGTGCTTTGATGGGTAGTGCCTCATAAAGTGGATATATTTTTTGCCAAGACAAAACATGAGAGGAAAATTCCCAAAGTTGATATGTAGGACAACATCAAAGCTATGAGTATCTTTAAGTACTAGGCATGAAAGGGGGATCTATACTGCAATACCGAAGAATACATGCATTTCTCCTGAGCTTGAGTATACCAATCATTAATGTTAGAGTGGATACGTATAATACTTTTACAAATACTTATCAAAGCCTTTACTTCGTCATCCAAACAAGTACGAATATCAATATGAAATATAATATATACTAGGCATTCATGTTCAAGGAGAGTGTCAAATGTAAAGGTCACACTCCATTGCAAAGCAAACACCAAATTACCACAATACTACAGTGTTGAGCTTTGTTGAGCTAAGTAAATGCACGTAAAAAACTTTTCCACAAATTGTTAGGTAAGGATATTATAATGTCATCCCTCATGGAATTTGATGTGTATAATAGTTCAAAGATGGAGTCCACCTATTGAATAATGTTTTCTTAGATGATGATGGCAATGGAATGTGGAAAAATGTTTTCTCCATGCATGTCAAGATGGATAATCTAATTCTGAATTGTTAGAATGTAAAACGTACATATTATTGTACATATCAGAAGAAAATAAAGATGCAAGTCTCATTATAAATTGTTGAGGGTTTAGGATTTAGTAGTCTCATTTTCTTTGATTGGCATTCCTTCATCAAGTGGATACATTATTTGTCCTAGGTAACATGTGAGAGGGTTTAGGGTTTAGGTTTTAGTGTTTCGAGGTTTAAGGTTTAGTATTTAGGATTTTGGGCTTAGTTTAGGATTTAGGAGTCTAGTATTTAGCATTTAGTATTTAGTGTTCACACAAGGAGCTTATAAAAGAATCCTACATAGGAAAATTCTTGGAATGTAAGAAACTCTCTAGTATTTCCTAGGTAGCTACATAAGTGTTTTCTACATATAGCTAGGAAATTACATTTCCCCCATCTCATAGTAGGGATCCTAGGTATCAATATATGAATCTCCCACATATAAATAGGGAGTTTTATTCCACACATCTTGAACCAGGTAGTATCTATGGGTCATATAACAAGCAAATCTAGTTCCCCATATACCATCACAAGGAATTACAAGTCACACAATTCGGGAATTCAATTCCCTATATCCCATAATAGAGAATTACAAGTAGCCATACCAAGATATACTTTGTGGAAAAGGGTTACCATAAAAATTAGGGTTAAACTAATAGCCACTCAATCCCATGCTAGCTACACATTCTCAAAAATAATCTATGTTAACTTTCTCATAGATTGATGATTGGTTAGAAACTAATTTTATAGTGGAGTCTTGTTTATATGAGTAATGTTTTTGCATGAGTAATTATAGGTACAAAAGGTCATCCATGCCGGAACGTATATTGCATAACTTCAAAAAGAATCGCGGCTAGTATCATGAAAACGAAACTTGAACCCTCAATTTGTATATTGGAACAATTAGATTGAAACAAGATGTTGTTGCTGGGTGTTTTAACACAAAAGTAACTACCATATTTCTTGATTTTTTTAACATGTGTTTTCATTTGTTTCTTTTGGATTGGTTAATACATTAGGTATGTGGTTTTTTATAGAGAAACCAAGATATTTATCGTGATGATAAATGTGTTATATAGATAGTTTGATAGGACTGTCATATCATTCTCAAAACAAGATGTAACCTTCAACTCTTATATTTAGAATTTCTCTTCTCTTTCTCTTTTGAAAATAATTTTGGGTATCTTAGGCTTATTTGTATTTGAACTTTAGAGTATAATTATCCTCAAGAGAAAGACAAAATGAAAGTGTGGATATCTTAATACTTAATAGTTATATGTTTGTTATGCTTTGTGGTTGAAAATTTTAATTAGTAAGAGAGATAGTCTCCCCAATTAGCATATCAATAGGTGCATTTTTTTGTATGTTTATAGAAGCGCTTAAAAGTATGTTTTTGACTAGTTTAATATGGAGTTTCTAACAAAAAAATTAAAAGCATCTTACTAAGTAAATTTACGTAAATATACTTATAAATATAAGCTACTCAAGTTTAATGGATTCATTCATGAGAATGTGGCAATATAGTTGTGGTACTAGACCCTACACTTCCAAGAAAAATCATGGTAAGGAACTCAATGGAGATCATGCACTCTCTATATACTTACAATTTACTCATTAGATCTTTAGAGAAGAGAGATTTGGATTTAGCATTAATGGCTTAGTGTTTAGATTTTAGTGCTTAGAGTCTAGCGCTTTGTTTAGGGTTTAGATATTACTAATTAAGGTTTAGAGTGTAGGGTTTAGTTTTGTCCAATGCTTCAATGGGTAGTTCTTCACAAGGCGGATACATTATTTGATAAGGTACCATGTGAGAGAGTTCAGGGTTTTGTGTTTTGTGTTTAGGGTTGAGAGTTTCGGATTTAGGGTTTAGGGTTAGGTTTTAGGATTTACATTTCGTATTTAGGATTTAGTATTCAGATTTTAAGTTTTAGTATTTACGGTTTAAAGTTTTGCTAGTTTTAGGGTTTAGAACTCTAATGTGCTTTGATGGGTAGTGCCTCATAAAGTGGATATATTTTTTGCCAAGACAAAACATGAGAGGAAAATTCCCAAAGTTGATATGTAGGACAACATCAAAGCTATGAGTATCTTTAAGTACTAGGCATGAAAGGGGGATCTATACTGCAATACCGAAGAATACATGCATTTCTCCTGAGCTTGAGTATACCAATCATTAATGTTAGAGTGGATACGTATAATACTTTTACAAATACTTATCAAAGCCTTTACTTCGTCATCCAAACAAGTACGAATATCAATATGAAATATAATATATACTAGGCATTCATGTTCAAGGAGAGTGTCAAATGTAAAGGTCACACTCCATTGCAAAGCAAACACCAAATTACCACAATACTACAGTGTTGAGCTTTGTTGAGCTAAGTAAATGCACGTAAAAAACTTTTCCACAAATTGTTAGGTAAGGATATTATAATGTCATCCCTCATGGAATTTGATGTGTATAATAGTTCAAAGATGGAGTCCACCTATTGAATAATGTTTTCTTAGATGATGATGGCAATGGAATGTGGAAAAATGTTTTCTCCGTGCATGTCAAGATGGATAATCTAATTCTGAATTGTTAGAATGTAAAACGTACATATTATTGTACATATCAGAAGAAAATAAAGATGCAAGTCTCATTATAAATTGTTGAGGGTTTAGGATTTAGTAGTCTCATTTTCTTTGATTGGCATTCCTTCATCAAGTGGATACATTATTTGTCCTAGGTAACATGTGAGAGGGTTTAGGGTTTAGGTTTTAGTGTTTCGAGGTTTAAGGTTTAGTATTTAGGATTTTGGGCTTAGTTTAGGATTTAGGAGTCTAGTATTTAGCATTTAGTATTTAGTGTTCACACAAGGAGCTTATAAAAGAATCCTACATAGGAAAATTCTTGGAATGTAAGAAACTCTCTAGTATTTCCTAGGTAGCTACATAAGTGTTTTCTACATATAGCTAGGAAATTACATTTCCCCCATCTCATAGTAGGGATCCTAGGTATCAATATTTGAATCTCCCACATATAAATAGGGAGTTTTATTCCACACATCTTGAACCAGGTAGTATCTATGGGTCATATAACAAGCAAATCTAGTTCCCCATATACCATCACAAGGAATTACAAGTCACACAATTCGGGAATTCAATTCCCTATATCCCATAATAGAGAATTACAAGTAGCCATACCAAGATATACTTTGTGGAAAAGGGTTACCATAAAAATTAGGGTTAAACTAATAGCCACTCAATCCCATGCTAGCTACACATTCTCAAAAATAATCTATGTTAACTTTCTCATAGATTGATGATTGGTTAGAAACTAATTTTATAGTGGAGTCTTGTTTATATGAGTAATGTTTTTGCATGAGTAATTATAGGTACAAAAGGTCATCCATGCCGGAACGTATATTGCATAACTTCAAAAAGAATCGCGGCTAGTATCATGAAAACGAAACTTGAACCCTCAATTTGTATATTGGAACAATTAGATTGAAACAAGATGTTGTTGCTGGGTGTTTTAACACAAAAGTAACTACCATATTTCTTGATTTTTTTAACATGTGTTTTCATTTGTTTCTTTTGGATTGGTTAATACATTAGGTATGTGGTTTTTTATAGAGAAACCAAGATATTTATCGTGATGATAAATGTGTTATATAGATAGTTTGATAGGACTGTCATATCATTCTCAAAACAAGATGTAACCTTCAACTCTTATATTTAGAATTTCTCTTCTCTTTCTCTTTTGAAAATAATTTTGGGTATCTTAGGCTTATTTGTATTTGAACTTTAGAGTATAATTATCCTCAAGAGAAAGACAAAATGAAAGTGTGGATATCTTAATACTTAATAGTTATATGTTTGTTATGCTTTGTGGTTGAAAATTTTAATTAGTAAGAGAGATAGTCTCCCCAATTAGCATATCAATAGGTGCATTTTTTTGTATGTTTATAGAAGCGCTTAAAAGTATGTTTTTGACTAGTTTAATATGGAGTTTCTAACAAAAAAATTAGAAGCATCTTACTAAGTAAATTTACATAAATATACTTATAAATATAAGCTACTCAAGTTTAATGGATTCATTCATGAGAATGTGGCAATATAGTTGTGGTACTAGACCCTACACTTCCAAGAAAAAGCATGGTAAGGAACTCAATGGAGATCATGCACTCTCTATATACTTACAATTTACTGATTAGATCTTTAGAGAAGAGAGATTTGGATTTAGCATTAATGGCTTAGTGTTTAGATTTTAGTGCTTAGAGTCTAGCGCTTTGTTTAGGGTTTAGATATTACTAATTAAGGTTTAGAGTGTAGGGTTTAGTTTTGTCCAATGCTTCAATGGGTAGTTCTTCACAAGGCGGATACATTATTTGATAAGGTACCATGTGAGAGAGTTCAGGGTTTTGTGTTTTGTGTTTAGGGTTGAGAGTTTCGGATTTAGGGTTTAGGGTTAGGTTTTAGGATTTACATTTCGTATTTAGGATTTAGTATTCAGATTTTAAGTTTTAGTATTTACGGTTTAAAGTTTTGCTAGTTTTAGGGTTTAGAACTCTAATGTGCTTTGATGGGTAGTGCCTCATAAAGTGGATATATTTTTTGCCAAGACAAAACATGAGAGGAAAATTCCCAAAGTTGATATGTAGGACAACATCAAAGCTATGAGTATCTTTAAGTACTAGGCATGAAAGGGGGATCTATACTGCAATACCGAAGAATACATGCATTTCTCCTGAGCTTGAGTATACCAATCATTAATGTTAGAGTGGATACGTATAATACTTTTACAAATACTTATCAAAGCCTTTACTTCGTCATCCAAACAAGTACGAATATCAATATGAAATATAATATATACTAGGCATTCATGTTCAAGGAGAGTGTCAAATGTAAAGGTCACACTCCATTGCAAAGCAAACACCAAATTACCACAATACTACAGTGTTGAGCTTTGTTGAGCTAAGTAAATGCACGTAAAAAACTTTTCCACAAATTGTTAGGTAAGGATATTATAATGTCATCCCTCATGGAATTTGATGTGTATAATAGTTCAAAGATGGAGTCCACCTATTGAATAATGTTTTCTTAGATGATGATGGCAATGGAATGTGGAAAAATGTTTTCTCCGTGCATGTCAAGATGGATAATCTAATTCTGAATTGTTAGAATGTAAAACGTACATATTATTGTACATATCAGAAGAAAATAAAGATGCAAGTCTCATTATAAATTGTTGAGGGTTTAGGATTTAGTAGTCTCATTTTCTTTGATTGGCATTCCTTCATCAAGTGGATACATTATTTGTCCTAGGTAACATGTGAGAGGGTTTAGGGTTTAGGTTTTAGTGTTTCGAGGTTTAAGGTTTAGTATTTAGGATTTTGGGCTTAGTTTAGGATTTAGGAGTCTAGTATTTAGCATTTAGTATTTAGTGTTCACACAAGGAGCTTATAAAAGAATCCTACATAGGAAAATTCTTGGAATGTAAGAAACTCTCTAGTATTTCCTAGGTAGCTACATAAGTGTTTTCTACATATAGCTAGGAAATTACATTTCCCCCATCTCATAGTAGGGATCCTAGGTATCAATATATGAATCTCCCACATATAAATAGGGAGTTTTATTCCACACATCTTGAACCAGGTAGTATCTATGGGTCATATAACAAGCAAATCTAGTTCCCCATATACCATCACAAGGAATTACAAGTCACACAATTCGGGAATTCAATTCCCTATATCCCATAATAGAGAATTACAAGTAGCCATACCAAGATATACTTTGTGGAAAAGGGTTACCATAAAAATTAGGGTTAAACTAATAGCCACTCAATCCCATGCTAGCTACACATTCTCAAAAATAATCTATGTTAACTTTCTCATAGATTGATGATTGGTTAGAAACTAATTTTATAGTGGAGTCTTGTTTATATGAGTAATGTTTTTGCATGAGTAATTATAGGTACAAAAGGTCATCCATGCCGGAACGTATATTGCATAACTTCAAAAAGAATCGCGGCTAGTATCATGAAAACGAAACTTGAACCCTCAATTTGTATATTGGAACAATTAGATTGAAACAAGATGTTGTTGCTGGGTGTTTTAACACAAAAGTAACTACCATATTTCTTGATTTTTTTAACATGTGTTTTCATTTGTTTCTTTTGGATTGGTTAATACATTAGGTATGTGGTTTTTTATAGAGAAACCAAGATATTTATCGTGATGATAAATGTGTTATATAGATAGTTTGATAGGACTTTCATATCATTCTCAAAACAAGATGTAACCTTCAACTCTTATATTTAGAATTTCTCTTCTCTTTCTCTTTTGAAAATAATTTTGGGTATCTTAGGCTTATTTGTATTTGAACTTTAGAGTATAATTATCCTCAAGAGAAAGACAAAATGAAAGTGTGGATATCTTAATACTTAATAGTTATATGTTTGTTATGCTTTGTGGTTGAAAATTTTAATTAGTAAGAGAGATAGTCTCCCCAATTAGCATATCAATAGGTGCATTTTTTTGTATGTTTATAGAAGCGCTTAAAAGTATGTTTTTGACTAGTTTAATATGGAGTTTCTAACAAAAAAATTAGAAGCATCTTACTAAGTAAATTTACATAAATATACTTATAAATATAAGCTACTCAAGTTTAATGGATTCATTCATGAGAATGTGGCAATATAGTTGTGGTACTAGACCCTACACTTCCAAGAAAAAGCATGGTAAGGAACTCAATGGAGATCATGCACTCTCTATATACTTACAATTTACTGATTAGATCTTTAGAGAAGAGAGATTTGGATTTAGCATTAATGGCTTAGTGTTTAGATTTTAGTGCTTAGAGTCTAGCGCTTTGTTTAGGGTTTAGATATTACTAATTAAGGTTTAGAGTGTAGGGTTTAGTTTTGTCCAATGCTTCAATGGGTAGTTCTTCACAAGGCGGATACATTATTTGATAAGGTACCATGTGAGAGAGTTCAGGGTTTTGTGTTTTGTGTTTAGGGTTGAGAGTTTCGGATTTAGGGTTTAGGGTTAGGTTTTAGGATTTACATTTCGTATTTAGGATTTAGTATTCAGATTTTAAGTTTTAGTATTTACGGTTTAAAGTTTTGCTAGTTTTAGGGTTTAGAACTCTAATGTGCTTTGATGGGTAGTGCCTCATAAAGTGGATATATTTTTTGCCAAGACAAAACATGAGAGGAAAATTCCCAAAGTTGATATGTAGGACAACATCAAAGCTATGAGTATCTTTAAGTACTAGGCATGAAAGGGGGATCTATACTGCAATACCGAAGAATACATGCATTTCTCCTGAGCTTGAGTATACCAATCATTAATGTTAGAGTGGATACGTATAATACTTTTACAAATACTTATCAAAGCCTTTACTTCGTCATCCAAACAAGTACGAATATCAATATGAAATATAATATATACTAGGCATTCATGTTCAAGGAGAGTGTCAAATGTAAAGGTCACACTCCATTGCAAAGCAAACACCAAATTACCACAATACTACAGTGTTGAGCTTTGTTGAGCTAAGTAAATGCACGTAAAAAACTTTTCCACAAATTGTTAGGTAAGGATATTATAATGTCATCCCTCATGGAATTTGATGTGTATAATAGTTCAAAGATGGAGTCCACCTATTGAATAATGTTTTCTTAGATGATGATGGCAATGGAATGTGGAAAAATGTTTTCTCCGTGCATGTCAAGATGGATAATCTAATTCTGAATTGTTAGAATGTAAAACGTACATATTATTGTACATATCAGAAGAAAATAAAGATGCGAATCTCATTATAAATTGTTGAGGGTTTAGGATTTAGTAGTCTCATTTTCTTTGATTGGCATTCCTTCATCAAGTGGATACATTATTTGTCCTAGGTAACATGTGAGAGGGTTTAGGGTTTAGGTTTTAGTGTTTCGAGGTTTAAGGTTTAGTATTTAGGATTTTGGGCTTAGTTTAGGATTTAGGAGTCTAGTATTTAGCATTTAGTATTTAGTGTTCACACAAGGAGCTTATAAAAGAATCCTACATAGGAAAATTCTTGGAATGTAAGAAACTCTCTAGTATTTCCTAGGTAGCTACATAAGTGTTTTCTACATATAGCTAGGAAATTACATTTCCCCCATCTCATAGTAGGGATCCTAGGTATCAATATATGAATCTCCCACATATAAATAGGGAGTTTTATTCCACACATCTTGAACCAGGTAGTATCTATGGGTCATATAACAAGCAAATCTAGTTCCCCATATACCATCACAAGGAATTACAAGTCACACAATTCGGGAATTCAATTCCCTATATCCCATAATAGAGAATTACAAGTAGCCATACCAAGATATACTTTGTGGAAAAGGGTTACCATAAAAATTAGGGTTAAACTAATAGCCACTCAATCCCATGCTAGCTACACATTCTCAAAAATAATCTATGTTAACTTTCTCATAGATTGATGATTGGTTAGAAACTAATTTTATAGTGGAGTCTTGTTTATATGAGTAATGTTTTTGCATGAGTAATTATAGGTACAAAAGGTCATCCATGCCGGAACGTATATTGCATAACTTCAAAAAGAATCGCGGCTAGTATCATGAAAACGAAACTTGAACCCTCAATTTGTATATTGGAACAATTAGATTGAAACAAGATGTTGTTGCTGGGTGTTTTAACACAAAAGTAACTACCATATTTCTTGATTTTTTTAACATGTGTTTTCATTTGTTTCTTTTGGATTGGTTAATACATTAGGTATGTGGTTTTTTATAGAGAAACCAAGATATTTATCGTGATGATAAATGTGTTATATAGATAGTTTGATAGGACTTTCATATCATTCTCAAAACAAGATGTAACCTTCAACTCTTATATTTAGAATTTCTCTTCTCTTTCTCTTTTGAAAATAATTTTGGGTATCTTAGGCTTATTTGTATTTGAACTTTAGAGTATAATTATCCTCAAGAGAAAGACAAAATGAAAGTGTGGATATCTTAATACTTAATAGTTATATGTTTGTTATGCTTTGTGGTTGAAAATTTTAATTAGTAAGAGAGATAGTCTCCCCAATTAGCATATCAATAGGTGCATTTTTTTGTATGTTTATAGAAGCGCTTAAAAGTATGTTTTTGACTAGTTTAATATGGAGTTTCTAACAAAAAAATTAGAAGCATCTTACTAAGTAAATTTACATAAATATACTTATAAATATAAGCTACTCAAGTTTAATGGATTCATTCATGAGAATGTGGCAATATAGTTGTGGTACTAGACCCTACACTTCCAAGAAAAATCATGGTAAGGAACTCAATGGAGATCATGCACTCTCTATATACTTACAATTTACTGATTAGATCTTTAGAGAAGAGAGATTTGGATTTAGCATTAATGGCTTAGTGTTTAGATTTTAGTGCTTAGAGTCTAGCGCTTTGTTTAGGGTTTAGATATTACTAATTAAGGTTTAGAGTTTAGGGTTTAGTTTTGTCCTATGCTTCAATGGGTAGTTCTTCACAAGGCGGATACATTATTTGATAAGGTACCATGCGAGAGAGTTCAGGGTTTTGTGTTTTGTGTTTAGGGTTGAGAGTTTCGGATTTAGGGTTTAGGGTTAGGTTTTAGGATTTACATTTCGTATTTAGGATTTAGTATTCAGATTTTAAGTTTTAGTATTTACGGTTTAAAGTTTTGCTAGTTTTAGGGTTTAGAACTCTAATGTGCTTTGATGGGTAGTGCCTCATAAAGTGGATATATTTTTTGCCAAGACAAAACATGAGAGGAAAATTCCCAAAGTTGATATGTAGGACAACATCAAAGCTATGAGTATCTTTAAGTACTAGGCCATGAAAGGGGGATCTATACTGCAATACCGAAGAATACATGCATTTCTCCTGAGCTTGAGTATACCAATCATTAATGTTAGAGTGGATACGTATAATACTTTTACAAATACTTATCAAAGCCTTTACTTCGTCATCCAAACAAGTACGAATATCAATATGAAATATAATATATACTAGGCATTCATGTTCAAGGAGAGTGTCAAATGTAAAGGTCACACTCCATTGCAAAGCAAACACCAAATTACCACAATACTACAGTGTTGAGCTTTGTTGAGCTAAGTAAATGCACGTAAAAAACTTTTCCACAAATTGTTAGGTAAGGATATTATAATGTCATCCCTCATGGAATTTGATGTGTATAATAGTTCAAAGATGGAGTCCACCTATTGAATAATGTTTTCTTAGATGATGATGGCAATGGAATGTGGAAAAATGTTTTCTCCGTGCATGTCAAGATGGATAATCTAATTCTGAATTGTTAGAATGTAAAACGTACATATTATTGTACATATCAGAAGAAAATAAAGATGCGAATCTCATTATAAATTGTTGAGGGTTTAGGATTTAGTAGTCTCATTTTCTTTGATTGGCATTCCTTCATCAAGTGGATACATTATTTGTCCTAGGTAACATGTGAGAGGGTTTAGGGTTTAGGTTTTAGTGTTTCGAGGTTTAAGGTTTAGTATTTAGGATTTTGGGCTTAGTTTAGGATTTAGGAGTCTAGTATTTAGCATTTAGTATTTAGTGTTCACACAAGGAGCTTATAAAAGAATCCTACATAGGAAAATTCTTGGAATGTAAGAAACTCTCTAGTATTTCCTAGGTAGCTACATAAGTGTTTTCTACATATAGCTAGGAAATTACATTTCCCCCATCTCATAGTAGGGATCCTAGGTATCAATATATGAATCTCCCACATATAAATAGGGAGTTTTATTCCACACATCTTGAACCAGGTAGTATCTATGGGTCATATAACAAGCAAATCTAGTTCCCCATATACCATCACAAGGAATTACAAGTCACACAATTCGGGAATTCAATTCCCTATATCCCATAATAGAGAATTACAAGTAGCCATACCAAGATATACTTTGTGGAAAAGGGTTACCATAAAAATTAGGGTTAAACTAATAGCCACTCAATCCCATGCTAGCTACACATTCTCAAAAATAATCTATGTTAACTTTCTCATAGATTGATGATTGGTTAGAAACTAATTTTATAGTGGAGTCTTGTTTATATGAGTAATGTTTTTGCATGAGTAATTATAGGTACAAAAGGTCATCCATGCCGGAACGTATATTGCATAACTTCAAAAAGAATCGCGGCTAGTATCATGAAAACGAAACTTGAACCCTCAATTTGTATATTGGAACAATTAGATTGAAACAAGATGTTGTTGCTGGGTGTTTTAACACAAAAGTAACTACCATATTTCTTGATTTTTTTAACATGTGTTTTCATTTGTTTCTTTTGGATTGGTTAATACATTAGGTATGTGGTTTTTTATAGAGAAACCAAGATATTTATCGTGATGATAAATGTGTTATATAGATAGTTTGATAGGACTGTCATATCATTCTCAAAACAAGATGTAACCTTCAACTCTTATATTTAGAATTTCTCTTCTCTTTCTCTTTTGAAAATAATTTTGGGTATCTTAGGCTTATTTGTATTTGAACTTTAGAGTATAATTATCCTCAAGAGAAAGACAAAATGAAAGTGTGGATATCTTAATACTTAATAGTTATATGTTTGTTATGCTTTGTGGTTGAAAATTTTAATTAGTAAGAGAGATAGTCTCCCCAATTAGCATATCAATAGGTGCATTTTTTTGTATGTTTATAGAAGCGCTTAAAAGTATGTTTTTGACTAGTTTAATATGGAGTTTCTAACAAAAAAATTAAAAGCATCTTACTAAGTAAATTTACGTAAATATACTTATAAATATAAGCTACTCAAGTTTAATGGATTCATTCATGAGAATGTGGCAATATAGTTGTGGTACTAGACCCTACACTTCCAAGAAAAATCATGGTAAGGAACTCAATGGAGATCATGCACTCTCTATATACTTACAATTTACTCATTAGATCTTTAGAGAAGAGAGATTTGGATTTAGCATTAATGGCTTAGTGTTTAGATTTTAGTGCTTAGAGTCTAGCGCTTTGTTTAGGGTTTAGATATTACTAATTAAGGTTTAGAGTTTAGGGTTTAGTTTTGTCCTATGCTTCAATGGGTAGTTCTTCACAAGGCGGATACATTATTTGATAAGGTACCATGCGAGAGAGTTCAGGGTTTTGTGTTTTGTGTTTAGGGTTGAGAGTTTCGGATTTAGGGTTTAGGGTTAGGTTTTAGGATTTACATTTCGTATTTAGGATTTAGTATTCAGATTTTAAGTTTTAGTATTTACGGTTTAAAGTTTTGCTAGTTTTAGGGTTTAGAACTCTAATGTGCTTTGATGGGTAGTGCCTCATAAAGTGGATATATTTTTTGCCAAGACAAAACATGAGAGGAAAATTCCCAAAGTTGATATGTAGGACAACATCAAAGCTATGAGTATCTTTAAGTACTAGGCCATGAAAGGGGGATCTATACTGCAATACCGAAGAATACATGCATTTCTCCTGAGCTTGAGTATACCAATCATTAATGTTAGAGTGGATACGTATAATACTTTTACAAATACTTATCAAAGCCTTTACTTCGTCATCCAAACAAGTACGAATATCAATATGAAATATAATATATACTAGGCATTCATGTTCAAGGAGAGTGTCAAATGTAAAGGTCACACTCCATTGCAAAGCAAACACCAAATTACCACAATACTACAGTGTTGAGCTTTGTTGAGCTAAGTAAATGCACGTAAAAAACTTTTCCACAAATTGTTAGGTAAGGATATTATAATGTCATCCCTCATGGAATTTGATGTGTATAATAGTTCAAAGATGGAGTCCACCTATTGAATAATGTTTTCTTAGATGATGATGGCAATGGAATGTGGAAAAATGTTTTCTCCGTGCATGTCAAGATGGATAATCTAATTCTGAATTGTTAGAATGTAAAACGTACATATTATTGTACATATCAGAAGAAAATAAAGATGCGAATCTCATTATAAATTGTTGAGGGTTTAGGATTTAGTAGTCTCATTTTCTTTGATTGGCATTCCTTCATCAAGTGGATACATTATTTGTCCTAGGTAACATGTGAGAGGGTTTAGGGTTTAGGTTTTAGTGTTTCGAGGTTTAAGGTTTAGTATTTAGGATTTTGGGCTTAGTTTAGGATTTAGGAGTCTAGTATTTAGCATTTAGTATTTAGTGTTCACACAAGGAGCTTATAAAAGAATCCTACATAGGAAAATTCTTGGAATGTAAGAAACTCTCTAGTATTTCCTAGGTAGCTACATAAGTGTTTTCTACATATAGCTAGGAAATTACATTTCCCCCATCTCATAGTAGGGATCCTAGGTATCAATATATGAATCTCCCACATATAAATAGGGAGTTTTATTCCACACATCTTGAACCAGGTAGTATCTATGGGTCATATAACAAGCAAATCTAGTTCCCCATATACCATCACAAGGAATTACAAGTCACACAATTCGGGAATTCAATTCCCTATATCCCATAATAGAGAATTACAAGTAGCCATACCAAGATATACTTTGTGGAAAAGGGTTACCATAAAAATTAGGGTTAAACTAATAGCCACTCAATCCCATGCTAGCTACACATTCTCAAAAATAATCTATGTTAACTTTCTCATAGATTGATGATTGGTTAGAAACTAATTTTATAGTGGAGTCTTGTTTATATGAGTAATGTTTTTGCATGAGTAATTATAGGTACAAAAGGTCATCCATGCCGGAACGTATATTGCATAACTTCAAAAAGAATCGCGGCTAGTATCATGAAAACGAAACTTGAACCCTCAATTTGTATATTGGAACAATTAGATTGAAACAAGATGTTGTTGCTGGGTGTTTTAACACAAAAGTAACTACCATATTTCTTGATTTTTTTAACATGTGTTTTCATTTGTTTCTTTTGGATTGGTTAATACATTAGGTATGTGGTTTTTTATAGAGAAACCAAGATATTTATCGTGATGATAAATGTGTTATATAGATAGTTTGATAGGACTGTCATATCATTCTCAAAACAAGATGTAACCTTCAACTCTTATATTTAGAATTTCTCTTCTCTTTCTCTTTTGAAAATAATTTTGGGTATCTTAGGCTTATTTGTATTTGAACTTTAGAGTATAATTATCCTCAAGAGAAAGACAAAATGAAAGTGTGGATATCTTAATACTTAATAGTTATATGTTTGTTATGCTTTGTGGTTGAAAATTTTAATTAGTAAGAGAGATAGTCTCCCCAATTAGCATATCAATAGGTGCATTTTTTTGTATGTTTATAGAAGCGCTTAAAAGTATGTTTTTGACTAGTTTAATATGGAGTTTCTAACAAAAAAATTAAAAGCATCTTACTAAGTAAATTTACGTAAATATACTTATAAATATAAGCTACTCAAGTTTAATGGATTCATTCATGAGAATGTGGCAATATAGTTGTGGTACTAGACCCTACACTTCCAAGAAAAATCATGGTAAGGAACTCAATGGAGATCATGCACTCTCTATATACTTACAATTTACTCATTAGATCTTTAGAGAAGAGAGATTTGGATTTAGCATTAATGGCTTAGTGTTTAGATTTTAGTGCTTAGAGTCTAGCGCTTTGTTTAGGGTTTAGATATTACTAATTAAGGTTTAGAGTTTAGGGTTTAGTTTTGTCCTATGCTTCAATGGGTAGTTCTTCACAAGGCGGATACATTATTTGATAAGGTACCATGCGAGAGAGTTCAGGGTTTTGTGTTTTGTGTTTAGGGTTGAGAGTTTCGGATTTAGGGTTTAGGGTTAGGTTTTAGGATTTACATTTCGTATTTAGGATTTAGTATTCAGATTTTAAGTTTTAGTATTTACGGTTTAAAGTTTTGCTAGTTTTAGGGTTTAGAACTCTAATGTGCTTTGATGGGTAGTGCCTCATAAAGTGGATATATTTTTTGCCAAGACAAAACATGAGAGGAAAATTCCCAAAGTTGATATGTAGGACAACATCAAAGCTATGAGTATCTTTAAGTACTAGGCCATGAAAGGGGGATCTATACTGCAATACCGAAGAATACATGCATTTCTCCTGAGCTTGAGTATACCAATCATTAATGTTAGAGTGGATACGTATAATACTTTTACAAATACTTATCAAAGCCTTTACTTCGTCATCCAAACAAGTACGAATATCAATATGAAATATAATATATACTAGGCATTCATGTTCAAGGAGAGTGTCAAATGTAAAGGTCACACTCCATTGCAAAGCAAACACCAAATTACCACAATACTACAGTGTTGAGCTTTGTTGAGCTAAGTAAATGCACGTAAAAAACTTTTCCACAAATTGTTAGGTAAGGATATTATAATGTCATCCCTCATGGAATTTGATGTGTATAATAGTTCAAAGATGGAGTCCACCTATTGAATAATGTTTTCTTAGATGATGATGGCAATGGAATGTGGAAAAATGTTTTCTCCGTGCATGTCAAGATGGATAATCTAATTCTGAATTGTTAGAATGTAAAACGTACATATTATTGTACATATCAGAAGAAAATAAAGATGCGAATCTCATTATAAATTGTTGAGGGTTTAGGATTTAGTAGTCTCATTTTCTTTGATTGGCATTCCTTCATCAAGTGGATACATTATTTGTCCTAGGTAACATGTGAGAGGGTTTAGGGTTTAGGTTTTAGTGTTTCGAGGTTTAAGGTTTAGTATTTAGGATTTTGGGCTTAGTTTAGGATTTAGGAGTCTAGTATTTAGCATTTAGTATTTAGTGTTCACACAAGGAGCTTATAAAAGAATCCTACATAGGAAAATTCTTGGAATGTAAGAAACTCTCTAGTATTTCCTAGGTAGCTACATAAGTGTTTTCTACATATAGCTAGGAAATTACATTTCCCCCATCTCATAGTAGGGATCCTAGGTATCAATATATGAATCTCCCACATATAAATAGGGAGTTTTATTCCACACATCTTGAACCAGGTAGTATCTATGGGTCATATAACAAGCAAATCTAGTTCCCCATATACCATCACAAGGAATTACAAGTCACACAATTCGGGAATTCAATTCCCTATATCCCATAATAGAGAATTACAAGTAGCCATACCAAGATATACTTTGTGGAAAAGGGTTACCATAAAAATTAGGGTTAAACTAATAGCCACTCAATCCCATGCTAGCTACACATTCTCAAAAATAATCTATGTTAACTTTCTCATAGATTGATGATTGGTTAGAAACTAATTTTATAGTGGAGTCTTGTTTATATGAGTAATGTTTTTGCATGAGTAATTATAGGTACAAAAGGTCATCCATGCCGGAACGTATATTGCATAACTTCAAAAAGAATCGCGGCTAGTATCATGAAAACGAAACTTGAACCCTCAATTTGTATATTGGAACAATTAGATTGAAACAAGATGTTGTTGCTGGGTGTTTTAACACAAAAGTAACTACCATATTTCTTGATTTTTTTAACATGTGTTTTCATTTGTTTCTTTTGGATTGGTTAATACATTAGGTATGTGGTTTTTTATAGAGAAACCAAGATATTTATCGTGATGATAAATGTGTTATATAGATAGTTTGATAGGACTGTCATATCATTCTCAAAACAAGATGTAACCTTCAACTCTTATATTTAGAATTTCTCTTCTCTTTCTCTTTTGAAAATAATTTTGGGTATCTTAGGCTTATTTGTATTTGAACTTTAGAGTATAATTATCCTCAAGAGAAAGACAAAATGAAAGTGTGGATATCTTAATACTTAATAGTTATATGTTTGTTATGCTTTGTGGTTGAAAATTTTAATTAGTAAGAGAGATAGTCTCCCCAATTAGCATATCAATAGGTGCATTTTTTTGTATGTTTATAGAAGCGCTTAAAAGTATGTTTTTGACTAGTTTAATATGGAGTTTCTAACAAAAAAATTAAAAGCATCTTACTAAGTAAATTTACGTAAATATACTTATAAATATAAGCTACTCAAGTTTAATGGATTCATTCATGAGAATGTGGCAATATAGTTGTGGTACTAGACCCTACACTTCCAAGAAAAATCATGGTAAGGAACTCAATGGAGATCATGCACTCTCTATATACTTACAATTTACTCATTAGATCTTTAGAGAAGAGAGATTTGGATTTAGCATTAATGGCTTAGTGTTTAGATTTTAGTGCTTAGAGTCTAGCGCTTTGTTTAGGGTTTAGATATTACTAATTAAGGTTTAGAGTTTAGGGTTTAGTTTTGTCCTATGCTTCAATGGGTAGTTCTTCACAAGGCGGATACATTATTTGATAAGGTACCATGCGAGAGAGTTCAGGGTTTTGTGTTTTGTGTTTAGGGTTGAGAGTTTCGGATTTAGGGTTTAGGGTTAGGTTTTAGGATTTACATTTCGTATTTAGGATTTAGTATTCAGATTTTAAGTTTTAGTATTTACGGTTTAAAGTTTTGCTAGTTTTAGGGTTTAGAACTCTAATGTGCTTTGATGGGTAGTGCCTCATAAAGTGGATATATTTTTTGCCAAGACAAAACATGAGAGGAAAATTCCCAAAGTTGATATGTAGGACAACATCAAAGCTATGAGTATCTTTAAGTACTAGGCCATGAAAGGGGGATCTATACTGCAATACCGAAGAATACATGCATTTCTCCTGAGCTTGAGTATACCAATCATTAATGTTAGAGTGGATACGTATAATACTTTTACAAATACTTATCAAAGCCTTTACTTCGTCATCCAAACAAGTACGAATATCAATATGAAATATAATATATACTAGGCATTCATGTTCAAGGAGAGTGTCAAATGTAAAGGTCACACTCCATTGCAAAGCAAACACCAAATTACCACAATACTACAGTGTTGAGCTTTGTTGAGCTAAGTAAATGCACGTAAAAAACTTTTCCACAAATTGTTAGGTAAGGATATTATAATGTCATCCCTCATGGAATTTGATGTGTATAATAGTTCAAAGATGGAGTCCACCTATTGAATAATGTTTTCTTAGATGATGATGGCAATGGAATGTGGAAAAATGTTTTCTCCGTGCATGTCAAGATGGATAATCTAATTCTGAATTGTTAGAATGTAAAACGTACATATTATTGTACATATCAGAAGAAAATAAAGATGCGAATCTCATTATAAATTGTTGAGGGTTTAGGATTTAGTAGTCTCATTTTCTTTGATTGGCATTCCTTCATCAAGTGGATACATTATTTGTCCTAGGTAACATGTGAGAGGGTTTAGGGTTTAGGTTTTAGTGTTTCGAGGTTTAAGGTTTAGTATTTAGGATTTTGGGCTTAGTTTAGGATTTAGGAGTCTAGTATTTAGCATTTAGTATTTAGTGTTCACACAAGGAGCTTATAAAAGAATCCTACATAGGAAAATTCTTGGAATGTAAGAAACTCTCTAGTATTTCCTAGGTAGCTACATAAGTGTTTTCTACATATAGCTAGGAAATTACATTTCCCCCATCTCATAGTAGGGATCCTAGGTATCAATATATGAATCTCCCACATATAAATAGGGAGTTTTATTCCACACATCTTGAACCAGGTAGTATCTATGGGTCATATAACAAGCAAATCTAGTTCCCCATATACCATCACAAGGAATTACAAGTCACACAATTCGGGAATTCAATTCCCTATATCCCATAATAGAGAATTACAAGTAGCCATACCAAGATATACTTTGTGGAAAAGGGTTACCATAAAAATTAGGGTTAAACTAATAGCCACTCAATCCCATGCTAGCTACACATTCTCAAAAATAATCTATGTTAACTTTCTCATAGATTGATGATTGGTTAGAAACTAATTTTATAGTGGAGTCTTGTTTATATGAGTAATGTTTTTGCATGAGTAATTATAGGTACAAAAGGTCATCCATGCCGGAACGTATATTGCATAACTTCAAAAAGAATCGCGGCTAGTATCATGAAAACGAAACTTGAACCCTCAATTTGTATATTGGAACAATTAGATTGAAACAAGATGTTGTTGCTGGGTGTTTTAACACAAAAGTAACTACCATATTTCTTGATTTTTTTAACATGTGTTTTCATTTGTTTCTTTTGGATTGGTTAATACATTAGGTATGTGGTTTTTTATAGAGAAACCAAGATATTTATCGTGATGATAAATGTGTTATATAGATAGTTTGATAGGACTGTCATATCATTCTCAAAACAAGATGTAACCTTCAACTCTTATATTTAGAATTTCTCTTCTCTTTCTCTTTTGAAAATAATTTTGGGTATCTTAGGCTTATTTGTATTTGAACTTTAGAGTATAATTATCCTCAAGAGAAAGACAAAATGAAAGTGTGGATATCTTAATACTTAATAGTTATATGTTTGTTATGCTTTGTGGTTGAAAATTTTAATTAGTAAGAGAGATAGTCTCCCCAATTAGCATATCAATAGGTGCATTTTTTTGTATGTTTATAGAAGCGCTTAAAAGTATGTTTTTGACTAGTTTAATATGGAGTTTCTAACAAAAAAATTAAAAGCATCTTACTAAGTAAATTTACGTAAATATACTTATAAATATAAGCTACTCAAGTTTAATGGATTCATTCATGAGAATGTGGCAATATAGTTGTGGTACTAGACCCTACACTTCCAAGAAAAATCATGGTAAGGAACTCAATGGAGATCATGCACTCTCTATATACTTACAATTTACTCATTAGATCTTTAGAGAAGAGAGATTTGGATTTAGCATTAATGGCTTAGTGTTTAGATTTTAGTGCTTAGAGTCTAGCGCTTTGTTTAGGGTTTAGATATTACTAATTAAGGTTTAGAGTTTAGGGTTTAGTTTTGTCCTATGCTTCAATGGGTAGTTCTTCACAAGGCGGATACATTATTTGATAAGGTACCATGCGAGAGAGTTCAGGGTTTTGTGTTTTGTGTTTAGGGTTGAGAGTTTCGGATTTAGGGTTTAGGGTTAGGTTTTAGGATTTACATTTCGTATTTAGGATTTAGTATTCAGATTTTAAGTTTTAGTATTTACGGTTTAAAGTTTTGCTAGTTTTAGGGTTTAGAACTCTAATGTGCTTTGATGGGTAGTGCCTCATAAAGTGGATATATTTTTTGCCAAGACAAAACATGAGAGGAAAATTCCCAAAGTTGATATGTAGGACAACATCAAAGCTATGAGTATCTTTAAGTACTAGGCCATGAAAGGGGGATCTATACTGCAATACCGAAGAATACATGCATTTCTCCTGAGCTTGAGTATACCAATCATTAATGTTAGAGTGGATACGTATAATACTTTTACAAATACTTATCAAAGCCTTTACTTCGTCATCCAAACAAGTACGAATATCAATATGAAATATAATATATACTAGGCATTCATGTTCAAGGAGAGTGTCAAATGTAAAGGTCACACTCCATTGCAAAGCAAACACCAAATTACCACAATACTACAGTGTTGAGCTTTGTTGAGCTAAGTAAATGCACGTAAAAAACTTTTCCACAAATTGTTAGGTAAGGATATTATAATGTCATCCCTCATGGAATTTGATGTGTATAATAGTTCAAAGATGGAGTCCACCTATTGAATAATGTTTTCTTAGATGATGATGGCAATGGAATGTGGAAAAATGTTTTCTCCGTGCATGTCAAGATGGATAATCTAATTCTGAATTGTTAGAATGTAAAACGTACATATTATTGTACATATCAGAAGAAAATAAAGATGCGAATCTCATTATAAATTGTTGAGGGTTTAGGATTTAGTAGTCTCATTTTCTTTGATTGGCATTCCTTCATCAAGTGGATACATTATTTGTCCTAGGTAACATGTGAGAGGGTTTAGGGTTTAGGTTTTAGTGTTTCGAGGTTTAAGGTTTAGTATTTAGGATTTTGGGCTTAGTTTAGGATTTAGGAGTCTAGTATTTAGCATTTAGTATTTAGTGTTCACACAAGGAGCTTATAAAAGAATCCTACATAGGAAAATTCTTGGAATGTAAGAAACTCTCTAGTATTTCCTAGGTAGCTACATAAGTGTTTTCTACATATAGCTAGGAAATTACATTTCCCCCATCTCATAGTAGGGATCCTAGGTATCAATATATGAATCTCCCACATATAAATAGGGAGTTTTATTCCACACATCTTGAACCAGGTAGTATCTATGGGTCATATAACAAGCAAATCTAGTTCCCCATATACCATCACAAGGAATTACAAGTCACACAATTCGGGAATTCAATTCCCTATATCCCATAATAGAGAATTACAAGTAGCCATACCAAGATATACTTTGTGGAAAAGGGTTACCATAAAAATTAGGGTTAAACTAATAGCCACTCAATCCCATGCTAGCTACACATTCTCAAAAATAATCTATGTTAACTTTCTCATAGATTGATGATTGGTTAGAAACTAATTTTATAGTGGAGTCTTGTTTATATGAGTAATGTTTTTGCATGAGTAATTATAGGTACAAAAGGTCATCCATGCCGGAACGTATATTGCATAACTTCAAAAAGAATCGCGGCTAGTATCATGAAAACGAAACTTGAACCCTCAATTTGTATATTGGAACAATTAGATTGAAACAAGATGTTGTTGCTGGGTGTTTTAACACAAAAGTAACTACCATATTTCTTGATTTTTTTAACATGTGTTTTCATTTGTTTCTTTTGGATTGGTTAATACATTAGGTATGTGGTTTTTTATAGAGAAACCAAGATATTTATCGTGATGATAAATGTGTTATATAGATAGTTTGATAGGACTGTCATATCATTCTCAAAACAAGATGTAACCTTCAACTCTTATATTTAGAATTTCTCTTCTCTTTCTCTTTTGAAAATAATTTTGGGTATCTTAGGCTTATTTGTATTTGAACTTTAGAGTATAATTATCCTCAAGAGAAAGACAAAATGAAAGTGTGGATATCTTAATACTTAATAGTTATATGTTTGTTATGCTTTGTGGTTGAAAATTTTAATTAGTAAGAGAGATAGTCTCCCCAATTAGCATATCAATAGGTGCATTTTTTTGTATGTTTATAGAAGCGCTTAAAAGTATGTTTTTGACTAGTTTAATATGGAGTTTCTAACAAAAAAATTAAAAGCATCTTACTAAGTAAATTTACGTAAATATACTTATAAATATAAGCTACTCAAGTTTAATGGATTCATTCATGAGAATGTGGCAATATAGTTGTGGTACTAGACCCTACACTTCCAAGAAAAATCATGGTAAGGAACTCAATGGAGATCATGCACTCTCTATATACTTACAATTTACTCATTAGATCTTTAGAGAAGAGAGATTTGGATTTAGCATTAATGGCTTAGTGTTTAGATTTTAGTGCTTAGAGTCTAGCGCTTTGTTTAGGGTTTAGATATTACTAATTAAGGTTTAGAGTTTAGGGTTTAGTTTTGTCCTATGCTTCAATGGGTAGTTCTTCACAAGGCGGATACATTATTTGATAAGGTACCATGCGAGAGAGTATTGGGTTTTGTGTTTTGTGTTTAGGGTTGAGAGTTTCGGATTTAGGGTTTAGGGTTAGGTTTTAGGATTTACATTTCGTATTTAGGATTTAGTATTCAGATTTTAAGTTTTAGTATTTACGGTTTAAAGTTTTGCTAGTTTTAGGGTTTAGAACTCTAATGTGCTTTGATGGGTAGTGCCTCATAAAGTGGATATATTTTTTGCCAAGACAAAACATGAGAGGAAAATTCCCAAAGTTGATATGTAGGACAACATCAAAGCTATGAGTATCTTTAAGTACTAGGCATGAAAGGGGGATCTATACTGCAATACCGAAGAATACATGCATTTCTCCTGAGCTTGAGTATACCAATCATTAATGTTAGAGTGGATACGTATAATACTTTTACAAATACTTATCAAAGCCTTTACTTCGTCATCCAAACAAGTACGAATATCAATATGAAATATAATATATACTAGGCATTCATGTTCAAGGAGAGTGTCAAATGTAAAGGTCACACTCCATTGCAAAGCAAACACCAAATTACCACAATACTACAGTGTTGAGCTTTGTTGAGCTAAGTAAATGCACGTAAAAAACTTTTCCACAAATTGTTAGGTAAGGATATTATAATGTCATCCCTCATGGAATTTGATGTGTATAATAGTTCAAAGATGGAGTCCACCTATTGAATAATGTTTTCTTAGATGATGATGGCAATGGAATGTGGAAAAATGTTTTCTCCGTGCATGTCAAGATGGATAATCTAATTCTGAATTGTTAGAATGTAAAACGTACATATTATTGTACATATCAGAAGAAAATAAAGATGCAAATCTCATTATAAATTGTTGAGGGTTTAGGATTTAGTAGTCTCATTTTCTTTGATTGGCATTCCTTCATCAAGTGGATACATTATTTGTCCTAGGTAACATGTGAGAGGGTTTAGGGTTTAGGTTTTAGTGTTTCGAGGTTTAAGGTTTAGTATTTAGGATTTTGGGCTTAGTTTAGGATTTAGGAGTCTAGTATTTAGCATTTAGTATTTAGTGTTCACACAAGGAGCTTATAAAAGAATCCTACATAGGAAAATTCTTGGAATGTAAGAAACTCTCTAGTATTTCCTAGGTAGCTACATAAGTGTTTTCTACATATAGCTAGGAAATTACATTTCCCCCATCTCATAGTAGGGATCCTAGGTATCAATATATGAATCTCCCACATATAAATAGGGAGTTTTATTCCACACATCTTGAACCAGGTAGTATCTATGGGTCATATAACAAGCAAATCTAGTTCCCCATATACCATCACAAGGAATTACAAGTCACACAATTCGGGAATTCAATTCCCTATATCCCATAATAGAGAATTACAAGTAGCCATACCAAGATATACTTTGTGGAAAAGGGTTACCATAAAAATTAGGGTTAAACTAATAGCCACTCAATCCCATGCTAGCTACACATTCTCAAAAATAATCTATGTTAACTTTCTCATAGATTGATGATTGGTTAGAAACTAATTTTATAGTGGAGTCTTGTTTATATGAGTAATGTTTTTGCATGAGTAATTATAGGTACAAAAGGTCATCCATGCCGGAACGTATATTGCATAACTTCAAAAAGAATCGCGGCTAGTATCATGAAAACGAAACTTGAACCCTCAATTTGTATATTGGAACAATTAGATTGAAACAAGATGTTGTTGCTGGGTGTTTTAACACAAAAGTAACTACCATATTTCTTGATTTTTTTAACATGTGTTTTCATTTGTTTCTTTTGGATTGGTTAATACATTAGGTATGTGGTTTTTTATAGAGAAACCAAGATATTTATCGTGATGATAAATGTGTTATATAGATAGTTTGATAGGACTGTCATATCATTCTCAAAACAAGATGTAACCTTCAACTCTTATATTTAGAATTTCTCTTCTCTTTCTCTTTTGAAAATAATTTTGGGTATCTTAGGCTTATTTGTATTTGAACTTTAGAGTATAATTATCCTCAAGAGAAAGACAAAATGAAAGTGTGGATATCTTAATACTTAATAGTTATATGTTTGTTATGCTTTGTGGTTGAAAATTTTAATTAGTAAGAGAGATAGTCTCCCCAATTAGCATATCAATAGGTGCATTTTTTTGTATGTTTATAGAAGCCCTTAAAAGTATGTTTTTGACTAGTTTAATATGGAGTTTCTAACAAAAAAATTAAAAGCATCTTACTAAGTAAATTTACATAAATATACTTATAAATATAAGCTACTCAAGTTTAATGGATTCATTCATGAGAATGTGGCAATATAGTTGTGGTACTAGACCCTACACTTCCAAGAAAAATCATGGTAAGGAACTCAATGGAGATCATGCACTCTCTATATACTTACAATTTACTCATTAGATCTTTAGAGAAGAGAGATTTGGATTTAGCATTAATGGCTTAGTGTTTAGATTTTAGTGCTTAGAGTCTAGCGCTTTGTTTAGGGTTTAGATATTACTAATTAAGGTTTAGAGTTTAGGGTTTAGTTTTGTCCTATGCTTCAATGGGTAGTTCTTCACAAGGCGGATACATTATTTGATAAGGTACCATGTGAGAGAGTTCAGGGTTTTGTGTTTTGTGTTTAGGGTTGAGAGTTTCGGATTTAGGGTTTAGGGTTAGGTTTTAGGATTTACATTTCGTATTTAGGATTTAGTATTCAGATTTTAAGTTTTAGTATTTACGGTTTAAAGTTTTGCTAGTTTTAGGGTTTAGAACTCTAATGTGCTTTGATGGGTAGTGCCTCATAAAGTGGATATATTTTTTGCCAAGACAAAACATGAGAGGAAAATTCCCAAAGTTGATATGTAGGACAACATCAAAGCTATGAGTATCTTTAAGTTCTAGGTATGAAAGGGGGATCTATACTGCAATACTGAAGAATACATGCATTTCTCCTGAGCTTGAGTATACCAATCATTAATGTTAGAGCGGATACGTATAATACTTTTCCACAAATTAAGTTCTAAGTAAATGTATGTAAAAAACTTTTCCACAAATTGTTAGGTAAGGATATTATAATGCCATCCCTCATGGAATTTGATGTGTATAATAGTTCAAAGATGGAGTCCACCTATTGAGTAATGTTTTCTTAGATGATGATGTCAATCGAATGTGGAAAAATGTTTTCTCCGTGCATGTCAAGATGGATAAGCTAATTCTGAATTGTTAGAATGTAAAACATACATATTATTGTACATATCAGAAGAAAATAAAGATGCAAATCTCATTATAAATTGTTGAGGGTTTAGGATTTAGTAGTCTCATTTTCTTTGATTGGCATTCCTTCATCAAGTGGATACATTATTTGTCCTAGGTAACATGTGAGAGGGTTTAGGGTTTAGGTTTTAGTGTTTCGAGGTTTAAGGTTTAGTATTTAGGATTTTGGGCTTAGTTTAGGATTTAGGAGTCTAGTATTTAGCATTTAGTATTTAGTGTTCACACAAGGAGCTTATAAAAGAATCCTACATAGGAAAATTCTTGGAATGTAAGAAACTCTCTAGTATTTCCTAGGTAGCTACATAAGTGTTTTCTACATATAGCTAGGAAATTACATTTCCCCCATCTCATAGTAGGGATCCTAGGTATCAATATATGAATCTCCCACATATAAATAGGGAGTTTTATTCCACACATCTTGAACCAGGTAGTATCTATGGGTCATATAACAAGCAAATCTAGTTCCCCATATACCATCACAAGGAATTACAAGTCACACAATTCGGGAATTCAATTCCCTATATCCCATAATAGAGAATTACAAGTAGCCATACCAAGATATACTTTGTGGAAAAGGGTTACCATAAAAATTAGGGTTAAACTAATAGCCACTCAATCCCATGCTAGCTACACATTCTCAAAAATAATCTATGTTAACTTTCTCATAGATTGATGATTGGTTAGAAACTAATTTTATAGTGGAGTCTTGTTTATATGAGTAATGTTTTTGCATGAGTAATTATAGGTACAAAAGGTCATCCATGCCGGAACGTATATTGCATAACTTCAAAAAGAATCGCGGCTAGTATCATGAAAACGAAACTTGAACCCTCAATTTGTATATTGGAACAATTAGATTGAAACAAGATGTTGTTGCTGGGTGTTTTAACACAAAAGTAACTACCATATTTCTTGATTTTTTTAACATGTGTTTTCATTTGTTTCTTTTGGATTGGTTAATACATTAGGTATGTGGTTTTTTATAGAGAAACCAAGATATTTATCGTGATGATAAATGTGTTATATAGATAGTTTGATAGGACTGTCATATCATTCTCAAAACAAGATGTAACCTTCAACTCTTATATTTAGAATTTCTCTTCTCTTTCTCTTTTGAAAATAATTTTGGGTATCTTAGGCTTATTTGTATTTGAACTTTAGAGTATAATTATCCTCAAGAGAAAGACAAAATGAAAGTGTGGATATCTTAATACTTAATAGTTATATGTTTGTTATGCTTTGTGGTTGAAAATTTTAATTAGTAAGAGAGATAGTCTCCCCAATTAGCATATCAATAGGTGCATTTTTTTGTATGTTTATAGAAGCCCTTAAAAGTATGTTTTTGACTAGTTTAATATGGAGTTTCTAACAAAAAAATTAAAAGCATCTTACTAAGTAAATTTACATAAATATACTTATAAATATAAGCTACTCAAGTTTAATGGATTCATTCATGAGAATGTGGCAATATAGTTGTGGTACTAGACCCTACACTTCCAAGAAAAATCATGGTAAGGAACTCAATGGAGATCATGCACTCTCTATATACTTACAATTTACTCATTAGATCTTTAGAGAAGAGAGATTTGGATTTAGCATTAATGGCTTAGTGTTTAGATTTTAGTGCTTAGAGTCTAGCGCTTTGTTTAGGGTTTAGATATTACTAATTAAGGTTTAGAGTTTAGGGTTTAGTTTTGTCCTATGCTTCAATGGGTAGTTCTTCACAAGGCGGATACATTATTTGATAAGGTACCATGTGAGAGAGTTCAGGGTTTTGTGTTTTGTGTTTAGGGTTGAGAGTTTCGGATTTAGGGTTTAGGGTTAGGTTTTAGGATTTACATTTCGTATTTAGGATTTAGTATTCAGATTTTAAGTTTTAGTATTTACGGTTTAAAGTTTTGCTAGTTTTAGGGTTTAGAACTCTAATGTGCTTTGATGGGTAGTGCCTCATAAAGTGGATATATTTTTTGCCAAGACAAAACATGAGAGGAAAATTCCCAAAGTTGATATGTAGGACAACATCAAAGCTATGAGTATCTTTAAGTACTAGGCATGAAAGGGGGATCTATACTGCAATACCGAAGAATACATGCATTTCTCCTGAGCTTGAGTATACCAATCATTAATGTTAGAGTGGATACGTATAATACTTTTACAAATACTTATCAAAGCCTTTACTTCGTCATCCAAACAAGTACGAATATCAATATGAAATATAATATATACTAGGCATTCATGTTCAAGGAGAGTGTCAAATGTAAAGGTCACACTCCATTGCAAAGCAAACACCAAATTACCACAATACTACAGTGTTGACCTTTGTTGAGCTAAGTAAATGCACGTAAAAAACTTTTCCACAAATTGTTAGGTAAGGATATTATAATGTCATCCCTCATGGAATTTGATGTGTATAATAGTTCAAAGATGGAGTCCACCTATTGAATAATGTTTTCTTAGATGATGATGGCAATGGAATGTGGAAAAATGTTTTCTCCGTGCATGTCAAGATGGATAATCTAATTCTGAATTGTTAGAATGTAAAACGTACATATTATTGTACATATCAGAAGAAAATAAAGATGCAAATCTCATTATAAATTGTTGAGGGTTTAGGATTTAGTAGTCTCATTTTCTTTGATTGGCATTCCTTCATCAAGTGGATACATTATTTGTCCTAGGTAACATGTGAGAGGGTTTAGGGTTTAGGTTTTAGTGTTTCGAGGTTTAAGGTTTAGTATTTAGGATTTTGGGCTTAGTTTAGGATTTAGGAGTCTAGTATTTAGCATTTAGTATTTATTGTTCACACAAGGAGCTTATAAAAGAATCCTACATAGGAAAATTCTTGGAATGTAAGAAACTCTCTAGTATTTCCTAGGTAGCTACATAAGTGTTTTCTACATATAGCTAGGAAATTACATTTCCCCCATCTCATAGTAGGGATCCTAGGTATCAATATATGAATCTCCCACATATAAATAGGGAGTTTTATTCCACACATCTTGAACCAGGTAGTATCTATGGGTCATATAACAAGCAAATCTAGTTCCCCATATACCATCACAAGGAATTACAAGTCACACAATTCGGGAATTCAATTCCCTATATCCCATAATAGAGAATTACAAGTAGCCATACCAAGATATACTTTGTGGAAAAGGGTTACCATAAAAATTAGGGTTAAACTAATAACCACTCAATCCCATGCTAGCTACACATTCTCAAAAATAATCTATGTTAACTTTCTCATAGATTGATGATTGGTTAGAAACTAATTTTATAGTGGAGTCTTGTTTATATGAGTAATGTTTTTGCATGAGTAATTATAGGTACAAAAGGTCATCCATGCCGGAACGTATATTGCATAACTTCAAAAAGAATCGCGGCTAGTATCATGAAAACGAAACTTGAACCCTCAATTTGTATATTGGAACAATTAGATTGAAACAAGATGTTGTTGCTGGGTGTTTTAACACAAAAGTAACTACCATATTTCTTGATTTTTTTAACATGTGTTTTCATTTGTTTCTTTTGGATTGGTTAATACATTAGGTATGTGGTTTTTTATAGAGAAACCAAGATATTTATCGTGATGATAAATGTGTTATATAGATAGTTTGATAGGACTGTCATATCATTCTCAAAACAAGATGTAACCTTCAACTCTTATATTTAGAATTTCTCTTCTCTTTCTCTTTTGAAAATAATTTTGGGTATCTTAGGCTTATTTGTATTTGAACTTTAGAGTATAATTATCCTCAAGAGAAAGACAAAATGAAAGTGTGGATATCTTAATACTTAATAGTTATATGTTTGTTATGCTTTGTGGTTGAAAATTTTAATTAGTAAGAGAGATAGTCTCCCCAATTAGCATATCAATAGGTGCATTTTTTTGTATGTTTATAGAAGCCCTTAAAAGTATGTTTTTGACTAGTTTAATATGGAGTTTCTAACAAAAAAATTAAAAGCATCTTACTAAGTAAATTTACATAAATATACTTATAAATATAAGCTACTCAAGTTTAATGGATTCATTCATGAGAATGTGGCAATATAGTTGTGGTACTAGACCCTACACTTCCAAGAAAAATCATGGTAAGGAACTCAATGGAGATCATGCACTCTCTATATACTTACAATTTACTCATTAGATCTTTAGAGAAGAGAGATTTGGATTTAGCATTAATGGCTTAGTGTTTAGATTTTAGTGCTTAGAGTCTAGCGCTTTGTTTAGGGTTTAGATATTACTAATTAAGGTTTAGAGTTTAGGGTTTAGTTTTGTCCTATGCTTCAATGGGTAGTTCTTCACAAGGCGGATACATTATTTGATAAGGTACCATGTGAGAGAGTTCAGGGTTTTGTGTTTTGTGTTTAGGGTTGAGAGTTTCGGATTTAGGGTTTAGGGTTAGGTTTTAGGATTTACATTTCGTATTTAGGATTTAGTATTCAGATTTTAAGTTTTAGTATTTACGGTTTAAAGTTTTGCTAGTTTTAGGGTTTAGAACTCTAATGTGCTTTGATGGGTAGTGCCTCATAAAGTGGATATATTTTTTGCCAAGACAAAACATGAGAGGAAAATTCCCAAAGTTGATATGTAGGACAACATCAAAGCTATGAGTATCTTTAAGTTCTAGGTATGAAAGGGGGATCTATACTGCAATACTGAAGAATACATGCATTTCTCCTGAGCTTGAGTATACCAATCATTAATGTTAGAGCGGATACGTATAATACTTTTCCACAAATTAAGTTCTAAGTAAATGTATGTAAAAAACTTTTCCACAAATTGTTAGGTAAGGATATTATAATGCCATCCCTCATGGAATTTGATGTGTATAATAGTTCAAAGATGGAGTCCACCTATTGAGTAATGTTTTCTTAGATGATGATGTCAATCGAATGTGGAAAAATGTTTTCTCCGTGCATGTCAAGATGGATAAGCTAATTCTGAATTGTTAGAATGTAAAACATACATATTATTGTACATATCAGAAGAAAATAAAGATGCAAATCTCATTATAAATTGTTGAGGGTTTAGGATTTAGTAGTCTCATTTTCTTTGATTGGCATTCCTTCATCAAGTGGATACATTATTTGTCCTAGGTAACATGTGAGAGGGTTTAGGGTTTAGGTTTTAGTGTTTCGAGGTTTAAGGTTTAGTATTTAGGATTTTGGGCTTAGTTTAGGATTTAGGAGTCTAGTATTTAGCATTTAGTATTTAGTGTTCACACAAGGAGCTTATAAAAGAATCCTACATAGGAAAATTCTTGGAATGTAAGAAACTCTCTAGTATTTCCTAGGTAGCTACATAAGTGTTTTCTACATATAGCTAGGAAATTACATTTCCCCCATCTCATAGTAGGGATCCTAGGTATCAATATATGAATCTCCCACATATAAATAGGGAGTTTTATTCCACACATCTTGAACCAGGTAGTATCTATGGGTCATATAACAAGCAAATCTAGTTCCCCATATACCATCACAAGGAATTACAAGTCACACAATTCGGGAATTCAATTCCCTATATCCCATAATAGAGAATTACAAGTAGCCATACCAAGATATACTTTGTGGAAAAGGGTTACCATAAAAATTAGGGTTAAACTAATAGCCACTCAATCCCATGCTAGCTACACATTCTCAAAAATAATCTATGTTAACTTTCTCATAGATTGATGATTGGTTAGAAACTAATTTTATAGTGGAGTCTTGTTTATATGAGTAATGTTTTTGCATGAGTAATTATAGGTACAAAAGGTCATCCATGCCGGAACGTATATTGCATAACTTCAAAAAGAATCGCGGCTAGTATCATGAAAACGAAACTTGAACCCTCAATTTGTATATTGGAACAATTAGATTGAAACAAGATGTTGTTGCTGGGTGTTTTAACACAAAAGTAACTACCATATTTCTTGATTTTTTTAACATGTGTTTTCATTTGTTTCTTTTGGATTGGTTAATACATTAGGTATGTGGTTTTTTATAGAGAAACCAAGATATTTATCGTGATGATAAATGTGTTATATAGATAGTTTGATAGGACTGTCATATCATTCTCAAAACAAGATGTAACCTTCAACTCTTATATTTAGAATTTCTCTTCTCTTTCTCTTTTGAAAATAATTTTGGGTATCTTAGGCTTATTTGTATTTGAACTTTAGAGTATAATTATCCTCAAGAGAAAGACAAAATGAAAGTGTGGATATCTTAATACTTAATAGTTATATGTTTGTTATGCTTTGTGGTTGAAAATTTTAATTAGTAAGAGAGATAGTCTCCCCAATTAGCATATCAATAGGTGCATTTTTTTGTATGTTTATAGAAGCGCTTAAAAGTATGTTTTTGACTAGTTTAATATGGAGTTTCTAACAAAAAAATTAAAAGCATCTTACTAAGTAAATTTACGTAAATATACTTATAAATATAAGCTACTCAAGTTTAATGGATTCATTCATGAGAATGTGGCAATATAGTTGTGGTACTAGACCCTACACTTCCAAGAAAAATCATGGTAAGGAACTCAATGGAGATCATGCACTCTCTATATACTTACAATTTACTCATTAGATCTTTAGAGAAGAGAGATTTGGATTTAGCATTAATGGCTTAGTGTTTAGATTTTAGTGCTTAGAGTCTAGCGCTTTGTTTAGGGTTTAGATATTACTAATTAAGGTTTAGAGTTTAGGGTTTAGTTTTGTCCTATGCTTCAATGGGTAGTTCTTCACAAGGCGGATACATTATTTGATAAGGTACCATGTGAGAGAGTTCAGGGTTTTGTGTTTTGTGTTTAGGGTTGAGAGTTTCGGATTTAGGGTTTAGGGTTAGGTTTTAGGATTTACATTTCGTATTTAGGATTTAGTATTCAGATTTTAAGTTTTAGTATTTACGGTTTAAAGTTTTGCTAGTTTTAGGGTTTAGAACTCTAATGTGCTTTGATGGGTAGTGCCTCATAAAGTGGATATATTTTTTGCCAAGACAAAACATGAGAGGAAAATTCCCAAAGTTGATATGTAGGACAACATCAAAGCTATGAGTATCTTTAAGTACTAGGCATGAAAGGGGGATCTATACTGCAATACCGAAGAATACATGCATTTCTCCTGAGCTTGAGTATACCAATCATTAATGTTAGAGTGGATACGTATAATACTTTTACAAATACTTATCAAAGCCTTTACTTCGTCATCCAAACAAGTACGAATATCAATATGAAATATAATATATACTAGGCATTCATGTTCAAGGAGAGTGTCAAATGTAAAGGTCACACTCCATTGCAAAGCAAACACCAAATTACCACAATACTACAGTGTTGAGCTTTGTTGAGCTACGTAAATGCACGTAAAAAACTTTTCCACAAATTGTTAGGTAAGGATATTATAATGTCATCCCTCATGGAATTTGATGTGTATAATAGTTCAAAGATGGAGTCCACCTATTGAATAATGTTTTCTTAGATGATGATGGCAATGGAATGTGGAAAAATGTTTTCTCCGTGCATGTCAAGATGGATAATCTAATTCTGAATTGTTAGAATGTAAAACGTACATATTATTGTACATATCAGAAGAAAATAAAGATGCAAATCTCATTATAAATTGTTGAGGGTTTAGGATTTAGTAGTCTCATTTTCTTTGATTGGCATTCCTTCATCAAGTGGATACATTATTTGTCCTAGGTAACATGTGAGAGGGTTTAGGGTTTAGGTTTTAGTGTTTCGAGGTTTAAGGTTTAGTATTTAGGATTTTGGGCTTAGTTTAGGATTTAGGAGTCTAGTATTTAGCATTTAGTATTTAGTGTTCACACAAGGAGCTTATAAAAGAATCCTACATAGGAAAATTCTTGGAATGTAAGAAACTCTCTAGTATTTCCTAGGTAGCTACATAAGTGTTTTCTACATATAGCTAGGAAATTACATTTCCCCCATCTCATAGTAGGGATCCTAGGTATCAATATATGAATCTCCCACATATAAATAGGGAGTTTTATTCCACACATCTTGAACCAGGTAGTATCTATGGGTCATATAACAAGCAAATCTAGTTCCCCATATACCATCACAAGGAATTACAAGTCACACAATTCGGGAATTCAATTCCCTATATCCCATAATAGAGAATTACAAGTAGCCATACCAAGATATACTTTGTGGAAAAGGGTTACCATAAAAATTAGGGTTAAACTAATAGCCACTCAATCCCATGCTAGCTACACATTCTCAAAAATAATCTATGTTAACTTTCTCATAGATTGATGATTGGTTAGAAACTAATTTTATAGTGGAGTCTTGTTTATATGAGTAATGTTTTTGCATGAGTAATTATAGGTACAAAAGGTCATCCATGCCGGAACGTATATTGCATAACTTCAAAAAGAATCGCGGCTAGTATCATGAAAACGAAACTTGAACCCTCAATTTGTATATTGGAACAATTAGATTGAAACAAGATGTTGTTGCTGGGTGTTTTAACACAAAAGTAACTACCATATTTCTTGATTTTTTTAACATGTGTTTTCATTTGTTTCTTTTGGATTGGTTAATACATTAGGTATGTGGTTTTTTATAGAGAAACCAAGATATTTATCGTGATGATAAATGTGTTATATAGATAGTTTGATAGGACTGTCATATCATTCTCAAAACAAGATGTAACCTTCAACTCTTATATTTAGAATTTCTCTTCTCTTTCTCTTTTGAAAATAATTTTGGGTATCTTAGGCTTATTTGTATTTGAACTTTAGAGTATAATTATCCTCAAGAGAAAGACAAAATGAAAGTGTGGATATCTTAATACTTAATAGTTATATGTTTGTTATGCTTTGTGGTTGAAAATTTTAATTAGTAAGAGAGATAGTCTCCCCAATTAGCATATCAATAGGTGCATTTTTTTGTATGTTTATAGAAGCCCTTAAAAGTATGTTTTTGACTAGTTTAATATGGAGTTTCTAACAAAAAAATTAAAAGCATCTTACTAAGTAAATTTACGTAAATATACTTATAAATATAAGCTACTCAAGTTTAATGGATTCATTCATGAGAATGTGGCAATATAGTTGTGGTACTAGACCCTACACTTCCAAGAAAAATCATGGTAAGGAACTCAATGGAGATCATGCACTCTCTATATACTTACAATTTACTCATTAGATCTTTAGAGAAGAGAGATTTGGATTTAGCATTAATGGCTTAGTGTTTAGATTTTAGTGCTTAGAGTCTAGCGCTTTGTTTAGGGTTTAGATATTACTAATTAAGGTTTAGAGTTTAGGGTTTAGTTTTGTCCTATGCTTCAATGGGTAGTTCTTCACAAGGCGGATACATTATTTGATAAGGTACCATGTGAGAGAGTTCAGGGTTTTGTGTTTTGTGTTTAGGGTTGAGAGTTTCGGATTTAGGGTTTAGGGTTAGGTTTTAGGATTTACATTTCGTATTTAGGATTTAGTATTCAGATTTTAAGTTTTAGTATTTACGGTTTAAAGTTTTGCTAGTTTTAGGGTTTAGAACTCTAATGTGCTTTGATGGGTAGTGCCTCATAAAGTGGATATATTTTTTGCCAAGACAAAACATGAGAGGAAAATTCCCAAAGTTGATATGTAGGACAACATCAAAGCTATGAGTATCTTTAAGTACTAGGCATGAAAGGGGGATCTATACTGCAATACCGAAGAATACATGCATTTCTCCTGAGCTTGAGTATACCAATCATTAATGTTAGAGTGGATACGTATAATACTTTTACAAATACTTATCAAAGCCTTTACTTCGTCATCCAAACAAGTACGAATATCAATATGAAATATAATATATACTAGGCATTCATGTTCAAGGAGAGTGTCAAATGTAAAGGTCACACTCCATTGCAAAGCAAACACCAAATTACCACAATACTACAGTGTTGAGCTTTGTTGAGCTACGTAAATGCACGTAAAAAACTTTTCCACAAATTGTTAGGTAAGGATATTATAATGTCATCCCTCATGGAATTTGATGTGTATAATAGTTCAAAGATGGAGTCCACCTATTGAATAATGTTTTCTTAGATGATGATGGCAATGGAATGTGGAAAAATGTTTTCTCCGTGCATGTCAAGATGGATAATCTAATTCTGAATTGTTAGAATGTAAAACGTACATATTATTGTACATATCAGAAGAAAATAAAGATGCAAATCTCATTATAAATTGTTGAGGGTTTAGGATTTAGTAGTCTCATTTTCTTTGATTGGCATTCCTTCATCAAGTGGATACATTATTTGTCCTAGGTAACATGTGAGAGGGTTTAGGGTTTAGGTTTTAGTGTTTCGAGGTTTAAGGTTTAGTATTTAGGATTTTGGGCTTAGTTTAGGATTTAGGAGTCTAGTATTTAGCATTTAGTATTTATTGTTCACACAAGGAGCTTATAAAAGAATCCTACATAGGAAAATTCTTGGAATGTAAGAAACTCTCTAGTATTTCCTAGGTAGCTACATAAGTGTTTTCTACATATAGCTAGGAAATTACATTTCCCCCATCTCATAGTAGGGATCCTAGGTATCAATATATGAATCTCCCACATATAAATAGGGAGTTTTATTCCACACATCTTGAACCAGGTAGTATCTATGGGTCATATAACAAGCAAATCTAGTTCCCCATATACCATCACAAGGAATTACAAGTCACACAATTCGGGAATTCAATTCCCTATATCCCATAATAGAGAATTACAAGTAGCCATACCAAGATATACTTTGTGGAAAAGGGTTACCATAAAAATTAGGGTTAAACTAATAGCCACTCAATCCCATGCTAGCTACACATTCTCAAAAATAATCTATGTTAACTTTCTCATAGATTGATGATTGGTTAGAAACTAATTTTATAGTGGAGTCTTGTTTATATGAGTAATGTTTTTGCATGAGTAATTATAGGTACAAAAGGTCATCCATGCCGGAACGTATATTGCATAACTTCAAAAAGAATCGCGGCTAGTATCATGAAAACGAAACTTGAACCCTCAATTTGTATATTGGAACAATTAGATTGAAACAAGATGTTGTTGCTGGGTGTTTTAACACAAAAGTAACTACCATATTTCTTGATTTTTTTAACATGTGTTTTCATTTGTTTCTTTTGGATTGGTTAATACATTAGGTATGTGGTTTTTTATAGAGAAACCAAGATATTTATCGTGATGATAAATGTGTTATATAGATAGTTTGATAGGACTGTCATATCATTCTCAAAACAAGATGTAACCTTCAACTCTTATATTTAGAATTTCTCTTCTCTTTCTCTTTTGAAAATAATTTTGGGTATCTTAGGCTTATTTGTATTTGAACTTTAGAGTATAATTATCCTCAAGAGAAAGACAAAATGAAAGTGTGGATATCTTAATACTTAATAGTTATATGTTTGTTATGCTTTGTGGTTGAAAATTTTAATTAGTAAGAGAGATAGTCTCCCCAATTAGCATATCAATAGGTGCATTTTTTTGTATGTTTATAGAAGCCCTTAAAAGTATGTTTTTGACTAGTTTAATATGGAGTTTCTAACAAAAAAATTAAAAGCATCTTACTAAGTAAATTTACGTAAATATACTTATAAATATAAGCTACTCAAGTTTAATGGATTCATTCATGAGAATGTGGCAATATAGTTGTGGTACTAGACCCTACACTTCCAAGAAAAATCATGGTAAGGAACTCAATGGAGATCATGCACTCTCTATATACTTACAATTTACTCATTAGATCTTTAGAGAAGAGAGATTTGGATTTAGCATTAATGGCTTAGTGTTTAGATTTTAGTGCTTAGAGTCTAGCGCTTTGTTTAGGGTTTAGATATTACTAATTAAGGTTTAGAGTTTAGGGTTTAGTTTTGTCCTATGCTTCAATGGGTAGTTCTTCACAAGGCGGATACATTATTTGATAAGGTACCATGTGAGAGAGTTCAGGGTTTTGTGTTTTGTGTTTAGGGTTGAGAGTTTCGGATTTAGGGTTTAGGGTTAGGTTTTAGGATTTACATTTCGTATTTAGGATTTAGTATTCAGATTTTAAGTTTTAGTATTTACGGTTTAAAGTTTTGCTAGTTTTAGGGTTTAGAACTCTAATGTGCTTTGATGGGTAGTGCCTCATAAAGTGGATATATTTTTTGCCAAGACAAAACATGAGAGGAAAATTCCCAAAGTTGATATGTAGGACAACATCAAAGCTATGAGTATCTTTAAGTACTAGGCATGAAAGGGGGATCTATACTGCAATACCGAAGAATACATGCATTTCTCCTGAGCTTGAGTATACCAATCATTAATGTTAGAGTGGATACGTATAATACTTTTACAAATACTTATCAAAGCCTTTACTTCGTCATCCAAACAAGTACGAATATCAATATGAAATATAATATATACTAGGCATTCATGTTCAAGGAGAGTGTCAAATGTAAAGGTCACACTCCATTGCAAAGCAAACACCAAATTACCACAATACTACAGTGTTGAGCTTTGTTGAGCTACGTAAATGCACGTAAAAAACTTTTCCACAAATTGTTAGGTAAGGATATTATAATGTCATCCCTCATGGAATTTGATGTGTATAATAGTTCAAAGATGGAGTCCACCTATTGAATAATGTTTTCTTAGATGATGATGGCAATGGAATGTGGAAAAATGTTTTCTCCGTGCATGTCAAGATGGATAATCTAATTCTGAATTGTTAGAATGTAAAACGTACATATTATTGTACATATCAGAAGAAAATAAAGATGCAAATCTCATTATAAATTGTTGAGGGTTTAGGATTTAGTAGTCTCATTTTCTTTGATTGGCATTCCTTCATCAAGTGGATACATTATTTGTCCTAGGTAACATGTGAGAGGGTTTAGGGTTTAGGTTTTAGTGTTTCGAGGTTTAAGGTTTAGTATTTAGGATTTTGGGCTTAGTTTAGGATTTAGGAGTCTAGTATTTAGCATTTAGTATTTATTGTTCACACAAGGAGCTTATAAAAGAATCCTACATAGGAAAATTCTTGGAATGTAAGAAACTCTCTAGTATTTCCTAGGTAGCTACATAAGTGTTTTCTACATATAGCTAGGAAATTACATTTCCCCCATCTCATAGTAGGGATCCTAGGTATCAATATATGAATCTCCCACATATAAATAGGGAGTTTTATTCCACACATCTTGAACCAGGTAGTATCTATGGGTCATATAACAAGCAAATCTAGTTCCCCATATACCATCACAAGGAATTACAAGTCACACAATTCGGGAATTCAATTCCCTATATCCCATAATAGAGAATTACAAGTAGCCATACCAAGATATACTTTGTGGAAAAGGGTTACCATAAAAATTAGGGTTAAACTAATAGCCACTCAATCCCATGCTAGCTACACATTCTCAAAAATAATCTATGTTAACTTTCTCATAGATTGATGATTGGTTAGAAACTAATTTTATAGTGGAGTCTTGTTTATATGAGTAATGTTTTTGCATGAGTAATTATAGGTACAAAAGGTCATCCATGCCGGAACGTATATTGCATAACTTCAAAAAGAATCGCGGCTAGTATCATGAAAACGAAACTTGAACCCTCAATTTGTATATTGGAACAATTAGATTGAAACAAGATGTTGTTGCTGGGTGTTTTAACACAAAAGTAACTACCATATTTCTTGATTTTTTTAACATGTGTTTTCATTTGTTTCTTTTGGATTGGTTAATACATTAGGTATGTGGTTTTTTATAGAGAAACCAAGATATTTATCGTGATGATAAATGTGTTATATAGATAGTTTGATAGGACTGTCATATCATTCTCAAAACAAGATGTAACCTTCAACTCTTATATTTAGAATTTCTCTTCTCTTTCTCTTTTGAAAATAATTTTGGGTATCTTAGGCTTATTTGTATTTGAACTTTAGAGTATAATTATCCTCAAGAGAAAGACAAAATGAAAGTGTGGATATCTTAATACTTAATAGTTATATGTTTGTTATGCTTTGTGGTTGAAAATTTTAATTAGTAAGAGAGATAGTCTCCCCAATTAGCATATCAATAGGTGCATTTTTTTGTATGTTTATAGAAGCCCTTAAAAGTATGTTTTTGACTAGTTTAATATGGAGTTTCTAACAAAAAAATTAAAAGCATCTTACTAAGTAAATTTACGTAAATATACTTATAAATATAAGCTACTCAAGTTTAATGGATTCATTCATGAGAATGTGGCAATATAGTTGTGGTACTAGACCCTACACTTCCAAGAAAAATCATGGTAAGGAACTCAATGGAGATCATGCACTCTCTATATACTTACAATTTACTCATTAGATCTTTAGAGAAGAGAGATTTGGATTTAGCATTAATGGCTTAGTGTTTAGATTTTAGTGCTTAGAGTCTAGCGCTTTGTTTAGGGTTTAGATATTACTAATTAAGGTTTAGAGTTTAGGGTTTAGTTTTGTCCTATGCTTCAATGGGTAGTTCTTCACAAGGCGGATACATTATTTGATAAGGTACCATGTGAGAGAGTTCAGGGTTTTGTGTTTTGTGTTTAGGGTTGAGAGTTTCGGATTTAGGGTTTAGGGTTAGGTTTTAGGATTTACATTTCGTATTTAGGATTTAGTATTCAGATTTTAAGTTTTAGTATTTACGGTTTAAAGTTTTGCTAGTTTTAGGGTTTAGAACTCTAATGTGCTTTGATGGGTAGTGCCTCATAAAGTGGATATATTTTTTGCCAAGACAAAACATGAGAGGAAAATTCCCAAAGTTGATATGTAGGACAACATCAAAGCTATGAGTATCTTTAAGTACTAGGCATGAAAGGGGGATCTATACTGCAATACCGAAGAATACATGCATTTCTCCTGAGCTTGAGTATACCAATCATTAATGTTAGAGTGGATACGTATAATACTTTTACAAATACTTATCAAAGCCTTTACTTCGTCATCCAAACAAGTACGAATATCAATATGAAATATAATATATACTAGGCATTCATGTTCAAGGAGAGTGTCAAATGTAAAGGTCACACTCCATTGCAAAGCAAACACCAAATTACCACAATACTACAGTGTTGAGCTTTGTTGAGCTACGTAAATGCACGTAAAAAACTTTTCCACAAATTGTTAGGTAAGGATATTATAATGTCATCCCTCATGGAATTTGATGTGTATAATAGTTCAAAGATGGAGTCCACCTATTGAATAATGTTTTCTTAGATGATGATGGCAATGGAATGTGGAAAAATGTTTTCTCCGTGCATGTCAAGATGGATAATCTAATTCTGAATTGTTAGAATGTAAAACGTACATATTATTGTACATATCAGAAGAAAATAAAGATGCAAATCTCATTATAAATTGTTGAGGGTTTAGGATTTAGTAGTCTCATTTTCTTTGATTGGCATTCCTTCATCAAGTGGATACATTATTTGTCCTAGGTAACATGTGAGAGGGTTTAGGGTTTAGGTTTTAGTGTTTCGAGGTTTAAGGTTTAGTATTTAGGATTTTGGGCTTAGTTTAGGATTTAGGAGTCTAGTATTTAGCATTTAGTATTTAGTGTTCACACAAGGAGCTTATAAAAGAATCCTACATAGGAAAATTCTTGGAATGTAAGAAACTCTCTAGTATTTCCTAGGTAGCTACATAAGTGTTTTCTACATATAGCTAGGAAATTACATTTCCCCCATCTCATAGTAGGGATCCTAGGTATCAATATATGAATCTCCCACATATAAATAGGGAGTTTTATTCCACACATCTTGAACCAGGTAGTATCTATGGGTCATATAACAAGCAAATCTAGTTCCCCATATACCATCACAAGGAATTACAAGTCACACAATTCGGGAATTCAATTCCCTATATCCCATAATAGAGAATTACAAGTAGCCATACCAAGATATACTTTGTGGAAAAGGGTTACCATAAAAATTAGGGTTAAACTAATAGCCACTCAATCCCATGCTAGCTACACATTCTCAAAAATAATCTATGTTAACTTTCTCATAGATTGATGATTGGTTAGAAACTAATTTTATAGTGGAGTCTTGTTTATATGAGTAATGTTTTTGCATGAGTAATTATAGGTACAAAAGGTCATCCATGCCGGAACGTATATTGCATAACTTCAAAAAGAATCGCGGCTAGTATCATGAAAACGAAACTTGAACCCTCAATTTGTATATTGGAACAATTAGATTGAAACAAGATGTTGTTGCTGGGTGTTTTAACACAAAAGTAACTACCATATTTCTTGATTTTTTTAACATGTGTTTTCATTTGTTTCTTTTGGATTGGTTAATACATTAGGTATGTGGTTTTTTATAGAGAAACCAAGATATTTATCGTGATGATAAATGTGTTATATAGATAGTTTGATAGGACTGTCATATCATTCTCAAAACAAGATGTAACCTTCAACTCTTATATTTAGAATTTCTCTTCTCTTTCTCTTTTGAAAATAATTTTGGGTATCTTAGGCTTATTTGTATTTGAACTTTAGAGTATAATTATCCTCAAGAGAAAGACAAAATGAAAGTGTGGATATCTTAATACTTAATAGTTATATGTTTGTTATGCTTTGTGGTTGAAAATTTTAATTAGTAAGAGAGATAGTCTCCCCAATTAGCATATCAATAGGTGCATTTTTTTGTATGTTTATAGAAGCCCTTAAAAGTATGTTTTTGACTAGTTTAATATGGAGTTTCTAACAAAAAAATTAAAAGCATCTTACTAAGTAAATTTACGTAAATATACTTATAAATATAAGCTACTCAAGTTTAATGGATTCATTCATGAGAATGTGGCAATATAGTTGTGGTACTAGACCCTACACTTCCAAGAAAAATCATGGTAAGGAACTCAATGGAGATCATGCACTCTCTATATACTTACAATTTACTCATTAGATCTTTAGAGAAGAGAGATTTGGATTTAGCATTAATGGCTTAGTGTTTAGATTTTAGTGCTTAGAGTCTAGCGCTTTGTTTAGGGTTTAGATATTACTAATTAAGGTTTAGAGTTTAGGGTTTAGTTTTGTCCTATGCTTCAATGGGTAGTTCTTCACAAGGCGGATACATTATTTGATAAGGTACCATGTGAGAGAGTTCAGGGTTTTGTGTTTTGTGTTTAGGGTTGAGAGTTTCGGATTTAGGGTTTAGGGTTAGGTTTTAGGATTTACATTTCGTATTTAGGATTTAGTATTCAGATTTTAAGTTTTAGTATTTACGGTTTAAAGTTTTGCTAGTTTTAGGGTTTAGAACTCTAATGTGCTTTGATGGGTAGTGCCTCATAAAGTGGATATATTTTTTGCCAAGACAAAACATGAGAGGAAAATTCCCAAAGTTGATATGTAGGACAACATCAAAGCTATGAGTATCTTTAAGTACTAGGCATGAAAGGGGGATCTATACTGCAATACCGAAGAATACATGCATTTCTCCTGAGCTTGAGTATACCAATCATTAATGTTAGAGTGGATACGTATAATACTTTTACAAATACTTATCAAAGCCTTTACTTCGTCATCCAAACAAGTACGAATATCAATATGAAATATAATATATACTAGGCATTCATGTTCAAGGAGAGTGTCAAATGTAAAGGTCACACTCCATTGCAAAGCAAACACCAAATTACCACAATACTACAGTGTTGAGCTTTGTTGAGCTAAGTAAATGCACGTAAAAAACTTTTCCACAAATTGTTAGGTAAGGATATTATAATGTCATCCCTCATGGAATTTGATGTGTATAATAGTTCAAAGATGGAGTCCACCTATTGAATAATGTTTTCTTAGATGATGATGGCAATGGAATGTGGAAAAATGTTTTCTCCGTGCATGTCAAGATGGATAATCTAATTCTGAATTGTTAGAATGTAAAACGTACATATTATTGTACATATCAGAAGAAAATAAAGATGCAAATCTCATTATAAATTGTTGAGGGTTTAGGATTTAGTAGTCTCATTTTCTTTGATTGGCATTCCTTCATCAAGTGGATACATTATTTGTCCTAGGTAACATGTGAGAGGGTTTAGGGTTTAGGTTTTAGTGTTTCGAGGTTTAAGGTTTAGTATTTAGGATTTTGGGCTTAGTTTAGGATTTAGGAGTCTAGTATTTAGCATTTAGTATTTATTGTTCACACAAGGAGCTTATAAAAGAATCCTACATAGGAAAATTCTTGGAATGTAAGAAACTCTCTAGTATTTCCTAGGTAGCTACATAAGTGTTTTCTACATATAGCTAGGAAATTACATTTCCCCCATCTCATAGTAGGGATCCTAGGTATCAATATATGAATCTCCCACATATAAATAGGGAGTTTTATTCCACACATCTTGAACCAGGTAGTATCTATGGGTCATATAACAAGCAAATCTAGTTCCCCATATACCATCACAAGGAATTACAAGTCACACAATTCGGGAATTCAATTCCCTATATCCCATAATAGAGAATTACAAGTAGCCATACCAAGATATACTTTGTGGAAAAGGGTTACCATAAAAATTAGGGTTAAACTAATAGCCACTCAATCCCATGCTAGCTACACATTCTCAAAAATAATCTATGTTAACTTTCTCATAGATTGATGATTGGTTAGAAACTAATTTTATAGTGGAGTCTTGTTTATATGAGTAATGTTTTTGCATGAGTAATTATAGGTACAAAAGGTCATCCATGCCGGAACGTATATTGCATAACTTCAAAAAGAATCGCGGCTAGTATCATGAAAACGAAACTTGAACCCTCAATTTGTATATTGGAACAATTAGATTGAAACAAGATGTTGTTGCTGGGTGTTTTAACACAAAAGTAACTACCATATTTCTTGATTTTTTTAACATGTGTTTTCATTTGTTTCTTTTGGATTGGTTAATACATTAGGTATGTGGTTTTTTATAGAGAAACCAAGATATTTATCGTGATGATAAATGTGTTATATAGATAGTTTGATAGGACTGTCATATCATTCTCAAAACAAGATGTAACCTTCAACTCTTATATTTAGAATTTCTCTTCTCTTTCTCTTTTGAAAATAATTTTGGGTATCTTAGGCTTATTTGTATTTGAACTTTAGAGTATAATTATCCTCAAGAGAAAGACAAAATGAAAGTGTGGATATCTTAATACTTAATAGTTATATGTTTGTTATGCTTTGTGGTTGAAAATTTTAATTAGTAAGAGAGATAGTCTCCCCAATTAGCATATCAATAGGTGCATTTTTTTGTATGTTTATAGAAGCGCTTAAAAGTATGTTTTTGACTAGTTTAATATGGAGTTTCTAACAAAAAAAATAAAAGCATCTTACTAAGTAAATTTACATAAATATACTTATAAATATAAGCTACTCAAGTTTAATGGATTCATTCATGAGAATGTGGCAATATAGTTGTGGTACTAGACCCTACACTTCCAAGAAAAATCATGGTAAGGAACTCAATGGAGATCATGCACTCTCTATATACTTACAATTTACTCATTAGATCTTTAGAGAAGAGAGATTTGGATTTAGCATTAATGGCTTAGTGTTTAGATTTTAGTGCTTAGAGTCTAGCGCTTTGTTTAGGGTTTAGATATTACTAATTAAGGTTTAGAGTTTAGGGTTTAGTTTTGTCCTATGCTTCAATGGGTAGTTCTTCACAAGGCGGATACATTATTTGATAAGGTACCATGTGAGAGAGTTCAGGGTTTTGTGTTTTGTGTTTAGGGTTGAGAGTTTCGGATTTAGGGTTTAGGGTTAGGTTTTAGGATTTACATTTCGTATTTAGGATTTAGTATTCAGATTTTAAGTTTTAGTATTTACGGTTTAAAGTTTTGCTAGTTTTAGGGTTTAGAACTCTAATGTGCTTTGATGGGTAGTGCCTCATAAAGTGGATATATTTTTTGCCAAGACAAAACATGAGAGGAAAATTCCCAAAGTTGATATGTAGGACAACATCAAAGCTATGAGTATCTTTAAGTACTAGGCATGAAAGGGGGATCTATACTGCAATACCGAAGAATACATGCATTTCTCCTGAGCTTGAGTATACCAATCATTAATGTTAGAGTGGATACGTATAATACTTTTACAAATACTTATCAAAGCCTTTACTTCGTCATCCAAACAAGTACGAATATCAATATGAAATATAATATATACTAGGCATTCATGTTCAAGGAGAGTGTCAAATGTAAAGGTCACACTCCATTGCAAAGCAAACACCAAATTACCACAATACTACAGTGTTGAGCTTTGTTGAGCTAAGTAAATGCACGTAAAAAACTTTTCCACAAATTGTTAGGTAAGGATATTATAATGTCATCCCTCATGGAATTTGATGTGTATAATAGTTCAAAGATGGAGTCCACCTATTGAATAATGTTTTCTTAGATGATGATGGCAATGGAATGTGGAAAAATGTTTTCTCCGTGCATGTCAAGATGGATAATCTAATTCTGAATTGTTAGAATGTAAAACGTACATATTATTGTACATATCAGAAGAAAATAAAGATGCAAATCTCATTATAAATTGTTGAGGGTTTAGGATTTAGTAGTCTCATTTTCTTTGATTGGCATTCCTTCATCAAGTGGATACATTATTTGTCCTAGGTAACATGTGAGAGGGTTTAGGGTTTAGGTTTTAGTGTTTCGAGGTTTAAGGTTTAGTATTTAGGATTTTGGGCTTAGTTTAGGATTTAGGAGTCTAGTATTTAGCATTTAGTATTTAGTGTTCACACAAGGAGCTTATAAAAGAATCCTACATAGGAAAATTCTTGGAATGTAAGAAACTCTCTAGTATTTCCTAGGTAGCTACATAAGTGTTTTCTACATATAGCTAGGAAATTACATTTCCCCCATCTCATAGTAGGGATCCTAGGTATCAATATATGAATCTCCCACATATAAATAGGGAGTTTTATTCCACACATCTTGAACCAGGTAGTATCTATGGGTCATATAACAAGCAAATCTAGTTCCCCATATACCATCACAAGGAATTACAAGTCACACAATTCGGGAATTCAATTCCCTATATCCCATAATAGAGAATTACAAGTAGCCATACCAAGATATACTTTGTGGAAAAGGGTTACCATAAAAATTAGGGTTAAACTAATAGCCACTCAATCCCATGCTAGCTACACATTCTCAAAAATAATCTATGTTAACTTTCTCATAGATTGATGATTGGTTAGAAACTAATTTTATAGTGGAGTCTTGTTTATATGAGTAATGTTTTTGCATGAGTAATTATAGGTACAAAAGGTCATCCATGCCGGAACGTATATTGCATAACTTCAAAAAGAATCGCGGCTAGTATCATGAAAACGAAACTTGAACCCTCAATTTGTATATTGGAACAATTAGATTGAAACAAGATGTTGTTGCTGGGTGTTTTAACACAAAAGTAACTACCATATTTCTTGATTTTTTTAACATGTGTTTTCATTTGTTTCTTTTGGATTGGTTAATACATTAGGTATGTGGTTTTTTATAGAGAAACCAAGATATTTATCGTGATGATAAATGTGTTATATAGATAGTTTGATAGGACTGTCATATCATTCTCAAAACAAGATGTAACCTTCAACTCTTATATTTAGAATTTCTCTTCTCTTTCTCTTTTGAAAATAATTTTGGGTATCTTAGGCTTATTTGTATTTGAACTTTAGAGTATAATTATCCTCAAGAGAAAGACAAAATGAAAGTGTGGATATCTTAATACTTAATAGTTATATGTTTGTTATGCTTTGTGGTTGAAAATTTTAATTAGTAAGAGAGATAGTCTCCCCAATTAGCATATCAATAGGTGCATTTTTTTGTATGTTTATAGAAGCCCTTAAAAGTATGTTTTTGACTAGTTTAATATGGAGTTTCTAACAAAAAAATTAAAAGCATCTTACTAAGTAAATTTACATAAATATACTTATAAATATAAGCTACTCAAGTTTAATGGATTCATTCATGAGAATGTGGCAATATAGTTGTGGTACTAGACCCTACACTTCCAAGAAAAATCATGGTAAGGAACTCAATGGAGATCATGCACTCTCTATATACTTACAATTTACTCATTAGATCTTTAGAGAAGAGAGATTTGGATTTAGCATTAATGGCTTAGTGTTTAGATTTTAGTGCTTAGAGTCTAGCGCTTTGTTTAGGGTTTAGATATTACTAATTAAGGTTTAGAGTTTAGGGTTTAGTTTTGTCCTATGCTTCAATGGGTAGTTCTTCACAAGGCGGATACATTATTTGATAAGGTACCATGTGAGAGAGTTCAGGGTTTTGTGTTTTGTGTTTAGGGTTGAGAGTTTCGGATTTAGGGTTTAGGGTTAGGTTTTAGGATTTACATTTCGTATTTAGGATTTAGTATTCAGATTTTAAGTTTTAGTATTTACGGTTTAAAGTTTTGCTAGTTTTAGGGTTTAGAACTCTAATGTGCTTTGATGGGTAGTGCCTCATAAAGTGGATATATTTTTTGCCAAGACAAAACATGAGAGGAAAATTCCCAAAGTTGATATGTAGGACAACATCAAAGCTATGAGTATCTTTAAGTACTAGGCATGAAAGGGGGATCTATACTGCAATACCGAAGAATACATGCATTTCTCCTGAGCTTGAGTATACCAATCATTAATGTTAGAGTGGATACGTATAATACTTTTACAAATACTTATCAAAGCCTTTACTTCGTCATCCAAACAAGTACGAATATCAATATGAAATATAATATATACTAGGCATTCATGTTCAAGGAGAGTGTCAAATGTAAAGGTCACACTCCATTGCAAAGCAAACACCAAATTACCACAATACTACAGTGTTGAGCTTTGTTGAGCTAAGTAAATGCACGTAAAAAACTTTTCCACAAATTGTTAGGTAAGGATATTATAATGTCATCCCTCATGGAATTTGATGTGTATAATAGTTCAAAGATGGAGTCCACCTATTGAATAATGTTTTCTTAGATGATGATGGCAATGGAATGTGGAAAAATGTTTTCTCCGTGCATGTCAAGATGGATAATCTAATTCTGAATTGTTAGAATGTAAAACGTACATATTATTGTACATATCAGAAGAAAATAAAGATGCAAATCTCATTATAAATTGTTGAGGGTTTAGGATTTAGTAGTCTCATTTTCTTTGATTGGCATTCCTTCATCAAGTGGATACATTATTTGTCCTAGGTAACATGTGAGAGGGTTTAGGGTTTAGGTTTTAGTGTTTCGAGGTTTAAGGTTTAGTATTTAGGATTTTGGGCTTAGTTTAGGATTTAGGAGTCTAGTATTTAGCATTTAGTATTTATTGTTCACACAAGGAGCTTATAAAAGAATCCTACATAGGAAAATTCTTGGAATGTAAGAAACTCTCTAGTATTTCCTAGGTAGCTACATAAGTGTTTTCTACATATAGCTAGGAAATTACATTTCCCCCATCTCATAGTAGGGATCCTAGGTATCAATATATGAATCTCCCACATATAAATAGGGAGTTTTATTCCACACATCTTGAACCAGGTAGTATCTATGGGTCATATAACAAGCAAATCTAGTTCCCCATATACCATCACAAGGAATTACAAGTCACACAATTCGGGAATTCAATTCCCTATATCCCATAATAGAGAATTACAAGTAGCCATACCAAGATATACTTTGTGGAAAAGGGTTACCATAAAAATTAGGGTTAAACTAATAACCACTCAATCCCATGCTAGCTACACATTCTCAAAAATAATCTATGTTAACTTTCTCATAGATTGATGATTGGTTAGAAACTAATTTTATAGTGGAGTCTTGTTTATATGAGTAATGTTTTTGCATGAGTAATTATAGGTACAAAAGGTCATCCATGCCGGAACGTATATTGCATAACTTCAAAAAGAATCGCGGCTAGTATCATGAAAACGAAACTTGAACCCTCAATTTGTATATTGGAACAATTAGATTGAAACAAGATGTTGTTGCTGGGTTTTTTAACACAAAAGTAACTACCATATTTCTTGATTTTTTTAACATGTGTTTTCATTTGTTTCTTTTGGATTGGTTAATACATTAGGTATGTGGTTTTTTATAGAGAAACCAAGATATTTATCGTGATGATAAATGTGTTATATAGATAGTTTGATAGGACTGTCATATCATTCTCAAAACAAGATGTAACCTTCAACTCTTATATTTAGAATTTCTCTTCTCTTTCTCTTTTGAAAATAATTTTGGGTATCTTAGGCTTATTTGTATTTGAACTTTAGAGTATAATTATCCTCAAGAGAAAGACAAAATGAAAGTGTGGATATCTTAATACTTAATAGTTATATGTTTGTTATGCTTTGTGGTTGAAAATTTTAATTAGTAAGAGAGATAGTCTCCCCAATTAGCATATCAATAGGTGCATTTTTTTGTATGTTTATAGAAGCGCTTAAAAGTATGTTTTTGACTAGTTTAATATGGAGTTTCTAACAAAAAAATTAAAAGCATCTTACTAAGTAAATTTACATAAATATACTTATAAATATAAGCTACTCAAGTTTAATGGATTCATTCATGAGAATGTGGCAATATAGTTGTGGTACTAGACCCTACACTTCCAAGAAAAATCATGGTAAGGAACTCAATGGAGATCATGCACTCTCTATATACTTACAATTTACTCATTAGATCTTTAGAGAAGAGAGATTTGGATTTAGCATTAATGGCTTAGTGTTTAGATTTTAGTGCTTAGAGTCTAGCGCTTTGTTTAGGGTTTAGATATTACTAATTAAGGTTTAGAGTTTAGGGTTTAGTTTTGTCCTATGCTTCAATGGGTAGTTCTTCACAAGGCGGATACATTATTTGATAAGGTACCATGTGAGAGAGTTCAGGGTTTTGTGTTTTGTGTTTAGGGTTGAGAGTTTCGGATTTAGGGTTTAGGGTTAGGTTTTAGGATTTACATTTCGTATTTAGGATTTAGTATTCAGATTTTAAGTTTTAGTATTTACGGTTTAAAGTTTTGCTAGTTTTAGGGTTTAGAACTCTAATGTGCTTTGATGGGTAGTGCCTCATAAAGTGGATATATTTTTTGCCAAGACAAAACATGAGAGGAAAATTCCCAAAGTTGATATGTAGGACAACATCAAAGCTATGAGTATCTTTAAGTTCTAGGTATGAAAGGGGGATCTATACTGCAATACTGAAGAATACATGCATTTCTCCTGAGCTTGAGTATACCAATCATTAATGTTAGAGCGGATACGTATAATACTTTTCCACAAATTAAGTTCTAAGTAAATGTATGTAAAAAACTTTTCCACAAATTGTTAGGTAAGGATATTATAATGCCATCCCTCATGGAATTTGATGTGTATAATAGTTCAAAGATGGAGTCCACCTATTGAGTAATGTTTTCTTAGATGATGATGTCAATCGAATGTGGAAAAATGTTTTCTCCGTGCATGTCAAGATGGATAAGCTAATTCTGAATTGTTAGAATGTAAAACATACATATTATTGTACATATCAGAAGAAAATAAAGATGCAAATCTCATTATAAATTGTTGAGGGTTTAGGATTTAGTAGTGTCATTTTCTTTGATTGGCATTCCTTCATCAAGTGGATACATTATTTGTCCTAGGTAACATATGAGAGGGTTTAGGGTTTAGGTTTCAGTGTTTCGAGGTTTAAGGTTTAGTATTTAGGATTTTGGGCTTAGTTTAGGATTTAGGAGTCTAGTATTTAGCATTTAGTATTTAGTGTTCACACAAGGAGCTTATAAAAGAATCCTACATAGGAAAACTCTTGGAATGTAAGAAACTCTCTAGTATTTCCTAGGTAGCTACATAAGTGTTTTCTACATATAGCTAGGAAATTACATCTCCCCCATCTCATAGTAGGGATCCTAGGTATGAATATATGAATCTCCCACATATAAATAGGGAGTTTTATTCCACACAACTTGAACCAAGTAGTATCTATGGGTCATATAACAAGGGAATCTAGTTGCCCATATACCATCACAAGGAATTACAAGTCACACAACTCGGGAATTCAATTCCCTATATCCCATAATAGAGAATTAAAAGTAGCCATACCAAGATATACTTTGTGGAAAATGGTTACCAAACAAATTAGGGTTAAACTAATAGCCACTCAATCCCATGCTAGCTACACATTCTCAAAAATAATCCATGTTAATTTTCTCATAGATTGATGATTGGTTAGAAACTAATTTTATAGTCGGGTCTTGTTTATATGAGTAATGTTTTTGCATGAGTCATTATAGGTACAAAAGGTCATCGATGCCGTAACGTATATTGCATAACTTCAAAAAGAATCACGGCTAGTATCATGAAAACGAAACTTGAACCCTCAATTTGTATATTGGAACAATTAGATTGAAACAATGGTAACAATCTCAAGTCATGAAGTGATCACATAAGTAACAATAATGTGTATTATTTTAAGTCAACTTGCTACTCTATAGTGAATGAAAAATTAATTTCATTTTCTACACATTTTATTGTTTTTCCATATAGGTCCTCAAAGATTTTGTAATGTATTACATAATGAATGTCAATTTGCTACTACAATACACATGTTTTCAAGTAACTTTATTAAACTGGCATGACTAGTGCAATATAACTTACATCCATAATTGATACTTTGTTCACTGACTTCATACATAATTATGGTCAAAAGTTAGGATGACTTTACATCATATCACATTTATATGAGAAGATATTAAAATAAAACTAATCTTATGTTTTTAATACGATCTTGTACAATGACTAATACTTATGCCTTAAAGCTCATAATCGGGTGGTTTTTAACATAGAACTATATGATTAAGTTTTTAGCCCTCAAACTAATTACTCTAGTTAAGAGACACATTTCACCCATTTGCAAGGGATATACGCTATGTCTCACATAAACCTAGATCACTAAGGTTTCATTTACCTTTAGCCAGCGAGCTCTCAAAAGAAATCAAGAATCCAAATCTATATATAATCCAAAAGCCATGGACCCCTTTATAAAGCAAGGCCCCATAAGCTACCCCTAGCACCATAACCTAATTTCCTAAGATGTCCCTAGGCCTAAAACCTATTCAGTTCATCATCATGGCTGGAAGATCCACTCAATATCAACCCTAACGGCCCATTTTGTTCAAGGTTGGAACCTCATATGTCTTAATACTACAAGGGATATAAATATTAATATATAATTCCTTACATAACATGCAATGTGATAGCACATCAAGATTTTGAGAAGTTGAGAGCATGCTTTGAAAGGAGCATTAGTCATACCATTCCTCGATAAATGGAGATATGCCACATCCTAAGGGCCACAAACCACCCCCATTAGTTGGGATGAAACTCCCTAAAACTAAGATGGATACACTAGTCTATTTTATTTATTTCATGCTCAACTGGTATGGCATTACTTCTCATCATTTCTTAAATGAAATTTTGTGGAATCCTTATTCTTACTACTCTAAACAATATTTGGTAGTTGATCAATAATTCAATTTTGACCAAGTTTTAACCTAGTTTTATACTTATAAAAACTAGGAACCAATTATAGTGTGCCATTTGTGCATCTTCTTCCATACCTTTCTAATCCATGTGCATAGCTAGAAGAGATAAAAAGAATCATGTCTTTCAACCTTGCATAAAGAATAATGTCCTACGATAAGCATCAACATACTATGCCTACGAGTATGGGAAATTTTCAAATAAGTAGCTTACAAAAAAGAATATTAAACTTACAAAAAGCTATGGTATTCCATGTTGCTAAGATTTAAACTTTTGCAATTTCTCACATAGATAAGTTTTACCTACATTATAAATAGTATTAGTGGAGGAAAAGTAGAAAGGAACTTAATAATGATGGAGATCACACAATAGTTATCCCAAAGTGAGCCACCAAGAACACTCACAACAAGTTATGATCCAAGACTGAGGCACCAACTAAGAGCGACTGAATAATGACTTTAGTACACAATGTGGGGTTCCAATAGTAAGAGACTAAAATGGTAGAAAGAAATCAATAATATGCTAGAATCATGGATGCTTGAGTCCTATACATAGACTGGATATGCTTCAAAGACAATACAAAAGAAGACTCCTCAAGTATAAATCAAGGGATAAATAGATAACTCCCCACATGTGTGGTAGCTCACCAATGTCCATGATAGTCTAAGTAAGAGTTTCTCAAAATTCCAAGAATACTCTCACATAATTCTAAACCATGAATACTCACAATAAGTTGGACCTAAGAGTGAAGAACCAACCAAGAGTGAGTAAACAAATGATTTGAGCACACAATGTGCCATGATCCAAACAAGTTTTCCTTTGTCTATGTTGCAAGTGAGATTATACTAAAGAGGAGGAGACCCAAGAGTACAAGACTCAAGAGGATAAGGTATAACAAGAGAGTCTCCAATGAAACCACAATAGCACTTTATACAACACCATACACACACCCTCTTGATACTCAATAAATGCTATAGTAATAAGAGATTGCAATGTTAGAAAGTAGTCAAGAAGATGCTAGAACCATGGATGCTTGAGTTCTATTCATAGACTAGATGTTTCTCAAAGACAACAAGACCCCTCGAGTAGGAAGCATGGGATAAGGAAATAACTCCCCATATGTGGTCGCTCATTATCAATGCCCACAATAGTCTAAGTAAGATTTTCTCAAAGCTCCAAGAAGAACATCAAATAGTTCTAGATCATGGACACTCACAATAAGCTCGGGATGCGTGTGAGTAAATGATGATTTTAGCACACAATGTGTAGGGTTCTAGACTAAAAGGGAATGAGGCTTGAGAGGACCAGACTCAAGAGGATGAGACGAAGGAGGACAAGACTCAAGAGATATGATATAATAAGAGGTTCATGAGAGAAACCACAATAGCACTTTATAGAGTTGCATACATACTTCTTATGCACCCTATTGAGAATCAATAAGTTCTACAATAACAAGGGATTAAAATGGTACAAAGAGGTTAATAAGATGTTAGACCCATGGATGCTCAAGTCGTATACTTTAATAGCCTCTCTTTAATCCCCTGAAATATCTTGTGATGGTGTTCCAATTACTTTCTACTTCTATGGAGGCTCATGGATGACTCCTCAATCCTTCTCTTCTTTTCTCAAAAGCTATGCTACCCTTGCTACATTCAAATGTCCTATTGTCTTATTCTAAGAGAGATAATTGGGGAGAGCGAGGGAGAGAGCTATCAATACTTCTTTTTGAAATTTAGGTTTAGGGAGCCTTGGTAAGTCCAAGGAGATTCAAATTATATGTAAGCTACTGGAGAGATTGAACTGTATTACAAATACATAAATGGAGTGTAGTGGTTCTCAATCTAGCAAAATTTGGATAGTAGTATAAGGCCTAACATGGACGTCTAATACCATATTAGAAGTGGGTGCAACAATGAAAGTGTAGAAGATTGCTGTAATGGACTACATAATAGCATTCCTTATCATAGCATTAGCATAGCAAGTAGGCTTGCCAAATACCATGGAACCCTTTGCTTAGAAGCTATATTCAAGTGTAGAGTGATATGTATGTTACAACTTGTGATATTACACATGTGCTCCTATATGTGCATTCTCTTCATATCATAGGCAGACACTTCATTAACATTGAGTCCGTTGTGCTCATATGGTGGTTTTGCATTAAATGTTGTTGGATGCAAAAATTATCTAAGTGAGATTGAAGGTGTCACTATTCCAGCCTCTTTGACCCACTCATCAATTATGAATTATATGAAACAAAAGTCATATGATATCTTTCATGTATGCACAACCATAGCTATGTCAACTACATGTGACCCATCTCTAAAGGTAATTCAAGAGATGGTTCACATTGGCCTTGCAATATTTACTTCTTTAATAGAGAAACCTACAGAGGTTTCACAATTGTCTAGACATTGTTTTCATAGAGGGGTGTGTGGTTGGCTTGTCCTACCAAGAAATCATCTAAACCTATTGACATTTGGATTTTTTGGATTATTTGTCTTGGATGTACAACAGAGTTTACATGTAATACATGCAGAGTTTGAATCATTGAGCTTTGTCTTTATCTTGTGTAAAGATTTTGGCAAACTTGACACAAGGTTTCATGATTGATTCATGATGTATGGACATATCTTGAAGAGAAGTTGATTTCCAGCATTCTTGGGATTCATTAGAATCTCTTGCCTATTCTTTTTCTTCTCTTATGTCTCCTATTCTCTACTTCCTTCTCTCTCAAATACCTGGTGGATACGACCTTTTGACTAAAACCCCTTCTACAATGTTGCATGAGCTCTTTTAAAGTATAGTCTGATGGTTTTCCCATCGTGACTCCAAGCAAATGGAGCTTCCCATACTTAGGTAACTATTTCACCTCTGTTTATATACATAAAGGGCAAGCGGAATGTTGTGGCCCCCACAACTCTCCTATATTCGAGGGAGGATTGGCCCCAAGATGTGTCGTCTTGATTTGTAAGGCATAATGAAATATAGTTCGCTCTTTGTATCTTTTCTTATCTAGGAGATTTATTATTTTCTCACACAACCTTTCTTGAAGATAGCCACTCTAACTTATGACAAAAGAACCTCTTTCACTCAACATAGATCAATAATTTGGCAGACAAGTACCATGCATCTAAAAGATTTTCTTTGATACCATGATTCATCCATATGCAATTTCATGCCCTAGTGTGCTCAAAGATTTTTGACCAATTGTTAGCCACGTGTTTTGCATAGGCATTCTTTTCATGCTTTCCCCTAGCATATTGTAGAATAATTGAGGAGACAGAACTGCGCTAACCCGTGCTTCCGCTCCTTTAGATATTGAACATAACCTAAATGATGCACTTCAATGCATAGTCATCTATTTTTCATGAAATAAAACTTGGCATTTCAACCTCAAGGCCCATTGATTCATTATGTCCCGTTCTTTATGTTATATGATATTTTTCCATAGAACCATCCCCTAAACGGGCACTTTAATATGCAATGCATGTAGGCTGAGACTAAACCTCATGCCCCATAGCCCACCATACATTTGAGTGTATTTTACTATTTTCTTCTATTTTTATAGATTTAAAAATCATTTTTTCTTATTTTTGTGCTATTTTTCTCAATTATTTCTACTATAAATACTCATTCTTTTTTACTTTTTTATTACACACCAACAAATACTAACAATGGCAATCATCATATACTATTTCATCCACATATAATATTTCTTTCTACTATTTTTTAAAATTATTATCAAAACTACTTATTTTTGCGTGTTTTTCACTTTTGGATAATTACTTTCTCATTAATGTGATATCAGATTGTGCATTTTCTTTATGACCAAATTTAAACATGTCACATGCTATGCTGATATCAAATTTCATGCCATAGGCACATCATTTCTATGATTGAACATAAAAATGAACCAACTTTACATGAAAAACAAGACTTATTGAGATTTCTCATCTTTTATATTTTTATAGTTGCATATATAGACAATAAATTGGTCTAAATTTAGGGTCTACTCAGTGTTGGTCATCGCATCTTAGCATTAGTCTCATCTCATCTTCATCTACCGGTCTTCCATCTCTCATCTCAACCTTCTCTTGATGATTCCCACAAGAATAATTACCCACAGGAGAAGAGACAGAGAGGAGAGAGAAACTGTAGAAATGGGTATTTTTTTATCAAGCCACCATTTGTGGAGCCGGATGCAAGGATGAAGAGTGAAAAAATGAGGAAGAATCATGCTGCCGTCGGTTGGAATGGGTATTTTGATGCTCCATATCTCTCTCACCCCCCTTCTTCCCCTTCACATCAATCCACCTCCCCCCCCACTTACTCCAAACCCCTTTCCCATTTGGCCATTTCTATGCTTTCTGCTACTAGGGCACCAATAACTTCCATATTTGACATCAAAATTGCGATTTGAAAATTTTTGAATGTTTGTCTTAGACTCCTGCAATGCTTGGCACTTGTCGTTGTTGGTTTTGCTACTCCAAAATTTTTATAAAAATTCAAATCCACTACGGTGTCGTGATGCTGCATGTCTACCACTGTAAACATGAGGGCGGAATTTTATGCCAAGATTTTGGACTCTTAAGTCAGTGTCATTATCAGTTTATTTTTCGTTGCGTGTTTCTTCTGTGTTTGCATTTGCATGACGCACAAGCACATGTAGTTAGGCTAGGCACAAATTCCTCAATGCATTCATATTTTTTGTGTGGAACATCACTTGATTGATTGCAAATCATGGACTCAAATTTCCAAACTGCATGAGTGAAGGCCACAAAGTTCTTTTCCAAAGCATGATCTTTGATAGGGAATATTGCATGGAGAAACAAATTCATATGAAGAAATCCGATTTTGAAAACTCATAAGAGTCATGCATGTCAAGTGTTCAAGCCTACAAGAAGCATATGAAGCATATGAAGAGTTTGATAAGCTAACAAGACGAAGCATTGCAAGCATTGCATCAAAGGGCATAATGATCATGATCATTGAATTGGTTATATATATACTCACTTGGTCACAATTTATGAGATGCAAAAAGAATCCAAGGAAGAGAATGATCCATTTAATTTATACAAATTCCCATCTTGACTATGCCAAATGATGATTCTACTCATCTAGTTTTTGATTTGACTAGACATAATACTGAGGGCCAAATTTGTTGACCAACAACAGATTTGTGAATCGTCCAATGATCTTTTATTCCTTTCACGATTAAAGAAAAGTGTTATCACAAGAAAAGATCATGCGAATGTTTCAAATCAACTCTAAGCTAACTATGCAAATGGAAGAGCACGAGAACTAAAGATTATGACTTTGGAAGAGAGGAGGAGCATGTCAAGGTGGCCTACGTTGATGAATAAGAACGTAATCTCTGACATATACGAGGAAAAATTTATGAATGCTTTTTGCTTTCAATTTGGAGCCGAATGATAAATTGGTGGAAGCTTTTCCGAAGCTTTTGTAAGCTGCAGCTTTTGTTGCTGTGGTGGCAAAGATCGATGGCGTTGATTATTTAAGAGGGTGGAGTATGTTGATGGTGGAGAGTGGAGACGACGAAGTGAGAGGGTGGGAATAAAGCTATTGCAGAGGGAATGAATGAAGAAGACATAGAGGTGGTATGCAAAATGACACAAAGAAGCCGAAGGGTGGGTAAGCACAACCGAAAGATGAATGCAAAAAGGTGACGACCGTAGAAACAAGAGGAAGGTGAAAAAGGAATCGGACAGAGCGGAGTAGAAAAAAAAATGAGGAAGGTAATAAGATGTTTACTTTTGATCGTGATTGCTATACCGACTACCATCGAAGGACATTCAACAGTCGACTTTTGATTTTTCGTGTGATGTTGATCTCATTGACTGACTTCAACAAATATTTGGCCAAAAAGGAGGCAACATAGATTAGGTATGAATTGACAAACTGGCCTATATGTTTAATAACTTCACAGTGTTCAGGGTGACGAGAAAGCGGTAACAAAAGAGCAGATCACGGCATCAAAGAGCTCGGAGAAGCACACGGAAGGGGTCTCGTAGTCAAGGCCATTGTAATGGCAAAGAAGAAGGCTCAGTCCACAGCAAGTCGAGGGAGAGAAGTCGCAGAGAAGAGCATCCACAAGGGAGGATGGTGACGGAGGACGAGGACGAGATGAAGACGACAATATTGAAGCTACGGAGATTGGATTCTATGTGATGCTACTGCAAGAAAGGAGTGCCAAGAGCGGAAGCCAAAGAAGACTGGCGGAATTAGTAAGATGACGGAAATATTGGTCAATGAAGGGCCGAGTTGTGTGTCTGCTAACTAATGGTCGTTGCTATGCCTTTGGTGTGAGCTGATATTACTGTTTATAGCCATGGTGTACTTTGCTATAAATTTTCTCATCCACGACCATGAAAATGGTATAGCCTTCGATAAATGGTGCCCTTCCACTCGTTGAGGATTTTGTCAGAGTGATAAATTCCACAGTGTGTTACCTTGAATGTAACAACACTTGAACTAATAGTCTTGCAGATGAAGAGAAATGAGGAAAAGAGATCAGTGCTTACATGCGTAGTGTATCCAAGAATGGAGACCATGGCCATGATCAATGGTCATGAAGTAATTGTCCTCTATGGCTTATTTTGCTCATTAAGACATCGACAGTTTTGTCAGAAAGTCACCTGGCTTTTCTATAAAAGCTCAAGCAAAACATCACTTACCAGATCTTCATGGCCACAAGGATTGACAACAAGAATAAGGCATCAACAAGTTCATTTTCATTCACCAAAGCATGCTTCGATCAAAGCATATCAATTTGTTCCTTCGGGATAAGTTTCCTCATGAAAATAGTCATCAAACTGGCTAATGAATGATAAAACAGTCTTTCCTTCTCTTATGCCATTGAAAGTGCGAAACTTGAAACTTCGTTTACTTATCTTGGATTCCTTGCGAATGGTTTGTGCTTCAAGAGTGGCGTCGATGGTACGGCGAATCAGATCTTCAGCTTGAGGTTCTTCTCTGTCAGTGGACGCTCCTTGTAGCTTTGTCAATTGCGCTTGCAAGGCTTGCCTAGCTCTTCGCTCTTCTTCCAATTGTAGCATGATTAGATCCAGCTTTTGTTCCATGGTAGGCTCGGGTAGATCGTCTTCAGTCATAGGATCATCCATATGTGGGGTAGTCATCCTATAAAACTCAACAAACCTTTCTCACTCAAAATCAGTTAGCGGGATGAGCGTAGCTCAAATTTGGGGTTACAAGGCTATGTATTTTTGGGTATTTTCTTCTTCAATTTTCAGAAATTCTGTAATATTTCTGTCTCTGTTTGCTGAAAGTACTTCAACGAACTTGTAGATAGGTAGAACAGCTTGCTGCGAACAACTTTCCAGTTCAGAGTTTTTGCATACGAACAAGTCTTCTATGAGTTTTAAGCACTAGTCAGTTCTGATTTAGTCTGACTTGTAGAGTTGCAGACTTAGCAGACTTGCAGAGTTGTTGACTTGCTGGACTTAGGCCGACTTGCAGAACTTGCAGAACTTGATTACTGTCGACTTGCGAAACTTGACTTTGACAGCGCAGGACCTGGAGTTACTGAACTTGTCTGCCCAGTGTAACTTGCAGAGAGTTGTATGATTTAGCTTGATTTGACTTAGTAATTAAGCTTAGTAGCTTAATGGTGGAGTACAGGCCGCCGTTTTTTTTTCGTGGGGGGGCCGTTTTTTGCACCGGATTTCACGGGATGATGCCGTCTTGCAACGATTTTGAGGATTAGGCCTTCCTAAGCTTAAAATTAAGCTTTCTTATGATAATAAACTTGATTATGAAGAGAGCTTATCTCTGTAACTCCACGACTTGATGATGGAAGTATATGAGTGGTCCTCCGCCTGCAGAGCTTGGTCCTTCGCGATCTGACAGTGGAAACAGGGGTTCTTGATCGCCAGAAGTCTGCCTGTATCGACGGTTCGCGACGAGATTGACTGTAGAGGCCGTTTGTTCTTGGAGCTCCGCCTTCGCCCGAGATTTGTAGCGATTGGAAGCTCTTGATCTCTGCTCCGCTTTGATACCACTGGTGCGCAGATCGGACACAGATAGCTCACGTGGTGAATCCCGGAAGGTCCCCAAGAACAAAGAACTCTACCTTTTTGCACAAAAACCCATGTAAAAGCAAGCACGACAAGAGACAAGAGACAAATTGGGTTCAATCTCCCCCATGCCTTGTGTGAGCGCTTCACAAAGCATGTATTTTATGTATATTTCCAATCTTCATGCTCAATAATAGCCCAATTACAAAAATATGACAAGCTTTTTAGCTTTTGAGTTTGCTTTCTACAAAAATAGTAAAATAAAGCTAATGGACGGTGCCCATAGTGTGTGGCACGCCCAATCTCAATGTCCAAATAGAAATAACATATCCAGGCGCATAAGCGCATACAAAATAATAATAAATAATCGATGTCTCAATAGACATAACAAAATATAGGCGTGGCGCCTATCAAAATCTAGTCCAAGAGTCGAAAACCCGCTAGACTCCAATGCTTTCCTCCGCCACTGCTGCTATCTCGACACATCAACTGAAGCATTCACAATCGTTAGTAAAATAATACAATTAAACCGACAAAAGTGAATACCTAGCAGTCTTCAGCTACATAAATAAATCAACTGGTTAGAAATAAATCCTAACCTTAATTTATTACGAGTGTGCACTCTAAACTCATAAACGTTTATTAATTTAATATGCATTTTGCGAAATCACCCGCTATGGAATCACCCATGTACACACTAAATTAATGAAACGCCCAAAAAGGACAGGCGTCCCCATCAACTTCTCGCACAAAGAATCCTCTTTGTGTATGAGCCCCGGTCATCTAAGTTTACGGAATCCACCGTAAAACATCACGGAATCCACCGTGGAATATGCCTCCTGGCATCAACACTTGCCAAAGCTGATTGATTTATTGAATGAGAAAATCAGGATGGGAATCCTTGAGCCTTCATCTGCACCATACTCAAACAGGTGGTTTACAGTTCCAAAGAAGAATGGTACTCTCCGATTTATTCAGGACATGCAGCCAGTGAATAGAGTTACTATCAGGAATGTTGGTATAGGTCCAATTGTGGATGAGTTTGCATAGGCATTTGCTGGATGTGCCATCTATTCTTTAGGTGATTTGTATTTAGGATATGATCAGTTTCAGCTGGCTTTGGAAAGCAGGGACATAACCACCATGAGAACTCCTATTGGGCTTGTCAGTATGTGTACCTTGCCTCAAGGTGCCACTAATTCTGTTGCGCATATGATGAATGCCATGCATAAGGTTCTTCGTGATTACATACCTCAGCTTACTATGCCTTTCTTGGATGATGTGCCCATTAAGGGGTGTGCAGAAGAAGAGAAGAATGAGAGTCTAAATGAGCAGGGATGCAGATACTTTGTGGCTGATCATATTTCAGCATATGAGAAGATTTTGGCTAGGTTAGAAGAAGTGAACTTGACACTTTCAGGGCAAAAATCTATTTTTGGAGTGAATGAGGTTGTCATTGTTGGGCATATGTGTGGATATTATGGCAGGAAACCCTCACCTGATAAGGTGAATGCTATAGGCAAGATTGTAGAGTATTGTTCTACCACTTCAGAGGTACGGAGATTCATTGGAGCTTGTGTGGTTTATATGATTTGGATACCTCATTTTGCACACATAGCAGATTGTTTATATCAGCTGCTTCGAAAGGGGCAGAAATTTTATTGGGATGAGAGCCACACTAGAGCCATGTGAAAATTGAAGAAGTTATTGCAGAATGCTCCTACTCTCAGTAAAGCGGATTATAATTGTGAAAGGCCTATTGTATTGACAGTTGACACTAGTCCAATTGGCATAGGTTGGGCTGTGGGTCAAGATGATGCAGATGGAAATAGGTATGCTATTCGGTTTGGGGCGAAAGTCCTAAACGAGAGACAGAGGAGATATCGGCAAATTAAGAGGGAGTTATTGGGGATTGTCACAGCTCTCAAATGTGACAAGGAGTACTTTATTGGAGCTTCAGTTGTAGTAGAGACAGATTGCTTGCCATTGATTGGTATGATTATGAGTTGCTCTACTCCGGATATAGCTATGCTGAGATGGATTGCATACATTAAGTCATTAAATCCGGAATTCAAACACATAGCAGGGAAGGATAATCCAGTGGCAGCTATGTTGTCTAGAGCCAGATATGATGATGAGGAGACTCTACTTGTAGAAGAGGATGATGCAGAAATTTCAGCCACCACTATGGTTGATCATGTTTGTCATGTCTATGATATTGTGGCTTTCACAGAAGAACTCTATGTCGGAGATTGGTTACAGATTGGCAGATACCTTAGTACACTAAGCAAAAGAGATGAATGGACAGATGAAGAGTTCAAGAAGATCAGAAGGAAAGCCTATGGTTATTTTCTCAAGGACAGATTTCTTTGGAAGCATCCGAAGAAAAGAGGCGGATTACCTTTGCAGGTTGTCTGCGATAGAGAGACACAGTTACAGGTGATGAGGGAGTTTCATGAGAGTCCTTGGGTTGGTCATAGAGGAGTGTGGGCTACTTATGAGAAAATCAAGGAGAAATATTGGTGGAAAGGCATGTATAGAGATGTTTCTCACTTTGTTGAGACTTGCAGAGACTGCCAGATGTATTCAGTAGTGCATTAGCGAGATGAGCTTCATCCGACCTATCCGCTATGCATTCATTATAAGTGGGTAGTTGATTTGGTTACCATGCCTATGGGTCTATGGCAGATGAGGTACATTGTTTTGGCTAGAGAGGATCTCACCAATCATGTTGAGGGCAGATCTTTTAGAACGAAGACTACTAGTGCAGTGTGTAAGTTCTTATTGGAGGAAATTTTCTGCAGGTATGGTTATGTGGGTAAGATCACTGCGGATCGTGGTGAATTGGATGCAGATGAAGCTAAGGAGTTTTTCTCTCAGCTAAGAATCAAGTTGGCTCTAACTATAGCATATAATCTAGAGGGAAATGGGAAGAGTGAAAGAGGGCATCTGCCAATAGTGAAAGCATTAGCCAAAGCATGCAGAGGACAGATTGGAGAATGGCCGAGACTTCTACCATTTTCTTTGTGGGCTGATCGTACGACTCATAGTGTTACCACAGGATATATGCCTGCAGAGTTGATGTATGGTCAGAAACCGGTTATGCCGACTGAGACTTCTGCTTTGACTTGGTCAGTTTTACCTTGGCAAGAGGATTTGACGAGAGAGGAGCTCTTAGTTCTTCAGATTCGGTAGTTGGAGAGGAGACCTGATGATATTCAGCTAGCTATTGATAGGTTGAAGGTTGCTAGACTAAGGAATAAGGACAGGTTTGACAGTAGGCATCGCTTGCGGCCTAGAGCAATAGAAGAGGGAGATTGGGTATTGGTCTTTGATAGCAACCTTGAAAATCAGCATACTGCACTTCGGAAGATGGTGAAAAGATGGTTTGGTCCCTACATAGTCAGACATGTCTTTGATAATGCAACATATGAGCTGACAAAATTGGATGGGACAGTGCTTAGAGTGCCTATTGCTGGAAAAAGAATCAAGATTTTCAAGAAAAGAGATGATGAGGATTATGCATTGGAAGAATTTTCAAGAGAAGAGCAACGAGAAGAAACTCCAATGGAAGAGACAGGTGATATGATAGATAATCTTGTTAATCTACCGGAAATGCATAACGAAGAGATTGATCTGTTTGTGGATCTTGATGATAACGATCATGGATAGTTGGCCCATTCGGAGGATGCGCAGGATTAGAGGGGGTGGATGTCGTATTGCTGCGCATTCGAGGTGTGAAACCACCCAAAAGTTGTGTGTGTGATTTGATACTTTGTACATACATAGTTCTTATGTTTGCTCTTTCATTCTATGCCGAAGACGGAGAAAAACAGGGAGTTTTTGATAGATTGGTAACTTGAGATGCAATCTCATGGGCTACACTTATTTCAAGGTATGCCGATTATGGGCTTTGTGAGGAAGTACTAAACTAATTCCAAGAGATGCAAGTTGAAGTATATTGGTGGATATGTTTGTCAAATGTGAGAGCTTGCTTGATGTTTAGCACACCTCAGAATGGTGCAATATAGCTTGTAGGAGCATCAAGACCGGCTTGATTGTGAGTGTCATTGTATCACAGTGGACTTGGGCAGCTACTATTTTGCAAAGCTCTAATGTTACATGGGAGTATGGTGTCAATGGCCCTTTCTAGTATGCGAGTGAGGTGACAATTTAGGTGCTCCTTTTTGGAGTACTTGCCATTGAAATCAAAAGGAAGGCATCATCAGCACATACAGTTGGTGAGATTGTGCGTGCGAGGTGGGGTTTTTCAGTGCACATTGTTGTTGCTGGTGTTTGTTTTGCCCACTTCACCGAGACAGATATGCATAGTAGTAGCATGTTTCGGCTTCTATAGGCTTCATTGTCTTGAATGCTTTGGTGGACCTTCCCCCCCAAGACAAGTAATAGTGCTATTTCAGGTGGCAGTACAACACTGTTTAATCTGCCTTGAAGGGGCAAGTTGTGTACATGCTATGCTAACCTTTGATTGGAGATTGTGCTATCCTTGTCACTCTCCATCTATAATTGCTAAAGATGGAGGCTGCTTTTTGATAGGTTCAATCTGCGTGTGTATGGGAGAAGAAAAGGGCCACTAATCCTGTAAAAAGGGAAAGAAAAGGGTGGCTAAAAACAAGGGAGGGAAAAAGCAGATTCAAAAAAAAGGCAAGGAAGATTTGGGAGTTCAAGGACAGGAAGGAAGAAAGCATTGGAAAAGGATCGACGGGAGATGAACGAAGAAGGAAGAAGTAATAAGGAATGAGAAGAACAGGGGAGCTACAGAATGAATCGGGGGGGGGGGGGGGGGGGGGGAGGATCTCTGCAGTTTGCCCACATAGATCATCTTCTGAGTCTGGATGACCTTGCAAGCGAAGAGATTGTGCATTTTGAGTTTTCATGCCCTTTCTGCTAAGCAGAGTACGATATTGGTTCTCTCTGTTCTCATCTTGAGGAGGAATTCTGCAACTTTAGAAAGGAAATCGCAATCAGGGGCGACTCTCTGCAATTTCGACGGAGATTTATGGAGAAAGGAAGAAATAAGAAATAAAAGCGATGCTAATCGGGAGAGGATTGAGGAACTGACCGGGAGCCTCTCAGTGCCAAGGAAATTAAGCAAGCTGTGGAGATTGGACAATCAAATCGCTTACTCCAGCTAGTACAGTGGTTTTGCAATGGCTTGTTTGGGGTAAAAGTTTTGATCGACGCATATGGTTATCCTTGATTCCTGTGGTTTGGGTGAAACAGCTTATTGAAGTTGATCCTGAAGATCATTGGGCGCGTCAAACCTGAAGAAATCCCACCTTACAGGGCACCTAAGGTTTTTGCAAACGTGCAGGTTGATTCTCATCAAATCAAGATCTCACCTGAAGATTATATCTACACAGAAAAGCTGAAGCATGTTGATGTGAACGTCAAGCTATGTTTACTCAAGGTCTTGTTACTAGGCTCAAAGGCACAAACAAGCATAGGAAGGCCTATTGTACCAAAGACTGCTGTTCATGCAGTGGTTGAAGAACAGCTTTTGGATGCCAAAGTTATCATTTTCAAAAAGAAGTGGAGGAAAAATTATCGTAGGCATAGAAGGCTTCGACAGAAACTGATCCGCCTGCGCATACTTGACATTATAGGACTTGGAGAGGCTCGAAGCGTAAGGATTGGGGCTTTACAGCCATCATAATTTATGTTCTAGAGAACAAAAACTTGGACTACTGTTTCCAAGGGGAGGGAGGGAGAGTATAGCAACTACAGCAACTACAAATAGGAAAGCAATGGATGCCTGCAACCAAGCTGGACTGCTGATTTTACATCTTAAATGTGGAAAGGAAATCTTTCAGCTTTTAAGGGCATCCTAAAACAGGGTGCTGGTCTTTTTTTTTTAAATGGAATGCAAAATAAAATGATGTCCAAGACTGTGCCACATCAGCATGGCACCATCATATCAGTAGTGCAGTGACATGTGACCTACTTACAACGCCAATTGATTTGTATGGAGGCCCAATAAAGTTTAGATATGATTGCTTACATGGAGCAATTTCTGTTGCAATAGGAAAAAGGGGTTTCCAGAAGCTTGCTGTTGTATTCTGCAAAACCATTCATAATTCTTTCTTGAACGTACACCCACAACCATAAAACAGAGTCGTCCAGAACTTATTGCTGTGTGGAAATTTGGATAATAGGATTATTCACATGATGGATCTTCTATCTTGAAATTTATCAAAGACTTCTGAAATTGTGACATTGCTTTCAAAACCCTTCGACAACGCTCGTGCAGAGCATTCACTTGGAATGTGCGTCTGACAGTGCGTCTGTGCTGCATCTTAGATGCCAACATAGACGCGCTGGACAGAAGGTTGACTTTGGGAGCGCGTCTCAGAGCGCGTCAAACCTGCAATTTAGACGCGGGCATACATGTGCCAGGTCTCCCAGTTCTGATAGTAAACAATATATTTTTGCAATGATGAATGTGACCAATCCCATGTTTGTGTTTATCAATTTTCTTGCTTATGAGAAGCATTAGCACTTAAGTTTTATGCTCAATGTCTAAAGAAAGCTCTTTGAAAATGTAGGTAATATATGATTTTTTGTATGCAAATAATTTTGTCTTTTTCCTGTGTTTTTTTTGCAGATATCGTATCCTGGTTCATCTAGCAATGACCCGGATTTGGATCGCATGAATGATACATTGTCCTCGTTTGACAGGGGGTTCAATGCATTTTTTGGAGGTTTTCCTAGTAGGGAAGACTTTATGGGAGAGATGATCAGATACCTTGGCTGCTCTCCCGTACCGGACGAGGTGTTCAGTGTCATGTCTGAAACGCCTTTGATGTCTTTGCCTGGCACTACTTCCCAAACTCCACATGCAAGTACTCCATATGCAGGTACTCCATATGCAGGTACTCCACGTGAGCACTTGTACATGCATCGGCTGAAGCACAAGCATCTGCAGAAGCACGTGCATCTGCAGAAGCTCCTGCGTCCAGCAAGGCAGAGGGTAGTCGACAAAGAGGGAGGAGGGAGAGTCGAGGGGGAGGACGAGGCTTGTTTGGGGGTTGCCTAGGAGGTGGCGAGCGATCACCCTCACCAGTAGATCACGTAGAGGAGGTTGTATGCTAGTACTATAGAGTTACAAATGCTGGTGGTATCGTTCATGATAATGAAGGAAGGGATGTAATGGCGTACATGAGGAGCGTCGTGCATGCGACATATAAAGATTGTTTCATTGCCTTCAAAAATCAGAAAAGCGGCTTGTGGTAGGAGGTGTTGAGGGCAGTCCATAGGAGATTCCAAATCTTGAGGGTCAGCGATTCTCGGATGATTGGAGACGCACAAAAGTGAGGGATATGCTTCACAACGAAAGATCCAACCTCATGACACGGGCCAGGGACTCACTGCGGAGGCAGGAGGAGGGGCGTGGAGCCTATAGCCAACCACCTATGTGCCACTGCATATAGTGGAAGAAAGCCAAGAAGAAAGCAGCAAAGAAAGTGAAGAGTCGCTAGCACACAAAGGCGTGACGGATCCAAATGGAAACCATGGGATCGTCACATTACGGATCGGGCAGTAGAGAGTCGTGGGAGGCAGAGTTTGTAAGTATATTTTGATTTCTAGTTTTTTAAAATTTATATTTCTTTCAATTCTTTATATATTTTATTCTAATATATTGTGACTCATAATTGTTTGTATATATCATAATTGTTTTGCAGACTACCATCGTTGGTAGGATACCTACTCCTAGAGAGGAAGGTTACCATCGAGGCCATAACCGAGCAGCCACATGGCTTCACTTCTATGAGGAGGGTCTCACCACTGAGGACCAATACAACCAGGCCATGAGGATTCCAGAGCCAGAGGAGGTATGTTTTTCTTACTTTCCTATTAAAAGTATAGGTAATTATAACTTTTTCTCCACCATGTCTATGTAAGCAACCTTGATCTTTTGTATGTGTAGGCGAACCCGGATGTGGAGCATAGCGAGGAGGGGGATAGCGACGCCAGTAGCCATGGTGGTACTAGCGAAGATGTTTCTTCTTTAGATTTGTAGAGGAGCACCATACCTCCTCATGAGGCCTTCTTTTCTTGTATATGTATGATCCATCTTTGAGCCTACTGCTTGTGGCCACGCTTTAGGTCGCAAGCACTTAAACTTCCCATGTAAATGCTTTTGACCTATAATCAATACATGGACTTTTATTTTCAATTCTTGTGCCCATAAGATACATTGTCTTTTTCCCAAATGCACAATCTGATGTATGGGAGGGGGGGAAAAAAACCAGAGAGCACATGCTCGCTGGTTTTTTTTTTCCAGTTCTGTTTTGCGCATCTATCCGCACGTCTAAATTGCAGATAATCCGTGTTTATACACACGTCTACAGTGCAGATTACATGCGCTTATACATGCGCTTCATAATTCAAATTTAAAAAATAAATTAAATATCAGTGCTTGTAAAAGCGCGTCTACTAGCGTGTCTATATGCGTGTATATATGTGTGTCTATTGCGTGTCTATTTTTGCATGTAAATTCGTTGATACATGTGATTATAGACGCGAAATGGTAGACACACAAATAGACGGGCGGATAGACGCACCCGTAAGATTTTCTCTATATTAAAAAATCGTGTCTAAATGTGCGTCTATGAGGCCTTTTTGTTGTAGTGCGAGACCCCTTCCGTGTGCTTTCTTCGAGCTCTTTGATGCCGCGTATCGCTCCTTTGTCACTGCTTTCTCGTCACCCTGAACACTGTGAAGTTGTTAAACATATAGGACAGTTTGTCAATTCATACCTAATCTATGTTGCCTTCTTTTTGGCTAGATATTTGTTGAAGTCAGTCAGTGAGATCAACATCACACGAAAAATTAAAAGTCGACTGTTGAATTTCCTTCGATGGTAGTCGGTATAGCAATCACGATCAGAAGTAGAGATCTCATTGCCTTCCTCGTTTTTTGTCTGCTTCACTCTATCCGATTCCTCTTTCACCTTCCTCTTGTTTCTACTGTTGTCACCTTTTTGCATTGCCATCCTTCTCTACTGCATTCTTCATTGTCAGACTCATTTGTGAGCTTCATCATTCATCTTTCGGCCGCGCTTACCCACCCTTTAGCTTCTTTGTGTCGTTCTACGTACCACCTCTTTGTCTTCTTCATTCATTCCCTCTGCAACAACTTTATTCCCACCCTTTCACTTCGTCGTCTTCCCCCTCCACCATCAACATACTCCACCCTCTTAAATAATCAATGCCATCGATCTTTGCCACCGCAACAACAAAAGTTGCAGCTTACAAAAGCTTCGGAAAAGCTTCCACCAATTTATCATTCGGCTCCAAATTGAAAGCAAAAAGCATTCATAAATTTTCCCTCGTATACGTCAGAGATTACGTTCTTATTCATCAACGTAGGCCACCTTGACATGCTCCTCCTCTCTTCCAAAGTCATAATCTTTAGTTCTCGTGCTCTTCCATTTGCATAGTTAGCTTAGAGTTGATTTGAAACATTCGCATGATCTTTTCTTGTGATCACACTTTTCTTTAATCGTGAAAGGAATAGAAGATCATTGGACGATTGACAAAACTGTTGTTGGTCAACAAATTTGGCCCTCAGTATTATGTCTAGTCAAATCAGAAACTAGATGAGTAGAATCATCATTTGGCATAGTCAAGATGGGAATTTGTATAAATTAAATGGATCATTCTCTTCCTTGGATTCTTTTTGCATCTCATAAATTGTGACCAAGTGAGTATACATATAACCAATTCAATGATCATGATCATTATGCCCTTTGATGCAATGCTTGCAATGCTTCGTCTTGTCAGCTTATCAAACTCTTCATATGCTTCTTGTAGGCTTGAACACTTGACATGCATGACTGTTCTAAGTTTTCAAAATCGGATTTCTTCATATGAATTTGTTTCTCCATGCAATATTCCCTATCAAAGATCATGCTTTGGAAAAGAACTTTGTGGCCTTCACTCATGCAGTTTGCAAATTTGAGTCCATGATTTGCAATCAATCAAGCGATGTTCCACACAAAAAATATGAATGCATTGAGGAATTTGTGCCTAGCCTAACTACATGTTCTTGTGCGTCATGCAAATGCAAACACAGAAGAAACACGCAACGAAAAATAAACTGATAATGACACTGACTTAAGAGTCCAAAATCTTGGCACAAAATTCTACCCTCATGTTTACAGTGGTAGACATGCAGCATCACGATGCCGCAGTGGATTTGAATTTCTATAAAATTTTTGGAGTAGCGAAACCAACAACGACAAGTGCCAAGCAATGCAGGAGTCTAAGACAAACATTCAAAAGTTTTCAAATCACAATTCTAATGTCAAATGTGGAAGTTTTGGTGCCCTAGTAGTGGAAAGCATAGAAATGGCCGAATGGGAAAGGGATTTGGAGTAAGTGGGGGGGGAGGTGGATTGATGTGAAGAGGAAGAAGGGGGGTGAGAGAGATATGGAGCATCAAAATACCCATTCCAACCGATGGCAGCATGATTCTTCCTCATTTTTTCACTCTCCATCCTTGCATCCGGCTCCACAAATGGTGGCTTGATAAAAAATACCCATTTCTACACTTTCTCTCTCCTCTCTGTCTCTTCTCCTGTGGGTTATTCTTGTGGGAATCATCAAGAGAAGGTTGAGATGAGAGATGGCAGACCGGTAGATGAAGATGAGATGAGACTAATGCTAAGATGCGATGACCAACACTGAGTAGACGCTAAATTTAGACCAATTTATTGTCTATATATGCAACTATAAAAATATAAAAGACGAGAAATCTCAATAAGTCTTGTTTTTCATGAAAAGTTGGTTCATTTTTATGTTCAATCATGGAAATGATGTGCCTATGGCATGAAATTTGATATCAGCATAGCATGTGACGTGTTTAAATGCAGTCATAAAGAAAATGCACAATTTGATATCACATTAATGAGAAAGTAATTATCCAAAATTGAAAAACAAGGCAAAAATAAGTAGTTTTGATAATAATTTTAAAAAATAGTAGAAAGAAATATTATATGTGGATGAAATAGTATATGATGATTGCCATTGTTAGTATTTGTTTGTGTGTAATAAAAAAGTACAAAATAATGAGTATTTATAGTAGAAATAATTGAGAAAAATAGCACAAAAATTAAAAAAATGATTTTTAAATCTATAAAAATAGAAAAAATTAGTAAAATACACTCAGATGTATGGTGGGCTATGGGGCATGAGGTATAGTCTCAGCCTACATGCATTGCATATTAAAGTGCCCGTTTAGGGGGTGGTTCTATGGAAAAATATCATATAACATAAAGAACGCGACATAATGAATCAATGGGCCTTGAGGTTGAAATGCCAAGTTTTATTTCATGAAAAATAGATGACTATGCATTGAAGTGCATCATTTAGGTTATTTTCAATATCTAAAGGAGCGGAAGCACGGGTTAGCGCAGTTCTGTCTCCTCAATTATTCTATAATATGCTAGGGGAAAGCATGAGAAGAATGTCTATGCAAAACACGTGGCTAACAATTGGTCAAAAATCTTTCAGTACACTAGGGCATGACATTGCATATGGATGAAGTATGGTATCAAAGAAAATCTTTTAGATGCATGATACTTGTCTGCCAAATTATTGATCTATGTTGAGTGAAAGAGGTTCTTTTGTCATAAGTTAGAGTGGCTATCTTCAAGAAAGGTTGTGTAGAAAATAATAAATCTCCTAGATAAGAAAAGATACAAAGAGCGAACTATATTTCATTATGCCTTACAAATCAAGAGGACACATCTTGGGGCCAATCCTCCCTCGAATATAGCAGAGTTGTTGTAACGGATCCCTCTTCGTATCATCCTGGACATGTCTTAGCAGTCCATCGGAAGGGATGTCTAGAAAGCTCCGCCTGGCACTCCCATGGAATGTTACGGGATTTGCGATCTAGGTCTTTCCGTGTTTGCCATGTAGCGGAAGTATCCTAGCCGTTCCCACTTAGGATCGACCGGAATTAGGGTTTTCCTGACTGGTCATTAACTAACAGCAACTAGCATCAGACCCAAGCAAACTACTTTACACAGAAACGCCAGGTCCGAAGCGGATTCATTCTGCACTTAGTTCAAGGAGAATGGGAAACGAGAGGGATGCAAAGCTCAACCTCTCTACCATAAGGCATAGTCCCATTCCATTCCCCTAAAACAGCGTAAATCGGTTAAGACCTAACTCTAGGTCATCGCTTTCGTTATTCATTTTCTATGACGATCATCCTGATGTTCTTTGAGAAAAGTTCCCTGGCTAACCGGGACCACCCAACCGCAGGACAGACCTATGGCCCATCCTCCGCACTTTCCTCGGTTTGTTTTAGTTATGTAATTATCTAACACATTAGTTTGACATCTAACAACCATCTTCTTTAATTAATCCATTAAACACTAGTTCCTTCACATAATCTTATCACGTGACATAGAAAAATAATATCACACAAGTTCTTTATTCACATATCATCATTTTTATCTTTGAAATACAATGAGTTCTGCTCGTAGGCTTGTCCATAATCTGCCCAAAGGCTATCCAGTAATCCATAGTGATTACTATTCCAAGCATCTGCCCGTAGACTAGTATGCGGGCCTCGAGATCCAATCCCGAGTCACGTTAGCCTCTTGTGTAGGACCCGGAAGGCGAGGGATTTACAGCCAGAGCCCCCCCTGGCACCCAAGCGTCCTCCTGCTCCAAGTAGAGCTCAACGGAGAGACCTCTCGCGGCGGGTTCGGTCCACGTTTCCGGCGCGGTCAACAACCCCCTTGGTTAGGGTTAGGCAGGCAGTCGGGGATAATTGAAACTGCCTCTCCCTTCAGGCCTTTAACCTGAAGTATCGGTATTCATTTAATTTGTAACTCATAATTCAAACAGTGCTCTAAAATCTCTAGCAAGCACAAACATTTCCATTAATCGACCGTGTTGTTTGGCAAACTGTTAAGGAAATGTTCTTTCCTTTTGAGTGTATCAGCACTCATTCCCAAGGTGTCTTGTAATTTGGCGAGATCCTTTATAATCCATGTTAGGGCGTACCTTATTAACCCAACTAGGTTAACCCTAAAGTTCATTAGATACTTTGGTTTTCGGTTTATAACTTTCCTTATTTAGAAGGATATCCAAAAATTTAGAAGGATATCCAAAAATACGTTTTTTTGCAAGATAACTTGCGTAAGGATCTGCCATCCTTGTTGAGGGTATTTACCCTCTCTCCTTGTGAATCAATCACAAGACTAAATGACTTCGTACTTGCTACGCAAGTCCTGCGAAGGAATAATCCGTTTTAGATCCTTTAAGCTGACATATGTCGGACCTAGGGTCTCTTTTTAAGAATCTCAGGGACATACCCTAGTTCTTTATCTTTACGAATTTATTGACCCTACAATAAGGAAAGTAGTCAAGTGCTTAAGGTATAAATGTTTCTTTGGTCTTTAAATCATTTCCAAGGCATATTTTTGCAACATGGTATTTCTAAGTTTAGATTGGTTTAGCTATCTTTTGGAAGGTAATATTGTTCACCTCATCACGGTTTTGTTATCCTTGTGACAATTGATTTTTCAGTCGGTACAATTCAAGTTTAATCTTCCTTTTTTCCTAGCAGACAAAACTCATGCCAATTAACAATCATTTCCCTTACTAAGATGTGCAATTAACAATGATAACTTCCTAGTAATTTGAGCAACGAAAGAAACCTTTCATGAATTTAATCATCTACGATGATTCGTTGCAAAAAAGAATAGGACTAATGGTGCAAGATACAATTTTTATACCTTCAAGATTTAACTGAAATATACTACTATAGTAAGTAGATAATCTTGCTCGTAATTCGTTATAATGCATGATGCTATTCGAAGGAAACTATGTTCTATACATTATCATTTATTCAATTAAACTAAACTCCTTCATTATAAATAACTTGGAAAAATATATCCTATCCCTAACAATTTCTCTTTGCATGATTGACTTAAAACTGATTTAAAGCCAAGAAGAAAAACTTGGTTTTGGGGTGAGATATCCACATGGATACCGGGAGATGAACCTCCCGCAGCTACTCCCTGGACTTTCTTAGGCGGCATCGTAGTTTGAATGTGAAGGTAGCTTTTACTCTTTCTTCTGGATTTCCACCGTCTCTCTTTCGAGGCAAGGTGTCATTAAAATTGTTGATCACGAGAAGGAATGATAGGACCTTTAGATTCTTAGATTCTTCGGAGAGGAGTGATTTACAAAGCCTAAGAAGGCCTTATAGGGTATATACTTGGCAAAAAGTTTAGGAGTGAGTGTGGTTTTGCAACCACATGAACCTTTGGAGAACTTTGGGCTTGGGGTAAAAGGTATAGAAGGAAATTATTCTCTTTCCTTGCACTTCCTCTACCTTTTTCTTCTCCTTCCCTACCCTTCCTTATCTTTTCCTCACGGTCTACTTCTTTCACACCACTATTTTCTTCTTCTCTCCTCTCTAATTCCCTTCCTTATCCTCTACTTCCCTTCCTTATCTTTTCCTCACGGTCTACTTCTTTCACACCACTATTTTCTTCTTCTCTACTCTCTACTTCCCTTCCTTTTCCTCACGGGTCCCACGCAGCTGGTGATGTGTGGTTACAATCGTAATGGTCCACGGCAGTTCAGTGCATGGCAAGCAGTCAGAGGGGGAAGGTGGTTAAGATCGTGGCCCAGGGCCCGTTCAACGGGACCGGGGGGGGGGGGGGGAGTAGGCTGGGACATCCCCTGGGTGGCGGCGTGGTACGTTACCCTATGGCTATCCTTGCAACAGGGGGGGAACAATGCCGTTCGGAGGCCCAGGCAGTGTCAGGCAACTCTGGCCGAAGGCCCAGGGGAGAGTGTGCAACGCTATCGAGCGAGGAGGGGTGAAAGCTTCCAATCAACGGCCTCAAGGCCCTGCAACAGCTAACGGCCCGTGACATGCATAGAAGGCGTAGCCTCTTATCTCCTTGCCCTTTAGCAATTTGTCGCCGTCATCTCCCTCACAGACTGAATATATCACCCTCTTCCTCTCCTTCTCGCCGTCATTAGAAGACAAATATTTATGGGAGGAGGGGGGGTAGGTCCTCCCCCTCCACGTGGATCCTGCATGTGATCCCTCCCCTCCACCACTACTCCATCCCATTTTAGCATCATTCCCTTCCCTCAGCCACACTTCGGCTGAGGGAAAAGGTAAAAAAACTTTGCATTAATTCCCATATTTATCCCTTATCCTCCTCCCAAGAGGAGGTTCCTATGAGAAATACGCGGTTTCGAAAAGTTGTGTCTCGTATGGACTCAGTGAAGAGTGTATTAATTTAGACTATCCCGTCCCAAACCTCACTGCAACCTTATTATTTTCCGGAGACTTCACATGGCCGGAAATATTACAGTTGTGGGGGCCACAACATTCCGCTTGCCCTCTATGTATATAAACAGAGGTGAAATAGTTACCTAAGTATGGGAAGCTCCATTTGCTTGGAGTCACGATGGGCAAACCATCAGACTATACTTTAAAAGAGCTCGTGCAACGTTGTAGAAAGGGTTTTACTCAAAAGGTCGTATCCATCAGATATTTGAGAGAGAAGCAAGTAGAGAATAGGAGACATAAGAGAAGAAAAAGAATAGGCAAGAGATTCTAATGAATCCCAAGAATGCTGGAAATCAACTTCTCTTCAAGATATGTCCATACATCATGAATCAATCATGAAACCTTGTGCCAAGTTTGCCAAAATCTTTACACAAGATAAAGACAAAGCTCAATGATTCAAACTCTCCATGTATTACATGTAAACTATGTTGTACATCCAAGACAAAGAATCCAAAGAATCCAAATGTCAATAGGTTTAGATGATCTCTTGGTAGGACAAGCCAACCACACACCCCTCTATGAAAACAATGTCTAGGCAATTGTGAAACCTCTGTAGGTTTCTCTATTAAAGAAGTAAATATTGCAAGGCCAATGTGAACCATCTATTGAATTCCCTTTAGAGATGGGTCACATGTAGTTGACATAGCTATGGTTGTGAATACATGAAAGATATCATATGACTTTTGTTTCATATAATTCATGATTGATGAGTGGGTCAAAGAGGCTGGAATAGTGACACCTTCAATCTCACTTTCTTAGATAATTTTTGCATCCAACAACATTTAATGCAAAACCACCATATGAGCACAATAGACTCAATGTTAATGAAGTGTCTGCCTATGATATGAAGAGAATGCACATATAGGAGCACATGTGTAATATCACAAGTTGTAACATACATATCACTCTACACTTGAATATAGCTTCTAAGCAAAGGATTCCATGGTATTTGGCAAGCCTACTTGCTATGCTAATGCTATGATAAGGAATGCTATTATGTAGTCCATTACAACAATCTTCTACACTTTCATTGTTGCACCCACTTCTAATATGGTATTAGACGTCCATGTTAGGCCTTACACTACTATCCAAATTTTGCTAGATTGAGAACCACTACACTCCATTTATGTATTTGTAATACAGTTCAACCTCTCCAGTAGCTTACATATAATTTGAATCTCCTTGGACTTACCAAGGCTCCCTAAACCTAAATTTCAAAAAGAAGTATTGATAGCTCTCTCCCTCACTCTCCCCAATTATCTCTCTCAGAATAAGACAATAGGACCTTTGAATGTAGCAAGGGTAGCATAGCTTTTGAGAAAAGAAGAGAAGGATTGAGGAGTCATCCATGAGCCTCCATAGAAGTAGAAAGTAATTGGAACACCATCACAAGATATTTGAGGGGATTAAAGAGAGGATATTAAAGGGCATTGTTCTGTGTATGTGTGTGTGTGTATGTGTCGATGTATGTGTATGCACACTCCATCAAAGTTAACTCCCCACCTAAGAAGATCGATTTCCCTGAGTCTTAATGCCCCTATTCCTCATGCCACCAAATGCCACCAAACTGTAAGAAGTTAACCCCTTAGCCCCTAAAATGCTAACCCTATCCTAAAGCCTTGCTTCCACCTAAACTCTAAACCCATGCCTCTCAGATCTAGTTGCTCCACCAAAATCCTAGCCCCCTTGTCCATCCATCAATACATAATTATCCAACCAAATTCATGGGGGAGAGAGATGTGTAAATAGAAATTCACATATAATCCATGGCAAATCTAATTTTTGTTACCCATGAACAAACTTGAAGAGTTCATGGACTTTGTAGAAACATCTATAATTTTGCACTATGCCACAATAAAACTTTCTACTAAAGGAAAAGACTACCATACTATTGTAGAAACATCTATGATTTTGCACTATGCCACAATAAAAATTTCCACTAAAGGAAAAGACTACCATACTATTGTCCTAGCATTGGTGATGAAGGATGATCATTCTAGTGGTATAGTGATACCAATGGTCTAGAACTATTGGATGGTCTTCTTGGAGCTTTGAGAAAGTCTCACTTCGACTATCATGGACATTGGTGAGCTACCACATGTGGGAAGTTGTTTATTTATCCCTTGCTTTGTACTTGAGGAGTCTTCTTTGTGTTTTCTTGAAGGGACATCTAGTTTAAGTATAGGACTTGAGCATCCATGGGTCTAACATCTTATTAACCTCTTTGTACCATTTTAATCCCTTGTTATTGTAGAACTTATTGATTCTCAATAGGGTGCATAAGAAGTATGTATGCAACTCTATAAAGTGCTATTGTGGTTTCTCTCATGAACCTCTTATTATATCATATCTCTTGAGTCTTGTCCTCCTTCGTCTCATCCTCTTGAGTCTGGTACTCTCAAGCCTCATTCCATTGTAGTCTAACACCCTGCACATTGTGTGCTAAAATCATCATTTACTCACACCGATCCCGAGCTTATTGTGAGTGTCCATGATCTAGAATTATTTGATGGTCTTCTTGGAGCTTTGAGAAAATCTTACTTAGACTATTGTGGGCATTGATAATGAGCGACCACATATGGGGAGTTATTTCCTTATCCCATGCTTCCTACTGAGGGGTCTTGTTGTCTTTGAGAAACATCTAGTCTATGTATAGAACTCAAGCATCCATGGTTCTAGCATCTTCTTGACTACTTTCTAACATTGCAATCTCTTGTTACTATAGCATTTATTGAGTATCAAGAGGGTGTGTGTATGGTGTTGTATAAAGTACTATTGTGGTTTCATTGGAGACTCTCTTGTTATACCTTATCCTCTTGAGTCTTGTACTCTTGGGTCTCCTCCTCTTTAGTATAATCTCACTTGCAACATAGACAAAGGAAAAATTGTTTGGATCATGGCACATTGTGTGCTCAAATCATTTGTTTACTCACTCTTGGTTGGTTCTTCACTCTTGGGTCCAACTTATTGTGAGTATTCATGGTTTAGAATTATGTGAGAGTATTCTTGGAATTTTGAGAAACTCTTACTTAGACTATCATGGACATTGGTGAGCTACCACACATGTGGGGAGTTATCTATTTATCCCTTGATTTATACTTGAGGAGTCTTCTTTTGTATTGTCTTTGAAGCATATCCAGTCTATGTATAGGACTCAAGCATCCATGATTCTAGCATATTATTGATTTCTTTCTACCATTTTAGTCTCTTACTATTGGAACCCCACATTGTGTACTAAAGTCATTATTCAGTCGCTCTTAGTTGGTGCCTCAGTCTTGGATCATAACTTGTTGTGAGTGTTCTTGGTGGCTCACTTTGGGATAACTATTGTGTGATCTCCATCATTATTAAGTTCCTTTCTACTTTTCCTCCACTAATACTATTTACAATGTAGGTAAAACTTATCTATGTGAGAAATTTCAAAAGTTTAAATCTTAGCAACATGGAATACCATAGCTTTTTTTAAGTTTAATATTCTTTTTTGTAAGCTACTTATTTGAAAATTTCCCATACTCATAGGCATAGTATGTTGATGCTTATTGTAGGACATTATTCTTTATGCAAGGTTGAAAGACATCATTCTTTTTATCTCTTTTGGCAATGCGCATGGATTAGAAACGTATGGAAGAAGATGCACAAATGGCACACTATAATTGGTTCCTAGTTTTTATAAGTATAAAACTAGGTTAAAACTTGGTCAAAATTGAAATATTGATCAACTACCAAATAATGTTTAGAGTAGTAAGAATAAGGATTCCAAAAAATTTCATTTAAGAAATGATGAGAAGTAATGCCGTACCAGTTGAGCATGAAATAAATAAAATAGACTAGTGTATCCATCTTAGTTTTAGGGAGTTTCATCCCAACTAATGGGGGTGTTTTGTGGCCCTTAGGATGTGGCATATCTCCATTTATCGAGGAATGGTATGACTAATGCTCCTTTCAAAGCATGCTCTCAACTTCTCAAAATCTTGATGTGCTATCACATTGCATGTTACCTAAGGAATTATGTATTAATATTTATATCCCTTGTAGTATTAAGACATATGAGGTTCCAACCTTGAACAAAATGGGCCATTAGGGTTGATATTGAATGGATATTCCAGCCATGATGATGTACTGAATAGGTTTTAGGCCTAGGGACATCTTAGGAAATTAGGTTATGGTGCTAGGGATAGCTTATGGGGCCTTGCTTTATAAAGGGGTCCATGGCTTTTGGATTATATATAGATTTGGATTCTTGATTTCTTTTGAGAGCTCGCTAGCTAAAGCTAAATGAAACCTTAGTGATCTACGTTTATGTGAGACATAGCGTATATCCCTTGCAAATGGGTGAAATGTGTCTCTTAACTAGAGTAATTAGTTTGAGGGCTAAAAACTTAATCATATAGTTCTATGTTAAAAACCACCCGATTATGAGCTTTAAGGCATAAGTATTAGTCATTGTACAAGATCGTATTAAAAACATAAGATTAGTTTTATTTTAATAATCTTCTCATATAAATGTGATATGATGTAAAGTCATCCTAACTTTTGACCATAATTATGTATGAAGTCAGTGAACAAAGTATCAATTATGGATGTAAGTTATATTGCACTAGTCATGCCAGTTTAATAAAGTTACTTGAAAACATGTGTATTGTAGTAGCAAATTGACATTCATTATGTAATACATTACAAAATCTTTGAGGACCTATATGGAAAAACAATAAAATGCGTAGAAAATGAAATTAATTTTCATTCACTAAAGAGTAGCAAGTTGACTTAAAATAATACACATTATTGTTACTTATGTGATCACTTCATGACTTGAGATTGTTACCATTGTTTCAATCTAATTGTTCCAATATACAAATTGAGGGTTCAAGTTTCGTTTTCATGATACTAGCCATGATTCTTTTTGAAGTTATGCAATATACGTTCCCGCATGGATGACCTTTTGTACCTATAATGACTCATGCAAAAACATTACTCATTTAAACAAGACCCCACTATAAAATTAGTTTCTAACCAATCATCAATCTATGAGAAAATTAACATGGATTATTTTTGAGAATGTGTAGCTAGCATGGGATTGAGTGGCTATTAGTTTAACCCTAATTTGTTTGGTAACCATTTTCCACAAAGTATATCTTGGTATGACTACTTGTAATTCTCTATTATGGGATATAGGGAATTGAATTCCCGAGTTGTGTGACTTGTAATTCCTTGTGATGGTATATGGGGAACTAGATTCCCTTGTTATATGACCCATAGATACTACTTGGTTCAAGATGTGTGGAATAAAACTCCCTATTTATATGTGGGAGATTCATATATTGATACCTAGGATCCCTAATATGAGATGGGGGAAATGTAATTTCCTAGCTATATGTAGAAAACACTTATGTAGCTACCTAGGAAATACTAGAGAGTTTCTTACATTCCAAGAGTTTTCCTATGTAGGATTCTTTTATAAGCTCCTTGTGTGAACACTAAATACAAAATGCTAAATGCTAGACTCCTAAATCCTAAACTAAGCCCAAAATCCTAAATACTAAACCTTAAAACTCGAAACACTAAAACCTAAACCCTAAACCCTCTCACATGTTACCTAGGACAAATAATGTATCCACTTTATGAAGGAATGCCAATCAAAGAAAATGAGACTACTAAATCCTAAACCCACAACAATTTATAATGAGATTTGCATCTTTATTTTCTTCTGATATGTACAATAATATGTATGTTTTACATTCTAACAATTCAGAATTAGATTATCCATCTTGACATGCACGGAGAAAACATTTTTCCACATTCGATTGCCATCATCATCTAAGAAAAAATTACTCAATAGGTGGACTCCATCTTTAAACTATTATACACATCAAATTCCATGAGGGATGACATTATAATATCATTACCTAACAATTTGTGGAAAAGTTTTTTACATGCATTTACTTAGCTCAACAAATCTCAACACTGTAGTATTGTGGTAATTTGGTGTTTGCTTTGCAATGGAGTGTGACCTTTACTTTTGACACTCTCCTTGAACATGAATGCCTTGTATATATTATATTTCATATTGATATTCGTACTTGTTTGGATGACGAAGTAAAGGCTTTGATAAGTATTTGTAGAAGTATTATACGTATCCACTCTAACATTAATGATTGGTATACTCAAGCTCAGGAGAAATGCATGTATTCTTCGGTATTGCAGTATAGATCCCCCTTTCATACCTAGAACTTAAAGATACTCATAGCTTTGATGTTGTCCTACATATCAAATTTGGGAATTTTCCTCTCATGTTTTGTCTTGGCAAAAAATATATCCACTTTATGAGGCACTACCCATCAAAGCACATTAGAGTTCTAAACCCTAAAACTAGCAAAACTTTAAACCGTAAATACTAAAACTTAAAATCTGAATACTAAATCCTAAATACGAAATGTAAATCCTAAAACCTAACCCTAAACCCTAAATCCGAAACTCTCAACCCTAAACACAAAACACAAAACCCTGAACTCTCTCACATGGTACCTTATCAAATAATGTATCCACCTTGTGAAGAACTACCCATTGAAGCATAGGACAAAACTAAACCCTAAACTCTAAACCGTAATGAGTAATATCTAAACCCTAAACAAAGCGCTAGACTGTAAGCACTAAAATCTAAACACTAAGCCATTAATGCTAAATCCAAATCTCTCTTCTCTAAAGATATGATGAGTAAATTGTAAGTATATAGAGAGTGCATGATCTCCATTGAGTTCCTTACCATGATTTTTCTTGGAAGTGTAGGGTCTAGTACCACAACTATATTGCCACATTCTCATGAATGAATCCATTAAACTTGAGTAGCTTATATTTATAAGTATATTTATGTAAGTTTACTTAGTAAGATGCTTTTAATTTTTTTGTTAGAAACTCCATATTAAACTAGTCAAAAACATACTTTTAAGCACTTCTATAAACATACAAAAAAATGCACCTATTGATATGCTAATTGGGGAGATTATCTCTCTTACTAATTAAAATTTTCAACCACAAAGCATAACAAACATATAACTATTAAGTATTAAGATATCCACACTTTCATTTTGTCTTTCTCTTGAGGATAATTATACTCTAAAGTTCAAATACAAATAAGCCTAAGATACCCAAAATTATTTTCAAAAGAGAAAGAGAAGAGAAATTGTAAATATAAGAGTTGAAGGTTACATCTTGTTTTGAGAATGATATGACAGTCCTATAAAACTATCTATATAACGCATTTATTATCAAGATAAATATCCTGGTTTCTCTATAAGAAACCACATACCTAATGTATTAACCAATCCAAAAGAAACAAATGAAAACACATGTTAAATAAATCAAAAAATATGGTAGTTACTTTTGTGTTAAAACACCCAGCAACATCTCATTTTTGCAACAGATCAAAATGTATTCACAAAGAAGATAATGTCCACATTTGTATACACAAAATACCTGCACTAAACCTATGGAGATGATTCCCTTTACGCCCATGCAAATAACAAGCTAAGTTTATAGAGAACAAAAATGAAAGGTTTAACCGAGGGTTTACATTGAAAGCTTCAATAGAAGATGTGCCCACATAGGTGTCATTGTAACTTCCCTTAAAGGCTAAAGTTCTCTCTTGTTATCTCTCTACTTCTCCTTGTTTTCTTATTATTATTATTATTATTATTATTCTTCTTCTTCTCTCTCTCTCTGTCTCTCTCTCTCTCTCTCTCATTGTGTGTATGTGTGACTCTTTTCTTTAATTTTGGTCTTTTTCCTCAAAGGGAAAGTAAAAAATAGAGCATGCATGATTTCAAAAATAGGGACACATATAAATAAGTATTTATTGAGTCATAGAAGTACATGTTTTTATGTGTAATTAAAATTAAGTTTATAATGTCGTTTGTTAGAAACACCATCCCACGTGTTATTACACATGAATCTACACACAAGGATAAACTTGCTTAAAAATATATGCCTCCACTTCTCTACTCCAATTCTAGTGTAGTCTTTCTTTATCATTAAGTTTATAGAGTTTCTGTTCTACTTGTAAATTTTGCACCCCACATGCATGCATGCATCTACATGTATGTGTATGTGCTTGCACACACACACAGACATGTATGGAGGTATGCACATGTGTATACACTCACATGGAAGGATGTACATATACATGTACTTAAGGATAACTTTATATTTTGTAAATATTGAAAATCATCATAGTACATTATATCACACACACACACACACACACACACACACAGAGTGAGTGATTGAGAGAGGAGAAACATTTGGCATTAAGACCATGTAGTTCTATAATAGTCCCACATTGGGCATCCATGATTCATGCTTTATGAAAGTACAACATTATCAATTAGGATGTGGCTGTGATGATTGTAGAGAACAAAAATACTTTTGATGAATGGGAGAAAAGGCTATTGATCCTTGTTTGGTGAATTTCTATTAGTTCATATGCCGAAAATACGAAATATCTTGAGTATTGTTGACATAGTGAAAATGGATGATAAGAGAGATATGCCACCACCATATGTTAAGATAAATGTGGGTATTCCTATGCTTGATTCAATAGCATAATACAAGGTAGAGTAGATATCCTTCCCAAAGAGCCGATAGAATGCTCGTGGCAAACCCAATATAAACTGAAACCACAAAGATTCTTCATTTTTAGTTTAAACGAAAGATTCATATAAAGTAGCCTTTTAGAGTTTCAAAAAATGGAAAACCTGATAAGTTGAAGGGAGTAGATGTGCCATTGCAAGATGATGAAACATTGTATCTAGGAACCAGTCGCTATGCACAGAGATGACTACATCACCAACAATGATTGTTCCTTGAAGTGTGTATGGGTTGTACAACCCTTTTCCAATTGTGTAGTGAATGTCTACAAGAAAGATTGTTAGATCATGTTGATTAAAGCAATACATTGCATTTTGATTAGTGATAAAGTATGATGATCTTTAATTAATAACTATTTTCAATTTACCTATAACCATGTAGGTAATAAATTGAGTCTTATTTTGGTCCCAAACCAGCATTTTGTCACCAATAACCACTTCTTTAGCATACTTGTAGCGAAAAAGTTGATCATTATCTATCAATAGTAGATTGAATAGATAATTAGTTTGACATTTTAGATGTATACATAGTGTAGATGCGATTTTGGTTATATTGATAGATAATATCTTGACCTAAAACTATGGCAAAGTGTAGGGGACTGAGCTCCAAATCCATGACTCTTTTGTTAGCAAAGATATCTTGATCATATGAGAGCTTGAAATGCAAGAATCTTGAGGATATATTTGCATCAGCATGTCCAAATCCATATACATGACTAAACTCAAGCTCTTTGCCATTGTTATTCCACACTGCAACCTGACAAGTAGTAGCACCCTAAATTGATGAGTATATGGTGGTTTTAGAAAGTATACTACTACTTTAGGTCCACAACAATTAGAACTATCATGAATGAGGTATTGTATAAACTATATATGCTATACATGAAGTGCTTTTAGGATAACCTGATCTCCAATCGAGAGGTCATGCATCTTTTTGTGATACCCTGTAGATGTGGTAAGCACAGAATTTCCTGTATGCAATGGCATAATCTCATACAAAGTAGCTGGATATCAAATTTTGATAATATAGATTCTAATAAATTTAATTAATGGAAGTATTTTATACAACATTACATTCAAGCACACAAACACAACCAAGATTAATAGTATGGTGCTTGACATTATCACGTAATTGCTATTAAGTTTCAAACATAGATACTATGTATGGGCCTAGCCCAACCTGGGAAGCAAGAAGTTCCAGCTTTACTTGCGATTGCATCAGCACTACACCTTGCAGCTGCACCAGCAATTGCTGTGGCCGCAACAACTGCTATTGCACAAAAAGGTGCAAGTACACCAGCCTCGATACATGTAAATGGAACGGCAGATAGCCCAAAAATTGCACCCGAACTAAAACCTACAAACCAATATTTTGAGATCATTGTTTTAGTCAGAGGTTGTGGAGCTAATAATTGTGTGTAGTAAGACATTAGAATAGGTAGTATAGGCAATGAGATCTATAAGATGATATGCTCAGAAAAAAGGAGACAACTTGAGGTATTCTTAGTAAGAGTCAACTACTTGTTGACTGTGAAAACTGGTGACGAACCACCATGAGAAGTTTCTCTAACATTGTGTGTTTCATCGTTATGGAGGAGCATGATTAATAGATCAATCTACTTTTGTTAGTTTTTCCACATGATATAATATATTTTGGAGCTCAGAAAATGACTATCATGAATTGCTCCTCCAAGACACCATGAGCTATCTTGACTATATTGAATGGGATGTATATCTGTATATTTGTATAATAGTTGCACAAAAGCATGTGTATCAAAATGCATTTGCTTTTCTTTTTTCTAGCAATATGAACACAATCTTGTGATTAGAAATAACAAGCTAGATTCGAATTTGGATAGGCTTTAAGATAACCTTCAAGAGTACAGTAAGGTGAGACACTGTCCATGTTGGATAGACCACCCCTAGCGAGTTGCATACTTCGATTCATGGAAGTAGTACTAGTGTCAGAATCGATATTGTGGATGGTAACACTCGAGTGGTATGGAGGTTGCTCGTAGATGGAGTTGACATCATCTCCAGTGTTGTATAGGGAACAACCAATCGTCCATGTGTTATCATCACATATGATCTAAAGATTTGAGTCCATTAACAATAGATCGATGAAATCGGTCAGAATGTAAAGAATCTGAACTCATCATACACAAACATTCTAACCTATTGCAATTATTTTGAGCATTCAAATCTAGCGCAATATTATTGAATAAAGTATTTCGATTAGAAAATGTGATGTTAGCTTACAACATTAGTGCGGCCTGTATCGTCTGTGAAAACCATCTCTACACCCATAGGAGAGTAAGTTGATGCATCACAACCTCCAATTGCTTGAACCTGTTATAAAGACGTTCAAATTAGCACAGAATAGATGCATGGGTAAGTTGTAGATGATCATGATGGGGAGAAAAGCTCCCAAATGAAAAATTGCTCAGTTGAATTCCTCAGATGCTATACGTGCTTCTGAGGAAGGTGTGAACTGTACTAGGAAAAGGGTCGACGTTTGATCACGTTTGGTGCATGCCGGAGGAGGAGACCAAGTTTATGCCAGTTTGGAATGTGCTAATTACGAATTATGCAAATATACTATGTGCGAGTGGGTGCTATGGACATTGTATGTATACGTTGGTACATATAGTACCTGCAAGTTCCAGTTCACGGTGGAACCATAGGCGGTGACTGTGGCCGGAATGGATTGGTAACCGTTCTCCACCATCTGGCAAGCTGACTCGACCGTGGCGGCTGGCACCGCGCCATAAAAGAATCCTGGCGTGTCCTGCCCCAGCAAGGACGACGCCAACAGAGAGATCCAGGACACTATCCCTACATCGGCATAGCCGTCATCCAGAGGCGTGTAAATGTTGAGCTGCAAAGTATCGTCATTCTGCGCCCTGGTGCTACTTGTATGGAGATGATGTAGAATTATCCAAAAGAACAAGAATGTAGGCACCAACTGCGACCTGCCCCGTTGCCGGCGCTGAGCTGCAGGTCCAGCTGGAGTATTTATCATCGTTGCGTAGTGAAGCGGGGAGGGGGGACAGAGAGAGAGAGGGGGGAGACCCTGCGTGGATGCCTTTTGGCGATCCCTACTATATTTGTTCGCCTTTTATAGACGCTCTTAGTAATCCAAGTCTCATGATTATGCTCGCCCCAGAGAGAGGAAAACAAGGCTGCAAGCCGGTGCGTCGCTCATTGGATTATCCGCCGGGCCCCCTCCCCCTCTTTCGAGGATCCAGATTCCAGAATGAAAAGAGCCGAACTTCTTGTCTTGACTCGTGCCAACATTCGTTTAGAGGTGCAGATTCACACGAGCCTAAATCTTCATACTATCAATGCTTGATTTGCAAAACTAATCTTTTGTTAGCATTGCTTGTTGAGGGTTGGAAAATGCTATTACAATGCTGTGGTGACAAGGTGGTGTCTCTTTGAAAATTTACTCTTAGAAGTTGATTTGAGTTACGTGGTTTACTTTTGCTTGCTAAGATATGTGAAGAGAAGTACAAAATCGAGCCGTGTTTTCAAATTATTTTGTGTTACCTAATACATGTAAGAGTTTCTCCTGTGTCTATAGAAGTTGCATGTAATTAGAGGTAGGTGATGTGAGACGACAGACACATAAAGATCGAAATGAGAGATCTTGTTGTAGAGCCTCCTGCTTGAGGTCACTCCCCTATCCTATAAAGATAGTTGTCATATAGAGGGTGTCCTCCTTGTATATGTTCAATGAGGGATCTTGCAATGGAGGTGCATCAGAACCAAGGTTCTCGAGGTCTTTTACAGACTAAAAACCTCACCAAAATGGCTCGAATGTATTAGAGCTCAAAACCTGCAATTGAAGGACATAGTCAAAGTTGCATAGCTTGGAGGGAATATTCAAGGTGCTAGAATCTAGCTCATATTACACGTTGTTGATTATATTTATGGTAGTTCAAAAATCTTGTTCATCTTATCTTCATTAAGGTGAAGACTTCTCATCAAGGTCCATAGTGCAAGCATGCCTAGTATACACGAGGAAATCACCTTGCTTAGCAAGATAATACAACACACTTGATTTATTATACATTTGGTAGCAAGCTACCAAAGAGTTGGCATTTGATTATAGTCCTTTATGCACTATCATATTGTAGCTACTAGTCTTCTTGACACTCTGAGAGCCTCTCACAAGGATGTGTATTTTTAGTGCTTGGGTTTGGTATTGTTAAGCTATGGGTATGTGAGGTACACATGTGGAGCGTAAGTCAGTTAAGTCATGCTCATGGATTAAGTGACCAAAGGGAATAGTGGTGGGTGACATTGGAAAGGCTTGTACAAAGTTATGCACTAGGGTAGGTACTTGCCCATACTTAGTATCAATTTGGGATCTAGGCCATTAATTGGGCCAATAAGATGTCTAGTGGTGACATTGTAGGACTAGATATTAATTAATAAATTACTGTTAATCCAGTGTTAATTAATATTGAGACCATTAAATGTCCCATGGGGACTAGTACCTTATTTGTGAATGGGTAGTAGAAAGTTCTTGGGTACGATCAAATGTATAGTTAATGAAATTTTAGAATTAAAATTCTAAAAATTAATTAATCAAAGATAGAAATTACAATTACTAGACTCCAATTAGAATCATTTCAAATTTGAAAATTAATTAATTAAAGCTAGAAATTATAGTTAGAAGATTGCAAAGTAGCAAAACAGGCTAGGTCTTGTCGAAATTACCCATGCAAGCTAAGAGAAGGTTGTTTAGGAGCTCAATGAGGGTTATTTGAGTGTTCAAAGACCAAGGGAGGAAGGAGCTACCATCAAGTGAGCTCTGAAAGAGGAAACAACTCATTGCATAATGCAACAACATAAGGGCACCATATTTCCTTCACAACCTCTCAGTGGAGAGTACTTCCTCTAGAGATTTACCCACTTTTGGAGTTATTGGCACCATCAAATTGCCATCAAAGATACCATTCAAATGATATTCCTTTTGCTTGATTTTTTCTCTCTTCCTTTGACATTCTCTCATCAATTCTTAGCATATTGAAGCCATCCGTTAAGAGAAATTTAAGAAATTTCTATTGAAACCCTAATTTGCAGTATCCATTAGGGTTTCCATGACCACCGTTGGATTTGTGCCCACTTATTGAGGATCCAAGTACTCAACATAGTACCTAAAGGTATTAATTTATAGCTAATCACAAAGATAGCCCTTTCTAAATTATTGTGGCCCACATGCAAGATATTGAGGACCGAAATTGAGACACCTAGATTGTTGTAAAATCAAGAGAATTTTTTTTTCCAAGGAGTAGTGGTCATTTATAACTACCATTTCTCTTGATGATTGAAGACATAATGAAGAGGAGAATGCAATGCCTCATCTTGGACAAGGAACATTGCTTGGGTAGAAAGCACAAAATGTCAGTGTTGACTAAGAAGTGGGTTTCTCTAGGCCACGATATGGTGATGTAGCCAGCAAGGAGATGAAGAACATCTTTGCCAAGTTGGCCAAGGATCCATGATTCATAAGATTTTCAAACTTTACAAAGAAGAAAAACAAGGGTAAGAAAAAGATGTTGTCCCCTAAAGCTTTGGGACATGAAGAAGCTTCCAAAGAATAGCCAACACAACCTCAAGTCACACCAAAAGTTGGTGATGAGAAAAAACAATACCTAGTGCCAATAGGGCAAGACGTCCAAATACAAGGTCATCTTGGTTTTTTAAATCAGATAGATTTTGGACAACAATGCATACATGCAAATATGGAAATGTGTCATATGGTGCTAGTTAATTTGTAAATACAACAAATGTCCCCTTTTTGAAGTTGCGAATGTATGATAACTTGACTCCAAAAGGGCAAACAAAGGACTATGATGAGAGTGGTGAAGGGGTAGAGTTTTAGGCCTTAAGTGGTGTGCAACTCACAATGAAAGCATCAACTTTCATTGAAAAGTCTTGTACAAAGTACTTGAGAGGAAACCTCAGCGAATCTTTTAATATTAGATAGAAAGCCATCTTTTTGAAGGGAAATGCATTGCATTAGAAGTCCACATTTCTAATGCAAGGTAAAGCATCATCAACATGGAAACAATTAAAGCAAAGATTTGCTTCCAATTTCTTCATGAGCATCTTTGAAGTGGATGTTAGAACTTCTTAGAATAAGTTGGATGAATCACAATGAAAAAATTAAGAGTAATATAATAAGACATTATGGGATGTATTGCTACATGTTACTTCATATCCTCTCATTCCCCTTCCTGAGAAAATTGAGAAGTATTGTTGTGGTTTACCTAAAAAAACTAGGAATTTTTACATAAATCCCACCACGACAAGCACATCACAACTCATAGAGACATGGACTATAAACAATGCTTTGTTGTAAGGAAAGGATTCAACCTTGCAAGATGAGAATCCATCCAAAAAGTTCCTAAAGGTAAGAAAAAGGGTAGATATGAAAATAAGGCTACCAAAAGAAAAGATAGCAAGGAACACCATATTGGAGAAAATGGAAATTTTCCAAAAGTTTGGGACACATGGTCGAATATTTGGATTTGTCATAACTTCAACACTATAACTCCAAATCGAGCACTCTATAGCTCAATAGATTCCATTTTTCAAGTGCTTTCCAATGATAGGTCACGTCATATGGTTTTGGGAAATGTATGGGCATGTTATCCGGGTGCCACCTTTTTAGTATTCAAAAAGTGGGAATTGGGAGATTCCCAAACTCATTGATATTGTATTAAGGAGGGACTTGGAAATTGGTTGCATAACATAGAGAATTAATAGATGCAAATAGATGTTCTATATGTTAATAGAAGAGGCACATAGCAAATGATTTTCCCAATAGACACCAAGCTAGAAAAGTTGAAAATAAGGGAGAGTTGAGGGGAAAAAGGCCCAAATATCTATTTGTTTGATGCTTGATATAGTTTATGATCAACCTAACGATGATACTATTGAGTATTGTAGAGCATAGGGAGATATGAGGGACTAGAATTCATTATTATTTTTTGATAATGGAGCAACAAGGATTTTTATCTCCAAAACATAGTAGCCCATCTATGCATCCAATAGGATGAGATGCGATGCATGGGAGAAATATTGTTACGTATTTCTTGGTATGTCTTGGTACATTGTGTTTATGCAGTGATTGAAAAGACCACCCATCCGTAAGATGAACGCGTCGGAGATCTTGTCCTCCCACTTTTGTGGAGGGTGTATTTTAATTAACTAATTATCCTAACACATTTATGTTTGACATGCAAAGAGAAAATTTTTAGTTAACTATTAATAATGTTTCCTTCACATAATTTTGTCACACACAAAGATAATGTCAAACAATCCTTTGAAAGTGCTTGCAAAAGAATATAATTTTATTCTACATCTTCTCCAAAGTGCAATGCCAACCCAACATTCCATCCCTCGATCCAAGACTCATGTTCAAATCTTAGACATAGGCTCCACCGATCCACCCTTATGTGGCATCAAGGCCTTCCATGAAGTCCATCTTGGGCTTGTAAGGGTTAGGCTAGACCCAAGGGATTTATGACTAGAGCCCCGTAGTATCCTTGTGGCCTCCTAGCCTAACACCCTCCCTAGGGTCAATCTTAACCTCCAGCTTAGTGAAATAGCGCCTTGGTGACGTGCTCCCACTGCTAACCTTAGGAGAGGTTTAGTGCATAACTATAAATACGCCCATGAGGGCATAAAAAATTATGTGAAAACACACAATCAAGTAATTAACCTATCATCATCATCTAAGATGACATTCATTTTTTATAACATCAATCCAAACAACCATTATGGTTATTCCTTTAACGAATCAACAAAGTTATCTAGGGTAAGGAAACCCTCTACATTACTTACTTAATCTTTAGAGATTTTCCCAAGATGCATAGGTTGCTTGTAATTGTGACTCTAACTCCTCCGCTCATGTAATGGCAACTATCTATATTAACAAGAGTATTTCTACTCAAGTGCACTTGGATATTAAAATCTAATCCATGTAGGAAGTACTACAATTGGGAAATAAGTGGAATGGGAATAGAGGCATGCAATCATGTACATGAAAAGGATCGCAATCTCACTCTCAATCTCACTTTCACTCACAATCTCAATCGTAATCAAATTCACATTCTCAATCTTGGCTTTTGGAGGAAGATGATTGTTCGCTCAGCTTTTTACCAAAATGAATTCACATATCCAAAATAGGCTTTTATAATAATGGTGTGTTTTTCAAGAAAGGCATATACCAAAATTGAAATAATCCTCCCAAATCATCACTTGCATGTAAAGTTGCAAAAAAATGGAAAGAAATCACAAATAGCATGATGCGTTTTTTTATTTTAAAGTGTTAAAAACTTTCTATTTTCTATTTTTGAAGGCTCATATCTCCAAAATGGTGAATAATTGGACCGAGCCTATGAGATGATAAAATATTCTCCTCGATCTCCTCTTTGAACTTTGTGAGAGGAAATTTGCCAAATTTTGCTCCATTTGATAAGAAATTAGCTTCTAAAACAAGTCTTTTGCCTAAAACTTAAGAAAAATTTTGACAAAAAAATTACCATCACCAAAATTTGTCAAAACACTTAAAATGATATAAAAATCATTTCCAAATACTATCTAGATACATGTTTTAAAAAAAACTTCAATATCGCTTTATTAGGGCATATCACATTCTCCCCTTCTTTCAAAAACTCTGTCTTGAGAGTTGGAAAGATGGATATTCTTGTTCCAAACTATCTACATAAACCCAAGTTGCATTCGATAGGACATGTATCCCAGCAACACCTCTAGAATATCTCTAGCTCTACGATGTTTGACTTTATGATGTCAAATACTAATTCTAGTTGCACCTTCAATATTCCATCTTCTTGTAATCTAAACTTCTCATGATCAAAGTTAGCAACATACTTTTTCAATAACCTCACATGAAAAATAGGACAAACCTTGACATGAGATTGCAATTTCAGCTTATATGCAAGTGAACCAATCTTCTTTAGAATTTTGAGTGGTCCTCCAAAATGTGGAGATAACTTTCTATCTTTCCCAAGAAACAAGTTAGTTAAATGGGGTTCAACTCTCAAGAAAACCATATCACCTTCATTAAACTCTAGTGTTCTCTTTTTATTACCATAATATTTCTTTTGCCTTAGTTATGCCTCTTTAATGTGTTTCTTTATTCTTTTCATTCCTCATCCATTGTTTCAAGCATTTGTTTTGAAATTTCTACTCTATTTGAAGCATTAGAAAAATGAATAGGATTCACATGGTTATAACCATACATTGCTTCAAATGAAGTCGTTTTAATTTACGCATGTCATGAACTATTGTATGCAAATTCAATCAGCGCTAAATATTCAGTCCAATTGTTTTGTTTTTTCATTTAGATACATTCTAAGTATATCTTCTAAAACCCGGTTCAGTCTCTTTGTCTCCCCCCATCAATCTACGGATGAAATACAGTACTCATCCTTAATTCAATTCCAATGCCCTTAAATGTGGCTTGCCAAAAGTTACATGTAAATTTGAATCTCTATCAGAAACAATACTTTTGGGCATACCATGCAAAGGAAAGATTTATTTCACAAATAATTTAGCTACATTTAAAGATGTGTCAGTCTTTTTTCATGGAAAAGAAATGTACTACCACAAAGATAATGTCATATCCTCCCCTAGCAATCGGCAACTTAGTGATAAAATACATAGATATGGATTCCCACTTTTGGTCAAGTATATTGAGAGTGGGATTTTAATCTAGATGCGGCAGAGGTAGGTCTAGTCATTTTAAGCACAAGTGAAAGATGGATGTTAAAGTCACATTTAAATATGAATCCCACTCTTGCACAGAATTCGTGTGCGAAGTTGGTGAAGTCGCTCGCCGCAAGGATGCTTAACAAGATGGGAGGAAAGGATGATAAAGAAAACTCAATTTTAAGGCATTTACGTGGAGTAGAAGATTCAAATACATTAGTGTTCAAGGATAAGTTTCAAACTTGCTTTGTATTTGGGAACAAGGTACAAAGAAATAATCATCCGAGGTAAGAGATCCACTCACAAAATAAAGAAGAAAAGAGAGAAGATATGGATAGAGGTTTACACAATTATAAGCTGACATGTGATGAGTATGTGGGAAAAAGTTGATATGCTTTGATTAAAGCATGCTTCGGTGAATGAAATGAACTTCCTGATGCCTTATTCTTATTGTCAATACTTGTGGCCATGAAGATCTAAATAGGTAAGTGATGTTCTACTTGAGCTTTTACAGAAAAGAGAGATATTACTGTACTTTGACAAAATTGAGAGGATTTTATGTGAAAAGAGAGATTGACGAAATCGCACGATGCCCGATCGTTGTTTTTAGGTAGTGAACAACACTCCAGAGTGAAAGAAGAAGAAGGAGTGATATGGCAGAATTCTATCTTGTCAAGTTTTCTTGCCAAACCCCCATCTCGTGAAGACATATCTCCATCTATCTTGTCAAGTTTTCTTGCCAAACTCCTGTGGTGACCTTCAACCCTACGCACTCCGACAACGTCCAGCAAAAGCTTCAGTGAACACATCCACAATAGGTCCAGCACCAACATTTCGAGTAGTGACCTTGTTTACTGGCTATAAGTCCTATATGAATTTGGCTATCCCATTCTTCTTAGGAATTGTGAACCATCTATTGGAATATGGAGCTGAAAATGATTTAAAATTCCTATCGTGATCCACTCGTTCAAAAGCTCTACCAAGTTGGGCAAGTGAGCCCTCGGCACACTAATAGGCCTTAGATTCCAAGGGACATGCAGAATGGTAAAAATAACCATAGGTGTCACAACCCTAGGATCAACGCATCCAATCTCATATGGAAAGAAAGCAAAAGCTTTTTCATGTGTGCATAACATCTCTTCAAAACATCTTACCTCTTTAGGAAATAGAAAATCTTCAGTCCAATTCTTCATCTCTTTCAATGTCTCAGCTGAAAACTTATGTTTGTGATACCTGTAGGATCATGCAAAGGAGGTTGCATAGCAGCTCTCCTAATCATCTCATCACTATCCAAAGGCAGCAGTCTTGCAACTGGTCTAACTTTTTTGTGAACAGTCTTATATTTTCTCTGAACTCTGGCTTCATTGCGACAACCTGTAGATTTCACCCCTTGATGAAAATACCCTCATAAACACAAATTTTGTTGTGTATAAACAGCAACACCCAAATCTTTTTGCTGAAATATGTCAACAAGGAATGCTTTTTGCTAAGAATCCTCAGCACCCAAATTCTTTTGAAGCATGAAATACGCAATCTCACAATACATCGCCAGAGAATGAACCTATAAGACATATGTCAACTCTTGATTGTTAGCATGTAGTAATACCAAAAGTTCTTCCATGGTATTTGAGCATGAAAGATCATCATAGAGACAATCTATCCAGTCTTCTTTCTACAAAACACCTGCAATCCTCAATTCTTTTTCTTTTCTTTTTACATACTTCTTGGTAGCTCTAGGCATATCAGAAAAATGCTGAAAACACAGAGTACTTTCAGTGGATACACCATAAACACGAGGAAAAACTACCGCTACCAGGAGGCGAGAGCTTTCTCTGACTCGTACCACCATCATTTGGCAAGACAGTGGTACATAGCGAAAATCCAATTCTCCTACTAGAAGAGGGGAATCCCTCAAATAATCTTTCTTCCTCTGATGATTGATGCAAACAGTCATGAACTAGATAGCTCTCTTCCTATCCTTGCTTCGGATCCGTGCATACGCAGACCCATCGTCCAAAACCTTAGTCTCCATCTGAGACTCAACAATAAATGATTGCCCCAAAATAATAGTATAGAAACAATATTTTTGAACAAGGAAATGATAAGATTCACCCACATCTCCAATAGCAATCTTCAGATTTGGGCAAGTAGCATACAACTCTCCTACAGGGTTGTTGGCCGCACACATGCACCAACCATGATCAACATCAACAGGCCATCTACTAGTTTCATATAAACCTCGCACAATTACATTAATTTCAAAACCATGATCCAAAAGAGCAACACAAGGAGTCTCAGTCTCACCAAGCTTGATGACAGTTTCTGTAGTTGCATAAGCCCCTAGTGACTTCGAGAAAAATGGCTACGAGGCACCAATCTAGGCGCATCATCGCTCTCATAATACTATATGAGATGTAGTAAAGGATGAAGAGACTTTTTAGACTGCATACATAGAGCTCCATCTATAGGCTCCTCAATGGTCTCTTCTTCACAATCAACCTCCTCAATCTGTCATCCATAGATAATAGCCTTGGCAATAGCTAAAGCCTCTCGATGGATCATATCCTGTGTTGGCTCTTCAATAATTTGGTGCTTTTTTTATGATGTCAATAATAACATCATGAAACTCCCTTTTTGAAATCCCCAAAACTTCTCCAAGTGTAAATTTGATTTTGCAATTAAGAATTCCATCCTCAAGTACATTTTTCAAGTCTGTGGATGTCTCAATGTCGGATAGTAGCTTGAGTCCAGGTTGCTTCTTCGGCTTCAAATCCTTTGTCTTCGGGGCCTTTTGATCTTCTTATACTTTTGGTTTCTGTACATTGGCCATACTCTGCTCCAGTCTTGAAGAAGAAGGTTGAAGAACTGGTTCAGTTCTCCTAGTTGCCCTTTATCTCTTTTGAGCTTTTCTTCAACAAGTGCTTCAAATTCTTTAGATTTTACAATATAAGCATAGATAGAGAAGACATCTACGTGATCATTCCATCTAGTCCCTTTTCTAATGGCATCTCCTATGAATGAAAGTTTAGATGATGAAGCTTTACCTTTCTGTTCTGCATGCAGTGCATATGACCATAAAGGAGACTTATCTTTCGGTAATTGCTCCTATTGAAGACCATAAGCAGCAGTTTCTCTTGCTGCCTCTTGCTTCACATAAGAAGAACATAAGAGAGATTCCTCTAATAATTTCTTCATACCTCCTTTGTCAAAATTTATTTTAAGTGGTTGCTCTATATCTCCAAGACATATCATCTTGTCCTACCAAACCACCAACTTCAGTCTTTTCGCCTCTTCATAGTCTTGACAGTCCTTACGCTCATGGTCTAGATTATCACACCATATGCAACAACGAACACGATCATTTCTGGAAGAATTCATAGGAGCAGAAGAGGATGGAACAGAATTTGGGACTAGGTTAAGTGGCTGTAGATCTCTTCTGGCCATTTTTATTTGCAGATCTTTCAAGTTCCTTGAAATTTCTTTCACCATGTCTTTGACAGTTGGTTTAGCAAATGGTCTAACAACTACTACAGGAATAGGCATAGGCATAGGCATAGAAGTATGCACAGACATGGGATGAGAGGTAGGAGAAGACGTGGAAGGAGCGGTAGGAGAAGTGGAGGTCGGAGAAGACATCGTTAGAGGTGTTTGCATACCGTTTTGTAAGCAAGCCTTCCATCTCCACCTCTTTGTGAATGTGGAAACCGCATCAACAACATCTTGCCAATCCATCTTCAATCCCATAGGCTGCATATGATCTTCAAGAAGCTCTCCCAACTCGTCTTGTAGTGCAGGAGTAGACACCTGCAAGAATAACTCCACCTTCTCCGAGTTTAGGGCTCTTTGCTCAAGTGCATCCAATCGGTTGTAACGATCTTCAAATTCTCACAATAACTCAGAAGCAACAAGTCCTTTATTGGGCTGATAGACCCACTCTCTAAATGTCTTTCGAGTAGTAATACCATAATCCTTTAGGAAATATTCATCTTTGAGTGCCTTCTTCAAGACGTACCAATTTTAATCTTACACAAATAAATTAGACACTCTAACCCGCAAAGCAGCCATGGTGAGTCATAAGAAATAGTTGCTCCAATTGGTAGGAACTCCAAAGAAGCACATGTAGCTTTCAAATGTTTTAAGATAAGCTGAAACATTCCATCCATCTTATAATTTGTGTTCACTTACCATAGCCTCAATTGCTTTGGTTGCTCCATGTGTATGCTCTTGTTCTTGATGTAGCATTCGTTGTTGATCCAACTGTTGTTGGCATAGCTGTTGCTGCTACTGCATCGATAACTGCATCTGCTCATTTAGCATTATAATGGCTGAAGAAAGAGTTTGCAATAAATTCTTCATCTCATCAGTCGAAAAGGAAGAAGCACTTGATGATAAATTGGGTGGAGTATTCAAAGAGTCTCCCATCTCGACAATTAGAAGTGACACTTTCACGTCCGGATCACCAGGTGTCACACAAAATTTGCACGTGGAGTTCGTGACGTCGCTCACCGTAGGGACGTTTAGCAAGATGGGAGGAAAGGATGATAAAGAGAACTGAATTATAAGGCATTTAGATGGAGTAGAAGATTCAAATACATTAGTGTTCAAGGATACGTTTCAAACTTGCTTTGTATTTGGGAACAAGATACAAAGAAATAATCATCCGAGGTAAGAGATCCACTCACAAAATGAAGAAGAGAAGAGGTTTTATAGAGAAAGTATGGATAGAGGTTTACACAATTTTAAGTTGACATGCGATGAGTATGTGGGAACAAATTGATATGCTTTGATCGAAGCATGCTTTGGTGAATGAAAATGAACTTGTTGATGCCTTATTCTTGTTGTCAATCCTTGTGGCCATGAAGATCTGGTAAGTGATGTTTTGCTTGAGCTTTTATAGAAAAGCCAGGTGACTTTTTGACAAAACTGTCGATGTATTAATGAGCAAAATAAGCCATAGAGGACAATTACTTCATGACCATTGATCATGGCCATGGTCTCCATTCTTGGATACGCTGCGCATGTAAGCACTGATCTCTTTTCCTCATTTCTCTTCATCTGCAGGACTATTAGTTCAAGTGTTGTTACATTCAAGGTAACACACTGTGGAATTTATCACTCTGACAAAATCCTCAACGAGTGGAAGGGCACCATTTATCGAAGGCTATACCATTTTCATGGTCGTGGATGAGAAAATGTATAGCAAAGTACACCATGGCTATAAACAGTAATATCAGCTCACACCAAAGGCATAGCAACGACCATTAGTTAGCAGACACACAACTTGGCCCTTCATTGACCAATATTGCCATCATCTTACTAATTCCGCCAGCCTTCTTTGGCTTCCGCTCTTGGCACTCCTTCGTCGCAGTAGCATCACATAGAATCAAATCTCCGTAGATTCAATATTGTCGTCTTCATCTCGTCCTCGTCCTCCGTCACCCTCCTCCCTTGTGGATGCTCTTCTTTGCGACTTCTCTCCCTCGACTTGCTATCGACTGAGCCTTCTTCTTTGCCATTACAATGGCCTTGACTACGAGACCCCTTCCGTGTGCTTCTCCGAGCTCTTTGATGCCGCGACTTGCTCTTTTGTCACCGCTTTCTCGTCACCCTGAACACTGTGAAGTTATTAAACATATAGGCCAGTTTGTCAATTCATACCTAGTCTATGTTGCCTCCTTTTTGGCCAAATATTTGTTGAAGTCAGTCAATGAGATCAACATCACACGAAAAATCAAAAGTCGACTCTTGAATGTCCTTCGATGGTAGTCGGTATAGCAATCACGATCAAAAGTAAACATCTCATTACCTTCCTCGTTTTTTTTTCTCCTCCTCTCTGTCCGATTCCTTTTTCACCTTCCTCTTGTTTCTATGGTCGTCACCTTTGTGCATTGCCATCCTTCTGTACTGCATTCTTCGTTGTCGGATTCGTTTGTGAGCTTCATCATTCATCTTTCGGTTGTGCTTACCCACCCTTCGGCTTCTTTGTGTCGTTCTGCGTACCACCTCTTTGTCTTCTTCATTCATTCCCTCTGCAATAGCTTTATTCCCACCCTCTCACTTCGTCGTCTCCCCCCTCCACCATCAACATACTCCACCCTCTTAAATAATCAACGCCATTGATCTTTCCCATCGCAACAACAAAAGCTGCAGCTTACAAAAGCTTCGGAAAAGCTTCCACCAATTTATCATTCGGCTCCAAATTGAAAGCAAAAAGCATTCATAAATTTTCCCTTGTATATGTCAGAGATTACGTTCTTATTCATCAACGTATGCCACCTTGACATGCTCCTCCTCTCTTCCAAAGTCATAATCTTTAGTTCTCGTGCTTTTCCATTTGCATAGTTAGCTTAGAGTTGATTTGAAACATTCGCATGATCTTTTCTTGTGATCACACTTTTCTTTAATCGTGAAAGGAATAAAAGATCATTGGACGATTGACAAATCTGTTGTTGGTCAACAAATTTGGCCCTCAGTATTATGTCTAGTCAAATCAGAAACTAGATGAGTAGAATCATCATTTGGCATAGTCAAAATGGGAATTTGTATAAATTAAATGGATCATTCTCTTCCTTGGATTCTTTTTGCATCTCATAAATTGTGACCACGTGAGTATATATATAACCAATTCAATGATCATGATCATTATGCCCTTTGATGCAATGCTTGCAATGCTTCGTCTTGTCAGCTTATCAAACTCTTCATATGCTTCATATGCTTCTTGTAGGCTTGAACACTTGACATGCATGACTCTTATGATTTTTCAAAATCGGATTTCTTCATATGAATTTGTTTCTCCATGCAATATTCCCTATCAAAGATCATGCTTTGGAAAAGAACTTTGTGGCCTTCACTCATGCAGTTTGGAAATTTGAGTCCATGATTTGCAATCAATCAAGTGATGTTCCACACACATATAGGAGCACATGTGTAATATCACAAGTTGTGACATACATATCACTCTACACTTGAATATAGCTTCTAAGCAAAGGATTCCATGGTATTTGGCAAGCCTACTTGCTATGCTAATGCTATGATAAGGAATGCTATTATGTAGTCCATTACAACAATCTTCTACACTTTCATTGTTGCACCCACTTCTAATATGGTATTAGACGTCCATGCTAGGCCTTATACTACTATCCAAATTTTGCTAGATTAAGAACCACTACACTCCATTTATGTATTTGTAATACAGTTCAATCTCTCCATTAGCTTACATATAATTTGAATCTCCTTGGACTTACCAAGGCTCCCTAAACCTAAATTTCAAAAAGAAGTATTGATAGCTCTCTCCCTCGCTCTCCCCAATTATCTCTCTTAGAATAAGACAATAGGACCTTTGAATGTAGCAAGGGTAGCATAGCTTTTGAGAAAAGAAGAGCAGGATTGAGGAGTCATCCATGAGTCTCCATAGAAGTAGAAAGTAATTGGAACACCATCACAAGATATTTGAGGGGATTAAAGAGAGGCTATTAAAGGGCATTGCTCAGTGTATGTGTGCGTGTGTATGTGTCGATGTATGTGTGTGCACACTCCATCAAAGTTAACTCCCCACCTAAGAAGATCAATTCCCCTGAGTCTTAATGCCCCTATTCCTCATGCCACCAAATGCCACCAAACTGTAAGAAGTTAACCCCTTAGCCCCTAAAATGCTAACCCTATCCTAAAGCCTTCCTTCCACCAAAACTCTAAACCCATGCCTCTCAGATCTAGTTGCTCCACCAAAACCCTAGCCCCCTTGTCCATCAATCCAAATGTTTTGTCCTCTTTTAATACATAATTATCCAACCAAATTCATGGGGGAGAGAGATGTGTAAATATAAATTCACATATAATCCATGGCAAATCTAATTTTTGTTGTCCATGAACAAACTTGACGAGTTCATGGACTTTGTAGAAACATCTATAATTTTGCACTATGCCACAATAAAATTTTCTACTAAAGGAAAAGACTACCATACTATTGTAGAAACATCTATGATTTTGCACTATGCCACAATAAAAATTTCCACTAAAGGAAAATACTACCATACTATTGTCCTAGCATTGGCGATGAAGGATGAGCTTTGTAGTGGTATAGTGATACCAATGGTCTAGAACTATTGGAGGGTCTTCTTGGAGCTTTGAGAAAGTCTCACTTCGACTATCATGGACATTGGTGAGCTACCACATGTGGGAAGTTGTTTATTTATCCCTTGCTTTGTACTTGAGGAGTCTTCTTTGTGTTTTCTTGAAGGGACATCTAGTTTAAGTATAGGACTTGAGCATCCATGGGTCTAACATCTTATTAACCTCTTTGTACCATTTTAATCCCTTGTTATTGTAGAACTTATTGATTCTCAATAGGGTGCATAAGAAGTATGTATGCAACTCTATAAAGTGCTATTGTGGTTTCTCTCATGAACCTCTTATTATATCATATCTCTTGAGTCTTGTCCTCCTTCGTCTCATCCTCTTGAGTCTGGTCCTCTCAAGCCTCATTCCCTTTTAGTCTAGAACCCTACACATTGTGTGCTAAAATCATCATTTACTCACACGAATCCCGAGCTTATTGTGAGTGTCCATGATCTAGAACTATTTGATGGTCTTCTTAGAGCTTTGAGAAAATCTTACTTAGACTATTGTGGGCATTGATAATGAGCGACCACATATGGGGAGTTATTTCCTTATCCCATGCTTCCTACTCGAGGGGTCTTGTTGTCTTTGAGAAACATCTAGTCTATGAATAGAACTCAAGCATCCATGGTTCTAGCATCTTCTTGACTACTTTCTAACATTGCAATCTCTTGTTACTATAGCATTTATTGAGTATCAAGAGGGTGTGTGTATGGTGTTGTATAAAGTGCTATTGTGGTTTCATTGGAGACTCTCTTGTTATACCTTATCCTCTTGAGTCTTGTACTCTTGGGTCTCCTCCTCTTTAGTATAATCTCACTTGCAACATAGACAAAGGAAAACTTGTTTGGATCATGGCACATTGTGTGCTCAAATCATTTGTTTACTCACTCTTGGTTGGTTCTTCACTCTTAGGTCCAACTTATTGTGAGTATTCATGGTTTAGAATTATGTGAGAGTATTCTTGGAATTTTGAGAAACTCTTACTTAGACTATCATGGACATTGGTGAGCTACCACACATGTGGGGAGTTATCTATTTATCCCTTGATTTATACTTGAGGAGTCTTCTTTTGTATTGTCTTTGAAGCATATCCAGTCTATGTATAGGACTCAAGCATCCATGGTTCTATGTGAGAAATTGCAAAAGTTTAAATCTTAGCAACATGGAATACCATAGCTTTTTGTAAGTTTAATATTCTTTTTTGTAAGCTACTTATTTGAAAATTTCCCATACTCGTAGGCATAGTATGTTGATGCTTATCGTAGGACATTATTCTTTATGCAAGGTTGAAAGACATGATTCTTTTTATCTCTTTTGGCTATGCACATGGATTAGAAAGGTATGGAAGAAGATGCACAAATGGCACACTATAATTGGTTCCTAGTTTTTATAAGTATAAAACTAGGTTAAAACTTGGTCAAAATTGAATTATTGATCAACTACCAAATATTGTTTAGAGTAGTAAGAATAAGGATTCCACAAAATTTCATTTAAGAAATGATGAGAAGTAATGCCATACTAGTTGAGCATGAAATAAATAAAATAGACTAGTGTATCCATCTTAGTTTTAGGGAGTTTCATCCCAACTAATGGGGGTGGTTTGTGGCCCTTAGGATGTGGCATATCTCCATTTATCGAGGAATGGTATGACTAATGCTCCTTTCAAAGCATGCTCTCAACTTCTCAAAATCTTGATGTGCTATCACATTGCATGTTATGTAAGGAATTATATATTAATATTTATATCCCTTGTAGTATTAAGACATATGAGGTTCCAACCTTGAACAAAATGGGCCATTAGGGTTGATATTGAGTGGATCTTCCAGCCATGATGATGTACTGAATAGGTTTTAGGCCTAGGGACATCTTAGGAAATTAGGTTATGGTGCTAGGGCTAGCTTATGGGGCCTTGCTTTATAAAGGGGTCCATGGCTTTTGGATTATATATAGATTTGGATTCTTGATTTCTTTTGAGAGCTCGCTAGCTAAAGGTAAATGAAACCTTGGTGATCTAGGTTTATGTGAGACATAGCGTATATCCCTTGCAAATGGGTGAAATGTGTCTCTTAACTAGAGTAATTAGTTTGAGGGCTAAAAACTTAATCATATAGTTCTATGTTAAAAACCACCGGATTATGAGCTTTAAGGCATAAGTATTAGTCATTGTACAAGATCGTATTAAAAACATAAGATTAGTTTTATTTTAATAATCTTCTCATATAAATGTCATATGATGTAAAGTCATCCTAACTTTTGACCATAATTATGTATGAAGTCAGTGAACAAAGTATCAATTATGGATGTAAGTTATATTGCACTAGTCATGCCAGTTTAATAAAGTTACTTGAAAACATGTGTATTGTAGTAGCAAATTGACATTCATTATGTAATACATTACAAAATCTTTGAGGACCTATATGGAAAAACAATAAAATGTGTAGAAAATGAAATTAATTTTTCATTCACTACAGAGTAGCAAGTTGACTTAAAATAATACACATTATTGTTACTTATGTGATCATTTCATGACTTGAGATTGTTACCATTGTTTCAATCTAATTGTTCCAATATACAAATTGAGGGTTCAAGTTTCGTTTTCATGATACTAGCCGTGATTCTTTTTGAAGTTATGCAATATACGTTCCGGCATGGATGACCTTTTGTACCTATAATTACTCATGCAAAAACATTACTCATATAAACAAGACCCCACTATAAAATTAGTTTCTAACCAATCATCAATCTATGAGAAAGTTAACATAGATTATTTTTGAGAATGTGTAGCTAGCATGGGATTGAGTGGCTATTAGTTTAGCCCTAATTTGTCTGGTAACCATTTTCCACAAAGTATATCTTGGTATGGCTACTTGTAATTCTCTATTCTGGGATATCGGGAATGGAATTCTCGAGTTGTGTGACTTGTAATTCCTTGTGATGGTATATGGGGAACTAGATTCCCTTGTTATATGACCCATAGATACTACCTGGTTCAAGATGTGTGGAATAGAACTCCCTATTTATATGTGGGAGATTCATATATTGATACCTAGGATCCCTACTATGAGATGGGGGAAATGTAATTTCTTAGCTATATGTAGAAAACACTTATGTAGCTACCTAGGAAATACTAGAGAGTTTCTTACATTCCAAGAGTTTTCCTATGTAGGATTCTTTTATAAGCTCCTTGTGTGAACACTAAATACTAAATGCTAAATACTAGACTCCTAAATCCTAAACTAAGCCCAAAATCCTAAATACTAAACCTTAAACCTCGAAACACTAAAACCTAAACCCTAAACCCTCTCACATGTGAACTAGGACAAATAATGTATCCACTTTATGAAGGAATGCCAATCAAAGAAAATGAGACTACTAAATCCTAAACCCTCAACAATTTATAATGAGATTTGCATCTTTATTTTCTTCTGATATGTACAATAATATGTATGTTTTACATTCTAAAAATTCAGAATTAGATTATCCATCTTGACATGCACGGAGAAAACATTTTTCCACATTCGATTGCCATCATCATCTAAGAAAACATTAGTCAATAGGTGGACTCCATCTTTGAACTATTATACACATCAAATTCCATGAGGGATGACATTATAATATCCTTACCTAACAATTTGTGGAAAAGTTTTTTACATGCATTTACTTAGCTCAACAAAGCTCAACACTGTAGTATTGTGGTAATTTGGTGTTTGCTTTGCAATGGAGTGTGACCTTTACATTTGACACTCTCCTTGAACATGAATGCCTAGTATATATTATATTTCATATTGATATTCGTACTTGTTTGGATGACGAAGTAAAGGCTTTGATAAGTATTTGTAAAAGTATTATACGTATCCACTCTAACATTAATGATTGGTATACTCAAGCTCAGGAGAAATGCATGTATTCTTCGGTATTGCAGTATAGATCCCCCTTTCATACCTACTACTTAAAGATACTCATAGCTTTGATGTTGTCCTACATATCAACTTTGGGAATTTTCCTCTCATGTTTTGTCTTGGCAAAAAATATATCCACTTTATGAGGCACTGCCCATCAAAGCACATTAGAGTTCTCAACCCTAAAACTAGCAAAACTTTAAACCGTAAATACTAAAACTTAAAATCTGAATACTAAATCCTAAATACGAAATGTAAATCCTAAAACCTAACCCTAAACCCTAAATCCGAAACTCTAAACCCTAAACACAAAACACAAAACCCTGAACTCTCTCACATGGTACCTTATCAAATAATGTATCCACCTTGTGAAGAACTACCCATTGAAGCATAGGACAAAACTAAACCCTAAACTCTAAACCTTAATTAGTAATATCTAAACCCTAAACAAAGCGCTAGACTCTAAGCACTAAAATCTAAACACTAAGCCATTAATGCTAAATCCAAATCTCTCTTCTCTAAAGATCTAATGAGTAAATTGTAAGTATATAGAGAGTGCATGATCTCCATTGAGTTCCTTACCATGATTTTTCTTGGAAGTCTAGGGTTTAGTACCACAACTATATTGCCACATTCTCATGAATGAATCCATTAAACTTGAGTAGCTTATATTTATAAGTATATTTATGTAAATTTACTTAGTAAGATGCTTTTAATTTTTTTGTTAGAAACTCCATATTAAACTAGTCAAAAACATACTTTTAAGCACTTCTATAAACATACAAAAAAATGCACCTATTGATATGCTAATTGGGGAGATTATCTCTCTTACTAATTAAAATTTTCAACCACAAAGCATAACAAACATATAACTATTAAGTATTAAGATATCCACACTTTCATTTTGTCTTTCTCTTGAGGATAATTATACTCTAAAGTTCAAATACAAATAAGCCTAAGACCTATCAAACTATCTATATAACGCATTTATCATCAAGATAAATATCTTGGTTTCTCTATAAGAAACCACATACCTAATGTATTAACCAATCCAAAAGAAACAAATGAAAACACATGTTTAAAAAATCAAGAAATATGGTAGTTACTTTTGTGTTAAAACACCCAGCAACATCTCATTTTTGCAACAGATCAAAATGTATTCACAAAGAAGATAATGTCCACATTTGTATACACAAAATACCTGCACTAAACCTATGGAGATGGTTCCCTTTACGCCCATGCAAATAACAAGCTAAGTTTATAGATAACAAAAATGAAAGGTTTAACCGAGGGTTTACATTGAAAGCTTCAATAGAAGATGTGCCCACATAGGTGTCATTGTAAGTTCCCTTAAAGGCTAAAGTTCTCTCTTGTTATCTCTCTACTTCTCCTTGTTTTCTTATTATTATTATTATTATTATTATTATTATTCTTCTTCTTCTTCTTCTTCTTCTTCTTCTCTCTCTCTCTCTCATTGTGTGTATGTGTGACTCTTTTCTTTAATTTTGGTCTTTTTCCTCAAAGGGAAAGTAAAAAATAGAGCATGCATGATTTCAAAAATAGGGGCACATATAAATAAGTATTTATTGAGTCACAGAAGTACATGTTTTTATGTGTAATTAAAATTAACTTTATAATGTCGTTTGTTAGAAACACCATCCCACATGTTATTACACATGAATCTACACACAAGGATAAACTTGCTTAAAAATATATGCCTCCACTTGTCTACTCCAATTCTAGTGTAGTCTTTCTTTATCATTAAGTTTATAGAGTTTCTGTTCTACTTGTAAATTTTGCACCCCACATGCATGCATGCATCTACATGTATGTGTATGTGCTTGCACACACAGACAGACATGTATGGAGGTGTGCACATGTGTATACACTCACATGGAAGGATGTACATATACATGTCCTTAAGGATAACTTTATCTTTTGTAAATATTGAAAATCATCATAGTACATTATATCACACACACACACACACACACACACACACAGAGTTAGTGATTGAGAGAGGAGAAACATTATCAATTAGGATGTGGCTGTGATGATTGTAGAGAACAAAAATACTTTTGATGAATGGGAGAAAAGGCTATTGATCCTTGTTTGGTGAATTTCTATTAGTTCATATGCCCAAAATACGAAATATCTTGAGTATTGTTGACATAGTGAAAATGGATGTTAAGAGAGATATGCCACCACCATATGTTAAGATAAATGTGGGTATTCCTATGCTTGATTCAATAGCATAATACAAGCTAGAGTAGATATCCTTCCCAAAGAGCCGATAGAATGCTCATGGCAAACCCAATATAAACTGAAACCACAAAGATTATTCATTTTTAGTTTAAACGAAAGATTCATATAAAGTAGCCTTTTAGAGTTTCAAAAAATGGAAAACCTGATAAGTTGAAGGGAGTAGATGTGGCATTGCAAGATGATGAAACATTCTATCTAGGAACCAGTCGCTATGCACAGAGATGACTACATCACCAACAATGATTGTTCCTTGAAGAGTGTATGGATTGTACAACCCTTTTCCAATTGTGTAGTGAATGTCTACAAGAAAGATTGTTAGATCATGTTAATTAAAGCAATACATTGCATTTTGATTAGTGATAAAGTATGATGATCTTTAAGTAATAACTATTTTCAATTTACCTATAACCATGTAGGTAATAAATTGAGTCTTATTTTGGTCCCAAACCATCATTTTGTCACCAATAACCAGTTCTTTAGCATACTTGTAGCGAAAAAGTTGATCATTATCTATCAATAGTAGATTGGATAGATAATTAGTTTGACATTTTAGATGTATACATAGTGTAGATGCGATTTTGGTTATATTGATAGATAATATCTTGACCTAAAACTATGGCAAAGTGTAGGGGACTGAGATCCAAATCCATGACTCTTTTGTTAGCAAAGATATCTTGATCATATGAGAGCTTGAAATGCAAGAATCTTGAGGATATATTTGCATCAGCATGTCCAAATCCATATACATGACTAAACTCAAGCTCTTTGCGATTGTTATTCCACACTGCAACCTGACAAGTAGTAGCACCCTAAATTGATGAGTATATGGTGGTTTTAGAAAGTATACTACTACTTTAGGTCCACAAGAATTAGAACTATCATGAATGAGGTATTGTATAAACTATATATACTATACATGAAGCGATTTTAGGATAACCTGATCTCCAATTGAGAGGTCATGCATCTTTTTGTGATACCCTGTAGATGTGGTAAGCACAGAATTTCCTGTATGCAATGCCATAATCTCATACAAAGTAGCTGGATATCAAATTTTGATAATATAGATTCTAATAAATTTAATTAATGGAAGTATTTTACACAACATTACATTCATGCACACAAACACAACCAAGATTAATAGTATGGTGCTTGACATTATCACGTAATTGCTATTAAGTTTCAAACATAGATACTATGTATGGGCCTAGCCCAACCTGGGAAGCAAGAAGTTCCAGCTTTACTTGCGACTGCATCAGCACTACACCTTGTAGCTGCACCTTCAATTGCTGTGGCCCCAACAAGTGCTATTGCACAAATAGGTGCGAGTACACCAGCCTCGATACATGCAAATGGAACGGCAGATAGCCCAAAAATTGCACCCGAACTAAAACCTACAAACCAATATTTTGAGATCATTGTTTTACTCAGAGGTTGTGGACCTAATAACTGTTTGTAGTAAGACATTAGAATAGGTAGTATAGGCAATGAGATCTATAAGATGATATGCTGAGAAAAAAGGAGACAACTTGAGGTATTCTTAGTAAGAGTCAACTACTTGTTGACTGTGAAAACTGGTGACGAACCACCATGAGAAGTTTCTCTAACATTGTGTGTTTCATCGTTATGGAGGAGCATGATTAATAGATCAATCTACTTTTGTTAGTTTTTCCACATGATATAATATATTTTGGAGCTCAGAAAAATGACTGTCATGAATTGCTCCTCCAAGACACCATGAGCTATCTTGACTATATTGAACGGGATGTATATCTGTATATTTGTATAATAGTTGCACAAAAGCATGTGTATCAAAATGCATTTGCTTTTCTTTTTTCTAGCAATATGAACATAATCTTATGATTAGAAATAACAAGCTAGATTCGAATTTGGATAGGCTTTAAGATAACCTTCAAGAGTACAGTAAGGTGAGACACTGTCCATGTTGGATAGACCACCGCTACCGAGTTGCATACTTCGATTCATGGAAGTAGTACTAGTGTCAGAATCGATATTGTGGATGGCAACACTCATGGTATGGAGGTTGCTCGTAGATGGATTTGACATCATCTCCAGTGTTGTATAGGGAACAACCAATCGTCCATGTGTTATCATCACATATGATCTAAATATTTGAGTCCATTAACAATAGATCGATGAAATCCGTCAGAATGCAAAGAATCTAAACTCATCATACACAAACATTCTAACGTATTGCAATTATTTTGAGCATTCAAATCTAGCGCAATATTATTGAATAAAGTATTTTGATTAGAGAATGTGATATTAGCTTACAACATTAGTGCGGCTTGTATCGTCTGCGAAAACCATCTCTACACCCATAGGAGAGTAACTTGATGCATCACAACCTCCAATTTCTTGAACCTGTTATAAAGACGTTCAAATTAGCACAGAATAGATGCATGGGTAAGTTGTAGATGATCATGATGGGGAGAAAAGCTCCCAAATGAAAAATTGCTCAGTTGAATTCCTCAGATGCTATACGTGCTTCTGAGGAAGGTGTGAATTGTACTAGGAAAAGGGTCGACGTTTGATCACGTTTGGTGCATGCCGGACGAGGAGACCAAGTTTATGCCAGTTTGGAATGTGCTAATTACGAATTATGCAAATATGCTATGTGCGAGTGGGTGCTATGGACATTATATGTATACGTTGGTACATATAGTACCTGCAAGTTCCAGTTCATGGTGGAACCATAGGCGGTGACTGTGGCCAGAATATATTGGTAACCATTCTCCACCATCTGGCAATGCTTGATTTGCAAAACTAATCTTTTGTTAGCATTGCTTGTTGAGGGTTGGAAAATGCTATTACAATGCTGTGGTGACAAGGTGGTGTCTCTTTGAAAATTTACTCTTAGAAGTTGATTTGAGTTACGTGGTTTACTTTTGCTTGCTAAGATATGTGAAGAGATGTACAAAATCGAGCCGTGTTTTCAAATTATTTTGTGTTACCTAATACATGTAAAAGTTTCTCCTGTGTCTATAGAAGTTGCATGTAATTAGAGGTAGGTGATGTGAGACGACAGACACATAAAGATCGAAATGAGAGATCTTCTTGTAGAGCCTCCTGCTTGAGGTCACTCCCCTATCCTATAAAGATAGTTGTCATATAGAGGGTGTCCTCCTTGTATATGTTCAATGAGGGATCTTGCAATGGAGGTGCATCAGAACCAAGGTTCTCGAGGTCTTTTACAGACTAAAAACCTCACCAAAATGGCTCGAATGTATTAGAGCTCAAAACCTGCAATTGAAGGACATAGTCAAAGTTGCATAGCTTGGAGGGCATATTCAAGGTGCTAGAATCTAGCTCATATTACACGTTGTTGATTATATTTATGGTAGTTCAAAAATGTTGTTCATCTTATCTTCATTAAGGTGAAAACTTCTCGTCCATAGTGCAAGCATGCCTGGTATACACGAGGAAATCACCTTGCTTAGCAAGATAATACAACACACTTGATTTATTATACATTTGGTAGCAAGCTACCAAAGAGTTGGCATTTGATTACAATCCTTTGTGCACAATCATATTGTAGCTACTAGGCTTCTTGACACGCTGAGAGCCTCTCACAAGGATGTGTATTTTTAGTGCTTGGGTTTGGTATTGTTAAGCTATGGGTATGTGAGGTACACATGTGGAGCGTAAGTCAGTTAAGTCATGCTCATGGATTAAGTGACCAAAGGGAATAGTGGTGGGTGACATTGGAAAGGCTTGTACAAAGTTATGCACCAGGGTAGGTACTTGCCCATACTTAGTATCAATTTGGGATCTAGGCCATTAACTGGGCCAATCAGATGTCTAGTGGTGACATTCTAGGACTAGATATTAATTAATAAATTACTATTAATCCAGTGTTAATTAATATTGAGACCATTAAATGTCCCATGGGGACTAGTATCTTATTTGTGAATGGGTACTAGAAAGTTCTTGGGTACGATCAAATGTATAGTTAATGAAATTTTAGAATTAAACTTCTAAAAATTAATTAATCAAAGATAGAAATTACAATTACTAGACTCCAATTAGAATCATTTAAATTTTTAAAGTTAATTAATTAAAGCTAGAAATTATAGTTAAAAGATTGCAAAGTAGCAAAACAGGCTAGGTCTTGTCGAAATTACCAATGCAAGCTAAGAGAAGGTTGTTTAGGAGCTCAGTGAGGGTTATTTGAGTGTTCAAAGACCAAGGGAGGAAGGAGCCACCATCAAGTGAGCTCGGAAAGAGGAAACAACTCATTGCATAATGCAACAACATAAGGGCATCATATTTCCTTCACAACCTCTCAATGGAGAGTACTTACTCTAGAGATTTACCCACTTTTGGAGTTATTGGCACCATCGAATTGCCCTCAAAGATACCATTCAAATGATATTCCTTTTGCTTGATTTTTTCTCTCTTCCTTTGACATTCTCTCATCAATTCTTAGCATATTGAAGCCATCCGTTAAGAGAAATTTAAGAAATTTCTATTGAAACCCTAATTTGCAGTATCCATTAGGGTTTCCACGACCACCGTTGGATTTGTGCCCACTTATTGAGGATCCAAGTACTCAATATAGTACCTAAAGGTATTAATTTATAGCTAATCCCAAAGATAGCCCTTTCTAAATTATTGTGGCCCACATGCAAGATATTGAGGACCCAAATTGAGACACCTAGATTGTTGTAAAATCAAGAGAAATTTTTTTTCCAAGGAGTACTGGTCATTTATAACTACCATTTCTCTTGATGATTGAAGACATAATGAAGGGGAGAATGCAATGCCTCATCTTGGACAAGGAACATTGCTTGGGTAGAAAGCACAAAATGTCAGTGTTGACCAAGAAGTGGGTTTCTCTAGGCCACGATATGTTGATGTAGCCAGCAAGGAGATGAAGAACATCTTTACCAAGTTGGCCAAGGATCCATGATTCATAAGATTTTCAAACTTTACAAAGAAGAAAAACAAGGGTAAGAAAAATATGTTGTCCCGTAAAGCTTTGGGACATGAAGAAGCTTCCAAAGAATAGCCAACACAACCTCAAGTCACACCAAAAGTTGGTGATGAGAAAAAACAATACCTAGTGCCAATAGGGCAAGACGTCCAAATACAAGGTCATCTTGGTTTTTTAAATCAGATAGATTTTGGACAACAATGCATACATGCAAATATGGAAATGTGTCATATGGTGCTAGTTAATTTGTAAATACAACAAATGTCCCCTTTTTGAAGTTGCGAATGTATGATAACTTGACTCCAAAAGGGCAAACAAAGGACTATGATGAGAGTGGTGAAGGGGTAGAGTTTTAGGCCTTAAGTGGTGTGCAACTCACAATGAAAGCATCAACTTTCATTGAAAAGTCTTGTACAAAGTACTTGAGAGGAAACCTCAGCGAATCTTCTAATATTAGATAGAAAGCCATCTTTTTGAAGGGAAATGCATTGCATTGGAAGTCCACATTTCTAATGCAAGGTAAAGCACCATCAACATGGATACAATTAAAGCAAAGATTTGCTTCCAATTTGTTCATGAGCATCTTGGAAGTGGATGTTAGAATTTCTTAGAATAAGTTGGATGAATCACAATGAAAAAATTAAGAGTAATATAATAAGACATTATGGGATGTATTGCTACATGTTACTTCATATCCTCTCATTCCCCTTCCTGAGAAAATTGAGAACTATTGTTGTGCTTTACCTATAAAAATTAGGATTTTTTACATAAATCCCACCACGACAAGCACATCACAACTCATAGAGACATGGAGTATAAACAATGCTTTGTTGTAAGGAAAGGATTCAACCTTGCAAGATGAGAATCCATCCAAAAAGTTCCTAAAGGTAAGAAAAAGGGTAGATATGAAAATAAGGCTACAAAAAGAAAAGATAGCAACTTAGGAGAGACTCGGAAATTGGTTGCATAACATAGAGAATTAATAGATGCAAATAGATGTTTTGTATGTTAATAGAAGAGGCACACAGCAAGTGATTTTCCCAATAGACACCAAGATACAAAAGTTGAAAATAAGGGAGAGTTGAGGGGTAAAAGGCCCGAATATCTATTTTTTTGATGCTTGATATAGTTTATGATCAACCTAATGATGATACTATTGAGTATTGTAGAGCATAGGGAGATATGAGGGACTAGAATTCATTATTATTTTTTGATAATGGAGCAACAAGGATTTTTATCTCCAAAACATAGTAGCCCATCTATGCATCCAAGAGGATGAGATGCGATGCATGGGAGAAATATTGTTACCTATTTCTTGGTACATTGTGTGCATGCAGTGATTGGACCACCCATCCATAAGATGAACGCGTCCGAGATCTTGTCCTCCCACTTTTGTGGAGGGTGTATTTTAATTAACTAATTATCCTAACACATTTATATTTGACATGCAAAGAGAAATTTTTTAATTAACTATTAATAATGTTTCCTTCACATAATTTTGTCACACACAAAGATAATGTCAAACAATCCTTTGAAAGTGCTTGCAAAAGAATATAATTTTATTCTATACCTTCTCCAAAGTGCAATGGCAACCCAACATTCCATCCCTCGATCCAAGACTCATGTTCAAATCTTAGACATAGGCTCCACCGATCCACCCTTATGTGGCATCAAGGCCTTCCATGAGGTCCATCTTGGGCTTGTAAGGGTTAGGCTAGACCCAAGGGATTTATGACTAGAGCCCCCTAGTATCCTTGTGGCCTCCTAGCCTAACACCCTCCCTAGGGTCAGTCTTAACCTCCAGCTTAGTGAAATAGCACCTTGGTGATGTGCTCCCACTGCTAACCTTAGGAGAGGTTTAGTGCATAACTATAAATCCACCCATGAGGGCATAAGAAATTATGTGAAAACACACAATCAAGTAATTAACCTATCATCATCATCTAAGATGACATTTTTTTTTTATAACATCAATCCAAACAACCATTATGGTTATTCCTTTAACGAATAACAAAGTTATCTAGGGTAAGGAAACCCTCTACATTACTTACTTAATCTTTAGAGATTTTCCCAAGATGCATAGGTTGCTTGTAATCGTGACTCTAACTCCTCCGCTCGTGTAATGGCACTATCTATATTAGCAAGAGTATTTCATCTTCTTGTAATCTAAACTTCTCATGATCAAAGTTAGCAACATACTTTTTCAATAAACTCACATGAAAAATAGGACAAACCTTGACATGAGATTGCAATTTTAGCTTATATGCAAGTGAACCAATCTTCTTTAGAATTTTGAGTGGTCCTCCAAAATGTGGAAAACTTTCTATCTTTCCCAAGAAACAAGTTAGTTAAATGGGGTTCAACTCTCAAGAAAACCATATCACCTTCATTAAACTCTAGTGTTCTCTTTTTATTACCATAATATTTCTTTTGCCTTAGTTATGCCTCTTTAATGGGTTTCTTTATTCTTTTCATTCCTCATCCATTGTTTCAAGGATTTGTTTTGAAATTTCTACTCTATTTGAAGCATTAGAAAAATGAATAGGAGTCACATGGTTAAAACCATACATTGCTTCAAATGAAGTCGTTTTAATTTACGCATGTCATGAACTATTGTATGCAAATTCAATCAGCGCTAAATATTCAGTCCAATTGTTTTGTTTTTTCATTTAGATACATTCTAAGTATATCTTCTAAAACCCGGTTCACTCTCTTTGTCTCCCCCCATCAGTCTACGGATGAAATATAGTACTCATCCTTAATTCAATTCCAATGCCCTTAAATGTGGCTTGCCAAAAGTTACATGTCAATTTTAATCTCTATCAGAAACAATACTTTTGGGCATACCATGCAAACGAAAGATTTATTTCACAAATAATTTAGCTACATTTAAAGATGTGTCAGTCTTTTTTCATGGGAAAGAAATGTAGTACCACAAAGATAATGTCATATCCTCCCCTAGCAATCAGCAACTTAGTGATAAAATACATAGATATGGATTCCCACTTTTGGTCAAGTATATTGAGAGTGGGATTTTAATCTAGATGCGGCAGAGGTAGGTCTAGTCATTTTAAGCACAAGTGAAAGATGGATGCTAAAGTCACATTTAAATATGAATCCCACTCTTGCACGGAATTCGTGTGCGAAGTTCGTGAAGTCGCTCGCCGCAAGGATGCTTAACAAGATGGGAGGAAAGGATGATAAATAAAACTCAATTTTAAGGCATTTACGTGGAGTAGAAGATTCAAATACATTAGTGTTCAAGGATAAGTTTCAAACTTGCTTTGTATTTGGGAACAAGGTAAAAAGAAATAATCATCCGAGGTAAGAGATCCACTCACAAAATAAAGAAGAAAAGAGGTTTTATAGAGAAGATATGGATAGAGGTTTACACAATTATAAGCTGACATGTGATGAGTATGTGGGAAAAAGTTGATATGCTTTGATTAAAGCATGCTTTGGTGAATGAAATGAACTTCCTGATGCCTTATTCTTATTGTCAATACTTGTGGCCATGAAGATCTAAATAGGTAAGTGATGTTCTACTTGAGCTTTTACAGAAAAGCCACGTGACGTTTTGATATCTTAATGAGCAAAATAAGTCATAGAGGACAATTACTTCACGACCATTGATCATGGCCATAGTCTTCCTTCTTGGATATAATGCACATGTCACCACGTGCCTCTTTTCCTCATTTCTCTTTATCCACAGGATTATTGGTCCAAGTGTTGTTACATTCAAGGTAATGCATTGTTAATCACTCTGACCAAATCTGCAACAAGTGGAAGGGAACCACTTATCGAAGGCTATACTGTTTTCATGGTTGTGAGAAAATTTATACCAAAGTACACCATGGCTGTAGACAGTAATATCAGCTCACACCAAAGGCGCAGCAGTGACCATTAGCAGACACCATCTCGACCCTTCGTTGATCCATATTGCCATGGTCTTAGTAATTCCGCTCGCCTTCTCCCACTTCTGCTCTCGGCACTCCTTCGTCGCAGCAGCGTCACATAGAATCCACTTTCCATAGCTTCAACGTCGTCTTCATCTCGTCCTCGTTCGCCATCACCCTCCTCCCTCATCCATGCTTTCTTCTACGACTTCTCTTCCTCGACTTGCCGTCGACTGAGCCTTCTTCTTTGCCGTTACGATGGCCTCAATTGCAGGCGCCCTTCCATGTGCTTCTCCAAGCTCGTCGATGCCGTGACTCACTCCTTTGTCACCACTTTCTCGTCACCCTGAACACTGTCAAGTCGTTAAACATATAGGCTAGTTTGTCAATTCATACCTGATCTGGTGTTGCCTTCTTTTTAGCTGAATATTTGTTGAAGTCAGTCAGTGAGATCAATGTCACACGAAAAATCAAAAGTCGTCTGTTGAATGCCGTTCGATGGTAGCCAGTGTGGCAATCACGATCAGAAGGAAACTTCTCATTGCCTTCCTCGTTTTTTTTTTTGCTCTCCTTTGTCCGATTCCTTTGTCACCTTCCTCTTGTTTCTGTCGTCGTCACCTTTCTGCATTGTCATTCTTCTATACTGCATCCTTCGTTGTCGGATTCGTTTGTGAGCTTCGTTGTTCATCTTTCGGCCATGCTTACCCACCCTTTGGCTTGTTTGCATTGTTCTATGTACCACCTCTTCGTCTTCTTCGTTTGTTCCCTCTGCAGCATCTTTATCCCACCCTTTCGCTTCGTCGTCCCCCTTCCACCATCAACATACTCCACCCTCTTAAATAATCAACGTCATCAATCTTTGCCGCAGCAACAAAAACTACAGCTTACAAAAGCTTTAGAAAAGCTTCCACGAATTTATCACTCGATGTCAGTTTGAAAAAAAAAAATATTCATAAATTTTCCTTGGTACACGTCAGAGATTACGTTCTTTTTCATCAACATAGGCCACCTTGACATGCTCCTCCTTGCTTCCAAAGTAATAATCTTTAGTTCTCATGCTCTTCCATTTGCATAGTTAGCTTAGAGTTGATTTGAAGAATTAGCATGATCTTTTCTTATGATCACACTTTTCTTTAATCGTGAAAGGAATAGAAGATCATTGGACGATTGACAAATCTGCTGTTGGTCAATAAATTTGACCATTAGTATTATGTCTAGTTAAATCAGAAACTAGATGAGTAGTATCATCATTTGGCATAGTCAAGATGGGAATTTGTATAATGGATCATTCTCTTCCTTGGATTCTTCTTGCATCTCATAAATTGTGACCAAGTAAGTATACATGTAACCAATTCAATGATCATGATCAGTATGCCCTTTGATGCAATGCAATGCTTCATCTTGGCAGCTCATCAAACTCTTCATATGCTTCTTCTAGGCTTGAAAACTTGACATGTATGACTCTTCTGAGTTTTCAGAACCGGATTTCTTCATATGAATTTGTTTCTCCATGCAATGTGTCCTATCAAAGATCATGCTTTGAAAAAGAAGCCCATTCACTCATGTAGTTTGCAAATTTGAGTCCATGATTTGCAATCAATCAAGCGATGTTTCACACAAAAAATATGAATGCATTGAGGAATTTGTGCCTAGCCTAACTACATGTGCTTGTGCATCATGCAAATGCAAGCACAAAAGAAACGTGCAACGAAAAATAAACTAATAATGATGTTGAATGAAGAGTTCAAAATCTTGCACTACAACAAAAAGGCTCCATAGACGCGCTTGTAGACACAATATTGGAATTGTGAAAAAAAATGTCGGGTGCGTTTATTAACATGTCTATTTTTGCGTCTACAAAATCGCGTCTAAAAGTGTGCTTATGATCAGAGTTACACGCACACGTAGACGCGCGTATAAACGCGCTACGTAAATATATAATCATATTTATAAAAAAGTGGACATATTCATATTGTGCGTCTATACAAGCGTGTATCTACGTGTCTAAAACCACGTTTACTTTGAAAGTTTTTGACGAGAATAGACGCGCATTTATCTTGCAATTTAGACACGCTGATAGACGCGCAAAACAAAGGTATGAAAAAAAAACCAGAGAGCCACATGCTCTCTGGGTTTTTTTCCCCCATCAACATCAAATTGTATGCTTAGGGAAAACAGAGAAAGATTATTTCGAAGATTGGATACTGAAAACAGAACAATGTATGTAGCACACGAAATTTCATATATATAGATGAAACGTTTTTACATTATGAGTTCTAGTGCTTGTGACGTCATGGTCGCAAGCACTAGCTAAAAGTAATACATATCAAAAATGAAAATTACAAGCCAAGGGGAGGCATGCATGCATGGGGCTCCTCTATATCTTCTGATAAGAGGCATCATCATCGCTACCACTACCGCTGCGTGTGCCCTGCCGTTGCCGCCACCGCTACTGCTAGTCCCCCCTTCGCTATCCTCAACTGCATTAGGGTTCGCCTACAAAAGGATTAAGGTATATAAATACTATTACAAACAATAAAGTAGAGTTATCTATACTTTTCATGTAAAAAATAAAACATACCTCTTCTGGTGGTGGAATCCTCATGGTGCGATTATATTGCTCCTCCGTGATGAGTCCCTTCTCGTAGAAATGCTGCCAAATGGACACCCGGTTATGACCTCGATGGTAGCCTACCTCTCTAGGAGTAGGCATCCTACCAACGATATGATACTACAAAACAATTTGAACATACAACGTATTAAAACACACTACATAATGAAGTGAAACAAATTAAAAAATTTAATTTTAAAAAAATCAAATAATACTTACAAACTCAGCCTCCCATGACTCCCTGCCACCCGATCCATAATGCGACGATCCCATGGTTGCCATCTAGATACGTCGCGCCTCTGCATGCTGGCGACTTGTCATTTTCTTCGCTGCTCTCTTCTTGCCCTCTTTCCACTCCTTGCGGTGGCAATTGGGTGGTTGGCCATATCCAGGGCGCCCCTGCTCTTGTCTCCGCAATGATTCCTTGGCACGTGTCATAAGGTGAGACCTCTTGTTATGAAGTGCGTCTCTCACCTTTGACCGTCCCCAATCATCTAAGAATCGTGAATTCTCGGGATTATGATACCTTTTATGTATTGCCCGCAGCACCTCTTGCCACAAACCATTTTTTTTTGTGCTTGAAGGGAATCATGCAATCTTTGTATGTGGCATACACGACACTCCTCAAGTAGGCTATCACTTCCCTTCCCTCAAAGTCATGCAAGATATCACCAACATCAGTGATAGAGTAGTACATTTGTGGAGACTCACCTCTCTCATTTTCCGGTGAGGGTGATCGAGAGCCACCACCTAGGCAACCCCCACAAAGCCCTCGACCTCCTTGTCCTCCCGCACCACTCTCCCTCCTCCCTCAACTTGCACTACCCTCTACCTCACTCGATACACGTGCTTCTGCAAATGCACGTGCTTCGACCGATCCATGTACCTGAGCTGATCCCTGTTTAGGCAAAGATGTGATAGGTGTCCCGGACATCACACTGAAAACCTCCTCTGCAATGGGAGGGCGACCAAGATAATTGGTCATCTCCCCCATGAATTGCTCCTTGTTGAATGGGGTGCTGGAGGATCCAGGATTCCACATCTACACAAGAAAAATCATATTACCCTATGCAGATAAAACATATTATATACAGTGTCTATACCTGCGTCTCTGTGCGCGTCTACACCTGCGTCTCTGTGAGCGTCTGTTAGCGCGTCTTTGTGGGCGTCTGCCAGCGCGTCTATTTCCGCATCTATAGCTGCATCTACACTATCATCTGGACGCGCTGATAGACATGCACAATCGCATCATTTGTTCTCAAACTTGCTTAAAAAACAAAGCTAAAAAACCTCCATAGATGACAAAATCCAGCATGTGAAGAGAGAGACAAACAAACAGAATAAGAAAACAAGATTGAGAGAGAGAAGAAGAACTCACCTTCTTTGCTTGTTCCAACGGGTGGCAGCAGCTAGGTTGCAAGCTCCTTGTCCTCCTTCTCCCTTCCCTTGGTAAGTTGCTTCAATCTTGTTCTCTTGTTGTTTTGCCCTTGTTCTTCACTCTTTGGCTCTTCTTTCCTCCTGTCCTCTTTTTACTCTTATTTCCTTGCCTCATTGTCTTTATGAAGTGATAGATAGACACGAGTAGTGATGTCGAGCTCGAACTGCAGAAAACGTGCAAAAAACGCAGGAAAGCACAGGTTTGAAAAGAAAGGCACAACTTTTTTTAAATTTTTCTATACTTGCGTGGCGCGTCTGTCAGTGCATGTAATTGCAGGTGTATATGCACAGATAGTTCATGTTACACGCACTTATAGACACGTAGGAACAATTTAAGGAATCAATGCATGCATTTAGGGAATCAATTGACCTATGTGGTGACATATATAACAAAGCTTGAGGATAAGAGATAACACATTGGCAAGTCAATTGGCACATATTTAGTGACTTACTAGACCATCCCACTTACAATTGCATGCAAGTATCAATAGGTGGATAAACTACGAATGGTTTTTAGCTAGAGAGAGATAATGGAATGAAGGTGTACATGAAAGAGATAGAGAAAGGCATATTATCCATCAATCAATCAAAGATATGTACATGAAATGACTTGATATAGTAATTAAAGTATCGTCATTTTTAGGATGCTCCATTGACTTCTCCAAGTTCCTATAACCTTGAAGTAGAATATAGCCAACCACACTATCCATGGAAGGAAAACTTGGCCTCATCAAACTAACCAAGTTAATTTACTTATACATTTCATAGATAAGAGATTTGTAGTTGGCTTGTTGGTATTAGTCACCAACAAGTGGACACACTGGCTAAAGATGATGAAAAGAGGACATGTGCACATTGGTTACATGTGGTCCACCTTATCTAAAATTATATGTGATCTATAAGTGCACCTTGACATGATTGGAATAGCTTGCATACGCACAAGCCAACTAATTTACATCAATCTACTCATGCTCTGAATTGGCATGCATGACTAGGTTAAGTGCACAACATTAAATGAGACATGTGAGTGTATTGATCAGTTCGCTCTCTCTCTCTCTCTCTCTCTCTCTCTCTCTCTCTATATATATATATATATATATATATATATATGGCAAATGCACAAGTCAACCTTTGATTTATATATACATCCAATCACATTTGTATAGGGCATGATTGGATGTATATAGGGCATGAAATCACATATATGTAATTAGCTTTGAATAATTGGATATATATTTGTAATACTCAGAAAGAAGTAAAGTTGGTAATGTATATCATGTCCTTTGCATGTATATGCCCTATACATATATATCATGTCGTATATACATGTATATCATGTTCGTATGATCCTATACATGTATATCATGTCCTAGCGTATGATCCAGGTGTAATTATGTCGTATATACATCCAATAATGCCCTATCCAATCATGCCCTATTCAAAAAAATACTAGCTCTTAAGAGGTTTGGTCATATTCAGGGACTTTATGAGAAATGAAAAATATGTGCGTGTATTTTCGTAGCTATATGCGTGTTTATCAGCACGGATATATAGATGCATTTTTTATACTAGCGTGAATAGACGCGCTAATACACGCGCTTATAAATGTGCCGCTTTTTTGTGTGTATAGTGCGCATCTATAGGGCCTTTCTCTTGTAGTGTTGGCACAAAATTCTACCCTCAGGTTTAAAGTGGTAGACGCGCAGTGTCACAACATCCGCCCCCTCCAAACTTGCACATCCTTGAGATCATGAATCGCATCATCGAACTCCTCGACTAAATAAAATGTAGCATCTCTTCTCTTGAAGAGTTTGATTCTCTTCCCTGCAATCGGAATCTGCAAGGCTGTACCATCAAGTTCTACTAAGAAACATGTAGCATTGGCATGGACATGCTTCCCTGGATAGGGCCCAAACCATCGTTTGAAAACCTTGCGGAAAGCACTATACTAGTTGTCTAGACTGCTGTCATAGACCAACACCCAATCTCCCTCTTTAATCTCTTTAGGCCTCAATCTGTGTCTACTATCAAAGTGGTCTTTGTTGCGAATTTCGGCCTCTTTGAGCTTTTGAATTGCTCTTTCAATATCTTCAGGTCTTCTCTTCAACTGACAAATACGAAGAGCCAAAATATCTTCTCTAGACATCTCTTCCAGTTGCCATAGTAAAGCACTCCAAATAAGTGTGCAAGTCTCTATAGGCATAGCTGGCTTCTATCCATACATCAACTCAGCTGGCATATATCCTATAGTCACACTGTGAGTAGTGCGATCGACCCATAAGGCATAAGGAAATAACTTAGGCCACTCTCAAACCCATCCATTGCATGCTTTGGCCAAGGCTTTCACAATTGGTGGATGGCCTCTTTCGCTCTTCCCGTTTCCTCCTAGATTTTTCCCAATACATCCATAGCTGCAAATAACATCTTCCAAAAGAAACTTACAAACCATTGAAGTAGACTTTGTTCGTAATACTCTTCCTTCCACTTGATTTTTGAGATCTTCTCGTGCCAAAACAATATAGTGCATCTGCCATAAACCAATAGGCATAGTAATTAAATCAAGAACCCACTTGTAATGAATACATAATGGGTAGGTAGGATGAAGCTCATCTCTATGCCTCACTGAAGAGAAAAGACAATCAGGACATGTTTCAACAAACTGTCAGATATCATGGAACTAAATGATACACACTTGTGAAGCTTTATCACAAACAAATCTCAGTGGCTATCCTCCTCACTTTCGTGGATGCTTCCAAAGTAGCCCACTTCACAAGAAGAAACCATAAGATTTTCTTCTAATCTTTTTGAAGTCTGCATTAGTCCATCCATCTTGTCTAGACATAGTACTAAAATAATGACCAATCTATAAATACTCCCCTGTATACAAAGTCTCATCAAAGCTTTCCAAAGTAGACACATGATAGGTATGATCAGCATGCATGGCTAAAAGATCAGCCCCATCATCAGCATCATCAAAATAAGAAAAATCCATATCATCATACCTCGCTTGTGAAAGCATATTAGCTATTGGGTCATCTTTGCTTGCTATGTGCCTGAACTCAGGATTCATGGATTTTATGTACCCAATCCATCTAAGCATGGCAATGACTGGAGACATAAAAGACAAATTTCACTTTTTTGTTCAAGACTCTTGTAGTTACCCTATCATTCTTGGGCAACCTTACATTTCTGAAGCCCGCTTGGAAGCAAAAGCTCTTGGTGATGGTCCTTTCTATGCTTGAATCCGAAGTAAGTATAATGAACGAGCTGTCCAATTTCTTACTGTGTGTGTTAACCATCATTGAAACAGAGATCGACTACATGATTATCTGGCACACTCTAGATTTTCTTACATGGTGTGCCCGAGAATTCAAGGGTTTTTTGGGCTGCAATGCTATAAAATGAGCCTATTGCAGTGCGTCATGTAAAAAGATTAAACCTCCTTATGCTACAGAAAATGTGTCTCTAGTAAATATGTATGTATGTTCAACCAATAGTATGGGTTGTTATAAGTCTCTTTCATCCATGAACAAAACTAAAAGAAAATACTTATGTCATGTAAAAAGGGAGCTGAAAACTTATGACATGATGGTTGAAAATGAAGATATTTTAGGCATTTTTAAAAGACTAATTACGACTAACACATTGGCTGAAATATATGCAGCTACTCATACAAAAAATCAGGCTGAAAATCAGTCCATAGAAGTATGTACATTGGATTTTTATCAAACAATTCAAGAATTTGTTGAGCAGAAAGACATTGGTTTACTCAACAAGGCTGAAGTGCAAGTGGAGACAAAATATAAGACGGTAGATAAGAAAGTCAAGGCTGTGGTAGTCCCACTGCCTCTTGAAAGTAAAGGAGTGGCTGATAGGGCAACATATCAGCCAAGTCTTCGTAATCCTTCCAACATTGGTCACAAGTTCATATCTGAAAGTATAAAAGAGCTCAAAATAGGTGAAAATTATTTTCTTTCGCCAGCTGAAAAACACTCTTTTATACAAATGCTAATGAAACATTGAAAAACTTTTGCATTTCAACCAAGTGAAATAGGTTGTGTGGATCCAAATATTGTGGCTCCTATGGTAATTTTTATGGTCCCACATGTGCCTTGGAACCTCAAGCCTATTCCTATTCCAAGGGCACATTTACCCAAATTATTGGAACTTCTGAATGAGAAGATCAGAATGAAGATTTTAGAACCTTCATCAGCACCTTACTCAAATCGATGGTTTATCATGCCCAAGAAAAATGGATCTTTATGATTCATTCAAGATCTACAACCTGTTAATCGTGTCACAATCCAAAATGTTAGTTGGGTCCAATTGTTAACGAATTTGCTGAAGCTTTTGGAGGTAGAGCAATTTATTCTATGGGTGACCTATATTCAAGATATGACCAATTTTATCTTTCATTAGAAATCCGAGACATTACGACAATGAAGACACCTCTTGGATTGGTCTGCATGTGCACTCTACTACAAGATGCAACAAACTCCGTAGCCCATATGAGAAATGCCATGCACAAAGCCTTAGGGACTTTATTCCACAATTTACTCTTCCATTTCTTGATGATGTACCTATCAAGGGATGTGAATTCAATGAAATAATGAGGAGCTTGACGAAGATGGTTGCAAGACATTTGTAGTTAACCATATTCATGATTGTGATAGGATTTTAACAAGACTAGAAGAAGCATATCTTACTCTTTCTGGAGCTAAGTTGATTTTTGGAGTAAAAGAAGTCTTAGTGGTCTGTCATCTATGTGGCCCCTATGGATACAAACCTTTGCCAATCAAGATAGATTCCATCAGCAAAATGTAAGAAAATACAAAAATGTTTCAGAAGTAAGAAGATTTATTGGCGCATGCGTATTCTATCTCATATGGATACCAGATTTTGTGTATACTCTTACTATGCGTAAATTAAAGAAGCTATTAATTTCAGCCCCCACTCTTAAATGTGCTGATTATTCAAATGGTCACCTTACTGTGGATACAAGTCCCATTGGGATAGGATGGGCTATTGGCCAAGAGGATCTTGAAGGTAACAGCTATGCAATTTGTTTTGGAGAAAAAGTTCTCAATGAACGTCAAAGAAGGTATGCACAAGTAATAAGGGAATTCTAAGGAGTTGTAACCGTATTAAAGTGTGATCGTGAATACTTTATAGGTGCTTCCGTAGTGGTAGAAATTGCTTGTCTTCCACTCTTGGGCATGATTGCCAACTACTCTACACCCGACATTGCTATGCTAAGATGGATTGCATATATTAAATCTCTCAATCTTGATTTAAAGCATATTGCAAGAAAGGTGAATCCACTTGCTAACATGCTATCACGTGCAAGATATGACAATGAAGAAGAGTTGATGGAAGAAGATGAAGCTTAAGAATCTATACTTGCTGAATTTCATTCCATGGCTCCTGAAAATACATTTTCAGTTACTGCGTATACTAGTCCAAAGCTGAAAACAACAGGGTGGTCAACTAGAAGCCAGCATGCTCATTATATTGCTCAAGCTCTAGTTCATTTCCTTGAAGAAGACTATGAAGAAGATTGGCTGAAGATCCGCCAATATTTGAGCACAATAAAGAAGAAGGAGACTTAGACTGATGAGGAGTTCAAGCATATCAAGAGGAAAGCTTATGGCTTTTTTCTTAAAGAATGACATCTATGGAAGCATGCAAAGAAGAAGAATGGAGCGCCTGTCCGAGTTTTAGGTAACAAAAGATTGCAACAACATGTAATGAAGGAATTTCATGAAAGCTTGTGGGCTGGCCATAGAGGCATATGGGGAACCTTTAGTAAAGTCAAAGAAAAATATTGGTGGCAAAACATGTATCAGGATATAGCACATTTTTTTGAAACCTGTTATGTGTGTCAAATGTATTCTATGGTTAAGCATCGAGATGGGTTACAACCAACTTGTCCTTTGTCTATACATTATAGATGGATTATTGATATTATAACTATGCCTACTACACGAATATGGAAATGCAATATTTAGTGCTTGCAAGAGAGGATCTAACCAATCAAGTTGAAGGCAAAGCCTTACCAACCAAATCCACTCAAGCTATTTGTCATTTTTTGCTTGAAGAAGTGTTTTGTAGATATGGTTGTGTGGGTAAAGTAATTGTAGATAGAGGAGAGTTGGATGCTAATGAGGCACAAAACTTCTTTGCTCAATTGGGTATTAAGTTGGCTTTAACATTAGCCTACAACCTTGAAGGCAGAGAGGGCCCCAGCCTATTCTCAAAGCTCTAGCAAAGTCTTGTAGATGAAAGATCAAAGAATGGCCTAAAATGCTACTTTTGCATTATGGGCTGATCGGACTACTCACAGTACAGTGAGTGGCTATATGCCAATTGAACTTATGCATGGACAACAACCAATTATGCCAATTGAAGAATCTATTCTCACATAGAGTCTTCTACCTTAGGAGGAACGCATCAGTAGAGAAGAGTTGCTGACTTTGTGCACATGGCAGCTAGAAAGAAGGCCTGAAGATATTCAAGCAGCTATTGAGAAGCTAAAGAGCGTAAGACTAAAGAACAAAAGAAGATTTGATAAGCGACATCGACTTCATCCAAGAGCAATTCAAGAAAATGACTGGGTGCTTATCTATGACGGCAGCCTAGACAATCAATACAGTACTTCTAGGACAATGGTAAAGTGTTGGTTTGGCCCGTATGTGGTAAAGGTCGTTCATGACAATGCCGCATATTCATTGGCTGAATTAGATGGGACCAACATAAAGATATCCATAGCAAAAAAAAGAATCAAGCTCTTCAAATGAAGAGAAAGTTCAACATGTGAGTTAGAAAACTTGGATATAATTCTAGAGTAGAAAGACATAGAAGAAGAAGAAGAGACAGAAGATGAAGACATTGACATGGCAAAGATACTTCTTCTGACACTACAGATCCGTAAGACTTTGGCACATGCCATAGGATGTGCAGGTTAGGAGGGGGTGAATGTATTGCCGCTACGTGAGAGCGGAATTTAGGTGATGGGAAGTGCTTAAAAATAGCTAAAAATTATGAATATCAAGGAAAAAATATTCAATGTCAAAGGCGGCGGCTCGATCTAGGACGATTTTAAGCGCCAAAATGCTTTAAAGGCGCCCGAGTGACACTTGTTGATTTTTCATAATTTTCCAGATGGTCGTGCAGGTTGACACAAGCTACTGGCCAATGCGGGATGCTAAGCCGGATGCCTAGGATTTTTCAGAGCTCGATTCCGAGTCCGGACGGGGAAATGGCCAAGAAACCGGTCAAGATGCGAAGGGGTGGACAAAATTTGGTCAAGTGGGCAAGTGACCTTTGGGGCCCAAATTTTATGCCACATGAAATGTGGATGGAAAAAAATGTGATGGGGAAGAAGAAGGCGTGAGAAACAGGCGCTGATTTTTTCGCCATGATCTTGGGAGATGGAGGATGGAGGCTACAAGCAACCTACCTAATCGATCATACCCCCGATCTACCCTCTGTATGCTGACTCTATCGCCGCCCTTCGCTCGCACAATGATGCTCTCTTTGAAGATCTCTGATTTCAGTCTTTTTCTCTCCTCCCTCTCTCTCTTCTAAGGGGGAATTCATGTGGGGAGAAGAAGGAAGAAGAAAGAATGATGGAGGCTTGTCCGGCATGGATCGGATTGCTCCACGGGCTGGAAATGGTGATTGGTGATTGTGCTGGACATGAAGTGTTGCTGATTTCCAAATTTGCAGCCATGGACATGAAACCCGAAACACGCAAATAAGCGGTAATTTAAAATTTTCAAAGGAAATTTGAGATTCTATAGCTTTTGATTGATGGAATGTTGTTCATGTGGGCTAAAAATTGTTCATGTTGCTGTTTTTCATGAGTTCTTGCTGGTCATAATCAGAGAATCAGAAAAATATGCATCTTGTGGTTCAAAGTAATACATTAAAACACGAAAAACATGAAAAATCAAGGGAAAATGATGGTTTTTTGGCATAAAAATGAGGAAGTAAATAGGAACATCAACTAAACTTTCATTTTTCTACAAGAAGAAACTAAGGGCTACAGCCCATAACCTGTTTTGAATTTTTAGTAATTAAATAATGCAAGAAAATAAGGGAAAATACAAGAAAAGGGTGGAAAAACCCTAAAAAATAGGGGAAAATACATTTTGGGTTTCGAAAAATAAGGATAAATAAGAAAAATGTTTGTGAATGTTGGTGGGGACTGAATCATGAGGATTTACCTCAGTTCAACCCCACCTTCTTGTTCTAGTGTGTCTTTTTCCGCTTTCTACACATAAAATGATGTCAAAATACCCTATAAACCTATCCAACAATGCAATATTTAAACGGGGAAGGGTAGAGAAGTTGAAATATGTCTAAATGCCGTGTGAGATGATGGGAAAGTTGCTGATTTCTATGAATAGCATTTAGGATGGATGATAATTAAAGTTAAGAGCTTAGTAGCACGAGGATCACCTCGGTGCTAGGCCCATGCAACAAAGCACGAACGGTAGTTGGAAACCATTAAAAGAATGTTTTTGCACTTGTGCACGATACTGTTTTACTAAATGTTTGAGCACTCGGCATCCACCAAATGCATAGAGCATGAAAAAGAATTTAAAAGTATCGGTGATCAGCTCCTGGATATGCATTGCAATTGGTTTATTAGAACATGACCTACGTTGAGAGGCAGTGAGGTACCCATGCTGTAGGTAGACGCGGGTCCCAAAGGGAAAGAGAAGTAAGGACAATGGTACATTCCTGGATACGCTTATTTGGTACCTTGAGCGACTTTTGTGCGAAATGTTTAGATGTTGAGCGACGCATCGAGGGGCCAATCCCCAAGGTGTAGGAGAGTCGCAGAGGGTTGACAGCATTCAGCCGTAAGAGGAACCCCATGTGTATGTGATTCGAGCCTTTTGGCTATGTGAAAGGGACTCCCTCTGAGGAGTAATATTGGGTTAGGATCAGTTGGACTACAACGTATTACAAACGCAACGTTTAGGAAGGCAGAGATTTTGATAGACGCTCCTGGCCGCGAGGCCGAGGGGTTGTCTTGTGCGTAGTGACGAGGCCCAGCTAGTGCATGAGCCAGTGCCGGCCCGTTTTTAGGTCCATCACTACGTGCACACCATGTAAAAAAATCTAGAGCGTGGCATTCTTATTGATTTAGAGAGTCAATGCCATTTTAGACATTAGTGTTAGTGTCCATGGTTCAAAAATATTAGATTTTTGGACAAGTTTTAACTAATTTTTGATATTCTAGATATTATCTTTTGTAAAAATCCATAAAACTATAGACAACTTCTAGATTAGGATGACATGTAAAAGAAAGCATGCAGCTTTCAGCCAAATTGAGAGGATTTTATGTGAAAAGAGAGATTGACGAAATCGTGCGACGCCCGATCGTTGTTTTTAGGCAGTGAACAACACTCCAGAGTGAAAGATGAAGAAGGTGTGATATGGCAGAATTCTATCTTGTCAAGTTTTCTTGCCAAACCCCCATCTCGTGAAGACATATCTCCATCTATCTTGTCAAGTTTTCTTGCCAAACCCCTGTGGTGACCTTCAACCCTACACACTCCAACAACGTCCAGCAAAAGCTTCAGCGAACACATCCACAATAGGTCTAGCACCAACATATTGAGTAGTGACCTTGTTTACTGGCTATAAGTCCTATATGAATTTGGCTGTCCCATTCTTGTTAGGAATTGTGAACCATCTGTTGGAATATGGAGCTGAAGATGATTTAAAATTCCTATCGTGATCCACTCATTCAAAAGCTCTACCACGTTGGGCAAGTGAGCCCTCGGCACACTAATAGGCCATAGATTCCAAGGGACATGCAGAATGGTAAAAATAACCATAGGTGTCACAACCCTAGGATCAACGCATCCAATCTCATATGGAAAGAAAGCAAAAGCTTTTTGATGTGTGCATAACATCTCTTCAAAACATCTTACCTCTTTAGAAAATAGAAAATCTTCAGTCCAATTCTTCATATCTTTCAATGTCTCAGCTGAAAACTTATGTTTGCGATACCTGTAGGATCTTGCAAAGGAGGTTGCATAGCAGCTCTCCTAATCATCTCATCACTATCCAAAGGCAGCAGTCTTGCAACTGGTCTAACTTTTTTGTGAACAGTCTTATATTTTCTCTGAACTCTGGCTTCATTGCGACAACCTGTAGATTTCACCCCTTGATGAAAATACCCTGATAAACACAAATTTTGCTGTGTATAAACAGCAACACCCAAATCTTTTTGCTGAAATATGTCAACAAGGAATGCTTTTTGCTAATAATCCTCAGCACCCAAATTCTTTTGAAGCATGAAATACGCAATCTCACAATACATCGCTAGAGAATGAACCTGTAAGACATATGTCAACTCTTGATTGTTAGCATGTAGTAATACCAAAAGTTCTTCCATGGTATTTGAGCATGAAAGACCATCATAGAGACAATCTATCCGGTCTTCTTTCTACAAAACACCTACAATCCTCAATTCTTTTTCTTTTCTTTTTACATACTTCTTGGTAGCTCTAGCCATATCAGAAATATGCTGAAAACACAAAGTAATTTCAGTGGATATACCATAAACAAGAGGAAAAACTACCACTACCAGGAGGCGAGAGCTTTCTCTGACTCGTACCACCATCATTTGGCAAGACAGTGGTACATAGCGAAAATCCAATTCTCCTACTAGAAGAGGGGAATCCCTCAAATAATCTTTCTTCCTCTGATGATTGATGCAAACAGTCATGAACTATATAGCTCTCTTCCTATCCTTGCTTCGGATCCGTGCATATGCAGACCCATCATCCAAAACCTTAGTCTCCATTCGAGACTCAACAATAAATGATTGCCCCAAAATAATAGTATAGAAACAATATTTTTGAACAAGGAAATGATAAGACTCACCCACATCTCCAATAGCAATCTTCAGATTTGGACAAGTAGCATACAACTCTCCTACAGGGTTGTTGGCCGCACGCATGCACCAACCATGATCAATATCAACTGGCCATCTACTAGTTTCATATAAACCTCGCACAATTACATTAATCTCAAAACCATGATCCAAAAGAGCAACACAAGGAGTCTCAGTCTCACCAAGCTTGATGACAGTTTCTGTAGTCGCACAAGCCCCTAGTGACTTCGAGAAAAATGGCTACGAGGCACCAATCTAGGCGCATCATCGCTCTCATAATACTGTACGAGATGTAGTAAAGGATGAAGAGACTTTTTAGACTGCATACATAGAGCTCCATCTATAGGCTCCTCAATGGTCTCTTCTTTACAATCAACCTCCTCAATCTGTCATCCATAGATAATAGCCTTGGCAATAGCTAAAGCCTCTCGATGGATCATATCCTGTGTTGGCTCTTCAATAATTTGGTGCTTTTTTTATGATGTCAATAATAACATCATGAAACTCCCTTTTTGAAATCCCCAAAACTTCTCCAAGTGTAAATTTGATTTTGCAATTAAGAATTCCATCCTCAAGTACATTTTTCAAGTCTGTGGATGTCTCAATGTCGGATAGTAGCTTGAGTCCAGGTTGCTTCTTCGGCTTCAAATCCTTTGTCTTCGGGGCCTTTCAATCTTCTTATACTTTTGGTTTCTGTACATTGGCCATACTCTGCTTCGGTCTTGAAGAAGAAGGTTGAAGAACTGGTTTAGTTCTCCTAGTTGCCCTTTTTTATCCTTCAGATTGTTCATTATCTCTTTTGAGCTTTTCTTCAAGAAGTGCTTCAAATTCTTTAGATTTTACAATATAAGCATAGATAGAGAAGACATCTACGTGATCATTCCATCTAGTCCCTTTTCTAATGGCATCTCCTATGAATGAAAGTTTAGATGATGAAGCTTTACCTTTCTGTTCTGCATGCAGTGCATATGACCATAAAGGAGACTTATCTTTCGGTAATTGCTCCAATTGAAGACCATAAGCAGCAGTTTCTCTTGCTGCCTCTTGCTTCACATAAGAAGAACATAAGAGAGATTCCTCCAATAATTTCTTCATACCTCCTTTGTCAAAATTTATTTTAAGTGGTTGCTCTGTATCTCCAAGACATATCATCTTGTCCTACCAAACCACCAACTTCAGACTTTTCGCCTCTTCATAGTCTTGACAATCCTTACGCTGTCGTGTTGCTGCGCATCCGAGTCGTTTACACCTCCATTTCTTTTGTTGTGCATTTGTGTTAATTTTCGCCTGTGATTCATTGTTTGTGTGATGCATTTTAATAATCCGCATCCAATGTATATATTCCCTTAATGCATTGCATACTGATCATGTTCTGGAGTTACTATCTGAAGTTGAGAAGACTGACCTCAAACCACTCCAACCATGTTTTGACAGTGCCATGAATATGTATTTGCAATTGAAGTGCTATAAAGAAGTGGAGTCTTTGTTCGACAGGACAAAGGCTGCGAATGTGCGGCCTGCACATGCTTTTTTTTAATATGCTTATAAAGGCTTACATAAACAGTGGACAGATGGAAAAGGCAGAACGTGTTTATCAAGAAATGAAGCAAACTGGTGGTATTGGTGCAAATTCACTCACATACAATCTGATGTTAGAGGCCTATGGAGTGGCCTGTCTTAAAGATAAAAGAAGTTCTAAAGGAAATGCTAGCAAGAGGATGCCTTGTGGATTCTAATGTCAAGGTTCACTTACAATCCATGATTGGTGTAAATAAACTTGTGTCGAAATGAGGGAAAAAGCTAAGAAAAGAGAGATATTTTTGAAATGCTATCAATGGCGGGCTTACAGAAAAGCCAGGAGGAAAGGAGGGATCGCCATGGGAAAAGCTTTGACGATGCGGACAGGCCCGCTGCGAAGCCTTCGCCTTAAGAGGTTCTCTGTGATGACATAAGAGGGACGAAGACAATGGTGTTGGAAAAAAACAAAAACGTTTCCGTAAGCGAAGTCACAGTGCTGGCAACGAGACTACCTCCTCCGATGAAGATGAAGAAAGAAGACTTACTTTGGAGGACATAAAATTTCAGCAGAAACAAAGAGATCGCCGGCCAGGGATGGCTGCAGCTCAATTGACTCCACCACAAGGAGTTCTAATAAAAACACAAGACAAGGTTGATGGGGAAGGGTCTGAAGAACAACCAATCTATTCATAGACTGTCAGTGGGGCTTCCTGGCCTCGCCTGCACAAAAGGCCTTGCCCTCATTAGGGACACAGTCCCATTGCCACCATTGCTCAGAGCCATGACAACTCTCCTGCTCAATACAGCACCTTGACGTCTGGACTGGATTATACAGTAGATGTGGATTCAACATGCGTTCTTAACGTGGATTTCGATCGCACATATGGAAGATCACCTGGATGTATTACACAGATTTAAGATGCATGCACAATGATGGATATGTGCTTAATGATGTAGAGGCACGGGGTTCAACTCGTGTGGATTCAATATGCATCCTGAATCGCCGATGTCGGTTGTATTCAGTCGATCGCCTGGATGCATACACAGATTCAAGACGTTTTCTCAATGTAGGATACACGCTTGACAATGAGACACGAGGTTCAACTCGCATGCTGAATGTCAGATGTGTGTTTACTGATGATGAGGCACCGCATGACTCTGTTGATACCTCCTCTTATGTGTTGGGCTTGAGATGGTGTGGCTCTAAAAAGGGCATTGAAGGAGGGCAGGCTTGTTCATGCGGCCATAATTGTTCCAGGACTTCAACAAGATACATTCTTGGGGAATCTCCTCGTGCAGATGTATGGATGAAGTGGACTCTCGAGGAAGCACATGCTGTGTTTGTGGCAATGCACTGCAGAAATGTTTTCTCATGGACTATCATGATTGGCGTGTATGTGCAGAAAGGACAGTACAAGGAGGCATTTGAGCTTTTTCTGCACATGCAGCTTAATCATGTCATGCCAAATGCAGCAACTTTTGTCATTATGCTAACTGCTTGCTCCAATGAAATGAATCTGTCTGAAGGTGTCAACATCCACTTCTTGGGATCTTAGGATATTTTTCTAAGGTGTTATGCTTATAACTGCAATTACTTGTCAAGAGTAGTTAGCAGCTTCATTGTTGTGATTCTCTTGACAATGCTGTGTTTGATTGTACAACCTAGAGTCCCTAAATCTGTCCAATCTGCTGGAAACTTCAAAGACATCCTTCATATTTGGGATTTAGAGATGCTGAACTTGCCTGTAATGGTGAAAGAAAACTGTTTGATTTGAAGATGTGTAGAGTCAATTGTGAAAACAGCACAGATAATGAGATACTACAGATTTTTCTAAACATGGACCTCATGTAATTTACTGAACAAGGAATATAGTGAACTTTGGCATCAAATTTTTGAGTTCTTCTTGTTAGTCTCTTCCATTGCTGTACCTTGAACCCCGTGTTCTGCAGCTCTTGCACGAATTCTTTGACAACGCTCATGGTCTAGATTATCACACCATATGCAACAGTGAACACGATCGTTTCTGGAAGAATTCATAGGACCAGAAGAGGATGGAACATAATTTGGGACTGGGTTAAGTGGCTTTAGATCTCTTCTGGCCATTTTTATTTGCAGATCTTTCAAGTTCCTTGAAATTTTTTCCACCATGTCTTCGACAATTGGTTTAGCAAATGGTCTAACAACTACCATAGGAATAGGCATAGGCATAGGCATAGAAGTATGCACAGACATGGGATGAGAGGTAGGAGAAGACGTGGAAGGAGCAGTAGGAGAAGTGGAGGTCGGAGAAGACATCGTTAGAGGTGTTTGCATACCGTTTTGTAAGCGAGCCTTCCATCTCCACCTCTTTGTGAATGTGGAAACCGCATCAACAACATCTTGCCAATCCATCGTCAATCCCATAGGCTGCATATGATCTTCAAGAAGCTCTCCCAACTCGTCTTGTAGTGCAGGAGCAGACACCTCCAAGAATAACTCCACCTTCTCCGAGTTTAGGGCTCTTTGCTCAAGTGCATCCAACCGGTTGTAACGATCTTCAAATTCCCACAATAACTCAGAAGCAACAAGTCCTTTGTTGGGCTGACCACTCTCTAAATGTCTTTCGAGTAGTAATACCATAATCCTTTAGGAAATATTCATCTTTGAGTGTCTTCTTCAAGACGTTCCAATTTTAATCTTGCACAAATAAATTAGACACTCTAACCTGCAAAGCAGGCATGGTGAGTCATAAGAAATAGTTGCTCCAATTGGTAGGAACTCCAAAGAAGCACATGTAGCTTTCAAATGTTTTAAGATAAGCTGAAACATTCCATCCATCAAATAATTTGTGTTCACTTACCACAGCCTCAATTGCTTTGGTTGCTCCATGTGTATGCTGTTGTTCTTGATGTAGCATTCATTGTTGATCCAACTATTGTTGGTGTAGCTGTTGCTACTGCTGCATCGATAACTGCATCTGCTCATTCAGCATTATAATGGCTGAAGAAAGAGTTTGCAATAAATTCTTCATCTCATCAGTCGAAAAGGAAGAAGCACTTGATGATAAATTGGGTGGAGTATTCAAAGAGTCTCCCATCTCGACAATCAGAAGTGACACTTTCACGTCCAGATCACCAGGTGTCACACAAAATTTGCACGTGGAGTTCGTGACGTTACTCACCGTAGGGACGCTTAGCAAGATGGGAGGAAAGGATGATAAAGAGAACTGAATTATAAGGAATTTAGATGGAGTAGAAGATTCAAATACATTAGTGTTCAAGGATACGTTTCAAACTTGCTTTGTATTTGGGAACAAGATACAAAGAAATAATCATCTAAGGTAAAAGATCCACTCACAAAATGAAGAAGAGAAGAGGTTTTATAGAGAAAGTATGGATAGAGCATCACTCTGGTGGACTGTAGTCCGCAAGAGTATGGATAGGTTTTACTAATCATCTGATAGACAGAGCATCACTCTGGTGGATTGTAGTCCGCAAGAGTATAGAATGTCCTGCTACTTGGGAAGATTTCAAGAAGAAGTTCATGCAAAATTTCCTTCCACCGCAATTTCATGAGAAGGCTATCAAGCAATGGGATTTACTTCAACAGCGCGATCGTGAGCCTATTCCACAGTATACAGAGCGTTTTTGGAATGCACTCTTACAGTTACGCATGCTTGAAGACGTACCAGAGACGACACATAAGCGGAAGTATATGTCTGGACTTCTTGGACATTACTACGCTGAAGTGAACATGTTCAAGCCTGCTACCCTTGAAGACGCCATCTCCTTAGCTCACGACACTGAAGATAAGTTACGTGGAACAGATCGACGACCACAGCCATTCCAAGCAAACGGTAATTATGGATCTAAACAATTCAATTCCAATTTCAGAAGGTTTAATCCAGGTCGTTTCTCATCACCATCTTTCCGCAAGAATTGGCCTAAACCACCTGCATTACCATCCACTACCAATTCAAATTCTAAGCCTATTCCACAAGAAAATCCAAATATATCCAGACTCCCAGCCATTGCAAATAATGTGACCAAAGCCAAGCCAATAGTATGCTACAAGTGTCACCAGCCAGGGCATCTCGCACCAAATTGTCATTCAAAGAAACCACCAGCACATATCAACTACCTTGGAGCCATGGACGAAGAAGAGCATGAGGATATGCCAGATTTCACTGAAGATGAAGATGATCCTACTACTACTTCCCACACTTTACCAGGTATGCCTACTTCACATTCATTGTTGACTATGAAATGTATGGTGCATGGAAAAGAAAGAACTATATTGCATGATGACGGTAGTACCCATGACTTTATTTCAGCGAAATTGGTAAAGGAATTGAAATTGCATACTGTATCTACGCTTATCGCATAAAAGCTGCATTTTTAGGCACTAGGTACAATGGCACACAAGAAGTTCAAGATTTAGAAATTCAAATTGGTCCATATATTGAAAGAAGAAATTTCTTAGTTGTCCCATTACAGTCAAGCGACATTATTCTAGGAATGCCATGGAGACACCAACATAATCCCAATATAGATTATTCTACGCACACAATGAATATTAATTTTCAAGGAAAATCTATTACATTATTTGGTATGCATGCATCTCATATGTTTCCACTGCTTTCGCATACTCAAGCAAAACGTGCACTATGCAAGAATATTAAATCATATCTCATTTGGGTGAATGAATTGCATGCAAAGGAAAATCATATGCACCCTAGGCATAAGGAATTTCTTGCATATTTTAAGGACTCTTTTGCAGAAGACCTACCACCAGGTTTACCTCCATCATGTCCAGAAGACCATAAGATTGACCTAATACCTGGCACACAACCACCTTGCAAAGCCCCATATAGGCACAATCAAATAGAGCAAAAAGAAATTCAGAGTCAAGTTGAAGAATTACTAAATAGAGGCTTAATTCGACCTAGCAGTTCTCCATTCGGTGCACCTGTGCTCTTAGTCAAGAAAAAGAATAATACTTATCGTATGTGTATTGACTACCGAGCATTAAATAAGATCACTGTAAAGAATAGGTATCCTATACCTAGAGTTGATGACCTTATGGACAAACTGCAAGGATCTTCTATATTTAGTAAAATTGACCTTAAGCCTGGATATCATCAGGTGAGGTTAGATAGATCCAACATATTTAAGACTGCATTCAGGACACAGTTTGGCCATTACGAATTCTTAGTCATGCCATTCGGATTAACTAATGCACCTGCTACTTTCAGTAGAATGATGAACCGTATTTTTCTAAAATATCAGTATTGTGTGATTGTTTTCTTTGATGATATTTTAGTGTTCAGTCAAAGTGAAAAAGAGCATTATGAGCATTTATCATTAGTTTTTCAATTACTGAAAGAAAATCAATTGTTTGCAAATCCTGAAAAGAGTGAATTCTTTAAGACAGAAATAGAATATCTAGGTCATATTGTATCAAGAGAAGGAACAAAAGTTGATCCTAAGAAAATTGATGCAATATTGCATTGGCCTATTCCTAAAAATGTACATGAATTACACTCATTCCTTGGTCTTGCTAGTTTCTATAGGAAGTTTGTACGTAATTTCTCATTACTTGCTTTACCATTGACCAAACTTCTTAAGAAAGGCATTGTTTATCAATGGAGCAGAAATCCTTTGACTTACTCAAACGTGCATTAACCAATGCCCCTGTTCTACAATTGCCTGACTTTAACAGACCATTCTTTCTAGTTGTGACCGATGCTAGCGGATCAGGAATAGGAGCCATATTAATGCAAGACAACCATCCAATAGCATATTCTAGTTCTAAGCTGAAACCCTCTGAGCTCAAATATTCCACTTATGACAAGGAACTATTAGCAGTTGTACAAGCATTAAAACAATGGAAGCATTATTTAATGGGTTCAGAATTCATGATAAAGACCGACCAGCAAAGCATTAGACATCTACTTAGCCAACCCCAAATTTCTGACCGTCATATCAAATGGGCTTCATTCATTCAAAGTTTCCATCCTATCATTCAATACCAACCTAGAAAAGAAAATGTAGTTGCTGATGCATTGAGTAGAAGACCTGCAATTCATAACATTTCTATCATATCTTTTGATTCTTTGATTGCTATGAAAGACACATATCACCAGGATATTACTTTTCATTCTGATTGGCAAAAATTAGTTCAAAATAATTTCATTCCTGTTGATTCATTGTCATATAATGATGGATTCATGTTCTTTGAAAAGAGACTGTGTGTTACTATTCCATTCCGATCTTTTGTTTTGAATGAAATTCATTGTCCCCCATATCAAGGTCATAGAGGTATCATTTCTACATTACGCATGTTAACTGAAGATTTTTATTGGCCGCATATGGATGCAGATGTATCTAATTTCGTTTCTGAATGTTTAATTTGTCAAAGAATAAAGAGACATCATGGTAAACAGTATGGATTACTAATGCCTTTGTCTATTCCATCTAAACCTTGGGAACATATATCTATGGATTTCATTACTGGTTTACCAAATACTAAATCTAACCATGACATGATTTGGACAATTGTAGATAGATTTAGTAAGCAAGCATATTTCATTGCATGTAAGAAAACTTTAACAGCATCACAAGCAGCACAGTTATTTTTGAAAACTATTTTTACTAACCATGGATTGTCGAAAGTGATTATTTCAGATAGAGATTCTAGATTTTGTAATAATTTTTGGATTACACTATTTGCAAATCTAGGCACAAAGATTGATTTCTCATCTACATTTCATCCAGAAACAAATGGACAAACAGAAGCCACAAATAGCACTATTTTAGATCTTTTACGTGCATACACTATCTCTAAACCTCACACATGGGATACTCATTTGCATTTATTACAGTTTGCTTACAATAATACACCGCACACATCTACAAAGAAAGCACCTTTTGAAGTTATTTATGGATATAGATTATCTACCCCTGTTGCATCTTTGTCTAATAGAATACAGACTGCTGATGATATTGCTGTTATGCATAACACTATTTTTGATGAAGTAAAGGATATGATTGCTAAAGCCCAACAATCATATACCAAACAAGCCAACAAGAAAAGACAAGCCATGAATTTCAAAGTTGATGATTATGTTTGGCTTAGAATAGAAAAGTGTAGACTGCAAAGTGTAGATAGACATCCAGTTGTCAAATTAGCTCCTAGATTCTACGGACCATTTAGAATTATTCATAAGATTAATGACAATGCTTTCAAGTTAGAATTGCCATCTCATTGGAAAATTCATAATACATTTCATATTAGTTTATTGAGACCATTTAGAGGCCAATTACCTATCCACCCTGTCTATGAAAACCCACCTTTACTAGAAGAAGAGACTGAAATACTTGAACCAGAAGCCATTATAGACACTGACTACATGACCACTAGAACTGGCCGAAGGTATTCTAGATATCTAGTGAAATTTAAGAACCATCCTGTAGAGGAAGCACAATGGATGCACGCTAGAGACTTAAATGCTTTCCCCGCTCTGTTAGCTCCACATTGAGCTAATAGCAATTGAGGTCAATTGCTATCCCACCCCGGGGGTATGATGCCAGGAGGCATATTCCACGGTGGATTCCGTGAGGTTTTACGGTGGATTCCGTAAACTTAGATGACCGGGGCTCATACACAAAGAGGATTCTTTGTGCGAGAAGTTGATGGGGACGCCTGTCCTTTTCGGGCGTTTCATTAATTTAGTGTGTACATGGGTGATTCCATAGCGGGTGATTCCGCAAAATGCATATTAAGGTTAGGATTTATTTCTAACCAGTTGATTTATTTATGTAGCTGAAGACTGCTAGGTATTCACTTTTGTCGGTTTAATTGTATTATTTTACTAACGATTGTGAATGCTTCAGTTGATGTGTAGAGATAGCAGCAGTGGCGGAGGAAAGCATTGGAGTCTAGTGGGTTTTCGACTCTTGGACTAGATTTTGATAGGCGCCACGCCTATATTTTGTTATGTCTATTGAGACATCGATTATTTATTATTATTTTGTATGTGCTTATGCGCCTGGATATGTTATTTCTATTTGGACATTGAGATTGGGCGTGCCAGACACTATGGGCACCGTCCATTAGCTTTATTTTACTATTTTTGTAGAAAGCAAACTCAAAAGCTAAAAAGCTTGTCATATTTTTGTAATTGGGCTATTATTGAGCATGAAGATTGGAAATATACATAAAATACATGCTTTGTGAAGCGCTCACACAAGGCATGGGGGAGATTGAACCCAATTTGTCTCTTGCCTCTTGTCGTGCTTGCTTTTACATGGGTTTTTGTGCAAAAAGGTAGAGTTCTTTGTTCTTGGGGACCTTCGGGGATTCACCACGTGAGCTATCTGCGTCCGATCTGCGCACCAAGTGTGCTTTAGGCACTGGAATAGGTCGGAGATTCCATGGGATATGAGGAATAGTAAAAATGACCATAGGAGCAACAATATCAGGATTCACACATCCAATCCCATGTGGGAAAAAAGCAAATCCCCTTCCATGACGCTCAAGCATCTCCTGAAAGCATTGCTTCTCTATGGGTAGCAAGAAATCACCATTTCCAATTTTCAATTCAGCAAGAGTCTCTGCTGAAAATTTATGACCAATATGCTTCGGATTCCTCAAATTTGCTGTTTAGCAGCCCTCTCTATTTGCTGATCACTGTCAGGTGGAAGCGGTACAGCAACCAGCTTCACCTTCTTATCCACAGTTTTGTATTTCGTGTCAACCCTGGCTTCATTATGCTCTTCTGCATTACATAAATCTTGCTGTAAATCAACAATTCTGCACTCCAATGGCTGAATATCCTCAACCCTCTGCTCTATGGACTGCATAGAAACAGCCCTAAACTCTGGGTGTTGAAATATTTCAGCAGTAAACTCTGTTGGCTGAAAGTTTTCAGCCCTCTGTCTCTCTGAAAGCTGATCATAACCAGCTGGAAACTCTGTTTGCTGAATTTCTTCAGCACTCAACACTCTTTGCTAAGTTACCTCAGCCTCTGACTCAATCTGTGACACAAAATCTGTAATTTCATGAAACATATCCAGGGACTGCACTAATACATTACTGTGACAATTCTGCATATCAGTTTTCAGCATATCTCCCATCTCTGTCATCGTATCTGCACAAATCACACTGTCAAACATCCCATCTATGTGCTCATCATCCTCCAAAATTCCTACATTTTTTAAATTTTTCTCCTTCGTGCATATATACTGCCTGGCAGCTCTAGGCAACCTAGAAGTCTTCTGATAACTCATCAAACTGTTTGCTGAAATCCCAACAAAACCGGAGGAGAAAACACTGCTGCCAGGAGGCGAGAACTCCAATCTCCTCTCCTCTGTACCACCATCGTCTCGCGAAACGGTGGTACCTAATGAAAACCCGAATCCCTCACAGTGGAAAATGGTGCATCTCTGAGAGTATCCCTGTTTCTAACATGGTTCACACATACAGTCATAAACTGAACTGCTCTCATACCATCTTTACTGTGAATCCGTGCATAAGCAGATCCATCATCCATGATCTTCGTTTCCATGCGCATCTCTGTGATGAATGGCTGACCAAGAATTATGGGATAAGAGCATGAATCTGCACAAAGAAATGAAAATCCTCCTCTACATCACCAACAAAAACCCTAACACTAGGACAGGCAGCATACAAATCACCTGCAGTGTTATTGGCGGCTCTCATACGCCACCCATGCTCTACATCCATAGGCCATCTGTTACTCTCATAAACTCCATGAACTATGAGATTAATCTCTGAACCATGATCCACCAATGCAACATAAGGCATCTGTTTCTCTCCAATCTTTACCATTGTCTCTGTAGTTGCCCTAGCCCAATGGCTCCGCGAAAAGTGACTACGCGGTATCATGACAGGCTCATCAATTTTAGCATAATGCATAGGTTGAACCCTCTTCTCTACTTGCGGAAAAACAGAAGCATTTTCAACCATAACCTCATCCTCATCCTCATCCAATTCCCCAATCAAAACTCCCTGTGTATCAGTGGTAGACAAAGCATGTCTTTTCCTCTTCAGGACCTCCTGAAACTGATCCTGAAACTCTCTTTTCGAGATGCCCAAAATCTCAAAAATAGTGAAAGTCACTTCACTGCCAAGTATCTTATCATTAAAGATTTTCTTCATGTCTGTAGATGTCTCAATATCGGACATCAATCTGAACCCTGGCTACTTTCTCTCTCTAGGCTCTTGCCTCTTTTCTCTCTTTTGAGCATCTTTCATCTGTCGATCTGGCCCTGGTCTTGAAGATGGTCCTGCAGTAGGTGGAGTAACAAACTCACCCCTTCTAGTCTTCTTAGTTGCACTTGGATTTTCTTCATCCCTCTTACGCTTCTCCTCAACAAGTACATCTGCACCATGAGACTTAGCCAAATAAGCATAAATAGAGTACCTGTCAACAGGCAAGTCCCAAGCTGTCTCTGATCTGATGCTAGAGCCTGCACTAGTCAAAATAGTTTGCTGAATTTTCCCCTTGTTTGCAGTCTCCATAGCATAAGTCCATAGCGCTAACTGAGTCTCTGATCCCTTCTCAATCTGGACTCCATATGCAGAAGCATCACCTCTGGCTGTCACATAAGAAGTACGCGTAGCCATGTCATCCACTAACTTCTTCATTCCACCTTTACCAAAGTTGGTAGCAAGTGGAGCTCCTATCTCAGTCAACCAAATCTTACCATCTTGCCCCCAATATACCAAATTCTTCCTCCTTGCATCTTGAAAAGATTCACAATCCCTGCAATGCTGGTGGTCCATACTATTGCACCAAATACATCTCCGATCTCTCCTAGGTGCACTAGGAGCACTCCTAGGTGCAGTAGGAGCACTAGAAGAAGTAATAGGCGCAGTCGAAGCAAACTGCTCCTTCAACTTTCCCACCAACTCCGCTTTGATTGACTCCAGTGTCAAATCTGTTATGCCTTTGATTATGTCATCAAGAGAAGTAGGCACCGATGGAGCGGATGGTTTTGGAGCAGAAGGTTTAGGCATCGGTCGTGGAACAGGAGGAATAGGTGGAGTGGAAACAGTAGGCACTGGAATAGGCCAAGAAACTGGCTGAGGAGGAGAAGAAATAACAGGGATAGAAGCAGGCATAGGAGTTGATGATGGTGTAGGTGTCATGGAATCATTCTGTAGGCGAGTCTTCCATATCCTCCTCTTGGTCAAAGTCGAGACTGCATCCTGAGCATCCTGCCAATCAATTTTAAGACCCATAGGCTTCGTGCGATCCTCAAGAAGCTCACCTAATTCTTCTTGAAGAGCAGGATCTGCAGCTTGCAAGAAAAGTTCAACTTTTTCAACATCCAATGCTCTTTGTTCAATGGCATCAAGCTGACTATACCTCTCCTCAAATTCTTGAATCAACTCCGAAGCAGCTAGACCTTTGTTTGGCATGTAGACCCATTCTCGGAATGACCGCCGAGTAGCCATACCAAAGTCTTCAAGGAAATATTCTTCTTTCAAGGCCTTCTTAAAATCTTGCCAATGTGTATTTTGAATAAAAAGATCAGTCACTTTTGCCCTCAAAGTGGGTGTGACAAGACGAAGGAAGTACTTACTCATAAGTCCAGCTAGAACTCCAAAAAACCCCATCTTGATCTCATATCTCTTCAAATATGTTGAAACATTACGGCCATCAAATAGCTTCTTCTCATTCTCAACTGCTTCAATAGCCTTAGTCGCACTGTTTGCATTCTCCTGCTCCGAATAGAGTTGCCTTTGCTGAGACAACTATTGTTGATGCAATTGTTGTTGCTGCTGCATATACAATTGTGTTTGCTGATTTTGGAGCTGCATATACATGGACATATTCTGTAAAATCTGCTTTAGATCCTCTGTTGAAGTACTTGACGCAGCAGTCATTGATGGAGTTGAAGTAGAGGCAGCTGGAATTGTAGAAGAAGCTGAAATAGAGGCTGAACTATCTCCCATCCTGAAATTTTTGCGACGCTTTCACGTCGGGTTCACCAAAGATGTCGAAGGGTTTTGAAAGCAATGTCGCAACTTCAGAAGTCCTTGATAAATTTCAAGATAGAAGATCCATCATGTGAATAATCCTATTACCCAATTTTCCACACAGCAACAAGTTCTGGACGACTCTGTTTTATGGTTGTGGGTGTACGTTCAAGAAAGAATTATGAATGGTTTTTGCAGAATACAACAGCAAGCTTCTGGAAAACCCTTTTTCCTATTGCAACAAAAATTGCTCCATGTAAGCAATCATATCTAAACTTTATTGGGCCTACATACAAATCAATTGGCGTTGTAAGTAGGTCACATGTCACTGCACTACTGATATGATGGTGCCATGCTGATGTGGCACAGTCTTGGACAGCATTTTATTTTGCATTCCATAAAAAAAAAGAAGAGCAACACCCTGTTTTAGGATGCCGTTAAAAGCTGAAAGATTTCCTTTCCACATTTAAGATGTAAAATCAACAGTCCAGCTTGGTTGCAGACATCCGTTGCTTTCCTATTTGTAGTTGCTGTAGTTGCTATACTCTCCCTCCCTCCCCTTGGAAACAGTAGTCCAAGTTTTTGTTCTCTAGAACATAAATTATGATGGCTGTAAAGCCCCAATCCTTGCGCTTCGAGCCTCTCCAAGTCCTATAATGTCAAGTATGCGCAGGCGGATCAGTTTATGTCGAAGCCTTCTATGCCTACGATAATTTTTCCTCCACTTCTTTTTGAAAATGATAACTTTGGCATCCAAAAGTTGTTCTTCAACCACTGCATGAACAACAGCCTTTGGTACAACAGGACTTCCTATGCTTGTTTGTGCCTTTGAGCCTAATAACAAGACCTTCAGTAAACATAGCTTGACGTTCACATCAACACGCTTCAGCTTTTCTATGTAGATATAATCTTCAGGTGAGATCTTGATTTGATGAGAATCAACCTGCACATTTGCAAAAACCTTAGGTGCCCTGTAAGGTGGGATTTCTTCAGGTTTGACGCGCCCAACGATCTTCAGGATCAACTTCAATAAGCTGTTTCACTCAAACCATAGGAATCAAGGATAACCATATGCATTGATCAAAACTTTTACCCCAAACAAGCCATTGCAAAACCATTGTACTAGTTGGAGTAAGCGATTTGATTGTCCAATCTCCGCAGCTTGCTTAATTTCCTTGGCACTGAGAGGCTCCCGGTCAGTTCCTCAATCCTCTCCCGATTAGCATCGCTTTTATTCCTTATTTCTTCCTTTCTCCGTAAATCTCCTTCGAAATTGCAGAGAGTCGCCCCTGATTGCGATTTCCTTTCTAAAGTTGCAGAATTCCTCCTCAAGATGAGAACAGAGAGAACCGATATCGTACTCTGCTCAGCAGAAAGGGCATGAAAACTCAAAATGCACAATCTCTTCGCTTGCAAGGTCATCCAGACTCAAAAGACGATCTATGTGGGCAAACTGCAGAGATCCCCCCCCCCCCCCCCCCCGATTCGTTCCGTAGCTCCCCTGTTCTTCTCATTCCTTATTACTTCTTCCTTCTTCATTCATCTCCCGTCGATCCTTTTCCAATGCTTTCTTCCTTCCTATCCTTGGACTCCCGAATCTTCCTTGCCTTTTTTTGAATCTGCTTTTTCCCTCCCTTGTTTTTAGCCACCCTTTTCTTTTCCTTTTTACAGGATTAGTGGCACTTTTCTTCTCCCATACACATGCAGATTGAACCTATCAAAAAGTAGCCTCCATCTTTAGCAATTATAAATGGAGAGTGACAAGGATAGCACAATCTCCAATCAAAGGTTGGCATAGCATGTACACAACTTGCCCCTTCAAGGAAGATTAAACAGTGCTGTACTGCCACCTGAAATAGCACTATTACTTGTCTTGGGGGGGGAAGGTCCACCAAAGCATTCAAGACAATGAACCCTATAGAAGCCGAAACATGCTACTACTATGCGTATCCGTCTCGGTGAAGTGGGGAAAACAAACACCAGCAACAACAATGTGCACCGAAAAACCCCACCTCACACGCACAATCTCACCAACTATATGTGCTGATGATGCCTTCCGTTTGATTTCAATGGCAAGTACTCCAAAAAGGAGCACCTGAATTGTCGTCTCACTCGCATACCAGAAAGGGCCATTGATACCATACTCCCATGTAACATTAGAGCTTTGCAAAATAGTAGCTGCCCAAGTCCACTATGATACAATGACACTTGCAATCAAGCCTGTCTTGATGCTCCTACCAGCTGTATTGCACCATTCTGAGGTGTGCTAAACATCAAGCAAGCTCTCACATTTGGCAAACATATCCACCAATGTACTTCGACTTGCATCTCTTGGAATTAGTTTAGTACTTCCTCACAAAGCCCATAATCGGCATATCTTGAAATAAGTGTAGCCCATGAGATTGCATCTCGAGTTACCAATCTATCAAAAACTCCCTGTTTTTCTCTGTCTTCGGCATAGAATGAAAGAGCAAACATAACAACTAAGTATGTACAAAGTATCAAATCACACACACAACTCTTGGGTGGTTTCACACCTCGAATGCGCAGCAATACGACATCCACCCCCTCTAATCCTGCGCATCCTCCGGATGGGCCAACTACCCATGATCGTTATCATCAAGATCCACAAACAGATCAATCTCTTCGTTATACATTTCTGGTAGATCAACAAGATTATCTATCATATCATCTGTCTCTTCCATTGGAGTTTCTTCTCGTTGCTCTTCTCTTGAAAATTCTTCCAATGCATAATCCTCATCATCTCTTTTCTTGAAAATCTTGATTCTTTTTCCAGCAATAGACACTCTAAGCACTGTCCCATCCAATTCTGTCAGCTCATATGCTGCATTATCAAAGATGTGTCTGACTATGTATGGCCCAAACCATCTTTTCACTATCTTCCGAAGTGCAGTATGCTGATTTTCAAGGCTGCTATCAAAGACCAATACCCAATCTCCCTCTTCTATTGCTCTAGGCCGCAAGCGATGCCTGCTGTCAAACCTATCCTTATTCCTTAGTCTAGCAACCTTCAACCTATCAATAGCTAGCTGAATATCATCACGTCTCCTCTCCAACTGCCGAATCCGAAGAACTAAGAGCTCCTCTCTCATCAAATCCTCCTGCCAAGGTAAAACTGACCAAGTCAAAGCACAAGTCTCAGTCGGCATAACCGGTTTCTGACCATACATCAACTCTGCAGGCATATATCATGTGGTAACACTATGAGTCATACGATCAGCCCACAAAGCAAATGGTAGAAGTCTCGGCCATTCTTCAATCCGTCCTCTGCATGCTTTGGCTAATGCTTTCACTATTGGTGGATGCCCTCTTTCCCAAAGATGTCGAAGGGTTTCGAAAACAATGTCGCAACTTCAGAAGTCCTTGATAAATTTCAAGATAGAAGATCCATCATGTGAATAATCCTATTATCCAATTTTCCACACGGCAACAAGTTCTGGACGACTCTGTTTTATGGTTGTGGGTGTACGTTCAAGAAAGAATTATGAATGGTTTTTTCAGAATACAACAGCAAGCTTCTGGAAACCCCTTTTTCCTATTGCAACAAGAAATGCTCCATGTAAGCAATCATATCTAAACTTTATTGGGCCTCCATACAAATCAATTAGAGTTGTAAGTAGGTCACATGTCACTGCACTACTGATATGATGGTGCCATGCTGATGTGGCACAGTCTTGGACAGCATTTTATTTTGCATTCCATAAAAAAAAAGAAGAGCAGCAACCTGTTTTAGTAAGGGGGGGAAATAGTAGTCCAAGTTTTTGTTCTCTAGAACATAAATTATGATGGCTGTAAAGCCCCAATCCTTGCACTTCGAGCCTCTCCAAGTCCTATAATGTCAAGTATGCGCAGGCGAATCAGTTTCTGTCGAAGCCTTCTATGCCTACGATAATTTTTCCTCCACTTCTTTTTGAAAATGATAACTTTGGCATCCAAAAGATGTTCTTCAACCACTGCATGAACAACAGCCTTTGGTACAACAGGCCTTCCTATGCTTGTTTGTGCCTTTGAGCCTAGTAACAAGACCTTGAGTAAACATAGCTTGACGTTCACATCAACATGCTTCAGCTTTTATATGTAGATATAATTCTCAGGTGAGATCTTGATTTGATGAGAATCAACCTGCACGCTTGCAAAAACCTTAGGTGCGCTGTAAGGCGGGATTTCTTCAGGTTTGACGCACCCAACGATCTTCAAGATCAACTTCAATAAGCTGTTTCACCCAAACCACAAGAATCAAGGATAAGCATATGCGTTGATCAAAACTTTTACCCCAAACAAGCCATTGCAAAACCACTGTACTAGCTGGAGTAAGCGATTTGATTGTCCAATCTTCGCAGCTTGCTTAATTTCCTTGGCACTGAGAGGCTCCCGGTCAGTTCCTCAATCCTCTCCCGATTAGCATCGCTTTTATTCCTTATTTCTTCCTTTCTCCGTAAATCTCCTTCGAAATTGCAGAGAGTCGCCCCTGATTGCGATTTCCTTTCTAAAGTTGCAGAATTCCTCCTCAAGATGAGAACAGAGAGAACCGATATCGTACTCTGCTTAGCAGAAAGGGCATGAAAACTCAAAATGCACAATCTCTTCGCTTGCAAGGTCATCCAGACTCAGAAGACGATCTATGTGGGCAGACTGCAGAGATCCTTCCCCCCCCCCGCCCCCCCGATTCATTCCGTAGCTCCCCTGCTCTTCTCATTCCTTATTACTTCTTCCTTCTTCGTTCATCTCCTGTCGATCCTTTTCCAATGCTTTCTTCCTTCCTGTCCTTGAACTCCCGAATCTTCCTTGCCTTTATTTTGAATCTGCTTTTTCCCTCCCTTGTTTTTAGCCACCCTTTTCTTTCCCTTTTTACAGGATTAGTGGCACTTTTCTTCTCCCATACGCACGCAGATTGAACCTATCAAAAAGAAGCCTCCATATTTAGCAAATTTAAATGGAGAGTTACAAGGATAGCACAATCTCCAATCAAAGGTTGGCATAGCATGTACACAACTTGCCCCTTCAAGGCAGATTAAACAGTGCTGTACTGCCACCTGAAATAGCACTATTACTTGTCTTGGGGGGGGGAAGGTCCACCAAAGCATTCAAGACAATGAACCCTATAGAAGCTGAAACATGCTACTACTATGCGTATCCGTCTCGGTGAAGTGGGCAAAAAAAACACCAGCAACAACAATGTGCACCAAAAAACCCCACCTCGCACGCACAATCTCACCAACTATATGTGTTGATGATGCCTTCCGTTTGATTTCAATGGCAAGTACTCCAAAAAGGAGCACCTGAATTGTCGTCTCACTCGCATACCAGAAAGGGCCATTGACACCATACTCCCATGTAACATTAGAGCTTTGCAAAATAGTAGCTGCCCAAGTCCACTGTGATACAATGACACTCGCAATCAAGCCTGTCTTGATGCTCCTGCCAGATGTATTGCACCATTCTGAGGTGTGCTAAACATCAAGCAAGCTCTCACATTTGGCAAACATATCCACCAATGTACTTCGACTTGCATCTCTTGGAATTAGTTTAGTACTTCCTCACAAAGCCCATAATCGGCATATCTTGAAATAAGTGTAGCCCATGAGATTGCATCTTGAGTTACCAATCTATCAAAAACTCCCTGTTTTTCTCCGTTTTCGGCATAGAATGAAAGAGCAAACATAACAACTAAGTATGTACAAAGTATCAAATCACACACATCACTTTTGGGTGGTTTCACACCTCGAATGCGCAGCAATACGACATAAACCCCCTCTAATCCTGCGCATCCTCCGGATGGGCCAACTACCCATGATCATTATCATCAAGATCCACAAACAGATCAATCTCTTCGTTATGCATTTCTGGTAGATCAACAAGATTATCTGTCATATCATCTGTCTCTTCCATTGGAGTTTCTTCTCGTTGCTCTTCTCTTGAAAATTCTTCCAATCCATAATCCTCATCATCTCTTTTCTTGAAAATCTTGATTCTTTTTCCAGCAATAGGCACTCTAAGCACTGTCCCATCCAATTCTGTCAGCTCATATGTTGCATTATCAAAGATGTGTCTGACTATGTACGGCCCGAACCATCTTTTCACCATCTTCCGAAGTGCAGTATGCTGATTTTCAAGGCTGCTATCAAAGACCAATACCCAATCTCCCTCTTCTATTGCTCTAGGCCGCAATCGATGCCTGCTGTCAAACCTGTCCTTATTCCTTAGTCTAGCAACCTTCAACCTGTCAATAGCTAGTTGAATATCATCAGGTCTCCTCTCCAACTGCCGAATCGGAAGAACTAAGAGCTCCTCTCTCGTCAAATCCTCCTGCCAAGGTAAAACTGACCAAGTCAAAGCACAAGTCTCAGTCGGCATAACCGGTTTCTGACCATACATCAACTCTGCAGGCATATATCCTATGGTAACACTATGAGTCGTACGATCAGCCCACAAAGCAAATGGTAGAAGTCTCGGCCATTCTCCAATCCGTCCTCTGCATGCTTTGGCTAATGCTTTCACTATTGGCGGATGCCCTCTTTCCCAAAGATGTCGAAGGGTTTCGAAAGCAATGTCGCAACTTCAGAAGTCCTTGATAAATTTTGAAGATAGAAGATCCATCATGTGAATAATCCTATTATCCAATTTTCCACACGGCAATAAGTTCTGGACGACTCTGTTTTATGGTTGTGGGTGTACGTTCAAGAAAGAATTATGAATGGTTTTTTCAGAATACAACAGCAAGCTTCTGGAAAACCCTTTTTCCTATTGCAACAAAAATTGCTCCATGTAAGCAATCATATCTAAACTTTATTGGGCCTCCATACAAATCAATTGGCGTTGTAAGTAGGTCACATGTCACTGCACTACTGATATGATGGTGCCATGCTGATGTGGCACAGTCTTGGACAGCATTTTATTTTGCATTCCATAAAAAAAAAGAAGAGCAGCACCCTGTTTTAGGAAGGGGGGAAACAGTAGTCCAAGTTTTTGTTCTCTAGAACATAAATTATGATGGCTGTAAAGCCCCAATCCTTGCGCTTTGAGCCTCTCCAAGTCCTATAATGTCAAGTATGCACAGGCGGATCAGTTTCTATCGAAGCCTTCTATGCCTACGATAATTTTTCCTCCACTTCCTTTTGAAAATGATAACTTTGGCATCCAAAAGCTGTTCTTCAACCACTGCATGAACAACATCCTTTGGTACAACAGGCCTTCCTATGCTTGTTTGTGCCTTTGAGCCTAGTAACAAGACCTTCAGTAAACATAGCTTGACGTTCACATCAACATGCTTCAGCTTTTATGTGTAGATATAATTCTAAGGTGAGATCTTGATTTGATGAGAATCAACCTGCACGTTTGCAAAAACCTTAGGTGCCCTGTAAGGCGGGATTTCTTCAGGTTTGACGTGCCCAACGATCTTCAGGATCAACTTCAATAAGCTGTTTCACCCAAACCACATGAATCAAGGATAACCATATGCGTCGATCAAAACTTTTACCCCAAACAAGCCATTGCAAAACCACTGTAGTAGCTAGAGTAAGCGATTTGATTGTCCAATCTCCGCAGCTTGCTTAATTTCCTTGGCACTGAGAGGCTCCCGGTCAGTTTCTCAATCCTCTCCCGATTAGCATCGCTTTTATTCCTTATTTCTTCCTTTCTCCGTAAATCTCCTTCGAAATTGCAGAGAGTCGCCCCTGATTGCGATTTCCTTTCTAAAGTTGCAGAATTCCTCCTCAAGATGAGAACAGAGAGAACGGATATCATACTCTGCTTAGCAGAAAGGGCATGAAAACTCAAAATGCACAATCTCTTTGCTTGCAAGGTCATCTAGACTCAGAAGACGATCTATGTGGGCAGACTGCAGAGATCCTTCGCCCCCCCCCCTCCGATTCATTCCATAGCTCCCCTGTTCTTCTCGTTCCTTATTACTTCTTCCTTCTTCGTTCATCTCCCGTCAATCCTTTTCCAATGCTTTCTTCCTTCCTATCCTTGAACTCCCGAATCTTCCTTACCTTTTTTTTGAATCTTCTTTTTCCCTCCCTTGTTTTTAGCCACCCTTTTCTTTCCCTTTTTACAGGATTAGTGGCACTTTTCTTCTCCCATACACACGCAGATTGAACCTATCAAAAAGCAGCCTCCATCTTTAGCAAATTTAAATGGAGAGTGACAAGGATAGCACAATCTCCAATCAAAGGTTGGCATAGCATGTACACAACTTGCCCCTTCAAGGCAGATTAAACAGTGCTGTACTGCCACCTGAAATAGCACTATTACTTGTCTTGGGGGGGGAAGGTCCACCAAAGCATTCAAGACAATGAAGCCTATAGAAGCTGAAACATGCTACTACTATGCGTATCCGTCTCGATGAAGTGGGCAAAACAAACACCAGCAACAACAATGTGCACCGAAAAACCCCACCTCGCACGCACAATCTCACCAACTGTATGTGCTGATGATGCCTTCCGTTTGATTTCAATGGCAAGTACTCCAAAAAGGAGCACCTGAATTGTCATCTCACTCGCATACCAGAAAGGGCCATTGACACCATACTCCCATGTAACATTAGAGCTTTGCAAAATAGTAGCTGCCCAAGTCCATTGTGATACAATGACACTCGCAATCAAGCCTATCTTGATGCTCCTACTAGCTGTATTGCACCATTCTGAGGTGTGCTAAACATCAAGCAAGCTCTCACATTTGGCAAACATATCCACCAATGTACTTCGACTTGCATCTCTTGGAATTAGTTTAGTACTTCCTCGCAAAGCCCATAATCGGCATATCTTGAAATAAGTGTAGCCCATGAGATTGCATCTCAAGTTACCAATGTATCAAAAACTCCCTATTTTTCTCCGTCTTCAGCATAGAATGAAAGAGCAGACATAACAACTAAGTATGTACAAAGTATCAAATCACACACACAACTTTTGGGTGGTTTCACACCTCGAATGCGCAGCAATACGATAGCGTGTATCATCGCGTGTAGACTGTAGAGCACACACGCTAGCACACGCACTCTAAGACGCGCCCTCAGACGCTACGAGAGGAAATATTTTTCCCATCTATATCTGCTTCTACACTGAAATGTATACACGCTATCAGACGCGCTCGGTCGCCTGATTTTAGCCCAACGACCGCCATTGATGATTTACAAAATGCAATAAATAATGGAATCACAAATCCTAAATACACAGACAGAGCAGAGAGAGAAAGAGAGAGAGAGAGAGAGAGAGAGAGAGAGAGAGAGAGACTCACCTTGGGTGTTTGGTGTGGTAGGTGGTGGCACTTCTTCCTTCTCCTTCTTCCTCTCCTTGGTAAGTTACCCTCCCTTGATGCTTGCTTGCTTGCTTGCTGCTTCTTCTTGTTCTCCTCTCTCTTGTTCTCTCTTTCTTCCTCTCCTTGGCTTTCCTTTTTCCCTTCTTGTGTGTTTGAAATGAAAGAAGAGGTGAGTCATGAGGAGGTGAGGCATGAAGAGACTAGGTGAGGCATGAAGAGAATGCATGTTGGCTAAACTCAAGCTTCAGAACCGCAAAAAACACAGGAAAGGAAAGGCGCAGTTTGAAAAGAAATGATTTAAGTATGGTTTGAATTTTGACGTGTGCGTCTATTTTTGCGTGTATATGCGTGTCTATTGTTCAAATAGACGTGAGGATAGACGTGAATATAGACGCAGAAATAGATGCTAATATAGACGTGTAGGTAAACACGAATATAGACGCACATTTAGGCTTTATCATAATTTTTCTTAAAAAGATAAGTTTTAATAATGAATTCTTATCATAAGTTTTAATGTATTTATGATGATTTTTGTGTATTTAAAATTGAGATCTTATGTAAACATATGAATGAAAAATATTTTAATTTGATGTTGTCATGAATTAGGTTTAATCATGTCGTCATCACCTAGTGCGATGCATGCTGATGAGTCAATGAGCACATCCTCAAGTGAGGATGAAACATTGCGTCTTCATAATCGAGATGCATAGCTACGATGAAAAATTAAATGCATGTGTGATCGTTGTCGAGGGTGTATTTTTCGAGCACGTCGAATTGCAATGTCACACCTCAGCTTGTATGGAGAATGGGACCGAGAAAAATCACCGGTATTCATTGTTTTTTTTTACCACTAAGATTGCTAGTCTATGTTATGGGAATTATATATCAACGTACATGAAACTCCCTTTTGTGGTTGAGCAGGATGCAGTGCCACATCCTCAGATGCTCCCTCCCGGTGTCGTAGAGTTCATGCAAGGGCTGCAGAACACGGGGTTCAAGATACAGCAAGAAATGAGGCTAACAAGAAAAACTCAAATATTTGATGCCAAAGTTCACTATCAAGTTAATTACATGAGGATCATGTTCAGAGAAAAAAAACTGTAGTATCTCATATCCAACTTTTCATTCAGATGTTCAAGAACAGTTTTGCCGTTGGCTGTTAAATTCTGCTCGGTAGTAATTCTTGTGAACAAATTTTCAGGATTCCATTTAAAGTCAAAACAAAGGAATTCTGTAGTAGGCAACAACCCCTATGTACACAAAACAATGGAGTTCTGTGGGCAGCAGTGCTCACTATGCTAGTAGTATGGCCTGGAACGTTACAGTTTCAGCATTGTTTTAAGGATCAACATGTGTTGTTGGCTGCATAATATCTTCTGAACTACTTTATTTGACAGCTTGTTCCATGGATAATTCCAAGGATTTCCTTTCAATCACATTTCTAAGGGCTTCCACATGTATATATGTGTCAGCTGACCTTACTTGTCGTTTAAATGGGCTCTTGGTAATCCTACGCTGGAAGTTTGGAGTTGCTGTATTACGCTGACTTGCTGAATAAGAGTGGTCTACAATACTAATTTCTGAAGATGAGAGGATTGAAGTTTTGTTACTCCATGTCTGACTGCATGAGGAACTAAAATTCTAGAGCTGAACAGTGAACTTAATAGTGTCTCTGAGGAAATGTGCCTCCTAACTCCAGAAGCTCCATATCTTGAAATGACATTTATATCCTCCCTTGAGTAATTTGGAATGGAAGTACGAAGGTTTGATGGTGGCTCTGAGTTCTGTTCAACTTCTGAAGACCTGTAATCTTTCCTTGGTTTATAAAGTTCTTTTGAGAAGATTCAACAATTAAGGAAGTTGGAGAAATCCTCATAACACTCATCGGAGTCTTCAATCTTTTTCACATGAAGATTTATGCTACAGGATCGATCTTGAAGATGTTGAAACAATTGATCATAGTTTGCATTTCTTCAATCGGACTCGGGCAGTGAGCTGGTGAAAGCTCCCAGGATAAACATTATGGTGATGTTTCCAGTCTTTGGAAGAAAAGCGGCAGCAACAGCGCACTAAACAGAGACAAAAGTCGCAGCAACACGTTGACTCTTGAGGAAGCTTTGTCTTCCAATCTCCATCTGCTCCAAGTTTTATTCAATTCTCATTATCCTTCTCATCTCCTTCTTTATAACCAGATCTTCCTCACCGCATTGTCTTCTAAACACCATGTCATCCGTCTTTGCAGCAGCTTTAGTCCGTCACACGGCTCTTGTCATTGAATCCAAATTCCCCTCCAAAACGTCAGCCTCATCATTTCACCTTCCCTATTTTTCTATTGCAGCTTTGTTACAAAAATTATCTCCTCATCTTCAGTCTTGTGCCGCTAGGGAGAGGGCCACTACATGGTCATCAAAGGTGCAGCAAGTGACGTAGTATCAGCCGTAGATCATGGTGTCAGAGGGGCTCCAAGAGGAACCAAGGGCAGAGGCGACGCCGATTTGCTGATTCAGGGTCAAGAGAGCGATGATGTCGGTGAAGAGGCTAAGGCAGGCGCACTCTAGCAGTAAATCGATGACAGTCATGAGCTTCTTCCCCACCTTCGATGTCCCTAAAAGCTCCCAATCCCCTCCTTTTTCATTGTTCTCTCTGATTCTTGCTTTCCTCCCCCTGATTCGTGAGTCTCCTTCCTCTCTTTTCTTTCAATCACTCTTCCTCTGTTTTTAGTGTTCCATGCTGTTAACTGCGTGCAAAATACCAAAAATATCCAAGGAGAAAATAGAGCCTCCCAGCATCATTCTAGCCATCGAAATCAAAAACCATTCTTCCCCTCCAAAACAGTTTAAAAACCCAAATATAGGTTTTCCCTCTTCCTTCTTGAATAACCTTTTACACCTTTAGCTTTGACGCTAATCTCCAATTCTGCCCATGTACAGCATAACCTGTGATAAGGGCATTCCAAGTTATTGCATTCCGGACAAGAAGCTCATCCAACACTCCCTGTGCTTTGCCAAATGCACCACACTTGGCATACATATCCACCACAACAGTCCCAAGTGCTGTACAAACCCAGCAATAAGTGCATTCCAAGAGTCTACATCTCGACAAGGGAATCCGTTCAGCACTCCTTGAGCTTTTCCCATTGCACATGATATTCCTGAATTTATACCTTTGTCTTCATAGCTTAAATGTCAGCTTCCATAAAGCTTCCTTTGATTCCACGGTATCCTGCACTTTTCTTCGAGTTCATCATTAAAATTATCAGCTTGATAATGTCCTTTGGCATCAGTTTTTCATATTTTTCTAACACACACACATCATGCATCCAAACAAAATCATACACATGCACTAAGGGAATATGTACATTGGATGCAGATTATCGAAATGCATCACACAAAGAATGAATCACACGTAGAAAATAACACAAATGCACAACAAAAGAAATGGAGGTGTATACGACTCGGATGTGCAGCAGCACGACATCCACCCCCTCTGAACCTGCGCATCCTCCGGATGTGCCAACTATCCAGGATCATTCAAATCCACAAACAGGTCAAGTCCATCATCTGTTTCTAGTAGACCTGTTTCTCCATCAGCTTCATCATCTATGTTCTCTGTTTCTTCTACTTGTCTTTCTTCTACCTGCTCTTCTTCTGTCAACGCTTCAAGTGCATATTCCTCATCTTCTCTTCTCTTGAAAATCTTAACTCGTTTTCCAGCAATGGGCACCCTCAATACTGTTCCATCTAATTCAGCCAACTCATAGGTACCATTGTCAAAAACCTGTTTCACCTCATATGGTCCAAACCATCTTTGAACCATTTTTCTCATGCTACTATGCTCATTTTCTAGACTACTGTCGTAGACTAGAACCCAATCTCCTTCTTTTATGGCTCTAGGCCTCAAGCGATGCCTTAAATCAAACCTGTCCTTATTTCTGAGACGGGCTGCCTTCAAATGATCAACTGCTAGCTGCACATCTTCTGTCCTTCTCTCTAGTTGACGAATCCGAAGAGCTAGAAGCTCTTCCCTTGATAAATTCTCATGCCACGGAAGAACACTCCAAGTGAGAGCACAAATTTTTGTAGGCATGACAGGTTTTTGCCCATACATCAACTCTGCAGGCATGTATCCAGTAGTCACACTATGTGTAGAGCAATCAGCCCACAACGAAAAGGTAGTAATCTCGGCCAATCCCCAATCCGACCTCTACAAGCTTTTTCCAATGCTTTAACTATCAGCGGATGTCCTCTTTCACTCTTGCCATTTCCCTCTAGATTATAGGCAGTAGTAAGAGCCAATTTAATCCCAAGCCATGAGAAGAATTCTCTAGCTTCATCTGCATCTAGCTCTCCACGATCAGCTGTAATCTTGCCTATACATCCATACCTGCAAAATATTTCTTCCAACAAGAATTTACATACTGTAGAGGTGGTCTTTGTCCGCAAAGATCTGCCTTCAACATAGTTTGTAAGATCCTCTCTAGCCAAGACAAGATATCTCATCTGCCAAAGTCCCACTGGCAAAGTAACCAAGTCTACCACCCACTTATAATGCATACATAGTGGATAAGTCAGATGCAACTCATCACGATGTCGCACTAAAGAGTAAAGTTGGCAGTCCGTGCAAGTCTCCACAAAATGAGAAACATCTTTATACATCCCTTTCCACCAGTATCTTTCTTTGATTTTCTCATAGGTAGCCCACACACCTCTATGTCCAGCCCATGAGCTCTCATGAAACTCTTGCATAATCTGTATCTGCATCGCTACATCACAAACTACTCTCAAGGGCAAGCCTCCTCTCTTCTTTGGATGCTTCCAAAGAAAACCATCTTTCAAGAAATACCCATAAGCCTTCCTTCTGATTTTCTTGAATTCATCATCTGTCCAATCAGCTCTTCGAGTCAATGAACTTAGATACTGTCCAATTTGCAGCCACTCGTCAACATAAAGTTCTTCAATAAAGGCTTCAACAGTAGATACATGACAATCATGAACAAGGACAGAAGCAGCAAACTTTGTCTCATCATCTTCTGCAAGCATTGACTCCTCATCCTCATATCTTGCTCTAGATAGCATGTCAGCAACTGGATTATCTTTCCCTGCTATGTGTCGAAATTCTGGATTCAATGATTTGATATAGGCAATCCACCGAAGCATCGCTATATCTGGAGTCGAGCAACTAGTAATCATGCCAAGCAAAGGCAAACAATCTGTTTCCACAATAACTGAAGCTCCAATAAAATACCCTTTGTCACACTTCCGTGTAGTGACTACTCCCCACAACTCTCTTTTGATCTGCGGATATCTCCTCTGTTGCTAATTAAGAACTTTAGCTCCAAAGCGGATAGCATACCTATTTCCATCAGCATCATCCTGTCCCACAGCCCAACCTATGCCAATAGGGCTAGTATCAACTGTCAACATGATCGGCCGTCCACACTGATAATCCACCTTGCGTAGAGTAGGAGCTGATTGCAACACCTTCTCGAGCTTACGCATGGCTTTTGAATGCTTCTCATCCCAATGAAATTTATGCCCCTTTCGAAGCAGCTAATAGAGAACATCTGCTATATGAGCAAAATGAGGAATCCAAATCATGTAAAATACACAAGCTCCCACAAATCTCCGCACCTCTGAAGTAGTCGAGCAATACTCTACAATCCTGTTTATGGCATCTACCTTTGCAGGAGAAGGCTTTCTGCCATAATATCCAACCATATGCCCAACTATGATGACTTCACTAACACCAAAGATGGATTTCAGCCCTGAAAGTGTCAAATTTACCTCCTCTAATCGTGTCAATATTTGCTCACAAGCAATCAAGTGGTCAGCCACAAACTGTCTACATCCACGCAAATCAAGACTTTCATTCTTTTCTTCTTCTGCACAACCCTTAATAGGCACATCATCTAGAAAAGGCATGGTATACTGCGGAATATAGTCTCGTAGAACTCTATGCATAGCATTCATCATATGAGCAACTAAGTTTGTGGCACCTTGAGGCAAGGTACACATCCTCACAAGACCAATAGGTGTCCGCATAGTAGTAATATCCCTGCTTTCCAAGGCAAGTTGAAACTGATCATAACCTGAATACAAGTCACCTAGAGAATAGATGGCTCGTCCTGCAAAAGCCTCAGCAAATTCATCCACAACTGGACCTGTTCCCACATTCCTGATTGTCACTTTGTTCACGGGCTGCATATCCTGAATAAATCTCAAAGTACCATTCTTCTTTGGTACAGTAAACCACCTGTTAGAGTAGGGTGCAGAAGAGGGTTCCAAAATCCCCATTTTAATCTTCTCATTCAGCAACTCTATCAGCTTTGGCAAGTGTGCTTTAGGCACATGTATAGGACGTATATTCCATGGTACATGAGGAACAGTGAAGATGACTATGGGTGCAACCAATTCGGGACTAATGCAGCCAATTTCATGTGGAAAGAAAGCAAATGCCTTACCATGACGTCCAAGCATCTCTCTAAAACATTCTTTTTCCACTGGAAGCAAAAATTCATCATTTCCAATCTTCAATTCTGCAAGAGTTTCAGTTGTAAACTTATGTCCAATATTTGCAGGGTCCCTCAACATAGGCTGCTTCATAGCTTTTTCAATCTGTTCATCACTATCAGAAGGAAGCGGGCCTGCAACCGGATTAACCTTCTTATCAACTGTTTTATATTTTATGTCAACCTTGGCATCATTCAAGCACTCTTTTCTTTGTTGCAATTTCTGCAAATTTTCAGCAACTTTCAACTCTGTTGGCTGAAAAATTTCAGCCTTTCGCTCTATGGACTGCATGGGTGCAGCCTGAAACTCTGTATGTAGAAATTTTTCTGCATTCAACTCTGTTGGCTGAATGGATTCAGCCCTCGGCTCTATGGACTGCATAGATGCATCCTGAAACTCTGTATGCAGAAATTTTTCTGCATTCAACTCTGTTGGCTGAATGGATTCAGCCCTCTGCAATTCTGTTAGTTGATCAAGATCAGCCATAAATTCAGTTTGCTAAGTTTTCTCAGCCTCTAACTCCGTTTTCAGCATAAAACCAGAAATTTCCTAAAACATATCCAAGGTTTGCACATGTCTGATCTTTGAACCCTTATATTCATCAGTTTTCAGCATTGCTCCAATCTCAAACAATGTATTTGCATAAGACATCCCTTCATACAATCCATCTACATGCTCTTCTGCTTGCAAAATACCTGCATTCTTCAACTCTTTCTTCTTACGGCCAATGTACTGCCTGGCAGCTCTAGGCAAATCTGAAATTTTCTGATAACTCACTGAACTATCTGAAGAAAAACCAACAAAATTATTGGAGAAAGACTGGCTGCCAAGAGGCGAGATCTCCTCTTTTCTCCGCTTCGTACCACTGGCGTCTCGCAAGACAGCGGTACCTAATGAAAATCCAACTCCTTCGCAGGTAGTGGTGCCTCACGCAAGGAGTCCCTGTTTCTCGGATGATTTACCCCAATAGTCATAAACTAAACAGCTCGCATACCATCTTTACTGCGTATCCGCGCATAAGCTGACCCGTCATCCATTACTTTCATTTCCATTCTTGCTTCTGTAATGAAAGGCTGTCCAAGAATAATCGGATAAGAGCATGAATCCTGAACAAAGCAATGATAATCCTCTTCAACATTACCAATAGAAATTCTGATACTTGGACAAGCAGCATACATATCACCAGAAGTATTATTGGCGGCTCTCATGCGCCAGCCATGCTCTGCATCCATAGGCCACTTGCCACTCTCATAAACACCTCGAGCAATAAGATTAATCTCAGAACCATGATCAACTAAAGTGACCAATGGAATTTGTTTCTCTCCAATCCTTACCACTGTCTCAGTGGTCGCTCTAGCCCAATGACTTCGTGAAAAATGGCTACAAGGAATGAGAATAGGGGTCTCATCATCTTCGTACTGCATAGGCTACACTATTTTCTCCAATTGCGGATTAACAGAAGCATTCTCAACCATCACTGCATCATCATGCTCTTCCCCAAGAGCTCCATGCCACAATCCCTGTAAAGCAGGTCCTTCCATCGCATGTCGTTTCCTCCGCAAAAGATCCTGCATCTGATCCTGTATTTCTCTTCTAGCAATCCCAAGAGCTTCTCCAACAGTAAAAGTAACTTCACTATTCAAAATTCTTTCATGAAAAATCTTACTCATATCGGTTTGCATTTCAAGATCTGACAAAAGCTTGAATCCTGGCTCTTTTCTTGGTTGCCTCTTTTCTTTCTGCTTGTCTCCCATTGGTTGATCAGAACCTGTTTGAGCTGGAGAATTTGACATAGGTGGAGCTGTAACAGGTGGTGAAACAAAGTCACCCCCTCTAGTCTTTTTGGAGGAGCTAGGACCCTCCTCATCTCTTCTTCTCTTTTCCTCAACCATGGCATCTAAACCCTGCGTTTTAGCCATATAAGCAAAAATAGAATACCTATCAACAGGAGAATCCCATCCTGTTTCTCCTCGGATGCTAGAGCCCACACAAGTCATAGTAGATGCCTGAACTTTCCCTCTTCTCGCTATCTCCAAGGCAGAGGACCATAAAGCAGAGTCTCCATCAGATTTCTGCTCAAGCTGGACTCCAAAAGCTGAAGCATCTCCTCTAACACTCACATAAGCTGATCGCGTAGCCATATCATCAACAAGCTTCTTCCTACCTCCCTTACCGAAGTTCGTGTCAAGAGGAGCGCCAGTCTCTGTCAACCATATCTTCCCATCTTGTCCCCAGAACACTACATTCTTCTTACATGCTTCCTGAAAAGCATCACAATCTCTGCAGTGTTGATGCTCTATACTATCACACCAAATACATCGTCGCCCTTTTCTTTGACCAGCTAGAAAAGCAGTCGCTGGAGCAGGTGCTACAGCAGGTACTGACATAAGTTACTCCTTTAACTTAGCAACTTCAGCTTTGACTGCTTCAATCGTCAAATCCGCCAAGCCTTTAATAACATCATCTACAGATAAGGGCACTGGAGCAGCAGGAACTGGTGGATTCACAGCAGGAGGAGTAAGCTTAGGCAAAGAAGTTGCAGCAGGGGTTGAAGAAGAAGTCTCCAAGGATTTTTCAGGAACTGATCCTGTATTACGATGCAATCTTACTCTCCTGCGCTGCTTCTTAACAAGAGCATTCACAGCATCAATGACATGTCTCCACTCAGTCTTTAAACCTGAATCAGTAGCTTGATCTTCCAAAAGATCATCCAACTTTTCCTGTAAATCAGCAGCTGCAGCTTGTAAAAATAACTCCACTTTCTGCATCTCCAAAGCTTCTGTTCAGTCCCATCCAACTGATCATAACGGCTTTCAAACTCTCGCAGAAGAGCGGTAATAGAAAGTCCCTTATTAGGCATAGAAACCCATGCTAAAAAATTCCTGTGATTCATAAGACCTGTATCCTCCAGGAAATATTCATCTTTTAATGCCTTTTTAAATTCAGCCCAACCTGCATGTGCTTCTTGAATTTCTGCAATTCGACCTTCAAGAGCGCGCACCACGATCCACAAGAAGTAGCAGCTCCAAACATCTTGAGAAACCCCAAAAAACTTCATCTTTTCTTCATACAAATGCAGGTAAGTTGACACTTGCTGGTCATTAAACTGCTTCATCTCCTGTTGGACAGCTTTCAAGGCATCCATAGCATCACTGTCACGTTTTGCGTGAGCTTGCTGCTGCATATACATGGTAAATGACTGAAACAGGTTCTTCATGACATTATCATCAGTCATCTCTTCTTGCGAGTCTCCCATCTTGCTGAAAAAAAAATGACGCAGCACTTTCATGTCGGGTTCACCAGAAATGTCGTAGAGTTCATGCAAGGGCTGCAGAACACGGGGTTCCTTAGCATTAGTCTCATCTCATCTTCATCTACCGGTCTGCCATCTCTCATCTCAACCTTCTCTTGATGATTCCCACAAGAATAACCCACAGGAGAAGAGATAGAGAGGAGAGAGAAAGTGTAGAAATGGGTATTTTTTATCAAGGGTGAAAAAGGAATCGGACAGAGTGGAGCAGAAAAAAAAAACGAGGAAGGTAATGAGATGTTTACTTTTGATCGTGATTGCTATACCGACTACCATCGAAGGACATTCAATAGTCGACTTTTGATTTTTCGTGTGATGTTGATCTCACTGACTTCAACAAATATTTAGCCAAAAAGGAGGCAACATAGATTAGGTATGAATTGACAAACTGGCCTATATGTTTAATAACTTCATAGTGTTCAGGGTGACGAGAAAGTGGTGACAAAAGAGCAAGTCGCGGCATCAAAGAGCTCGGAGAAGCACACGGAAGGGGTCTCATAGTCAAGGCTATTGCAATGGCAAAGAAGAAGGCTCAGTCGACAGCAAGTCGAGGGAGAGAAGTCGCAAAGAAGAGCATGCACAAGGGAGGAGGGTGACGGAGGACGAGGACGAGATGAAGCCGACAATATTGAAGCTACGGAGATTGGATTCTATGTGATGCTACAGTGACGAAGGAGTGCCAAGAGCGGAAGGCAGAGAAGGCTGGCAGAATTAGGGGCAATATTGGTCAATGAAGGGCCGAGCTGTGTGTCTGCTAACTAATGGTTGTTGCTATGCCTTTGGTGTGAGCTGATATTACTGTTTATAGCCATGGTGTACTTTGGTATAAATTTTCTCATCCACGACCATGAAAATGGTATAGCCTTCGATAAATGGTGCCCTTCCACTCGTTGAGGATTTTTTCAAAGTGATAAATTCCACAGTGTGTCACCTTGAATGTAACAACACTTGAACTAATAGTCCTGCAGATGAAGAGAAATGAGGAAAAGAGATCAGTGCTTACATGCGCAGCGTATCCAAGAATGGAGACCATGGCCATGATCAATGGTCATGAAGTAATTGTCCTCTATGGCTTATTTTGCTCATTAAGACATCGACAGTTTTGTCAAAAAGTCACTTGGCTTTTCTATAAAAGCTCAAGCAAAACATCACTTACCAGATCTTCATGGCCACAAGGATTGACAACAAGAATAAGGCATAAACAAGTTCATTTTCATTCACCAAAGCATGCTTCGATCAAAGCATATCAATTTGTTCCCACATACTCATCGCATGTCAACTTACAATTGTGTAAACCTCTATCCATACTTTCTCTATAAAACCTCTTCTCTTCTTCATTTTGTGAGTGGATCTCTTACCTTGGATGATTATTTCTTTGTATCTTGTTCCCAAATACAAAGCAAGTTTGAAACGTATCCTTGAACACTAATGTATTTGAATCTTCTACTCCATCTAAATGCCTTAAAATTCAGTTCTCTTTATCATCCTTTCCTCCCATCTTGCTAAGCGTCCCTACGGCGAGCGACGTCACGAACTCTGCGTGCGAATTTTGTGTGACACCTGGTGATCCGGACGTCAAAGTGTCACTTCTGATTGTCGAGATGGGAGACTCTTTGAATACTCCACCCAGTTTATCATCAAGTGCTTCTTCCTTTTCGACTGATGAGATGAAGAATTTATTGCAAACTCTTTCTTCAGCCATTATAATGCTGAATGAGCAGATGCAGTTATCTATGCAGTAGCAGCAATAGCTACACCAACAATAGTTGGATCAACAACGAATGCTACATCAAGAACAAGAGCATACACATGGAGCAACCAAAGCAATTGAGGCTGTGGTAAGTGAACACAAATTATTTGATGGATGGAATGTTTCAGCTTATCTTAAAACATTTGAAAGCTACATGTGCTTCTTTGGAGTTCCTACCAATTGAAGCAACTATTTCTTATGACTCACCATGCCTGCTTTGTGGGTTAGAGTGTCTAATTTATTTGTGCAAGATTAAAATTGGAACATCTTGAAGAAGGCACTCAAAGATGAATATTTCCTAAAGGATTATGGTATTACTACTCGAAAGACATTCAGAGAGTGGGTCTATCAGCCCAACAAAGGACTTGTTGCTTCTGAGTTATTGTGGGAATTTGAAGATCGTTACAACCGGTTGGATGCACTTGAGCAAAGAGCCCTAAACTCGGAGAAGGTGGAGTTATTCTTGCAGGTGTCTGCTCCTGCACTACAAGACGAGTTGGGAGAGCTTCTTGAAGATCATATGTAGCCTATGGGATTGAAGATGGATTGGCAAGATGTTGTTGATGCAGTTTCCACATTCACAAAGAGGTGGAGATGGAAGGCTCACTTACGAAACGGTATGCAAACACCTATAACGATGTCTTCTCCGACCTCCACTTCTCCTACTGCTCCTTCCACGTCTTCTCCTACCTCTCATCCCATGTCTGTGCCTACTTCTATCCCTATGCCTATGCCTATTCCTATGGTAGTTGTTAGATCATTTGCTAAACCAACTGTCGAAGACATGGTGGAAGAAATTTCAAGGAACTTGAAAGATCTGCAAATAAAAATGGCCAGAAGAGATCTACAGCCACTTAACCCAGTCCCAAATTCAGTTCCATCCTCTTCTGCTCCTATGAATTCTTTCAGAAACGATCGTGTTCGCTGCTGCATATGGTGCGATAATCTAGACCATGAGCGTAAGGACTGTCGAGACTATGAAGAGGCGAAAAGACTGAAGTTGGTGGTTTGGTAGGACAAGATGATATGTCTTGGAGATACAGAGCAACCACTTAAAATAAATTTTGACAAAGGAGGTATGAAGAAGTTATTGGAGGAATCTCTCTTATGTTCTTCTTATGTGAAGCAAGAGGCGGCAAGAAAAATTGTTGCTAATGGTCTTCAATTGGAGCAATTACCGAAAGATAAGTCTCCTTTATGGTCATATGCATTGCATGCAGAACAGAAAGGTGAAGCTTCATCATCTAAACTTTCATTCATAGGAGATGCCATTAGAAAAGGGACTAGATGGAATGATCACGTAGATGTCTTCTCTATCTATGCTTATATTGTAAAATCTAAAGAATTTGAAGCACTTGTTGAAGAAAAGCTCAAAAGAGATAATGAACAATCTGAAGGATAAAAAAGGGCAACTAGGAGAACTGAACCAGTTCTTCAACCTTCTTCTTCAAGACCGGAGCAGAGTATGGCCAATGTACAGAAACCAAAAGTATAAGAAGATCAAAAGGCCCCGAAGACAAAGGATTTGAAGCCGAAGAAGCAACCTGGACTCAAGCTACTATCCGACATTGAGACATCCACAGACTTGAAAAATATACTTGAGGATGGAATTCTTAATTGCAAAATCAAATTTACACTTGGAGAAGTTTTGGGGATTTCAAAAAGGGAGTTTCATGATGATATTATTAACATCATAAAAAAAGCACCAAATTATTGAAGAGCCAACACAGGATATGATCCATCGAGAGGCTTTAGCTATTGCCAAGGCTATTATCTATGGATGACAGATTGAGGAGGTTGATTGTGAAGAAGAGACCATTGAGGAGCCTATAGATGGAGCTCTATGTATGCAGTCTAAAAAGTCTCTTCATCCTTTACTACATCTCGTACAGTATTATGAGACCGATGATGCGCCTAGATTGGTGCCTCGTAGCCATTTTTCTGGAAGTCACTAGGGGCTTGTGCGACTACAGAAACTGTCATCAAGCTTGGTGAGATTGAGACTCCTTGTGTTGCTCTTTTGGATCATGGTTCCGAGATTAATGTAATTGTGTGAGGTTTATATGAAACTGGTAGATGGCCAGTTGATGTTGATCATGGTTGGTGCATGCGTGCGGCCAACAACCCTGTAGGAGAGTTGTATGCTACTTGTCCAAATCTGAAGATTGCTATTGGAGATGTGGGTGAGTCTTATCATTTCTTTGTTCAAAACTATTGTTTCTATCCTATTATTTTGGGGCAGTCATTTATTGTTGAGTCTCGGATGGAGGCTAAGGTTTTGGATGATGGGTCTGCGTATGCACGGATCCGAAGCAAGGATAGGAAGAGAGCTATCCATTTCATGACTGTTTGCATCAATCATCAGAGGAAGAAAGATTATTTGAGGGATTCCCCTCTTCTAGTAGGAGAATTGGATTTTTGCTATGTACCACTGTCTTGCCAAATGATGGTGGTACGAGTCAGAGAAAGCTCTCGCCTCCTGGTAGCGGTAGTTTTTCCTCATGTGTTTATGGTGTATCCACTGAAAGTACTTTGTGTTTTCAGCATATTTCTAATATGCCTAGAGCTACCAAGAAGTATGTAAAAAGAAAAGAAAAAGAATTGAGCATTGCAGGTGTTTTGTAGAAAGAAGACCGGATAGATTGTCTCTATGATGGTCTTTCATGCTCAAATACCATGGAAGAACTTTTGGTATTACTACATACTAACAATCAAGAGTTGACATATGTCTTACAGGTTCATTCTCTGGCGATGTATTGTGAGATTGTGTATTTCATGCTTCAAAAGAATTTAGGTGCTGAGGATTCTTAGCAAAAAGCATTCCTTGTTGACATATTTCAGCAAAAAGATTTGGGTGTTACTGTTTATACACAACAAAATTTGTGTTTATCAGGGTATTTTCACCAAGGGGTGAAATCTACAGGTTGTCGCAATGAAGCCAGAGTTCAGAGAAAATATAAGACTGTTCACAAAAAAGTTAGACCAGTTGCAGGACTGCTGCCTTTGGATAGTGATGAGATGATTAGGAGAGCTGCTATGCAACCTCCTTTGCAAGATCCTACAGGTATCGCAAACATAAGTTTTCAGCTGAGACATTGAAAGAGATGAAGAATTGGACTGAAGATTTTCTATTTCCTAAAGAGGTCAGATGTTTTGAAGAGATGTTATGCACACATGAAAAAGCTTTTGCTTTCTTTCCATATGAGATTGGATGCGTTGATCCTAGGGTTGTGACACCTATGGTTATTTTTACCATTCTACATGTCCCTTGGAATCTATGGCCTATTAGTGTGTCAAGGGCTCACTTGCCCAACTTGGTAGAGCTTTTGAATGAGTGGATCACGATAGGTATTTTAAATCATCTTCAGCTCCATATTCCAACAAATGGTTCACAATTCCTAAGAAGAATGGGACAGCCAAATTCATAAAGGACTTATAGCCAGTAAACAAGGTCACTACTCGAAATGTTGGTGCTGGACCTATTGTGGATGTGTTCGTTGAAGTTTTGCTGGACGTTGTCGGAGTGCGTAGGGTTGAAGGTCACCACAGGGGTTTGGCAAGAAAACTTAACAAGATAGATGGAGATATGTCTTCACGAGATGGGGGTTCAAGAGCTTAGACTCCGGAGATGATAGAGATAAGAGAAGGGTTTAAGGTAGATTCAGGGAAAGGAGTTGAGGGAAGAGAAGGGGTTGGAAGAAATTGAAGACATTGAAGAATACTCCCAAAAAAAAATAGAAAATATAGAAGAATACTAACAAAGATGAAGCATGTTAGTTTATTCGAGCATTATGAGAAGATAAAACTCTAATAGACAAAACCATGTATAAAATATTACCTTCCTCTATGCTGCTCAGATCGCCAATTTGATGCCTCTATTGGCTCTGAAAGAGGTGTTAAATACCAGGACACCTGGCCAGAATTCTGCCATATCACTCCTTCATCTTTCACTCTGGAGTGTTGTTCACTGCCTGAAAACAACGATCGGGCGTCGCGCGATTTCGTCAATCTCTCTTTTCACATAAAATCCTCTCAATTTGGCTGAAAGCTGCATGCTTTCTTTTACATGTCATCCTAATCTAGAAGTTGTCTATAGTTTTATGGATTTTTACAAAAGATAATATCTAGAATATCAAAAATTGGTTAAAACTTGTCCAAAAATCTAATATTTTTGAACCATGGACACTAACACTAATGTCTAAAATGGCATTGACTCTCTAAATCAATAAGAATGCCATGCTCTAGATTTTTTTACATGGTGTGCACGTAGCAGCAAGACATTCACCCCCTCCTAACCTGCACATCCTGTGGCATGTGCCAAAGTCTTACGGATCTGTAGTGTCAGAAGAAGTATCTTTTGCCATGTCAATGTCTTCATCTTCTGTCTCTTCTTCTTCTTCTATGTCTTTCTACTCTAGAATTATATCCAAGTTTTCTAACTCACATGTTGAACTTTCTCTTCATTTGAAGAGCTTGATTCTTTTTTTTGCTATGGATATCTTTATGTTGGTCCCATCTAATTCAGCCAATGAATATGCGGCATTGTCATGAACGACCTTTACCACATACGGGCCAAACTAACACTTTACCATTTTCCTAGAAGTACTGTATTGATTGTCTAGGTTGCCGTCATAGACAAGCACCCAGTCATTTTCTTGAATTGCTCTTGGATGAAGTCGATGTCGCTTATCAAATCTTCTTTTGTTCTTTAGTCTTACTCTCTTTAGCTTCTCAATAGATGCTTGAATATCTTCAGGCCTTCTTTCTAGCTGCCATGTGCACAAACTCAGCAACTCTTCTCTACTAATGCCTTCCTCCTAAGGTAGAAGACTCTATATGAGAATAGAGTCTTCAATTGGCATAATTGGTTGTTGTCCATGCATAAGTTCAATCGGCATATATCCAGTCACTGTACTGTGAGTAGTCCGGTCAGCCCATAATGCAAAAGTTAGCATTTTAGGCCATTCTTTGATCTTTCATCTACAAGACTTTGCTAGAGCTTTGAGAATAGGCTGGGGACCTCTCTCACTTTTCCCATTGCTTCAAGGTTTTAGGCTAATGTTAAAGCCAACTTAATACCCAATTGAGCAAAGAAGTTGTGTGCCTCATTAGCATCCAACTCTCCTCTATCTACAATTACTTTACCCACACAACCATATCTACAAAACACTTCTTCAAGCAAAAAATGACAAATAGCTTGAGTGGATTTGGTTGGTAAGTCTTTGCCTTCAACTTGATTGGTTAGATCCTCTCTTGCAAGCACTAAATATTGCATTTCCATATTCGTGTAGTAGGCATAGTTATAATATCAATAATCCATCTATAATGTATAGACAAAGGACAAGTTGGTTGTAACCCATCTCGATGCTTAACCATAGATTACATTTGACACACATAACAGGTTTCAAAAAAATGTGCTATATCCTGATACATGTTTTGCCACCAATATTTTTCTTTGACTTTACTAAAGGTTTCCCATATGCCTCTATGGCCAGCCCACAAGCTTTCATGAAATTCTTTCATTACATGTTGTTGCAATCTTTTGTTACCTAAAACTTGGACAGGCGCTCCATTCTTCTTCTTTGCATGCTTCCATAGATGTCCTTCTTTAAGAAAAAAGCCATAATCTTTCCTCTTGATATGCTTGAACTCCTCATCAGTCAAAGTCTCCTTCTTCTTTATTGTGCTCAAATATTGGCCGCTTCTTCATAGTCTTCTTCAAGAAAATGAACTAGAACTTGAGCAATATAATGAGCATACTGGCTTCTAGTTGACCACCCTATTGTTTTCAGCTTTGGACCAGTATATGCAGTAACTGAAAATGTATTTTCAGGAGCCATGGAATGAAATTCAGCAAGTATAGATTCTTAAGCTTCATCTTCTTCCATCAACTCTTCTTCATTGTCATATCTTGCACATGATAGCATGTTAGCAAGTGGATTCACCTTTCTTGCAATATGCTTTAAATCAAAATTGAGAGATTTAATATACGCAATCCATCTTAGCATAGCAATGTCGGGTGTAGAGTAGTTGGCAATCATGCCCAAGAGTGGAAGACAAGCAATTTCTACCACTACGGAAGCACCTATAAAGTATTCAGGATCACACTTTAATATGGTTACAACTCCTTAGAATTCCCTTATTACTTGTGCATACCTTCTTTGACGTTCATTGAGAACTTTTGCTCCAAAACGAATTGCATACCTGTTACCTTCAAGATCCTCTTGGCCAATAGCCCATCCTATCCCAATGGGACTTGTATCCATAGTAAGGTGATCATTTGAATAATCAGCCCTTTCAAGAGTGGGGGTTGAAATTAATAGCTTCTTTAATTTACGCATAGTAAGAGTATACAAAAAATATGGTATCCATATGAGATAGAATACGCATGCGCCAATAAATCTTCTTACTTCTGAAGCATTTGTGTATTTTCTTGCATTTTGCTAATGGAATCTATCTTGATTGGCGAAGGTTTGCGTCCCTAGGGGCCACATAGATGACAGACCACTAGGACTTCTTTTACTCCAAAAATCAACTTAGCTTCAGAAAGAGTAAGATATGCTTCTTCTAGTCTGGTTGAAATCCTATCACAATCATGAATATGGTTAACTACAAATGTCTTGCAACCATCTTCGTCAAGCTCCTCATTATTTCATTGAATTCACATCCCTTGATAGGTACATAATCAAGAAATGGAAGAGTAAATTGTGGAATAAAGTCCCTTAAGGCTTTGTGCATGGCATTTATCATATGGGCTACGGAGTTTGTTGCATCTTGTAGTAGAGTGCACATGCAGACCAATCCAAGAGGTGTCTTCATTGTCGTAATGTCTCGGATTTCTAATGAAAGATGAAATTGGTCATATCTTGAATATAGGTCACCCATAGAATAAATTGCTCTACCTCCAAAAGCTTCGGCGAATTCGTTAACAATTGGACCCGAACTAACATTTCGGATTGTGACACGATTAACAGGTTGTAGATCTTGAATGAATCATAAAGATCCATTTTTCTTGGGCACGATAAACCATCAATTTGAGTAAGGTGCTGATGAAGGTTCTAAAATCTTCATTCTGATCTTCTCACTCAGAAGTTCCAATAATTTGGGCAAATGTGCCCTTGGAACAAGAATAGGCTTGAGGTTCCAAGGCACATGTGGGACCATAAAAATGACCATAGGAGCCACAATATTTGGATCCATACAACCTACTTTACTTGGTTGAAATGCAAAAGCTTTTCAATGTTTCATTAGCATTTGTATAAAAGAGTGTTTTTCAGCCGACGAAAGAAAAGAATTTTCACCTATTTTGAGCTCTTTTATACTTTCAGATATGAACTTGTGACCAATGTTGGAAGGATCACGAAGACTTGGCTGATATGTTGCCCTATCAGCCACTCCTTTACTTTCAGGAGGCAGTGGGACTACCACAGGCTTGACTTTCTTATCCACGGTCTTGTATTTTGTCTCCACTTGCGCTTCAGCCTTGTTGAGTAAACCAATGTCTTTCTGCTCAAAAAATTCTTGAATTGTTTGATAAAAATCCAATGTACATACTTCTATGGACTGATTTTCAGCCTGATTTTCTGTATGAGTAGCTGCATATATTTCAGCCAATGCGTTAGTCGTAATCAGTCTTTTAAAAATGCCTAAAATATCTTCGTTTTCAACCATCATGTCATAAGTTTTCAGCTCCCTTTTTACATGACATAAGTATTTTCTTTTAGTTTTGTTCATGGCTGAAAGAGACTTATAACAACCGATACTATTGGTTGTACATACATACATATTTACTAGAGACACATTTTCTGTAGCATAAGGAGGTTTAATCTTTTTACATGACGCACTGCAATAGCCTCCTTTTATAGCATTGCAGCCCAAAAAACCCTTGAATTCTCGGGCACACCATGTAAGAAAATCTAGAGTGTGCCAGATAATCATGTAGTCGATCTCTGTTTCAATGATGGTTAACACACACAGTAAGAAATTGGACAGCTCGTTCATTATGCTTACTTCAGATTCAAGCATAGGAAGAACCATCACCAAGAGCTTTTGCTTCCAAGCGGGCTTCAGAAATGTAAGGTTGCCCAAGAATGATAGGGTAACTACAAGAGTCTTGAAAAAAAAAGTGAAAATTGTCTTTTATGTCTCCAGTCATTGCCATGCTTAGATGGATTGGGTACAGAAAATCCATGAATCCTGAGTTCAGGCACATAGCAAGCAAAGATGGCGACCCAATAGCTAATATGCTTTCACGAGCGAGGTATGATGATATGGATTTTTCTTGTTTTGATGATGATGATGATGGGGCTGATCTTTTAGCCATGCATGCTCATCATACCTGTCATGTGTCTACTTTGGAAAGCTTTGATGAGACTTTGTATACCGGGGAGTATTTATAGATTGATCATTATTTTAGTACTATGTCTAGACAAGATGGATGGACTAATGCAGACTTCAAAAAGATTAGAAGAAAATCTTATGGTTTCTTCTTGTGAAGTGAGCTACTTTGGAAGCATCCATGAAAGTGAGGAGGACAGCCACTGAGATTTGTTTGTGATAAAGCTTCACAAGTGTGTATCATTTAATTCCATGAAAGTCTTTGGGCTGGACATCGAGCTGGATGGGTGACCTATGAGAAGATCAAAGAGCGTTATTGGTGGAGAGGCATGTATAGAGATATCTGACAGTTTGTTGAAACATGTCCTGATTGTCTGTTTTCTTCAGTGAGGCATAGAGATGAGCTTCATCCTACCTACCCGCTATGTATTCATTACAAGTGGGTTCTTGATTTAATTACTATGCCTATTGGTTTATGGCAGATGCACTATATTGTTTTGGCACGAGAAGATCTCAAAAATCAAGTGGAAGGAAGATTATTACGAAAAAAGTCTACTTCAGTGGTTTGTAAGTTTCTTTTGGAAGATGTTATTTGCAGCTATGGATGTATTGGGAAAAATCTAGGAGGGAACGGGAAGAGCGAAAGAGGCCATCCACCAATTGTGAAAGCCTTGGCCAAAGCATGCAATGGATGGGTTTGAGAGTGGCCTAAGTTATTTCCTTATGCCTTATGGGTCGATCGCACTACTCAAAGTGTGACTATAGGATATATGCCAGCTGAGTTGATGTATGGACAGAAGCCAGCTATGCCTATAGAGACTTGCACACTTATTTGGAGTGCTTTACTATGGCAATTGGAAGAGATGTCTAGAGAAGATATTTTGGCTCTTCGTATTCGTCAGTTGAAGAGAAGACCTGAAGATATTGAAAGAGCAATTCAAAAGCTCAAAGAGGCCAGAATTCGCAACAAAGACCACTTTGATAGTAGACACAGATTGAGGCCTAAAGAGATTAAATAGGGAGATTGGGTGTTGGTCTATGACAGCAGTCTAGACAACTAGTATAGTGCTTTCCACAAGGTTTCCAAATGATGGTTTGGGCCCTATCTAGTGAAGCATGTTCATGCCAATGCTACATATTTCTTAGTAGAACTTGATGGTACAGCCTTGCGGATTCCGATTGTAGGGAAGAGAATCAAACTCTTCAAGAGAAGAGATGCTACATTTTATTCAGTCGAGGAGTTCGATGATGCGATTCATGATCAGCTTGAGACAAAAGGAGACGAAGATGAAGATGTGGACATTCAATATAATTTTGCAGAAGATGAAGAGATTGCATTGACAGTCGAGCTTGGCGGTGATGAGGATGGGTAGCTGTGGCCCATCTCAAGGATGTGCAGGTTTGGAGGGGGCGGATGTTGTGACACTGCGCGTCTACCACTTTAAACCTGAGGGTAGAATTTTGTGCCAACACTACAAGAGAAAGGCCCTATAGATGCGCACTATACACGCAAAAAAGCGGGCACGTTTATAAGCGTGTGTATTAGCGCGTCTATTCACGCTAGTATAAAAAACGCGTCTATATATCTGCGCTGATAAACGCGCTTATAGCTGCGAAAATACATGCACATATTTTTCATTTCTCATAAGGTCCCTGAATATGACCAAACCTCTTAACAGCTAGTATTTTTTTGAATAGGGCATGATTGGATAGGGCATTATTGGATGTATATATGACATAATTACACCTGGAACATACGCTAGGACATGATATACATGTATAGGATCATACGAACATGATATACATGTATAGGGCATATACATGCATAGGACATGATATACATTACCAACTTTACTTCTTTTTGAGTATTACAAATATATATCCAATTAGTCAAAGCTAATTACATATATGTGATTTCATGCCCTATATACATCCAATCATGCCCTATACAAATGTGATTGGATAGGGCATGATGATTGGATGTATATATAAATCAAAGGTTGACTTGTGCATTTGCAATATATATATATATATATAGAGAGAGAGAGAGAGAACTGATCAATACACTCACATGTCTCATTTAATGTTGTGCACTTAACCTAGTCATGCATGCCAATTCATAGCATGAGTAGATTGATGTAAATTAGTTGGCTTGTGCATATGCAAGCTATTCCAATCATGTTAAGGTGCACTTATAGATCACATATAATTTTAGATAAGGTGGACCACATGTAACCAATGTGCACATGTCCTCTTTTCATCATCTTTAGCCAGTGTGTCCACTTGTTGGTGACTAATACCAACAAGCCAACTACAAATCTCTTATCTATGAAATGTATAAGTAAATTAACTTGGTTAATTTGATGAGGCCAAGTTTTCCTTCCATGGATAGTGTGGTTGGCTATATTCTACTTCAAGGTTATAGAAACTTGCAGAAGTCAATGAGGATCCTAAAAATGATGATACTTTAATTACTATATCAAGTCACTTCATGTACATATCTTTGATTGATTGATGAATAATATGCCTTTCTCTATCTCTTTCATGTACACCTTCATTCCATTATCTCTCTCTAGCTAAAAACCATTCGTGCTTTATCCACCTATTGATACTTGCATGCAATTGTAAGTGGGATGGTCTAGTAAGTCACTACATATGTGCCAATTGACTTGCCAATGTGTTATCTCTTATCCTCAAGCTTTGTTATATATGTCACCACATAGGTCAATTGATTCCCTAAATGCATGCATTGATTCCTTAAATTGTTCCTGTGCGTCTGTAAGCGCGTGTAACAGGAACTATCTGTGCATATACATGCGTAATTACACGCACTGACAGACGCGCCACGCAAGTATAGAAAAATTTTAAAAAAGTTCTGGCTTTCTTTTCAAACCTATGCTTTCCTGCGTTTTTTGTGCGTTTTCTACAGTTCGAGCTCGACATCACTACTCGTGTCTATCTATCACTTCATGAAGACAATGAGGCAAGGAAATAAGAGTAAAAAGAGGACAGGAGGAAAGAAGAGCCAAAGAGTAAAGAACAAGAGCCAAACAACAAGGAAGAGAACAAGATTGAAGCAACTTACCAAAGGAAGGGAGAAGGAGGACAAGGAGCTTGCAACCTAGCCGCCGCCACCCGTTGGAACAAGCAAAGAAGGTGAGTTCTTCTTCTCTCTCTCAATCTTGTTTGCTTTCTCTGTTTGTTTGTCTCTCTCTTCTCTCTCTTCACATGCTGGATCTTATCATCTATGGAGGTTTTTTAGCTTTGTTTTTTAAGCAAGTTTGAGAAGAAATGGTGCGACTGTGTGTATATGTCAGTGCGTCCAGATGATAATGTAGATGCAGCTATAGACGCAGAAATAGATGCACTGGCAGACGCCCCCATAGAGATGCGCTAACAGACGCTCACAGAGACGCAGGTGTAGACGCGCACAGAGACACAGGTATAGACGTTGTATGTAATATGTTCTATCTGCACAGGGTAATATGATTTTTCTTGTGTAGATGTGGAATCCTGGATCCTCCAGCACTCCATTCAACAAGGAGCAATTCATGGGGGAGATTGTGGGCAGTACATAAAAGGTATCCTAATCCTAAGAATTCACGATTCTCAGATGATTGGGGACGGTCAAAGGTGAGAGACGTGCTTCATAACAAGAGGTCTCACCTTATGACACGCGCCAAGGAATCATTGCGGAGACAAGAGCAGGGGCGCCCTGGATATGGCCAACCACCCAATTACCACTGCAAGGAGTGGAAGTAGTGCGATCGACCCATAAGGCATAAGAAAATAACTTAGGCCACTCTCAAACCCGTCCACTACATGCTTTGGCCAAGGCTTTCACAATTGGCGGATGGCCTCTTTCGCTCTTCCCGTTTCCTCCTGGATTTCTCCCAATACATTCATAGTTGCAAATAACATCTTCCAATAGAAACTTACAAACCACTGAAGTAGACTTTGTTCGTAATACTCTTCCTTCCACTTGATTTTTGAGATCTTCTCATGCCAAAACAATATAGTGCATCTGCCGTAAACCAATAGGCATAGTAATTAAATCAAGGACCCACTTGTAATGAATACAAAGCGGGTAGGTAGGATGAAGCTCATCTCTATGCCTCACTGAAGAGAACAGACAATCAGGACATGTTTCAGCAAACTGTCAGATATCTCTATACATGCCTCTCCACCAATAACGCTCTTTGATCTTCTCATACGTCACCCATCCAGCTCGATGTCTAGCCCAAAGACTTTCATGGAATTAAATGATACACACTTGTGAAGCTTTATCACAAACAAATCTCAGTGGTTGTCCTCCTCACTTTCGTGGATGCTTCCAAAGTAGCCCACTTCACAAGAAGAAACCATAAGATTTTCTTCTAATCTTTTTGAAGTCTGCATTAGTCCATCCATCTTGTCTAGACATAGTACTAAAATAACGACCAATCTATAAATACTCCCCTGTATACAAAGTCTCATCAAAGCTTTCTAAAGTAGACACATGACAGGTATGATCAACATGCATGGCTGAAAGATCAGCCCCATCATCAGCATCATCAAAACAAGAAAAATCCATATCATCATACCTCGCTCGTGAAAGCATATCAACTATTGGGTCGTCTTTACTTGCTATGTGCCTGAACTCAGGACTCATGGATTTTATGTACCCAATCCATCTAAGCATGGCAATAACTGGGGTAGAAAAACTCATGATCATACCTAGAAGAGGCAAACAATCAGTCTCGACCACCACAGTAGCACCAATGAAGTATTCTTTGTCATTCTTGAGAGTCCTGACAACTCCCAAGAGCTCTCTTTTAACTTGTGGATACCTTTGTTGTCGCTTGTTTAGGACTTTCACCCCAAACCAAATAGCATACCTATTCCCATCTACATCATCTTGGCCAATAGCCCATCCAATGCCAATAAGACTAGTATCAAGAGTAAGCACAATAGGTCTTCCACACTCATAATATGGCTTTCGAAGAGTCGGAGCAGCTCTCAATAATTTCTTCAATTTCTGGATGGCTTTAGTATGTTTTATCTTCCAAGAAAAATGTTTTCCTTTTCTTAAGAGCTGATAAAGATCATCTGCAATATGAGTAAAGTGAGGAATCCAAATAAGATAGAACACACAAGCTCCAAGAAACTTGCAAACCTCTGAAGTAGAGGAGCAAATCTCAAAATTTTTTTGTATGGCATCAACCTTTGCAGGAGAAGGCTTCCTACCAGATGAAAACCATGGGATCCTCGCATTATAGATCGGGTGGCAGGGAGTCATGGGAGACTGAGTTTGTAAGTATTATTTGATTTCTTTTTTTAAATTAAATTTTGTAATTTGTTTCACTTCATTATGTAGTGTGTTTTAATACATTGTATGTTCAAGTTGTTTTGTAGTATCATATCGTTGGTAGGATGCCTACTCCTAGAGAGGTAGGCTACCATCGAGGTCATAACCGGGCGTCCACTTGGCAACATTTCTACGAGAAGGGACTCATCACGGAGGAGCAATATAATCGCGCCATGAGGATTCCACCACCAGAAGAGGTATGTTTTATTTTTTACATGAAAAGTATAGATAACTCTAATTTATTGTTTGTAATAGTATTTATATACCTTAATCCTTTTGTAGGCGAACCCTGATGCAGTTGAGGATAGCGAAGGGGGGACTAGCAGTAGTGGTGGCGGCAACAGCAGGGCACACGCAGCGGTGGTGGTAGCGATGATGATGCCTCTTCTCAGGAGATATAGAGGAGCCCCATGCATGCATGCCTCCCCTTGGCTTGTAATTTTCATTTTTGATATGTATTACTTTCAACTAGTGCTTGCGACCATGACATCACAAGCACTAGAAGTCATAATGTAAAAACATTTCATCTAAATATATGAAATTTCGTGTGCTACATACATTATTTTGTTTTCAGTATCCAATCTTCGAAATAATCTTTCTCTGTTTTCCCTAAGCATACAATTTGATGTTGATGGGGGAAAAAAAACCAGAGAGCATGGTTTTTTTTTCATACCTTTGTTTTGCGCGTCTATCAGCGCGTCTAAATTGCAGGATAAATGCGCGTCTATTCTTGTCAAAAACTTTCAAAGTAAACGCGGTTTTAGATGCGTAGATACACGCTTGTATAGAGCACAATATGAATATGTCTACTTTTTTATAAATATGATTAAATATTTACATAGCTCGTTTATACGCCCGTCTACGTGTGCGTGTAACTCTGATCATAAGCGCGCTTTTAGACGCGATTTTGTAGATACGAAAATAGACACATTAATAAATGCGCCCGATATTTTTTTTCACAATTCCAATATTGCGTCTACAAGTGCGTCTATGGAGCCTTTTTGTTGTAGTGCAAGATTTTGGACTCTTAATTCAACATCATTATAAGTTTATTTTTTGTTGCATGTTTCTTTTGTGTTTGCATTTGCATGACGCACAAGCACATGTAGTTAGGCTAGGCACAAATTCCTCAATGCATTCATATTTTTTGTGTGGAACATCGCTTGATTGATTGCAAATCATGGACTCAAATTTGCAAACTGCATGAGTGAATGGGCTTCTTTTTCAAAGCATGATCTTTGATAGGACACATTGCATGGAGAAACAAATTCATATGAAGAAATCCGGTTCTGAAAACTCAGAAGAGTCATACATGTCAAGTGTTCAAGCCTAGAAGAAGCATATGAAGAGTTTGATGAGCTGCCAAGATGAAGCATTGCATTGCATCAAAGGGCATAGTGATTATGATCTTTGAATTGGTTACATGTATACTTACTTGGTCACAATTTATGAGATGCAAGAAGAATCCAAGGAAGAGAATGATCCATTATACAAATTCCCATCTTGACTATGCCAAATGATGATACTACTCATCTAGTTTCTGATTTGACTAGACATAATACTGATGGTCAAATTTATTGACCAGCAGTAGATTTGTCAATCGTCCAATGATCTTCTATTCCTTTCACGATTAAAGAAAAGTGTGATCATAAGAAAAGGTCATGCAAATTCTTCAAATCAACTCTAAGCTAACTATGCAAATGGAAGAGCATGAGAACTAAAGATTATTACTTTGGAAGAAAGGAGGAGCATGTCAAGGTGGCCTACGTTGATGAAAAAGAACGTAATCTCTGACATATACCAAGGAAAATTTATGAATACTTTTTTCTTTCAAATTGACACCGAATGATAAATTTGTGGAAGCTTTTCTAAAGCTTTTGTAAGCTGTAGCTTTTGTTGCTGCGGCAAAGATTGATGACGTTGATTACTTGAGAGGGTGGAGTATGTTGATGGTGGAAGGGGGAAACGACGAAGCGAAAGGGTGGGATAAAGATGCTGTAGAGGGAACAAACGAAGAAGACGAAGAGGTGGTACATAGAACGATGCAAACAAGCCAAAGGGTGGGTAAGCATGGCCGAAAGATGAACAATGAAGCTCACAAAGGAATCCGACAGCGAAGGATGCAGTGTAGAAGAATGACAATGCAAAAAGGTGACGACGACAGAAACAAGAGGAAGGTGACAAAGGAATCGGACAAAGCAGAGCAAAAAAACAAACGAGGAAGGCAATGAGAAGTTTCCTTCTGATCGTGATTGCCACACTGGCTACCGAACGGCATTCAACAGACGACTTTTGATTTTTCGTGTGACGTTGATCTCACTAACTGACTTCAACAAATATTCAGCTAAAAAGAAGGCAACACCAAATCCGGTATGAATTGACAAACTAGCCTATATGTTTAACGACTTGACAGTGTTCAGGGTGACGAGAAAGTGGTGACAAAGGAGTGAGTCACGGCATCGACGAGCTTGGAGAAGCACATGGAAGGGCTCTTGCAGTTGAGGCCATCGTAATGGCAAAGAAGAAGGCTCAATCGACGGCAAGTCGAGGGAGAGAAGTCGTAGAAGAAAGCATGGATGAGGGAGGAGGGTGATGGAGAACGAGGACGAGATGAAGACGACGTTGAAGCTATGGAAAGTGGATTCTATGTGACGCTGCTGCGATGAAGGAGTGCCGAGAGCAGAAGTGGGAGAAGGCCAGCGGAATTACTAAGACGATGGCAATATCAATCAATGAAGGGCCGAGATGTGTGTCTGCTAATGGTCACTGCTGCGCCTTTGTTGTGAGCTGATATTACTGTCTACAGCCATGGTGTACTTTGGTATAAATTTTCTCACAACTATGAAAACAGTATAGCCTTCAATAAGTGGTTCCCTTCCACTTCTTGTGGATTTGGTCAGAGTGATAAACAGTGCATTACCTTGAATGTAACAACACTTGGACCAATAGTCCGGTGGATAAAGAGAAATGAGGAAAAGAGGCAGGTGGTGACATATGCATTGTATCCAAGAAGGAAGACTATGGCCATGATCAATGGTCGTGAAGTAATTGTCCTCTATGACTTATTTTGCTCATTAAGATATCTGCAGTTTTGTCAAAACGTCACGTGGCTTTTCTGTAAAAGCTCAAGTAGAACATCACTTACCTATTTAGATCTTCATGGCCACAAGTATTGACAATAAGAATAAGGCATCACGAAGTTCATTTCATTCACCGAAGCATGCTTTAATCAAAGCATATCAACTTTTTCCCGCATACTGATCACATGTCAGCTTATAATTGTGTAAACCTCTATCCATATCTTCTCTATAAAACCTCTTTTCTTCTTTATTTTGTGAGTGGATCTCTTACCTCGGATGATTATTTCTTTGTACCTTGTTCCCAAATACAAAGCAAGTTTGAAACTTATCCTTGAACACTAATGTATTTGAATCTTCTACTCCACGTAAATGCCTTAAAATTGAGTTTTCTTTATCATCCTTTCCTCCCATCTTGTTAAGCATCCTTGCGGCGAGCGACTTCACGAACTTCGCACACGAATTCCGTGCAAGAGTGGGATTCATATTTAAATGTGACTTTAACATCCATCTTTCACTTGTGCTTAAAATGACTAGACCTACCTCTGCCGCATCTAGATTAAAATCCCACTCTCAATATACTTGACCAAAAGTGGGAATCCATATCTATGTATTTTATCACTAAGTTGCCGATTGCTAGGGGAGGATATGACATTATCTTTGTGGTAGTACATTTCTTTCCCATGAAAAAAGACTGGCACATCTTTAAATGTAGCTAAATTATTTGTGAAATAAATCTTCCCTTTGCATGGTATGCCCAAAAGTATTGTTTCTGATAGAGATTCAAATTTACATGTAACTTTTGGCAAGCCACATTTAAGGGCATTGGAATTGAATTAAGGATGAGTACTGTATTTCATCCATAGATTGATGGGGGGAGACAAAGAGACTGAACCGGGTTTTAGAAGATATACTTAGAATGTATCTAAATGAAAAAACAAAACAATTGGACTGAATATTTAGCCATGATTGAATTTGCATACAATAGTTCATGACATGCGTAAATTAAAACGACTTCATTTGAAGCAATGTATGGTTATAATCATGTGACTCCTGTTCATTTTTCTAATGCTTCAAATAGAGTAGAAATTTCAAAACAAATGCTTGAAACAATGGATGAGGAATGAAAAGAATAAAGAAACACATTAAAGAGGCATAACTAAGGCAAAAGAAATATTATGGTAATAAAAAGAGAACATTAGAGTTTAATGAAGGTGATATGGTTTTCTTGAGAGTTGAACCCCATTTAACTAACTTGTTTCTTGGGAAAGATAGAAAGTTATCTCCACATTTTGGAGGACCACTCAAAATTCTAAAGAAGATTGGTTCACTTGCATATAAGCTGAAATTGCAATCTCATGTCAAGGTTTGTCCTATTTTTCATGTGAGGTTATTGAAAAAGTATGTTGCTAACTTTGATCATGAGAAGTTTAGATTACAAGAAGATGGAATACTGAAGGTGCAACTAGAATTAGTATTTGACATCATAAAGTCAAACATCTTAGAGCTAGAGATATTCTAGAGGTGTTGCTAGGATACATGTCCTATCGAATGCAACTTGGGTTTATGTAGATAGTTTGGAACAAGAATATCCATCTTTCCAACTCTCAAGACAGAGTTTTTGAAAGAAGGGGAGAATGTGATATGCCCTAATAAAGCGATATTGAAGTTTTTCTTTAAACATGTATCTAGATAGTATTTGGAAATGATTTTTATATCATTTTAAGTGTTTTGACAAATTTTGGTGATGGTAATTTTTTTGTCAAAATTTTTCTTAAGTTTTAGGCAAAAGACTTGTTTTAGAAGCTAATTTCTTATCAAATGGAGCAAAATTTGGCAAATTTCCTCTCACAAAGTTCAAAGAGGAGATCGAGGAGAATATTTTATCATCTCATAGGCTCGGTCCAATTATTCACCATTTTGGAGATATGAGCCTTCAAAAATAGAAAATAGAAAGTTTTTAACACTTTAAAATAAAAAAACGCATCATGCTATTTGTGATTTCTTTCCATTTTTTTGCAACTTTACATGCAAGTGATGATTTGGGAGGATTATTTCAATTTTGGTATATGCCTTTCTTGAAAAACACACAATTATTATAAAAGCCTATTTTGGATATGTGAATTCATTTTGGTAAAAAGTTGAGCAAACAATCATCTTCCTCCAAAAGCCAAGATTGAGAATGTGAATTTGATTGCGATTGAGATTGTGAGTGAAAGTGAGATTGAGAGTGAGATTGCGATCCTTTTCATGTACATGATTGCATGCCTCTATTCCCATTCCACCTATTTCCCAATTGTAGTACTTCCTACATGGATTAGATTTTAATATCCAAGTGCACTTGAGTAGAAATACTCTTGCTAATATAGATAGTGCCATTACACGAGCGGAGGAGTTAGAGTCACAATTACAAGCAACCTATGCATCTTGGGAAAATCTCTAAAGATTAAGTAAGTAATGTAGAGGGTTTCCTTACCCTAGATAACTTTGTTGATTCGTTAAAGGAATAACCATAATGGTTGTTTGGATTGATGTTATAAAAAATGAATGTCATCTTAGATGATGATGATAGGTTAATTACTTGATTGTGTGTTTTCACATAATTTCTTATGCCCTCATGGGCGGATTTATAGTTATGCACTAAACCTCTCCTAAGGTTAGCAGTGGGAGCACGTCACCAAGGCGCTATTTCACTAAGCTAGAGGTTAAGACTGACCCTAGGGAGGGTGTTAGGCTAGGAGGCCACAAGGATACTAGGGGGCTCTAGTCATAAATCCCTTGGGTCTAGCCTAACCCTTACAAGCCCAAGATGGACTTCATGGAAGGCCTTGATGCCACATAAGGGTGGATCGGTGGAGCCTATGTCTAAGATTTGAACATGAGTCTTGGATCGAGGGATGGAATGTTGGGTTGGCATTGCACTTTGGAGAAGATGTAGAATAAAATTATATTCTTTTGCAAGCACTTTCAAAGGATTGTTTGACATTATCTTTGTGTGTGACAAAATTATGTGAAGGAAACATTATTAATAGTTAATTAAAAATTTTCTCTTTGCATGTCAAACATAAATGTGTTAGGATAATTAGTTAATTAAAATACACCCTCCACAAAAGTGGGAGGACAAGATCTCGGACGCGTTCATCTTACGGATGGGTGGTCTTTTCAATCACTGCATGCACACAATGTACCAAGGCATACCAAGAAATACGTAACAATATTTCTCCCATGCATCGCATTTCATCCTCTTGGATGCATAGATGGGCTACTATGTTTTGGAGATAAAAATCCTTGTTGTTCCATTATCAAAAAATAATAATGAATTCTAGTCCCTCATATCTCCCTATGCTCTACAATACTCAATAGTATCATCATTAGGTTGATCATAAACTATATCAAGCATCAAACAAATAGAGATTTGGGCCTTTTTCCCCTCAACTCTCCCTTATTTTCAACTTTTCTAGCTTGGTGTCTATTGGGAAAATCATTTGCTATGTGCCTCTTCTATTAACATACAAAACATCTATTTGCATCTGTTAATTCTCTATGTTATGCAACCAATTTCCAAGTCTCTCCTTAACACAATATCAATGAGTTTGGGAATCTCCCAATTCCCACTTTTTGAATACTAAAAAGGTGGCACCCGCATAACATGCCCATACATTTCCCAAAACCATATGATGTGACCTATCATTGGAAAGCACTTGAAAATTGGAATCTATTGAGCTATAGAGTGCTCGATTTGGAGTTATAGTGTTGAAGTTATGACAAATCCAAATATTCGACCATGTGTCCCAAACTTTTGGAAAATTTCCATTTTCTCCAATATGGTGTTCCTTGCTATCTTTTCTTTTCGTAGCCTTATTTTCATATCTACCCTTTTTCTTACCTTTAGGAACTTTTTGGATGGATTCTCATCTTGCAAGGTTGAATCCTTTCCTTACAACAAAGCATTGTTTATACTCCATGTCTCTATGAGTTGTGATGTGCTTGTCGTGGTGGGATTTATGTAAAAATTCCTAATTTTTTTAGGTAAAGCACAACAATACTTCTCAATTTTCTCAGGAAGGGGAATGAGAGGATATGAAGTAACATGTAGCAATACATCCCATAATGTCTTATTATATTACTCTTAATTTTTTCATTGTGATTCATCCAACTTATTCTAAGAAGTTCTAACATCCACTTCAAAGATGCTCATGAACAAATTGGAAGCAAATCTTTGCTTTAATTGTTTCCATGTTGATGATGCTTTACCTTGCATTAGAAATGTGGACTTCCAATGCAATGCATTTCCCTTCAAAAAGATGGCTTTCTATCTAATATTAGAAGATTCGCTGAGGTTTCCTCTCAAGTACTTTGTACAAGACTTTTCAATGAAATTTGATGCTTTCATTGTGAGTTGCACACCACTTAAGGCCTAAAACTCTACCCCTTCACCACTCTCATCATAGTCCTTTGTTTGCCCTTTTGGAGTCAAGTTATCATACATTCGCAACTTCAAAAAGGGGACATTTGTTGTATTTACAAATTAACTAGCACCATATGACGCATTTCCATATTTGCATGTATGCATTGTTGTCCAAAATCTATCTGATTTAAAAAACCAAGATGACCTTTATTTGGACGTCTTGCCCTATTGGCACTAGGTATTGTTTTTTCTCATCACCAACTTTTGGTGTGACTTGAGGTTGTGTTGGCTATTCTTTGGAAGCTTCTTCATGTCCCAAAGCTTTAGGGGACAACATCTTTTTCTTACCCTTGTTTTTCTTCTTTGTAAAGTTTGAAAATCTTATGAATCATGGATCCTTGGCCAACTTGGCAAAGATGTTCTTCATCTCCTTGCTGGCTACATCACCATATCGTGGCCTAGAGAAACCCACTTCTTGGTCAACACTGACATTTTGTGCTTTCTACCCAAGCAATGTTCCTTGTCCAAGATGAGGCATTGCATTCTCCCCTTCATTATGTCTTCAATCATCAAGAGAAATGGTAGTTATAAATGACAAGTACTCCTTGGAAAAAAAAATTCTCTTGATTTTACAACAATCTAGGTGTCTCAATTTCGGTCCTCAATATCTTGCATGTGGGCCACAATAATTTAGAAAGGGCTATCTTTGGGATTAGCTATAAATTAATACCTTTAGGTACTATGTTGAGTACTTGGATCCTCAATAAGTGGGCACAAATCCAACGGTGGTCGTGGAAACCCTAATGGATACTGCAAATTAGGGTTTCAATAGAAATTTCTTAAATTTCTCTTAACGGATGGCTTCAATATGCTAAGAATTGATGAGAGAATGTCAAAGGAAGAGAGAAAAAATCAAGCAAAAGGAATATCATTTGAATGGTATCTTTGATGGCAATTCGATGGTGCCAATAACTCCAAAAGTGGGTAAATCTCTAGAGTAAGTACTCTCCACTGAGAGGTTGTGAAGGAAATATGGTGCCCTTATGTTGTTGCATTATGCAATGAGTTGTTTCCTCTTTCAGAGCTCACTTGATGGTAGCTCCTTCCTCCCTTGGTCTTTGAACACTCAAATAACCCTCCCTGAGCTCCTAAACAACCTTCTCTTAGCTTGCATGGGTAATTTCGACAAGACCTAGCCTGTTTTGCTACTTTGCAATCTTCTAACTATAATTTCTAGCTTTAATTAATTAATTTTCAAAATTGAAATGATTCTAATTGGAGTCTAGTAATTGTAATTTCTATCTTTGATTAATTAATTTTTAGAATTTTAATTCTAAAATTTCATTAACTATACATTTGATCGTACCCAAGAACTTTCTAGTACCCATTCACAAATAAGGTACTAGTCCCCATGGGACTTTTAATGGTCTCAATATTAATTAACACTGGATTAACAGTAATTTATTAATTAATATCTAGTCCTACAATGTCACCACTAGACATCTTATTGGCCCAGTTAATGGCCTAGATCCCAAATTGATACTAAGTATGGGCAAGTACCTACCCTAGTGCATAACTTTGTACAAGCCTTTCCAATGTCACCCACCACTATTCCCTTTGGTCACTTAATCCATGAGCATGACTTAACTGACTTACGCTCCACATGTGTACCTCACATACCCATAGCTTAACAATACCAAACCCAAGCACTAAAAATACACATCCTTGTGAGAGGCTCTCAGAGTGTCAAGAAGCGTAGTAGCTACAATATGATAGTGCACAAAGGACTGTAATCAAATGCTAACTCTTTGGTAGCTTGCTACCAAATGTATAATAAATCAAGTGTGTTGTATTATCTTGCTAAGCAAGGTGATTTCCTCGTGTATACTAGGCATGCTTGCACTATGGACCTTGATGAGAAGTCTTCACCTTAATGAAGATAAGATGAACAACATTTTTGAACTACCATAAATATAATCAACAACGTGTAATATGAGCTAGATTCTAGCACCTTGAATATGCCCTCCAAGCTATGCAACTTTGACTATGTCCTTCAATTGCAGGTTTTGAGCTCTAATACATTCGAGCCATTTTGGTGAGGTTTTTAGTCTGTAAAAGACCTCGAGAACCTTGGTTCTGATGCACCTCCATTGCAAGATCCCTCATTGAACATATACAAGGAGGACACCCTCTATATGACAACTATCTTTATAGGATAGGGGAGTGACCTCAAGCAGGAGGCTCTACAACAAGATCTCTCATTTCGATCTTTATGTGTCTGTCGTCTCACATCACCTACCTCTAATTACATGCAACTTCTATAGACACAGGAGAAACTCTTACATGTATTAGGTAACACAAAATAATTTGAAAACACGGCTCGATTTTGTACTTCTCTTCACATATCTTAGCAAGCAAAAGTAAACCACGTAACTCAAATCAACTTCTAAGAGTAAATTTTCAAAGAGACACCACCTTGTCACCACAGCATTGTAATAGCATTTTCCAACCCTCAACAAGCAATGCTAACAAAAGATTAGTTTTGCAAATCAAGCATTGATAGTATGAAGATTTAGGCTCGTGTGAATCTGCTCCTCTAAACGAGTGTTGGCACGAGTCAAGACAAGAAGTTCGGCTCTTTTCATTCTGGAATCTGGATCCTCGAAGGAGGGGGAGGGGGCCCGGCGGATAATCCAATGAGCGACGCACCGGCTTGCAGCCTTGTTTTCCTCTCTCTGGGGCGAGCATAATCATGAGACTTGGATTACTAAGAGCGTCTATAAAAGGCGAGCAAATATAGTAGGGATCGCCAAAAGGCATCCACGCAGGGTCTCCCCCCTCTCTCTCTCTGTCCCCCCTCCCCGCTTCACTACGCAACGATGATAAATACTCCAGCTGGACCTGCAGCTCAGCGCCGGCAACGGGGCAGGTCGCAGTTGGTGCCTACATTCTTGTTCTTTTGGATAATTCTACATCATCTCCATACAAGTAGCACCAGGGCGCAGAATGACGATACTTTGCAGCTCAACATTTACACGCCTCTGGATGACGGCTATGCCGATGTAGGGATAGTGTCCTGGATCTCTCTGTTGGCGTCGTCCTTGCTGGGGCAGGACACGCCAGGATTCTTTTATGGCGCGGTGCCAGCCGCCACGGTCGAGTCAGCTTGCCAGATGGTGGAGAACGGTTACCAATCCATTCCGGCCACAGTCACCGCCTATGGTTCCACCGTGAACTGGAACTTGCAGGTACTATATGTACCAACGTATACATATAATGTCCATAGCACCCACTCGCACATAGTATATTTGCATAATTCGTAATTAGCACATTCCAAACTGGCATAAACTTGGTCTCCTCCTCCGGCATGCACCAAACGTGATCAAACGTCGACCCTTTTCCTAGTACAGTTCACACCTTCCTCAGAAGCACGTATAGCATCTGAGGAATTCAACTGAGCAATTTTTCATTTGGGAGCTTTTCTCCCCATCATGATCATCTACAACTTACCCATGTATCTATTCTGTGCTAATTTGAACGTCTTTATAACAGGTTCAAGCAATTGGAGGTTGTGATGCATCAACTTACTCTCCTATGGGTGTAGAGATGGTTTTCACAGACGATACAGGCCGCACTAATGTTGTAAGCTAACATCACATTTTCTAATCGAAATACTTTATTCAATAATATTGCGCTAGATTTGAATGCTCAAAATAATTGCAATAGGTTAGAATGTTTGTGTATGATGAGTCCAGATTCTTTACATTCTAACGGATTTCATCGATCTATTGTTAATGGACTCAAATCTTTAGATCATATGTGATGATAACACATGGACGATTGGTTGTTCCCTATACAACACTGGAGATGATGTCAACTCCATCTACGAGCAACCTCCATACCACTCGAGTGTTGCCATCCACAATATCGATTCTGACACTAGTACTACTTCCATGAATCGAAGTATGCAACTCGCTAGGGGTGGTCTATCCAACATGGACAGTGTCTCACCTTACTGTACTCTTGAAGGTTATCTTAAAGCCTATCCAAATTCGAATCTAGCTTGTTATTTCTAATCACAAGATTGTGTTCATATTGCTAGAAAAAAGAAAAGCAAATGCATTTTTATACACATGCTTTTGTGCAACTATTATACAAATATACATATATACATCCCATTCAATATAGTCAAGATAGCTCATGGTGTCTTGGAGGAGCAATTCATGACAGTCATTTTCTGAGCTCCAAAATATATTATATCATGTGGAAAAACTAACAAAAGTAGATTGATCTATTAATCATGCTCCTCCATAACGATGAAACACACAATGTTAGAGAAACTTCTCATGGTGGTTCGTCACCAGTTTTCACAGTCAACAAGTAGTTGACTCTTACTAAGAATACCTCAAGTTGTCTCCTTTTTTCTGAGCATATCATCTTATAGATCTCATTGCCTATAATACCTATTCTAATGTCTTCCTACACACAATTATTAGCTCCACAACCTCTGGGTAAAACAATGATCTCAAAATATTGGTTTGTAGGTTTTAGTTCGGGTGCAATTTTTGGGCTATCTGCCGTTCCATTTACATGTATCGAGGCTGGTGTACTTGCACCTTTTTGTGCAATAGCAGTTGTTGCGGCCACAGCAATTGCTGGTGCAGCTGCAAGGTGTAGTGCTGATGCAATCGCAAGTAAAGCTGGAACTTCTTGCTTCCCAGGTTGGGCTAGGCCCATACATAGTATCTATGTTTGAAACTTAATAGCAATTACGTGATAATGTCAAGCACCATACTATTAATCTTGGTTGTGTTTGTGTGCCTGAATGTAATGTTGTGTAAAATACTTCCATTAATTAAATTTATTAGAATCTATATTATCAAAATTTGATATCCAGCTACTTTGTATGAGATTATGCAATTGCATACAGGAAATTCTGTGCTTACCACATCTACAGGGTATCACAAAAAGATGCATGACCTCTCGATTGGAGATCAGGTTATCCTAAAAGCACTTCATGTATAGCATATATAGTTTATACAATACCTCATTCATGATAGTTCAAATTGTTGTGGACCTAAAGTAGTAGTATACTTTCTAAAACCACCATATACTCATCAATTTAGGGTGCTACTACTTGTCAGGTTGCAGTGTGGAATAACAATCGCAAAGAGCTTGAGTTTAGTCATGTATATGGATTTGGACATGCTGATGCAAATATATCCTCAAGATTCTTGCATTTCAAGCTCTCATATGATCAAGATATCTTTGCTAACAAAAGAGTCATGGATTTGGAGCTCAGTCCCCTACACTTTGCCATAGTTTTAGGTCAAGATATTATCTATCAATATAACCAAAATCGCATCTACACTATGTATACATCTAAAATGTCAAACTAATTATCTATTCAATCTACTATTGATAGATAATGATCAACTTTTTCGCTACAAGTATGCTAAAGAAGTGGTTATTGGTGACAAAATGCTGGTTTGGGACCAAAATAAGACTCAATTTATTACCTACATGGTTATAGGTAAACTGAAAATAGTTATTACTTAAAGATCATCATACTTTATCACTAATCAAAATGCAATGTATTGCTTTAATTAACATGATCTAACAATCTTTCTTGTAGACATTCACTACACAATTGGAAAAGGGTTGTAAAACCCATACACTCTTCAAGGAACAATCATTGTTGGTGATGTAGTCATCTCTGTGCATAGCGACTGGTTCCTAGATAGAATGTTTCATCATCTTGCAATGCCACATCTACTCCCTTCAACTTATCAGGTTTTCCATTTTTTAAAACTCTAAAAGGCTACTTTATATGAATCTTTCATTCAAACTAAAAATGAAGAATCTTTGTGGTTTCAGTTTATATTGGGTTTGCCACGAGCATTCTATCGGCTCTTTGGGAAGGATATCTACTCTAGCTTGTATTATGCTATTGAATCAAGCATAGGAATACCCACATTTATCTTAACATATGGTGGCGGCATATCTCTCTTAACATCCATTTTCACTATGTCAACAATACTCAAGATATTTCGTATTTTGGGCATATGAACTAATAGAAATTCACCAAACAAGGATCAATAGCATTTTCTCCCATTCATCAAAAGTATTTTTTTTCTCTACAATCATCACAGCCACATCCTAATTGATAATGTTGTACTTTCATAAAGCATGAATCATGGATGCCCAATGTCGGACTATTATAGAACTACATGGACTTAATGCCAAATGTTTCTCCTCTCTCAATCACTCACTGTGTGTGTGTGTGTGTGTGTGTGTGTGTGTGTGTGATATAATGTACTATGATGATTTTCAATATTTACAAAATATAAAGTTATCCTTAAGGACATGTATATGTACATCCTTCCATGTGAGTGTATACACATGTGCATACCTCCATACATGTCTGTGTGTGTGTGCAAGCACATGTGGGGTGCAAAATTTACAAGTAGAACATAAACTCTATAAACTTAATGATAAAGAAAGACTACACTAGAATTGGAGTAGAGAAGTGGAGGCATATATTTTTAAGCAAGTTTATCCTTGTGTGTAGATTCATGTGTAATAACATGTGGGATGGTGTTTCTAACAAACGACATTATAAAGTTAATTTTAATTACACATAAAAACATGTACTTTCGTGACTCAATAAATACTTATTTATATGTGTCCCTATTTTTGAAATCATGCATGCTCTATTTTTTACTTTCCCTTTGAGGAAAAAGACCAAAATTAAAGAAAAGAGTCACACATACACACAATGAGAGAGAGAGAGAGAGAGACGAGAGAGAGAGAGAAGAAGAAGAAGAATAATAATAATAATAATAATAATAATAAGAAAACAAGGAGAAGTAGAGAGATAACAAGAGAGAACTTTAGCCTTTAAGGCAAGTTACAATGACACCTATGTGGGCACATCTTCTATTGAAGCTTTCAATGTAAACCCTCGATTAAACCTTTCATTTTGTTCTCTATAAACTTAGCTTGTTATTTGCATGGGCGTAAAGGGAACCATCTCCATAGGTTTAGTGCAGGTATTTTGTGTATACAAATGTGGACATTATCTTCTTTGTGAATACATTTTGATCTATTGCAAAAATGAGATGTTGCTGGGTGTTTTAACACAAAAGTAACTACCATATTTCTTGATTTTTTTAACATGTGTTTTCATTTGTTTCTTTTGGATTGGTTAATACATTAGGTATGTGGTTTCTTATAGAGAAACCAAGATATTTATCCTGATGATAAATGTGTTATATAGATAGTTTGATAGGACTGTCATATCATTCTCAAAACAAGATGTAACCTTCAACTCTTATATTTACAATTTCTCTTCTCTTTCTCTTTTGAAAATAATTTTGGGTATCTTAGGCTTATTTGTATTTGAACTTTAGAGTATAATTATCCTCAAGAGAAAGACAAAATGAAAATGTGGATATCTTAATACTTAATAGTTATATGTTTGTTATGCTTTGTGGTTGAAAATTTTAATTAGTAAGAGAGATAATCTCCCCAGTTAGCATATCAATAGGTGCATTTTTTTGTATGTTTATAGAAGTGCTTAAAAGTATGTTTTTGACTAGTTTAATATGGAGTTTCTAACAAAAAAATTAAAAGCATCTTACTAAGTAAATTTACATAAATATACTTATAAATATAAGCTACTCAAGTTTAATGGATTCATTCATGAGAATGTGGCAATATAGTTGTGGTACTAGTCCCTAGACTTCCAAGAAAAATCATGGTAAGGAACTCAATGGAGATCATGCACTCTCTATATACTTACAATTTACTCATCAGATCTTTAGAGAAGAAAGATTTGGATTTAGCATTAATGGCTTAGTGTTTAGATTTTAGTGCTTAGAGTCTAGCGCTTTGTTTAGGGTTTAGATATTACTAATTAAGGTTTAGAGTTTAGGGTTTAGTTTTGTCCTATGCTTCAATGGGTAGTTCTTCACAAGGTGGATACATTATTTGATAAGGTACCATGTGAGAGAGTTCAGGGTTTTGTGTTTTGTGTTTAGGGTTGAGAGTTTCGAATTTAGGGTTTAGGGTTAGGTTTTAGGATTTACATTTCGTATTTAGGATTTAGTATTCAGATTTTAAGTTTTAGTATTTACGGTTTAAAGTTTTGCTAGTTTTAGGGTTTAGAACTCTAATGAGCTTTGATGGGTAGTGCCTCATAAAGTGGATATATTTTTTGCCAAGACAAAACATGAGAGGAAAATTCCCAAATTTGATATGTAGGACAACATCATAGCTATGAGTATCTTTAAGTTCTAGGTATGAAAGGGGGATCTATACTGCAATACCGAAGAATACATGCATTTCTCTTGAGCTTGAGTATACCAATCATTAATGTTAGAGCGGATACGTATAATACTTTTACAAATACTTATCAAAGCCTTTACTTCGTCATCCAAACAAGTACGAATATCAATATGAAATATAATATATACAAGGCATTCATGTTTGAGGAGAGTGTCAAAAGTAAAGGTCACACTCCATTGCAAAGCAAACACCAAATTACCACAATACTACAGTGTTGAGCTTTGTTGAGCTAAGTAAATGCATGTAAAAAACTTTTCCACAAATTGTTAGGTAAGGATATTATAATGTCATCCCTCATGGAATTTGATGTGTATAATAGTTCAAAGATGGAGTCCACCTATTGAGTAATGTTTTCTTAGATGATGATGGCAATCGAATGTGGAAAAATGTTTTCTCCGTGCATGTCAAGATGGATAATCTAATTCTGAATTGTTAGAATGTAAAACATACATATTATTGTACATATCAGAAGAAAATAAAGATGCAAATCTCATTATAAATTGTTGAGGGTTTAGGATTTAGTAGTCTCATTTTCTTTGATTGGCATTCCTTCATAAAGTGGATACATTATTTGTCCTAGGTAACATGTGAGAGGGTTTAGGGTTTAGGTTTTAGTGTTTCGAGGTTTAAGGTTTAGTATTTAGGATTTTGGGCTTAGTTTAGGATTTAGGAGTCTAGCATTTAGCATTTAGTATTTAGTGTTCACACAAGGAGCTTATAAAAGAATCCTACATAGGAAAACTCTTGGAATGTAAGAAACTCTCTAGTATTTCCTAGGTAGCTACATAAGTGTTTTCTACATATAGCTAGGAAATTACATTTCCCCCATCTCATAGTAGGGATCCTAGGTATCAATATATGAATCTCCCACATATAAATAGGGAGTTTTATTCCACACATCTTGAACCAAGTAGTATCTATGGGTCATACAACAAGGGAATCTAGTTCCCCATATACCATCACAAGGAATTACAAGTCACACAACTCGGGAATTCAATTCCCTATATCCCATAATAGAGAATTACAAGTAGCCATACCAAGATATACTTTGTGGAAAATGGTTACCAAACAAATTAGGGTTAAACTAATAGCCACTCAATCCCATGCTAGCTACACATTCTCAAAAATAAACCATGTTAATTTTCTCATAGATTGATGATTGGTTAGAAACTAATTTTATAGTGGGGTCTTGTTTAAATGAGTAATGTTTTTGCATGAGTCATTATAGGTACAAAAGGTCATCCATGCCGGAACGTATATTGCATAACTTCAAAAAGAATCATGGCTAGTATCATGAAAATGAAACTTGAACCCTCAATTTGTATATTGGAACAATTAGATTGAAACAATGGTAACAATCTCAAGTCATGAAGTGATCACATAAGTAACAATAATGTGTATTATTTTAAGTCAACTTGCTACTCTGTAGTGAATGAAAATTAATTTCATTTTCTACACATTTTATTGTTTTTCCATATAGGTCCTCAAAGATTTTGTAATGTATTACATAATGAATGTCAATTTGCTACTACAATACACATGTTTTCAAGTAATTTATTAAACTGGCATGACTAGTGCAATATAACTTACATCCATAATTGATACTTTGTTCACTGACTTCATACATAATTATGGTCAAAAGTTAGGATGACTTTACACCATATCACATTTATATGAGAAGATTATTAAAATAAAACTAATCTTATGTTTTTAATACGATCTTGTACAATGACTAATACTTATGCCTTAAAGCTCATAATCGGGTGGTTTTTAACATAGAACTATATGATTAAGTTTTTAGCCCTCAAACTAATTACTCTAGTTAAGAGACACATTTCACCCATTTGCAAGGGATATATGCTATGTCTCACATAAACGTAGATCACTAAGGTTTCATTTAGCTTTAGCTAGCGAGCTCCCAAAAGAAATCAAGAATCCAAATCTATATATAATCCAAAAGCCATGGACCCCTTTATAAAGCAAGGCCCCATAAGCTAGCCCTAGCACCATAACCTAATTTCCTAAGATGTCCCTAGGCCTAAAACCTATTCAGTACATCATCATGGCTAGAAGATCCATTCAATATCAACCTTAATGGCCCATTTTGTTCAAAGTTGGAACCTCATATGTCTTAATACTACAAGGGATATAAATATTAATATATAATTCCTTACGTAACATGCAATGTGATAGCACATCAAGATTTTGAGAAGTTGAGAGCATGCTTTGAAAGGAGCATTAGTCATACCATTCCTCGATAAATGGAGATATGCCACATCCTAAGGGCCACAAACCACCCCCATTAGTTGGGATGAAACTCCCTAAAACTAAGATGGATACACTAGTCTATTTTATTTATTTCATGCTCAACTAGTACGGCATTACTTCTCATCATTTCTTAAATGAAAATTTTTGGAATCCTTATTCTTACTACTCTAAACATTATTTGGTAGTTGATCAATAATTCAATTTTGACCAAGTTTTAACCTAGTTTTATACTTATAAAAACTAGGAACCAATTATAGTGTGCCATTTGTGCATCTTCTTCCATACCTTTCTAATCCATGTGCATTGCCAAAAGAGATAAAAAGAATGATGTCTTTCAACCTTGCATAAAGAATAATGTCCTACCATAATCATCAACATACTATGCCTATGAGTATGGGAAATTTTCAAATAAGTAGCTTACAAAAAAGAATATTAAACTTAAAAAAAGCTATGGTATTCCATGTTGCTAAGATTTAAACTTTTGCAATTTCTCACATAGATAAGTTTTACCTACATTGTAAATAGTATTAGTGGAGGAAAAGTAGAAAGGAACTTAATAATGATGGAGATCACACAATAGTTATCCCAAAGTGAGCCACCAAGAACACTCACAACAAGTTATGATCCAAGACTGAGGCACCAACTAAGAGCGACTGAATAATGACTTTAGTACACAATGTGGGGTTTCAATAGTAAGAGACTAAAATGGTAGAAAGAAATCAATAATATGCTAGAATCATGGATGCTTGAGTCCTATACATAGACTGGATATGCTTCAAAGACAATACAAAAGAAGACTCCTCAAGTATAAATCAAGGGATAAATAGATAACTCCCCACATGTGTGGTAGCTCACCAATGTCCATGATAGTCTAAGTAAGAGTACAAGACTCAAGAGTACAAGACTCAAGAGTACAAGATTGCAATTTATAGCATTTATAGCATTTATTGAGTATCAAGAGGAGACCCAAGAGTACAAGACTCAAGAGGATAAGGTATAACAAGAGAGTCTCCAATGAAACCACAATAGCACTTTATACAACACCATACACACACCCTCTTGATACTCAATAAATGCTATAGTAACAAGAGATTGCAATGTTAGAAAGTAGTCAAGAAGATGCTAGAACCATGGATGCTTGAGTTCTATACATAGACTAGATGTTTCTCAAAGACAACAAGACCCCTCGAGTAGGAAGCATGGGATAAGAAAATAACTCCCCATATGTGGTCGCTCATTATCAATGCCCACAATAGTCTAAGTAAGATTTTCTCAAAGCTCCAAGAAGACCATCCAATAGTTCTAGATCATGGACACTCACAATAAGCTCGGGATCCGTGTGAGTAAATGATGATTTTAGCACACACTGTGCAAGGTGTTAGACTACAACGGAATGAGGCTTGAGAGTACCAGACTCAAGAGGATGAGACGAAGGAGGACAAGACTCAAGAGATATGATATAATAAGAGGTTCATGAGAGAAACCACAATAGCAATTTATAGAGTTGCATACATACTTCTTAGGCACCCTATTGAGAATCAATAAGTTCTACAATAACAAGGGATTAAAATGGTACAAAGAGGTTAATAAGATGTTAGACCCATGGATGCTCAAGTCCTATTCTTAAACTAGATGTCCCTTCAAGAAAACACAAAGAAGACTCCTCAAGTACAAAGCAAGGGATAAATAAACAACTTCCCACATGTGGTAGCTCACCAATGTCCATGATAGTCGAAGTGAGACTTTCTCAAACCTCCAAGAAGACCGTCCAATAGTTCTAGACCATTGGTATCACTATACCACTACAGTGATCATCCTTCATCACCAATACTAGGACAATAGTATGGTAGTGTTTTCCTTTAGTGGAAATTTTTATTGTGGCATAGTGCAAAATCATAGATGTTTCTACAATAGTATGGTAGTCTTTTCCTTTGGTAGAAAGTTCTATTGTGGCATAGTGCAAAATTATAGATGTTTCTACAAAGTCCATGAACTCTTCAAGTTTGTTCATGGGTAACAAAAATTAGATTTGCCATGGATTATATGTGAATTTCTATTTACACATCTCTCTCCCCCATGAATTTGGTTGGATAATTATGTATTGATGGGTGGAGAAGGGGGCTAGGGTTTTGGTGGAGCAACTAGATCTGAGAGGCACGGGTTTAGAGTTTTGGTGGAAGCAAGGCTTTAGGATAGGGTTAGCATTTTAGGGGCTAAGGGGTTAACTTCTTACAGTTTGGTGGCATTTGGTGGCATGAGGAATAGGGGCATTAAGACTCAGGGGAATCGATCTTCTTAGGTGGGGAGTTAACTTTGATGGAGTGTGCACACACATACATCGACACATACACACGCACACATACACAGAGCAATGCCCTTTAATATCCTCTCTTTAATCCCCTCAAATATCTTGTGATGGTGTTCCAATTACTTTCTAATTCTATGGAGGCTCATGGATGACTCCTCAATCCTTCTCTTCTTTTCTCAAAAGCTATGCTACCCTTGCTACATTCAAAGGTCCTATTGTCTTATTCTGAGAGAGATAATTGGGGAGAGTGAGGGAGAGAGCTATCAATACTTCTTTTTGAAATTTAGGTTTAGGGAGCCTTGGTAAGTCCAAGGAGATTCAAATTATATGTAAGCTACTGGAGAGGTTGAACTGTATTACAAATACATAAATGGAGTGTAGTGGTTCTCAATCTAGCAAAATTTGGATAGTAGTATAAGGCCTAACATGGACGTCTAATACCATATTAGAAGTGGGTGCAACAATGAAAGTGTAGAAGATTGTTGTAATGGACTACATAATAGCATTCCTTATCATAGAATTAGCATAGCAAGTAGGCTTGCCAAATACCATGGAATCCTTTGCTTAGAAGCTATATTCAAGTGTAGAGTGATATTTATGTTACAACTTGTGATATTACACATGTGCTCCTATATGTGCATTCTCTTCATATCATAGGCAGACACTTCATTAACATTGAGTCTATTGTGCTCATATGGTGGTTTTGCATTAAATGTTGTTGGATGCAAAAATTATCTAAGAAAGTGAGATTGAAGGTGTCACTATTCCAGCCTCTTTGACCCACTCATTAATCATGAATTATATGAAACAAAAGTCATATGATATCTTTCATGTATTCACAACCATAGCTATGTCAACTACATGTGACCCATCTCTAAAGGGAATTCAAGAGATGGTTCACATTGGCCTTGCAATATTTACTTCTTTAATAGAGAAACCTACAGAGGTTTCATAATTGTCTAGACATTGTTTTCATAGAGGGGTGTGTGGTTGGCTTGTCCTACCAAGAAATCATCTAAACCTATTGACATTTGGATTTTTTGGATTCTTTGTCTTGGATGTACAACAGAGTTTACATGTAATACATGTAGAGTTTGAATCATTGAGCTTTGTCTTTATCTTGTGTAAAGATTTTCGCAAACATGGCACAAGGTTTCATGATTGATTCATGATGTATGGACATATCTTGAAGAGAAGTTGATTTCCAGCATTCTTGGGATTCATTAGAATCTCTTGCCTATTCTTTTTCTTCTCTTATGTCTCCTATTCTCTACTTCCTTCTCTCTCAAATACCTGATGGATACGACCTTTTGACTAAAACCCCTTCTACAACGTTGCACGAGCTCTTTTAAAGTATAGTCTGATGGTTTGCCCATCGTGACTCCAAGCAAATGGAGCTCCCCATACTTAAGTAACTATTTCACCTCTGTTTATATACATAGAGGGCAAGCGGAATGTTGTGGCCCCCAGAACTGTAATATTTCCAGCCATGTGAAGTCTCGGGAAAATAATAAGGTTGCAGTGAGGTTTGGGACGGGATAGTCTAAACTAATGCACTCTTCACTGAGTCCATACGAGACACAGCTTTTCGAAACCGCGTATTTCTCATAGGAACCTCCTCTTGGGAGGAGGATAAGGGATAAATATGGGAATTAATGCAAAGTTTTTTTACCTTTTCCCTCAGCCGAAGCGTGGCTGAGGGAAGGGAATGATGCTAAAATGGGATGGAGTAGTGGTGGAGGGGAGGGATCACATGCACGATCCACGTGGAGGGGGAGGACCCACCCCCCCCTCCTCCCATAAATATTCGTCTTCTAATGACGACGAGAAGGAGAGGAAGAGGGTGATATATTCAGTCTGTGAGGGAGACGACGGCAACAAATTGCTAAAGGGCGAGGAGATAAGAGGCTACGCCTTCTATGCACGTCACGGGCCGTTAGCTGCTGCAGGGCCTTGAGGCCGCTGATTGGAAGATTTCACCCCTCCTCGCTCGATATTGTTGCACACTCTCCCCTGGGCCTTCGGCCAGAGTTGCCTGACGCTGCCTGGGCCTCCGAACGGCGTTGTTCCCCCCTGTTGCAAGGATAGCCGTAGGCTAACGTACTACGCCGCCACCCAGGGGACGTCCCAGCCTACTCCCCCCCCCGTCCCGCTGAACGGGCCCTGGGCCACGATCTTAACCACCTTCCCCCTCTGACTGCCTGCATTGCACTGAACTACCATGGACCATTACGATTGTAACCACACATCACCAGCTGCGTGGGGCCCGTGAGCAAAAGAAAGGGAAGTAGAGAGTAGAGAAGAAGAAAATAGTGGTGTAAAAGAAGTAGACCGTGAGGAAAAGATAAGGAAGGGAAGTAGAGGATAAGGAAGGGAAGTAGAGAGGAGAGAAGAAGAAAATAGTGGTGTGAAAGAAGTAGACCATGAGGAAAAGATAAGAAAGGGTAGGGAAGGAGAAGAAAAAGGTAGAGGAAGTGCAAGGAAAGAGAATAATTTCCTTCTATACCTTTTACCCCAAGCCCAAAGTTCTCCCAAGGTTCATGTGGTTGCAAAACCACACTCACTCCTAAACTTTTTGCCAAGTATATACCCTATAAGGCCTTCTTAGGCTTTGTAAATCACTCCTCTCCGAAGAATCTAAGAATCTAAAGGTCCTATCATTCCTTCTCGTGATCAACCATTTTAACGACACCTTGCCTCGAAAGAGAGACGGTGGAAATCCAGAAGAAAGAGTAAAAGCTACCTTCACATTCGAACTACGATGCCGCCTAAGAAATTCCAGGGAGTAGCTGCGGGAGGTTCATCTCCCGGTATCCATGTGGATATCTCACCCCAAAACCAGGTTTTTCTTCTTGGCTTTAAATCGGTTTTAAGTCAATCATGCAAAGAGAAATTGTTAGGGATAGGATATATTTTTCCAAGTTATTTATAATGAAGGAGTTTAGTTTAGTTGAATAAATGATAATGTATAGAACATAGTTTCCTTCGAATAGCATCATGCATTATAACGAATTACGAGCAAGATTATCTACTTACTATAGTAGTATATTTCAGTTAAATCTTGAAGGTATAAAAATTGTATCTTGCACCATTAGTCCTATTCTTTTTTGCAACGAATCATCATAGATTATTAAATTCATGAAAGGTTTCTTTCGTTGCTCAAATTCCTAGGAAGTTATCATTGTTAATTGCACATCTTAGTAAGGGAAATGATTGTTAATTGGCATGAGTTTTGTCTGCAAGGAAAAAAAGAAGATTAAACTTGAATTGTACTGACTGAAAAATCAATTGTTACAAGGATAACAAAACCGTGATGAGGTGAACAATATTACCTTCCAAAAGATAACTAAACCAATCTAAACTTAGAAATACCATGTTGCAAAAATATGCCTTGGAAATGATTTAAAGACCAAAGAAACATTTATACCTTAAGCACTTGACTACTTTCCTTATTGTAGGGTCACAACTTGTGATATTACACATGTGTAGAGTGATATGTATGTCACAACTTGTGATATTACACGTGCTCCTATATGTGTGTGGAACATCACTTGATTGATTGCAAATCATGGACTCAAATTTCCAAACTGCATGAGTGAAGGCCACAAAGTTCTTTTCCAAAGCATGATCTTTGATAGGGAATATTGCATGGAGAAACAAATTCATATGAAGAAATCCGATTTTGAAAACTTAGAAGAGTCATGCATGTCAAGTGTTCAAGCCTACAAGAAGCATATGAAGAGTTTGATAAGCTGATAAGACGAAGCATTGCAAGCATTGCATCAAAGGGCATAATGATCATGATCATTGAATTGGTTATATGTATACTCACTTGGTCACAATTTATGAGATGCAAAAAGAATCCAAGGAAGAGAATGATCCATTTATTTATACAAATTCCCATCTTTACTATGCCAAATGATGATTCTACTAATCTAGTTTCTGATTTGACTAGACATAATACTGAGGGCCAAATTTGTTGACCAACAACAGTTTTGTCAATCGTCCAATGATCTTCTATTCCTTTCACGATTAAAGAAAAGTGTGATCACAAGAAAAGATCATGCAAATGTTTCAAATCAACTCTAAGCTAACTATGCAAATGGAAGAGCATGAGAACTAAAGATTATGACTTTGGAAGAGAGGAGGAGCATGTCAAGGTGGCCTACGTTGATGAATAAGAACGTAATCTCTGACGTATACGAGGGAAAATTTATGAATGATTTTTGCTTTCAATTTGGAGCCGAATGATAAATTGGTGGAAGCTTTTCCGAAGCTTTTGTAAGCTGCAACTTTTGTTGTTGCGGTGGCAAAGATCGATGGCGTTGATTATTTAAGAGGGTGGAGTATGTTGATGGTGGAGGGGGGAGACGACAAAGTGAAAGGGCGGGAAGAAATCTGTTTCAGAGGGAATGAATGAAGAAGACAAAGAGGTGGTACACAGAACGACACAAAGAAGCCGAAGGGTGGGTAAGCACGGCCGAAAGATGAATGATGAAGCTCACAAACGAATCTGGCAATGAAGAATGCAGTAGAGAATGATGGCAATGCAAAAAGGTGACGACAGTAGAAACAAGAGGAAGGTGAAAGAGGAATCAGACAGAGCGGAGCAGACAAGAAACGAGGAAGGCAATGAGATGTTTACTTCTGATCGTGATTGCTATACCGACTACCATCGAAGGAAATTCAACAGTCGACTTTTAATTTTTCGTGTGATGTTGATCTCATTGACTGACTTCAACAAATATCTGGCCAAAAAGGAGGCAACATAGATTAGGTATGAATTGACAAACTGGCCTATATGTTTAACAACTTCACAGTGTTCAGGGTGACGAGAAAGCAAGGACAAAGGAGCGAATTGCGGCATCAAAGAGCTCGAAGAAGCACATGGAAGGGGTCTCGCACTACAACAAAAAGGCCTCATAGACGCACATTTAGACGCGATTTTTTAATATAGAGAAAATCTTACAGGTGCGTCTATCCGCCCGTCTATTTGCGCGTCTACCATTTCGCGTCTATAATCACATGTATCAACGAATTTACACGCAAAAATAGACACACAATAGACGCACATATATAGACGCATATAGACACACTTTTATAAGCACTGGTAGACGCGAACGGAAAACAAAAAATCTCATTTTTAAAAAAAAGATATTTAATTTATTTTTTAAATTTGAATTATGAAGCGCATGTATAAGCGCGTGTAATCTGCACTGTAGACATGCGTATAAACACGGATTATCTGCAATTTAGACGCGCGGATAGATGCGCAAAACAGAACTGGAAAAAAAAACCAGCGAGCATGTGCTCTCTGGTTTTTTTTCCCCCCTCCCATACATCAGATTGTGCATTTGGGAAAAAGACAATGTATCTTATGGGCATGAGAATTGAAAATAAAAGTCCATGTATTGATTATAGGTCAAAAGCATTTACATGGGAAGTTTAAGTACTTGCGACCTAAAGCGTGGCCGCAAGCAGTAGGCTCAAAGATCGATCATACATATACAAGAAAAGAAGGCCTCATGAGGAGGTATGGTGCTCCTCTACAAATCTGAAGAAGAAACATCTTCGCTAGTACCACCATGGCTACTAGCATCGCTCTCCCCCTCCTCGCTATGCTCCACATCCGGGTTCGCCTACACACACAAAAGATCAAGGTTGCTTACATAGACATGGTGGAGAAAAAGTTATAATTAGCTATACTTTTAATAGGAAAGTAAGAAAAACATACCTCCTCTGGCTGTCGAATCCTCATGGCCCAGTTGTATTGGTCCTCAGTGGTGAGACCCTCCTAATAGAAGTGAAGCCATGTGGCTGCGCGGTTATGGCCTCGATGGTAACCTTCCTCTCTAGGAGTAGGTATCCTACCAACGATGGTAGTCTGCAAAACAATTATGATATATACAAACAATTATGAGTCACAATATATTAGAATAAAATATATAAAGAATTGAAAGAAATATAAATTTTAAAAAACTAGAAATCAAAATATACTTACAAACTCTGCCTCCCACGACTCTCTGCTGCCCGATCCGTAATGCGACGATCCCATGGTTTCCATTTGGATCCGTCACGCCTCTGCGTGCTGGCGACTCTTCACTTTCTCTGCTACTTTCTTCTTGGCTTTCTTCCACTATATGCGGTGGCACATAGGTGGTTGGCTATAGGCTCCACGCCCCTCCTCCTGCCTCCGCAGTGAGTCCCTGGCCCGTGTCATGAGGTGGGATCTTTTGTTGTGAAGCATATCCCTCACTTTTGTGCGTCCCCAATCATCCGAGAATCGCTGACCCTCAAGATTTGGAACCTCCTATGGACTGCCCTCAACACCTCCTACCACAAGCCGCTTTTCTGATTTTTGAAGGCAATGAAACAATCTTTATACGTCGCATGCACGACGCTCCTCATGTATGCCATTACATCCCTTCCTTCATTATCATGAACGATACCACCAGCATTTGTAACTCTATAGTACTAGCATACAACCTCCTCTACATGATCTACTGGTGAGAGTGATCGCTCGCCACCTCCTAGGCAACCCCCACACAAGCCTCGTTCTCCCCCTCGACTCTCCCTCCTCCCTCTTTGTCGACTACCCTCTGCCTTGCTGGACGCAGGAGCTTCTGCAGATGCATGTGCTTCAGCCGATGCACGTACAAGTGCTGCACGTGGAGTACCTGCATATGGAGTACCTGCATACGGAGTACTTGCATGTGGAGTTTGGGAAGTAGTGCCAGGAAAAGACATCAGAGGCGTTTCAGACATGACACTGAACACCTCGTTCGTTGTGGGAGAGCGGCCAAGGTGACTGGTCATCTCTCCCATGAAGTCTTCCCTACTAGGAAAACCTCCAAAAAATGCATTGAACCCCCTGTCAAATGAGGACAATGTATCATTCATGCGATCCAAATCCGGGTCATTGCTAGATGAACCAGGATACGATATTTGCAAAAAAAACACAGGAAAAAGACAAAATTATTTGCATACAAAAAATCATATATTACCTACATTTTCAAAGAGCCTTCTTTAGACATTGAGCATAAAACTTAAGTGCTAATGCTTCTCATAAGCAAGAAAATTGATAAACACAAACATGGGATTGGTCACATTCATCATTGCAAAAATATATTGCTTACTATCAGAACTGGGAGACCTGGCACGTGTATGCCCGCGTCTAAATTGCAGGTTAGACATGCTCTCAGACGCGCTCCCAAAGTCAACCTTCTGTCCAGCGCGTCTATATTGGCATCTAACCGCAAAAAACGCAGGAAAGGAAAGGCGCAGTTTGAAAAGAAATGATTTAAGTATGGTTTGAATTTTGACGTGTGCGTCTATTTTTGCGTGTATATGCGTGTCTATTGTTCAGATAGACGTGAGGATAGACGCGAATATAGACGCGGAAATAGATGCTAATATAGACGCATAGGTAAACGCGAATATAGACGCACATTTAGGCTTTATCATAATTTTTTGTTTTTAAGATAAGTTTTAATAATGAATTCTTATCATAAGTTTTAATGTATTTATGATGTTTTTTGTGTATTTAAAATTGAGATCTTATGTAAACATATGAATGAAAAATATTTTAATTTGATGTTGTCATGAATTAGGTTTAATCATGTCGTCATCACCTAGTGCGGTGCATGCTGATGAGTCAATGAGCACATCCTCAAGTGAGGATGAAACATTGCGTCTTCATAATCGAGATGCATGGCTACGATGAAAAATTAAATGCATGTGTGATCGTTGTCGAGGGTATATTTTTTGAGCACGTCGAATTGCAATGTCACACCTCAGCTTGTATGGAGAATGGGACTGAGAAAAATCACCGGTATTGATTGTTTTTTTTTACCACTAAGAGTGCTAGTCTATGTTATGGGGATTATATATCAACGTACATGAAACTCCCTTTTGTGGTTGAGCAGGATGCAGTGCCACATCCTCAGATGCTCCCTCCCGGGCGTCGAGAGGCTGCAAAACATTGACACGAGGAGGCAGAGTCTTCAAGAAGAGTAGAGACTGACGACCATGATAGTAGCCCTCATGAAATGCCCCATCAAGTCGTAGAGGATGAAATTTTAGACAACATGGTACACCATCTATTTTCGCAACCGGTTCAGGGAGAAGGTCACTCTACGAAGCCAGATGATCCACTATATGTAGCATCATCTACTCCGTTGTATGAAGGTTGTACGTACTCCGTTTTTCGTGCGTCCCTGGAGATAACTTGCAAACAATTTATGGATGGATTAATGTCAGTTTGGATGCGTTATTGAAGTAGGTATCTGTAACGTGTCCACTAGAATCCTCTAGGACACGTCTTAGCAGCCCATCGGAAAGGTTGTCTAGAAAACTCCACCCGACACTCCCATGGAATGTTGCGGGTTTTGCAATCTAGGACTTTCCGCGTCTGCCACGTAACGGAAGTGTCCTGGCCGTTCCCACTTAGGATCGACCGGAATTGTTTGGTCATTTACTAACAGCTACTAGCGTCAGACCTGATCGAACTACTTTACGCAGAAACGCCTGGTCTGAAGCGGATTCATGCTGCACTTGGTTCAAGGAGAATGGGAAACGAGAGGGATGCAAGGCTCGACCTCTCTACCATAAGGCATAGTCCCATTCCATTCCCCTAAAACAGCGTGAATCGGGTAATCGGTAATTCCAAGTCATCGTTCTCATTTCTTGTTTCGGTGATGTTAATCATCCCTCTGTTCGTCGAAGACTTTGAGAAAAGTTCCCGACTAACCGGGACCACCCATCCGTAGGACGGACCCATGGTCCATCCTCCGCACTTTCCTCGGTTTGTTTTAGTTATGTAATTACCTACCACATTAGTTTGACATATACAAACAGCTTCTTTGAATTAACCTTGTTATGCACCGGTTCCTTCACGTAATCTTATCACAGGACATAAAGAAAACAATGCCAAACAACTTCTTTATTATCATTTTATCCTTTTATCTTTGAAATACAAGGAGTTCCCGCCTGTAGGCGTATTCATAATCCGCCCAAAGGCTATCCAGTAATCCACCAGGGATCACTAATCCAAGTTTCCGCCCGTAGACTAGTATGCGGGCCTCGAGATCCAATCCCGAGTCACGTTAGTCTCTTGTGCAGGGCCCGGAAGGCGAGGGATTTACAGCCAGAGCCCCCCCTGGCACCCAAGCGTCCTCCTGCTCCAAGTAGAACTCAAAGGAGAGACCTCTCGCGGCGGGTTCGGTCCACGTTCCCGGCGCGGCTAACAACCCCCTTGGTTAGGGTCAGGCAGGCAGTCGGGGGTAACTGAAGCTGCCTCTCCCTTCAGGCTTCAACCTGAAGTATTTAGATATCTTTTCATCCTTTAGTTCATTGAGCAAACAATGCAAACAGTGCTTTCTAAACTGTTACAAGCACAATCAATTCCAATGGTCGTTTAGCTGGCAAACTGTTAAGGAGTGACTCCTTTTCTCCGAATGCAACCCACATTCGATCCGGAATCAATTGCAACTTGGCAAGATTCCTATCATTCTTGGGTTAGGGTCATACCCTACCAATACTTTAGGTTTTGTTGTGGTAGATTCCAGCGACCATGTCGCTTTAGTTTATTGTCTGGTCATTTGCTTCAAGGAAAATACCTAACTTTCGTTTTCCTTGGCAATTATTCCCCAAGAAAAGTGAGTAACAGGATGATTACTCATCCTCTTGTAAGTTAAATTCTTTCAATAACTTGCCAACCTCATTTCGAGAGATGACAAAACTCTCTTGTGGACAAATCTTAAGTCTATACGATGTTGCAACCTCTTTGCACATGCGTTGCATCATTCCACGGGATCATTCCACCCATTGAATGGCGTCCTCCGGCCACGGAATTACCTCTAGCCGAGTAGCAGGGTTTAGGGTATCCTCCAACCCATTCCTAATTATGTTGGCCCATGGTCCTAGAAATTTGCAACTCCGTCGGAGTCTCACCATTTGAACGAATGATCCTTAGGATAGAACCTTAGATCATTTTATGCATGAACATCCAATTGATTCGACATTTCGTGAACGTGTGTAAGATCTTTGGGTTTGCGGTTTCAGACTTGGCAACAAGTGTAAAACTAGGTCGAAATCTTATTGCACTTGGCACTTGGGATACCTATCATATCGACTGAGCCATGCCCATATGAATCCTTTGTGTTTAGGTTACTTAGACAACTCAATATTCTTATATTGCAACAAGGATGAACCTTCTAAAGGTAATAAACTACATCTAATGGAGAACAATAGTTACAACTGCACCAATACGCGTAAACATGCGATTTATTGCTTCTATGCATCACATGGTTCACGATAACCCTATCCTTCCTTGGTAAGGTAAAATGCTTGATAATCTGTACACTAACTTTCCTAGGTCCTACTAGGATTTACATCAATTAATCATGCCTACAACCTTGTAATCTACTTCCGAATCTTGTGCTTTGACGAACCATGCAACCTTTCCTAAATGCAGCTTCTGATGAATGACGTTTCCGCATGATGACTATGCAATACGCAACATTCTCCTAGCTACAATGTAGTTGACGAAGTTTATACCAAACTAAGCTAGTGTTAGTTCATTCCATTTATATGCTATTTGCAAGTCCATAAGATCATTTCCGTACTCTATTATTTCTTTTCGGATAATATCTTATGGTGTTAACCTTGCCTCATGAAATCATTACGAGGAGGATGTTGCCTAACATGCGGCACACGCTTATTCCTACCATGTCTAGGACGAAAGAGAATGCACTTATAAATTCCATTTCTTTGCCCTAAGTTTAGACTCATTACTTTGATAATGTACCAAAGAAGTTACATGCAACTAGTCTTCTAAGGTGGATAACTCGTTCAAATTTATGACATATTTCAATCTTGCCTAATGTTTCAAGGGATACTTTACCAAATGTATTTTTTTTCCAATTTCCACATCCATTAAAATTAAGCGTAAAGATGCAATCTCCCTTATGAACTAAGCGCGCCTAATCATTTCTTTATGCGAAAATAACTCGAAAGAACCTGGACTTGAGGAGTCGGGGAGATATCCACTTGTATACTCGGAGATGAACCTCCCGCAGTCGCATCTTGTGTCCTTTTTGGGGCCATCGTAGGTGTAGAGTCGGCTTCTGATTTGCCTTTGTGGTCTACGGATTTACTTGCCTCGGAATGCAACCTCCCGACCTTTGGCCTTTTCCTCGTATGCGGAAGATTCCTTTGCGGAATGGCGCTTGCCGAAAAGGGCTTTAGGAGATCTTTAGGGAAAACCCCGTGTTGGCACGGAGTTGATTCTTGGATGGCTTGCAGCTTTAAAGTCCTTTTTGCGAAAGCCTTTTTCGAAGGGTCTTGTGGGAGTCTTTACGGCTTCCACCCTCTCCTCTTCAAGTTCCGGGGTGGGGTGTGAATGGGTCTTTTGGGGAATGTGGTGGGAAGGGGGCTTAAGGAGGCCCCCCCCTTAGAAGCTTCTAAAGAAGCTTCTAAGAAGCTTCAGCTTCTACAGGCCACGGGGGGGGTCGTGCTTCAGGCGGGGGCGGCGGTCTGAGGTGGACTGGTGGTCTGGCGGCAGCGACGGCGGACTGGCGGTCTGGGCGGCAGCGTCGGCGGACTGGCGGTCTGGGCGGCAGCGTCGGCGGACTGGTGGTCTGGGCGGCAGCGTGTCGCTTCACGGTGACCTCCCCCTTCACGTCCGGCACGGCAACCTCCTTCAGCTCCTCGTCCAGCACGTCCAGCACCCCCCTTAGCACCCTCTAGCTAGGGGGTGTTTATATAGGCCTTGGGGGGGTGGGGAAGAGGGCCTCCACACACATGGAGGACTCCCCCTCATGCAACCCGACCTCACTCTTCCTTGGCCATTCCCCCCCACACTCCCTCTCCTCCAGCCATGCATCGGCTGGGGGAAGGGATAATAATTTAAAAAAAATTTGCCTTGAATTTATCCAATTGCCCTTCCCAAGCGGTTGTTTCCTCGCGGCTATACGGTCTTCAACCCGGCCTCTAATTCTCGACGTGGAGGCCTCATTTTTGAGCGTGCATGGTGTGGATTAGGTTACAATAATCACGAAGTAGGGAATACTCTTGCACAGGGTTTACACGGCGTGCGGGAAGTTAATATTTGCGGTACGGGGTACGCGGAAATATTACAGTATCAATTCAGTTTGGCTTATGAATCATAATATTAATTGTTCTATTTTGAAATCAGACAAAAATATATGACATTGGTGGTATTTTAACTCACTTTTAAAAATATATGTAGGTTATTATCACAAATGCTTCCAAAAGGAAACAAATTGCCAACTAAGAGAGAGCAAGCAAGACATTACTTGACATCTTTGGGAGGCCTCAATTATGTCAAGATCCATGCATGTGTCAATGATTGTGTCTTATTTCGTGGGATTCATGAGTTCGCACGAGAGTGTCCTATTTGTGGCGAATCAAGATACGAAGTGGAGATGAAGTCAATGGATGTGCCTCGTAAGGTTTTGCGACATTTTCCGATTGTTCCATGTATAAAACTTATGTTCAAGTGTAAGTCTATTGGAAAGCTCATGTCATAGCATGCTATTCATTATTCAAGTGGTGGAAAATGGAGGATCCCTGCAGACACAACAGCATGGCAACATATAGATAATTTGTGGCCCGTTTTCAAAGAAGAGCCAAGAAATTTGAGATTTGGTTTAGGTATGGATGGAATCAATCCATTTGGCATCAAAAGCACATCATAGAGTGTATGGCTAGTGGTATTGGTGAACTATAATATTCCTCCATCCATGGCAATTAAAAAGGGATATGTAATGTTGTCCCTTCTGATTCCTGGAAAGCATAAGGTCAAAAACATGGACATTTACCTAGAGCCTTTGATTGAAGAGTTAGAAATGTTATGGGAAGGTATTGAGGTGCAAGATACAAGTGCATCTACATTCTCTAGAGATTTCACATTCAAGACCATGTTATTGTGGACCATGCACGACTTTCCAGGATACGGAGAGTGTTCAAAAACATGTATATAACTCAATATTTGAAATTCAAGACTTGAATCAATTGCATTTTATTAATTTACTTGTTTTTTCAGGTTTAACCACGTCAGGATATCATTCATGTCCTATTTGCGGTCCCTCTCTAGTTTCCTCTAGGACGGCACGTTTAAAAAAGGTTATCTACGACAATCATCATCAATTTCTTCCTATTGACCATCCCAAATATGTTCTCCCTACTAATGGAATGACTCCACAATCTCTAACCATTCGAGATTGGAAGGAGAGATGGATTAATGCCGACAGCCACCCTCCACTCGGCATGAGTCGGTAAGAAGTGCATTTCTCTCGATTGACTTTAAAGTATTTAGCATGATGAATTGTTTACAAAATATATTGTTTGTTTGTTAGGATCTCTATATTTTCTCACCTTCCGTACTAGACTGAACTCAAGATCAATCACCTGTTGGACCCCATGCACATATTAAAAAATATTGTATCTACATTATGGGATCACTTGATAGGGGCTCGTGATTCAGTTAATGTAAGGGAGGATTTACGTAACATTGGTCGCATGAGACGAGCCTGGCCACGCATTAGACCTAGAGGAAAGATTGAACTATCCCATGCACCTTGGATGTTGTCAAAGAACGAGGAAAAAATAGTGAAGGAACAAATATATAGCTCTCGAACACCCACAGGATGTATGAGATGTCTCAAGGGAGCCTTCATAAAGAAAAAGAAAAGAGGTGTGGAGCAACTATCTATATTGAAGTCCCACGATTGGCACAAAATGATTCAACTAAGGGTATCTCTAACCATGAATATAGTAATTAGTGGAGTAACTATGTGTAAACTTTGGGGTATGATGACTTTTTCCTCAACTAATCATTTGATCTATGAATATTATTTACATTTAGTTCGTACTTCCTACTAGCATATCCCATTGTGTATCCAAAGATGTACATGATATCATTTACAAGATGGGAGAGCTTGTGAGGTGTGTATACATTGTATTTTTTCATTATATATCTTTGAATTTCTACACAAAAATAAACAATTCTCAAATACATCTTGACAGATACGTCAGCTCAAAGGAAACTGATCCAAACACATTGCAAGATGCTTGAGTATTATCTGTTGAGGTGGTTTGTTTGGTGGAGGAATTTTTTTCTCGATCCATTTTGACTACTCAATTACATTTACTCATACATTTGATTGATGAGATCGCACTTTGTGGGGCAGTTCATGTAAGGTGGATGTTTTTTCTTGAGCGCTTCATGAAAACCTTGAAAGATTTTGTGAGGTAAAAAGCACGGCCTGAGGGAAGCTTGGCTGAGGGTTGGTTAGTGCAATCATCCCTTGTTTATATCTCTGAATATCTTCCTGAAGTGGATCCCTCTCAACCACGACTATGGAAAGATGATGAAGACTTCAGGATGACCTCTATAGTACCTCAAGGAAAAGGAATGAGTAAAGTGCTAACAAAAGAAGAACTTCGTAAGTTAAATAGTTTTTGTGTGCTCATAGTGATGTAATGAGCAAATGGGTGACACTATATAATGAAGCAAGGGCAAGAAGAAAAAGCGAAAGACAAGAATTTTGCACTAGATATGGACGTAATGTCTCATTTCCAGATCATCTAAATGCGCTCCCACGTCATATTGATATAGATTGGTTACATGAGGAAATGGAGAGAATGGAAAAAGAGGAGGAAATTAATATATCTCAAGAAGAGTGGGAATACGCACGAGGTTGCTTATCAAAGGTGAGACATACTATCAATTAATTTGTTTCTATAAGTTTTATTTTATATAAATAATTGACATGTTTGAGCTTTTATAATTTACCACTAGTGCACATTATTCAATGGACTTTGGTGTGAGGGTAAACATCTTCAAACTCAATGTATAGATGAAAAGAGAAATACCCAAGATTGTGGTGTCCTTGCTCACTTCGAGGATGCCAATGGTACCATGGAAGGTTATTGTGGCTTGATCCAAGATATTCTAATGCTTGACTTCAGACGATTCTTTATATATGTACTCGATGTGAAGTGGTTTAAAGAAGTGGTAATAAATGGTGAGCATTGCACAATCAGACATCATCCAAGTGGTTTTGTAATCATTGACTCTACAAAATTTCACCAAAACAAGAATGACACATTAGTACTACCTCAACAATGCGAGCAAGTATATATGCAAAGGCTAAATTTTTTATATGTATACATGTGATACATATACACAATATAATAAGTACTTAAGTTTTTTGCTTTTGTTTTTCAAATACAGGTTGTGTATCATCCAATGGTAAACAATAACCGATGGTGGTATGTCATACCTATATCTAATCGTTCAAAACCAATATATGGTAATATTACCGACATGGAGATAGCAGATGACAATCCAATAATTAATGATGATGTGCATGATGACACCATAATGGATGATATGTGTGATATAGTACAAGATGAACCTCGTGAGGATGTTCAAGGAAATGCAGAAGAAGACAATAATGTGATTGTCGATGATATTGATGAAGTTATTGAGCAATATAGCAACACATCTGATAGTGGGATAGACTTATTTGTTTCGTTACCTCTTGGTAACATAGACCTAGAAGTAGATAGTTTAGCAAGGGCTGATCTCATTGAAGATGAGATGGATCATTCACTGTAACATACTTAATTTGCTTAATGATTCAATGTGTATTCCTTTCATGCGCACACGTGCATACTCAAGAATCAATAGTCAAGTTTAAATCTAAATTGAATTTTCCATAATAAAACGGAAGTATTTTTTATCATCTTGAAGTACGTAGAGAAATTATGAGATACATATTGCAATGCTTGCTACTAATTGTAAGGTTTCTGTCGCTTGCCGCTAATTACTTATATTAGGCTTGTCAATTGGAGGAACTGCCATTTATTAGAGAGCAATGAAAAAGTAATTATTAACTCTATTTTTTTAATTCAATGATTCAATGTGTATTCTTAATTCTATGGTTTTTATCATGCGCACACGTGCATGCTCAAGAATCAATTTCAGGTGGTTAAATAATTATTAACTTTGGTTTTCTAATTATGTGAATTGCAATTTTAGGTGGTTAAATAATTGTGTGTTTGTTGGCGCATCTATATTGGCATCTATTTGCGCAGATATATAGACACAAAATTCGCGTCTATTTACACGCATGTTTATACGCACTTATAGACGCGCTCGACTTAGCGCGTCTAACATGCGCGCCTATGCCTCATTTCTGTTGTAGTGTCACAATCAAGGCCATTGTAATGGCAAAGAAGAAGTCTCAGTGGACGAAGTCACAGAAGAGAGCATTGACGAGGGAGGAGGGTGATGGAGCACGAGGACGAGATGAAGATGACGTTGAAGCTACGGAGATCCGATTCTATGTGATGCTACTGCGACGAAGGAGTGCCGAGAGCAGAAGCTAGAGAAGGCCGACGGAATTAGTAAGATGACAGCAATATTGGTCAATGAAGGACCAAGTTGTGTGTCTGCTAATGGTCGTTGCTATGCCTTTGGTGTGAGCTGATATTACTATTTATAGCCATGGTGTACTTTAGTATAAATTTTCTCATCCACAACCATGAAAATGGTATAGCCTCCGATAAATGGTGCCCTTCCACTCGTTGCGGATTTGGTCAGAGTGATAAATTCCACAATGTGTTACCTTGAATGTAACAACACTTGAACCAATAGTCCTGTGGATGAAGAGAAATGAGGAAAAGAGATCAGTGCTTACATGCACAGCTATCCAAGAATGGAGACCACGGCCATGATCAATGGTCATGAAGTAATTGTTTTGCTCATTAAGACATCAACAGTTTTGTCAAAAAGTCACCTGGCTATTCTATAAAAGCTCAAGCGAGACATCACTTACCTATTCAGATCTTCATGGCCACAAGGATTGACAACAAGAATAAGGCATCAAAAAGTTCATTTCATTCACCAAAGCATGCTTCAATCAAAGCATATCAATTTGTTCCCACATACTCATCGCATGTCAACTTACAATTGTGTAAACCTCTATCCATACTTTCTCTATAAAACCTCTTCTCTTCTTCATTTTGTGAGGGGATCTCTTACCTCAAATGATTATTTCTTTGTATCTTGTTCCCAAATACAAAGCAAGTTTGTAACGTATCCTTGAACACTAATGTATTTGAATCTTCTACTCCATCTAAATGCCTTAAAATTGAGTTTTCTTTATCATCCTTTCCTTCCATCTTGCTAAGCGTCCCTACAGCGAGCGACGTCACGAAATCCAAGCACGAATTTTGTGTGACACCTGGTGATCCGGACGTGAAAGCGTCACTTCTGATTGTTGAGATGGGAGACTCTTCGAATACAACACCCAATTTATCATCAAGTGCTTCTTCCTTTTCGACTCATGAGATGAAGAATTTATTGCAAACTCTTTCTTCGGCCATTATAATGCTGAATCAGTAGATGTAGTTATCTATGCTACAGCAGCAATAGCTACGCCAACAATAATCGGATCAACAACGAATGCTACATCAAGAACAAGAGCATACACATGGAGCAACCAAAGCAATTGAGGCCGTGGTAAGTGAACACAAATTATTTGATGGACAGAATGTTTCAGCTTATCTTAAAACATTTGAAAGCCAGATGTGCTTCTTTGGAGTTCCTACCAACTTGAGCAACTATTTCTTATGACTTGTATGCCTCCTTTGCGGGTTAGAGTGATTAATTTATTTGTGCAAGATTAAAATTGGAATTTCTTCAAGAAGGCACTCAAAGATGAATATTTCGTAGAGGATTATGGTATTACTACTTGGAAGACATTCAAAGAGTTGGTCTATCAGCCCAACAAAGAACTTGTTGCTTCCGAGTTATTGTGCGAATTTGAAGATCGTTACAACCAGTTGGATGCACTTGAGCAAAGAGCCCTAAACTCGGAGAAGGTGGATTTATTCTTGCAGGTGTCTGCTCCTGCACTACAAGACGAGTTGGGAGAGCTTCTTGAAAACCGTATGCAGTCTATGGGATTGAAGATGGATTGGCAAGATGTTGTTGATGCGGTTTCCACATTGGCAAAGAGGTGGAGATGGAAGGCTCGCTTACAAAACGGTATGCAAACACCTCTAATGATGTCTTCTCCGACCTCCACTTTTCCTACTTCTCCTTCCACTTCTTCTCCTACCTCTCATCCCATGCCTATGCCTACTTCTATGCCTATGCCTATGCCTATTCCTATGGCAATTGTTAGACCATTTGCTAAACCAACTGTCGAAGACATGGTGGAAGAAATTTCAAAGAACTTGACAGATCTGCAAATAAAAAATGGCCAGAAGAGATCTACAACCACTTAACCCAGTCCCAAATTCTATTCCATCCTCTTCTGCTCCTATGAATTCTTCCAGAAACGATCGTGTTCGCTGTTGCATATGGTGAGATAATCTAGACCATGAGCGTAAGGATTGTCAAGACTATGAAGAGGCGAAAAGACTGAAGTTGGTGGTTTGGTAGGACAGGATGATATGTCTTGGAGATACAGAGAAACCACTTAAAATAAATTTTGACAAAGGAGGTATGAAGAAATTATTGAAGGAATCTCTCTTACATTCTTCTTATGTGAAGCAAGAGGCTGCAAGAGAAGCTGCTGCTTATGGTCTTCAACTGGAGCAATTACCGAAAGATAAGTCTCCTTTATGGTCATATGCACTACATGCAGAAAAGAAAGGTAAAGCTTCATCATCTAAACTTTCATTCATAGGAGATGCCATTAGAAAAGGGACTAGATGGAATGATCACATAGATGTCTTCTCTATCTATGCTTATATTGCAAAATCTCAAGAATTTGAAGCACTTGTTGAAGAAAAACGCAAAAGAGATAATGATCAATCTGATGGATAAAAAAGGGCAACTAGGAGAACTGAACAGGTTCTTCAACCTTCTTCTTCAAGACCGGAGCAAAGTATGGCCGATGTACAGAAACCAAAAGTACAAGAAGATCAAAAGGCCCCGAAGACAAAGGATTCGAAGCCAAAGGAGCAACCTGGACTCAAGCTACTATCCAACATTGAGACATCCACAGACTTGAAAAATGTACTTGAGGATGGAATTCTTAATTGCAAAATTAAGTTTACACTTGGAGAAGTTTTGTGGATTTCAAAAAGGGAGTTTCATGATGTTATTATTGACATCATAAAAAAAGCACCAAATTATTGAAGAGCCAACACAAGATAGGATCCATCGAGAGGCTTTAGCTATTGTCGAGGCTATTATCTATGGATTACAGATTGAGGAGGTTGATTGTGAAGAAGAGACCACTGAGGAGCCTACAAATGGAGCTCTATGTATCAAGTCTAAAAAGTCTCTCCATCCTTTACTGCAGCTCGTACAGTATTAGGAGAGCGATGATGCGCCTAGATTGATGCCTCGTAGCCATTTTCTCGAAGTCACTAGGGGCTCGTGCGACTACAGAAACTGTCATCAAGCTTGGTGAGATTGAGACTCCTTGTGTTGCTCTTTTGGATCATGGTTCCGAGATTAATGTAATTGTGTGAGGTTTATATGAAACTGGTAGATGGCCAGTTGATGTTGATCATGGTTGGTGCATGCGTGCGGCCAACAACCCTGTAGGAGAGTTGTATGCTACTTGTCCAAATCTAAAGATTGCTATTGGAGATGTGGGTGAGTCTTATCATTTCTTTGTTCAAAACTATTGTTTCTATCCTATTATTTTGGGGCAGTCATTTATTGTTGAGTCTTGGATGGAGACTAAGGTTTTGGATGATGGGTCTACGTATGCACGGATCCGAAGCAACAAGGATAGGAAGAGAGCTATCTAGTTCATGACTATTTGCATCAATCATCAGAGGAATAAAGATTCTTTGAGGGATTCCCCTCTTCTAGCAGGAGAATTGGATTTTTGCTCTGTACCACTGTCTTGCCAAACAATTGTGGTACAAGTCAAAGAAAGCTATCACCTCTTGGTAGTGGTAGTTTTTTCTCATGTGTTTATGGCGTATCCATTGAAAGTACTTCGTGTTTTCAGCATATTTCTGATATGCCTAGAGCTGCCAGGAAGTATGTAAAAAGAAAAGAAAAAGAATTGATGATTGTAGGTGTTTTGCAGGAAGAAGACCGGATAGATGGTCTCTATGATGGTCTTTCATGCTCAGATACCATGGAAGAACTTTTGGTATTACTACATGCTAACAATCAAGAGTTGACATATGTCTTATAGGTTCATTCTCTGGCGATGTATTGAGAGATTGTTGATTTCATGCTTCAAAAGAATTTGGGTGTTGAGGATTCTTAGCAAAAAGTATTCCTTGCTGACATATTTCAGCAAAAAGATTTGGGTGTTGCTGTTTATACACAGCAAAATTTGTGTTTATCAGGGTATTTTCATCGAGGGGTGAAATCTACAGGTTGTAGCAATGAAGCTAGAGTTCAGACAAAATATAAGACTGTTCACAAAAAAGTTAGACCAGTTATAGGACCGCTACCTTTGGACAATGATGAGATGATTAGGAGAGCTGCTATGCAACCTCCTTTGCAAGATCCTACTGGTATCGCAAACATAAGTTTTCAGCCGAGACATTGAAAGAGATGAAGAATTGGACTGAAGATTTTCTATTTCCTAAAGAGGTAAGATGTTTTGAAGAGATGTTATGCAGACATGAAAAAGATTTTGCTTTCTTTCCATATGAGATTGAATGCGTTGATCCTAGGGTTGTGACACCTATGGTTATTTTAACCATTCTGCATGTCCCTTGGAATCTACGGCCTATGAGTGTGCTGAGGGCTCACTTTCCCAACTTGGTAGAGCTTTTGAATGAGTGGATCATGATAGGAATTTTAAATCATCTTCAGCTCCATATTCCAACACATGGTTCACAATTCCTAACAAGAATGGGACAGCCAGATTCATATAGGACTTATAGCTAGTAAACAAGGTCACTACTCAAAATGTTGGTGCTGGACCTATTGTGGATGTATTCGCTGAAGCTTTTGCTGGACGTTGTCGGAGTGCATAGGGTTGAAGGTCACCACAGGGGTTTGGCAAGAAAACTGGACAAGATAGATGGAGATATGTCTTCATGAGATGGGGGTTCAAGAGCTTAGACTCCGGAGATGATAGAGATAAGAGAAGGGTTGAAGATAGATTCAGGGAAAGGAGTAGAGGGAAGAGAAGGGGTTGGAAGAAATGGAAGACGTTGAAGAATACTCCCAAGAAAAAATTAGAAAATATAGAAGAATACTAACAAAGATGAACCAAAGATTTTGCCTAAGATGAATTCAATTTTGATTCCCAGAACTCATTTTTCTAGGACTCGTTTGAGATCGGTTGTAGATTCTATGTGAGACTGCAATTTGTAGCCTAGCTACTTGCCTTTCTTCTTTTCTTTGGTTTTCTTTGTTTATGGCACATCTTCCATCTCTTGATCTAGGGTTATATTTTCAGCAAGCTTTGGTTGTTCATGTGTTCTTTTAGTTACCCGTTTCGGAGGGCCAGAAGAGGAAGGCCCTGGTTCCTCTTCTCTTCTTCTCTTTTCTTTATGATTGACGTCAGCCAAATGTGCACTGACTTGCGTTAGGCGAATCTTCTTTGGCTACTTTACCAGGTTCCATTTGATCTAGTGTATGCATCCATAATTTAGATTGCACATTAGCTTTACATGCTTCAATTTTCACCCCATAGGTAGCTGCATCAATTGCTGCGTGGGCATTCTTTACAACTAAATGTTCTAATCTTCTCTTCGTTCCACTATTGCCAAAATTTTGCTCTAGTGGAAGACCAGTTTCAGCTGCATGAATTTTTTTGTCTTTCCCAAAGACAAGCTTCTGTGCTTCAGCCTCAGAGAAGGCAGAACACTCCTTCTTGTCATGTTGTTGGCTGTCACACAAAATACAGCGCCTCTTAAATCCTTCTCTCATGGGTCTTTGAGTTGATGATCGATCGAGTTCTTCAATTTTGGCATCCACCTTCTCCATCTTGGAACTAGTTTCTATAAGATTCAGATGAAGGTCATGCATGCTTTTAATGACTTCATCCATGATATCATTTTATTATAAGGAACAGAAGAATAAAGAGTTAGTTGATTAGTCAAAGGAATAGGGGATTTGGAAGGGGGAATAAGCTCCATCAATGGAGTTGCTGAAATTGAAGTAGAGCCCAATCTTAGTTGCATCTACTCTCTTCGAGCAATCATGTTAACTACATCAGTAACATCTGTCCATGCAATCTTGACTCCTAATTTGGAGGTAGCATCTTCTAGGCGATCAGCAAGCTTCTCTTGTAGAATGGGATCTACAGCCTTAAGGAATAGTTCAATCTTCTGGCCTTCCATACTTTGTTGGTCTTCAGCATCAAGTTGTCCAAATTTACTTTCAAAGTCATGGTATAAAGCTGTTGCAGCTAAACCTTTGTTGGGTTTCTCAATTACAACATTATCAATTAGGATGTGGCTATAATGATTGTAGAGCACAAAAATACTTTTGATGAATGGGAGAAAAGGCTATTGATCCTTGTTTGGTGAATTTCTATTAGTTCATATGCCCAAAATAGGAAATATCTTGAGTACTGTTGACATAGTGAAAATGAATGTTAAGAGAGATATGCCACCACCATATGTTAAGATAAATGTGGGTATTCCTATGCTTGATTCAATAGCATAATACAAGCTAGAGTAGATATCCTTCCCAAACAGCCGCTAGAATGCTCGTGGCAAACCCAATATAAACTGAAACCACAAAGATTCTTCATTTTTAGTTTGAATGAAAGATTCATATAAAGTAGCCTTTTAGAGTTTCAAAAAATGGAAAACCTGATAAGTTGAAGGGAGTACATGTGCCATTGCAAGATGATGAAACATTGTATCTAGGAACCAGTCGCTATGCATAGAGATGACTACATCACCAACAATGATTGTTCCTTGAAGAGTGTATGGGTTGTACAACCCTTTTCCAATTGTGTAGTGAATGTCTACAAGAAAGATTGTTAGATCATGTTGATTAAAGCAATACATTGCATTTTGATTAGTGATAAAGTATGATGATCTTTAAGTAATAACTATTTTCAATTTACCTATAACCATGTAGGTAATAAATTGAGTCTTATTTTGGTCCCAAACCAACATTTTGTCACAAATAACCACTTCTTTAGCATACTTGTAGTGAAAAAGTTGATCATTATCTATCAATAACATATAAAGCAATTGGAGGTTGTGATGCATCAATGTACTCTCCTATGGGTGTAGAGATGGTTTTCACAGACGATACAGGCCGCACTAATGTTGTAAGCTAACATCACATTCTCTAATCGGAATACTTTATTCAATAATACTGCGCTAGATTTGAATGCTCAAAATAATTGCAATACGTTAGAATGTTTGTGTATGATGAGTTCAGATTCTTTGCATTCTGACAGCACTACAACAGAAACGAGGCATAGACGCGCACGTTAGATGCGCAAAGTCGGGCGCGTCTATCAGAGCATCTATAAATGCATGTAAACGTGCGTGTAAATAGATGTGAATTTTGTGTATCAAACGCACAATTACTTAACCACCTAAAATTAGCAATTCATATAATTGAAAAACCAAAGTTAATAATTATTTAACCACCTGAAATTGATTCTTGAGCATGCACATGTGCGCATGATAAAAACCATAGAATTAAGAATACACATTGAATCATTGAATTAAAAAAATAGAGTTAATAATTACTTTTTCATTGCTCTCTAATGAATGGCAGTTCCTCCAGTTGACAAGCCTGATATAAGTAATTAGCGGCAAGCGACAGAAACCTTACAATTAGTAGCAAGAATTGCAATATGTATCTCGTAATTTCTCTATGTACTTGAAGATGATAAAAGATACTTCCTTTTTATTATGGAAAATTCAATGCTTGCTTTAAAATTGACTATTGATTCTTGAATATGCACGTGTGCGCATGATAAAAAGCATAGAATTAGGAATACACATATATTGAATCAATAAGCAAATTAAGTATGTTACAGTGAATGATCCATCTCATCTTCAATGAGATCAACCCTTGCTAAACTATCTACTTCTAGGTCTATGTTACCAAGAGGTAACGAAACAAAAATAAGTCTATCCCACTATCAGATGTGTTGCTATATTGCTCAATAACTTCATCAATATCATCGACAATCACATTATTGTCTTGTTTTGCGTTTCCTTGAACATCATCGCAAGGTTCATCTTGTACTATCATCACGCATATCATCCATTATGGTGTCATCATGCACATCATCATTATTTGTTGGATTGTCATCTCCATGTCGGTAATATTACCATATATTGGTTTTGAACAATTAGATATAGGGATGACATACCACCATCGGTTATTGTTTACCATTGGATGATACACAACCTGTATTTGAAAAACAAAAGCAAAAAACTTAAGTACTTATTATATTGTGTATATGTATCACATGTATACATATAAAAAAATTAGCCTTTGCATATTACCTGCTCGCATTGTTGAGGTAGTACTAATGTGTCATTCTTTTTTTGGTGAAATTTCGTAGAGTCAATGATTACAAAACCACTTGGATGACGTCTGATTGTGCAATGCTCACCATTTGTTACCACTTCTTTAAACCACTTCACATCGAGTACATATATAAAGAATCGTCTGAAGTCAAGCTTCAGAATATCTTGGATCAAGCCACAATAACCTTCCATGGTACCATTGGCAGCCTCGAAGTGAGCAAGGACACCACAATCTTGGGTATTTCTCTTTTCATCTATACGTTGAGTTCGAAGATGTTTACCCTCACACCAAAGTGCATTGAATAATGTGCACTAGTAGTAAAAGATAAAAGATCAAACATGTCAATTATTTATATAAAATAAAACTTATAGAAACAAATTAATTGATAGTATGTCTCACCTTTGATAAGCAACCTTCTGCGTATTCCCACTCTTCTTGAGATATATTAATTTCCTCCTCTTTTTCCATTCTCTCCATTTCCTCATGTAACCAATCTATGTCAATATGACGTGGGAGTGCATTTAGAAGATCTAGAAATGAGACATTACATCCATATCTAGTGCAAAATTCTTGTCTTTGGATTTTTCTTAGTTACTCCACACCTCTTTTCTTTTTCTTTATGAAGGCTCCCTTGAGACATCTCATACATCTTGTGGGTGTTCGAAAGCTATATATTTGTTCCTTCACTATTTTTTCCTCATTCTTTGACAATATCCAAGGTGCATGGGGTAGCTCAATCTTTCCTCTGGGTCCAATTCATGGCCATGCTCGTCTCATGCGACCAATGTTATGTAAATCCTCCCTTACATTAACTGAATCACGAGCCCCTATCAAGTGATCCCATAATGTAGATACAACATTTTTTAATATGTGCATAGGGTCCAACATGTGATTGATCTTGAGTTTAGTCCAGTACGGAAGACGAAAGAATATAGAGAACCTAACAAACAAACAATATATTATGTAAACATTTCATCATGCTAAATACTTTAAAGTCAATCGAGAGAAATGCACTTCTTACCGACTCATGCCATGTGAAGGGTGGCTGTCGGCATTAATCCATCTCTCTTTCCAATCTCAAATGGTTAGAGATTGTGGAGTCACTCCATTAGTAGGGAGAACATATTTGGGATGGTCATGACAACATCAAAATATTTGTCATTCATATATTTACATAAGATCTTAATTTTAAATACACAAAAATCATCATACATACAATAAAACTTATGATAAGAATTTACTATCAAAACTTATCTTAAAAACAAAAAATTATGATAAATCCCAAATGCGCGTCTATATCTGCGTTTAACTACACGTCTATATTTGCGTCTATCTGAACAATAGATGCACATATACACGCGAAAATAGACGCACACGTCAAAATTCAAACCATATTTAAATCATTTCTTTTCAAACTGCACCTTTCTGTTCCTGCGTTTTTTGTGGTTCTAAAGCTTGAGTTTAGCCGACATGCAGTCTCTTCATGCCTCACCTAGTCTCCTCATGCCTCACCTCCTCATGACTCACCTCTTCTTTCATTTCAAACACACAAGAAGGGAAAAAGGAAAGCCAAGGAGAGGAAGAAAGAGAGAACAAGAAGAAGCAGCAAGCAAGCAAACAAGCATCAAGGGAGGGTAACTTACCAAGGAGAGGAAGAAGGAGAAGGAGAAGCACCACCACCCCCGCCACACCAAACACCCAAGGTGAGTCTCTCTCTCTCTCTCTCTCTCTCTCTCTCTCTCTCTCTCTCTTTGTTTCTCTCTTCCTCTCTCTGCTCTGTCTGTGTATTGCTCATTTGTGATTCCATTATAATGTATTGCATTATGTAAATCGTCAATGGCTGTCGTTGGCCTAAAATCGGTCGACCCAGCGCGTCTGCTAGCGTGTCTACATCTCAGTCTAGATGCGGACATAGACGTGCAAAAATTGTCTCCTCTCAGTGCGTCTGAGAGCACGTCTTACAGCGCATGTGTTGGCGTGTGTGCTCTGCAATGCACACGCGATGATACACACGCTGCACAGAAGTTTGACCTACAGTCTACACGCGATTTTAGATGCACATTGACCTAGGATGCGCATCTGGCAGCGCATCTATGCTGCACATTAGATGCGCAAATAGACACGCTGGACAGAAGATGGACAGTAATGTTATATCAAAGGCTTAAAAACTGCAATGTTATACTTTTATACACATTAAAAACTGCAAGGTCCTATTGTGTGACATCACCTAGAGCAGAATCTTGTTACGTGGTATTGATTAACTCCTAAATAGAAGTCTAGTTAGATCTAAAACTGACAAATTAGGAAATGGTATACTTTTATACACATTTATACAAACATTACATTCTTTACATAAAGTCAGATTGAAACTTGTGTGTTCTACATGTGGATCTCGTGAATTAGAGCCCTCACCTAGGCATATAGGCCTCAATGTGCCCTCTAATCTATGGATAGTCACCTCCATCCCTCATCCATGAGTTGCTTGTACTGCACAATATCCTCCTATATTTTTTGTAAGCAAATAAATTTATCTTTTTTCTGTGTTTTCTTTGCAAATGTCGTATCATGGTTCATCTAGCAATGACCCAGATGTGGATCGCATGAACGATACATTGGCCTCCTTTGGAAGGGGGGTCAATGCATTTTTTGGAGGTTTTCCTAGTAGGGAAGACTTCATGGGAGAGATGACCAGACACCTTGGCCACTCTCCCACAGCGGACGAGGTATTCAGTGTCATGTCTGGGACGTCTCTACCGTCTTTGTCTGGCACTACTTCCCAAACTCCACATGCAGGTACTCCACATACAGGTATACTACCATCATTGATAGGACACCTACCCCTAGAGAGGTAGGTTACCATCGAGGCCATAACCACGCAGCAACATGCCTTCACTTTTAACAATACCAAGTGCATGTCTTAATGAACTAAAGCGAGCTTCACTAAGAGCTTTTGTGAAGATGTCTGCAACCATTTGATCACTAAGACAATGCTCCACCATAATGGAACCTTTCTTGACTTCATGTCGAACATAATGATAATGAATAGCAATATGCTTTGATTTACTATGTTGTATATAGTCTTTGGTAAGACTAATAGCACTTTGGTTATCGCATTGAAGAGGTGTACTAGATGATGAAGGATGTCCCAAATTTGCAAGTAGTTGTCGAAGCCAAACTAGCTCGCGAGGTGCTAATGGTGCAGCAACATATTCGGCCTCAGTTGTAGAAACCGCAACACATCATTGTTTCTTACTGGACCAAGAATCCAAACATCCATTTACAAAGAAACAATTCCCACTTGTAGATCGCATGGATAAGTGTGAACTTGCCCAATCAGCATCTGCATATCCAATAAGGTGAAGAAAAGTTGAAGAAGATAAAGAAGAATCCTCTCGACGACGATAAATAAGACCAAATTCCTTAGTACCCTTGAGGTACTTAAGAATACGTTTTGCAGCACTCCAATGAATAGTGGAAGGGGAAGAAAGATACTGTCCCAAAAAATTAGCTGCAAATAAAATATCTGGTCTTGTGTTTAAACCAATAAATTGAAGACAACCAACAAGATTAGCAAAAGGTTGATGAATGGTTGATTCTTCATTGTGTGTTATAGATGTACCCTTGGTAGAGCTTGAAAGAATACGAGTGTTGGCAAAGTGCGCATTTGTCAACCCAAAATACTTAACAATATCATTACTAAACTTTGTCTAGCGAAGAAGAAGAATGCCTTGTTGTCGGTGTCGTTGAACTTGAATACCCAAACAAGAATGTATCTCACCAAGATCCGCCATTTCAAATGCAATCGATAAAAGCTTCTTCATAACATCCAAGAAAGCAATATTATTTGACACGAGAATAGTATTATCAACATATAGAGCAAGAATAATAAAATATTTTTCCTCCCTTTCGATTTAAAGATTTGGGTTAGCAAAACATGCAACAAAACCTTTAGATGTGAGGAACTGATCAATCTTAATATACCCAGCATGAGAGGCTTGCTTCAATCCATATAATGCACGATGAAGCTGGCATACAAGATGCTCCTTTCCTGCAATCATAAAACCTTCAGGTTGCTCCATATAGATTCCTTCTTCAAGATCTCCATTGAGAAAAGCCGTTTTAACATCCATTTGGTGAATTTCTAGATCAAATAGTGTTGCAAAAGCCAAAATCATACGAACAGTTGTGGAGTGCACAACGGGAGAAAATGTTTCTTGATAATCTACTCCTGTAATCTGTGAGTAACCTTTTGCAACAAGTCATGCTTTGAACTTATCAAACGAGCCATCAGCTTTGGTCTTGGTTTTATAAACCCATTTACATTTGATAGGAACACGATTTGGGGGGAGTTTAGTAAGAATCCATGTACCTTTGGAGATTAAAGAATCGTACTTAGCTTGCATAGCTTCTTGCCATTGATCCCTTTGAGACGAATTGATAGCTTCCATATACGATATTGGATCCTCTTGGACAGACATAGCATCATCAAAGACATCATATTCAATAGAATAGAATCCATGCTCTATCTCAATAGGAAGATTGACATAGATCTCCAAATTTTCATCAATCTTCTTTGGAGGTGAAGGAGGTTTATGATCATCAGAATTAGTAGAATCACAAAGCAAGTAAGGAAATGCACTGAGCCAAGATTGTGTATCATCTGAAACATCTGACGACCATGTGCCACCCATAGTCTTCTCATCAAATATAGCATCACGACTAATGATAACCTTTTGAGTAGAAGGATCATAAAATTTGTAACCTTTGGAATGATCTAAATAACCAAGAAAAATAACCTTCAAACCTGGAGGATCCAACTTATGTCGAGTGTCCTTGGGCACATCAATATAAGCAATGCAACCAAATGTGCGAAAGTGAGAGACTGAAGGTGTCTTCCCTATCCAGATTGTTATAGGAATTTTACCAACAGGTGCAGTAGTTGGAAGATGATTTTGAATAAAAAGGGCTGTTAGAAGTGCTTCAGTCCAAAACTTTTGAGACAAACCAGAGTGTATAAGCATGCAACATATAGCATTAAGAATAGTGCGATTTTTGCGCTTAGCAACACCATTTTGCTGAGGAGAATAAGGAACTATAAACTCATGATGAATGCCTTGATCCTTACAGAAGTCATCAAATAGATTGGATACATATTCGCCGCCATTGTCACTGCGAAGCATCTTTATAGAAAATCCAGTTTGAATCTCCACACTTATCTTGTATTGTTTAAATATAGATAAAGCCTCAAACTTATGTCGAAGAAGATAGACATGTGTGTACCGTGAGAAATCATCAATGAAAGTTATAAAATATTGATATTGAGACTTTGAGGTAGGAAAAGGACCGCAAATATCGGTATGAACCAAATCCAAGAGAGCACAGGAATGTGATGAAGTAGAAGTGTGGAAAGGCAAATGATGGTGTTTTCCAAGTGTACAGTACTCATATATTCCCATATGTGGATGAGATTTAAGTTCCATACCTTACACAAGACCATGACGATGAAGATCAAGAATTTTGGCAAAATCAGAGTGTGCAAATCGTTGATGCCATAATTTGCAATCTGCATCTCCAGGGGCAGTAACAACATTTGCAATGGTATCGTTCAATGATAGCTCAAATAGATTACCATGTTAAGGAGCCACTGGTATAGTATGCCCGTCTTTCTCTATACGACATTGATTATGATCAAAGCCAACAAACAAACCAAGATCAACTAGACGAGCAACATAAAGAAGATTTCTTTGCAAATCTGGAACATGAAGAACTCCTCTTAATATTCTAGTGGATAAAATAGTCCCCAGATATAAATCACCCACTCCTTTGACTTGACAAGTCATATCATCCACAAGGTAAACAAACTTCTTGACAAGAAGATAATGATAATTGTGAAGCCATTATGATTGGTATGTCATGTTTCCAGTGGCACCTGAATCAACGATGAATAGAGAACCATCATGAACATGAAGTACCTTTTCTAGAGAGATATCATGATGGACGAAATTGAGCTCTTGATGAGTATGATCATCATCAGTTGTAGTTTCTTGAACAATATAAGCTCGAGAATGTTCTTCATCATATCTACGTTTATAACAACGACGAGATGGATGATCTGTATGTGCACAATAATCACAAGGAAAACTTTTGGACGAGCAAGGTTGCTTTGTAAAAACTCCATGCTCCTCATCATATTGACATGCCTAGCAATCAGAAGCCACATGGCATTTCTTATCACAATAAGAACAATGTTTGTTAGGATAAGCAAGATGAGAAGATTTACTACCTTGATTAGGGCGTCCACCCTGCTGAAAACGTGAAGCGGGACGCTTGCGAGCAACAAAAGCAGCATCAAAATCCCTTTATTCACGAGTGACTAAAACAGCATCAGATTTTTCCAAATGATGCTCATGACGTTGAGAATATTCAATAAGAGATATACATACTTTGTCAAATTGGATATCATCCTTGTTAGACAAAATAGTGATGATATTGTCATATAAAGGATCTTTGATGGTATGAAGAAGTTGAGTAACAATCTGATTTTTAGCAATAGGAGCGCCGGTAGCACCAAGCTGATTGATAATCTCTTTAAAAGCCTCGATATGAGAGTGCATAGAAGTACCAACCTTATATTGAAGATTCTTCAAACAACTTTGGAGATATAAAATTTCGATGACCGATTTCTTCTCAAACGTTGAGATAAGATACTCCCAAATAGCATGAGACGTTTCCAGATGAAAGACATCCAACATAAGTGAGTCAGGAAGTGCAGACAATATATAATGAGGAGCCGCTTTGTCACAACGAATCCAATCAGTATGATCAATTTTCCATTGTTCAAATAATGGACCATCAGTAATCACAAAATTATTATTCATCACATCAATAGGTTGAACTAGGCAAGACAGGTCACCCAAAACAATATCAAATAATTTGTCACCTTCAAGAATTAGCATCATCTTTGCTTTCCACCCAGGAAAGCCTTGTCCTTGGAAGAAGGGAACCGAACATTGGCCAGACGGATATCCGTTAACAATTATGCAATTGGCCATGCTTGTATGTCGAGAAAAAACAAATAAGATGAGATCGCAGAATCTGCAAACCATGATCAAGACGAGCGTAGTTGAGACGCATGACAATCAAAATAGGGATATACACATAAGAACGACGAAAAGTATTCAGTGACTAAAAAGAAAGCCCGAAATAGAGAGGCGTAACGTGCAAGACGAGATGATGCATATAAGAAAAATGCTATTTCGGTCGAGCAAAGAACGTGAACGATAATAAAACATTGCTAAAAATAGCAAGATGTTTGCTTGTCGTAATCAACATCATTAACGAAGATGAATGATTAAAAAACTGTAATTGGGGATTAACGAACTGTAATTAGAATTACAGTTTTAAATAAAGAATCGCAGATTCAAGCAGAATTGTTGTCTTTAATCCTGAACTGTCATAACTTTTGATCCAGAACTCCGATTGACAAGCGGTTTTGACAGGATTCAAGAGCACCACGAGAGCTATGACCTAGACAAAATTAACTAATACTTCTAATTTGAACAAAATTAACTAATACTTCTAATTTGAACAAGTTCATGTATCAAATCATCACTTGTGCAAAGAATTCAATCAAGTATAAACAATGAAACAACTTATCTTCCTTGTTGTTGCTACGCATCCATAGCTCTGATACCATGTTAAGAGAGAGAGAGAGAGTACGAGAGAGATACACAAGACATGCTCCCAAATAATGATTCATATTGATGTAGAGTTAGTATATATAGGTGAGACCCAAGTCAAGTGAGAGATGATATATACAGTTGTAACACTACGAGCAACCTCCATACCACTCGAGTGTTGCCATCCAAAATATCGATTCTGACACTAGTACTACTTCCATGAATCGAAGTACGCAACTCGCTAGGGGTGGTCTATCCAACTTGGACAGTGTCTCACCTTACTGTACTCTTGAAGGTTATCTTAAAGCCTATCCAAATTCAAATCTAGCTTGTTATTTCTAATCACAAGATTGTGTTCATATTGCTAGAAAAAAGAAAAGTAAATGCATTTTGATACACATGCTTTTGTGCAACTATTATACAAATATACAGATATACATCCCGTTCAATATAGTCAAGATAGCTCATGGTGTCTTGGAGGAGCAATTCATGACAGTCATTTTTAGAGCTCCAAAATATGTTATATCATGTGGAAAAACTAACAAAAGTAGATTGATCTATTAATCATGCTCCTCCACAACGATGAAACACACAATGTTAGAGAAACTTCTCATGGTGGTTCATCAGCAATTCTCATAGTCAACAAGTAGTTGACTCTTACTAAGAATACCTCAAGTTGTCTCCTTTTTTCTCAGCATATCATCTTATAGATCTCATTGCCTATACTACCTATTCTAATGTCTTACTACACACAATTATTAGCTCCACAACCTCTGAGTAAAACAATGATCTCAAAATATTGGTTTGTAGGTTTTACTTCGGGTGCAATTTTTGGGCTATCTGTCGTTCCATTTACATGTATCGAGGCTGGTATACTCGCACCTGTTTGTGCAATAGCAATTGTTGGGGCCACAGCAATTGTTGGTGTAGCTGCAAGGTGTAGTGCTGATGCAATCGCAAGTAAAGCTAGAACTTCTTGCTTCCCAGGTTGGGCTAGGCCCATACATAGTATCTATGTTTGAAACTTACTAGCAATTACATGATAATGTCAAGCACTATACTATTAATCTTGGTTGTGTTTGTGTGCCTGAATGTAATGTTGTGTAAAATACTTCCATTAATTAAATCTATTAGAATCTATATTATCAAAATTTGATATCCAGCTACTTTGTATGAGATTATGCCATTGCATACAGGAAATTCTGTGCTTACCACATCTACAGGGTATCACAAAAAGATGCATGACCTCTCGATTGGAGATCAGGTTATCCTAAAAGCACTTCATGTATAGTATATATAGTTTATACAATACCTCATTCATGATAGTTCCTAATTGTTGTGGACCTAAAGTAGTAGTATACTTTCTAAAACCACCATATACTCATCAATTCAGGGTGCTACTACTTGTCAGGTTGCAGTGTGGAATAACAATCGCAAAGAGCTTGAGTTTAGTCATGTATATGGATTTGGACATGTTGATGCAAAAATATCCTCAAGATTCTTGTATTTCAAGCTCTCATATGATCAAGATATCTTTGCTAACAAAAGAGTCATGGATTTGGAGCTCAGCCGCCTACACTTTGCCATAGTTTTAGGTCAGGATATTATATATAAATATAACCAAAATCGCATCTACACTATGTATACATCTAAAATGTCAAACTAATTATCTATCCAATCTACTATTGATAGATAATGATCAACTTTTTCACTACAAGTATGCTAAAGAAGTGGTTATTTGTGACAAAATGCTGGTTTGGGACCAAAATAAGACTCAATTTATTACCTACATGGTTATAGGTAAATTGAAAATAGTTATTACTTAAAGATCATCATACTTTATCACTAATCAAAATGCAATGTATTGCTTTAATCAACATGATCTAACAATCTTTCTTGTAGACATTCACTACACAATTGGAAAAGGGTTGTACAACCCATACACTCTTCAAGGAACAATCATTGTTGGTGATGTAGTCATCTCTATGCATAGCGACTGGTTCCTAGATACAATGTTTCATCATCTTGCAATGGCACATCTACTCCCTTCAACTTATCAGGTTTTCCATTTTTTGAAACTCTAAAAGGCTACTTTATATGAATCTTTCGTTCAAACTAAAAATGAATAATCTTTGTGGTTTCAGTTTATATTGGGTTTGCCACGAGCATTCTATCGGCTGTTTGGGAAGGATATCTACTCTAGCTTGTATTATGCTATTGAATCAAGCATAGGAATACCCACATTTATCTTAACATATGGTGGTGGCATATCTCTCTTAACATCCATTTTCACTATGTCAACAATACCCATGATATTTCCTATTTTGGGCATATGAACTAATAGAAATTCACCAAACAAGGATCAATAGCCTTTTCTCCCATTCATCAAAAGTATTTTTGTGCTCTACAATCATTACAGCCACATCCTAATTGATAATGTGGTAGCTCACCAATGTCCATGATAGTTGAAGTGAGACTTTCTCAAAGCTCCAAGAAGACCGTCCAATAGTTCTAGACCATTGGTATCACTATACCACTACAATGATCATCCTTCATCACCAATGCTAGGACAATAGTATGGTAGTCTTTTCCTTTAGTGGAAATTTTTATTGTGGCATAGTGCAAAATCATAGATGTTTCTACAATAGTATGGTAGTCTTTTCCTTTAGTAGAAAGTTTTATTGTGGCATAGTGCAAAATTATAGATGTTTCTACAAAGTTCATGAACTCTTCAAGTTTGTTCATGGGTAACAAAAATTAGATTTGCCATGGATTATATGTGAATTTCTATTTACACATCTCTCTCCCCCATGAATTTGGTTGGATAATTATGTATTAGAAGAGGAAAAAACATTTGGATTGATGGACAAGGGGGCTAGGGTTTTGGTGGAGCAACTAGATCTGAGAGGCATGGGTTTAGAGTTTTGGTGGAAGCAAGGCTTTAGGATAGGGTTAGCATTTTAGGGGCTAAGGGGTTAACTTCTTACAGTTTGGTGGCATTTGGTGGCATGAGGAATAGGGGCATTAAGACTCAGGGGAATCGATCTTCTTGGGTGGGGAGTTAAGTTTGATGGAGTGTGCACACACATACATCAACACATACACACACACACATACACAGAGCAATGCCCTTTAATATCCTCTCTTTAATCCCCTCAAATATCTTGTGATGGTGTTCCAATTACTTTCTACTTCTATGGAGGCTCATGGATGACTCCTCAATCCTTCTCTTCTTTTCTCAAAAGCTATGCTACCCTTACTACATTCAAAGGTCCTATTGTCTTATTCTGAGAGAGATAATTGGGGAGAGCGAGGGAGAGAGCTATCAATACTTCTTTTTGAAATTTAGGTTTAGGGAGCCTTGGTAAGTCCAAGGAGATTCAAATTATATGTAAGCTACTAGAGAGATTGAACTGTATTACAAATACATAAATGGAGTGTAGTGGTTCTCAATTTAGCAAAATTTGGATAGTAGTATAAGGCCTAACATGGACGTCTAATACCATATTAGAAGTGGGGGCAACAATGAAAGTGTAGAAGATTGTTGTAATGGACTACATAATAGCATTCCTTATCATAGCATTAGCATAGCAAGCAGGCTTGCCAAATACCATGGAATCCTTTGCTTAGAAGCTATATTCAAGTGTAGAGTGATATGCATGTTACAACTTGTGATATTACACATGTGCTCCTATATGTGCATTCTCTTCATATCATAGGCAGACACTTCATTAACATTGAGTCCGTTGTGCTCATATGGTGGTTTTGCATTAAATGTTGTTGAATGCAAAAATTATCTAAGAAAGTGAGATTGAAGGTGTCACTATTCCAGCCTCTTTGACCCACTCATCAATCATGAATTATATGAAACAAAAGTCATATGATATCTTTCATGTATTCACAACCATAGCTATGTCAACTACATGTGACCCATCTCTAAAGGGAATTCAAGAGATGGTTCACATTGGCCTTGCAATATTTACTTCTTTAATAGAGAAACCTACAGAGGTTTCACAATTGTCTAGACATTGTTTTCATAGAGGGGTGTGTGGTTGGCTTGTCCTACCAAGAAATCATCTAAACCTATTGACATTTGGATTTTTTGGATTCTTTGTCTTGGATGTACAATAGAGTTTACATGTAATACATGTAGATCTTGAATCATTGAGCTTTGTCTTTATCTTGTGTAAAGATTTTGGCAAACTTGGCACAAGGTTTCATGATTGATTCATGATGTATGGACATATCTTGAAGAGAAGTTGATTTCCAGCATTCTTGGGATTCATTAGAATCTCTTGCATATTCTTTTTCTTCTCTTATGTCTCCTATTCTCTACTTCTTTCTCTCTCAAATACCTGATGGATACGACCTTTTGACTAAAACACCTTCTACAATGTTGCATGAGCTCTTTTAAAGTATAGTCTGATGGTTTGCCCATCGTGACTCCAAGCAAATGGAGCTTCCCATACTTAGGTAACTATTTCACCTCTGTTTATATACATAGAGGGCAAGTGGAATGTTGTGGCCCCCACAACTATAATATTTCCGGCCATGTGAAGTCTCAGGAAAATAATAAGATTGCAGTGAGGTTTGGGACGGGATAGTCTAAACTAATACACTCTTCACTGAGTCCATACGAGACACAGCTTTTCGAAACCGCGTATTTCTCATAGGAACCTCCTCTTGGGAGGAGGATAAGGGATAAATTTGGGAATTAATGCAATTTTTTTTTACCTTTTCCCTCAGCCAAAGTGTGGCTAAGGGTAGGGAATGATGCTAAAATGGGATGGAGTAGTGGCGGAGGGGAGGGATCACATGCAGGATCCACGTGGAGGGGGAGGCCCTACCCCCCCTCCTCCCATAAATATTCATCTTCTAATGACGACGAGAAGGAGAGGAAGAGGGTGATATATTCAGTCTGTGAGGGAGACGATGACGACAAATTGCTGAAGGGCGAGGAGATAAGAGGCTACGCCTTCTATGCACATCACGGGCCGTTAGCTGCTCCAGGGCCTTGAGGCCGCTGATTGGAACCTTTCACCCCTCCTCGCTCGATAGCGTTGCACACTCTCCCCTGGGCCTTCAGCCAGAGTTGCCGGACGTTTCCTGGGCCTCCGAACGGCATTGTTCCCTCCCCTGTTGCAAGGATAGCCATAGGCTCACATACCATGCCACCACCCAGGGGACGTCCCAGCCTACTTTCTCCCCCCCTCCCCCCGTCCCGCTGAACGGGCCCTGGGCCACGATCTTAACCACCTTCCCCCTCTGACTGCCTGCCATGCACTGAACTGCCGTGGACCACTAGGATTGTAACCACACATCACCAGCTGCATGGGGCCCGTGAGGAAAAGGAAGGGAAATAGAGGATAAGGAAGGGAAGTAGAGAGTAGAGAAGAAGAAAATAGTGGTGTGAAAGAAGTAGACCGTGAGGAAAAGATAAGGAAGGGAAGTAGAGAGGAGAGAAGAAGAAAATAGTGGTCTGAAAGAAGTAGACCGTGAGGAAAAGATAAGGAAGGGTAGGGAAGGAGAAGAAAAAGGTAGAGGAAGTGCAAGGAAAGAGAATAATTTCCTTCTATACCTTTTACCCCAAGCCCAAAGTTCTCCAAAGGTTCATGTGGTTGCAAAACCACACTCACTCCTAAACTTTTTGCCAAGTATATACCCTATAAGGCCTTCTTAGGCTTTGTAAATCACTCCTCTCTAAAGAATCTAAGAATCTAAAGGTCCTATCATTCATTCTCATGATCAACCATTTTAACGACACCTTGCCTCGAAAGAGAGATGGTGGAAATCTAGAAGAAAGAGTAAAAGCTACCTTCACATTCGAACTATGATGCCGCCTAAGAAAGTCCAGGGAGCAGCTGCGGGAGGTTCATCTCCCGGTATCCATGTGGATATCTCACCCCAAAACTAAGTTTTTCTTCTTGGCTTTAAATCGGTTTTAAGTCAATCATGCAAAGAGAAATTGTTAGGGATAGGATATATTTTTCCAAGTTATTTATAATGAAGGAGTTTAGTTTAATTGAATAAATGATAATGTATAGAACATAGTTTCTTCGAATAGCATCATGCATTATAATGAATTACAAGCAAGATTATCTACTTACTATAGTAGTATATTTCAGTTAAATCTTGAAGGTATAAAAATTGTATCTTGCACCATTAGTCCTATTCTTTTTTGCAACGAGTCATCGTAGATGATTAAATTCATGAAAGGTTTCTTTCGTTGCTCAAATTACTAGGAAGTTATCATTGTTAATTGCACATCTTAGTAAGGGAAATGATTGTTAATTGGCATGAGTTTTGTCTGCAAGGAAAAAAAGAAGATTAAACTTGAATTGTACCGACTGAAAAATCAATTGTCACAAGGATAACAAAACCGTGATGAGGTGATCAATATTACCTTCCAAAAAATAACTAAACCAATCTAAACTTAGAAATACCATGCTGCAAAAAAAGAGCCTTGGAAATGATTTAAAGACCAAAGAAACATTTATACCTTAAGCACTTGACTACTTTCCTTATTGTAGGGTCAATAAATTCGTAAAGATAAAGAACTAGGGTATGTCCCTGAGATTCTTAAAAAGAGACCCTAGGTCCGACATATGTCAGCTTAAAGGATCTAAAACGAATTATTCCTTCGCAGGACTTGCGCAGCAAGTACGAAGTCATTTAATCTTGTGATTGATTCACAAGGAGAAAGGGTAAATACCCTCAACAAGGATGGTAGATCCTTACGCAAGTTATCTTGCAAAAAAACGTATTTTTGGATATCCTTCTAAATAAGAAAAGTTATAAACCGAAAACCAAAGTATCTAATGAACTTTAGGGTTAACCTAGTTGGGTTAATAAGGTATGCCCTAACCCGGATTATAAAGGATCTCGCCAAATTACAAGACACCTTGGGAACAAGTTCTAATACACTCAAAAGGAAAGAATATTTCCTTAGCAGTTTGCCAAACAACACGGTCGATTAATGGAAATGTTTGTGCTTGCTAGAGATTTTAGAGCACTGTTTGAATTATGAATTACAAATTAAATGAATATCTATACTTCAGGTTAAAGGCCTGAAGGGAGAGGCAGTTTCAGTTATCCCCGACTGCCTGCCTAACCCTAACCAAGGGGGTTGTGACCGCGCTGGGAACGTGGACCGAACCCGCCGCGAGAGGTCTCTCCGTTGAGCTCTACTTGGAGCAGGAGGACGCTTGGGTGCCAGGGGGGCTTTGGCTATAAATCCCTCGCCTTCCGGGTCCTGCACAAGAGCCTAACGTGACTTGGGATTGGATCTCGAGGCCCGCATACTAGTCTACGGGCAGAAGCTTGAAATAGTAAGCACTGTGGATTACTGAATAGCCTTCGGGCAGATTATGGACAAGCCTACGGGTGGAACTCCTTGTATTTCAATGATAAAAATGATGATATGTGAATAAAGAACTTGTTTGATATTGTTTTTCTATGTCATGTGATAAGATTACGTGAAGGAACCAGTGTTTAACGGATTAATTAAAGAAGCTGGTTGTTACATGTCAAACTAATGTGTTAGATAATTAAATAACTAAAACAAACCGAGGAAAGTGCGGAGGATGGGCCATAGGTCCGTCTTGCGGTTGGGTGGTCTCGGTTAGCTGGGAACTTTTCTCAAAGAACAACAGGATGATCGTCAAAGAAAACGAATAACAAAAGCGATGACCTAGAGTTAGGTCTTAATCGATTTACGTTGTTTTAGGGGAACGGAATGGGACTATGCCTTATGGCAGAGAGGTTGAGCTTTGCATCCCTCTTGTTTCCCATTCTCCTTGAACCAAGTGCAGCGTGAATCCGCTTCGGACCTGGCGTTTCTGCGTAAAGTAGTTTGCTTGGGTCTGACACTAGTTGCTATTAGTTAATGACCAGTCAGGAAAACCCTAATTCCGATCGATCCTAAGTGGGAATGGCCAGGATACTTCCGCTACGTGGCAGATGCAGAAAGATCTAGATCGCAAATCCCGTAACATTCCATGGGAGTGCCGGGCGGAGCCTTTTAGACATCCCTTCCGATGGACTGCTAAGATGTGTCCAGGATGATACGAAGAGGGATCTGTTACAACAACTCTCCTATATTCGAGGGAGGATTGGCCCCAAGATGTGTCGTCTTGATTTGTAAGGCATAATGAAATATAGTTCGCTCTTTGTATATTTTCTTATCTAGGAGATTTATTATTTTCTCACACAACCTTTCTTGAAGATAGCCACTCTAACTTATGACAAAAGAACCTCTTTCACTCAACATAGATCAATAATTTGGCAGACAAGTACCATGCATCTAAAAGATTTTCGTTGATACCATGCTTCATCCATATGCAATGTCATGTCCTAGTGTGCTCAAAGATTTTTGACCAATTGTTAGCCATGTGTTTTGCATAGACATTCTTCTCATGCTTTCCCCTAGCATATTGTAGAATAATTGAGGAGACAGAACTGCGCTAACCCGTGCTTCTGCTCCTTTAGATATTGAACATAACCTAAATGATGCATTTCTGTGCATAGTCATCTATTTTTCATGAAATAAAACTTGGCATTTCAACCTCAAGGCCCATTGATTCATTATGTCGCGTTCTTTATGTTATATGATATTTTTCCATAGAACCACCCCCTAAATGGGCACTTTAATATGCAATGCATGTAGGCTGAGACTAAACCTCATGCCCCATAGCCCAGCATACATCTAAGTGTATTTTACTAGTTTTTTCTATTTTTATAGATTTAAAAATCATTTTTTTATTTTTGTGCTATTTTTCTCAATTATTTCTACTATAAATACTCATTATTTTGTACTTTTTTATTACACACAAACAAATACTAACAATGGCAATCATCATATACTATTTCATCCACATATAATATTTATTTCCACTATTTTTTAAAATTATTATCAAAACTACTTACTTTTGCGTGTTTTTCAATTTTGGATAATTACTTTCTCATTAATGTGATATCAGATTGTGCATTTTCTTTATGACCGCATTTAAACACGTCAGATGCTATGCTGATATCAAATTTCATGCCATAGGCACATCATTTCCATGATTGAACATAAAAATGAACCAACTTTTCATGAAAAACAAGACTTATTGAGATTTCTAGTCTTTTATATTTTTATAGTTGCATATATAGACAATAAATTGGTCTAAATTTAGTGTCTACTCAGTGTTGGTCATCACATCTTAGCATTAGTCTCATCTCATCTTCATCTACCGGTCTGCCATCTCTCATCTCAACCTTCTCTTGATGATTCCCACAAGAATAACCCACAGGAGAAGAGACAGAGAGGAGAGAGAAAGTGTAGAAATGGGTATTTTTTATCAAGCCACCATTTGTGGACCCGGATGCAAGGATGGAGAGTGAAAAAATGAGGAAGAATCATGCTGCCATCGGTTGGAATGGGTATTTTGATGCTCCATATCTCTCTCACCCCCCTTCTTCCCCTTCACATCAATCCACCTCCCCCCCCCACTTACTCCAAACCCCTTTCCCATTTGGCCATTTCTATGCTTTCCGCTACGAGGGCACCAAAACTTCCACATTTGGCATCTGAATTGTGATTTGAAAACTTTTGAATGTTTTTCTTAGACTCCTGCATTGCTTGGCACTTGTCGTTGTTGGTTTCGCTACTCCAAAAATTTTATAAAAATTCAAATCCACGGCGGTGTTGTGATGCTGCATGTCTACCACTGTAAACATGAGGGTAGAATTTTGTGCCAAGATTTTGGACTCTTAAGTCAGTGTCGTTATCAGTTTATTTTTCGTTGCGTGTTTCTTCTGTGTTTGCATTTGCATGACGCACAAGCACATGTAGTTAGGCTAGGCACAAATTCCTCAATGCATTCATATTTTTTGTGTGGAACATCGCTTGATTGATTGCAAATCATGGACTCAAATTTGCAAACTGCATGAGTGAAGGCCACAAAGTTCTTTTCCAAAGCATGATCTTTGATAGGGAATATTGCATGGAGAAACAAATTCATATGAAGAAATCCGATTTTGAAAACTTAGAACAGTCATGCATGTCAAGTGTTCAAGCCTACAAGAAGCATATGAAGAGTTTGATAAGCTGACAAGACGAAGCATTGCAAGCATTGCATCAAAGGGCATAATGATCATGATCATTGAATTGGTTATATGTATACTCACTTGGTCACAATTTATGAGATGCAAAAAGAATCCAAGGAAGAGAATGATCCATTTAATTTATACAAATTCCCATCTTGACTATGCCAAATGATGATTCTACTCATCTAGTTTCTGATTTGACTAGACATAATACTGAGGGCCAAATTTGTTGACCAACAACAGTTTTGTCAATTGTCCAATGATCCTCTATTCCTTTCACGATTAAAGAAAAGTGTGATCAGAAGAAAAGATCATGCGAATGTTTCAAATCAACTCTAAGCTAACTATGCAAATGGAAGAGCACGAGAACTAAAGATTATGACTTTGGAAGAGAGGAGGAGCATGTCAAGGTGGCCTACATTGATGAATAAGAACGTAATCTCTGACGTATATGAGGGAAAATTTATGAAAGCTTTTTGCTTTCAATTTGGAGCCGAATGATAAATTGGTGGAAGCTTTTCCGAAGCTTTTGTAAGCTGCAGCTTTTGTTGTTGCGGTGGCAAAGATCGATGGTGCTGATTATTTAAGAGGGTGGAGTATGTTGATGGTGGAGGGGGAAGACGACGAAGTGAAAGGGCGGGAATAAAGCTATTGCAGAGGGAATGAATGAAGAAGACAAAGAGGTGGTACGCAGAACGACACAAAGAAGCCGAAGGGTGGGTAAGCACGGTCGAAAGATGAATGATGAAGCTCACAAATGAATCTGACAATGAAGAATGCAGTAGGGAAGGATGGCAATGCAAAAAGGTGACGACGATACAAACAAGAGGAAGGTGAAAGAGGAATCGGACAGAGCAGAGCAGAAAAAAAACGAGGAAGGCAATGCGATGTTTACTTCTGATCCTGATTGCTATACCCACTACCATCGAAGGAAATTAGTTTAACAGCTTCACATTGTTCAGGGTGACGAGAAAGCGGTGACAAAGGAGCGAATCGCGGCATCAAAGAGCTCGGAGAAGCACACGGAAGGGGTCTCGCACTACAACAAAAAGGCCTCATAGACGCACATTTAGACACGATTTTTGAATATAGAGAAAATCTTACGGGTGCGTCTATCCGCCCGTCTATTTGCGCGTCTACCATTTCGCGTCTATAATCACATGTATCAATGAATTTACACGCAAAAATAGACGTGCAATAGATGTACATATATACACGCATATAGACACGCTGGTATACGCGCTTTTACAAGCACTGGTAGATGCGAATGGAAAACAAAAAATCTCATATTTAAAAAATATATATTTAATTTTCTTTTTAAATTTGAATTATGAAGTGCATGTATAAGCGCGTGTAATCTGCACTATAGACGTGCGTATAAACACGGATTATCTGCAATTTAGATGCGCGGATAGATGCGCAAAACAGAACTGGACAAAAAAAACCAGCAAGCATGTGCTCTCTGGTTTTTTTCCCCCCTCCCATATATCAGATTGTGCATTTGGGAAAAAGACAATGTATCTTATGGGCAGAAGAATTGACAATAAAAGTCCATGTATTCATTATAGGTCAAAAGCATTTACATGGGAAGTTTAAGTGCTTGCGACCTAAAGCGTGGCGGCAAGCAGTAGGCTCAAAGATGGATCATACATATACAAGAAAAGAAGGCCTCATGAGGAGGTATGGTGCTCCTCTACGAATCTGAAGAAGAAACATCTTCGCTAGTACCACCATGGCTACTAGCGTCGCTATCCCCCTCCTCGCTATGCTCCACATCCGGGTTCGCCTACACACACAAAAGATCAAGGTTGCTTACATAGACATGGTGGAGAAAAAGTTATAATTAGCTATACTTTTAATAGGAAAGTAAGAAAAACATACCTCCTCTGGCTGTCGAATCCTCATGGCCCGGTTGTATTGGTCCTCAATGGTGAGACCCTTCTCATAGAAGTGAAGCCATGTGGCTGCGTAGTTATGGCCTCGATGGTAACCTTCCTCTCTAGGAGTAGGTATCCTACCAATGATGGTAGTCTGCAAAACAATTATGATATATACAAACAATTATGAGTCACAATATATTAGAATAAAATATATAAAGAATTGAAAGAAATATAAATTTTAAAAAACTAGAAATCAAAATATACTTACAAACTCTGCCTCCCACGACTCTCTGCCGCCCGATCCGTAATGCGACGATCCCATGGTTTCCATTTGGATCCGTCACGCCTCTGTGTGCTGGCGACTCTTCACTTTCTCTGCTACTTTCTTCTTGGATTTCTTCCACTATATGCGGTGGCACATAGGTGGTTGGGTATAGGCTCCACGCCCCTCCTCTTGCCTCCGCAGTGAGTCCCTGGCCCATATCATAAGGTGGGATCTTTTGTTGTGAAGCATATCCCTCACTTTTGTGCGTCCCCAATCATCCGAGAATCGTTGACCCTCAAGATTTGGGTACCTCCTATGGACTGCCCTCAACACCTCCTGCCACAAGCCACTTTTCTGATTTTTGAAGGCAATGAAACAATCTTTATACATCGCATGCACGACGCTCCTCATGTACGCCATTACATCCCTTCCTTCATAATCATGAGCAATACCACCAGCATTTGTAACTCTATAGTACTAGCATACAACCTCCTCTACGTGATCTATTGGTGAGGGTGATCGCTCGCCACCTCCTAGGCAACCCCCACACAAGCCTCGTCCTCCCCCTCGACTCTCCCTCCTCCCTCTCTGTCGACTACCCTCTGCCTTGCTGGACGCAGGAGCTTCTGTAAATGCTGTGCTTCAGCCGATGCACGTACAAGTGCTGCACGTGGAGTACCTGCATATGGAGTACTTGCATGTGGAGTTTTGGAAGTAGTGCCAGGCAAAGACATCAGAGGCGTTCCAGACATGACACTGAACACCTCGTCTGCTATGGGAGAGCAGCAAGGTGTTTGGTCATCTCTCCCATGACGTCTTCCCTACTAGGAAAACCTCCAAAAAATGCATTGAACCCCCTGTCAAACAAGGACAACGTATCATTCATGCGATCCAAATCCGGGTCATTGCTAGATGAACCAGGATACGATATCTGCAAAAAAAACACGGGAAAAAGACAAATTTATTTGCATACAAAAATCATATATTACCTACATTTTCAAAGAGATTTTTTTAGACATTGAGCATAAAACTTAAGTGCTAATGCTTCTCATAAACAAGAAAATTGATAAACACAAACATGGGATTGGCCACATTCATCATTGCAAAAATAAATTGTTTACTATCAGAACTGGGAGACCTGGCACGTGTATGCCCGCGTCTAAATTGCAGGTTAGACGCCCCCTCAGACGCGCTCCCAAAGTCAACCTTCTGTCCAACGCATCTATATTGGCATCTAAGATGCAGCACAGATGCACTGTTAGACGCACATTCCAGGTGAATGCTCTGCACACGCGTATATCATCGCGTGTAGACTGCAGAGCACACACACCAGCACACGCGCTCTAAGACGCGCCCTCAGATGCTATGAGAGAAAACATTTTTCGCGTCTATATTTGCGTCTATACTGAAATGTATACGCGCTATCAGACGCGCTCGGTCGCCTGATTTCAGCCCAACGACCGCCATTGATGATTTACAAAATGCAATAAATAATGGAATCACAAATCCTAAATACACAGACAGAGCAGAGAGAGAAAGAGAGAAACAAAGAGAGAGAGAGAGAGAGAGACACAGAGAGAGAGAGAGAGAGAGAGAGAGAGAGAGAGAGAGACTCACCTTGGGTGTTTGGTGTGGTGGGTGGTAGCGCTTCTTCCTTCTCCTTCTTCCTCTCCTTGGTAAGTTACCCTCCCTTGATGCTTGCTTGCTTGCTTGCTGCTTCTTCTTGTTCTCCTCTCTCTTGTTCTCTCTTTTTTCCTCTCCTTGGCTTTCCTTTTTTCCTTCTTGTGTGTTTGAAATGAAAGAAGAGGTGAGTCATGAGGAGGTGAGGCATGAAGAGACTAGGTGAGGCATGAAGAGACTGCATGTTGGCTAAACTCAAGCTTCAGAAATGCAAAAAATGCAGGAAAGGAAAGGCGCAGTTTGAAAAGAAATGATTTAAGTATGGTTTGAATTTTGACGTGTGCATCTATTTTTGCGTGCATATGCCTGTCTATTGTTCAGATAGACGTGAGGATAGACGTGAATATAGACGCGAAAATAGACGCTAATATAGACGCGTAGGTAAACGCGAATATAGATGCATATTTAGGCTTTATCATAATTTTTTGTTTTTAAGATAAGTTTTAATAATGAATTCTTATCATAAGTTTTAATGTATTTATGATGATTTTTGTGTATTTAAAATTGAGATCTTATGTAAACATATGAATAAAAAATATTTTAATTTAATGTTGTTATGAATTAGGTTTAATCATGTCATCATCACCTAGTGCGGTGCATGCTGATGAGTCAATGAGCACATCCTCAAGTGAGGATGAAACATTGTGTCGTCATAATCGAGATGCATGGCTACGATGAAAAATTAAATGCATGTGTGATCGTTGTCAAGGGTGTATTTTTTGAGCACGTCGAATTGCAATGTCACACCTCAGCTTGTATGGAGAATGGGACCGAGAAAAATCACCGGTATTGATTGTTTTTTTTAACCACTAAGATTGCTAGTCTATGTTATGGAAATTATATATCAACGTACATGAAACTCCCTTTTGTGGTTGAGCAGGATGCGGTGCCACATCCTCAGATGCTCCCTCTCGGGCGTCGAGAGGCTGCAAAACGTTGACGCGAGGAGGCAGAGTCTTCAAGAAGAGTAGAGACTGACGACCATGATAGTAGCCCTCATGAAATGCCCTATCAAGTCGTAGAGGATGAGATTTTAGACAACATGGTACACCATCTATTTTCAGAACCAGTTTAGGGAGAAGGTCACTCTACAAAGCCAGACGATCCACTATATGTAGCATCATCTACTCTGTTGTATGAAGGTTGTACGTACTCCGTTTTTCGTGCGTCCCTCAAGATACTTAACTTGTAAACAATTTATGGATGGAGTAATGTCAGTTTGGATGCATTATTAAAGTAGGTATCAATTCAGTTTGGCTTATGAATCATAATATTAATTGTTCTATTTTGAAATCAGATAGAAATATATGATGTTGATGGTATTTAAACTCACTTTTAAAAATATATGTAGGTTATTATCACAAATGCTTCCAAAAGGAAACAAATTGCCAACTAAGAGAGAGCAAGCAAGACATTACTTCACATCTCTGGGAGGCCTCAATTATGTCAAGATCCATGCATGTGTCAATGATTGTGTCTTATTTCGTGGGATTCATGAGTTCGCACGAGAGTTTCCTGTTTGTGGCAAATCAAGATACGAAGTGGAGATGAAGTCAATGGATATGCCTCATAAGGTTTTGTGACATTTTCCGATTGTTCCACGTATAAAACTTATGTTCAAGTGTAAGTCTATTGGAAAGCTCATGTCATGGCATGCTATTCATCATTCAAGTGATGGAAAATGGAGGATCCTTGCAGACACACGGGCATGGCAACATATAGATAATTTGTGGCATGTTTTAAAAGAAGAGCCAAGAAATTTGAGATTTGGTTTAGGTATGGATGGAATCAATCCATTTGGCATCAAAAGCACATCATACAGTGTATGGCCAGTGGTATTGGTGAACTATAATATTCCTCCATCCATGGCAATTAAAAAGGGATATGTAATGTTGTCTCTTTTGATTCCTAGAAAGTATAAGGTCAAAAACATGGACATTTACCTAGAGCCTTTGATTGAAGAGTTAGAAATGTTATGGGAAGGTATTGAGGTGCAAGTTACAAGTGCATCTGCATCCTCTAGAGATTTCACATTGAAGACCATGTTGTTGTGGACCATGCATGACTTTCCAGGATACGGAGAGTGTTCAGGTACATGTATATAACTCAATATTTGAAATTCAAGACTTGAATCAATTGCATTTTATTAATTCACTTGTTTTTTCAGGTTTAACCACGTCAGGATATCATGCATGTCCTATTTGTGGTCCCTCTCTAGTTTCCTCTAGGCCGGCATGTTTAAAAAAGGTTATCTACGACAATCATGATCGATTTCTTCCTATTGACCATCCCAAATATGTTCTCCCTACTAATGGAATGACTCCACAATCTCTAACCATTCGAGATTGGAAGGAGAGATGGATTAATGCCGACAGCCACCCTCCACTCGGCATGAGTCGGTAAGAAGTGCATTTCTCTCGATTGACTTTAAAGTATTTAGCATGATGAATTGTTTACATAATATATTGTTTGTTTGTTAGGTTCTCTATATTTTCTCGTCTTCCGTACTGGACTGAACTCAAGATCAATCACGTGTTGGACCCCATGCACATATTCAAAAATGTTCTATCTACATTATGGGATCACTTGATAGGGGCTCGTGATTCAGTTAATGTAAGGGAGGATTTACGTAACATTGGTCGCATGAGATGAGCCTGGCCACGCATTGGACCTAGAGGAAAGATTGAGCTACCCCATGCACCTTGGATGTTATCAAAGAACGAGGAAGAAATAATGAAGGAACAAATATATAGCTCTCGAACACCCACAGGATGTATGAGATGTCTCAAGGGAGCCTTCATAAAGAAAAAGAAAAGAGGTGTGGAGCAACTATCTATTTTGAAGTCCCACGATTGGCACAAAATGATTCAAGTAAGGGTATCTCTAACCATGAATATAGTAATTAGTGGAGTAACTATGTGTAAACTTTGGGGTATGATGACTTTTTCCTCAACTAATCATTTGATCTATGAATATTGTTTACATTGAGCTCGTACTTCCTACTAGCATATCCCATTGTGTATCCAAAGATGTACATGATATCATTTACAAGATGGGAGAGCTTGTGAGGTGTGTATACATTGTATTTTTTCATTATATATCTTTGAATTTCTACACAAAAATAAACAATTCTCAAATACATCTTGACAGATACGTGAGCTTGAAGGAAATTGATCCAAACACATTGAAAGATGCTTGAGTATTATCTCTTGAGGTGGTTTGTTTGGTGGAGGAAATTTTTCCTAGATCCATTTTGACTACTCAATTACATTTACTCGTACATTTGATTGATGAGATCGCACTTTGTGGGGCAGTTCATGTAAGGTGGATGTTTTTTCTTGAGCGCTTCATGAAAACCTTGAAAGATTTTGTGAGGTAAAAAGCACGGCCTAAGGGAAGCTTGGTTGAGGGTTGGTTAGTGCAATCATCCCTTGTTTATATCTCTGAATATCTTCCTGAAGTGGATTCCTCTCAACCACGACTATGGAAAGATGATGAAGACTTCAGGATGACCTCTATAGTACCTCAAGGAAAAGGAATGAGTAAAGTGCTAACAAAAGAAGAACTTCGTAAGTTAAATAGTTTTTGTGTGCTCAATAGTGATGTAATGAGCAAATGGGTGACACTATATAATGAAGCAAGGGCAAGAAGAAAAAGCGAAAGACAAGAATTTTGCACTAGATATGGACGTAATGTCTCATTTCCAGATCATCTAAATGCGCTCCCACGTCATATTGATATAGATTGGTTACATGAGGAAATGGAGAGAATGGAAAAAGAGGAGGAAATTAATATATCTCAAGAAGAGTGGGAATACGCATGAGGTTGCTTATCAAAGGTGAGACATACTATCAATTAATTTGTTTCTATAAGTTTTATTTTATATAAATAATTGACATGTTTGATCTTTTATAATTTACGACTAGTGCACATTATTCAATGCACTTTGGTGTGAGGGTAAACATCTTCAAACTCAATGTATAGATGAAAAGAGAAATACCCAAGATTGTGGTGTCCTTGCTCACTTCGAGGATGCCAATGGTACCATGGAAGGTTATTGTGGCTTGATCCAAGATATTCTAACGCTTGACTTCAGACGATTCTTTATATATGAACTCGATGTGAAGTGATTTAAAGAAGTGGTAATAAATGGTGAGCATTACAAATCAGACATCATCCAAGTGGTTTTGTAATCATTGACTCTACAAAATTTCACCAAAACAAGAATGACACATTAGTACTACCTCAACAATGCAAGCAAGTATATATGCAAAGGCTAAATTTTTTATATGTATACATGTGATACATATACACAATATAATAAGTACTTAAGTTTTTTGCTTTTGTTTTTCAAATACAGGTTGTGTATCATCCAATGGTAAACAATAACCAATGGTGGTATGTCATCCCTATATCTAATCGCTCAAAACCAATATATGGTAATATTACCGACATGGAGATAGCAGATGACAATCCAACAATTAATGATGATGTGCACGATGACACCATAATGGATGATATGTGTGATATAGTACAAGATGAACCTTGCGAGGATGTTCAAGGAAACGCAGAAGAAGACAATAATGTGATTGTCGATGATATTGATGAAGTTATTGAGCAATATAGCAACACATCTGATAGTGGGATAGACTTATTTGTTTCGTTACCTCTTGGTAACATAGACCTAGAAGTAGATAGTTTAGCAAGGGCTGATCTCATTGAAGATGAGATGGATCATTCACTGTAACATACTTAATTTGCTTAATGATTCAATGCGTATTCCTAATTCTATGGTTTTTATCATGCGCACACGTGCATACTCAAGAATCAATAGTCAAGTTTAAATCTAAATTGAAATTTCCATAATAAAACGGAAGTATTTTTTATCATCTTGAAGTACGTAGAGAAATTACGAGATACATATTGCGATGCTTGCTACTAATTGTAAGGTTTCTATCGCTTGCCGCTAATTTACTTATATTAGGCTTGTCAACTGGAGGAACTGCCATTCATTAGAGAGCAATGAAAAAGTAATTATTAACTCTATTTTTAAAATTCAATGATTCAATGTGTATTCTTAATTCTATGGTTTTTATCATGCGCACACGTGCATGCTCAAGAATCAATTTCAGGTGGTTAAATAATTATTAACTTTGGTTTTTTAATTATGTGAATTGCAATTTTAGGTGGTTAAATAATTTTGTGTCTGCTGGCGCATCTATATTGGCGTCTACTTGCGCAGATATATAGAAGCAAAATTTGCATCTATTTACACGCATGTTTACACGCACTTTTAGACGCAATGATAGACACGCCCGACTTAGCGCGTCTAACATGCACGTCTATGCCTAGTTTCTGTTGTAGTGTCGTAGTCAAGGCCATTGTAATGGCAAAGAAGAAGTCTCAGTGGACAGCAAGTCGAGGGAGAGAAGTCGCAGAAGAGAGCATTGACGAGGGAGGAGGGTGACAGAGCACGAGGATGAGATGAAGATGACGTTGAAGCTACGAAGATCGGATTCTATGTGATGCTACTGCGACGAAGGAGTGCCGAGAGCGGAAGCTAGAGAAGGCCGACGGAATTAGTAAGATGACAGCAATATTGGTCAATGAAGGGCTGAGCTGTGTGTTTGCTAATGGTCGTTGCTATGCCTTTGGTGTGATCTGATATTACTATTTATAGCCATGGTGTACTTTGGTATAAATTTTCTCATCCATGGTATAAATGGTGCCCTTCCACTCGTTGCGGATTTGGTCAGAGTGATAAATTCCACAGTGTGTTACCTTGAATGTAAAGACACTTGAACCAATAGTCCTGTGGATGAAGAGAAATGAGGAAAAGAGATTCGTGCTTACATGTGCAACTATCCAAGAATGGAGACCACGGCCATGATCAATGATCATGAAGTAATTGTCCTCTATGGCTTATTTTGCTCATTAAGACATCAACAGTTTTGTCAAAAAGTCACTTGTCTTTTCTATAAAAGCTCAAGCAAAACATCCCTTACCTATTCAGATATTCATGGCCACAAGGATTGACAACAAGAATAAAGTATCAAAAAGTTCATTTCATTCACCAAAGCATGCTTCAATCAAAGCATATCAATTTTTTCCCACATACTCATCGCATGTCAACTTACAATTGTGTAAACCTCTATCCATACTTTCTCTATAAAACCTCTTCTCTTCTTCATTTTGTGAGTGGATCTCTTACCTCAGATGATTATTTCTTTGTATCTTGTTCCCAAATACAAAGCAAGTTTGTAACGTATCCTTGAACACTAATGTATTTGAATCTTCTACTCCATCTAAATGCCTTAAAATTGAGTTTTCTTTATCATCCTTTCCTTCCATCTTGCTAAGCGTCCCTACAGCGAGCGACGTCACGAACTCCGAGCATGAATTTTGTGTGACACCTGGTGATCCGGACGTGAAAGCGTCACTTCTGATTGTTGAGATGGGAGACTCTTCGAATACAACACCCAATTTATCATCAAGTGCTTCTTCCTTTTTGACTGATAAGATGAAGAATTTATTGCAAACTCTTTCTTCGGCCATTATAATGCTGAATCAGCAGATGCAGTTATCTATGCTACAGCAGCAATAGCTACGCCAACAATAATCGGATCAACAACGAATGCTACATCAAGAACAAGAGCATACACATGGAGCAACCAAAGCAATTGAGGCCGTGGTAAGTGAACACAAATTATTTGATGGACGGAATGTTTCAGCTTATCTTAAAACATTTAAAAGCCAGATGTGCTTCTTTGGAGTTCCTACCAGCTTGAGCAACTATTTCTTATGACTTGTATGCCTACTTTGCGTGTTAGAGTGACTAATTTATTTGTGCAAGATTAAAATTGGAATTTCTTCAAAAATGCGCTCAAAGATGAATATTTCCTAGAGGATTATGGTATTACTACTCGGAAGACATTCAAAGAGTTGGTCTATCAGCCCAACAAAGGACTTGTTGCTTCCGAGTTATTATGCGAATTTGAAGATCATTACAACCAATTGGATGCACTTGAGCAAAGAGCCCTAAACTCGGAGAAGGTGGATTTATCCTTGTAGGTGTCTGCTCCTGCACTACAAGACGAGTTGGGAGAGCTTCTTGAAGATCGTATGCAGGCTATGGGATTGAAGATGGATTGGTAATATGTTGTCGATGCGGTTTCCACATTCACAAAGAGGTGGAGATGGAAGACTCGCTTACAAAACGGTATGCAAACACCTCTAATGATGTCTTCTCCGACCTCCACTTCTCCTACTGCTCCTTCCACTTCTTCTCCTACCTCTCATCCCATGTATATGCCTACTTCTATGCCTATTCCTATGCCTATGCCTATTCCTATGGCAGTTGGTAGACCATTTGCTAAACCAACTGTCGAAGACATGGTGGAAGAAATTTCAAAGAACTTGAAAGATCTGCAAATAAAAATGGCCAGAAGAGATCTACAACCACTTAACCGAGTCCCAAATTCTGTTCCATCCTCTTCTGCTCCTATGAATTCTTCCATAAACGATCGTGTTCGCTGTTGCATATGGTGTGATAATCTAGACCATGAGCGTAAGGACTTTCAAGACTATGAAGAGGGGAAAAGACTGAAGTTGGTGGTTTGGTAGGACAGGATGATATGTCTTGGAGATACAGAGCAACCACTTAAAATAAATTTTGACAAAGGAGGTATGAAGAAATTATTGGAGGAATCTCTCTTACATTCTTCTTATGTGAAGCAAGAGGCTACAAGAGAAGCTGCTGCTTATGGTCTTCAACTGGAACAATTACTGAAAGATAAGTCTCCTTTATGGTCATATGCACTGCATGCAGAAAAAGAAAGGTAAAGCTTCATCATCTAAACTTTCATTCATAGGAGATGCCATTAGAAAAGGGACTAGATGGAATGATCACGTAGATGTCTTCTCTATCTATGCTTATATTGCAAAATCTCAAGAATTTGAAGCACTTGTTGAAGAAAAGCGCAAAAGAGATAATGATCAATCTGAAGGATAAAAAAGGGCAACTAGGAGAACTGAACAGGTTCTTCAACCTTCTTCTTCAAGACCCGAGCAAAGTATGGCCGATGTACAGAAACCAAAAGTACAAGAAGATCAAAAGGCCCTGAAGACAAAGGATTCGAAGCCGAAGAAGCAACCTGGACTCAAGCTACTATCCGACATTGAGACATCCACAGACTTGAAAAATGTACTTGAGGATGGAATTCTTAATTGCAAAATTAAATTTACACTTGGAGAAGTTTTGTGGATTTCAAAAAGGGAGTTTCATGATGTTATTATTGACATCATAAAAAAAGCACCAAATTATGGAAGAGCCAACACAGGATATGATCCATCGAGAGGCTTTAGCTATTTCCGAGGCTATTATCTATGGATTACAGATTGAGGAGGTTGATTGTGAAGAAGAGACCATTGAGGAGCCTACAGATGGAGCTCTATGTATCCAGTCTAAAAAGTCTCTTCATCCTTTACTGCACCTCATACAGTATTAGGAGAGCGATGATGCGCCTAGATTGTTGCCTCGTAGCCATTTTCTCGAAGTCACTAGGGGCTCGTGCAACTACAGAAACTATCATCAAGCTTCGTGAGATTGAGACTCCTTGTGTTGCTCTTTTGGATCATGGTTCCCAGATTAATGTAATTGTGCGAGGTTTATATGAAATTGGTAGATGGCCAGTTGATGTTGATCATGGTTGGTGCATGCGTGCGGCCAACAACCCTGTAGGAGAGTTGTATGCTACTTGTCCAAATCTGAAGATTGCTATTGGAGATGTGGGTGAGTCTTATCATTTCTTTGTTCAAAACTATTGTTTCTATCCTATTATTTTGGGGCAGTCATTTATTGCTGAGTCTTGGATGGAGACTAAGGTTTTGGATGATGGGTCTACGTATGCACGGATCCGAAGCAACAAGGATAGGAAGAGAGCTATCTAGTTCATGACTGTTTGCATCAATCATCAGAGGAATAAAGATTCTTTGAGGGATTCCCCTCTTCTAGCAGGAGAATTGGATTTTTGCTCTGTACCACTGTCTTGCCAAACGATGGTGGTACGAGTCAGAGAAAGCTATCGCCTCTTGGTAGCGGTAGTTTTTTCTCATGTGTTTATGGTGTATCCATTGAAAGTACTTCGTGTTTTCAGCATATTTCTGATATGCCTACAGCTTCCAGAAAGTATGTAAAAAGAAAAGAAAAAGAATTGATGATTGCAGGTGTTTTGCAGGAAGAAGACCGGATAGATGGTCTCTATGATGGTCTTTCATGCTCAGATACCATGGAAGAACTTTTGGTATTACTACATGCTAACAATCAAGAGTTGACATATGTCTTACAGGTTCATTCTTTGGCGATGTATTGTGAGATTGCTGATTTCATGCTTCAAAAGAATTTGGGTGTTGAGGATTCTTAGCAAAAAGTATTCCTTGTTGACATATTTCAGCAAAAAGATTTGGGTGTTGTTGTTTATACACAGTAAAATTTGTGTTTATCAGGGTATTTTCATCGAGGGGTGAAATCTACAGGTTGTAGCAATGAAGCTAGAGTTCAAACAAAATATAAGACTGTTCACAAAAAAGTTAGGTAAGTACGATAGTCATTACCACTGTTTTTATTGGTTTTTTAGTGGCTTTTCTCCTTATTGGTTTTTGATATAGTCTCCTGAACTAGTGCTTTCCTCGGAACCAATGCATTTAAAAAACGATGTATTTACTTTCAAATAAGATTGACTATATGAAAGACACTTTATTCTTAAATAGCTTTCTTGCATTTAATGGGTGTTGGGACAGACCCAAGCCAGTTGTAGGACCGCTACCTTTGGACAGTGATGAGATGATTAGGAGAGCTGCTATGCAACCTCCTTTGCAAGATCTTACTGGTATCGCAAACATAAGTTTTCAGCTGAGACATTGAAAGAGATGAAGAATTGGACTGAATATTTTCTATTTCTTAAAGAGGTAACATGTTTTGAAGAGATGTTATGTAGACATGAAAAAGCTTTTGCTTTCTTTCCATATGAGATTGGATGCGTTGATCCTAGGGTTGTGACACCTATGGTTATTTTAACCATTCTGCATGTCCCTTGGAATCTACGGCCTATGAGTGTGCCGAGGGCTCACTTTCCCAACTTGGTAGAGCTTTTGAATGAGTGGATCATGATAGGAATTTTAAATCATCTTCAGCTCCATATTCCAACACATGGTTCACAATTCCTAACAAGAATGGGACAGCCAGATTCATATAGGACTTATAGCCAGTAAACAAGGTCACTACTCAAAATGTTGGTACTGGACCTATTGTGGATGTGTTCGCTGAAGCTTTTGCTGGACGTTGTCGGAGTGCATAGGGTTGAAGGTCACCACAGGGGTTTGGCAAGAAAACTGGACAAGATAGATGGAGATATGTCTTCACGAGATGGGGGTTCAAGAGCTTAGACTCCGGAGATGATAGAGATAAGAGAAGGGTTGAAGATAGATTCAAGGAAAGGAGTAGAGGGAAGAGAAGGGGTTGGAAGAAATGGAAGACGTTGAAGAATACTCCCAAGAAAAAATTAGAAAATATAGAAGAATACTAACAAAGATGAAGCCTGTCAGTTTATTCTAGCATTATGAGAGGATAAAACTCTAATAGACAAAACCATGTATAAAATATTACCTTCCTCTATACTGCTCAGATCGCCAATTTGATGCCTCCATTGGCTCTGAAAGGGGCGTTAAATACCAGGACACCTGGCCAGAATTCTGCCATATCACTCCTTCTTTATCTTCCACTTTGGAGTATTGTTCACTGCCTAAAAACAACGATCAAGCGTCGCGCGATTTTGTCAATCTCTCTTTTTACATAAAATCCTCTCAATTTTGCTGAAAGCTGCATGCTTTCTTTTACATATCATCCTAATCTAGAAGTTGTCTATAGTTTTATGGATTTTTACAAAAGATAATATCTAGAATATCAAAAATTGGTTAAAACTTGTCCAAAAATCTAATATTTTTGAACCATGGACACTAACACTAATGTCTAAAATGGCATTGACTCTCTAAGTCAATAAGAAAGCCACACTCTATATTTTTTTACATGGTGTGCACGTAGCGGCAAGACATTCACCCCCTCCTAACCTGCACATCCTGTGGCAATGCCAAAGTCTTACGGATCTGTAGTGTCAGAAGAAGTATCTTTTGCCATGTCAATGTCTTCATCTTCTGTCTCTTCTTCTTCTATGTCTTTCTGCTTTGGAATTATATCCAAGTTTTCTAACTCACATGTTGAACTTTCTCTTCATTTGAAGAGCTTGATTCTTTTTTCTACTATGGATATCTTTATATTGGTCCCATCTAATTCGGCCAATGAATATGTGGCATTGTCATGAACGAGCTTTACCACATACGGGCCAAACCAACACTTTACCATTGTCCTAGAAGTATTGTATTGATTGTCTAGGCTACCGTCATAGATAAGGACCCAGTCATTTTCTTGAATTGCTCTTGGATGAAGTCGATGTCTCTTATCAAATCTTCTTTTATTCTTTAGTCTTACTCTCTTTAGCTTCTCAATAGCTGCTTGAATATCGTTAGGCCTTCTTTCTAGCTTCCATGTGCACAAAGTCAGCAACTCTTCTCTATTGATGACTTCCTCCCAAGGTAGAAGACTCTATGTGAGAATAGATTCTTCAATTGGTATAATTGGTTGTTGTCCATGCATAAGTTCAACTGGCATATAGCTAGTCACTATACTGTGAGTAGTCCGGTCAGCCCATAATGCAAAAGGTAGCATTTTAGGCCATTCTTTGATATTTCCTCTACAAGACTTTGCTAGAGCTTTGAGAATAGGCTGGTGCCCTCTCTCACTTTTCCCATTGCCTTCAGGGTTGTAGGCTAATGTTAAAGCCAACTTAATACCCAATTGAGCAAAGAAGTTGTGTGCCTCATTAGCATCCAACTCTCCTCTATCTACAATTACTTTACCCACACAACCATATCTACAAAACACTTCTTCAAGCAAAAAATGACAAATAGCTTGAGTGGATTTGGTTGGTAAGGCTTTGCCTTCAACTTGATTGGTTAGATCCTCTCTTGCAAGCACTAAATATTGCATTTCCATATTCGTGTAGTAGGCATAGTTATAATATCAATAATCCATCTATAATGTATAGACAAAGGATAAGTTTGTTGTAACCCATCTCGATGCTTAACCATAGAATACATTTGACACACATAACAGGTTTCAAAAAAATGTGCTATATCCTGATACATGTTTTGCCCCAATATTTTTCTTTGACTTTACTAAAGGTTCCCCATATGCCTCTATGGCCAGCCCACAAACTTTCATGAAATTCCTTCATTACATGTTGTTGCAATCTTCTGTTACCTAAAACTCGGACAGGCGCTCCATTCTTCTTCTTTGCGTGCTTCCATAGATGTCCTTCTTTAAGAAAAAAGCCATAAGCTTTCCTCTTGATATGCTTGAACTCCTCATCAGTCGAAGTCTCCTTCTTCTTCATTATGCTCAAATATTGGCTGATCTTCAGTCAATCTTCTTCATAGTCTTCTTCAAGGAAATGAACTAGAACTTGAGCAATGTAATGAGCATGCTAGCTTCTAGTTGACCACCCTGTTGTTTTCAACTTTGGACCGGTATATGCAGTACCTGAAAATGTATTTTCAGGAGCCACGGAATGAAATTCAACAAGTATAGATTCTTAAGCTTCATCTTCTTCCATCAACTCTTCTTCATTGTCATATCTTGCATGTGATAGCATGTTAGCAAGTGGATTCACCTTTTTTGCAATATGCTTTAAATCGGGATTGAGAGATTTAATATACGCAATCCATCTTAGCATAGCAATGTCGGGTGTAGAGTAGTTGGCAATCATGCCCAAGAGTGGAAGACAAGCAATTTCTAACACTACGGAAGCACTTATAAAGTATTCACGATCACACTTTAATACGGTTACAACTCCTCAGAATTCCCTTATTACTTGTGCATACCTTCTTTGACGTTCATTGAGAACTTTTTCTCCAAAACGAATTGCATACCTGTTACCTTTCAAGATCCTCTTGGCCAACAGCCCATCCTATCCCAATGGGACTTGTATCCACAGTAAGGTGACCATTTGAATAATCAGCCCTTTTAAGAGTGGGGGCTGAAATTAATAGCTTCTTTAATTTACGCATAGTGAGAGTATGCTCATTACCCCAAGAGAATCTTTGGCCTTTTCTTAATAATTGATAAATATTTTCAGCTACATTAGCAAAATGTGGTATCTATATGAGATAGAGTACGCATGCCCCAATAAATCTTCTTACTTCTAAAATATTTTTTTATTTTCTTGCATTTTGCTGATGGAATCTATCTTGATTGGCAAAGGTTTGCGTCCATAGGGGCCACATAGATGACAAACCACTAGGACTTCTTCTACTCCAAAAAACAACTTAGCTCCAGAAAGAGTAAGATATACTTCTTCTAGCCTTGTTAAAATCCTATCACATTCATGAATATGGTTAACTACAAATGTCCTGCAACCATCTTCGTCAAGATCCTCATTATTTCATTGAATTCACATCCCTTGATAGGTACATCATCAAGAAATGGAAGAGTAAATTGTGGAATAAAGTCCCTTAAGACTTTGTGCATGGCATTCATCATATGGGCTACAGAGTTTATTGCATCTTGTAGTAGAGTGCACATGCAGACCAATCCAAGAGGTGTCTTCATTGTGGTAATGTCTCGGATTTTTAATGAAAGGTGAAATTGGTCATATCCTAAATATAGGTCACCCATAGAATAAATTTCTCTACCTGCAAAAGCTTCAGCAAATTCGTTAACAATTGGACCCGAACTAACATTTCGAATTGTGACACGATTAGCAGGTTGTAGATCTTGAATGAATCGTAAAGATTCATTTTTCTTGGGCACGATAAACCATCGGTTTGAGTAAGGTGCTGATGAAGGTTCTAAAATCTTCATTCTGATCTTCTCATTTAGAAGTTCCAATAATTTGGGCAAATGCGCCCTTGGAACAGAAATAGGCTTGAGGTTCCAAGGCACATGTGGGACCATAAAAATGAACATAGGAGCCACAATATTTGGATCCACATAACCTATTTCACTTGGTTGAAATGCAAAAGCTTTTCAATGTTTCATTAGCATTTGCATAAAATAGTGTTTTTTAGCCGACGAAAGAAAAGATTTTTCATCTATTGTGAGCTCTTTTATACTTTCAAATGTGAACTTGTGACCAATGTTGGAAGGATCACGAAGACTTGGCTGATATGTTGCCCTATCAGCCACTCCTTTACTTTCAGGAGGCAATGGGACTGCCATAGGCTTGACTTTCTTATCCACCATATTATATTTTGTCTCCACTTGCGCTTCAGCCTTGTTGAGTAAACCAATGTCTTTCTGCTCAACAAATTCTTGAATTGTTTGATAAAAATCCAATGTACATACTTCTATGGACTGATTTTCAGCCTGATTTTCTGTACGAGCAGCCGCATATATTTCAGCCAATGTGTCAGTTGTAATCAGTCTTAAAAAAATGCCTAAAATATCTTCATTTTCAGCCATCATGTCATAAGTTTTCAGCTTCCTTTTTACATGACATAAGTATTTTCTTTTAGTTTTGTTCATGGTTGAAAGAGACTTATAACAACCCATACTATTGGTTGTACATACATACATATTTACTAGAGACACAGTTTCTGTAGCATAAGGAGGTTTAATCTTTGTACATGACACATTGCCATAGCCAGCATTACAGCCCAAAAAACCCTTCAATTCTCGAGCACACCATGTAACAAAATCTAGAGTGTGGCAGATAATCACATAGTCGATCTCTGTTTCAATGATGGTTAACACACACAGTAAGAAATTGGACAGCTCGTTCATTATGCTTACTTCAGATTCAACCATAGGAAGAACCATCATTAAGAGCTTTTGTTTCCAAGCGGGCTTCAAAACTGTAAGGTTGCCCAAGAATGATAGGGTAACTATAAGAGTCCTGAACAAAAAAGTGAAAATTGTCTTTTATGTCTCCAATAGTTACCTGCACATTAGGACATGTAGCATATAACTCTCGAGAAGAGTTGTTTGCAGCTCTCATTCGCCAATCTGGATCAACATCTATGGGCCATCCGCCACTTTCATTGAGACTCCTTGCCATGACGTTTATCTCCGAGCCATGGTGTAAGAGTGCAATACATAGTGTTTATTTTTCTCCAATCTTGACGACTATCTCCATTATTGCTCTTGCCCAATGCGTACGCCAGTAGTGACTGCTTGGAATGAACCGAGCATCTTCTTCCTCATGCATGTGCTGTAGACGGCATTCTTTTTTAGGGGTGGGTTGCCCAACTGGTTTGGGCCAGCCGATCATTACATTTTCAGCTTTCACTTCTTTAATTTTTGCATTCATGCTTTCTTTATCTTCAACTTCAATTGCTGTGATTAATTCTTTAACTGCTTCAAGATGAGTTCCTTGTGAAGTCAGCCTATCTTCATCCTACATAAAAACTCGAAGAACTTGCAAAAAAGCATGCACTATTTCTTGAGCTTCATCACTAACATATTGTCTTTTCCTTTTGATTACATTAATAATTACATCATGGAATTCACGTTTGGCAATTCCAAGAATTTTGCCTAAGATGAATTCAATTTTGATTCCCAGAACTCATTTCTCTAGGACTCGTTTGAGATCGGTTGTAGATTCTATGTGAGACTGCAATTTGTAGCCTAGCTACTTGCCTTTCTTCTTTTCTTTGGTTTTCTTTGTTTATGGCACATCTTCCATCTCTTGATCTAGGGTTATATTTTCAGCAAGCTTTGGTTGTTCATGTGTTCTTTTAGTTACCCATTTCGGAGGGCCAGAAGAGAAAGGCCCTGGTTCCTCTTCTCTTCTTCTCTTTTCTTCAATCAAGACTTCTTTATGATTGACGTCAGCCAAATGTGCACTAACTTGCGTTAGCCGAATCTTCTTTGGCTACTTTACCAGGTTCCAGTTGATCTAGTGCATGCATCCATAATTTAGATTGCACATTAGCTTTACATGCTTCAATTTGCACCCCATAGGTAGCTACATCAATTGCTGCGTGGGTATTCTTTACAACTAAATCTTGTAATCTTCTCTTCATTGCACTATTGCCAAAATTTTGCTCTAGTGGAAGACCAGTTTCAGCTGCATGAAATTTTCCGTCTTTCCAAAAGACAAGCTTCTGTGCTTCAGCCTCAGAGAAGGCAGAACACTCCCTCTTGTCATGTTGTTGGCTGTCACACAAAATACAGCGCCTCTTAAATCCTTCTCTCATGGGTCTTTGAGTTGATGATCGACCGCATTCTTCAATTTTGACATCCGCTTTCTCCATCTTGGAACTAGTTTCTGTAAGATTGAGATGAAGGTCATGCATGCTTTTAATGACTTCATCCATGATATCATTTTATTAGAAGGAACAGAAGAATAAAGAGTTGGTTGATTAGTCAAAGGAATAGGGGATTTGGAAGGTGGAATAAGCTCCATCAATGGAGTTCCTGAAGTTGAAGTAGAGCCCAATCTTAGTTGCATCTACTCTCTTCGAGCAATCATGTTAACTACATCAGTAACATCTATCCATGCAATCTTGACTCCTAATTTGGAGGTAGCATCTTCTAGGCGATCAGCAAGCTTTCTTGTAGAATGGGATCTACAGCCTTGAGGAATAATTCAATCTTCTGGCCTTCCATACTTTGTTGGTCTTCAGCATCAAGTTGTCCAAATTTACTTTCAAACTCATGATATAAAGCTGTTGCAGCTAAACCTTTGTTGGGTTTCTCAACCCAATCAGTGAAACTTTGCTCTAGAATCTTCTAAGAAGAATTCTTTATGTAGGGCTTTTTTGAATGCAGCCCAATCCGCATCATGCTGAAAAGGACCATGGATTCTTCCTTAAAGACCATGCTTGGCTCGTCTGGAAAAATAGCGGCTCCATGCATGTTGCGGTACACTAAAGAAGAGCATTTTCTCAACATACAAACAAATGAAAACATAGACATTTTGACCATTAAATTTTTTCAATTCACACCCAACTTATTCTCGGGCCTTGATAGCTGTGGAATCAATCTTCTCTTCTTCTTGACTTTGTTGTTGTTGTTGTAACATTTGTATGCACACCAACTGTTGTAGAGCATCTCTTGAAGAATCCCCCATCTTGGAGTTTTTTTAAAATGACCTTCACGTCGGGTTCACCAATGTCGCAGCGCGTAGGGTTGAAGTTAACCATAGGGGTTTGGCAAGAAAACTGGACAAGATAGATGGTTCAAGAGCTTAGACTCTGGAGATGATAGAGATAAGAGAAGGGTTGAAGGTAGATTCAGGGAGAGAAGTAGAAGGAAGAGAAGGGGTTCAAAGAAATTGAAGACATAGAAGAATACTCCCAAAAAAAGAATTAGAAAATATAGAATAATACTAACAGAGATGAAGCCTATCAGTTTATTCCAGTATTATGAGAAGATAAAACTCTAATAGATAAAAACGTATATAAAAGAATATCTTCCTCCATGTTGGATAAAAACGTGTATAAAAGAATATCTTCCTCCATGTTGCTCAGATCGTCAATCTGATGCCTCCATTGGCTCCAAAAGGGGGGTTAAATACTAGGACACCTCGCCAGAATTCAGTTAGATCACTCCTTCATCTCCCACTTTGCAGTATTGTGAAAACAGAGATCGCACGTCATGCAATTTCATCAATCTCTATTTTTACTTGAAATCCTCTCAAATTGGCTGAAAGCTACATGCTTTCTTTTACATGTCATCCTAATCTAGAAGTTGTCTATAGTTTTATAGATTTTTACAAAAGATAATATCTAGAATATAAAAAATTGGCTAAAACTTATCCAAAAATCTAATATTTTTGAACCATGGATACTAACACTAATGTCTAAAATGGCATTGACTCTCTAAATCAATAAAAGAGCCACACTCTAGATTTTTTTACACAGTGTGCGCATAGCGGCACGACAATGTGCTATCTATTCTCTTGGTGATCTTTATTCCAGATATGATTAGTTCCAGCTTGCCCTTGAAAGTAGAGATTTGACTACAATGAAGAAACCCTTAGGCCTTGTCTGAATGTTTATGCTTTCGTAAGGAGCTACTAATTCGGCTGCTCATATGATGAATGGGATGAACAATGTTCTACGAGATCTTATTCCTGAGCTTACTATGCCTTTCATTGATGATTTACCTATTAAAGGTTGCTTGAAAGAAGGAAAAGATGATTCTTTAGATGATCATGGATTCAGGTTCTTTGTGGCTTCACATATTAGAGATGTTGAGAGGATTCTTTGAAGATTGGAAGAAGTAAATTTGACCTTGTCAAGGTTGAAGTCAATTTTTGGTGCCAAAGAGGTTTGGATTGTTGGTCATGATGTATGGACAGAAGCCAGTTATGCCTATAGAGACTTGCACACTTATTTGGAGTGCTTTACTATGGCAGCTGGAAGAGATGTCTAGAGAAGATATTTTGGCTCTTCGTATTCGTCAGTTGAAGAGAAGACCTGAAGATATTGAAAGAGAAATTCAAAAGCTCAAAGAGGTCAGAATTCGGAACAAAGATCACTTCGATAGTAGACACAGATTGAGGCCTAAAGAGATTAAAGAGGGAGATTGGGTGTTGGTCTATGACAGCAGTCTAGACAACTAGTATAGTGCTTTCCACAAGGTTTCCAAACGATGGTTTGGGCCCTATCCAGTGCAGCATGTCCATGACAATGCTATATATTTCTTAGTAGAACTTGATGGTACAGCCTTGCGGATTCCGATTGCAGGGAAGAGAATCAAACTCTTCAAGAGAAGAGATGCTACAGTTTATTCAGTCGAGGAGTTTGATGATGCGATTCATGATCAGCTTGAGACAAAAGGAGACGAAGATGAAGATGTGGACATTGAAGATAATTTTGCAGAAGATGAAGAGATTGCATTGACCATCGAGCTTGGCGGTGATGAGGATGGGTAGCTGTGGCCCATCTCAAGGATGTGCAGGTTTGGAGGGGGCGGATGTTGTGACACTGCACGTCTACCACTTTAAACCTGAGGGTAGAATTTTGTGCCAAGATTTTGGACTCTTAATTCAACGTCATTATTAGTTTATTTTTCGCTGCATGTTTCTTTTGTGTTTGCATTTGCATGATGCACAAGCACATGTAGTTAGGCTAGGCACAAATTCCTCAATGCATTCATATTTTTTGTGTGGAACATCGCTTGATTGATTGCAAATCATGGACTCAAATTTGCAAATTGCATGAGTGAATGGGCTTCTTTTCCAAAGCATGATCTTTGATAGGACACATTGCATGGAGAAAAAAATTCATATGAAGAAATCCGGTTCTAAAAACTTAGAAGAGTCATGCATGTCAAGTGTTCAAGCCTACAAGAAGCATATGAAGAGTTTGATGAGCTGCCAAGATGAAGCATTGCATTGCATCAAAGGGCATACTGATCATGATCTTTGAATTGGTTACATGTATACTTACTTGGTCACAATTTATGAGATGCAAGAAGAATCGAAGGAAGAGAATGATCCATTATACAAATTCCCATCTTGACTATGCCAAATGATGATACTACTCATCCAGTTTCTGATTTGACTAGACATAATACTGATGGTCAAATTTATTGACCAACAGCAGATTTGTCAATCGTCCAATGATCTTCTATTCCTTTCATGATTAAAGAAAAGTGTGATGATAAGAAAAGATCATGCAAATGTTTAAATCAACTCTAAGCTAACTATGCAAATGGAAGAGCATGAGAACTAAAGATTATTACTTTGGAAGAAAGGAGGAGCATGTCAAGGTGTCCTACGTTGATGAAAAAGAACGTAATCTCTGACGTATACCAAGGAAAATTTATGAGTACTTTTTTCTTTCAAATTGACACCGAATGATAAATTCGTGGAAGCTTTTCTAAAGCTTTTGTAAGCTATAGCTTTTGTTGCTGCGGCAAAGATTGATGACATTGATTATTTAAGAGGGTGGAGTATGTTAATGGTGGAAGGGGGAAACGACGAAGCGAAAGGGTGGGATAAAGATGCTGCAAAGGGAATGAACGAAGAAGATGAAGAGGTGGTATATAGAACGATGCAAAGAAGCCAAAGGGTGGGTAAGCATGGCCGAAAGATGAACAATGAAGCTCACAAACGAATCCGACAACAAAGAATGCAGTAGAGAAGAATGACAATGAAAAAAGGTGACGACGACAGAAAAAGAGGAAGGTGACAAAGGAATCGGACAAAGCAGAGTTTAAAAAAAAACGTGGAAGGCAATGAGAAGTTTCCTTCCGATCTTGATTGCCACACTGGCTGCCATTGCGAACGGCATTCAACAGACGACTTTTGATTTTTCGTGTGACGTTGATCTCACTAAGACTGACTTCAACAAATATTTGGCTAAAAAGAAGGCAACACTAGATCAGGTATGAATTGACAAACTAGCCTATATGTTTAACGACTTCACAATGTTCAGGGTGACGAGAAAGTGGTGACGAAGGAGTGAGTCACCGCATTGACGAGCTTGGAGAAGCACATGGAAGGGCTCCTGCAATCGAGGCCATTGTAACGGCAAAGAAGAAGGCTCAGTCGACGGCAAGTCGAGGGAGAGAAGTCGCAGAACAAAGCATGGATGAGGGAGGAGGGTGATGGAGGATGAGGACGAGATGAAGACGACGTTGAAGCTATGGAAAGTGGATTCTATGTGATGATGCTGCGACGAAGGAGTGCCGAGAGCAGAAGTCGGAGAAGGCCAATGGAATTACTAAGACGATGGCAATATCGATCAATGAAGGGCCGAGATGTGTGTCTGCTAATGGTCACTACTACGCCTTTGGTGTGAGCTGATATTACTGTCTATAGCCATGGTGTATTTTGGTATAAATTTTCTCACAACCATGAAAACAGTATAGCCTTCGATAAATGGTTCCCTTCCACTTGTTGCGGATTTGGTCAAAGTGATAAATTCCACCGTTCATTACCTTGAATCTAACAACACTTGGACCAATAGTCCTGTGGATAAAGAGAAATGAGGAAAAGAGGCAGGTGGTGACATGTGCAGCGTATCCAAGAAGGAAGATGATGGCCATGATCAATGGTTGTGAAGAAATTGTCTTCTATGACTTATTTTGCTCACTAAGACATCTGCCGTTTTGTCAAAATGTCATGTGGCTTTTTTGTAAAAGCTCAAGTAGAACATCACTTACCTATTTAGATCTTCATGGCCACAAGTATTGACAACAAGAATAAGGCATCAGGAAGCTCATTTCATTCACCAAAGCATGCTTTAATCAAAGCATATCAACTTTTTCCCACATACTCATCACATGTCAGCTTATAATTGTGTAAACCTCTATCCATATCTTCTCTATAAAACCTCTTTTCTTCTTTATTTTGTGAGTGGATCTCTTACCTCGGATGATTATTTCTTTGTACCTTGTTCCCAAATACAAAGCAAGTTTGAAACTTATCCTTGAACACTAATGTATTTGAATCTTCTACTCCACGTAAATTCCTTAAAATTGAGTTTTCTTTATCATCCTTTCCTCCCATCTTGTTAAGCATCCTTGCGGCGAGCGACTTCATGAACTTCGCACACGAATTCCGTGCGAGAGTGGGATTCATATTTAAATGTGACTTTAACATCCATCTTTCACTTGTGCTTAAAATGACTAGACCTACCTCTGCCGCTTCTAGTGTGGACTCGCATATGGTAAATTTTTGCACACTTTTCATTGTTTATCTAGATTGAAATCCCACTCTCAATATACTTGACCAAAAGTGGGAATCCATATCTATGGATTTCATCACTAAGTTGCCGATTGCTAGGGGAGGATATGACATTATCTTTGTGGTAGTACGTTTCTTTCCCATGAAAAAAGACTGACACATCTTTAAATGTAGCTAAATTATTTGTGAAATAAATCATTCGTTTGCATGGTATGCCCAAAAGTATTGTTTCTGATAGAGATTCAAATTTACATGTAACTTTTGGCAAGCCACATTTAAGGGCATTGGAATTGAACTAAGGATAAGTACTGTATTTCATCCGTAGACTGATGGGGGGAGACAAAGAGAGTGAACCGGGTTTTAGAAGATATACTTAGAATGTATCTAAATGAAAAAACAAAAAAATTGGACTGAATATTTAGCCCTGATTGAATTTGCATACAATAGTTCATGACATGCATAAATTAAAACGACTTCATTTGAAGCAATGTATGGTTATAACCATGTAACTCCTATTCGTTTTTCTAATGCTTCAAATAGAGTAGAAATTTCAAAACAAATGCTTGAAACAATGGATGAGGAATGAAAAGAATAGAGAAACACATTAAAGAGGCATAACTAAGGCAAAATAAATATTATGGTAATAAAAAGAGAACACTAGAGTTTAATGAAGGTGATATGGTTTTCTTGAGAGTTGAACCCCATTTAACTAACTTGTTTCTTGGGAAAGATAGAAAGTTATCTCCACATTTTGGAGGACCACTCAAAATTCTAAAGAAGATTGGTTCACTTGCATATAAGCTGAAATTGCAATCTCATGTCAAGGTTTGTCCTATTTTTCATGTGAGTTTATTGAAAAAGTATGTTGCTAACTTTGATCATGAGAAGTTTAGATTACAAGAAGATGGAATACTGAAGGTGCAACTAGAATTAGTATTTGACATCATAAAGTCAGACATGTTAGAGCTAGAGATATTCTAGAGGTGTTGCTGGGATACATGTCCTATCGAATGCAACTTGGGTTTATGTAGATAGTTTGGAACAAGAATATCCATCTTTCCAACTCTCAAGATAGAGTTTTTGAAAGAAGGGGAGAATGTGATATGCCCTAATAAAGTGATATTGAAGTTTTTTTTAAAACATGTATCTAGATAGTATTTGGAAATGTTTCTTATATCATTTTAAGTGTTTTGACAAATTTTGGTGATGGTAATTTTTTTGTCAAAAGTTTTCTTAAGTTTTAGGCAAAAGACTTGTTTTAGAAGCTAATTTCTTATCAAATGGAGCAAAATTTGGCAAATTTCCTCTCACAAAGTTCAAAGAGGAGATCGAGGAGAATATTTTATCATCTCATAGGCTCAGTCCAATTATTCACCATTTTGGAGATATGAGCCTTCAAAAATAGAAAATAGAAAGTTTTTAACACTTTAAAATAAAAAAACGTATCATGCTATTTGTGATTTCTTTCCATTTTTTTGCAACTTTACATGCAAGTGATGATTTGGGAGGATTATTTGAATTTTGGTATATGCCTTTCTTGAAAAACACACCATTATTATAAAAGCCTATTTTGGATATGTGAATTCATTTTGGTAAAAAGCTGAGCAAACAATCATCTTCCTCCAAAAGCCAAGATTGAGAATGTGAATTTGATTGCGATTGAGATTGTGAGTGAAAGTGAGATTGAGAGTGAGATTGCGATCCTTTTCATGTACATGATTGCATGCCTCTATTCCCATTCCACCTATTGCCCAATTGTAGTACTTCCTACATGGATTAGATTTTAATATCCAAGTGCAGTTGAGTAGAAATACTCTTGCTAATATAGATAGTGCCATTACACGAGCGGAGGAGTTAGAGTCACGATTATAAGAAACCTATGCATCTTGGGAAAATCTCTAAAGATTAAGTAAGTAATGTAGAGGGTTTCCTTACCCTAGAAAACTTTGTTGACTCGTTAAAGGAATAACCATAATGGTTGTTTGGATTGATGTTATAAAAAATGAATGTCATCTTAGATGATGATGATAGGTTAATTACTTGATTGTGTGTTTTCACAAAATTTCTTATGCCCTCATGGGCGGATTTATAGTTATGCACTAAACCTCTCCTAAGGTTACCAGTGGGAGCACGTCACCAAGGCCCTATTTCACTAAGCTGGAGGTTAAGACTGACCCTAGGGAGGGTGCTAGGCTAGGAGGCCACAAGGATACTAGGTGGCTCTAGTCATAAATCCCTTGGGTCTAGCCTAACCCTTACAAGCCCAAGATGGACTTCATGGAAGGCCTTGATGCCACATAAGGGTGGATCAGTGGAGCCTATGTCTAAGATTTGAACATGAGTCTTGGATCGAGGGATGGAATGTTGGGTTGGCGTTGCACTTTGGAGAAGATATAGAATAAAATTATATTCTTTTGCAAGCACTTTCAAAGGATTGTTTGACATTATCTTTGTGTGTGACAAAATTATGTGAAGGAAACATTATTAATAGTTAATTAAAAAAGTTCTCTTTGGATGTCAAACATAAATGTGTTAGGATAATTAGTTAATTAAAATACACCCTCCACAAAAGTGGGAGGACAAGATCTCAGATGCGTTCATCTTACGCATGGGTGGTCTTTTCAATCACTGCATGCACACAATGTACCAAGGCATACCAAGAAATACGTAACAATATTTATCCCATGCATCGCATCTCATCCTCTTGGATGCATAGATGGGCTACTATGTTTTGGAGATAAAAATCCTTGTTGCTCCATTATCAAAAAATAATAATGAATTCTAGTCCCTCATATCTCCCTATGCTCTACAATACTCAATAGTATCATCATTAGGTTGATCATAAACTATATCAAGCATCAAACAAATAGATATTTGGGCCTTTTGCCCCTCAATTCTCCCTTATTTTCAACTTTTGTAGCTTGGTGTCTATTGGAAAAATCATTTGCTATGTGCCTCTTCTATTAACATACAAAACATCTATTTGCATCTATTAATTCTCTATGTTATGCAACCAATTTCCAAGTCTCCCCCTGCTATCTTTTCTTTTCGTAGCCTTATTTTCATATCTACCCTTTTTCTTAGATTTAGGAACTTTTTGGATGGATTCTCATCTTGCAAGGTTAAATCCTTTCCTTACAACAAAGCATTGTTTATACTCGATGTCTCTATGAGTTGTGATGTGCTAGTCGTGGTGGGATTTATGTAAAAATTCCTAATTTTTTAAGGTAAAGCACAGCAATACTTCTCAATTTTCTCAGGAAGGGGAATGAGAGGATATGAAATAACATGTAGCAATACATCCCATAATGTCTTATTATATCACTCTCAAATTTTTCATTGTGATTCATCCAACTTATTCTAAGAAGTTCTAACATCCACTTCAAAGATGCTCATGAACAAGTTGGAAGCAAATCTTTGCTTTAATTGTATCCATGTTGATGGTGCTTTACCTTGCATTAGAAATGTGGACCTCCAATGCAATGCATTTCCCTTCAAAAAGATGGCTTTCTATCTAATATTAGAAGATTCGGTGAGATTTCCTCTCAAGTACTTTGTACAAGACTTTTCAATGAAAGTTGATGCTTTCATTGTGAGTTGCACACCACTTAAGGCCTAAAACTCTACCCCTTTACCACTCTCATCATAGTCCTTTGTTTGCCCTTTTGGAGTCAAGTTATCATACATTCGCAACTTCAAAAAGGGAACATTTGTTGTATTTACAAATTAACTAGCACCATATGACGCATTTCCATATTTGCATGTATGCATTGTTGTCCAAAATCTATCTGATTTAAAAAACCAAGATGACCTTGTATTTGGACGTCTTGCCCTATTGGCACTAGGTATTGTTTTTTCTCATCACCAACTTTTGGTGTGACTTGAGGTTCTGTTGACTATTCTTTGGAAGCTTCTTCATGTCCCAAAGCTTTAGGGGACAACATCTTTTTCTTACCCTTGTTTTTCTTCTTTGTAAAGTTTGAAAATCTTATGAATCATGGATCCTTGGCCAACTTGGCAAAGATGTTCTTCATCTCCTTGCTGGCTACATCACCATATCGTGGCCTAGAGAAACCCACTTCTTGGTCAACACCGACATTTTGTGCTTTCTACCCAAGCAATGTGCCTTGTGTCCAAGATGAGGCATTGCATTCTCCCCTTCATTATGTCTTCAATCATCAAGAGAAATGGTAGTTATAAATGACAAGTACTCCTTGGAAAAAAAAATTCTCTTGATTTTACAACAATCTAGGGGTCTCAATTTGGCTCCTCAATATCTTGCATGTGGGCCACAATAATTTAGAAAGGGCTATCTATGGGATTAGCTATAAATTAATACCTTTAGGTACTATATTGAGTACTTGGAACCTCAATAAGTGGGCACAAATCCAATGGTGGTCACGGAAACCCTAATGGATACTGCAAATTAGGGTTTCAATAGAAATTTCTTAAATTTCTCTTAACGGATGGCTTCAATATGCTAAGAATTGATGAGAGAATGTCAAAGGAAGAGAGAAAAAATCAAGCAAAAGGAATATCATTTGAATGGTATCTTTTATGGCAATTCGATGGTGCCAATAACTCCAAAAGTGGGTAAAACTCTAGAGTAAGTACTCTCCACTGAGAGGTTGTGAAGGAAATATGATGCCCTTATGTTGTTGCATTATGCAATGAGTTGTTTCCTCTTTCGGAGCTCACTTGATGGTAGCTCCTTCCTCCCTTGGTCTTTGAATACTCAAATAACCCTCATTGAGCTCGTAAACAACCTTCTCTTAGCTTGCATGGGTAATTTCGACAAGACCTAGCCTGTTTTGCTACTTTGCAATCTTCTAACTATAATTTCTAGCTTTAATTAATTAATTTTCAAAATTGAAATGATTCTAATTGGAGTCTAGTAATTGTAATTTCTATCTTTGATTAATTAATTTTTAGAATTTTAATTCTAAAATTTCATTAACTATACATTTGATCGTACCCAAGAACTTTCTAGTACCCATTCACAAATAAGGTACTAGTCCCCATGGGATATTTAATGGTCTCAATATTAATTCACATTGGATTAACATTAATTTATTAATTAATATCTAGTCCTAGAATGTCACCACTAGACATCTTATTGGCCCAGTTAATGGCCTAGATCCCAAATTGATACTAAGTATGTGCAAGTACCTATCCTGGTGCATAACTTTGTATAAGCCTTTCCAATGTCACCCACCAGTATTCCCTTTGGTCACTTAAGCCATGAGCATGACTTAACTGACTTACGCTCCACATGTGTACCTCACATACCCATAGCTTAACAATACCAAACCCAAGCACTAAAAATGCACGTCCTTGTGAGAGGCTCTTAGAGTGTCAAGAAGCCTAGTAGCTACAATATGATAAGCACAAATCAAATGCCAACTCTTTGGTAGCTTGCTACGAAATGTATAATAAATCATGTGTGTTGTATTATCTTGCTAAGGAAGGTGATTTCCTCGTGTATACTAGGCATGCTTGCACTATGGACCTCGATGAGAAGTCTTCACCTTAATGAAGATAAGATGAACAACATTTTTGAACTACCATAAATATAATTAACAACGTGTAATATGAGCTAGATTCTAGCACCTTGAATATGCCCTCCAAGCTATGCAACTTTGACTATGTCCTTCAATTGCAGGTTTTGAGCTCTAATACATTCGAGCCATTTTGGTGAGGTTTCTAGTCTGTAAAAGACCTCGAGAACCTTGGTTCTGATGCACCTCCATTGCAAGATCCCTCATTGAACATATACAAAGAGGACACCCTCTATATGACAACTATCTTTATAGGATAGGGGAGTGACCTCAAGCAGGAGGCTCTACAACAAGATCTCTCATTTCGATCTTTATATGTCTGTCGTCTCACATCACCTACCCCTAATTACATGCAACTTCTATAGACACAGGAGAAACTCTTACATGTATTAGGTAACACAAAATAATCTGAAAACATGGCTCGATTTTGTACTTTTCTTCACATATCTTAACAAGCAAAAGTAAACCACGTAACTCAAATCAACTTCTAAGAGTAAATTTTCAAAGAGACACCACCTTGTCACCACAGCATTGTAATAGCATTTTCCAACCCTCAACAAGCAATGCTAACAAAAGATTAGTTTTGCAAATCAAGCATTGATAGTATGAAGATTTAGGCTCGTATGAATCTGCACCTCTAAACGAATGTTGGCACGAGTCAAGACAAGAAGTTCGGCTCTTTTCATTCTGGAATCTGGATCCTCGAAGGAGGGGGAGGGGGCCCGGCGGATAATCCAATGAGTGACGCACCGGCTTGCAGCCTTGTTTTCCTCTCTCTGGGGCGAGCATAATCATGAGACTTGGATTACTAAGAGCGTCTATAGAAGGCGAGCAAATATAGTAGGGATCGCCAAAAGGCATTCACGCAGGGTCTCCCCCCTCTCTCTCTCTGTCCCCCCTCCCCGCTTCACTACGCAACGATGATAAATACTCCAGCTGGACCTGCAGCTCAGCGCCGGCAACGGGGCAGGTCGCAGTTGGTGCCTACATTGTTGTTCTTTTGGATAATTCTACATCATCTCCATACAAGTAGCACCAGGGCGCAGAATGACGATACTTTGCAGCTCAACATTTACACGCCTCTGGAGGACGGCTATGCGGATGTAGGGATAGTGTGCTGGATCTCTCTGTTGGCGTCGTCCTTGCTGGGGCAGGACACGCCAGGATTCTTTTATGGCGCGGTGCCAGCCGCCACGGTCGGAGAACGGTTACCAATCCATTCCGGCCACAGTCACCGCCTATGGAACTTGCACCGTGAACTGGAACTTGCAGGTACTATATATAATGTCCATAGCACCCACTCGCACATAGTATATTTGCATAATTCGTAATTAGCACATTCCAAACTGGCATAAACTTGGTATAGCACCCACTCGCACATAGTATATTTGCATAATTCGTAATCAGCACATTCCAAACTGGCATAAACTTGGTCTCCTCCTCCGGCATGCACCAAACGTGATCAAACGTCGACCCTTTTCCTAGTACAGTTCACACCTTCCTCAGAAGCACGTATAGCATCTGAGGAATTCAACTGAGCAATTTTTCATTTGGGAGCTTTTCTCCCCATCATGATCATCTACAACTTACCCATGTATCCATCCTGTGCTAATTTGAACGTCTTTATAACAGGTTCAAGCAATTGGAGGTTGTGATGCATCAACTTACTCTCCTATGGGTGTAGAGATGGTTTTCACAGACGATACAGGCCGCACTAATGTTGTAAGCTAACATCACATTCTCTAATCGAAATACTTTATTCAATAATACTACGCTAGATTTGAATGCTCAAAATAATTGCAATACGTTAGAATGTTTGTGTATGATGAGTTCAGATTCTTTGCATTCTGACAGCACTACAACAGAAACGAGGCATAGACGCGCACGTTAGACGCGCAAAGTCGGGCGCGTCTATCATTGCGTCTATAAATGCGTGTAAACGTGCGTGTAAATAGACACAAATTTTGCGTCTATATATCCGTGCAAATAGACGCTAATATAGACGCGCTATCAGATGCACAATTATTTAACCACCTAAAATTAGCAATTCAAATAATAGAAAAACCAAAGTTAATAATTATTTAACCACTTGAAATTGATTCTTGAGCATGCACATGTGTGCATTATAAAAACCGTAGAATTAAGAATACACATTGAATCATTGAATTTAAAAAATAGAGTTAATAATTACTTTTTCATTACTCTCTAATGAATGGTAGTTCCTCCAGTTGACAAGCCTGATATAAGTAATTAGCGGCAAGCGACAGAAACCTTACAATTAGTAGCAAGCATTGCAATATGTATCTCGTAATTTCTCTATGTACTTGAAGATGATAAAAGATACTTCCTTTTTATTATGGAAAATTCAATGCTTGCTTTAAAATTGACTATTGATTCTTGAATATACACGTGTGCGCATGATAAAAAGCATAGAATTAGGAATACACATATATTGAATCAATAAGCAAATTAAGTATGTTACAGTGAATGATCCATCTCATCTTCAATGAGATCAACCCTTGCTAAACTATCTACTTCTAGGTCTATGTTACCAAGAGGTAACGAAACAAATAAGTCTATCCCACTATCAGATGTGTTGCTATATTGCTCAATAACTTCATCAATATCATCGACAATCACATTATTGTCTTCTTTTGCGTTTCCTTGAACATCATCGCAAGGTTCATCTTGTACTATCATCACGCATATCATCCATTATGGTGTCATCATGCACATCATCATTATTTGTTGGATTGTCATCTGCTATCTCCATATCGGTAATATTACCATATATTGGTTTTGAACGATTAGATATAGGGATGACATACCACCATCGGTTATTGTTTACCATTGGATGATAGACAACCTATATTTGAAAAACAAAAGCAAAAAACTTAAGTACTTATTATATTGTGTATATGTAATTAGCCTATGCATATTACCTGCTCGCATTGTTGAGGTAGTACTAATGTGTCATTCTTGTTTTGGTGAAATTTCGTAGAGTCAATGATTACAAAACCACTTGGATAACGTCTGATTGTGCAATACTCACCATTTGTTACCACTTCTTTAAACCACTTCACATCGAGTACATATATAAAGTATCGTCTGAAGTCAAGCTTCAGAATATCTTGGATCAAGACACAATAACCTTCCATGGTACCATTGGCAGCCTCGAAGTGAGCAAGGACACCACAATCTTGGGTATTTCTCTTTTCATCTATACGTTGAGTTCGAAGATGTTTACCCTCACATCAAAGTGCATTGAATAATGTGCACTAGTAGTAAAAGATAAAAGATGAAACATGTCAGATATTTATATAAAATAAAACTTATAGAAACAAATTAATTGATAGTATGTCTCACCTTTGATAACCAACCTTCTGCATATTCCCACTCTTCTTGAGATATATTAATTTCCACCTCTTTTTCCATTCTCTCCATTTCCTCATGTAACCAATCTATGTCAATATGACGTGGGAGCGCATTTAGATGATCTGGAAATGAGACATTACATCCATGTCTAGTGCGAAATTCTTGTCTTTCGCTTTTTTTTCTTGCCCTTGCTTCATTATATAGTGTCACCCATTTACTCATAACATCACTATTGAGCACACAAAAACTATTTAACTTACGAAGTTCTTCTTTTGTTAGTACTTTACTCATTCCTTTTCCTTGAGATACTATAGAGGTCATCCTCAAGTCTTCATCATCTTTCCATAGTCGTGGTTGAGAGGGATCCATTTCAGCAAGATATTCAGAGATATAAACAAGGGATGATTGCACTAACCAACCCTCAGCCATGCTTCCCTCAAGCCGTGCTTTTTGCCTCACAAAATCTTTCAAGGTTTTCATGAAGCACTCAAGAAAAAACATTCACCTTACATGAACTGTCCTATAAAGTGCGATCTCATCAATCAAATGTACGAGTAAATGTAATTGAGTAGTCAAAATGGATCAAGGAAAAATTTCCTCCACTAAACAAACCATCTCAATAGATAATACTCGAGCATCTTGCAATGTGTTTGGATCAATTTCCTTCGAGCTCACGTATCTGTCAAGTTGTATTTAAGAATTGTTTATTTTTGTGTAGAAATTCAAAGATATATAATGAAAAAATACAATGTATACACACCTCACAAGCTCTCTCATCTTGTAAATGATATCATGTACATCTTTGGAGGCACAATGGGATATGCTAGTAGGAAGTACGAACTGAATGTAAACAATATTTATAGATGCAAATTGTCAGTAGAGGAAAAAGTCATCATACCCCAAAGTTTGCACATAGTTACGCCACTAATTACTATATTCATGGTTAGAGATACCCTTACTTGAATCATTTTGTGCCAATCGTGGGACTTCAAACCAGATAGTTGCTCCACACCTCTTTTCTTTTTCTTTATGAAGGCTCCCTTGAGACATCTCATACATCCTGTGGGTGTTCGAAAGCTATATATTTGTTCCTTCACTATTTTTTTCTCGTTCTTTGACAATATCCAAGGTGCCTGGGGTAGCTCAATCTTTCCTCTGGGTCCAATTCGTGGCCAGGCTCGTCTCATGCGACCAATGTTACGTAAATCTTCCCTTACATTAACTGAATCACGAGCCCCTATTAAGTGATCCCATAATGTAGATACAACATTTTTGAATATATGCATGGGGTCCAACAAGTGATTGATCTTGAGTTTAGTCCAATACGGAAAACGAAAGAATATAGAGAACCTAACAAACAAATAATATATTATGTAAACATTTCATCATGCTAAATACTTTAAAGTCAATTGAGAGAAATGCACTTCTTACCGACTCATGCCATGTGGAGGGTGGCTGTCAGCATTAATCCATCTCTCTTTCCAATCTCGAATGGTTAGAGATTGTGGAGTCATTCCATTAGTACGGAGAACATATTTGGGATGGTCATGACAACATCAAAATATTTGTCATTCATATATTTACATAAGATCTTAATTTTAAATACACAAAAATCATCATAAATACAATAAAACTTATGATAAGAATTCACTATCAAAACTTATCTTAAAAACAAAAAATTATGATAAATCCCAAATGCACGTCTATATCCGCATTTAACTACACATCTATATTCGCGTCTATCTGAACAATAGATGTACATATACACGCAAAAATAGACGCACACGTCAAAATTCAAACCATATTTAAATCATTTATTTTCAAACTGCGCCTTTCCTTTCCTGTGTTTTTTGTGGTTTTGAAGCTTGAGTTTAGCCGACATGCAGTCTCTTCATGCCTCACCTAGTCTCCTCATGCCTCACCTCCTCATGACTCACCTCTTCTTTCATTTCAAACACACAAGAAAGGAAAAAGGAAAGCCAAGGAGAGGAAGAAAGAGAGAACAAGAAAGAGGAGAACAAGAAGAAGCAGCAAGCAAGCAAACAAGCATCGAGGGTGACTTACCAAGGAGAGGAAGAAGGAGAAGGAGAAGCGCCACCACCCCCGCCACACCAAACACCCAAGGTGAGTCTCTCTCTCTCTCTCTCTTTGTTTCTCTCTTCCTCTCTTTGCTCTGTCTGTGTATTGCTAATTTGTGATTCCATTATAATGTATTGCATTATGTAAATCGTCAATGGCTGTCGTCGGCCAAAAATCGGTTGACCCAGCGCATCTGCTAGCGTGTCTACATCTTAGTGTAGATGCGGACCTAGACGCGCAAAAATTGTCTCCTCTCAGTGCGTCTGAGAGCGCATCTTACAGCATGTGCGCTGGCGTGTATGTGCTCTGCAATGCACACGCGATGATACATGCACTGCACAGAAGTTTGACCTACAGTCTACACGCGATTTTAGACACACATTGACCTAGGATGCGCGTCTGGCAGCGCGTCTGTGCTACACGTTAGATGTGCAAATAGACACGCTGGACAGAAGATGGACAGTAATGTTATGTCAAAGGCTTAAAAACTGCAATGTTATACTTTTATACACATTAAAAACTGCAAGGTCCTATTGTGTGACATCACCTAGAGCAGAATCTTGTTGCGTGGTATTGATTAACTCCTAAATAGAAGTCTAGTTAGATCTAAAAGTGACAAATTAGGAAATGGTATACTTTTATATATACAAACATTACATTCTTTACATAAAGTCAGATTGAAACTTGTGTGTTCTACATGTGGATCTCATGAATTAGAGCCCTCACCTAGGCATATAGGCCTCAATGTCCCCTCTAGTCTATGGATAGTCACCTCCACCCCTCATCCATGAGTTGCTTGTACTGCACAATATCCTCCTATATTTTTTGTATGCAAATAAATTTGTCTTTTTCATGTGTTTTTTTTGCAAATGTCGTATCATGGTTCATCTAGCAATGACCCAGATGTGGATCGCATGAATGATACATTGGCATCCTTTGGCAGGGGGGTCAATTCATTTTTTGGAGGTTTTCCTAGTAGAAAAAACTTCATGGGAGAGATGACCAGACACCTTGGCCGCTCTCCCACAGCGGACGAGGTATTCAGTGTCATGTCTGGGACACCTCTAGCGTCTTTGCCTGGCACTACTTCCCAGACTCCACATGCAGGTACTCCATTTGCAGGTACTCCACGTGCTCTACGTGCATCGGTTGAAGCACAAGCATCTGCTACAGAAGCACGTGCATTTGCAGAAGCTCGTGCATCCAGCGAGGCAGAGGGTAGCCAACAGAGAGGGAGGAGGGAGAGTCGAGGGGGAGGACGAGGGTTGTGTGGGGGTTGCCTAGGAGGTAGCGAGCGATCACCCTCACCAGTAGATCATGTAGAGGAGGTTGTACGCCATTACTATAGAGTTAGAGATGCCGGTGGCAACTTTCATGATGATGAGGGAAGGGATGTAATGGCGTACATGAGGAGCGTCGTGCATGCGACGTATAAAGATTGTTTCATTGCCTTCAAAAATCAGAAAAGTGACTTGTGGCAGGAGGTGTTGAGGGCAGTCCATAGGAGGTACCCAAATCTTGAGGGTCAGCGATTCTCGGATGATTGGGGACGTACAAAAGTGAGGGATATGCTTCACAACAAAAGATCCCACCTCATGACACGGGCCAGGGACTCACTGGGGAGGCTGGAGGAGGGGCGTGGAGCCTACAGCCAACCACCTATGTGCCACCCCGTAGAGTGGAAGAAAGCCAAGAAGAAAGCAGCTGAGAAAGTGAAGAGTCGCCAGCACACAGAGGCGTGACGGATCCAAATGGAAACAATGGGATCGTCGCATTACGGATCGGGCAGCAGAGAGTCGTGGGAGGCACAGTTTATAAGTATATTTTGATTTCTAGTTTTTTTGAATGTATATTTCTTTAAATTCTTTATATATTTTAGTCTAATATATTGTGACGTCTAGTTGTTTGTAAATCTCTAAATATTTTGCAGACTACCATCGTTGGTAGGAGACCTACCCCTAGAGAGGTAGGTTACCATCGAGGCCATAACCATGCAGCGACATGGCTTCACTTTTATGAGGAGGGTCTCATCACTAAGGACCAATACAACCGGGCCATGAGGATTTGACAGCTAGAGGAGGTATGTTTTTCTTACTTTTCTATTAAAATTATAACTAATTATAACTTTTTCTCCACCTTGTCTATGTAAGAAACCCTGATCTTTTGTGTGTGTAGGCGAACCCGGATGTGGAGCAGAGTGAGGAGGGGGATAGTGACGCTAGTAGCCATGGTGGTACTAGCGAGGATGTTTCCTCTTCAGATTCGTAGAGGAGCACCATACCTTCTCATGAGGCCTTATTTTCTTGTATATGTATGATATCTCTTTGAGCCTACTGCTTGTGGCCACGCTTTAGGTCGCAAGCACTCAAAACTTCCCTTGTAAATGCTTTCATATATAATGAATACATGGACTTTCACTTTCAATTCTCGTGCCCGTAAGATACATTGTCTTTTTTCCAAATACACAATTTGATGTATGGAAGGGGGGAAAAAAAAACCAGAGAGAACATGCTCTCTGGTTTTTTTTTTCCAGTTCTATTTTGCGCATCTATCAGCGAGTCTAAATTGCAGGTAATTCGTGTTTATTCGCGCATCTATAATGCAGACTACACGCACTTATACATGCACTGCATTATTCAAATTAAAAAATGAAATTAAATATCTTTAAAAAAAACATTTTTTGTTTTCCGTTCGCATCTATCAGTGCTTGTAAAAGCGCGTCTAAAAGCGTGTCTATATGCGCGTGTATATCTGCGTATATTGCGCATCTATTTGTGCATGTAAATTCGTCGATACATGCGATTATAGACGCGGAATGATAGACGCGCAAATAGACAGGCGGATAGACGCGCCCGTAAGTTTTTCTCTATATTCAAAAATCGCGTCTAAATGTGCGTGTATGAGGCTTTTTTGTTGTAGTGCGAATTTCATCCATCTATTGTTAATGGACTCAAATATTTAGATCATATGTGATGATAACACATGGACGATTGGTTGTTCCCTATACAACATTGGAGATGATGACAACTCCATCTACGTGTTAAGAGAGAGAGAGAGTATACGAGAGAGATACACAAGATATGCTCCCAAAGAATGATTCATATTGATGTAGAGTTAGTATATATAGGTGAGACCCAAGTCAAGTGAGAGATGATATATATAGTTGTAACATCCCCACTCAAATAAAGGTCTCTGGCTGCGAGTGAAAAAACCCTTAGGGAGAACAAGGGAAAAACCCGAGCCCCTACACATACCTACAATACAAAAATGAATTACTATAAAGTTTTCTTGAATACAATGATACAAGCCTCAATCAGTGAGACAAGAACTTGGAACAATACCAAGTGCATGTCTTAATGAACTAAAGCGAGCTTCACTAAGAGCTTTTGTGAAGATGTCTGCAACCATTTGATCACTAAGACAATGCTCCACAATAATGGAACCTTTCTTGACTTCATGTCGAACATAATGATAATGAATAGCAATATGCTTTGATTTACTATGTTGTATATAGTCTTTGGTAAGACTAATAGCACTTTGGTTATCGCATTGAAGAGGTGTACTAGATGATGAAGGATGTCCCAAATCTGCAAGTAGTTGTCGAAGCCAAACTAGCTCGCGAGGTGCTAATGATGGAGCAACATATTCAGCCTCAGTTGTAGAAACCGCAACACATCGTTGTTTCTTGCTAGACCAAGAATCCAAACATCCATTTACAAAGAAACAATTCCCACTTGTAGATCGCATGGATAAGTGTGAACTTGCCCAATCAGCATCTGTATATCCAATAAGGTCAAGAAAAGTTGAAGAAGATAAAGAGGAATCCTCTCGACGATGATAAATAAGACCAAATTCCTTAGTACCCTTGAGGTACTTAAGAATACGTTTTGTAGCACTCCAATGAATAGTGGAAGGGGAAGAAAGATACTGTCCCAAAAAATTAGCTACAAATAAAATATCTGGTCTTGTGTTTAAACCAATAAATTGAAGACAACCAACAAGATTAGCAAAAGGTTGATGAATGGCTGATTCTTCATTGTGTGTTGTAGATGTACCCATGGTAGAGCTTGAAAGAATGCGAGTATTGGCAAAGTGTGCATTTGTCAACCCAAACTACTTAACAATATCATTAATAAACTTTGTCTGGCGAAGAAGAAGAATGCCTTGTTGTCAGTGTCGTTGAACTTGAATACCCAAACAAGAATGTTTCTCACCAAGATCCACCATTTCAAATGCAGTCGATAAAAGCTTCTTCATAGCATCCAAGGAAGCAATATTATTTGACATGAGAATAGTATCATCAACATATAGAGCAAGAATAATAAAATATTTATCCTCCCTTTTGATGTAAAGATTTGGGTCAGCAAAATATGCAACAAAACCTTTAGATGTGAGGAACTGATCAATCTTAATATACCCAGCACGAGAGGCTTGCTTCAATCCATATAATGCACGATGAAGCTGGCATACAAGATGCTCCTTTCCTGCAATCATAAAACCTTCAGGTTGCTCCATATAGATTTCTTCTTCAAGATCTCCATTGAGAAAAGCCATTTTAACATCCATTTGGTGAATTTCTAGATCAAATAGTGTTGCAAAAGCCAAAATCATACGAACAGTTGTGGAGTGCACAACGGGAGAAAATGTTTCTTGATAATCTACTCCTGTAATCTGTGAGTAACCTTTTGCAACAAGTCGTGCTTTGAACTTATCAAACGAGCCATCAGCTTTGGTCTTGGTTTTATAAACCCATTTAGATTTGATAGGAACATGATTTGGGGGGAGTTCAGTAAGAATCCATGTACCTTTGGAGATTAAAGAATCGTACTTAGCTTGCATAGCTTCTTGCCATTGATCCCTTTGAGACGAATTGATAGCTTCCATATACGATATTGGATCCTCTTGGACAGACATAGCATCATCAAATATATCATATTCAATAGAATAGAATCCATGCTCTATCTCAATAGGAAGATCAACATAGATCTCCAAATTTTCATCAATCTTCTTTGGAGGTGAAGGAGGTTTATGATCATCAGAATTAGTAGAATCACAAAGCAAGTAAGGAAATGCACTGAGAAAAGATTGTGTATCATCTGAAACATCTGACGACCATGTGCCACCCATAGTCTTCTTATCAAATATAGCATCACGACTAATGATAACCTTTTGAGTAGAAGGATCATAAAATTTGTAACCTTTGGAATGATCTGAATAACCAAGAAAAATAACCTTCAAACCTGGAGGATCCAACTTATGTCGAGTGTTGTTGGGCACATGAATATAAGCAATGCAGCCAAATGTGCGAAAGTGAGAGACTCAAGGTGTCTTCCCTGTCCAGATTGTTATAGGAATTTTACCAGCAGGTGTAGTAGTTGGAAGATGATTTTGAATAAAAACGGCTGTTAGAAGTGCTTCAGTCCAAAAATTTCGAGACAAACCAGAGTGTATAAGCATGCAACGTATAGCATTAAGAATAGTGCGATTTTTACACTTAGCAACACCATTTTGGTGAGGAGAATAAGGAACTGTAAACTCATGATGAATGCCTTGATCCTTACAAAAGTCATCAAATAGATTGGATACATATTCGCCGCCATTGTCACTGCGAAGCATCTTTATAGAAAATCCAGTTTGAAGCTCCACACTTATCTTGTATTGTTTAAATATAGATAAAGCCTCAGACTTATGTCAAAGAAGATAGACATGTGTGTACCATGAGAAATCATCAATGAAAGTTATAAAATATCGATATTGAGACTTTGAGGCAGGAAAAGGACCACAAATATCGGTATGAACCAAATCCAAGAGAGCATAGGAATGTGATGAAGTAGAAGTGTGGAAAGGCAAATGATGGTGTTTTCCAAGTGTACAGTACTCACATATTCCCATACGTGGATGAGATTTAAGTTCCATACCTTGCACAAGACCATGACGATGAAGATCAAGAATTTTGGCAAAATCAGAGTGTGCAAATCATTGATGCCATAATTTGCAATCTGCATCTCCAAGGGCAGTAACAACATTTGCAATGGTATCATTCAATGATAGCTCAAATAGATTACCATGTCGAGGAGCCACTGCTATAGTATGCTCGTCTTTCTCTATACGACATTGATTATGATCAAAGCCAACAAACAAACCAAGATCAACTAGACGAGCAACAGAAAGAAGATTTCTTTGCAAATCTGGAACATGAAGAACTTCTCTTAATATTCTAGTGGATAAAATAGTCCCGAGATATAAATCACCCACTCCTTTGACTTGACAAGTCGTATCATCCACAAGGTAAACAAAATTCTTGACAGGAAGAGAATGATAATTGTGAAGCCATTATGATTGGTATATCATGTTTCCAGTGGCACCTGAATCAACGATGAATAGAGAACCATCATGAACATGAAGTACCTTTTCTGGAGAGATATCATGATGGACGAAATTGAGCTCTTGATGAGTATGATCATCATCAGTTGTAGTTTGTTGAAAAATATAAGCTCGAGAACGTTCTTCATCATATATGTGTTTATAACAACGACGAGATGGATGATCTGTATGTGCACAATAATCATGAGGAAAACTTTTGGACGAGCGAGGTTACTTTGTAGTAACTCCATGCTCCTCATCATATTGACATGCCCAGTAATCAGAAGCCACGTGGCCTTTCTTATCACAATAAGAACAATGTTTGTTAGGATAAGCAAGACGAGAAGATTTACTACCTTGATTAGGGCATCCACCCTGCTGAAAACGTGAAGCCGGACGCTTGCGAGCAACAAAAGCAGCATCAAAATCCCTTTGTTCACGAGTGACTAAAACAGCATCAGATTTTTCCAAATGATGCTCATGACGTTGAGAATATTCAATAACAGATATGCATGCTTTGTCAAAGTGGATATCATCCTTGTTAGACAAAATAGTGATGATATTGTCATATAAAGGATCTTTGATGGTATGAAGAAGTTGAGTAACAATCTGATTTTTAGCAATAGGAGCGCCGGTAGCACCAAGCTGATTGATAATGTCTTTAAAAGCCTCGATATGAGAGTGCATAGAAGTACCAACCTTATATTGAAGATTCTTCAAACGTTGAGATAAGATACTCCCAAATAGCATGAGAGGTTTCCAGATGAAAGACATCCAACATAAGTGAGTCAGGAAGTGCAGACAATATATAACGAGGAGCCGCTTTGTCACGATGAATCCAATCAGTATGATCAATTTTCCATTGTTCAAATAATGGACCATCAGTAATCACAGAATTATTATTCATCACATCAATAGGTTGAACTGGGCAAGACAGGTCGCCCAAAACAATATCAAATAATTCGTCACCTTCAAGAATTAGCATAATCTTTGCTTTCCACCCAGGAAAGCCTTATCCTTGGAAGAAGGAAACCGAACATTGGCCAGACGGATATCCGTTAACAATTACGCAATTGGCCATGCCTGTATGTCGAGAAAAAACAAATAAGATGAGATCGCAGAATCTGCAAACCATGATCAAGACGAGCGTAGTTGAGATGCATGACAATCAAAATAGGGATATACACATAAGAACGACGAAAAGTATTGAGTGACTAAAAAGAAAGCCCAAAATAGAGAGGCGTAACGTGCAAGACAAGATGACGCATATAAGAAAAATGCTATTTCGGTCAAGCAAAGAACGTGAACGATAATAAAACATCGCTAAAAATAGCAAGATGTTTGCTTATGGTAATCAACATCATTAACGAAGATGAGTGATTAACAAACTGTAATTGGGGATTAACAAACTGTAATTAGAATTACAGTTTTAAATAAAGAATCACATATTCAAGCAGAATTCTTGTCTTGAATCCTGAACTGTCATAACTTTTGATTCCACAACTCCGATTGACAAGCGGTTTTGACAGGATTTGAGAGCATGACGAGAGCTATGAGCTAGATAAAATTAACTAATACTTCTAATTTGAACAAGTTCATGTAACAAATGATCACTTGTGCAAAGAATTCAATCAAGTATAAACAATGAAACAACTTATCTTCCTTGTTGTTGCTACGCATCCATAGCTCTGATACCATGTTAAGAGAGGGAGAGAGAGTACGAGAGAGATACACAAGACATGCTCCCAAAGAATGATTCATATTGATGTAGAGTTAGTATATATAGGTGAGACCCAAGTCAAGTGAGAGATGATATATATAGTTGTAACACTACGAGCAACCTCCATACCACTCGAGTGTTGCCATCCAAAATATCAATTCTGACACTAGTACTACTTCCATGAATCGAAGTACGCAACACACTAGGGGTGGTCTATCCAACTTGGATAGTGTCTCACCTTACTGTACTCTTGAAGGTTATCTTAAAGCCTATCCAAATTCGAATCTAGCTTGTTATTTCTAATCACAAGATTGTGTTCATATTGCTAGAAAAAAGAAAAGTAAATGCATTTTGATACACATGCTTTTGTGCAACTATTATACAAATATACAGATATACATCCCGTTCAATATAGTCAAGATAGCTCATGGTGTCTTGGAGGAGCAATTCATGACAGTCATTTTCAGAGCTCCAAAATATGTTATATCATGTGAAAAAACTAACAAAAGCAGATTGATCTATTAATCATGCTCCTCCACAACGATGAAACACACAATGTTAGAGAAACTTCTCATGGTGGTTCATCAGCAGTTCTCAGAGTCAACAAGTAGTTGACTCTTACTAAGAATACCTCAAGTTGTCTCCTTTTTTCTCAGCATATCATCTTATAGATCTCATTGCCTATACTACCTATTCTAATGTCTTACTACACACAATTATTAGCTCCACAACCTCAGAATAAAACAATGATCTCAAAATATTGGTTTGTAGGTTTTACTTCGGGTGCAATTTTTGGGCTATCTGTCGTTCCATTTACATGTATCGAGGTTGGTGTACTCGCACCTGTTTGTGCAATAGCAATTGTTGGGGCCACAGCAATTGCTGGTGCAGCTACAAGGTGTAGTGTTGATGCAATCGCAAGTAAAGTTGGAACTTCTTGCTTCCCAGGTTGGGCTAGGCCCATACATAGTATCTATGTTTGAAACTTACTAGTAATTACGTGATAATGTCAAGCACTATACTATTAATCTTTGTTGTGTTTGTGTGCCTGAATGTAATGTTGTGTAAAATACTTCCATTAATTAAATTTATTAGAATCTATATTATCAAAATTTGATATCCAGCTACTTTGTATGAGATTATGCCATTGCATATAGGAGATTCTGTGCTTACCACATCTACAGGGTATCACAATTAAAAGATGCATGACCTCTCGATTGGAGATCAGGTTATCCTAAAAGCACTTCATGTATAGTATATATAGTTTATACAATACCTCATTCATGATAGTTCCTAATTGTTGTGGACCTAAAGTAGTAGTATACTTTCTAAAACCACCATATACTCATCAATTCAGGGTGCTACTACTTGTCAGGTTGCAGTGTGGAATAACAATCGCAAAGAGCTTGAGTTTAGTCATGTATATGGATTTGGACATGCTGATGCAAATATATCCTCAAGATTCTTGTATTTCAAGCTCTCATATGATCAAGATATCTTTGCTAACAAAAGAGTCATGGATTTGGAGCTCAGTCCCCTACACTTTGCCATAGTTTTAGGTCAGGATATTATGTATAAATATAACCAAAATCGCATCTACACTATGTATACATCTAAAATTTCAAACTAATTATCTATCCAAGCTACTATTGATAGATAATGATCAACTTTTTCACTTCAAGTATGCTAAAGAAGTGGTTATTTGTGACAAAATGCTGGTTTGGGACCAAAATAAGACTCAATTTATTACCTACATGGTTATAGGTAAATTGAAAATAGTTATTACTTAAAGATCATCATACTTTATTACTAATCAAAATGCAATGTATTGCTTTAATCAACATGATTTAACAATCTTTCTTGTAGACATTCACTACACAATTGGAAAAGGGTTGTACAACCCATACACTCTTCAAGGAACAATCATTGTTGGTGATGTAGTCATCTCTATGCATAGCGACTGGTTCCTAGATACAATGTTTCATCATCTTGCAATGGCACATCTACTCCCTTCAACTTATCAGGTTTTCCATTTTTTGAAACTCTAAAAGGCTACTTTATATGAATCTTTCGTTCAAACTAAAAATGAAGAATCTTTGTGGTTTCAATTTATATTGGGTTTGCCACGAGCATTCTATCGGCTGTTTGGGAAGGATATCTACTCTAGCTTGTATTATGCTATTGAATCAAGCATAGGAATACCCAGATTTATCTTAACATATGGTGGTGGCATATCTCTCTTAACATCCATTTTCACTATGTCAACAGTACTCAAGATATTTCCTATTTTGGGCATATGAACTAATAGAAATTCACCAAACAAGGATCAATAGCCTTTTCTCCCATTCATCAAAAGTATTTTTGTGCTCTACAATCATTACAGCCACATCCTAATTGACAATGTAGTACTTTCATAAAGCATGAATCATGGATGCCCAATGTGGGACTATTATAGAACTACATGGACTTAATGCCAAATGTTTCTCCTCTCTCAATCACTCACTGTGTGTGTGTGTGTGTGTGTGTGTGTGTGTGTGTGTGTGTGTGATATAATGTACTATGATGATTTTCAATATTTACAAAATATAAAGTTATCCTTATGTACATGTATATGTACATCCTTCCATGTGAGTGTATACACATGTGCATACCTCCATACATGTCTCTGTGTGTGTGCAAGCACATACACATATATGTAGATGCATGCATGCATGTGGGGTGCAAAATTTACAAGTAGAACATAAACTCTATAAACTTAATGATAAAGAAAGACTACACTAGAATTGGAGTAGGGAAGTGGAGGCATATATTGTTAAGCAAGTTTATCCTTGTGTGTAGATTCATGTGTAGTAACACGTGGGATGGTGTTTCTAACAAACAACATTATAAACATAATTTTAATTACACATAAAAACATGTGCTTCTATGACTCAATAAATACTTATTTATATGTGTCCCTATTTTTGAAATCATGCACGCTCTATATTTTACTTTCCCTTTGAGGAAAAAGACCAAAATTAAAGAAAAGAGTCACACATACACACAATGAGAGAGAGAGAGAGAGAGTGAAGAAGAAGAAGAAGAAGAATAATAATAATAATAATAATAAGAAAACAAGGAGAAGTAGAGAGATAACAAGAGAGAACTTTCGCCTTTAAGAGTAATATTTCTGCTGAAAATATTATGAGGCCGTATGAAGTCCCGGACAAATGACAATGCCGGTATTTTGGTCGCAGATGGTGCAAACTTTAACATGAGGTATCATGATCTCCATTGGCAGAATCGAGAATATGGTCTAATGAAACCTGCATATTTTCATGAGAACCTCCTCTTGGGAGGAGGTCAAGAGGATAATATTGGAGTTAATGCAATTTTTTTTAATCCTCTTTCCCCCACCGAAGCGTGGTTGAGGGAAGAGGATGGTGCTAAAATGGGAGAGTGTAGAGGTGGAGGGGAGAGACTACATGTGGGCACCACGTGGGGGGAAGGGAGGCCTTACCCCCTTCCTATAAATACCCCCTCTAAGGGGTGAGAAGAGGGGGGATGGTGGAGAAGCAAAGAGTGTCGTGAGGCTGTCGTAGACCATCGTGGAGGGAGGAGGATCGACGCCGCCAGGCCGTGAGAAGGAGAGAGTTGAGCCACGCTGCTCTGTGCCGCGCCATGAGGGAGGAGCGCCGCTGAAGTTCTACCACGGCCATCATTTCGGCCTTGCTGGCCAGAAAGACGCCATTGAAAAGCATCTTCTCTTCCTCCACGTGGAGTGGTCACGACTAGAGAAGCTTTCGAGAAGCTTCTTGGGAAGCTTCTAGGGGGGGGGCCTCCTTAAGGCCCTTTCCCTTGCGTTCTTACACAAGGGGTTTTTTACCCTGGGAAATTAAGATTTTCCCTTGCTTTTTCCCCTTGAGAATTTATCCTTTTCATTGAAATCCTTCCCACACAAGTCCATATTTTATTCCCTAGAATTTAAGCTCCTTTGCCCCCCCAAAAACCCACCTTAGGCTAGGTTTTAAAGACCCTTCCCATGGGAAATCCCCACTCAAATTCATATTTACTTACGGGCTCTTAATAACCCTTCCTATTTCCTTTCTCAAGCGGTCTCTTATACCCTGGGAATTAGGCTTTTCTACCCCTTGCATCCCTGGGAATTAAACCGTTTCGGTCTTGGTTTCCCAAAAAGTCACCTAGCTCGGGTTTTTTTTAAAGCCCTTTTCATAGCATTTCCACAAGGCTAGTTGACCCCCGTTTCCTTTTAAATCCTCCCCTTGCATTCCACAAAGCCATTTTTAAACCCTTCCATGGATTTCACCCACACAAGTTCTTTAAAGGCTCCCATGGCATTCCCACTCAAGCCATATTAGCAAGTTTTAAACCCTCTTCTCATTGGTTCTATTGAATCTCCCCCAAGTTTTTCTAACTGAATTAAAAGACCCTTCCCTTTTGAACCAAATGAAAGCCCAACGTTCTTTCCCCTCATACGCTTGAAGAAGGAAGCCTATAAGGTCTTCCAAAGCCCGATTCCACAAGACGAGGCATCGGTCAAGGAAGCTGAATCTCAAACGGAATTGCACGTGCGAGGGAGATGGGCCAAGATCATAAGTCTGCGGCCAAGGCAAGAAGGCCAAATTCGCGATGGCCCCTAAAAAGGCACAAGGTGCAACCACAGGAGGATCATCTCCTAACATCCATGTGGACGTTTCACCACAAGTCCAAGTTTTCTTCCTATTTTCGATTTACGTCGTAATATTGTAATTATGCATGGTTAATTCACGAAAGTAAGATGCACTTTTACGATTGAAAAGCATTGGCTATCTTAGGGGAAATAACTCACAATTGATGAATCGGTCATTTGTATTTCTCAAAGAAACAAAACGAAAGAGGGACATAAGACGTCTATACATTCTTAACAACTTGTTTTTTTTGCATTACAAAGTAACAATTTTAGATCAACTAATGACCATTATCTCAAGGTCCCAAATTATTGTAGTACACTTCGATTATTTATGGAAAGATAAAATCACATGTTGCATTATTAGACATCTCTTCTTTGCAAGGATTCATTAAAGAACATTGCTGACAACCGTAGGAATTTGCGAGGCATGGAAATGATTCTAGGGCTCCATGAAGTAGATTAAAAATCTAGTCAGTTGGCATAAATCTCAATCAATAACATAAGTAGTTACGAAAGTTTGTGTAATGCTCATTTAGCATACGAATAATAAATTTAGAAATGAAATTAGGAAAAGGCTGCATGGTTCGTTTTAACATAATCCCCAAAAGCCTAGCTGCATGAATCATGAATGCATGTTTTAGAAGGATCAATGAAAATTATGTCGTAACTTAACCTACGCTTTGATCTTAACCAGGAAAGTTAGGGTTGGTAAATCTAATCATACATAGGCAATGAATCATGTGATTACGAGAATGGTATCGTAAATATCTTGAAGAATAGACAAGTAAATTGATTTACCCTAAACACCTAAACTGCGAGGGACTCGCTTAGGAATGGTTAAATCAATGCAACATATCCCAAGTGCTAACTAGGATTTAGCACGTTGAGGACGTGACCTAGTCACTCTTATTTCCAATCGGAGATACTTGCGAGAAACGATCTAGGGTTTTTACCCTAAGGATCGCTCGCTAAAAGGATGAAACTCGGTTTCAATTGGAACCCTAGGACCGACAATGTCGACCTAGTGCAATCAAGAATGGATTGGATTTGAAGACACCCTAACCCTAATTCCTATTCATCATGATTTCGTGATTAGAAGACGCCAGTCGATGGGTAAAATAGTCCCATGGATTAGATGCGACACTTGTGCAACAAGTTGCAGAGTTGCATGATCTTGTGGGTTGACCACAAGGGAATGGCCAATTCCTCGAAATGAGATTGGCAGATTCTTGCGCAAGTTTATCTTGCAAGAGGATGAGTGGTCATCCTGATATAGCACCTTTCTTGGGAAAGGTGACCAAGATAAGTGGATTATATAATTGCTTGGAAGGAAAAGACCAATCAATAATTTGGAATAACATATTTACTGCTAATAGAACTTAAGGTATTGGTTAAGTTGAGTTAATAGGGTACCGCCCTAACCCAAGGATATAAGGGTTAACAAACAAACCCTTGGGGATCTTGCCAAGTCGCACTTGATCCCGGATCGAGTGATGGATGCATTCGGAGAGAAGCATTCACTCCTTAGCAGTTGGCCAAATAAACGACCACTGGAATTGATTGTGCTTGTAACAGTTTAGAAAGCACTGTTTGCATTGTTTGCTCAAGTAACTAAAGAATGAAAAGATATCTAATGCTTCAGGTTGAAGGCTTGAAGGGAGAGGCAGCTTGAGTTACCCCAGACTGCCTGCCTGACCCTAACCAAGGGGGTTTTTGACCGCGCCGGGAACGTGGACCGAACCCGCCGCGAGAGGTCTCTCCATTGAGCACTACTTGGAGCAAGAGGATGCTTGGGTGCCAGGGGGGCTCTGGCCGTAAATCCCTCACCTTCTGAGTCCTGCACAAGAGGCTAACGTGACTCGGGATTGGATCTCAAGGCCCACATACTAGTCTACGGGCAAAATCTTGGATTAGCGATCCCTGTGGATTGCTGGATAGCCTTCCGATGGATTGTGGATAAGCCTACGGGCTGGACTTGTCGAACAGTGCACGAGAGAGACGAGGAATAAAGGAAGAGAGAGAAAAAGAGAGACACGAGACACCGAAAGTGGGAGTATTAGGTATATATAGTTTGTCTATATATAGCAACTGTTTTATATTTTGTTTCTACTCTTGCTTCATCCTTGTTTGGCTGTCCAAAGGCTGCAAATTCTTGAATTATGTCATACATATCCAATATACATACCTGTATGAACTGATTTTCAGCTTGATTTTTTGCATCAACGGCTGTATAAATTTCAGCCATTGTATCATTATAATTCAGCCCATAAAATAGTCCTGAAATTTCTTCTTCTTTAGGTAAAACATCAATTTGCTTCAGCTCTCGCTCCATATGACTCAAATACTTTCTTTCAGCCCTATTCATGCCTGAAAATTGTTTATATAACAGCCCATTCCATTGGCTAAAAAAACCTACAAATCAACTGTAGACCTTGCCTCCTTCATATGTGGAGGCAATTTTTTATGACATGATGCACTGCCATAGCCTCCACTTATAGCAGAACTACCCAAAAACCCTTAAATTCTCGGGCATTAGGAGGAAAACAACCAAGCATAACTTGAGTCAACAATACATTTAGAGTTAGGTCACGAGCTTCTATTAAGCTAGAAACGTATCCATTTGCGATAGTCTACAACAAGATCGATTAAAAAAATTGGTAGCCAATTATACTTGACCTCTTAACTTCTTTTGAAGCTCTCTTCCCCTTGGGCGTTTCATTGTGGTAACTTAGTCCTAACTCAAAGCATTGACTGGTCAACCAAGGCAACAGACAAGCATTATTCGCAACCCATCCAAGAGCCTTTTATTCTTCCAGTTCTTTACTCATCTCTCTCTAACCAAGTAAAGTTAGCACACTTCGCAATGCAAGACTTTTCACCTAGGCCTTCAGGATATAGTCTGGATGCATGCGTGCCTTCCATCTCTCTTAGTGTGATACTATGCAGATTTTTCTTGTTAGACTCAACACTCTTCCACATGGAGCACTTAAAGCATTAACACATTCCTTGAGATATGCATTTTCCCCTTTTCATATCATGTAGGGTCCTAAGGGTATCATGACCCCTATTCTATGTATGAAATCTAAAAGCCATATTTTCTTTAACTTACTGACATAAAATCTACATAACCAAATTTACCTATATCATTCCTATATTTTTCTATGATATTGCGAAAAAGATTCAAGTTTGATGGTAGAAATTAAGCCTTTAGTGAACCTCTATGTAATAGGATGCATTATAATGCAACCTCAAACGTGACCCTATATTCTCTTGCTTTTCAATATATGCGATGTGGCTTAAATATAGTTTCATCATGCAACTCTATACATGAAAGTGCATGCAAAATTCAACATGGAACCTATTACCCTTTATTAATTATCATGCCACTAAACCTCTAAGATGAAAGTTACTATTTCATGTAACAAAACCTAAAAAGGCAAGGGATTTACAGCCAGAGCCCCCCTGGCACCCAAGCGTCCTCCTGCTCCAAGTAGAACTCAACGGAAAGACCTCTCGCGGCAGGTTCGGTCCACATTCCCGGCGTGGTCAACAACCCCCTTGGTTAGAGTCAGGCATGCAGTTGGGGGTAACTGAAGCTACCTCTCCCTTCAGGCCTTCAACCAGAAGCTTTAGATATCTTTTCATCCTTTAGTTCCTTGAGCAAACAATGCAAACACTGCTTTCTAAACTGTTACAAGCACAATCAATTCCAATGGTCGTTTATTTGACCAACTATTAAGGAGTGAATCCTTCTCTCCGAATGCATCCAGCATTCGATTGCGGGATCAATTGCGACTTGGCAAGATCCCCAAGGTTTTGTTTGTTCACCCTTTTGTCCTTGGGTTAGGGCCATACCCTATTAACCCAACTTAACCAATACCTTAGGTTTTATTAACAGTAAATCCTGGCGACCATGTCGCTTCAATTTATTGATTGATCATTTTCTTCTAAGCAAATACCTAATTTCCCTTTTCTTGGCAAATTTTCCCCAAGAAAGGTGATGTAACAGGATGACTACTCATCCTCTTGCAAGTTAAACTTGCGCAAGAACTTGCCTACCTCATTTCAAGAAATGGCAAAACTCTCTTGTGAACAAATCACAAGTCTATGCGACGTTGCAACTTTTTGCACAAGTGTCGCATCTATTCCATGGGGTCATTTTACCCATTGAATGGCGTTTTCTGGTCACGGAATTATCTCCAGCCAAGAAGCAGGGTTTAGGGTGTCTTCTTACCCAACCCATTTCTAATTACACTAGGCCAACAACGTTCGGTCCTAGGAATTCCAACTCAATTCGAGTTTCATCATTTGAACGAGTGATCCTTAGGGTAGAAACCTTAGATTGTTTTATGCATGAGCGTCCAATTGTGCCCTACATTCCGTGAATGTGGGTAGGACCTTTGGTTTAAGGGTTTGTCTTGGTAAGAGGTGCGTGAAACAAGGTCAAGTCCTTAACGTGCTAAACCCTAGTTAGCACTTGGGTTATTTATCGTATCGGTTGAGCCATCCTATGCGAATCCCTTGCGGGTTAGGTGATTTAGATAATTCGTTCTACTTGTCTTGCGACAAGGATGAACCATCCCTAGAGATGTTAACTTGATCTTAAATGAGAAAGCTAGTTGTAACATCTCACAATTCACCTAAACGCAAGATTCATTACGTACCCCTAAATTCTCAATAACCCTAACTTTTCTTGTTAAGATCAAAACGCATGTTAAATTGTGGCATAACTTCCATTGATCCTACCAGGACTTGCATTCAAGAATCATGCCCACAATTCTTTTTCTAAGCTTTTAAGATTTCATGCTTCAATAAACCATGCAGCCTTTCCCTAAATACAACTCTTGATGAATGAAATTTTTCATATGACAAATGTGCAACATGCACTCCTTTCCTAACTACAACGTAGCGAAATTCATGCCAAAAAAAACTAGAGTTGACCTATTCCAATTTACAATCACATGCCACACGCAAATTCCTAGAATCATTTTCGCGCTCTTCTATTTCCTACGGGGTTAAGGACTTTCCCTAATGAATCATTCAATGAAGATTTGTCTAAAAATGCGACGTGCAATTAATCTTTCCATGCCTAGTCAAAGGTGCACTTTAATAATCTCAACCTTATAATGATAGGCAATAGGTGTTCTAGGCCGTCACTTTGACATGCACGACAAGGCAACATATTATTAAGGATGTTAAATGGATAGACAATTTCTTTATATGGAAAATACCAATGACCCAATTTCATGGACTTGTAGCTCCCTCTCCTTCAAAGCCCCGGAAGAGTGTATTAGAGAACTATTGGGAAGACCTTATAGGCTTCCACTTCGAAGCTCAAGAGGGAAAAAGATTTGGGCTCTCGGAGGGTTCCAAAATGAAAGGGCCTTTAAAATCTTGGGTTATAACAGACTTTATAGGGTATCCACGAGTAGGGCCTTTAAAAGAAAACCGAGGGTAGAAAGGCTTGTGGGAGTTGCCATGGAAAAGGGGGTTTAAAAGGAACCCGGGGGGTAATATGGACTTGTGTTGGGAATCCACGAGAAGGGGGGGACCTTATGGGGACTTGGGTGGGAAATCCAGGGGAAGGGGGGACTTAAACCGGGGCTAATATGGGTTGTGTGGGAATGCAATGGGAAAGGGGGATTGAATCCCGGGGGTAAAGATTGCTTGTGTAGGATCCAATGGGAAGGGGGCTTAGGGAAGCCCCCTTAGAAGCTTCCTAGAGAAGCTTCTAAGAAGCTTCAGGGACAACACATGACGGCGTGGCGACTTGGAGGCTTACTGGCTGGCGGCTAAATGAGCCCAGGCAGCGGCAATCTACACTGGCGTCTCCCTCTCCTCCACGGCGCAACACGGCATTTCAATTCGGTGGCAGCTGGTGTAACTCCTTCTCCCTCCATGCCGGATTCCGCAGCTCTCCCCTCTTCCACACCTTGGCACGGCGGCTAGCGGCTCCCTCTCCTCCTCACTGTCAAGAATGGCAGCTTCAACTCCCACAATCTAGCGCCGTCCTCTTAGCCTATCATAGCCTCCTCACGGCAGCCTCCTCACGTCCCTCCTTCACACGACGTAGCACGGCCTCCTTCCTCCTCTTCACGGGCCCCTCCTTCATGGCAGCCTCCTTCCATGGCTATCCCATACCACTTAAATAGGTGAGGGGGAGGGGGTCCTCCCTCCCCCATGCGGCATCATGCATGCCTTCATTCCCTTGCGAGCTCCAGCAAAAAGGAGCTTAATAGCTCTTGCTGTTCCCTTCTCCTCCAGCACGACAGTCAGCTGGAGGAGAGAGGGATAATTTTTTTTAAAAAAATTGCCTTTATTCAATTAATGACCTCCTATTAAGTAGAGGTTCATGTGAGGAATGCGTGCCTAGAAATCGGGAATGTCACAGCAAAAAACCATGCAAAATCTATCATTTTATGTGTGCAAGATTCTATATTTTCTATTGTCATACATGTACCATATAAAGGTCATACATCATAGTCCTAGTTTTCCTTTGAATGCAAAGAGCTTATCGTGTAAATCCTACTTTTACCTTCTTACAATAACCTTTTCCAAGAAAAAGAATAATTATCAATGACTAGTATTGTATCATAATTTTATAAAAGAACTTGGTTTAGTGCCATGGGACTGGGGTGTTAATTCCCGCTTGAGCTTCTGTCGGCTCTTGTAGCTCCCACACCTCTCATGACCCTCAAGCTTCTTCTCTTCATCTCCTCTTTCTCTCTTCTTCTTCTTCTTCTTCTTTTCTTCTTCTCCTTCTCTCTCTCTCCCTCTTCTTCTTCTTCTCCTCTCTCTCCCTCTTCTTCTCCTTCTTCTCTCCTTCTTCTCTCTCCCTTTTCTTCTCCTTCTTCTCTCTCCCTTTTCTTCTTCTTCTTCTTCTCCTCTCTCCCTCTTCTTCTCCTTATTTCTCTCCCTTCCTCTTCTTCTTCTTCTTCTTCTTCTCCTCTCTCCCTCTTCTTCTCCTTCTTTCTCTCTCTTCCTCTTCTCCTTCTTCTCTGCTTCTCCTCTCTCTCCCTCTCCTTCTCCTTCTCCTCTCCTTCTCCTCTCTCTTTCTCCTTTGTCCTTCTTCTTCTCCTTCTTCTCTCTCCCTCTTCTTCTTCACGGCCAGGAGGCGCTGTAATGTACGAGGGAGAGGGGGAAGTGCTCCTGAAGGCAAGGAAGGGGGGCTGCATCCGTGATGAAGGGGGCCGCTGCCTGCTATCATGGGGGGGGAGCGTTATTGTTGCTGAAGCGGCTGAGAGTAAGTGGGTCGAGAACCGATTCTGGGACTTGGCCCAGGAATTGGCCACTTGAACGGGCCAAACGGCGCACAAGAATGGTAGCAAAGGCATTAATTTGCTCAAATATTGTGACACATGCAATCATATCACACAGAGCTTCTAGATGAGTACCAAGGCATAAGGGGAATGGCTTGATATACTTGGAACGCTCTCTCTCTCTCTCTCTCTCTCTCTCTCTCTCTCTCTCTCTTTCTCTCTCAATGTCAGGGTATGAAATGAGATCTTCCTTGACCTCTATATCAATTATGTACAATACAAAATAAACCCCTTCCGAGGTAAGGTTTTGATGTCCCCAATCACTCACATCCCAAGCACTCTGTTTTTTTTCCATTTTTGCATGATTTGTGCCCTGTTTTGCCCTATTTTACAACAACAAACCCTACACTTTTTCAATCTAATTTCTTAATCCTAACCTATGCTAAATGTAACAAAGATCGAAGGCAAAAAACTGAAATGATTTCTCCATCATTTCCAATCATCAAGCCAACAAAATAACCCAAAATACTTACTTGTTTCAAAGATTAAAAAACCCAAACTTCCTACATATCTCAAGCTCCATTTTGGGGATGAATCCCTTACTTCAATGCTCGATATGAGGCGCGCAAGTGCTCAAGCTTGAATTCGTTGGTCCCACCCCAACAGAACCAAAATGTAGTGGGAGCTCACACTCAATTGCCAAGACCCATGGACCGCTTATTGTTTCAAGAATTTCAAGTGAGCTCTCATGGCTATCTCTCACCTAGCTGACGCATTGTTGATTACCTTGGGGTGTAGTGAGCTTACCTTGATGCCGAAATGAGTTGCCTCCTTTCTCACATACGCTGGTAGCTCCACGATCCTAGATGCTAACTCAAGCATCCTCAAGCCTCCTCCATCTCCAAGCTCCATCCATGATAGCCGCACTCGCGAGAAAAGATAAGAGAAGAGAAGAGAGAAGAAAAGAGAAGAGGAGATGGTGAAGAACTTCACCCTCTTGATCCCTCACTCCCACACACTCACTCACTCCCTCACACTCTCACACTCCCTCTCTCAAGAGCACACACACAAGAAAGGTGAAGAGAAGAAGAGAAGAAGGGAGGAATCTTGTTAGCCACACACCAAAGAATGAGCTTCTCATTCACTTTTCAACTTTATATACAAAACCCTAAAATCCCATGGGCACCCATCCCTTTTTACATGACCGGTCATTATGGCAAGGTCCCTTTTTCTAATTCCCTCTTCGTGCTTCATGCCCTAAGCCTATACCCGTCTATTCTTTTACAAATGGCACAGGAGGAAGCCTGGTGCTCTTTTACAAGAGAGTTGTTAGAGTGTTTTTAGGCACCTTTCATTTAAAATTGTGCTTTTTGCCTCAGCTTAGCTTTAGGGACCATCTCTATGCCTTTGCTCTTTTTCCATCCTTTTTTCTCTTTTTCCTTCATTTTTTGCCATCTCGAATTGGGGTTAACAACAAGTAAAAAGGAAATTTTGGGGAGTTGTATTAGCATTAAAGTGTGATCATGAATACTTTATAGGTGCTTTCGTAGTGGTAGAAATTGATTGTCTTCCACTCTTAGGCATGATTGCCAACTGCTCTACACCCGACATTGCTATGCTAAGATGGATTGCATATATTAGATCTCTCAACCCCGAATTAAAGCATATTGCAGGAAAGGAAAATCTAGTTACTGACATGCTGTCACGTGCAAGATATGACAATGAAGAAGAGTTGATGAAAGAAGATGAAGCTGAAGAATATATACTTGCTGAATTTCTTTCCATGGTTGTTGAAAGTACCTTTTCAGTTGCTACATATACAAACCCAAAGCTGAATCTTGCATGTGAAGCTTATATTTTTAATGGTATAGCATTGGAGGGGAGCTACAAGCTCTACCCCGAGACCTACGGACCACTTATTGCTCAAGTGTTTCGAACCAAGCGGCCATGGCTACCTCTCACAGAGTCGACGTGCAATGCCTACCTTACAGGTGTAGTGAGCTTACCTTGATGCTCGATCGAGTACCCTCCTCTTTCTTGCACATCGGTAGCTCCACAATCCTTGAGGCAAGCTCAAGCAACCTCAGTCCCTCTCCCATGAGCTTCATCCTCCATAGCCACGCGCGAGACAAGAGAAGAGAAGAGAGGAGGGGAAGATGAAGAGAGAAGATGGAGAGCTTTTTCTCCAAGATCCCTCACTCTCACACAATCACTCCCTCACACTCTCTCAATCCCTCTCTCAAGCATAAGCAAGAAGGCAAGAAACAAGAGAAGAAGAAGAAGAAGCTTTGGCCACACACAAGAATGAGCTTCTCATTCACTTTTCAACTTTATATACAAAACCCTAAATCCCTTTTGGGCGGTCATCCCCTTTTCCTCTTTTTTACATGGCCAGTCGTAACCTAGGCCCATTTTCCCATTGTCCTTCTATCTTCCTAGATTCCTTTCCACCACCTGTCTACATTTACAAATTGCACGGGTGAGAGCCCGGCGCTCTTTTACAAGATTTCAGGGTGTGCCTTTTTATTTTAAAATGCGCATTTTCCCTTTTGCATTTTCCTTGGACTTTTAAGGTTGCCCTTGCACTTTTGGCATTTTCTTCTATTCTTTCTTCAGTCGTGCTACCTTTTTTCCACCTTTGCCCTGCATCTTTTTTATTTCCTTTTGCTTTCTTCGTGTTGGGGTTAACATTACCCCCTCCTAGATGAGTGCCAATCCCATGGCACTCACCGTCATAAGTAGCAGGCTGTAGCGTGCACCGAAGACATGGGTGACAAGGAGGTAGTGGCTAGTTAGGTCGGCTGCTAGGTGGAACAGGTAGGTGGGTGGCACTGCTTCCAATGTGGTTGGGTGAATGATAGGTGATGGGTTTTAAGGACGATGACCAAGAAAGTTTCCAACGTGCTTTAGGCTTCATCAAGATACTCGGCATCTTTCACACTGTTGTGGCGCCCCTTATGTAGCCGGTCGTCTTTTGAGTATCAGAAACGCTTGAAGCAATAAGCAATCCCTTAAGAGGGTGGTATTGGAGGGATTTATTCTGGAGAAACCTCCCAAACTCTATTTGCCTTGAAAATCCGTTGCTTTGATTGAAGATCCTTGTCTTTGAGTTGAAAGTCTTCAGTTTTGAGTTGAAGGTCTTCAGGCTTGTGGAATCAATAAGTGATCCATAGATCTTGAGGCGTTGGGCATGGATCATTGGACAATGAGGTTCCAAGATCTATGCCAATGGAAGTTCTACCTTGACTTGGTTCAATCATGGTAGCCATCAACAGGCAGATGGCTGGCAACATGAAATCTGTTGAGCCATTTAAACCTTAGCAGCGAAGCTCCTGAAGTTGCAATAATGGAGTCATGTCCAACTCATGGAAAATTTCCTTGTCATTGGAAGATGTAGTGGATGATCTTCTTCAGCCAAGCAGCCAATTCTTGAAACACGAACATAACCTGCAAGAAAAGTTGTGCACTTCCTAGGGGGTGTGTCTGTCTCACTGTGTAGTGCATGGTGCCCATGCCAGTGGAATTGGGAGATGGGTCTAACCTTGGGCAAGCCCTTGGTAATGTCCCACACTTGAAGACCCAGTTCGTGCGTCGTTGGAGGTGCGGTGGAAAACTTAGGGTGACAGGTCTAAAAGTACTACCCTTGATGTGCCCTAAGTGTGAAGTGGGGAAGGGGCTAAGGAGAACCCTAGATGCAGTGAGTGTGGTGCACAATAACAATGAAGGGAGACTGCAAGCGCATGTGAAGTGTTCTCCTTGTTAACTTGCTTAGTAGTAGATTCATCTTTCAGCTTTGCTATTTTTTGCTCTTGTCTTTCTCTCTAGTCACCTTGTCTTTGTTTCCTTGTGGCTTTTTCTCTCTTTGCTTTCTTTTATTTTCCTTTTTTTTTTTTTTTGAGAATGAGAGAGGGAGTACAATTGTCAAGGCATATCACACCCATTTAATCACGGGGCGGTCGCAGGCATTGAGATAAGAATGCGTGACTTTGTAGGTATTCTTTAATATCGGCCTTAGCTCTCAGAGGAGTGGTTGACAAGAAAGGGTGATTACACCTTGTGAAGCGGGTGTCACTCATATTTTCTAAGAGCTCTAGATAAAAGGAAGGAAGGAGAGTAGCCTGCATCATTAACCTAGTCATAGCTCTACTATCTATTCCTAGGTTGATATCAAAGAAGAGTGGGGGGAGATGGGCTTCCTCTGCTGTGGGCTTTTAGAGTAGCAGGAATTTGATAAGTTGGAGGTAATTACAAGTGGTCAAAAACGCTAGATCTGGGTAGGAAGAGAAGTCTACAAGGAAACAATTTATAGAAGGAAGTATATCTTCTAACCTAAACACTAAGCATTCCTGAGGGCTCCTAGCATTTACATTATATATTTTTGGGAAGTCATAATCCCCATGCAAGTCTCTATCATAGTCCACTCCATGCCTACGGGAGTAGGGCATGTAGATAGGATCATTGCGCTCTTCCGGGAGTGAACTACAAAAGGCGGTCCATGCATCAAAATTGGTGTCCCAAATCCTCCTCCGCCATTTCGACTGTGCCTCGTAGCCTTGGATGGTTTTGGGAACCATATTGACCTTATCTTTCTAGTAATCTTGTGGTTCTTGTCGCCATCTAGTCATTATCAGGGTCCTCTCTTCAATCCACATGTTTGCAAGTTCATTAGCCAGATCCTTGATCTTGGCTAAGACTGCTAGAGGCAGGGCCCGGTCAAGAGAGCATGGGAAAGCAAATGAGAGCTCAAATGGCCTTTTGTAGAGCTCTTGCTGATGCCAGATGACCAAATCCTAGGGTCAGTCTACAGGATGTGCATCACCTGTCTGTGGCATGGGCTCTTCAGGAAGTTGTCTTGGAATTGTGCATGCTCGGTATTGGGCCTCCTCATCTAATTATTGTCTTCTCCTCCTTGCTGCAACTATATGCTCAGGCAGATGGGCATCTGCAAGTTCTTCCTGTGGGAGATCGGGTTGAGGCGGCGGACTCGGCATTCTTTGTTGCTCTTCTTCATCACCTTGCTTGAAATCTGGACCCTCTTCGACTCGTCGCTCAACCACAGATGGGATGACTGGCGGTGGTGGTGGTGGTTGTTCATGCTCCTCAAAACCTAGCTCCTTGAGCTCAGCAGTAGAAAGGCCCGTACAGCGTAAGTAGTGGAATTGTTGCTCCTTAGTGATCCATGTACTCATTGGGAACTCCTGCTCTTGAAGACCATATCTTAGAGCGCGAGTGGTTAGCTCCAACTTTCTTTTCACCTTTTCCACTGGATCATCGCCCTCAGCTGGTGTGACATGGAGTACCATGTTGAGGAAGGCCTGCCACTCTGTTTTAGTAGTTATTTCGACAGCTTCAACCCTGGCTTCTGCAAGCACCCTTTCGCATTCCGCCACTACCAAGCGTTCGGTCAAGTCTCTCACCCTGTCAAACTTATTCCTTTCCCAATCCATAGCTCTTTCTTCCATCCTTTTTCTCTCTTCCTCCAGTTGGCTCACCAGGGTGGTCACTACCTGTTGCTACTCATTTGTTAAAAACCACAACTAGTTCCTTTCTCTTAACTTCTTGAGCCAACAACTCTTCAGCAATCCCTTTGGCTTGATCTACAATGCTGAGCCTTTGGTGCACCTCGGCCAGTACTTCTGATTTTTCCTGCACCAGCTGCTCTTGGCTTTGGATCTTAGCAAGGAATAGCCTTTTTTTTCTTGAAAGCCATGGCCATGAGGGCCTCTTCATCGTCCTGGGAGGTCTCCAACGCATCTTGTAATCTTTGCGCTTCATCTTGTATCCGTTTTCCTTCTGCTGCTGAGACTCCTGGCCCTTCACTCTTCAGAAACTCGATTTCACTTATTAATCTGTTTTGTTCTTCTAGCTCCTGCCACAAACGGAGCTCCATGATATGTTCTTGTGGTGTACTGGCTTCGCCTTCCTGAACCTCCTGTCTAAGCGTTTCCACTTGAGCAACCTTTTGACGTAGATCATTGTATTGCTGCACTAGTATCTTTAGACTCCTTTGCTTTGCCACCAGGTTCTGCTCTTCGTCTTCCAGTCTTTGTCTAAGGCAGGTTTTGTTGTCCTGGGCTTCCTTTGCTTTTGCTACTAGCTGGTCCTACACGGCCTTCATTTCTTTGCGTCGGTCAGCTCCCTGCCTTGAGACTTCTAGCCTAAGAGAAGCTGACGTTTCTTTTTATTTTTCTAGCTCCATCAAGGCCACTTTCTTCTCTTCCTTCACCTTGTCTAGTTGTGCCAGTAGCTTAGCCACATATGCATCATAGTCAGTGTCGGCAGGCATGGGAGTATGGGGTGTGGTGGTTGATGCCTCTAGCCTTTGTCTTTTAGGGTCTTGCCATGACTCTCCATCTGCGGGTATCATGTCTTTTCAATCTAGTTCCTGGCATGATCTCGGCCACTTTGCTCCCTAGCATTTGTATCATCTTCATTAGTTGTGCCCTGTCGAGGGGAGGTGTGGTGGTTGTAGTCGTGGTTTCAGTCCTTGCAGGCACAAAAGAGGAAGGAAGTGGATGTAGTAGGGACTTGCCCTTACCTACAGCCCACTGGAGCTGCTTCCATACTTGAACTAGCTTCGGCTTTATGACGGGGGCTCACAGGTTCGAGCTCTCCACCCCCGTGGGACTCTTCCATAAATCTTCATGTAGCCTCTGCCAACTCGGCCAGCTCCTTCAGTCTCTGCTCTTCAACTTCTTCTTCCACCCTTCTTTTCATGTCCTCTTCTGCCCTCTTTGATTCTTCTCTTATCTTTGCAAGCTCTTCCTCCTCTTTCCTCCTTCTTTCTTCCTCAGCCCTCCTAGACTCTCTTTGAGCCCTCTTGATTTCAGCTCGTTCTTCTCCTGTCCCCTTTCTTTTTTCCGTCTGGTTTGCTTGCTTGTGTAGGCGGCACCTCCTATTCTCCCTTGTCACTTATCGTTCTTTCACTTGATTCTTCTCCTTCATGGTGAGGTGGGCTTTGATGTGCAGCTTGCTCTTCCATGACTCCAGCATCCTTCATTGCTTCATCTATGATGGCTATCAAAACACCACCATATCTAATTGTGGCCGCCTTTGAGGCAAGTTTCTTCCTTGTGGAGCGTGTTGTTGAGGTAGGGGATTCTCCTCCTGCTGGTGCTTCCACTGGAGTGAGAAGGGCAGCTGAGCTTTTAATGGTTTTCTACACGAACCCATTCAAATCTACCTCCTTAGGGACTCCTGCTACGATGCTTTCTAACAATGGGACCCCGATCCTGTTCATCAATGCGTTGTACCTTTGGCCCGAGAAGAGTGTGTGGATCATCTTCGCTTGCACCTTCATTGCTGGATCCGGGATGTCAGCCAAGCTGATTCCATCCACTGTGTGCAACTCTTCTTTCTTTACCCCCAGCATGGCGTAAACATCCCTTCTCAGCCGCCTCTCTTTCTTGGGTACGAGCCCCAAGGCCTTCTCTACGATTGCCGCATTGAGGGGCACTTCAACTCTTCTTTCCTGCTCCCCTGTCCTCACTGTGACAGTGCCACAGTTCCTGCCATTGTCAAAGTTCCTCAGAAATTCAGCACACATGCCATAATCCACGGCCTGCCCCATCTTTTCCACATACTTGTGGAGGTGGCATTTGTCCACCAATTCTTTGACTGCAGGTTCCTCCAAGATGGCCTCATCTAGGTTCAGCGTGTGTTTGAAGGTGAATTGACTGAATCCTCGTGTCTCGACTGCTGATGCCGAACTTGGTCATCTCTTCTTCGGAAAATGGGAGTTTTCCCCCTTTTTCTTGTCCTGCCATGGTGGTTACCTGTCAACACACCATGCCGACATTAATGCTTAAAAATCGGCTTATTTCTAACAAGACTCATTTTTGAGAAAAAAATGTATGTTTTAAAAATTGGTATACTTGCTTAGGGGCTTGAATTTTAGAGACAGGCTCACAACAACAATTGCTATTGTTTTCCCTTGCAGTATCTTCCATTGAAACTCAATTAATCATAACATTCTACTAGATATCATGACTCTCATTTTGCTAACTCTCATTTTTCTCTGCTCTTGCTGACATTGCTTCCCCCCCGTCTTGGATCTTTCAAGGAATCCTTCCTAGGATTAGCACAAGAAGCACGAGGCAAATGTTGTTTTTCGTGGATTGACTTACTTAGCCAATAACCAATCATAGAAGCTTGGGTTGTATTCGAGTTGGGCATGACAATCAAGAGCAAATGGTTGGATGGAGACTTGGGAGATGTAGGTCAAGACATCATGAAAGAGATCTCCAGTATTAAGGCGGCTTGCAACATGTAATTCCTCTTCCGTAAGGAATTGGTCAATGTAAGGGTGAGCGAGCACATGGTTGTCTAAATGCTGGTTGTGGGTGATGGCCAAAACCCTAAACGAGATAGATGCCACATAAGTAGGGTCATATTCGATGGTTTTAATTGCCCTGCATTGCTTAACATTGGTCATTATCCGGCAACCTTTTTTCTCCCATTGGATTCTCAGAGCAAACCACTACTGCAAGAACGTGGAAGGCGAGCTTGCCATCTGCGTGAGCTCTTGCAACTCGTGCTCAGGAACAGAACAAGGAGGCTTACGATATGAAGTGATTAGTCTTCTAAGGGCAGCTTGCTCCTTTGAGATTTCGTCATTTGCTATCAGTTCAGCAGCAATTTTGGGGAATTTACAGGTCATAAGTTCGTATTCTTCCCAAGTGCATGGTAATGCACAAACGTCTGAAGCAAGTGGTTTGTCAAGAAGACCTAGTTCTAGCCTCTCATAACTTCTAGCGAATGTAGTGAAAGTTTCGTCCAACATCTTGATGCAGGTTACTAAGTGATCCCCAGAAGTCACGGCGAGATCTTTAGCCAAAGGAAAAGAAAGGTCGTACCGCGTAGGAAGGTTTAAGACCTGATGGTGGGAATGGTGCAAATGGACTGGATAGTGATGACTCCATCATTGGTGTCACAGGTGTGGCTTTGCACTCCGAAGCACTTTGAGGTGCTGTAGGAAGCTTTGGGGGCATGGGAGTTGTGCTGGGTTCTAAGTGAGCAATCATGGGGGTATTTAAGTTCTCTGGATTAGGTAAGTCTAAGGCTGGTGGCGTTTGCTTTGGTCGATAGATGAGTTGGGGCTTACTAGCCACAGCAGGCAAGGGTTTGCTGATTGTGCCCTGGGCACCATGTGTGTAAGCCTCCCTCACTGGGGTGAGATTGCTTGTAGATGAGCTTTTAAACTTGCCATTTTTAGGCACCCAAATCTAGGGGTTGCCCTCGTAGTATCCTTGTGCTCGTAAGAGGTCTTTGGGGATCCATCACGGTGTGGTTGTGTGTCTACGTCGATAGCATCTAGACTGCCTCTTAGGCCATGATGGTTGATTATTTTGGCGTTTAGAATCACGTTTGTGTGGTCTACCGGATGTGGTATTTGCCATTTTGGCACCCATATAAGCTTGGAATCCTTGGCCTTGTGAGCACTTTTGGTGGGTTTGGGCCTAGGGTCGAGAACCTGGCATGAGGCCTTAGTTTTCTTCTATTTAAACTTGGGCTGAAGCGTGGTCGTAGGGGTTTCTACCGGTGGCTTCGTAATGGTGGAGGAGTCAGGACAGCCCTTGCTGAAAGTCATCACTATACGCACATTGCCTATAGCAAGATGAATGTGGTTTAGGTTGTAATTACAGTTCATTTGCTTCTTGAAAGTATGACCTAATAGTGACATATTACCGGCTCCTTTAGTGTCAGGCAACACATGGAAAAAAGCTAGTAAACTTTCAGACTCGATAGAAACAACTACCTTGCACTTCCCTAGGAATGAATAAGAATTACCCCCAAACGGGGTGAGTTTGGCATTAGTGGGATGTAGTTTCGGTTGACCAATGCGTGTCCAATGGTCATGCGTCAAGATGTTGTAGTCAGCACCTTCATTAATCAAGGCATCGAAAGAATACGTCACTCGTGTTGTGACTGTGATTCGTAGATACGCCGGTGCCACTACTTCTTCGTCCTGATCTGTAAGGTCGGTTATAGTAGCCATGCAGACGTTCATTGGGGGTTCTAGCATGGGTGGCTCATGTAATGGATGGGAATGAGGATAGTACTTCTTTATGTGGCTGCCATTAAAAAATCTTATTCCTTCGCCTTCAAGTGTCTCTAACTCAACATTCCCTGTTCTACCAATCATGTGTACTCTGAAAGGCCCTAGCCCCCGAAACTTCATCTTCTGTTTATGTCCTTTTACAGAGTATAGCAAAAAAAGGTCCCCTTGTTCAAAGTCTCGTTGTTTGACATGCTTGTCAAACCACATCTTTCGTCGAGCCTTCTCACAAATCAGAGAGTGAGTGGCGAGGAGTCGGGTCTCCATTAGGCACTCTAACTCCACTAAGCAATTGGTCCAAGCCTCTCTTCCCTCCCAACGCTCCTGGACTGCTATTCTTAAGCTAGGGATGAAGAATACTAAGGGTAGAATGGCTTCAGTTCCATACATCAGCCTAAAAGGAATCTGTCCTACAGCCGTTTTATAAGCTATGCGATAGGCCCACAAGGCCGCCATTAGCTTGTTGTCCCAGTCACTTCTTGAAGTAGACACTACCTTTGTAAGCATGTTGACTAAGATTTTATTCGTGGATTCGGCTTGGCCATTAGCTTGAGGGTAATAGGGAGAGGACTTCCGATGAATTATTAGGAACGTAGAGAGCAGGTGGGAAATCACCTCATTAATGAAGTGTGTGCCTTGGTCACTTACAAGTTCGATTGGACAACTAAACCGTGAAATGACCTGCTCCCACAAGAACTTTGCAGTGGTTCTAGCATCATTCTTCCTCGTGACTCATGCCTCTGCCCACTTCTAAGATAATCGATTGCCACTATGATGTAGCGAGCTTGGGAATATTGTGCCATAGGACTGATAGGTCCAATAAAATCGATGCCCCATTTTTCAAAGGGTTGTCCCGCTATGACAGGGGTCAACTCCATCTTGTCTTTCCACACAGGCACTTTGGTCGTTTGGCACTCATCGCAGTGCTTTACAAATTTAGATGCATCGTGAAAAAAGGTGGGCCACCATAGTTGGGATTGTAGCACCTTTCGGTCTATTGTGTCCCCACTAAAGTGTTCTCCAGCTATTCCACCATATGCTTCTTTCAATGCATAGTGCATCTCGTGCTCACATATGCATCTGCGCAATAAACCGTCTTGTCCCAACCTATAGAGTTGGCCGGCTATCAGTTGGTATGGCTGAATTTTCAGGATAAGTCTTCTGAGCCTGGCCTTCTCAACGGGTCTCTCAGGTAGTCTGCTCTCTAGCACTTGCACTATGTCATCGGCCCAGTATGGTGTCAGATCAGCTTTAAACAATTCTCTTTCGCTAGACAGGTTAAAGAGATGAGCATCTGGTAAATCGTCAGGTATGCCTTGTCCAACGGCTTCTCCTGTGGGTATGTGGGACATGTGGTCATCCATGTAATGCCGCTTTCCTTTGCGTACAACCACAAAGAATTCAAACTCCAGTAGAAGGAGTAACCATCTAGCTATGCGTCCCGTAGCGCAAGGCTTGTTCACAAGATATAGCAAGGCTTGATGGTCAACAAAGAAGACAAAGGGAGTGGCCAACAGGTAATGCCTAAATTTCTTTACCGCAAATACCATGGCCAACCCCTCCCTTTCTGTCGTGGAATAGTTCATCTCAGTCTCTGTGAGTTGCCTGCTGGCAAAACTCACCAGGTAATCTAAGTTATGTTCACCAAGCTGGCATAGCACGGCTCCAATAGCAAACTTAGAGGCGTCTATGTGTACATGAAAAGTTATGTTCTAGTCTGGGGCTCGTAAGATTGGTGCAATAGTAAGAGCCTTTTTCAACTCCTTATACGCGCGCTGGCATTCGTCAGTCCACTTGAACACTATCAATAGCTTGTACAATGGTCTAGCAATTAGTGCATAATTTAGTACAAAGCGTCGATAATATCTAGTGCGTCCTAAGAAGCACTGAACTCCCTTGTAGTTATCAGGTGGCAGCAAGTCAACAATGACTTTGACTTTAGAAAAGTCAGTGGCAATGCTGCTCCTTGACACTATGTGCCGTAAGATGCATCCGTGTTTCACCCAGAACTGGCACTTTAAGGGGTTCAACGAGAGGTGGTACAACCTACACCATTCAAAGACAGCTCTCAATTTCTCTGAATGTTTGGCCCAACTAGAGTGTATGCATAAGCTGTCTACAAACACTTCCAGTTCGCGCCTAAGCATGTCCTTAAAGATAGTGCACATTAGGCATTGAAAAGTTACAGGTGCGTTCATTAGCCCAAAAGGCATGACAATGTAGGCAAATACACCCCATTATGTGGCAAAGGCAGTCTTGTGCCTATCGTCGGGTTGCACTTGCACTTGATTATAGCCCGAGAAAACATCTAGAAAACTGTAGGCTTCTTTACCTGCTACCCTCTCAAGCATGTGCTCGGTGTAAGGTAAAGGATCGTTATCCCTCTTTGTAGCGGCATTCAATTTCTTGTAGTTCATACACACTCAGATTTTTCCATTTTTCTTCATGACAATCACGATAGGTGATACCCAGTCTGTGTGCTCGATCTCATATATGAACCCTGCCCTCATGAGTTTATCAATCTCCTCTTTTACTACATGGGCGTGTTTGGGATTCATGGGGTAAGGTCGTTGTTTCGTTGGCACTACATCAGGGACCATTGGGATATTATGAGTCACAACCCTAGGGTCGACTCCCTTAAGTTCATCCAATGTCCAGGCAAATAAGTCAATGTACTCTTACAAGAGTGCAACAAGTTTGGCCTCCTCATCCTCCGTCAAGTCATCCTTCCTTGACTTTGGCGGGTCCCTCGATCGATTCACTAGTTTGGCCTTGTCTTTTCGCACCTAGCAGAATCACCACTCTGTCACCCTTTTTAAATTTTGTAAACCGTTTGGGTAGATCCTGCGGTTTCTTTTGCCTTTCTACTTCTGAGTCCTTTGCTTGCTTCCTGGCCTCCTCCTTTAGCCTCCTGCGCCTTAGGTGGACTGGCAAGTCTCCCTTGGTTCGTTTGACTTGAGAAGGTTGTGGTATCTCGGGATCACTCTCAGTGCTGACTTCTAACTCTGAGTTAAACTCGCATCCCTCTCTTGAGGAAGGTGTTTCCCCAGGGGGTCATAGTTCAGTAGGTGCATCTGTCTTGAGCACTGCGATTACCCATGGTCATGCCACTCCGGCTTCCTCATAATCCATGGCTCCTATGTGTTCTAGCCAGGATCTGTCACACTCCATTCAAATTACTCCTTTTTCATTCTGACTGGTCCTTCCTCTCCTAGGCCTCGAGTCTACCTTGATTTGTTCTATCGCTTTTCCTTCCGTGTCGTACTCTATTGTATCTATCTCTTCTTCACTCTCCTCTCCCGTAGAGCGACAGTCCTCATCATCAGAGTCCTGTCCTTCTGACTGCTCATCATCACCTAAGCTTTCCTCTCCTGTCTCCTTGTCATCAGTAACTAAAGCCCAATTATATAACAAATTCAGGTCGCGGACCTTGGTCCATTTCCATTCTGGCTTAGCTAATAGATCACATAGAGTTTTTAAGTTAGCAGCCAAGTTGCCTTCCAGTTTATTGGTGAGATACTCTACAATTTCCTGAAGCTCTAGTTTGTTGTTGGGGATATGGAACGAGGCTAATTTGCCTGGGTTGAGTGAGCTTCCTGCCATCATGTAGAATGGCACAATTGGCTCCTCAATTAGCATGGTTGCGGCTTTAGCAGCCTGCCGATATAGTTCTTTGTCATCCGAGAATGGTAGGTCAATGGTTGCCAAAACGTGCATCCAATCCCTCTCATCCTCAGGGCAAGGAATATATTTAGTGAGTGATCCATAGGGTTTGGTCGTTTGAGTATCGCCTTTCAGCATAGCTGAGATGGCATCTAGGTCAACAGGAGTCGTCTTCCAAGTGTCCATCTCTACCCTTACTATACTAGTTCTGTTCCTTAGAAAAATCAAACCATTGCCCCAGTCCTCAATGACACATGCATTCCTCATCCAAGGTCGGCCTAGTAGTATGTCGTAATCCACTCCCTTCATGACAATGAAGTTTACGAAAAACTGCACACCGGTAATCTTACTGGCCAATTCTTTAAGACCCCGAATGGTCTTACCTTCATTCCATTTGCTAATATGACGTTAAACCTGGTAGTCTCTACAGGAGGGTTTCCCCATGCCTCTACGACTGCATGGCTTAGTACACTAACACCTGCACATGTGTCTATAATTCCTTTTCGCGTCATATCTCCTAAGGCTAGGACGGGTAAAACTGCAAGCATTTTAGTGCCTTCCCAAAAAGCATTGATGTGCAAAGACTTAGGAGTTGAGTGTACAGTTAGACTTGGGATCTGTGTAACCGCATCATGATCTTGCGGATCAGTACCCGCAAGTCCTGTATGTCCCTCCATCAAGTCTTTTAACTTCTGCCATAAGGAATGATTCTGCCTAGGCAGGTCTTCCAAGCTTAGAATTACTGGAGTAGACAACAAGGTTGTGAGGAGGCTACTGGGCTCTTGTCTTCCCCTGAGGCTAGCATTTCTAGGCCATGCATTCTCTCTACCCTGGCAAGTTTCCCCTTGGCCTTGCTGCTGAGTTGCCCCTAGTGGTGCAGGTATGCTCACAGCTTGTGGTTTTGAAGGTGAGACTGGTGTGCTCACGCTAGAGAAATCGTCAATAGGATCTTCTAATATGGGTTCAGCATCCTTGAGGTGCTTTTGGGCATCCTTGACCCATTCCTTGACCTTAGCTATAGCCTCGAGCTGATGTTTGGGATGGGGATATTCCCCTACCTTGGCACTCCTTAGCTCGGCTATCTTAGGAGCTGAGGTCTTTGCCTCTGCATTTGTGACCCTCTTTCCCGTTACTAACGTAGTCGCTTCCTCGGTTTTAAGAGTTATCTTTGCATCGGTTCTCTTTTTCTGTCTCTTCTGGCTTTTCTTTCCTATTGAGGTTGTGTCAAGGTTACTTGGCCCTGGCAAAGAGATGCCTGCCTGTTTTGTTTGAGCTCGCGTCATAACATGTAGTGGGATGGATATATCCTCACTGTCAAAGGTTTCCACTCCAAAAAGCCCCAAAGGCACCGATGGCATGTTGGTAGAGCTGGTTGATGGCTTCCGCCTAGGACAGTCAGGAAACAGATATGTGATTCCACACTCTGTGCATCCGAGATCTGCTTTGTCCTTGTTAGCTTGTTCTCGTTTTGGGTAGCGTGATGAAATGTGGCCTGGGTGGCCGCAAGTCTAGCATGTGACTGGACCTTGGCTTGGCCCTCCAAAGCCTCTGCCTCTTCCTCTTCCTAAAGCCATCACTGGCACCGGCCGATAGTCCATCAGGACTGGGTTGCCCTCCTCGTCATAGGATATGTACGGGTTGACATATGTTTCTTCCTCATTAGGCTCTTCCACAAAGTGAACGGGAGCATCGCTAGATGGGTGGGTTACAAAAGGCCCTGGTGGTCTGCGTATACCAATTGGGTTCATCTCCAGCCTAGGTACGGCAGGTCTTGAGTCAGTCGGTGCTAAGAGAGCTAACTGGGCTCCCCTCCCAAAGAAATTGTGTGGCCTATTACCTACGTATGGAGGGTTGTACTAATGCACATATGGGAATCTCCTCGGCATATTGCAATGCACTGCATCATGCCCGAATCTACTGCAATTTGAGCACAGCCAAGATCTAGGATCTTGGCACTCAACTGGGAGGTGATTGCTGCCGCAGTATATACATTGTACATGCAATCTCACAGGCTTCCTTACCAGCTCTTGCAGCCGTGCAATCTCCATTCTCATTTTTGCCATCCCCTGGTCGTGGTCTACACTCTTTCCCTTATCCTGCACACTAGCAGTTGCTTTTCCCCCCAAAGTAGTTGATCTCTCAGGGTCCCTCTAGCTTGCACTCTCTCTGTTGGTAGTCCTCATGCTGCGTTCCCTGACTTGATCATCTACGTGTATTTCCTCCTCGAAAACTCTAGCTAGCACGTCTCGTTGCAAGGTGGAGTTACTGGTCAAAGCCTTGTAGAGCTCCTCACTCCGAATCCCATTCATGAACACTGTAGACACTGCCCTCTCGGTAGGTCACTCATTGGCAGGGATTCTCTTGTAGAGGCTACGCACCTGAGTGACATAATCCCTAACGTCTTCCTTCTCCCTTTGGCTGATATTCATCAACCTAATGATGAGGTTATCCGAATACCCTGCCTCCGAAAACCTCTTGATGAAGAGGCCCTTAAGGCGAACAAAGTTCGTATGTTCTGCGTCATCTAGACTAGAATACGAGGTCCTCCCCTTATCGCCTAAGCACAGGCCGAAAGCTTGAGCTCGCTGCGCAGGGTCAGTAAGACCATTTGCCTCACATACTTGCTTGAACTGCTCCATAAAGCTGTACGGGTCACTACTAGGTTCGTATCTAGCTAGTTGTTTTGCTACGATGGGGATTCTAGCATGTCCTTTAGCCCCTTGTGTGACTCGCAATCCCGATAGTAGAGCGGTGGCTAGGGCAGTAGCGCTCTATTCAACGGATGTATTGTCCAAGAGTCGCTTTGCTACTAGTTCACTCAATGTCATGTCAGCCTCTGCTGCCCGTTCCCTCTCTACATTTGGTCCAGATTTGGCCGCTCCAACTAGGTCTAGCACTCGTCTAGCCTCGTACATATCTACATCTTGCTGTAGCCTTCTAGCCCTTTGCTCATGGTTGTAGGAAATTATGCCTTCTAGCGCTCTCTTGATTGTTCTTCTCTTTTCTTCCAGGTTTGCTACCACTTCCTCTACAGGTCTGCCGTGGATCATGGTCCTAGTGAGTTGATCATAGTTGTGGACCAGTTCTTGGACTGAGGTTGGGAATTCTCCTAAGTCTAATTGGTCCTCTCCTCGTTCGCCTCTTGATCCCGACATTGTTTCTGCTTCCAGCTCCACGAGGTTGTCAATAAATCCAAGCAGCTCCGGCAGCGTCCAATCCTCTATATTGTTGTTTTCCGTGTCTTCTGTTTTCTCCAGGTCCTACTTCAGGCACCTATCTAAGTCTTGGGGTCTTCTCCTACTAGTGGGTTCCTTAATGTTATTAGATATCCTGAGGTGTTCCTTGTTATTTGAAAGTAGCTGCCATCCTTATTCACACATTATGCTTACTGCTTTCGTGGTGCTTGGTGCGAAAACAGACTTTTGTCTTTTCTTGCAGTGCAAACTTAGTGGAACACAAGAGTGAAGTGCTGATGCAGAAAGCGTTTAATGCAAACTCCACTCTGTTTCTCTCTATATTCTTAGCCTGATTTGAGTTCTAAGCTCGGTTCCTGACTATTCTATGGTCTTTGTGAAGGTCTATGCTGTGTTTTCTATTCTGCTCTAAGTTTGATTGGTCTCTGAAGTTCTAATGGTCAAACTGGGTCTTGGGGGTGTTCAGGGTTGTGTCCTGGGGGTCAGGTCTGTGGCAGGGTCAACTAAAGATCCTTATTTTTCCTTCTGCCAGGATGGTCCGATTCCCAAAATCAGACTGTCTGATTCTAAGAATCGGACAGGGCTGGGTCCGACTCTAGTAATCGAACGGTCGGATTCTTGTAGTCGGATAGAGTGGTCCGACTCTAGTAGTCGGACTGTCCGATTTTGGGAATCGAACAGGGCTGGTCCGACTATGATGGGCGGTCCGAGTGCCACGTGGCACAACTAATCAGACTATCCAATCCGGTTGTTTGGTTTGATCCGAATGTTGGATGGTCCGACTAGCACGCAGTCCGACTCCCTTAGTCGGACGGTCTGATTCTTGGAATCGGACGGTCCGACTCCAAGACTCGGGTGGTCCAATTCTGGGACTCGGACCACTGAGACCTGGTCCGACTGCGTCTGTCGGTAGGCGCGATTTTGACGCGTTTCGATCCCACTTGATGCCTGCTACATACAATCACAAGAGACTTTCCAAATATGATTAGGGCACTACTAAGAAGCACGTGACTCACCTGGAGTAGCACAAATTGCTGGCACCCAGAATCGTGATAGCGCTTCCTCTTCCTGGCAACCAGAAGCTCTCTCTCACACAAAGCTAACCAGTGTAATGAGGTTTGCCCTGGCCTCCCAAGCCTCTTAAGGTCCTTTCCTAGCACTGCAAAACCTTAAAGCCAGTTCCCTTTTCCCTGTTTTACCCAGAAATTTGAATCTGGTCCCCTCTTTCCCTGTTTCCAGCAGTAGCCAAAACCTTCTATTTTCTCTTTTCTTAACCTAATCTAACCTTAATCTAGTGTAGCCAAAATGCAAAACAGAGATGCAGAATGGTAGTCCTACACTAATGCTTCCAACAAACCAAAACACTTACTTGTTTCACGGATTAAAACCTCCTAAATCTCCTAACTATCTCGAGCACCGGTTCAGGCTGCAAACCCTACTTCTATGCTCGATTTGATGCGCGCGGCGCTCAAGGCTTGATTCCGTCGGTCCAAGCAATGGAACCAAAATGGAGGGGAGCTACAAACTCTACCCCGAGACCTACGGACCACTTATTGCTCAAGTGTTTCGAACCAAGCGGCCATGGCTACCTCTCACATAGCCAACGCGCAATGCCTACCTTACGGGTGTAGTGAGCTTACCTTGATGCTCGATCGAGTACCCTCCTCTTTCTTGCACACCGGTAGCTCCACGATCCTTGAGACAAGCTCAAGCAACCTCAATCCCTCTCCCATGAGCTTCATCCTCCATAGCCACACGCGAGACAAGAGAAGACAAGAGAGGAGGGGAAGATGAAGAGAGAAGATGGAGAGCTTCTTCTCCAAGATCCCTCACTCTTACACAATCACTCCCTCACTTCCTCACACTCTCCCAATCCCTCTCTCAAGCACAAGCAAGAAGGCAAGAAACAAGAGAAGAAGAAGAAGAAGCTTTGGCCACACACAAAAATGAGCTTCTCATTCACTTTTCAACTTTATATACAAAACCCTAAATCCCTTTTGGGAGGTCATCCCCTTTTCCTCTTTTTTACATGGCCTTTCCCATTGTCCTTCTATCTTCCTAGATTCCTTTCCACCGCCCGTCTACATTTACAAATTGCATAGGTGAGAGCCCGGCGCTCTTTTACAATATTTCAGGGTGCGCCTTTTTATTTTAAAATATGCCTTTCCCCTTTTGCATTTGCCTTGGACTTTTAAGGTTGCCCTTGCACTTTTGGCCTTTTCTCCTATTCTTTCTTCAGTCGGGCTACCTTTTTTCCGCCTTTGCCCTGCGTCTTTTTTATTTCCTTTTGCTTTCTTCATGTTGGGGTTAACAAGCATTAAGTACAGTGAAAATAGGAAAAGGTACTCCTGTAAATCAGCATACAGCAACAAAGATCAAAGATTTATCTATGGAAAAAGGGTGGCCAACTAGAAGCCAGCATGCTCATTGCATCTTGCATTATGGGTTGACCGACTACTCACAATATAGTGACTGGCTATATGCCAGCTGAACTTATGCATGGACAACAACCAATTACACCAATTAAATAATCTATTCTCACATGGAGTCTTCTATCTTGGGAGGAAGGCATCAGTAGAGAAGAGTTGCTGACTTTGCGCATATGGCAGCTAGAAAGAAGGCCTAAAGATGTTCAAGCAGCTATTGAGAAGCTAAAGACAGCAATACTAAAGAACAAAAGAACATTTGATAAGCAACATTGACTTCAGCCAAGAGCAATTCAGGAAAATGACTGGGTGCTTGTCTATCACAACAATCTAGACAATCAATACATTGCTTCTAGGAAAATGGTAAAGCATTGGTTTGGCCCGTATGTGGTAAAGGTCATTCATGACAATGCCACATATTCATTGGTTGAATTGGATGGAACAAGCATGAAGATACCCATAGCTAGAAAAAGAATCAAGCTCTTCAAACAAAGAGCAAGTTTGACATATGTGTTAGAAGACTTAGATATAATTCAAAAGCATGAAGACATAGAGGAAGAAGAAGAAGCAGAAGATGAAGACATTGACATGGCAGAAGATACTTCTTCTAACACTCTAGATCCATAAGACTTTGGCACATGCTAGAGGATGTGCAGATTAGGAGGGGGTAAATGTCATGTTGCTACATGCACACCGTGTAAAAAAAATCTAGACTGTGGCTTTCTTAGTGATTTAGAGAGCCAATGCCATTTTAGACATTAGTGTTAGTGTCCATGGTAGAAAAATATTAGATTTTTGGACAAGTTTTAGCCAATTTTTGATATTCTAGATATTATCTCTTGTAAAAATCCATGAAATTGTAGACAACTTCTAGATTATGATAACATGTAAAAGAAAGCATGTAGCTTTTAGCTAATTTGAGAGTATTTTATGTTAAAATAGAGATTAGCAAAATCGTGTGACGAGTGATCGTTGTTTTCAGGCAGTAAACAACACTCCAAAGTGGGAGATGAAGGAGTGATTTGTTGATTTCTGGGCATGTGTCCTTGCATTTAACCCCCCTTTTGGAGCCAATGGAAGCATCACATTGGCAATCTGAGTAGCATAGAGAAAATTATTATTTTATACACGCTTTTGTCTATTAGAGTTTTATCTTCTCATAATGCAGTAATAAACTGACAGGCTTCATCTCTATTAGTATTCTTCTACATTTTCTAATTATTTTTGGGAGTATTCTTCTACGTCTTCAATTTCTTCGAATCCATTCTCTTCCTCTACTCCTCTCCCTAAATCTACCTTCACCCTGTTGTATCTTACCCCCGTAGTGGACTCTTGACACCAAATGCACTGACACCGTGTTAGGGGAAGTTTATGCTATCATTAGAGATGAACTCCGGGAGATATTTGGGCTGATTTGGGGCTGATATCTTCAGTCATATTCAAAGAATTAGCTACAATAGTGTTCTTTTAATTCATTTCTTACTCAATAGAAGACATCTTGTCAAAATATGCAAGTATTATGCACCCCTATGGCAGGGAAATGTTTATGGATCATTCATAGATGCTTTGAGTTGAATTAAGAGGACCTTTTTCTCTTATTTCTTGGTTATGGTAACTTATCCTTATCAAGAACTCAATTTGAAGCTCTCTTGAAGCAAGTCTCTTTGCCCTACAAGCCTTGTAATTGACTCATAAGCTTTTTTCCCTAACAATCTACATTGAATGTAATCATGCAAAGTTGATTCGTTTTATGGCATCATGTATGAATGATGGGATGCAAAGTTGTTTATGATACATGACAACATATTGTAGTTGTTTTTTTTTATTGCTCTTACAGTCAAGAAAACAAGCTTGATTTGAATTAGAACTTATGAGATAATACTCTTGTGATCTTTGCTAAGAACATGCAGTTGGAAGCTCTATTAACTTCTTCAAGGACTTGGCTTGAAACCTTCAACTATTCTCATATCTCTATCATCTCCGGAGTCTAAGCTCTTGAACCCCCATACATTCTTCTCTACCAAACCCCTGTGTGGTTACCTTCAACCCTATGCACTGCAACAACGTGGAGTGTGTAAGGGAACCCAAGCTAGAGGGTAGATGAACGGTTTCTTAGGGCAAGCAAGCTTGGTAAAGCAATATCAAATCTCTTCGATCATTGAAACTCTATGCTATGGTACCATACCGCAACCCTTCCTTTTAACGTCATGTTAAAGAACATCATGAGATGTCCCTCGTCTTGGATGCGGTAATTAAACATTAACCTTTGGAATTCACAAATGTGAAACTCTACATCCTCTTCAGCTAACCCATTGAAAATGGGCAAAGGAACTCCTAAAGCTGGCAAATCCGGCGTCCCTACAGGAATTGCAATGGGTTGCGCCATGGCGATAATTGGATTAACAATAGGAGCTTGAACTGAAGCACTCACACCCCCACTTGAAGTGGGTTGAATTGGTGGAAGAGATGAAGAACTTGCGCTTCCTCCTGCACCTAGAGGACTATGTGGAGCAGTTGGGTTACTAAGACCACTGCCTCTTATGCGTATCGGGCTACTCCTTTGAGTAGAATAACAACTTACGATCTCTAACCACCGCCTAGCCCTCTCAGCACGTTCTGCTTTTTGTATTTTGGCTTGACGGTCCTTGTCAGAGGACATAAACTAACTTTTTGGTCCCTAAAAACCCTAGATTCAAGAACCACCACTTATAGGAAACTCTCGGCAAATGCACCACTGATGGGACTTGAAATGGGCCAGCACTAGCTATGGCACTAGCCGGACCTCATGCTCATGACACACAAACACCCTCACGGCCTCACGTACTAGGAGCGTCAATCTAATGCTAAACTGCCCTAAAGCTTAATCTATGCATTTATAGTTTATAGTCCAACGTTTCCCTTCCCATAAGCTCCTCAGAGGGAGAACCCATACACATTGGCAATGCCATGATCACATACATGGAGGCAATCTCTCGGCAGAGACACTGCAGCCCCATTGCAGCTCTCCTACATCATAGGGATTGGCCCTTTGATGTGTTGCTCAACATATAAAACAATCGAACACAAACTCCTCTCTTTTATATTTCTCATATTTCCAAGAGATATACCATGTTTCCTCACTTCATAGTCCCTTAGGAAACCGGCCCTCTATCCTACGGCAAGGGATAACCTTACGCTGTCGAAGGGTTTGTGAAAGCAAAGTCGCGTCTTCAGAAGACCTTGATATATGTCAAGATGGAAGATCAATCAAATGAATAATCCAATCTCATCATCAAACTAGTTTTTAGCATTCAACTCTGAGTCATATATTTTTAATAGCCATACAACAATTCCAGAACTCAATCAATAAATTCTGATTAGGCTTCAGCATGTCATACAGGTAGATAAGTGATATTTGTGTAAGGAACGACTTTCCAAAGGAGTTTGCAACACTTGTATTTGTCTGAAGTATATTCAACACTAGAGAAAAAGACAAGCTAAAGTACCCTGTTCTGCAATTTTTCCTTTCAGACAGAATTCAGTTTATGTTCCAGGATAATAAGAAGGGAAAAGATATTGGATACAAAGCTTAGCTATTATTAAGAAAACTTCCCACGAGGTTATTATTTCACAAGTCCAGTTTGAGGAGGTTTGGGAGATTCTCAAAAGATGAGGGGATGATTCCCTGCAAGTTATTGACATGTAGATCCCATGATCTGAAATTCACTCTGCAGACGATGATATTTGCTCCTAATGAAGCCGACTTTTTGCTGATGTTGCAGAGCGTGATGAGTGCCAACAAAACCCCCTCAAGGCAATCGCAACCAGTCCAAAAGTTAGAAAGAAAGAAGACCATGGGTGCAATGGCATCTCCCTGTAACGAGCCACCTTAGCAAGTATGCCAGACTGCATTAGAACCTGGCATGTCTGAATTAGGGAGTAGTCTGGTATCTATCGAGTGCAATTGTACAATCGACAAGCAGCTGTGATGTGAGCTTGTGCAGAATGTCACCGACAGAGGTCGACAGCTGATCATGTGCCCCGTCTTGATTAGTCTTCAGTGAAGCATTATCCTTATTTTGATCCTGCTTCAGCATCAACTTGTCAAAGCTATCAAAGAAGACAGTGTAGACAACGTGGATCAGAAGCTCCATCGTGTGTGCAAGAGTAGTGCCATTGTCCTGATCACTCTCATCCTTCCGAGCATGGAGTAAATATGGATCAGATGTTGTAATGATTAAGGTGCTTAAGATTTCGATAGCTCCTTTTGTAGGCGCGCAGTTCCCCTCTCCCAAGATATGCTTCGTGCTCCTTCAATGCTTCCTTAATCGATCCCTCTCCTTCAAGTCGAAGCATACAGCTAGTTGAAGTATCAGAGAGAACGAGTCGCAGGGGGGTTTTTCGTCTACAGTAGTGCAAGAAAAATTATGTCACCACGAGCATACTTTCTTCCCCGTGGAGTAGCAGAATACAGGATTCCCCCCTAGTTCCCAAAAAACTCTCCTCTTTTTCTCCTTTCGTAGATCCCCGAATGCCTGTTCCTCTGCGTTTCCTTCCCTTCTCCCCAATTAGCATCGCCTTTCTTCCTTTTCGTCCCACACGCTTGCTTTTCCCTCCCTCCTTAGCTTTTGAATCCGCTAATTAGCGACATTGTCGTCGAGTCTCTTTGCCAATAATGGCATGAAAATCTCTCACCAACATTGGATAAGGGTGAGGTCCAACTACAGACCCTAAAATATAGTGTGTGGTCTCTACATTTGTAACCCAGTCTCTTATTGCTTCTGATGTCGCATCTTTCAACGTACCTGTACCAGACTGGACATCACGTACCTCAGCTCCAAGGAGTCTCATTCTGAATACATTAAGAGCCTATTGTTCCATATCTTTGGCGCCCATGTAAACAACACATTGTAACTCAAAACAAGCACACACTGTAGCAGTGACAACTCCATGCTGCCCTGCACCAGTTTCTGCTATGATACGTTTTTTACCAACCCGCTTAGCCAGCAAAGCTTGCCCAATCGCGTTGTTGATCTTGTGAGCACCTGTATGATTCAAATCCTCTCTTTTCAGATAAATAAGAGGCCCCTCCCCCCCCGTCTTGACCTTGCTTATAATGTTCTGTCAATCTCTCTACAAAATAAAGTGGTGATTCTCGCCCAACGTAATCGCTCTTCCTGGAAGGCAGAATCTGCCGAGAGATAAGTGAATGCGGCCTCCAGCTGTGCTCCATGCCCCATGCTTCTCATAGCACATTTCAATGCTTGGCCTCCTTCTTTCCAACTCCTGGATGTGGAGGTTTGGTATCATTAGGTATTTTTGATGTAGCTAGAGAAGGAGAAGACAAAGTCCTGAACGAATACGTGTAACATGTTCACCTGCATTAGTTGTGCTTTCCACTTGACCTTGCTCAACATAGGCTGAAAGCATCTCATCATGTTCACCACTATGCCTCCAACTCCTCCCCACTATACTCATACGCAGAAAATAAATGTAAACACAACAATTAAGTATGTACAAAGTATCAAATCACACAAACAATTTTTGGGTGGTTTTCACACCTTGAATGCGTGGCAATAGGACATCCACCCCCTCTAATCCTGCGCATCCTCCGGATGGGCCAACTACCCATGATCATTATCATCAAGATCCACAAACAGATCAATCTCTTCATTATGCATTTCCGGTAGATCAACAAGATTATATGTCATATCATCTGTCTCTTCCATTGGAGTTTCTTCTCGTTGTTCTCTTGCAAATTCTTCCAATGCATAATCTTCATCATCTCTTTTCTTGAAAATCTTGATTCTTTTTCCAGCAATAGGCACTCTAAGCACTGTCCCATCCAATTCTGTCAGCTCATATGTTGCATTATCAAAAACATGTCTGACTATGTACAGCCCAAACCATCTTTTCACCATCTTCCGAAGTGCAGTATGATAATTTTCAAGGCTGCTATCAAAGACCAATATCCAATCTCCCTCTTCTATTGCTCTAGGCCGCAAGCGATGGCTGCTGTCAAACCTGTCCTTATTTCTTAGTCTAGCAACCTTCAACCTGTCAATAGCTAGCTGAATATCCTCAGGTCTCCTCTCCAACTGTCGAATCCGAAGAGCTAAGAGCTCTTCTCTCGTCAAATCCTCCTGCCAAGGTAAAACTGACCAAGTCAAAGCACAAGTCTCAATCGGCATAACAGGTTTCTGACCATACATCAACTCTGCAAGCAAATATCCTATGGTAACACTATGAGTCGTACGATCAGCCCATAAAGCAAATGGTAGAAGTCTCGGCCATTCTCCAATCCGTCCTCTGCATGCTTTGGCTAATGCTTTCACTATCGGCGGATGCCCTCTTTCACTCTTCCCATTTCCCTCTGGATTATATGCTGTAGTTAGAGCCAACTTGATTCCTAGCTGAGAGAAAAACTCCCTAGCTTCATCTGCATCCAATTCACCACGATCCGCAGTGATCTTACCCACGCAACCATACTTGCAGAAAATTTCCTCCAATAAGAACTTACACACTGCACTAGTGGTCTTCGTTCTCAAAGATCTGCCCTCAACATGATTGGTAAGATCATCTCTAGACAAAACAATGTACCTCATCTGCCATAGACCCATAGGCATGGTAACCAAATCAACTACCCACTTATAATGAATGCATACCGGATAGGTCGGATGAAGCTCATCTCGATGACGCACTACTGAATACATCTGACAGTCTCTGCAAGTCTCAACAAAGTGAGAAACATCTCTGTACATGCCTTTCCACCAATATTTCTCCTTGATTTTCTCATAAGTAGCCCACACTCCTCTATGACCAGCCCAAGGACTCTCATGAAACTCCCTCATCACCTGTAATTGTGTCTCTCTATCGCAAACAACCCACAAAGGTAATCCACCTCTTTTCTTCGGATGCTTCCAAAGAAATCTGTCCTTGAGAAAATAACCATAGGCTTTCCTCCTGATCTTCTTAAACTCTTCATCTGTCCATTCATCTCTTTTGCTTAGTGTACTAAGGTACCTGCCAATCTGCAACCAATCTCCAACATAGAATTCTTCTATAAAAGCCACAATATCATAGACATGACAAACATGATCAACCATAGTGGCTGAAATTTCTGCATCATCCTCTTCTGCAAGTAGAGTCTCCTCATCATCATATCTGGCTCTAGACAACATATCTGCCACTGGATTATCCTTCCCTGCTATGTGTTTAAATTCCAGATTTAATGACTTGATGTATGCAATCCATCTCAGCATAGCTATATCCGGAGTAGAGCAACTCATGATCATACCAATCAATGGCAAGCAATCTGTCTCTACCACAACTGAAGCTCCAATAAAGTACTCTTTATCACATTTGAGAGCCATGACAATCCCCAATAACTCCCTCTTGATTTGCGGATATCTCCTCTGTCTCTCGTTTAGGACTTTCGCCCCAAACCGAATAGCATACCTATTTCCATCTGCATCATCTTGACCCACAGCCCAACCTATGCCAATTGGACTAGTGTCAACTGTCAATACAATAGGCTTTCCACAATTATAATCCGCTTTCCTGAGAGTAGGAGCATTCTGCAATAACTTCTTCAATTTCCGCATGGCTCTAGTGTGGCTCTCATCCCAATAGAATTTCTGCCCCTTTCGAAGCAGCTGATACAAACAATCTGCTATGTGTGCAAAATGAGGTATCCAAATCATATAAAACACACAAGCTTCAATGAATCTCTGTACCTCTGAAGTGGTAGAACAATACTCCGCAATATTGCCTATAACATTCACCTTATCAGGTGAGGGTTTCCTGCCATAATATCCACACATATGTCCAACAATGACAACCTCATTCACTCCAAAAACAGATTTTTGCCCTGAAAGTGCCAAGTTCACTTCTTCTAACCTAGCCAAAATCTTCTCACATGCCGAAATATGATCAACCATAAAGTATCTGCATCCCTACTCATTTAGACTCTCATTCTTCTCTTCTTCTGCACATCCCTTAATGGGCACATCATCCAAGAAAGGCATGGTAAGCTGAGGTATGTAATCACGAAGGACCTTATGCATGGCATTCATTATATGCGCAACAAAATTAGTGGCACCTTGAGGCAAGGTACACATCCTGACAAGCCCAATAGGAGTTCTCATGGTGGTTATGTCCTTGCTTTCCAAAGCCAGCTGAAACTGATCATATCCTGAATACAAATCACCTAAAGAATAGATGGCACGTCCAGCAAATGCCTCTGCAGACTCATCCACAACTGGACCTATACCAACATTCCTGATAGTAACTCTGTTCACTGGCTGCATGTCCTGAATAAATCGGAGAGTACCATTCTTCTTTGGAACTGTAAACCACCTATTTGAGTATGGTGCAGATGAAGGCTCAAGAATTCCCATCCTGATTTTCTCATTCAATAAATCAATCAGCTTTGGCAAGTGTGCTTTAGGCACTGGAATAGATCGGAGATTCCATGGAATATGGAGAATAGTAAAAATGACCATAGGAGCAACAATATCAGGATTCACACATCCAATCTCATGTGGGAAAAAAGCAAATCCCCTTCCATGACGCTCAAGCATCTCTTGAAAGCATTGCTTCTCTATGGGTAGCAAGAAATCACCATTTCCAATTTTCAATTCAGCAAGAGTCTCTGCTGAAAATCTATGACCAATATGCTCCGAATTCCTTAAAATTTGCTGTTTAGCAGCCCTCTCTATTTGCTGATCACTGTCAGGTGGAAGCGGTACAGCAACCGGCTTCACCTTCTTATCCACAGTTTTGTATTTCGTGTCAACCCTGGCTTCATTATGCTCTTCTGCATTACACAAATCTTGTTGTAAATCAGCAATTCTGCACACCAATGGCTGAATATTCTCAGCCCTCTGCTCTATGGACTGCATAGGAACAGCCCCAAACTCTGAATGCTGAAATATTTCAGCAGTAAACTCTGTTGGCTAAAAGTTTTCAGCCCTCTGTCTCTCTAAAAGCTGATCATAACCAGCAGGAAACTCTGTTTGCTGAATTTCTTCAGCACTCAACACTCTTTGCTGAGTTACCTCAGCCTCTGACTCAATCTGTGACATAAAATCTGCAATTTCATGAAACATGTCCAGGGACAGCACTAATACATTACTGTGACAATTCTGCATATCAGTTTTCAGCATATCTCCCATCTCTGTCACATCATATCTGCACAAGTCACACTGTCATACATCCCATCTATGTACTCATCATCCTCCAAAATTCCTGCATTTTTCAAAATTTTCTCCTTCCTGCATATATACTGCAAGGCAGCTCTAGGCAACCTAGAAGTCTTCTGATAACTCATCGAACTGTTTGCTGAAATCCCAACAAAACCGGAGGAGAAAACACTGCTGCCAGGAGGCGAGAACTCCAATCTCCTCTCCTCTGTACCACCGTCGTCTCGCGAAATGGCGGTACCTAATGAAAACCCAAATCCCTCACAGTGGGCAAAGGTGCATCTCTGAGAGTATCCCTGTTTCTAACATGGTTCACACATACAATCATAAACTGAACTGCTCTCATACCATCTTTATTGCGAATCTGTGCATAAGCAGATCCATCATCCATGACTTTTGTTTCCATGCGCATCTCTGTGATGAATAGCTGACCAAGAATTATGGGATAAGAGCATGAATCCTGCACAAAGAAATGAAAATCCTCCTCTACATCACCAATAGAAACCCTGACACTAGGACAGGCAGCATACAAATCACCTGCAGTATTATTGGCAGCTCTCATACGCCACCCATGCTCTACATCCATAGGCCATCTGTTACCCTCATAAACTCCACGAACTATGAGATTAATCTCTGAACCATGATCCACCAATGCAACATAAGGCACCTGTTTCTCTCCAATCTTTACCATCGTCTCTGTAGTTGCCCTAGCCCAATGGCTCTGCGAAAAGTGACTACGCGGTATCATGACAGGCTCATCAATTTCAGCATAATGCATAGGCTGAACCCTCTTCTCTACCTGCGGAAAAACATAAGCATTATCAACCATAACCTCATCCAACTCCCCAATCAAAACTCCCTGTGTATCAGTGGTAGACAATGCATGTCTTTTCCTCTTTAAAACCTCCTGAAACTGATCCTGAAACTCTCTTTTTGAGATGCCCAAAATCTCAAAAATAGTGAAAGTCACTTCACTGCCAAGTATCTTATCATTAAAGATTTTCTTCATGTCTGTAGATGTCTCAATATTGGACATCAATCTAAACCCTGGCTGCTTTCTCTCTCTAGGCTCTTGCCTCTTTTCTCTCTTTTGAGCATCCTCCATCAGTCGATCTGGCCCTGGTCTTGAAGACGGTCTTGCAGTAGGTGGAGTAACAAACTCACCCCCTCTAGTCTTCTTGGCTGCACTTGGATTTTCATCATCCCTCTTACGCTTCTCCTCAACAAGTACATCTGCACCCTGAGACTTAGCTAAATAAGCATAAATAGAATGCCTGTCAACAGGCGAGTCCCAACTTGTCTCTGATCTGATGCTAGAGCCTGCACTAGTCAAAACAGTTTGCTGAATTTTCCCCTTGTTTGCAGTCTCCATAGCATAAGTCCATAGTGTTGACTGAGTCTCTGATCCCTTCTCAATCTGGACTCCATATGCAGAAGCATCACCTCTAGCTGTCACATAAGAAGTACGCGCAGCCATGTCAGCAAGTGGAGCTCCTATCTCAGTCAACCAAATCTTACCATCTTGTCCCCAATATACCAAATTCTGCCTCCTTGTATCCTGAAAAGATTCACAATCCCTGCAATGCTGATGGTCCATACTATTGCACCAAATACATCTCCGATCTCTCCTAGGTGCACTAGGAGCACTCCTTGGTGCAGTAGGAGCACTAGAAGAAGTAGTAGGCGCAGTCGAAGCAAACTGCTCCTTCAACTTTCCCACCAACTCCGCTTTGACTGACTCTAGTGTCAAATCTGTTATGCCTTTGATTATGTCATCAAGAGAAGTAGGCACCGATGGAGCGGATGGTTTTGGAGCAGAAGGTGTAGGCATCGGTCATGGAACAGGAGGAATAGGTGGAGTGGAAACAGTAGGCACTGGCATAGGCCAAGAAACTGGCTGAGGAGGAGAAGAAATAACAGGGATAGAAGTAGGCATAGGAGCTGATGATGGTGTAGGTGTCATGGAACCATTCTGTAGGCGAGTCTTCCATATCCTCCTCTTGGTCAAAGTCGAGACTGCATCCTGAGTATCCTGCCAATCAATTTTAAGACCCAAAGGCTTCGTGCGATCCTCAAGAAGCTCACCCAATTCTTCTTGAAGAGCAGGATCAGCAGCTTGCAAGAAAAGCTCAACTTTTTCAACATCCAATGGTCTTTGTTCAATGGCATCAAGCTGACTATACCTCTCCTCAAATTCTCGAATCAACTCCGAAGCAGCTAGACCTTTGTTTGGCATGTAGACCCACTCTCGGAATGACCGTCGAGTAGCCATACCAAAGTCCTCAAGGAAATATTCTTCTTTCAGGGCCTTCTTAAAATCTTGCCAATGTGTATTTTGAATAAAAAGATTAGTCACTTTCGCCCTCAAAGCGGGTGTGATAAGATGAAGGAAGTACTTACTCATAAGTCCAGCTGGAACTCCGAAAAACCCCATCTTGATCTCATATGTCTTCAAATATGCTGAAACATTACGCCCGTCAAATAGCTTCTTCTCATTCTCAACTGGTTCAATAGCCTTAGTCGCGCTGTTTGCATTCTCCTGCTCCGAATAGAGTTGCCTTTGTTGAGACAACTGCTGTTGATGCAATTGTTGTTGTTGCTACATATACAATTGTGTTTGCTGATTTTGGAGCTGCATATACATGGACATATTCTACAAAATCTACTTTAGATCCTCTGTTGAAGTACTTGTCGCAGCGGTCATTGATGGAGCTGAAGTAGACGCAGCTGGAGTTGTAGAAGAGGCTGAAGTATCTCCCATCCTGAAATTTCTGCGACGCTTTCATGTCGGGTTCACCAAAGATGTCGAAGGGTTTGTGAAAGCAATGTTGCGTCTTCAGAAGACCTTGATATATGTCAAGATGGAAGATCAATCAAATGAATAATCCAATCTCATCATCAAACTAGTTTTTAGCATTCAACTCTGAGTCATATATTTTTAATAGCCATACAACAATTCCAGAACTCAATCAATAAATTCTGATTAGGCTTCAGCATGTCATACAGGTAGATAAGTGATATTTGTGTAAGGAACGGCTTTCCAAAGGAGTTTGCAACACTTGTATTTGTCTGAAGTATATTCAACACTAGAGAAAAAGGCAAGCTAAAGTACCCTGTTCTGCAATTTTTCCTTTCAGACAGAATTCAGTTTATGTTCCAGGATAATAAGAAGGGAAAAGATATTGGATACAAAGCTTAGCTATTATTAAGAAAACTTCCCACGAGGTTATTATTTCACAAGTCCAGTTTGAGGAGGTTTGGGAGATTCTCAAAAGATGAGGGGATGATTCCCTGCAAGTTATTGACATGTAGATCCCATGATCTGAAATTCACTCTGCAGACGATGATATTTGCTCCTACTGAAGCCGACTTTTTGCTGATGTTGTAGAGCCTGATGAGTGCCAACAAAACCCCCTCAAGGCAATCGCAACCAGTCCAAAAGTTAGAAAGAAAGAAGACCATGGGTGCAATGGCATCTCCCTGTAACGAGCCACCTTAGCAAGTATGCCAGACTGCATTAGAAGCTGGCATGTCCGAATTAGGGAGTAGTCTGGTATCTATCGAGTGCAATTGTACAATCGACAAGCAGCTGTGATGTGAGCTTGTGCAGAATGTCACTGACAGAGGTCGACAGCTGATCATGTGCCCCGTCTTGATTAGTCTTCAGTGAAGCATTATCCTTATTTTGATCCTGCTTCAGCATCAACTTGTCAAAGCTATCAAAGAAGGCAGTGTAGACAACGCGGATCAGAAGCTCCATCGTGTGTGCAAGAGTAGTGCCATTGTCCTGATCACTCTCATCCTTCCGAGCATGGAGTAAATATGGATCAGATGTTGTAATGATTAAGGTGCTTAAGATTTCGACAGCTCCTTTTGTAGGCACGCAGTTCCCCTCTCCCAAGATATGCTTCGTGCTCCTTCAATGCTTCCTTAATCGATCCCTCTCCTTCAAGTCGAAGCATACAGCTAGTTGAAGTATCAGAGAGAACGAGTCGCAGGGGGGTTTTTCATCTACAGTAGTGCAAGAAAAATTATGTCACCACGAGCATACTTTCTTCCCCGTCGAGCAGTAGAGTACAGGATTCCCCCCTAATTCCCAAAAAACTCTCATCTTTTTCCCCTTTCGTAGATCCCCGAATGCCTGTTCCTCTGCGTTTCCTTCCCTTCTCCCCAATTAGCATCGCCTTCCTTCCTTTTTGTCCCACACGCTTGCTTTTCCCTCCCTCCTTAGCTTTTGAATCCGCTAATTAGCGACACTGTCGTCGAGTCTCTTTGCCAATAATGGCATGAAAATCTCTCACCAACATTGGATAAGGGTGAGGTCCAGCTACGGACCCTAAAATATAGTGTGTGGTCTCTACATTTGTAACCCAGTCTCTTATTGCTTCTGATGTCGCATCTTTCAACGTACCTGTACCAGACTAGACAGCACGTACCTCAGCTCCAAGGAGTCTCATTCTGATGTCGTTCCATATCTTTGGCGCCCATGTAAACAACACATTGTAACCCAAAACAAGCACACACTGTAGCAGTGACAACTCCATGCTGCCCTGCACCAGCTTCTACTATGATACAGTTTTTACCAATCTGCTTAGCCAGCAAAGCTTGCCCAATGGCGTTGTTGATCTTGTGAGCACCTGTATGATTCAAATCCTCTCTTTTCAGATAAATAAGAGGCTCCCCCCCGTCTTGACCTTGCTTATAACATTCTGTCAATCTCTCTGCAAAATAAAGTCGTGATTCTTGCCCAATGTAATCCTTTAGGATTCCTGCAAGCTCTTCCTGGAAGGCAGAATCTGCCGAGAGATAAGTGAATGCGGCCTCCAGCTGTGCTCCATGCCCCATGCTTCTCATAGCACATTTCAATGCTTGGCCTCCTTCTTTCCAACTCCTGGATGTGGAGGTTTGGTATCATTTCCTAGCTGGAGCCGCCGCCTTTGATGTTGAATATTTTTCCCCTAAATTCCAGATTTTTTGGCAAATTTTAGGCACATCTCGAGCTCAAAACTCCGCTCTCAAGTTTCAAGTCAATTTGATCATTGGTTATATTTTTCCAAAATCTAGATACATTAATTCAAGTTTATGGATTTTTAAAAAGTTTGGCTATAAGTTGAAAGTTCACCTCATTTTACACATTTGAGTTTTGTGTTTCAAGTTCTCACTCTTGGAAGACATGGCATGCACTAAGCAAGCAACCCAAAGATCCCCCCTAGAACTCTTGCGCAGAGGCAACCTCCCTCTGCTCCACCACCACCATCACCATGCCACCATCACAAGTGTCAATGGAAGCCATGCACAATGGCCCTTCTAGAGATCCACCATTATCTGAAGACCATGCACCTCTTGATACTAAAGCCTACATTCCAAAAGGTTGTGCAAGTGACAATGCAAAAAATATTGATTAGAAACAATAGGAGGTACTTCCTCAATAGTACAAGTATGGATCAACTTGATTAGTGGTCTACCCCCAAGCCCTCCTTCCACTATAAGAAGTTGCTAAAGCCTTCCTCATTGACTTGCTCAGAGACTCGGTCTATGTAGTGGTGCATACAAGGAGGGTCACCATTCACTAATAGGGATCTATAGATAGTAAGGTTCTTTCAGTGATGAGAGGGATAGCCGTGGGGGCGAATAGCAGTAACAATAGGGGTCTACTAGTGAAACATCTATGGAATCTAGCTTCTGAAGAGATTTTGTAAAACCCTGCTTGTATTGGATCCTCTATAAAGTGTTATAAATATGAATACAAAATTTTTGGAGCATCTTATTTTTGTTTAGTTGCTTGTTATTTTCTTTATTTATTTATTTAAGTTATCCTTACATGCATTTACATAAATAAATGTTGCATATGAATTCAATAAAGCATTGCATATTAAATTTAAATAACAAATAATGTTGCATATAAATTCAACAAATAAGCATTGCATGGAAATAAAAAACAATAATAAACAACACATATCATAAACTACTTTGTAGGTAAATCCAACAACATCAATTTTCATTAATACAAGAAAAGATTACAAACTGTGTTACATTGCGAAAGAGACATCATTAGGTAGTAAGTGCATCTAATCTATTCTAGGCTTCTTGGAGTCAGGCTCTCCATGGTCAGAGGTGCTCTTTATCGCAGGCAATAGTACATTTTTCCCTAAAAGTTCCTACCTAATGACAGTGGGGTCTTCAACTCAACACCGATACCATGGGCCACCATGGAGAAAACTAAGCCAGACCTAGTACTTGTGAATAAGTAGAGCAACTTTGAATGTCAAAGCAACACTACTTTCTCCAAGCTAGAGTTGGTCAGGATGGTCTTGAAGGGGCCAACCTTCATCAGTGCCCTTAGTTTCAAGAAGTTCTTAACAAAAGCAAGAGAATATGTCTTATGAAATACTACTATGTCGTTGACAAGCTAGCAATATATGTACTCCAATGCCGAGTTCTACATCCTTTTGTAATAATTACACAACATATTGAATAGAATTTGAGTAAGAGATAGAGAAAGAGAGTACACAACAGATAAGAGGAGAACAAAAATTTTCTTTAACTCCAAACAAGTTGGTACAAAGATGCCTCATCCACTCGTGCACTTCCAATGTGAAGCTTAGATGGTGATCTAGGCAGAAAGATAAATGAAGAGCTTCAGGCTAGCTGGAATAACTCTGATTGGGTAAAGGGATGGATCATGAAAGTTGTGAAGGGGTCTACCTTTTATAACTTGTGAAGGGGGTCATGATGGATGACCTTCCATATTCACCTGTGTCTATTGACCTTCCACTGTGCATGTATCTATTGATCTTCCATGTGCATATATGTCTGTTGACCTTCCATATTATGCACATGTGTTTGTTGACCTTCCATGTGCACCTCCACTATTTGGCTAGGGAATATTCTAATGAATATTTCATATCCCTAACCAAGGGCTACTTTTGGGCCCTCTGGCCCAAAATAGGGATCCCTTACCCCACAACTCGATGTGATGTGCCTTGAGTTGCTACCAACTTTAACTACTCTATCTAATCCAAAGCTTAGACCTGCAACGATCACCCTTTTGCCATCCGATCACCACATAGACCTCATTCAACATACAAATCATGACCCAACAATGTCTATGCTCACACATGGCTTCTCCTCATAATGGGGGCCTTATAACTTTGAACACCATGGATCATTGTTGGCACCTCACGAGGGTAAGGCATTGACCATATCTAACAGCCCCCCTCAATGTCCACCTATAGAGGTGAACTAACTCCTTGGCCCAATGTTGAGTCTCCAAAGATGAACTTGAAGCAAATCCTTTGAGAGTGCTTTGGTGAAGATATCTGCTCCATTCTCTTGTGTTGGATAGTAGACTAGCTCCACCATCCCATCCTCAGTCAAATCATGCACATAGTGATAATGGATCTCTTTATGTTTTGTGTGTGCATGAAACACTTGATTCTTGGCAATGGTGATGCAACTTTGATTATCACAACTTAGCAGAGTCGGGTCTTCATCCTGCACTCCCATATTCCATAAGATCATCCTTAACCATACTGCTTCACATGCAACAAAATAGGCTATCTTCTTGTACTCTGCTTTGGTTGAAGATAATGCCACTGTTGGTTTCTTCTCAACTAATCCAAGAGAAAATTCCTAAACCTAAAGAAAAACAATAACTAGATAATTGACTTTTTGGAATCAGTGTCTCCTATCCAATTTGAATCACAGTACCCCACAAGAGAAGTACTAGAACTATATGTGATACCTTAGTTAAGAGTTTCCTTCAAGTATATGAGCACTCGCATCCTAGCCTTCCAATGACTCTCACAGGGTTTGTTTGAGAACCTGCTCAAAACTCCAATAGCAAAACTAATATCTATCCTAGTGTTGCACAAGTAGATCAAGCTACTGACCAACCTCCTGTACCTCCCAACGTTTGCTAGTGTTGATGTCTCCTCAACTGATAACTTTGCATTGACATTTATAGGTGTAGCTATCTCCTTATACTCAATCATACCAAATGCTTTCAAGATCTCCCATGCATACTTCTTTTGAGAGATGAAAATCTTTATTGGCTCTTGCTAGACTTCAATCCGCAAACAGTAGTGTAACAAGCCCAATTCTATCATTTCAAACTCGGAGCTCAGAGCCTTTCGAGTTTGGTTTATCATATCTTCATAGTCACTTGTAATAAGAAGGTTGTCCACATATATGACAATAACCAAAGACTTTTCACCATCCCTCTAGACATACAAGTTAGCATCTGAGGCATATCTTTTGAAGTTTAAGCTTGAAAAGAACTTATCAATCCATTGGTACCATGCACGAGGGGCTTGTTTCATCCCATACAGTGCCTTCTTCAACTTACACACTTTGTTCTCAAAATGGGGAGGCTCAAACCTTGGTGGCTGAAGCACATATACCTTCTCCTTGAGATCACCATTCAAGATGTTGATTTAACATCCATTTGGTAAACTAGCCACTTATTGTGAGGGCCACTGTAAGTACTATGTGAATATTGGTCATTCTACTAGTTCAAGAAAATGAATCTTGAAAATCAAACCCTTCAACCTGCAGAAATCCCTTTGCAACAAGTCTGGCTTTGTTCTTTTCTAAGGAACCTTGTACTTAACCTTCCAGATCCACTTGGTGCCATGATGTCGTACTCAGCTTGCATAGCTACCTTCCTGCTAGATCTTCAAGTGTTTCTTCCAAGTCAGATGGATCTTTTACTTCTTTCATAATCTTAGCCACCATCAAGGCCATATTGACTATGTGAGCAGAAGCTCTTCTTTGCTCCTCTATTCTTTGAAACCTTCTTGGTCCATCTGCCTTCTCCTCAAAAAATGTGGACATAGAATTATTTTGGTCATAGATCTGCTTCAACCATCATAGCAATGGCTTTTCTAGCATTGTGATGTCAGGCTAGTGAACTTTATCTTCATCATTTGAAGATGATTCTTTCTCCACCTTAAGGATAGGGGTAGCTCTTGGGACAGGTTCATAGTGGATCACTTCTTTACTTGATGATAAAGTGGAAGAACTTACCTTCTCCTCCTCCACTGTGTATATGGCTGCTCCTTGAATACCACATTACGGATCACTATGATCTTCTTTGCCTCTTGGTCACACAATTTGTAAGCCTTTTGCTGGTCAATATAACCCAAGAAGATACTTTTTTTTCTTTGTGGTTTTAACTTGTTTATTTTCTCATCAGAAACATGTGCATAGCATTCATATCCAAAAGTTCTGAAATGTGAGATTTACCAGTGTAGTATATATGTCAGTAATATTTTCTATACATACATGTGATAATCTTCGTAACATGTTTTCTATAGCTTATTTTGACATAGATATCGACATATAGAGATCATAGCTACTATAGTGGATATACCGATGGTAGCACTTGATATTTGAAAATAAAATTGTAAAAAATTCATCTTATATTTTGTCATTATATCCTTTACACGTCAATAGGTGAACTGGGTGGTCAACCTCCATTAGATCCAAAGATAACACCACATGACAAAAGCTGCAAATCTCTCTTAACAATTGTACTTAAATGAACACCACAAAAAACAAAACAACTCCCCTTGTATCACTTTGATTCTATTAAGAGCTCAATTGAGCCTTCTAACTATTGAAAATTTCAAATTTATAAATTTTCTTATTTTTAGGAGTCATAAACGTATTGCAAAGTTGCGAGTACAACTACCGATATTGCATGACTACAAGTAGTGAACTGCCTTTTTTAATTTCATATATGTATTTTAGCATAATCTTCTCATAAAATCACTAGAAGGCTTCAAGACATCCTACAAGGCTACTGCTATGAAGTTGCAAGTATTGTATGGAAACTACAGGGTTGCAAGTAGTAAACTACCACTTTCAATTCCAAACTTGTATCCTAGTGTGAAAACGCATATACTTTAGCATATTCTTCCCTAAGAAAGCACTACAAAGTTTTTAAACCTCTAGAACTTAAAGAGCTATAAAATTTGAGACTATGTAAGTATTACGCATGGCCACACGAGAAATCCTTTCCATTCCCAAAGAAACCTACAATTGTATTACTTCTACTACAGTAAATTCTTCAATAACCCAAGTAGCATATTCAACCTTTCATAATAGTATATAGGCTTTGGAACACATCAATCCCTCAAACATTTGAACAAGTGGCAAACATACCACTAAAAAATTAAAAATTCCATTGGGGGTCACAAATACTATAGCAAGACCACAAATCCTACTAGGAAGACCGCACTTCCTATTCCAAGAGTGCACTTCTAATGGGACCTAAAATTGGGCCGGCATTGGCTCATTCACTAGCCGGACCTCTATCATGCGCTCAACAACCCCACGGCCTCGCGGCCAAGAGCGTTGATGACACACACTCTGCCTTCTTATAAATCATGCGTTTATATTGCGTCGTTTGCAGTCCAACTCTAATCCTAATAAATACTCCTCAGAGGGAGTCCCTAGCACATTTCCTAAAGGCACGAAGCACAAACATGGGGGGTCCTCCAACGACTGAGTGCCACCACCCCTCTGCGACTCTCCTACACCTTGGGGATTGGCCCCTTGGTGCGTCGCTCAACATAAAACACAATATCGCACATATTTCCACTCAAGGTACCAATTGATGGTATCCAGGAATGTACCATTTTCCTCACTTTCTTTCCCCTAGGACCCACGTCTACCTACAGCTTGGGATATCCTGTCTCTCACTCAACGCGGGGCATGTTCCTCTAGAAAGCAATTGCCATGCATCCAGGAGTTTCTGATACCTTTAAATTTCTTTATGATTTATGCAAGTAGTGAATGCCCACGTGCTCAAACAATTAAGAAAATCAGCATTTGTGCACATGTGGAAAACATTTCTTTCAATGATTTTGACTATCGCTCGTATGTGGCATTGCATGAACCTAGCACCAAGAAACCCTCGTGCTACTAGGTTCTTAATTTTTAATTATTGACCAACCTAAATGGTATGCATAAAAACCAGCAAGCTTTTCATCATTTCATTCAGCATTTAAACACCTTTTATACACTTTACCCCCTCACCCGTTTAGGTTGTGCATTATTGATCGGTTTAGGGTTCATTTTCCACATTTTTTGTGTATAAACGCAAACAAAACCACACTAGAATAAAAATGTGGGGCTGAAGTGAGGCAAATCCTCATGCTTCAGACCCCACAAACATTCACAAACATGGTTCTTATTTTTCCTTAATTTTCAGCACATCCATTATCCCCTATTTTTTAGTAATTTTTCCCTATTTTCTTTGTATTTTTCCCATTTTTCTAATTTTTTAATTACTAAAAATTTAAAACAGGTTATAGTCTGTGGCCCTTAGTTCATTTGCAGCAAAATATAAATTTAGTTGGTGCGTATTATTTATTTTGCTATTTTTATGCCCAAAAACCACCATTTTCCCTTTTTTTTCGTATTTTGCGTGTTTTATTTTATTGTTTTGAACCACGAGATGCGTGTTTTTTTTCTGATTCTCTGATTATGATCAGCAAATACTCATGGAAGCCAGCAACATAAACAATTTTTAGCCCACATGAACAGCATTTTATCAATCAAATGCCATCAAATCCCAAATTTCCTTTGAAAAGATTGAATTACCGCTTGGGCTTTGTGTCTCGAGTTTTGTGGCCATGGCTGCAAATCTGAAAATCAGCAGCACTTAATGCTCATGACGATCACACGTCACCATCTCCAGCCCGTGGAGCGATCCGCGGACAAGTCTCTACCATTCTTTCCTCTTCCTTCCTCTTCCCACGTGAATGCAACCTTGGAGGAGAGAGAGAGGAGAGAGAAAGACTGAAATCTGATCTTCCTCTACAGCCAACCATTTGACGCGCGGGCTGGAGCGATTTGATGCCAAAAAATATTGTAGTCAGGCTGCAGCATCATTGCTATGGCTTCCTTTGAAGCCAAAAACTCATCATGTGTGGGGGGGGGGGGCGTTTTCTGCAGCCGCGCGACGCCAAAAAAAAGCCTTCCGCGTGAGAAAAACAAATTGGGGGGGTGCCCCCTCCAAAGGGCATCCCCTCACTTCTCTATTTGTCCATCTTTTCGTATCTTGACCGCTTTCTGGCCTCTGGGGCGTCCAGTAACCGATTCGAGCCCGAAAAAATCCTGCACGCCCATCTTGAGACCACGAACTGATCGACAACTTCCGTCACTTGCACAAGCGCATGGAAAAATTACTAAAATTCTCAGAGTATCGCACGGGCGCCCGTTAAGCACTTGATGCTTAAAATCAACCTAGGTCGAGCCGCCGCCTTCGAGATTTGATATTTTTCCTTGCATTTCTACATTTTTCTACTATTTTTAGGCCCATTCCCGCTCCCAAAATCCAGCTTTCATTGGCGATCATGGGATAGGACAACTCAATCCGTCGAACCCACGAACATATCTGCACATAAACAACCAAAGGAGCATCAAGCTGCTACAAAACAAATATGCAATAAAACACAGCACAATGCTCACCCTACCCCTGATAAAACCAAGGCATGAAATCCATGAGGAGGAGGGCTAGCAAAATCCAATAAACGGCCAGAGCTAGTCACTACCTGCTGCTCGAACACGGCCAAGCCTTAAAGGCCTATCAAAGAGGTCATCCTAAGTGGTGGTCTGAACTGCCTACCTAACTAAGGACAACTCAACTAGGAGATCCCACCAGGTGAGGTCTCCTGTAGCCTGAATTTTATTTTATTATATTTTCTTTTTAGGGTCTTATTTTTCATACTCGAGCGTGTAAAAAGGAGGGAGCGGAGCGCAGTGACCCAAGGAGAACAGGGCATCGGCCTCAGGTCTAGTCTCGGTATCCAAGAACCTACCAAGCGCTCGCAAGACGACACTAAATAATTTTCATTTTTCTGCTATCACTCACTTTTATTTTCACTCCAACCTTCTTTATTTTCTTATTTTCTAGCTAGATGCCACCCCTAGGAAGACAAGGCATCGTCCCTGGGTCAGACTCGTCCCCAGTAACCTACCAGGCCTTCGCAAGGCGATGGTCAACTGTATATAATTTTTATTTTCATTCCTTTTCTTTGATAGAGGTTAGAACCCCTTTTTGCACACCTCCGCAGGGTTTCAGCTTCCTGATATTTAGGGTTTATCATTCTTTGCTCATTCATTTTGTGGTAGGCTTATCTAACTGCCTCACAACTAGAAGGCACTCCTAACACAACTGCCTACTAGGCTAGCACTACAGAGTCACTAGGACTTCCATCAGAGGTAGGTCTTCCAGCGCCTAACAATGCCTTCACAGACAGATGCAACTAATCAGACTGCTACCGGATATGCTCTCCTAATCCTAGGACTTCATGCCTTGATTGTTGGTCTCCCAAAAAGAAAAGGAACCCTCACAAGTACACAGACACATATAGCAACAAAACACAGTACTCGTAAAGGGTAGATGTCACCTGGATTGGCCACAAGAAGCGTCGATGTTGCGACAAAGGCTCCCTCCAGCTCCACGGAATCTGTCAAGCATAGGACTAAAACAAAGCACGGTTAAAAGCACCCGTACTAGACAGACACACGGCCCTCTTGGCCTAAAGAAATAAAGCTTTACGCTACCAAACGGATTGGCCCTCTTGGCCTAATGAAATAAAGCACTTCACTACCAAACTTTATCGGCCACTTGGCCTAACGAGATAGAACACTAAAACCTCGCAAACTGGCCCTCTTGGCCTAACGAGATCAAACAAAATAGCACCTACACATCCCTCCCTAAAATAGTGCAGATATACAATAATATGCTCCCTTCTAAGGAGGAAAAACAAGCTTGTAGCCCTAAACTAAATGCATAAGGTTATGACCCATCCCTCCTGCATAGATCGCAAGAGGCGTATGCATAACATGTTGTCTAATTAACCTATGGGTCCAAGATAATAATGGTAGATTGGTCTCGGCTACTCTTTGCATTACCCATATCAACCATCGTCTGCCATATATTGCATGCTCTGATAACATTCCCCACAAGCAACCGGGTCCTGTTTCATCATTGATGACAATATCCAGACTAGGACCACAATTAAAGAAGAGGTCTTCTTTATAAGCAAGGTTTGCCAATGAATCCGCAAACTGATTCCAGTAATGTGGAATCAGCTGAAAAGACACTCTCTCAAACTCTTCAAGTAGGGTCATAGCAGTCCAATGATACATACAAAGAATGGGATTCCGCACTGTGTATGTCCCATCTAGCTAATTCAGGATCAACTGGGAATCCCATTTTACTAACAACCGACGAATACCACCTTGTTTGGCAATATGCAGTCCCATAATCAAGGCTTTATACTCCGCCATATTGTTAGTGAATCCTACCCCGAGATAAGCAACTAACTTCATCGTAACTCTACGTCCGGGGTCTCGGATTACTACTCCAACACTTCCTTTTTTATGAGGGCCCCTGGACGCTTCGTCAAAATATAATGTATACATCCACAATGGGTTTACATAGCCTGCCATCACGAACCCCTCTACTCGTAATTATGGTAATCAAAGTTTAGCATGTTGAGAGGATGAACTGACGGCTCCATCCCACCTTCTTCATTGAACTCAATAGGGATACTCGTCAACAGTCGTAAGCAGTGATGTGGCAGAAGAATTTGATCTTCCACACAAAGGTTCCATCTTCTTGCTCAATCACTTTATATCCTTTGCTCCACCAGATGAGTTTCCCCTGATGGTATCTCTGCTCCAGATATGGGTGCTCCAAATAAGGGATTAACCGACCCATCAACCAACTTTAAGCTCTTTTCCGCAGGTCTCAAATCATCCCTAGCATGGACCTGCAATGCATTTCTCTATATTAGCATACTTAGAAATAATAAGGTTTAATCTTATTAAGATTAACTTTATTCTTAAACTCTACTCCCTGCAGATCAACTAATAGGGCCGTAGACCTATTTTTCCCTAACCTAACAATCTTGTAGGGGCCATCCCATTTAGGTTTCAGCTTCCCTGGAAACAGCTCCCTACGCGCATCATAATAGAGGACTAACTGTCCTTTTTTAAAGGTATATTTCTTCGCTCTAAGGTCATGCAGCTTCTTCATCTGACGCTTGGCTACCTCCTGGTGTAATAAGCTCTGCAACTTCAGCTCATCCAGGTGGGCTATAGTCGTGAAACGTTCAAAAAGGGAATCCTTATCTCCCAACGAATGGTTAATTGCAAACCGTATGGTTGGCAACTCAATTTCAAGGGGTAACACACACTCTTTCCCGTAAACCAATTTGAATGGAGTATGGCCGGTAGCTCACTTGAACGTGGTATTATACACCCATACTGCCACATACAACTTCCTGTCCCAGTCTCGTTTCTTCTCAGAGACTATCTTAGACAAGATCCCCACAAGCTGCTTATTAGTACTTTCCACCTGCCCGTTTGCTTGCGGATTATAAGTAGTCGTTTTATTGTGCTTGATTTGCCAAGCCTCAGTCAAGCTTTTGATCACTTTATTCAGAAAATGGGTTCCACGGTCTGACACTAATTCTCTCGGTGGACCAAAGCAGTAGATAATCTGTTCTGACAGAAAATTTGCAGTCTCTTTTACATTGTCCTACCTCGTCACCCGTGCTTCTGACCTTTTTGTGAAATAATCAGTGGCTACTATAATATACCTCTTTTGGGTAGTAGATGACGAAGTAATAGGACCCACAAAATCAATGCCCCACTTCTCAAATGGAAGGATAGCCATGATAGGCGTAAGTGGGCGTTTCCTATTTTCTCTATTGTCATGCCTTTGACAGGTATCACATCTCTTTACATACTCAAAAGAATCTTAGAAGATGGATGGCCACCAATATCCGACTCTTAAAGCTTTCTGTGCTGTCAACCGTCCCGCAAAGTGCCCTCCACATCCACATGCAGATTCATGGCACTCTTCCAAGATAAAAGGAACCTCGTCAGGCATCACACATTGGCAGTAGATATCATCAACACCCTGCCAATATAGCATCCCTGCAATCAAGAAAAACTTCAAAGCCTGTTGTTTGATTTTTCTCTTTTCAGACTTTGACAAACCAGTTCCCGTCTCTCCTGTTGATAGATAGTGTGTAATAGCAGCATACCAAGATGGGATAGAAGCTGTATCAATTTTAAACATTTTCTCAATATCACTTCCTTCACCAAAGTCTCTTTCGGCTTACCAATATCCACAAGGCATTCCACAATACCCTACAACCTCGGTGGCTTACTCTTAATCTCATAATCAAACTCCTAGAAAGTGATTAACCACTTTGCCAAATGATTAAGCGGCTGTAGCTTGTTAATAAGCAATCTAAGTCCTTCCACCTTCGTATAGAATACTACCTTTTCATAGAGGATGTAGTGCCTGAATTTCTTAGTCCCAAAGACCATCGCAAGACACAACTTCTCCATGTAGGTATAATTAATCTCTGATATGCCCAACTTCTGGCTAGCAAAAGCTATCGGATGATACCACTTTCCTCCCAGATTTGGACTAAATAGCAGCTGATACTATGCATGGTGGCTTGTTGAAAATATATAGAACACCTCACCCCTTTTAGGTGCTTTTAAGACGGGTGCTTTAGTGAGCTCCTGCTTCACATCCTCAAATGATATTTTGCAAGCATCACTCCATGCAAATAGATAGTTATAGGATAATAAATTCGTTAGTGGCAAGGTTCTTTCTGCCAGGGCATTGATAAACCTCCGATAATACCCTACTGATGACAGAAAGCTGTGTATCTCTTTTGGAGTACTTGGCAGACTCATAGCGACTATGACCTTGATCTTTTCAGGGTCAGTTGCTATCCCTACTGAACTGACCACATGTCCTAGTAACAGCCCATAAGGTACTCCAAAGACACTTCCATGGGTTAAGAGCGATACAAAATTGTCTGCAACACTCAAAGCATTTTCTCAAAATAATCAACATCCTTCCCCTTACAGTGGCTGCCCCTAGGTCATCAATAAATACTTTCAACTCATCTGGGGAGATGTCACCAAAGGTCTTGTCTGCTATTCGTTACCACGATCCTGGTGCATTGCATAAACCAAAGGCCATCACATGGTACGCAAAAGTACCAAAGACAGTAATAAAAGTTGTTTTCAACTTGTCCTCTTCTGGAATTGCCATTTGGTTATATCCTGCAAGCAATCCATAAACGAATATATCTCCCTATCCACTAATTGATCCAAAATATGGTCAATAAATGGCAATGGGTAGTAGTCATTAACTCTGTGCTTATTCAACTCTCTAAAATCTACACATAATCGGATTTGGTTGTTCTTCTTCTTCCTGATAACAACTAGTGAACACCATTCTGTGTGTTGTACAGGGAAGATTAAACCAGTTTTTTCCTTAACTTCTGTAACTCCTCAAACATCCCGTCCCTCAATTCGAAAGGCATACGCCTTACCTTCTGAAGCACAAGACGATTGCCTTCTTTTACGGGAATGGTATGAACAGCCAGGCTAGGAGGAATGCCTCTCAGCTCATCATAACTCCAAGCAAAGATATCGCGAAATTCTTGAATCAAGGACACATAATCCTCCCTCTCTGTTGAACTGAGCATGGAACCTAATTTAATTGGCCGCAAATCATTCGGTGTGCCAAGGTCCAACTCAATCACATCCGCGTCTCTTATCCTATCTTGCGGTTCTATCGGCTCACTTAGAGTTATCTTATAGATATCCTCTGTAGTGGACCCCTCTTTAGATTCATCACTGGATGACGTCTCACTACCAGATGGATTGTCTGTTGTCTCTAATTCTGTAGAAGATAAAGGAGCTCTCTCACTTTCAGGAGACTCAGGATAAGCATCGACTATTACTCGATTAGCACCTCTACCAAGAACCACTCGACCGGCAGGTATATCGACTTGACAATATGTTCGTAAGATCCAAGGCCTACCTAGCAAAACTCGATAGCTAGGACGTCCTGCAAATCTAATCACCCTAAAGTCCAAGAAACATTCTACACTTGCAACTGTAACATGGACCTTAGTAACGCAACCTTTTGGTTGTCTTAGTCTATCATCAGCCATTCTCACAAGGGTGGAGTTTTCTTTTTGGATGCCTAGGCCCAACCTCTCCATCAACTCTAAACTCATGATGTTGACAGAGGATCCAGTGTCTACAATGGCATGTTCCAATAATATTCCATCCACATAAGCTGGAACCCTAGGGCAGTTCTTTTTAGCATGGTCAAACCCATCTTCCCCTATTCGTGCTATGCCTAGAGGTTCCACAATATACCCGATACATAGGATCTTCTTAAATTCCTTACGTAATCCTGGAGATAATTTGATCAATTGCAATAGGTTCACATCTGGTTTAACTTTGCAAAGAGAACTTGCTAAATCAAAGTCATTATAAGTAGCCAAAGCTCGCTTTTCCCGCCAAACCATCCTCTCTTTTGGTCTTTGGACCAGTTTTGATGCTTCTTTCTTGGCTCTTGCCTTCTTTTTGGGCCCTTCCTCATCCTTCTTAGGGTCGCCTTTTCTGTCAACTGGCCTTAACGGTCCCCCTTCTATGCTAGAATTCTGGACTTGCATCCCCTTATCCCCTTGTTTAGGGTTTGCCTCGACCGGTTTTGTATTATCTTTGTCAACCTCTTTAGCCTTTTGGCCTCTTGTCATGGCTCTTAAGTTAGAGGTTTCAGCATCATGGACTCGTACAGCCACAATAAGGTTGACTCCGTTGCCTTGTGGCAACTCTTCTATATTTGTTTTTCCCCTCTTCAATATTTGCCTAGGTGTATCATTTTGCTACAAGTTATTTCCTTGCGCTCTATGATTCACAGGGCCTGGTTGTTTATTCCCTTGCTGGAGAGAACTAATCTTACTCCAACAGGTAGCAGCTAAATGACCAGACTTCCCACAAATGTCACATTTCACATTTGGACAATTTCTAGGGAAGTGTTGTCCATCACACCATTTACAACTGAATCTAGAGGGTCCACCCTCTTCAGGGCGTCGACTCCCTATCAAGTTTTGTTGCTTCTTTAAGAAATTAACATCGACAGCTATTTGTCAATATTGCTTGGAGATCATGTCGTTATAATGCTTCATCATATCCTTGACTTCACCAAGGACATTAGATGCACTCGACTCATAGGCACGATCATTGACCCGTCGTTCCATTGGCCTAACACTCTGATTTGGCATTGGCTGTTGACCCACAGGAACAACATTCAAATTTGAAACTTGGCCTCCAACATTTGATGGAGCCAACTGACTTGCCATGGGCATAGTCACACTAGGAGGAGCCGGTAATAAAGGTACATTTGAGACCATACTCCCTCTCCCAATAGGGTTAGTCATAGGCATCCCTTAACTTCCATTCGTCAATGCTAGATTGCCACTAGGTACTAAACCCCCATTAACATTCATTCAAGAGGAGTAGGCCGTTTGTAATCGTGATTCTACTCCCTCTGCCCGCGTAATAGCGGTGTCTATGTCTGCCAAGGCCACACTGCTCAATTGTACTTGGATATTAAAGTCCAACCCATGCAAAAAGTATTGCAATTGGGCAGCTGGTGGAATGGGAATGTAAGTTTGCAACTTACGGAATACTTCCTTCAACTTCTTGGCATATGCTTTCATGTTCTCATGAGGATCTTGACGTGCTACATTCAAGACCCGCAACCAATATTGGCCACCTCTTTCAGGGGCATATTCCGCTTGGAAAGCTGCATAGAATTTATCAATGGTGGTTATGGTTCCAGACTCTATGTTGTGATACCATACCGTAGCCCTTCCTTTTAATGTCATATTGAAGAACATCATGAGATGTCCCTCATCTTGGATGCGATAATTGAACATCAATCTCTGAAATTCACAAATGTGAAATTCTACATCCTCTTTCGCTAACCCATTAAAAATGGGCAAGGGAACTCCTAAGGCTAGTAAATCCGGTGTCCCTGCAGGAATTACAATAGGCTGTGCCATGGTGACTATCGGATTAGCAATAGGAGCTTGAAGTGATGGATTCACACCCCCACTTAAAGTGGGTAGACTTGGTGGAGAAGAGGAAGAACTTATGCTTCCTCCTGCCCCTAATGGAATAGGTGGAGCAGTTAAATGACTAATACCACTGCTTCATATACGTACTGAACTACTCCGTTGAGGAGAATAACGGCTTATGATCTCTAACCGCCGTCTAGCCCTCTCAACACGTTCGGCTTTTTGCATTTCGGCTTGACGGTCCTTATCAAAGGACATAAACCAACTTCCTTTTGGTCCCTAGAAACCCTAGATCCGAAAACCACCACTTACAAGTGGCTCCCCGCATACGCACCACTGATGGGACCTAAAACTGGGCCGGCATTGGCTCATGCACTAGTCGGACCTCTATCATGCGTTCAACAACCCCACGGCCTCGCGGCTAGGAGCGTTGATGACACACACTTTGCCTTCCTATAAATCATGCGTTTGTATTGCATCCTTTGCAGTCCAACTCTAATCCCAATAAATACTCCTCACAGGGAGTCCCTAGCACATTTCCTAAAGGCACAACGCACAGACATGGGGGGTCCTCCAATGGCTGAGTGCCACCACCCCTCTGCGACTCTCCTACACCTCGGGGATTGGCCCCTCGGTGCGTCGCTCAACATAAAACACAATATCGCACATATTTCCACTCAAGGTACCAATTGCTCGTATCCAGGAATGTACCATTTTCCTCACTTTCTTTCCCCTAGGACCCATGTCTACCTACAGCTTGGGATATCCTGTCTCTCACTCAACGCGGGTCATGTTCCTCTAGAAAGCAATTGCCATGCATCCAGGAGTTTCTGATACCTTTAAATTTCTTTATGATTTATGCAAGTAGTGAATGCCCACGTGCTCAAACAATTAAGAAAATCAACATTTGTGCACATGTGGAAAACATTTCTTTCAATGATTTTGACTATTGCTCGTATGCGGCGTTGCATGAACCTAGCACCGAGAAACCCTCGTGCTACTAGGTTCTTAATTTTTAATTATCGACCAACCTAAATGGTATGCATAAAAACTAGAAATCTTTTCATCATTTCATTCAGCATTTAAACACCTTTCATACACTCTACCCCCTCACCCGTTTAGGCTGTGCATTATTGATCGGTTTAGGGTTCATTTTCCACATTTTTTGTGTATAAACGCAAAAAAAACCACACTAGAACAAAAATGTGGGGCTGAAGTGAGGCAAATACTCATACTTCAGACCCCACAAACATTCACAAACATGGTTCTTATTTTTCCTTAATTTTTGGCACTCAAAATCCATTTTTCCCCTATTTTTTAGTTGTTTTTCCCTATTTTCTTTGTATTTTTCCCATTTTTCTGCATTTTTTAATCACTAAAAATTCAAAACAGGTTATAAGCTTGGCCCTTAGCTCATTTGCAGCAAAATATAAGTTGAGTTGGTGTGTATTATTTATTTTGCTATTTTTATGCCCAAAAACCACCATTTTCCCTTGTTTTTTCGTATTTTACGTGTTTTATTTTATTGTTTTGAACCACGAGATGCGTGTTTTTTTTCTGATTCTCTGATTATGATCAGCAAATACTCATGGAAACCAGCAACATAAACAATTTTTAGCCCACATGAACAGCATTTTATCAATCAAATGCCATCAAATCCCAAATTTCCTTTGAAAAGATTGAATTACCGCTTAGGCTTTGTGTCTCGGGTTTCGTGGCCATGGCTGCAAATCTGAAAATCAGCAGCACTTAATGCTCATGACGATCACACGTCACCATCTCCAGCCTGTGGAGCGATCTGGACAAGCCTCCGCCATTCTTTCTTCTTCCTTCCTCTTCCCACATGAATGCAGCCTTGGAGGAGAGAGAGAGAGGAGAGAGAAAGACTAAAATCTTATCTTCCTCTACAGCCAACCATTTGACACGCGGGCTGGAGTGATTTGATGCCGGAAAATATTGTAGTCAGGCTGCAGCATCATTGCTATGGCTTCCTTTGAAGCCAAAAACTCATCGTGTGTGGGGGGGGGGGGGGGGCATTTTCTGCAGCCGCGCGACGCCAAAAAACAGCCTCCCACATGAGAAAAACAAATTGGGGGGGTGCCCCCTCCTTAGGGCACCCCCTCAGTTCTCCATTTGTCCACCTTTTCGTATCTTGACCACTTTTTGGCCTCTGGGGCGTCTGGCGACCGATTCGAGCCCGGGAAAATCCTACACGACTGTCTTGAGACCATGAATTGACTGGCAACTTTTGTCACTTGCACAGGCACACGAAAAAATTACTAAAATTCCCGGATTATCGCACGGGCGCCCATCAAGCACTTGATGCTTAAAATCGACCTAGGTCGAGCCGCCGCCTTCGAGATTTGATATTTTTCCCCGCATTTCCACATTTTTTTGCTATTTTTAGGGCCATTTCGGCTCCCAAAATCCAGCTTTCAACTTCATCTAAGTAGAAAAAAACGTGGCAAACATGCAAATTACCACTTAGGACTTCCATCCATTAACATGAATCTTGTTGTAGATAAACATTGAAAAATCAAACAAACAATATTTACATTACCTATTTAGTTGTCCACGCCAGTGACATGTCAATGGTTAAGCATTTTCACACACCATGATTAGCCTATCCACATGGTTCCAAACACAAAGTGTGTTGAAAATCCAAAACACATTTGATAAAGACATACTTTGACTTTCAAGAAGCTGTAAAGATTGCTAATCTTTCTAAAGGAAAGTTGTAGCTCTAATTTCAAACTACAACTTGTAAAAAGATATTAGAGTCAAATTCCAAAGATTTCAGCCCCAAAAATCCTCTCCACAATCTGTAATTTGACATTTTTTCATGCACTCTACTATAATTTTTAAACTTTCAGAGTGCATATCTCCCACATACTTACTCCGTTGGTTACCAGACTTGGTAATTAGGATCTTTGTTAGGTGTGAAAGTACACCTTGATCATATTGTTCATCATTTTAAACCCTCTAATTAACACTAGATTTCAAAATACCAAAACTATCCAAAACTACTAACCATAACAATCTATTATATGACTTGTATATAAACTACTTAAAGAATTCATGTTTACATGATTCTATACATATATTTATTGACACTATCCCATCTAGATCTTGTAATAAATAAATACCATATTCAAACTTCTGCTTCATCATGAAGGGTTCATCCCATCTGGCACGAAATTTAGTTTGAAAAGTAGAATCCAATTTCTCTCATATCTCGTGACTAACATTCCCCTAGCAAGGTCCTTTCTCCTCAATTGCATATCAAACTATTCCCTTCTTATCAAGAAAATTTCTCATAACAATCGATTGCTTGTTGCCTATTGAGATGTGGCATATGCAAATTTAGTCCTATATCAACTTGCAATCCTAACTGATTCAATTGAAGTCTTCTTATAAACTCCATTATGGGAAACATGACATTCATAGGCAATATAGCCTCCTGACTATATATCAAATAAAAAGAAATGAAACCTGTACTTGCCTCTTTTGAATTGTTATGCAAGTCAATGAAGTTTGATGCAAATACTTACCCCAATCTTTTGGATGGTCTCCCACCAGTTTAAAGAGAATATTCTTTTGCAAGGTTCCATTAAATGATTATATCTACTCATTACATTGAGGGTATTAAGGGGTGGCAAACCTATGCTTCGGATCTAGCTTCCTTATTATCAATTCATGAACTATCTTATTCTTGAAACCCATGCCCTGATTTGTCATTATTTTGAATGGTATCTCAAACTTGCAGCATATATCCTTCATCACAAATTGGACTACATCCTCTTTCTTACATTTTCGCATAGCTTTTACTTTAGGCCATTTGGTCATGTAATCAACAATAGTAATAAGGATGTAGGAATTTTATATTCTAGTATTAGATAAAGATCAAACGAAATTCAAGCCCCATTTCTCAAATGGCCCATAAACAACAATAGCTTTAGCAAGTTCTAGAATCAACATCCTCATAGTGAATGACTAATGACAAGCATGGCAACTTTTATACCAGTGATATATGCACTAAAACTAGGCCAAGTAAGTCTTGTTAATAGGATTTCCCTTTTGATTAGGTTAAATCTAGACTAACCTCCACATTCTTCTTCGTAATAAGAAGATAAACAAGCAAGAATTTCACAATTGTCCAATACTCTTCTAAGTACATTATCAACCCCTCTCATATATAGTTTGTCATCTACAAGCATGTAGGACTTTGCATTTTTCACAATTGTATATCTTTTACACTTATTAGAAAAAGATTTTATCTTTCCAATTTTTAGGAATTTTAGGTTGCCAATTTTTAGGAATTCTTCCATCAAATGAAGGCTTTCCCTGCATCATATCTAGGACTATCTACTCTCATGCTAGCAACATAATTTAAAAGAGCATTTTCAACCAACTCATGAGCTCTAGTATTAATTTCCTTGCCAATGTGACAAATTTCAAATTTCTACAACTACTTAGCAAGCCCCTTTATCTTGAACAACCAGCTCCTCAAAACTTCTTTCTTAGCTTTCGAGACATTTTGAACTTGCCTCACAACTAACATAACACCCCCCCCCCCTGTTAGCACTACCTTTTTATATCCTAACTAAATACATATTTTCGGACCAACATGTAAGCTTGCATATTTAGCATCATTATTGCTTTCTATTTCCTTGCTTTCCGAACTTCCTAAAAAGACTTCTTGATCTTCAACATTCAAAATGGCAAATCCCAAACCTCCCTTTTTCAACATTCTTCTATAGCTATCATCAAAAAACAAAGTGGCATCTTTATTCTTCATTTCCTTATAAATTTGAGAATGCAGGATCAACTTTCATTTTATAATGGCTACAATTTTAAAAGGTTCTTTATAGGTCAAAATGACAGCTAAATTAGCTCTTTTCAAACAAGTAAATTAAAACTTTCATAAAACCAATAGCCATTTAGTTACTCTTGAAGCATTTTTAATAGACCACAAAACTTATACTAGTAACTCGAAATTAGTAAGTACTACAAATGGTTTTTAAATCAGATATGAGTATCATCTTTTAACTGCATAAATCATTCCCCATACTTTGAACTCTTCTTCATCAAAGCCCTTTTGGTTCCTCTAATAGATTTGCTTATGTACAATACAAGTCACATATAAGACATTCCCTTCCCTTGCCACATCAAACCGTTCTTTCCCATGCTTATGCTAATGAAAAAGGGTTCATTTCAATTTGGAGCCATAAGAACAGGCAAAGTACTTCAACTTCTCCTTTATCTATAGGAATACATCCTCTTTAATTTGTGTCTAAACAAAAGGATCTTTTGCAATTTCTTTTTGTAAAGGATAGATATATTCAACTCAAAAGATCTTGATAAATACCTCAATTTTTGAACAAAGCTCATAAGCTCTTTCATAGTTTTTGGAGAATCCATAAGAAGTAAGGTCTCAACTTCACTAGTTTTAGGTGAAATACCATTGGCAAGTACTTCATGACCCAAGAGTATCACTTTACCCCTTACTATCTTGCATTATCAAGATTTAGCTGTCCCCCATCTTGATTTAGTTTGTAGAAAACTTCATCTATCTTTTCAATATGCAAAGCTCTAGATCAATGTATGCAAGAGTTGTCCATAAATGCTTGCAAGGATTTCCTAATCAAATGAGAGAATAGCCAAATAACCCATCATTGAAAGCTAGCATATGAATTCATCAAACCAAAGAACATTACATTGTAACGGAAACATCCCCAATGAATAATAAATGTTGTCTTTTCTTGATCCTCTTCTTCTACTATTGTGATTTGAAAATATCTATAATATCCATTACATATAGTGTAAAGCTCATGACATGCTTTTTTATCTAAAATACCATCTTGAAACAAGAGAGGATAGTAATCCCTTTTGGTCGCAATATTAAGAGGCTTAAAATCTCAAGGGGGGTGCACCTATAAGAAATCATCTATATACTGTGCATTCAGAGAATATTAAGAAATATCCTTTCTTTATATGTTGTAAGGCCATAAAATGACCCCTTTTACTTTACTAAACTTATGGATTTTTCTCAAATCGTAATTAGAAAACCCTTTTTGTACATAGAATCATGTAACTTATACTAAATAAAATACCCTTTCTTTTGAACTCATGTGGTATCTTACATGTTTTATAAAGTTGCACCCCTTGCGCTTAAAATCAACACCTACTCTCTATTTTCTATTCTTCTTTGGTGTGATTACAATAGGAGATACACATTTTGTATCATCAACAAGGTAATAAACCTTGCATTCAACCAACAGCTTTTGAACTTCAGCTTTGAATACATTTTCTTGAATTGTACCAAGTCTTCTTAGCTTTTGAGCTACTAGTTTATATCCTTCTTTTGATTTGATGTGATGTTGCACAATGCTATTGGTACCCCTCAATTGATAATATTTAGTAGCAAATAGTTAAATATTTATCTCTTTCAGCATTAGTCAAGTCATTTTCCAATATGTTCATCAGCTTAGGTAACCCAACATTTATTTCCTACTGTGAGCTATGCATTTATTGCTACAGGATATGTATCTCCTATACAAGATTTACTGTTTTCTACTCTTCTTTTGGATCCTAAAAGTTGACAACCCAGAAATGGTAGTGTCTTTAGAAAGTAAACTAGCTTCCCATTCTTTATCTTCTTCATCAATGTTAGAACTTTGCAAGTCACTTGTTTCATCTCTTTTGACATATCTTTTATGTCCATCTTGAATGAGAGATCTTATTTTCATATAAAAAATATCCCTCTCATGAATAGGTTTGTCCAAATAGAGTTCCAATTGGCCTCTATACCAATCCTTTTTGGACCTCATATTAATCAACCATGGACTCTTCAAAATGAGAGAATATGCCACTATATTTGCATGCATAACATGAAAGTCCAAGCATGCCCTATGGCCTCTAATATCAATCTCCAAGTTTTCAATAACTCCTAGATACTCTACCTTTCAGTTAACAGCCATTTTAATCTTAACTATTAACTTCCCTATCATTTTAAGATGCATTTGGAGCATTATCTCTTCAGTGATTACAATAGAGACTTGTGCACCACCATCTATATAAACTTGATCAATTTTCCTTCCACACATCCATGCATCCATAACATGTATAACGTCTTTCACAGCATACAACTCCCACATGCTAAATTGTGGTCCTTCCTTTTTCTGATACTAGCTAGTATATGGTATTGCCATTGTCTCTTCAAGGATGAACTCATTTGCAAAAATTGTCGATATGTAGCATTAGCCTTTTTACTTTTAAGGTCTTCAAGTAGGGTGTAAGAAACTTGAGTCAAAATCCCCCATTTTAATTTTCCTTCTTTATCTAGACTTTTTGTTAGTCTTTGGCTCATTTGCAACCTATTTTCCTTTCTTAATTCTTGCTATTTGTTGAGCTTCAATTTTAGTATCCCTCTCTCTAGATCTCTTGTTAGCTATGATATCCACATTTTCCCCATCATTGGGCATGCTAATTTCAATTGATTCATACCAGATGGGCCCTTAGGAGATCTCCCTTCCAATTAATTACCTAAAAGCTTTAAGTTGTCATTGTTCCTACTACGATCGGCATTTTCCCTAGCATTACATTGTAGCATGGGGGATACATCTCCTATTGAGGGCTAATATGTTTGTGTTTCTGGCTATTTTTAATTGAATTTTTGGGTGATTTTTGTATGATTTGAATGCTAATTGATTGGTTTGGAAGTGTTTGAGAGAGTTTTGGATAAGGTTGAATAAGTTTGAGAAGCTAATGATGTTTTTCAATGGAGATGTGATGTGCTGAAAGGTTCTCTTGAGTATCTGATAGGTTCTAATTGGTTCTCTTGAGCCTCTGTTTTGTCCTATTTTCTTTCTGTATGAAATGTTGGAGTGATGATTGATGGATTTTGAGAGTTTTTGGAAGCTTACTGAATTATTTTTTATGGTTTTGAATGGATTTAGTTGAGCAAAATGCTTTCTTATGTCTTTCTATTAGACTTTTTTTGACCTTCTGTAGAGCCTCTATCTTTGATTTGTTTTTACTATGTATGCCTCTATAAGTGTTCTCTTGGATGAATTGTAGTTTGGGAAAATTTTCTAATATTTGGAAGAGATGAAAACAAGTTCAAAATAGCTCAACGAAGCCGAAGAAGTAGCTACTAAAGACTCAAGTGAAGACTGAAGTGACAGTGACATTGTTGAGCTGTGAAAGGACACTATAGTGGCTCTGGTGACCCTTCATGTTAGACATACCTCTTGGGAGGGGTATTTACAATCAAAGAAGTATTATTGATAATTCTTATTTACTTTTCCAATGTACTATTGAGAGAGAGTATATGTGAGAGAGATAGAGAGTGAGAGATAGCTAATTTTTCATGCAAAACAATGTATCTATGAGTGCGAGATTATGAGAGAGACTATGAAGACTACGAAGCTATTGAAGATGAATGCTATGTGATGATTTCCATTTAAAGTGGAAAATTCCTTTATTTTCTCTTCTTCTTTTGATGAAGAATACGTTGAAGTTTTTTTGTGATAAATCCATGGGAAAAGTAATATATGAAGCTCAGTGAAGATTTGAGAAGATTGGTGTTGTTTTTCTCCTTGTGGTTGATTAAAATATGAAGAACATGCTTGTCGATGATGCAAGATAGATTTTTTTGTAGCAGATTCCCCATTTTCTTGGTGTTCCTCTTGGGGCTCCATGTTTTTTGTGTGCAACCGGGAAAAACTGTCATTAACAAGCACTAATAGAGGCTGAAAACGGAAGAAATGGCACAGTTGAAGAGGAAGAAAAGTAATCGAAGATTGGAAAATCCCTGCAAAACTCTTGAAGAATTGGAGATCTTCATTGCCAAAGCCACTTTCTACAAGAAGTGCATCCCTCAATGGCAGAAGCATGTCATTACCTTGATGCGGGCTCTATGTGGTAGAGACTGATCCCACTATCCTCTCCAGCTACAGAAAGTTGTATCACAATTGCCAATTGTTTTCCACAAAATTGAAAAGTGAAGTGGAAATGAAGAGAATGACCATCCATGAGAGATTTGGTCTTCGTTGAAGAATTTTCAGAAATCATCAAGTAGGAGATTGTGAAGAGGCTTTAGGAGTCGTAGTCAGTTGAAGTTCACAATAACAAGAAGGAAAAGAGTTAGAATATGTTTGTGGATGCTCAACAGTAAGATATGTGGGATGCTTGGTGCACTGGCAACCTTCTTTTTGTCCAATTAGCAACCCAGTGGACAAAGTGTTCTTCACAACCTATGCTATTAAAACCCTCTGAAGTTGGTATTTTCAAGACGATGGCACTATGGCAATTCTTAGAAGAATGAGTCTTGATACCTTCAAAACTGAATATATTCCCCTCTATAGTCGAATGAAAATTGAATTCAGAGACAATGAAAAGAAGGAAGTAGAAGAAATGTTGGCAAGAGAGTCCTCAAGATACTGAAGCCATTCTGATTTTGTTCGTTGGGTGCAGACAAACTGGGTGGAGTTAACTCCTTGATGAATGACACGATCAAGAGGCAAGCACTAGAACGAGTCTAGAGGTATGTGAGAAGATAGAAGGAAAAAATCAAATCTAAGAATAAACTAGCACATCAGAAGCCTCCTTTGACACCCTAGCAGCACTCTTTACAGAAGTCACCATGGCGACTCAAGGTCCCCTTCCTACTCGATCCATTCTAAAAATATTGATGATAGGCGAGCAAATGTAGTCGCTTTGCCTATCTTTAAGGGAGAGTACAATGAAGACCCTAATCTTCATATATATTATTTTCTGATAGTATGTGTACCCAACAATGCCAGAACTCCCGAGCATTGGTTGGCAATATTCCCCGCCACTTTCAAAGGTGCGGCATTTGAGTGGTATGAGAGATAAGTAGCAAGAACTTTTGGCACATGGGATGACTTGAAGTTTACCTTCCTCACTAAATTCAAGCATGAAGGTTTCAAAGCAAATGCAAGAGGAGTTCATGAACTTAAGTCAATCCTCTAGTGAACGGGTGGAAGCATATATCTCTAGAATGAAATCCATACTGAAGAGATTTACCAACCGTCACTTGGATGAAGGCATCTAGAAGGGAGTTTTTCTTAGAGGCCTACAACCAAAAGTTTGTAAGTTTGTGAAGCTAAGAATACCAATCAACCTGCAAGCTATAGTGGAAGGTACAAGACTATATGATGAAGTTGAAGCAAGGTTGTTGACGACCTCAAGAAGAGGAGTCTTACCTCTTTCCATGCCAGGAATGGTATACCCACCAAGTGCAGTGCTAGGGATTGTCAAGTACAATACAATGTACACAAAATATAAATAAGATGCATCTTAAAGAAAAGTGGCATACTAAGTCAAACAGTGCATAACTAACTATACTAGTCGATTAGCATAATAACTATGCTAGTTGTAGGTAGATACAACAAGCTAAATATAATAAGTGATAAGTTAGTACCCATGTGATGATCATAATGACCACCAATGTGCTAAGTATACACGTGCAGACCTATCTAACCAGGTGGTCCATCATCAATGTTTGCATGTGTTGAGCTTGCCATCTTAACACTCCCCCTCAAGCTCAACTATATCTCTGCAAGTCCAAGTAAGCTTAAAATTTTTTAGAGCTTCTCTATACCTAATTCCTTTGTAAAAATATCAGCTACTTGATCATGTGTACTGAAATATACTAAGTTAATCTCTCCTGCAAGTATCTTCTCTCTCATAAAGTGGTAATGCACACCCGAATGTATTTTATCCTAGCATGAAACATTAGGTTTCTAGATAACTATATGCTACTCATGTTGTTACATTGAATGACAAGTGCACCATCTCCTTGGACATCCAAACCACCCAATAACTCTTGTAGCTATACTACCTCACATGCTGCCATAGCAGCACCTCTATACTCAGCCTTTGTACTCAATAAAGCAACTTTAGATTGCTTTTTGTTGCTCCATGTAACTGTTGTGCTACTAAGTGAAATCATGAATCCACTTGTAGATCTTCTGTCAAACATGCTACTAGCCCAATTTGCATCTTTGTTTCCAAACACATGTATATCATTATTTTCCTCATTAAAAAATCCATAGTACAAAGTGGACTTCACATACCTCAATATGCATCTACTGCATCTAAGTGAGGCTTTCGTTAGGCATGTGTATAAACTAACTAACAAGGCCAACAACATAGCTCAAGTCTCCTAGCCTTGTGATAGTCATGTAAATCAAACTTCCTATTATTCTTATGAACATATTAGGGTCTTCTATTCCATCCCTAGCATTAGCACTCAACTTCATATTTTTCTCCAATGGCACAAAAGGAGGCTTACATATCGTCTATTTATCCCCTGAAATTTAGAATTTTTGGCTATTTTTAAGCACTTCTCGACATCAAAAATCATCTGTCATTGGCGACCATAGGATAGGGCGACTCAATTCGTCAAATCCCACGAACAGATCTACACATAAGCACAACCACAAAGAGCATCAAGCTGATACAAAATAGATACACAACAAAACACATCACAGCTCTCACCCTACCCCCTATCAAAACCAAGGCATGATTCCATGAGGAGTAGGTCTAGCATAATCTGACAGAAAGCATCTAAAGCTAGTCACTGACCAACTGCTCCAACACAGCCAAGCTAAAAAGAACAAGCAAAGAGGTCATCCTAAGTGGTGGTCTGAACTACCTACCTAACTAAGGACAATGCAACTAGGAGCTTCTACTAGGCGAGGACTCCTATAGCCTAATCATGAATATTTTCTTTTAGTACATTGCTCTTTTAGTCTCTTATTTTCCATACTCCAGTGTCTAAAAAGGAGGGAGCTGAGCATAGTGACCCAAGGAGAACATGGCATCGGCCTCAGGTCCTGTCTCGGTACCCAAGAACCTACCAAGTGCTTGCAAGGTGAAACTATTCATTTTCTAACACTCACTTTTATTTTTGCTCCAACCTTCTTGTATTCTTTGTTTCCAGCTAGATGCCACCCCTCAGAAGACAAGGCATCGGCTCCGGGTCTTGTCTCATTCCCAAGAACCTACCAGGCCTTTGCAAGGCATTAAACAATAGCTCAAGGATTTTTCTTTCTTTCCTTTTCTATTTTATAGGGGTTAGAACCCCTTTTTACACACCTCTGTATATTCATATATTGTCTTTCACATATTTAGGATTTTTCGTTTTTGATATTTTTTAGTAGGCTTCTCTAACTGCCTCACAACTAACAGGAACTCCTAGAACATCCGCCTAGCAGGTCAGTAGAACAGGGTCACTAGAATTGCCTTCTAAAACATGTCTTTCAATGCCTAACAATGCCTTTGCAGGAGGCAATGATTACTTAGACCTCCTCCGGACATAGATAGCCTAAACTTGGGACTTCATGCCTCGAGTGCCGGTCCCCAACAAACAAAAGAAAGTAACCCTTACACGCACATATATCATTAATTGCTTAAGGAAAAAGACTCGAAAAGGGGACAAAACCACCTAGAATGGCCACAAGAAGCTCCTCCGCAGAAAAGGCTCCCTCCAGCGACTTCGCCAACCTGTATGATGCAATCACTAAAACAGAAAACTATTAAAAGCCCCCACACCAAACAGACATAGGGCCCTCTTGGTCTAAAGAAATAGCACATTTCACTTCAAACTAGCTGGCCCTCATGGCCTAAAGAAATAACATATTTCACTTCAAACTAGTTGGCCCTCTTGGCCTAAAGAAATAGCACATTTCACTTCAAACTAGCTGGCTCTCTTGGCCTAAAGAAATCAAACATGACATGACAAAACTAATTGGCCCTCTTGGCCTAAAGAAATCAAACATTAAGATCTTAAAACAACTAGACCTCTTGGCCTAAAGAAATAGCACATTTCACTTAGCTGACCCTCTTGGCCTAAATAAATCAAACATACCAGCTCATATAGATCCCTCCTTGGAAGAATGCAGATATACAAAAATACGCTCCATTCCAAGGGGAAAACAACACTCTCAGCCCTAAACTAAATGCATCAAGTTGTGACCCATACCTCCTGCATATATAGCAAGAGGCGTACGCATAACATGTCGTCTGATCAACCTATGGGTCTAGGATAATAGTGGTAGATGGGTCTCGGCCACTCTTCGCATTACCCATATCAACCATCGCCTGCCATATAACACATGGTCTGATAACATTCCCCACAAGCAACTAGGTCCCGTCTTGTTATCAAGAGCGACATCAGGACTAGGACCACATTTGAAGAAGAGGTCCTCTTCATAAGCAAAATTAGCTAAGGAATACGCAAACTAATTCCAATAACATGGAATGAGCTGAAGAGATATGCTCTCAAATTCATCAAATAGGGTTATAGCAGTGCGATAATACATACGAAGGATGGGATTCCAGACTGTATATATCCCATTGAGTTGATTTAAGATCATCTAGGAATCCCCCTTTACCAACAACCGCCAAATACCACCTTTCTTGGCAATATTCAGTCCCATAATCAAGGCGTTATACTCTGCCATGTTGTTTGTGAATCCTACCCCAAGATAAGCATCTAATTTCATTGCAACCCTACGTTGGGGATCTCAAATAACTACTCCAACACTCCCTTTTTTATTAGGCCCCCGGGACGCTCCATCAAAGTATAACGTGTACATCCCTAATGGATTTACATAGCCAGCCACCATCAATAACTCCCCTATTCATAATTATGATAGTCAAAATTCAACATATTGAGAGGATGAACTAACAACTCCATCTCCCACCTTCTTCATTAAACTCAACAGGGATGCTTGTCAAAATTTGCAAACAATGATGGCAGAAAACTTTGATCTCCCATACAAAGGTATCGTCTTCTTGCTCGATCACTTTGTATCCCTTGCTCCACCAGATAAGCTTCCCCTAGTGATATCTTTGCTTGAGATATGGGTGCTCCAAATAAGGGATCAGCCGATCTATTAACCTCTATCACTGTTTCCTTGTAGATGCCTGATCAATCGCACATAGACTTGGAAGCCACTTATGTCATTAGTGCAATAAAAAATAATAAGGTTTAATCTTATTAATATCAACCTTATTCATAAACTCCACACCCTCAAGATCTTCCAATAATGCTATGGATTTATTCTTCCTGATCCTGACAATCCTATAAGAACAGTCCCATTTTGGCTCTAGCTTTCCTGGAAATAATTCTCTATGTGCATTGTAATATAGAACTAAATGCCCCTTTTTAAAGGTATATTTCTTTGCTCTGAGGTCATGCAACCACTTTATCCGACATTTAGCCACCTCCTAGTGCAATAGACTCTGCAACTTAAGTTCATCCAAATGGGCTATAGTTGCAAACTGCTCAAATAGGGCATCTTCATCACCCAAAGAATGATTGATTGTGAATCTTATGGTCGGCAACTCAATTTCTAAGGGTAAGACACACTCCTTCCCATAAACTAATTTGAATGGGGTGTGGCCAGTGGCTCACTTAAACGTCGTATTATACGCCCATACTGCCACATATAATTTTGTATCCTATTCGTGCTTCCTTTTAGAGACTATCTTGGATAGGATACCCACAAGCTGCTTATTGGTACTTTCAACTTGTCCATTGGCTTGCAGATTATAGGGGGTCATCTTGTTATGCTTAATTTTCCATGCTTCAGTTATGCTTTTAATTACCTTATTCAAAAAATGGGTTCCACGGTCCAATACTATTTCCTTTGGTGGACCAAAATAGAAGATGATTTGCTCAAGTAGAAAACTGGCAGTCTCTTTTGCATTATCTTGCCTTATCGCCCGTGCTTCTGACCACTTTTTAAAGTAATCAGTTGCTACTATAATGTATCTTTTCTGAGTAGTAGACGACGGGGTAATAGGTCCCACAAAATCAATGCCCCACTTCTCAAATGGAAGAATAGCCATAATAGGCATAAGTGGACGCTTCCTATTCTCTCTATTGTCATGTCTTTGACATGTATCACATCTCTTGACATAGTCAAATGAATCCTGGAAGATGGATGGCCACCAATATCTAGCTCTTAAAGCCTTCTGTGTGTTGTTAACCGCCCATCAAAGTGCCCTCCACAAGCGGAGTCATGGCACTCTTCCAGTATAAATGGAACCTCGTCAGGCATCACACATCGATGATAAATATCATCAACACCATGCCGATATAGTGTTCTCGCGATCAAGGAAAATTTTAATGTCTGTTGTTTAATTTTCCTCTTTTCCAATTTTGATAAAGCAACTCCAGTCTCTCCCGTAGAAAGATAGCGCGTTATAGTAGCATACTAGGAGGGAATAGATGCCGTATCAATCTTGAACAAAGTTTCCATGTCACTTCCTTCAATCGAGACCTCTTTTGGCTCTCCAAAATCCACAAGGCACTCTACAATGCCCTGAAGCTTTGGCGGCTTGCTCTTAATCTCGTAATCAATTTCTTTGCAAAGTGATTAACCACTTTGCTAAACATCAGGCAGTTGTAACTTATTCCACAATAATCGAAGCCCTTCTGCCTTCGTATAAAAAACCATCTTCTCATAAAGAATGTAGTGCTTGAACTTTTTGGTCCCAAATACCATCGCAAGGCACAACTTCTCCATATAAGTGTAGTTAATTTCCAATATACCCAACTTTCAACTAGAAAAAGCTATCGGATGGTACCACTTCTCCTCCTAAATTTGGGATAAGCACCAGCTAATACTATACATGGTTGCTGCTAAAAATATATAGAACATTTTGCCCCTTTTAGGTGCATTTAAAATAGGTGCTTTGGCAAGCTCCTATTTCACATCGTCAAAAGGTACTTTACAAGCATCACTCCATGCAACCTGGCAGTTAAAGAACAATAGGTTCGTCAATGGCAACGTTCTTTATGCCAGGGCATTGATATACCTTTGATAATACCCTACCAATGATAGAAAGTTATTCTCTTCCTTTGGAGTACGTGGTGGACTCATGGCAACTATGACCTTGATCTTTTCAGGGTCAGTCACAATTCCTACAAAACTGACCACATGGCCTAACAAAAGCCCATAAGGGACTCCAAAGATGCACTTCCATGGATTAACAGCTATGCAAAATTTTTTGCAACGCTCAAAACACTTCTGCAAAATAATCAACTGCCTTTCTCTTACGGTGGCTGCCCCCAAGTCATCAATGAATACTTTCAATTCCTCTAGGGAGATGTCACCAAAGGTCTTGTCGGTTGTTCTTTGCCACAAACTAGGTGCATTACATAACCCAAATGCCATCACATGGTATGCAAAGGTACTGAAGACAGTGATAAATATCGTTTTCAGCTTGTCTTGCTCAGCAATCACCATTTGGTTATACCCTACAAAGCAATCCATGAACGAATATATTTCCCTACCCGCCAATTGATCCAAATTTTGGTCAATAAACAGAAACGGGTAGTAATCTTTAACAGTTTTTTTATTTAGCTCTCTAAAGTCTACACAAAAATGGATTTGATTATTTTTCTTCTTTCTAGTCACAACTAGCGAACACCATTCAGTATGCTCAACTGGGAAGATCAAACCCGCCTTTCGTAACTTCTGAAGCTCTTCAAATAGCCCGTCCCTTAGTTCAAAAGGCATACGCCTTACTTTCTAATGTATACGGTGGCTGCCTTCCTTTACAGGAATGGTATGCACATCCAAACTGGGAGGAATACCCCTAAGTTTTTCATAGCTCCTAGCAAAGATATCGCAGAACTCCTAAATCAGGGACACATAGTCCTCTCTCTTCCGAACTGAGCATGGAACCTAAATTGATTGGCCGCAACTCATTAGGCCATGCCAAGGTCCAACTCAATAGTATCCGCATCTCTTATTTGATCTTGCTCATTCAAGGTTATCTGATAAATATCCTCTGTAGTGGACCCTTCTTTAGATCCATCGCTCAATGATGTCTCACTACCACATGGATCATCTACTGTTTCTAGTTCAGTGGAGGATAATGGAGCTCTCTCACTCTGAGGAGACTCAGGGTAAGCATCCACTATTACACAATGGGCACCTCGACCTAGAATCACTCGAACAGCGGGTATATCAACTTGACGGTCTATCCGTAGAATCCATGGCCTTCATAGAAAAACTCGATAGCTAGGACGTCCTGCAAACCTATCACCCTAAAGTCCAGATAGCATTCCACGCTCGCAATTGTAACGTGGACTTTAGTAATGCAACCTTCCAATTGTCTTAGACTATCATCAGCCATCCTAAGAAGTGTGGAGCCATCTTTTTGGATCCCTAGACCTAACCTCTCCATCAAATCTGAACTCATGATATTGACGCAGGATCTAATGTCTGTGATAGCGTGCTCTACTAATATTCCATCCACATATGCTGGAACCCTAGGGCAATGGTTTTTAGCATGATCGAACCAATATTCTCCCACTCTAGCTATGCCCAAAGGTTCTACAATATACCCTATACATAGGATTTTCTTGAATTCCTTGCGTACTCCTGGAGAAACTTTAATCAATTGTAGGAGACTTACGTCTGGTTTAACTTCACAAAGAGAATTTGCTAGGTCAAAGTCGTGGTAGTTATCCAAAGTTCTCTTCTCGCGCCAAACCATTTTCTCATTTCGTCTTTCAATCGGCTTTGGTGCCTCTTTTTTAACTTTTACCTTCTTTCTTGGCAATCCTTTATCCTTCTCGAGATCAACTTTACTACCAACAGGTCTTAAAGGTCCACCTTCCATATCAGGATTCATGACTCGCTTTTCCCTAGCATCTTTCTTAGGGCTTCCCTTGATAGGTTTTACAATTCCTTTATCACCCTCTTTGATCTTTTGACCTCTTGTTACGGCTCGTAGATTAGAAGTTTCAGCATCATTGACACATACGGCCTCAATAAGGCCGACTTCACTGTCATGAGGCAACTCCTCTACAGTAGCCTTTCCTCATTGCAATATTTTTCTTGGTCCCTCATCTTGCTGGAGATTATTCCTTTGTGCGTGATGGTTAACTGGACCTAGTTGTTTACTCCCTTGTTGGAGAGAACTGATCTTACTCCAACAGGTAGTAGCTAAATGGCCATACTTTCTACAAATATCACATTTGATATTCAGGCAATTTCTAGGGAAATGTTGGCCACCACACCATTTACAACTGAATCTTGAGGGGGTGCCCTCTTCAAGCGTCGACTCCCTATCAAATTTTGCTACTTCTTAAGAAAATTGACATCCACAGCTATTTGTTTGTATTGTTCAAAAATCATATCAGTATAGTGCTTCATCATGTGCTTAACTTCACCAAGGACATTAGAGGCACTCGACTCATAGCCGTGATCGTCTATCTATTGTCCCATCGGCCTAACTACTTGATTAGGAATTGGCCGCTGATCTACTGGGACAACATTAGGATTCATTGTTTGGCTTCCACCACTTAGTGGGCCCGTCTGACTAGCCATGGGCATAGTCATGCTAGGAGGGGTTGGTAACATAGGCAAATTTGACATGATACTCCCTCTCCCATTCAAGTTTGACATGGGGTCCCCTTGACTCCCATTGGTCAAGGCCAAATTATTACCATTGCAATTTATCCTTGCTGCATAAGCCACTTGCAATCGTGACTCTACTCCTACTTCGGTAATAGCAATGTCAATGTCGGCCAAAGAGACACTACTAAGCTGCACTTGGATATTGAAATCCAATCCAAGTAGGAAATATTGCAAATGTGCAGCCACTAGAATGGGAATATAAGTATTAAGCTTGTGAAGAACTTGCTTTAGTTTCTTGGCATAGGCCTAGACATTCTCATTTGGCTCTTGGCATGTTACATTCAAGACATGCAACCAATACTATCCACCCTTCTCAAGAGCAAACTCTCTACCGAAAGCCGTAAAGAATTGGGCATTGCTAGTTATGGTTCCGGCTTCTAGATCGTGATACACATACTACCGCTCTTTCTTTTAACATAATGTTAAAGAACATCATTAGGTATCCTTTGTCTTGGATCCGATGTTGAACATGAGCGTTTGGAACTCCTTAATATGGAGTTCTTCATCTTCTTCTGCTAACCCATGGAAAATGGGTAAAGGTGCTCCTAATGCTAGTAGATCTGGTGTACCTGTGAAATTGCGATGGGTTTTGCCATGGCCACAACCGAATTGACAACAAGAGTTTGTGTGGGTGCAACTACGCCCCCACTTATTGTGGGTTGATTAACTCGAAGTAGGGAAGTACCAAGACTTCCACTTGCACTCAAAAGAGCTATGCGTAACACTTAGGTTACTAGAACCACTGCAACTTATGCGTAACAAGTTGTTCCTTTGAGGAGAATAGCGTTTGACAATCTCCAACCATCGTCTAGCCCTCTTAGCACATTCTACTTTCTGTATTTCGGCTTGACAATCCTTGTCAAAGGACATAAACCAAATATTTGGTCTCTAAAAACCCTAGATTCAAGAACCACCACTTGTTGGCGACTCCCGGTAGATGCACCACTGATAGGACCTAAAATGGGCTGGCACTGGCTATTGCACTAGCTAGACCTCTGACATGCAAAAGACAATCCCACGGCCTCGCAGTCAGGAGCGTCTACAGGACACATTTCCTTGCCATCATAGGTACATTTTGCGTTTGTATCGTGTTTATAGTCCAACCCCTAACCTTCTCAAACTCCTAAGAGGGAGACCCTACACATTTTGGTGTAATTCACCACGTAGAACAACATAGGAGGTACCCCTTGGCTGAATGCCACGGCCCCACTACGACCCTCCTACACCTTAGGGATTGGCCCCTCAATGCGTCCCTAACATATATAGCACACACGAAACAGACTCCGCTCTTTGTACCAATATTATATCGTTCCAAGAATATACCACGACAAGGCACACCCTCATCCGCCTCCCCCCTCCGCCTCTCAAAAAACCCCCCACCCCACCTCACCTCACCTCACCTCACCTCAAAAAACCTCGCTCAACCCAGCCCCCCAAAAAACCCTACTCCACCCTTGCCCCTCCCCTCCCCCCCCCTCCCCACCTCACCTCACCTCACCCCCCCATGACATGGCGCACCTTCCCCCCCTAAGAAAACCCCGCTCCACCCAACCGCCCGCCCCCCCCACGACATGGCACAATCCCCCCCTCTTCCCCAACGACACAGCACAACCCCCCCCTCCGGCCCCCCCAAAAAAAACCCCACTTCACCCAAGTTCCCCCCCCCCCCCATGACATGGCAACCCCTTGAAAAAACCCCGCTCCATCCATCCCACCCCACCTCACCTCAAAAAGCCCCGCTTGTCAAGAATCACGTGGTGGGGGGAGTTGCTCAAGATGCTACGCCGAACACACACAGAATGCACAAGGAGAACCTCACTCAAGAGACAAGAAGAGAGATGGAGGCCAAAATGTTTTCTTGCTGATTTCTTCTTCTTCTTCCACACACTTTTATAATGTACACAAAGTATAGATAAGATACAACATAAAATGAAAGTGGCCTACTAAGTCAAAAAATGCATAACCGACTACACTAGGTGACTGGCGCTATAACTATGCCACCTAGCTGTAAATAGGTGTAACAACCTGAATATAATAAGTAATGAGTCAGTGGCCATGTGAGAGTCATAATGACCACTGACGTGCTAAGTGTAGACGTGTGGACCCATCTAACCAGGCAGTCCATCATCAATGTCCGCATGTGTTGAGCTTGTCATCTCAACACTCCCCCTCAAGCTCAACTACATCTCTGCAACTCCAAGTAAGCTTCGAAACTTTTGAAGCTTCTTTGTACCCAATGCTTTCGTGAAGATGTCAGCTATCTAATCCTGTGTGTGTTGACATACACCAAGTCAATCTCACCTGCTAGTACCTTCTCTCTCACAAAGTGGTAGTGTACCTCAATATGTTTTGTTCTGGCATGGAACACAGGGTTCCTAGCCAACTGTATATTGCTCATGTTGTCACAATAAATGACAACTGGACCTTCCACCTGCACATCCAAATCAGCCAATAACTTTTGCAACCATACTACCTCACATGCTACAACAGCAGCACCTCTATACTCAGCCTCTATACTCGACAAAGCAACTGTAGATTGCTTTTTGCTGCTCCAAGCAACTGTTGCACTACCAAGAGAGAACATGTATCCGCTGGTAGATCTTCTATCAGACATACTATAAGCCCAATCTGCATCTGTGTATCCAAACACCTGTACATCTGTACCTGCCTCATAAAAAAGTCCATAATGTAATGTGGACTTCACATATCTCAATATGCGTCTTTGATTGCATCCAAGTGTGGCTTTCTAGGTACTTGCATAAACTGACTCACAAGACCAACAGCGTAGCTCAAGTCTGGCCTTGTAATGGTCATGTAGATCAAACTCCCTACTATCCTCCTGAACATAGTAGGGTCTTCTATCTCATCCCCAACATTAGCACTCAACTTTACATTCTGCTCCAATGGAATTGAAAGTGGTTTGCATGCTGTCATACCATACTTGGACAACATATCCAAGCCATACTGTCTTTGGGACAACCATATACCATCATCACATCTGATCACCTCAATGCCAAGGAAGTACCTTAGCTCACCTAAATCCTTCATCTCAAACTTCTTCTTCAAAAAGTCCTTGACTTCTGCAATCCCACTATCACTATCACCTGCAATAATCAAGTCATCCACATAGATGACTATGATGACCAAACCTGCATCTCCCTTTCTCACATAAAGTGAGTGATCAGCATCAGAAACATAAAAACCAATATTGACAAGATACTCTCTAATCTTGTCAGACCATGCTCTAGGTTCTTGCTTGAGCCCATAGAGTGCCTTTTTCAACCTGCACACATACGTGGGATGCTCTAAATCTTCATAACTTGCTGGCTGATCCATATACACTTCTTCCTGCAAATCACCATGCAAGAAGGCATTCTTCACATCCATTTGCTGCAACCTCCAACCTTTGGCTGCTGCCAAAGCAATCACACATCTGACAGTTGCCATCCTAGCAACTGGACTGAAGGTTTCATCATAATCTATGCCATATGTCTGGGCATAGCCTTTTGCAACCAACCTAGCTTTGTATCTACTAATAGAACCATCTGCATTGTGCTTAATCTTGTAAACCCAGTTACATCCAATAGCTTTCTTGCCCTTCGGCAATGATACTAGATCCCAAGTCTTATTGGCCTCTAATGCAGCCATCTCCTCATCCATTGCTGCATCCCAATGAGTATGACCAACAGCATCCTCAAAACAAGTGGGCTTAACAGCCTCAACTAGTTTCACCATATAAGCATAATGGTGAGCTGCATAACCTTCAAAACCAAATCTTCTAACATGGTATCTCACCCTGCTAGACCTACGTACCACTGGATCACTCAATGGAGTCTTTGCATTAATGCGTGCTCTCTGCACACCTGGAGTCCTCACTGAAGGAATGCCAAGCTCATCATCCAAGCTCTCTGAGCCACTAGAGTCTCCATCAAGAACTGCATCAATGCCTTTTGACACTTTATTCTTTCCTTTGTCTTTACCTGTAATGCTACTAGATGCACCTGAAGATGTAGAGGTACTTCTTAGTCTTCCAGACCAAGGACTACCAGATGATGTCTCTGGTCCACTAAGAGTCGGTGATTCTTGCTTTTCAGCTTGCAATGAGTGTCATGATTATCATCATCATCCAATGCATCACCACTAGATGCATACCAACTGCTCATTTCATCAAAGATGACATCCCTGCTCACTCTGAACTTACATGTGATAGGGTTGTAACAGTGATACCCTTTCTGCTCTAAAGAGTATCCAATAAAGACACACTTTTCAGCCTTTGGATCCACTTTCTTCCGCAACTCATCTGGCACATGAACATACGCAATGCAGCCAAACACTTTCAAGTGTGAGACATCAGGCTTCTTACCTGTAAAACATTCTTTGGGGGTCATACCATGAATTGCAGCTGTGGGGGTTTTGTTCATAATATAAACAACAGTATGAACAGCCTCAGACCAAAAATGCTTAGGCATATTCTTTTTAGCCATCAAGGCACGTGAAACTTCTGCAATATGCCTGTTTTTCCTTTTTGCAACCCCATTTTGCTGTGGGGTATACTTGCATGTGAACTGTCTCTTTATCCCATGAGACCTCGGAAAATCACTGAACTCATTTGAGAGGTACTCTCCCCCTGCATCTGACCTCAAGCACTTTACTTTCAAGCATGTTTCTCTTTCAACTGCAGCCTTGAAGGTTCTAAAGTGCTCAAACGCTTCACTCTTTTCCTTCATAAAATATACCCACAGCTTTCTAGAACAATCATCAATGAATATGACAAAGTATGAACTGCCTCCAAGAGATACATTTTGTGTAGGCCCGCAAATGTCCGTGTGCACAATGTCAAGGATATTTCTGCTTATATCTCTGTCATGTCAAAAGGGTTGTCTTGCCTGCTTACCAAACTGACATGCTTCGCATACCTTATGAAATTCTGCAACTTTAAATGTAGGCAAACCTGTAACCAACCCTTTGGACTGCATTAATTTCAGCCTTTGTACATTTGCATGTCCAATGCGTTTGTGCCAAATTTCAATATCTGCAACAACACCTTTTCCTTTAGTATACATAGCAACATTCATAGTAGGAATTCCAGCATCGAGAGTAAACATATGTCCAACTCTACTTCCCTTTGCTACCAACCTGCACTTGTCATTGAAGTCTTCTACAAAGCAGCCCTTTGCATTAAATCTGACTTCCAGCCCTTGCTCTATCCGACCGACACCAAGTTCTTTGTAATAGATGGCACATGTAATACATCTGAAAGACTCTTTGTCTTACCATCATGCAAGAACAAGGGAACTTTTCCAATGTGTGAAATTGGGTGGCATGAGTCATCACCCGTCTACACATAACCTGCATTCTGCAAATTCTACATCTCTCCAAACCATTCTGCATGGCTGGTCATATGATTGGATGCACCTGAATCAACATACCAAACATCATCATGTGCTCCCTTTCCTGTAACAGCATTCAGCATATGCTGCATAACAAACAGACGTTCATTTTTGTCTTCATTCTGTCGTGAAGACGATGCATAGTTTCCTTGCTGCAACTTACCACTACGGATATCATCTTTCTTAGCATAACATTGGGCTGCAATATGACATGTTTTGCCACAGTAGTGGCACACAATACCAGAGTTGTTAAAACCTCTGTTCTGCCATCACCTCTACCTCTAAAGCTCTCCCTGCCTCTAAAGTTACAACGACCTCCTGAAACCTGCATATCACCAAATTGCTGATTCAGTCTATTTTGCTGGTTGTCACTACCACATCCTGTACCACGGCCTCTTGAAGAGAACCTGCCACGTCCCCTTCCTGAACTGGAGTAGAAAGCTTGGACCTGTTCACTGCTTCTTTCAGATGTCTCACTCTGCATGTTGATCTCTTCAGTGATCATAAGGGAGACCAACTCATCGAAATCTGGAAATGGCTTTCTGACATATACGGAAGTTACAAAAGACTTCCAAGCCTTTTCATTGTTAAGTCCACCCAAGGTAGACGACACCAAATCATCATCATCGGGCATTGCATCAATTGCTGCCAAGGCATCTGCAATGCTCCTTATCTTCAATGCATACTCATTGATAGACATCTTCCCTTTCTTCAATGTATTCAACTCTTGCTTGAGTTGAATCTTTCATGCCTTTGTATTTACAGAAAACATACTTTCAAGTATGGTCCAAGCTGCATATGCATTCTCTGCATTTCTAATGTGTCCCAAAATATTGTTGTCAATTACTGCAGACAACCAATACATGACCTTCTTGTCTTTTGCATTCCATTCCTTTCATGCCTTTGTCTCTTCTGCAGTTGGAGGATCACTCACCTCCGGCTCCTTTTCTTCACCTGAAACGAGCTCGTAGAGGCCTTTTCCAATAAGGAAGTTCGTGACACGGAACTTCCATGAAGGGTAGTTGTTCTTGTCGAGCTTCTCAATGATGGGGCTTCCACTATTCTCTGCCATTATCACAAGAATAATACCAAACAGCAAACAAATCTTCTGCAACCCTCGACCTGTAGTGCACAGTAATACACAAGACAGCCTTTTTCACTGTCTGCTCAATAATACATGCAATCTGCAACCTGTTTGCAGATAAACCTTGTGTTTACTCATTGGTAAACACCTTTGAACTTACAGATCTAAAATTTGTAACCTGTGCATCTACGTTCGGTCAATACAGTCAAAGTCACAATGTACCCTGAAACTGTTGTTCGCAACCTTGCGGCTCCAAAACGGGCCCTGAAACGGCCTCAGATGCCCAAAATCTCTGCGGCGGGTAAGCCTTAAAGGGCTTACTTGCAGAATACACAGCGCTTTTTGCGCACACCAAATCTCACTGCAATCTGAGATTTTTGCTCTGCCCTACTTCCGGTGGCTCCACCGGCACTATCCAAGAGAAGGAGTGGAAGAATGGGAGAGATTCTTACCCGTAGATTGCTTGCTCTATCCTTGCTTCTTCTCCTTCAATTCAGCCTTCTAAATCAGCCTCTCTCAATGGCGTGGCTCTGATACCATGTCAAGAATCACGTGGTGGGGGGAGTTGCTCAAGATGTCGCGCCGAACACACACAGAATGCGCAAGGAGAACCTCACTCAAGAGACAAGAAGAGAGATGGAGGCCAAAACGTTTTCTTGCTGATTTCTTCCTCTTTTTCCACACACTTTTACAATGTACACAAAGTATAGATAAGATACAACATAAAATGAAAGTGGCCTACTAAGTCAAATAATGCATAACCGACTACACTAGTCGACTGGCGCTATAACTATGCCAGCTGTAAATAGGTGTAACAACCTGAATATAATAAGTAATGAGTCAGTGGCCATGTGAGAGTCATAATGGCCATCGACGTGCTAAGTATAGACGTGTAGACCCATCTAACCAGGCGGTCCATCATCAATGTCCGCATGTGTTGAGCTTGTCATCTCAACACCGCTCAACCTACCCCACCCCACCTCACCCCCCATGACACGGCACACCCTCATCCCCTCCCCCCCCCCTGCCTCTCCAAAAACCCCCCACCCCACCCCACCCCACCCCACCTCACCTCACCTCAAAAAACCCCCCACCCCACCCCAACTCACCTCACCCCACCTCACCTCACCTCCCCACCCCACCTCACCTCACCAAGCATGCTAATGTCGCATACCCGTCGCCTCCACATGGGCTGGCAGTTATAGCCTTGTACAGAATGTGGCACTTCAAAAATCTTATTCTGCCAAAGGTATGCCTCTTCGGTCCCCCAGAGAGTGGGACTCTTTTCTCTCTCGTCCCATTGTTGGCCTAGTTGGCTTTCGATTTCAATCACTTCCTCCACTACTTTAAGTGGTATGACTCTCCTCAAGCTGTTGGGCAGAAGGAAGCTAAAGGAGAAGGGTTTTTTGTCCCTTCCTTATCGCTCCCAAACTATCAATTCAGCATGGAAACCTGCTGGGAGGTCATCTGGGCATGGTGATAGGAGTACGGATGGTTGCACGACCAGCTTGGCTCTCATTTTTTTCTTGGTTTCTTCCACCAGTTTCTTCCTCCTTTCCTCCTAAGTGTGGCTTGTCTTTCTACAGATGTGTCAATTGATGGCTTCTCTTGGGAATGTGGCGAGGGGGGTTGTGGGATCACCTTCTCTTTAAATTTGTTCATATCAAATTGGAGTTCAGCTTCATCCCTCTGTCAGTCTGCTTGCTATGTTTCCTCTTCAAAGCCTAGTGCATTGACCTCATGGGGGGCTAGGACATCAATAAGTACTTTCATTGATCATCAAGGCTCAGCCCCACAACATCAGGTTGGGGTGGCATGTGCAGTCGTGCTTGCAGGGCCCTACACGCTATGCTTAGTTTCTTCTTTGCCACCTCGAGGGACTCCCCTTTTTTTGAGTAGGTGGTATCCATGAGTGTATTCAAGAAGGATTTCTATTGAGTCTTGAAGGCTACTTGGAAGACCTCTGCTCTGCTCTCTACGAGGATTTTCTCTTTTTCCACAAGTTCTAGGTGACGCGCCAAGGTCTTCATCCTCGGTTCATTTTGTCCCGCCCATTCTTTGGCTCTCTTCTTCATTTCCTCCATGCCTTCCCCTTGACTTTGCACCAGAGCTATGAATCTTTGCTCTTGGTGTTTCAATTCTTTGCTCATTCTTTCCCGCTCTTTTCTTTCTAAGTTTAGCTTCTCAGTTATGGTCTCCATCTCCTTGTGATGTTGTTCTTCCTGTTGCTTCCTTTCCTCTTCTTTGGCGGCAAACTCCTCCATGCCTCGTTCGATCTGATCAATCTTTGCAGTTAGCTCTTCATGTTGCATGATCATAAGCTTATACTCCCTCCATTTTTACCAACTCCTGATTCTCATCTTCCATCTTTCCTCCCTGTCGTCCTTAGCCTTCAACTCCTGTTTGAGATCAAAGATCTCCTTTCGTTGCATGGCTATCTGTCGGGTCTTTTCAAGTTGAAAAGCAACTACCGACTCTTTTTCCGCAGCTAACTCGGCCACAACTATCTTTCTCTCCTCTTTGGCTTTCTCTAGTTGAGAGAGCAATTCAGCAACGTATTTGTCATAGTTAGCTGGTGGTGTCATTGTCATGTGGATCGGAGTGGTTGAGGCCTCCACTTTCTAGCATTTTGGATCTTGTCTAGATTCAGTGTTTGTGGCTTGGGGTGAGGGTGGCTGCTTTGGTGGTAGGCACCAGGAGGGTAGGGATAGGATGGATGCGGGCTTTACCCTTGCCTTTAGTGATGGCTGGCAGTATGATCTCCGATGCCTGAGTGCTTAAGCCTAGCCCCTCCTCCCTAGGCAGGCTTGGAGCTCCTAGGTCAGCTGCCCTGCTTTGTTGCTCAAAAGACCAATCTGTGGCTTCGGCCATGTCTTTCTCCTCCTTCCTTCTCAGCTCCTCCTCTTTCTTAGCAGCCCTTCTCTCCCTCTCTTCTTCTACTTTTCTAGATTCCTCCTCCAATTTATCTGCTTTTTCTTTTTCTTTCTTCTTCCTCTCTTTTGCCTCTTTGAGGGATTCCCTTTTTGCTCTCTCTAAGTCCTCCTTCTCCTTTTTGCAGCCTTCGTCCTGTTTCTTCTTTTGTATTATCCTCTTCTTAGGTTTTTTTGCTTGCTTTTTTCTTGACTGTTCCTTCTGTTCTCCCCCTTCTTCATCACTTTTGGTCCTGTTGCTAGACAACTCTTGGTCCTGGTCAGGGGGTGATCTATCAGGTGTTTCTCCTTCTCCTTCATGTACATCCTGTGCCTCTTTTACTGCCTCCTAGATGAGGGCAATAGAAACACTTCCATAGCCAATGAAGGAGGCTTTGGATGAGGCTTTCTTCCTCTCAGTGCTTTTGGAGGCTGGGGACTCCCCGCCTAATGGCTTGCTCCCCAAGGCTAGTGCTTTTGCTACCTGGTCTATGGTCTTGTGCACATAGCCATTCTAGTCAACCTCATCCAAGGTGTGAGCTGCCACGTTCTCCAACAGAGGCATGCTGATCCGGTGCATGAGAGAATTGTAGTGCTGGCTAGAGAACAGTGAGTGCACCAGTTTCACATGCATGCGGGCTTCAGCATTAGGGATATCCTGGATGTTGATGTTGTCATTGGTCAGCACCTCTTCCTTCTTCATCTTAAGCATGGCATAGACATCTCATTTTTGCTTCTTCTCCACCTTAGACTCTAACCCGAGTGCCTTCTCCACCAAGGATGGGTTCAAGGGTACCTATACTTGTTTAGCCTTCTATCCCCCTCCCACTGTTACAGTTCCACATTCCTGATATGGGTTGTAAGTTCTAAGGAATTCCACATACTTTGTGTGGCTAGGCTCTTGTTTGTGCGAACTTCTCAAGGTACTTAGTGAGGTTGCACTGCTCTATGACCCTCTTGGCTGCTTCCTCCTTGGCCACTACTTCCTCAATGTTGTGGATGGTTCAAAATTTTAGTTGGTTGTAGGCACGGCTTGCCAAGGAGATGTCATATTAGGTCCTCTCCTCTTCCGTGAAGGGGAGTCGGTGGGCACGGTCTTGTTGCGACATCTTTCATTCCTGTCATGAACCATAATTCTCATAAGTGCTTTTTTTGAAAAGAAAGACTTTATGTTTGTTGAATGAAAGCATTAAGATCCAACATAGATTCTTCCCTTCTGACTTTTTGCCTTTTATTTTGAAGCTTTTGTGACATTCCTCCTACATCACCAGTTTCTTATGTGTTTATGCATTTTCTTGATCTTGATTGGTTTTAATTTGATTCACCTTACCCCCTCCCCTTCCAGATTGAGAAAAATCCTTCCTAAGATTGAAGGTTAGGAGGTCAAGGGTAGTCAGCATTCAGATATAAGGGTTACTTGCACATGATCCAAGTATAGAATTCTAGGTTATACTCCAGCTGAGTCTTGCAGTCCAGATCAAAGGGTCGGGTTCTTACATGTGTGATGTAAGGGAGGACTTCCATTAGGAAATCGCCAAAATTGACACGGCTAGCGATGTGTAGCTCTTCTTTGGTCAGGAGACCATCAAGATATGGGTGTCCTTTGACGTGCTCTTCCATGGGTCGGCCACAAGAGTGGTTAACACTCTATATGAGGTGGGTGCGACATAGGTTGGCTCATACTCTAATGTCTTGATTGCGCGGCGCTGCTCAGCGTTGGTCATGATTTGACATCCTTCAAGTTCCCACTGCAATCACAGAGTGTACCAGTTTCATAAAAATGGGGAGTTGGTGTCAGCTAATGCTTTCAACTCCTCGACTTCTTTGTCAGTGATGGAGAAAGTCACGCACTTATCATAGGACGTAATGAGGCACTATTTGATGGCTTGTTCTCTTGATATCTCAGTGCCTAGCAACTTGGCAGCTGAGTGGGGTGTTTTGACAAATGCGAATTCGAATGTTTCCCAGGAACAAGGCATTGTGCGACATGAACATGGCATCTAAGTTATGCCATGTTCATGCGAATTTGAATGTTTCCTAGGAACAAGGCCCATGAAGTGGTGGCTAAGCCTCGTGGATGAGTGTCTAATTAGTAGCTGCTACGGATGGGTTGCTACACTCAAATTGGGTTTGGCAAGTTTTATTGGCACTAGCAGGGGTTGAAGTGTGTAAAGGCATTTGGGTTTGGGTCGATAGGCTTGCTTAACTCTTCTGGGCTTATGCGTGGGTGAGCTTGTAGGAGGCGAGTCCTGGAAGCACTACAGCTTCTGGTTTTGAGGTTCTATGGGGCTCGAGGTGATCAAGCTTGAGGGCGGCATGTGAGTAGTGCCTTGAGCGATTCGGGCCAAGGATCCATATATAGGCATTTCCCTCATAGTAACCTTGCACATGCAAGAGGACTTTAGGAACCCATCATGCTTCGATTTTTGTAATTGTGTCTTAGCCTCCTAAGCTTAGAGTTTCTTGTGTTATGAGGACATGAGCATCTACTCCTAGGCGTTAGTTGGGGTAGTTTAGGTGGCCATTGAAACTTAGGCTGTTGGGCCTTAGCTTTTGCTACTGTGAGAGCGATGGATCGTAAGATTTGGTGGATGGTGGCCAAGCACTACCCCTCTCCGTAGACTTGGCTGTGAGTATTTCTACCGATGGCCTTGTGGACTTTGATGAAGTCGTGTAATCCTTGCTAAAGGCTGTAACAATACGTTGCCTATGTGAGGTGGATGCACTGCAATTCATAATTGACATTGCAGTGAGTTTGATTCTTGAAGGTTCGCCCTAACAGCGACTCCGTGCCTGCATATTTAGTGTTTGGAAGCACGTAAAAGATCATTGGTACAGTCTAAGACTCGATAGCAACATCAGCCTTGCACTTGCCTAGAAGTATGTATGAGCGGCTCTCATATGAGCTTAATTTGGCATTAGTGGGGTGTAGTGGTGGTTTACCAATTTGGGTCCAATGAGCGTGAGTTAAGACATTGAAGTCTACTCCCTCATCGATTAAGGCATTGAAAGTGCATGTTTGCTTGGCAATGATCATGAGATGTGGAAGTATGCAGGTTCTACGGTTTCCTCATCCTCATCATCAATTTTCGTGATTGTGGCAATTCGTACCTTGACAAGGGGTTCTAACATTGGTGGCTCATGCAGCGGATGCATGGGAGGGTAGTACTTCTTAATACGACTACCATTGAAGAAGCCTATGCCCTCGCTGTCTAGAGTCTCGATCTCAACGTTTCCAGTTCGGCTGATTGCACGAACTTTGAAAGGCCCAAGACCTCTAAACTTCATTTTTTGCTTGTGTCCTTTAACTGAGTACAGGAGCCCTAAGTCACCCCATTCAAAGTCGTGCTGCTTAACTTGCTTGTCAAACTAGCTCTTGCGTCGTGCCTTCTTGCATATAAGCACATGAGTGGCTAGAAGGCAAGTTTCTCAGAGGTGTTCAAGTTCAACTAGGTGTTGCGTCCATGCCTCCTTCCCTTCCCATCGTTCTTGAAGCGCTATTCTCAGTCTAGGAACAAATAACTTGACTGGTAGAATTGCCTCAGTCCCATTGGTCAACCTGAAGGGAGTCTAACCAACACCGTTTTATAAGCTATACGATAAGCCCACAAGGCTGCCATTAGCTTGTTATCCCAGTCACTGTGCGAAGCAGAGAATACTTTGGTTAGAACATTTACAAGGATCTTATTCATGAATTCTGCCTGCCCATTTTCCTGAGGGTAGTATGGAGAGGATTTTTGATGGATAATTAGAAAGGTGGAAAGAAGATGCGCTATCACTTCATTGATGAAATGCATGCCCTAGTCTCACTGACTAGTTTGATGGGGGAGCCAAATCGCGAGATCACTTGCTCCCATAAGAACTTGGCAGTCATTCTAGCGTCATTCTTTCGTGTCGCTCTCGCTTCTGCCCAATTTGTTAGGTAGTCTATGGCCACAATGATATATTTGGCCTGCGAATACTACGCTGCAAGACTAATGGGTCCTATGAAGTTGATCCCCCATTTTTTGAAGGGTTGTCGTGCAATGACATTAGGGCCAAAAACGCTTCAAAAAATGCACTTTTGTTAATCACGGGATTAAGAAAAGGACCAAAGGGAGTTTGCCACGTGTGTAAGAATATGGTATTCTTGTCTCCTCTTTTTTGGAGATATAGAGTCCACTTCGTGATTCTCTCCTCCTTTTTAGCCAAAATCTCCAAATTCTAACATGTTTTGGTAGTCCCGAAGTCCTTATTTACTTATAAAATCTGACAAATGACATAATAAAGTTGCTGTGAAGTTAATGATGATTTTTTTGAAAGTCGAGAACTTTTTGGTGCCCAATATATTTTCATTAGTCTTCTTCATATTCCTTTTTAGTTCATTCACCTTTCTCAATGAGCTTCTTTCTCTACTTTTTAGTTCATTCATCTTTCTCGATGAGCTTCTTTCTCTACAAATTTAATTTAAGTATGGCATCCAGAAGGCACTCTTCTCGTTTAGTAAACTCTTGCACTGTCTATAGCTATAGATTTGATGAAAATTGGGAGCCAAAGATCTTTAGTATAAACGATTAGGTTGCCATGCTGCCCTCTTGCAAGGACTCTCACAAGATGAAAAGAAAAAAACGAGAGGATATTAAACATCACTGGAAGGGACGTATCATTTCTTTCAAAATTATGCATGAAGGGTGGTTTATCAAACTGCAACATGTTTACATGGCGAAGGATATGCACTTGCCTCCAAGCGAGCATGTTTCACAGCAAACACATTGTAAGACTTGAGTTGATAACGTACGTAATTTTTTTTCATTTAAGCAAGTACTAATAATGAATTCTTGGTTGTAGATATATTTATGTCAACAATTACTGAATGGCAACCTATGGAAAGCTTAAGTGGAACCTTCCATGCGATTCATAAGGTATTCGCAGACATTATCTATGTTGATCAGATTGTGGGTTCTTTTATTATGCATGTTTCGTGGCTTTGTGGAGGGGAGTCAGAATCAACTAGTGTGATTACCCTATCCAAAATCAATCGCATATATGAGTTAGGGCAATCCTAGCACTACGAGAAAAAATGTAGGATGCTCCAATTTTGCCGCAACTACAAGAAAGATGGATTACCTGATCTTCCTCTGACATATAGATTTTTGGGTATTTATTCTTGGAATCCTAATTACTATGAAATTGATATATTGCAATGTCATACCTAGATTGTGGTAGAAAAATATTTTCCAAGAATAATATGAGCTCTCGAACTACTGAAATAATGTATTCCCTTTCTATTGATGTAAAGAATTATTTTTTTCCATTCGTTTGTCTCCTTGATAAATCAAAAATAGTAGATAGAGTTTTTTCCTGATTAAAAATTAAAACTCTCTTTTGAAGTATAAACCCTGATTATTATTGGAAAGACACGTAGTACGTAATTTCCTTTCTATATTACTGAGGTAGAGTAAACAAGTAAACATCTTTTGTTTTTTGAATATGGTTGGAACGAAAATTGATCATAAATTTATATAATTCTCAAACCATCACCCCAAATCTCAATACTATGGAAGCCGAAAGAGAAGAATTTTCTTCTCAAGCAATACAAGCCACCAAAGTTTGATGGTAAAGGAAGGGACATTCCAACTGAAGCAAAAACATGGATAGAATCTATGGAAGACTATTTCATTGTTGCATGAACTGCACCATCAAATCAAGCCATGATCACCAAACTAAAACTCACAGGAGATGCCCGTCTTTGGTGGAAACAATGGTGCAAGGACCAAAGAACGCCCGAAGGCACTATCATTTGGGACACAATTAAGGATGCGGTACGTGGGAGATATCTTCCACCCACATATCAAGCCCCAAGAACATGAACGAGTTCTTTAATCTAAAGCAGTTAAGCCTAAGCCTAGAATCCTACTACTCCAAATTCGTAAAAAAGGGTCCCTAAAAAAACCAACAATATGAAAGAGACTTACATTCACTCCATCTATCTTGCGTATCTTTGAATCTGTTGTCTTGCAGACATTTGAAAAGCACTCTCTTTCCACAAGTATATGTATGACTTTGTGATGGTACTTCTTATTAGAGAGAGTTATATGGTTTTTTAGGATCAACAATATCTTCATATGTGGTGTCCAAGAAGGTAGTCACGAGCCTGCACTGCAAATGGAAACATGTAACTAAAATAGACAATCAAATAAAATAAATTATTAAACAAAAAGCAAGCAATATTCCATTCAACCCACATTCTTCCTTGGCCATGGATACCAGTTAGAGAGTTTATGAGGATAATTTCTCTAGTGAGTGTATCCGATATAATGAAAAAAAATATGGTAGTTTGTGATGGAATCAAAAGCTTTGAAAGACATTGCTATATTTGAACCAGATCTCGAAAACAATTCCATTGATAATAGTGGATCAACAATACAAATAATTTTAGAGATTTATTGGCTAAGAGATGCAATCAATGCCCTAAAGCTAATAGCAAAAATAAAGGCGTGTTATTTGCAATCAATAGCACAATCATTCTATATACTAAAAATTTTTAGAGTCAAAATGCCTTACCTTATGCAACAATAAACTACAAAATCTAACAATTTAATATCCTTTTTACAACTAGCATGGACTTGTCCTCATGAGATATGCTAAGATAGTCCTCTTCGTTAGAAGTGCAAGAAACATTGATAACCATTTTCCCATACACCTCACCCATTCTCTTATAATTAACAGGGCCAAGTACATCAATTTTTCTCTTGCAAACATAATCCTCGGTACCTTATTTTGCTAATCATATTAAAATCTTTGTTCATTAGGGTGATCTTATGAGCATGAGCAGAAACAATGTAAGCATAATTCATAAAGTCAATAACAAAGTCTTTAACTATCTCCTAAAGAGAAAGAATCGCTGCAAGCTACCATTTCTTTTGCAGACCAATTTTAGTCAACATTCTTGAAAATCTATTAGAAATATCCTTGATTTGTTGGCTGATCAAGTACTCTAGGGCAGATTGGAACCTTGGCAGTTGTCTGCTTTGTCCTTGTCATTACTACTGCTTGAGAAAATGACAGGAAGAGTAATGAAAAACTATTCACTGGTATGGTCGATACGACATGGAGAGGATAAGTTGATACGATGCGAGAGCAGCAAGGCCAAATCTTCACAGGGTCCTATTCGCGCCGTATCATGGAGCAGTTGATACGGTGTGAGCGTGGCAAAGCATAATGTTTGGTACTGTACTTCTCGCTCCGTATTGTGGATGACTTGATATGGCGCGAGAATGGCACAACGAAATCTTCGTAGGAGGAGTCCTCGCTCTGTATCATGGAGGAGTAAACATGCGCGTGTAAAGTACAACCCCCCTGTAATAACTTATTTTTTGTGAGACCTTAAACCCATCCAAAAAATTCCAAAAAAAAATCCATAAGGTTATTAGGCTCTGAAAAAAATTGGAAAATTTTTAAGATTTTTTTTAGCTCTTTTGCTATTTAAAAATTATTTTTGAGCAAAAATGGCCAAAAAATGACCAAAAAATCACCCAAAAATAGAATATCATGATATGGTGTGAAAAAGGGGTGTTTAAAAAATGGCCTAAAAATGACCAAAAAAATCACAAAAAATCACCCAAAAATAGCATATCATGATATGGCGCGAAAAAGGGGTGTTCAAACCCCTTGAACACTCCTTTTCGCACCATATCATGGTATGCTACTTTTTGGTGATTTTTTTGTCATTTTTAGGCCATTTTTTGCTTTAAAATAGTTTTTAAATAGCAAACAAGCTCAAAAAAATCTTTAAAAATTTTCAAGTTTTTTTCAGAGCCTAATAACCTTATGAAAATTTTTTGGATTTTTTAAATGGGTTTAAGGTCTCACAAAAAATAAGTCATTACAGGGGAGTTATACTTTGCACACACATGTTTACTCCTCCACGATACGAAGCGAGGACTCCTCCTACGAAGATTTCGTTGTGCCACTCTTGCACCATATCAGGTCATCCACGATAGGGAGCGAGAATTAGAGTATCAAACATTATGCTTTGCCACGCTCGCACCGTATGAGCTGCTCCACAATACAACACAAATAGGACCTTGCGAAAATTTGACTTTGTTGCTCTCACATCGTATCAGCTTATCCTCTCCATGTTGTATCGACCATACCAGTGAATGGTTTTTTTTTACTCTTCCTGTCATTTTCTCAAGCGCAACAGTGATGACAAGCACAAAGCAGACAATTACCAAGGCTCCAATCTCCCCTAGAGTACTTGATCAGCCAATAAATCAATCTAGATCCTCTTCTGCTCAAGGAAGTGAGCCTTCCAAGCCAAGGAGAAAGAATATATATTGCATTTTATTATAGCTTGATTTATAAAGGCATCTTTTTGTGGATTAAGGGGGAGCATCTTGTCATGCTTTGTAATCCAATGTGGCATTTTTTTTTTGGGGGGGGGGGGGGGACAACGTATTGAGAGTGTATACATGTGAATCTTCCTAATGCTATAGAGGATAAGAGGAGCTGAGTGTGAATGGTCTTGAGGGAAAGGGGAAACCCTAACCCAAAAAAAGCACAAAGAAATCACAAAAAAAAGGCCATCATGATATGGCGTGAATGGGAAGGCTGCGTGATGACCCAACCCCCCTATTCGTGCCATATCATGATGGCCTATTTTTTGTGTTTTTTAATATTTTTTGGGGTTAGGGTTTTCCCTTCCCCTTAAGGCCACAAAAAATAGGCCATCATAAAATGGCGTGAATAAGGGGTTGGGTGATCATCACCCAATCCCCCTAATGATCACCCAACCCCCCTATTCACGGCATATCATGATGGCCCTTTTTTGTGCTTTTTTGGGGTTAGGGTTTCCCCTTCCCCTCAAGACCATTCACACTCAGCTCCCCTTATCCCTTACAACATATAAGAAGGATCCTCTTCTCCTTTTTTTCTTAAAATAGCTTTAAAATAACAAATGAGCTCAAAATTTCTTAAAAACTTTCTAAAAATTTTTAAGTGTCTAATGCTTTTAAGCTTTTCTTGGATTTTTTAATAGCTGTAAAGTCTTTTTAAAAATAAAGATTATAACATTATCAGAGAGTCACATGCGACTATTATCTTAAAGCTTAAAATTTTTTGGGCTATTCCTTTACTTTTTTTCTACCTATCATTACATAATTTGGATCCAAAATAGACTATCTTTTTGAATAGATATTGTATTAGTATATATTTGCTATAGATATTCTACCTTCTTTAAGAGCTTTAAAAATATATAAGAGATATGAATAGTTATATATTTTTGAGATAATATACATTTTTAATAACTTATTTGCTAATCATTCTAGCAAATCACTAAAATATTTTTATTTTAGAGAGGGTATCTTCTTGAAGAGTTATGAAATATAGTTTATCTTTACTAAATAGTATATTCTATCTTTTTGAGCTATAGAAAAAGATTGGAGAGATATTGAATAATTATATCTATTATCATGGATCTCGTATAAGAATTTGACTATTAATGACTTATTTATTCAACTCCATTGATTTATCAACAGTTTATATTATTATATAAATGACTCCATTAATAATTTATTTATCTAACTCCATTGACTTGTCAAAACTTCATGTTATTTCATGTAGAGAACTTTGTATAACATCATATAATACTCTTTAAACTATTTTTAAAAAATAAATAAGATCATGAATGCTATAGAGTAAAGGAGATCTATAATCACAAATATTATCTTGATGGTCATTTTTTTGGTGAAATTGAGATATATTACATTTGAAAAAAGATATACAGGATAAATCATCAATAATGTAGTGATGCTTTCAATGATAAAATCAGTCTGCATTAGAATCAGAGTTCTGAGAAAAAGAAATAGAGTCAATTCCTTTCTATTTCTTCTTACAAATCAAGGGAAGAGATCTTAAGAGATTTGCTAGGATATGATAGCATGTGCATTAGAATCAGAGTTCTGAGAGAAAGAAATAGAGTCAATTCCTTTCTATTTCTTCTTACAAATCAAGGGAAGAGATCTTAAGAGATTTGCTAGGATATGATAGCATGAGTAGTATCATCCCATGACATCAAGCCACCATTTAGGTATTGAAATATGATAGTGCTAATAAGAATTACAATTAAGGATATTGAAACTTGAAACCCCAGAGTGCTAATCATAGTTGAGGATATGAGAAAAAGACTCCCAAGAGCTAATATCAAGTAAGAAGTTGTATCCTTCATATTCTTCGAAGCATCCTGCACACATAAAATTGTCATAGTCCTAAAGTTGATATGATACACAATATCACTAATACTTCTATCTATTAATTGTTTAATTTTTTTTTTATTTTAAGAGACTAAAAATTGAATAATAAATGTTTTTAATCTATTACTAGGTAAATATTTTTGTCTCCCAGAAATCAAAGTACTTCCTTTCTTCTAATTATAATATATTATCCTTGTCTTATCCATTAGTGCTTGCTAAAAAGTTGATATTACAACACTATATAATGAAGATATTCTATTTTCAAGTGCTAAGATCAAGGTGAAATTTTTCACTTTCTATTCTATTAGCTTGAGGATTATCCTTAGTCTATCTATCCCTACCAATTTGTATCAACACCATGGGACTCTTTTACCCATTTTCTTATGAATCAAATTAAAGAGATTGAAGAAAAAGATTGGATGTAGTTGAAACAAAATCTTACAGAATGGATGTCTTAGGGGTCGAAGTAAAGATACGGCTTGGATGTCCCAACCTAGTTGGGTCTGTTGAAAACTAACGAGATGATCTCGTCTCAGGTCCATGGAGGACCATATCTCTCTAGCTAAATCGGCAAGTGGTATTGGTCCTCTGTGTAGAGACTCTTTTAATTGTTGATCACCTTCTTAAGATTTTGTGAAAGGAGATGAAGGGAGACAAAGGGAGATCAATGCAGACTGCTGGTAAGAACCCGACATGATTTTGGTGAGAAATTTTACGACAGAGTAAAATCTCCTTTAAGAACTAAGAAACAAAGTGAAGAGGAGATAACGATGATTCAAATGAATGCAGACAAAAAAACAAGCGTGATTTTGCTGGGAAACGTGATAGTAGAATATTCAAAAAGAAAGAATAATGGCCGAAAAGTGACCTCTGACATGAGTTAACGTCCTTAGGCATTTAATGGCTGACCTCTTAAATGAATAATAAATTCTCTCATTAACCATGTCTGAATGGCCAAATTTGGAGGGTTCATTATTTTAAAACCTCAATTAATTAGTAACTTAATCATTTTCTTACAACTGCCATTTTTGGAATGTTTTTGGCCCTAATGTTGGGGTCAACTCCATTTGATCCTTGCGAATCGCGACCTTTGTCCGCTGACACTCGTCATAATGCTTAACGAATCGTGCTGCATCGCGAAAAAGTGTGGGCCACCACAGTTGAGACTGCAGCACCTCGCGAGCTGTCGTGTCTCTACTAAAGTGCCCTCTAGCAATTCCATTGTGCGCCTCTACAAGCACATCGTGCATCTCATGCTCGCCTACACATCTACGCAACAACCTGTCTTGCCCTAGCCTATAGAGTTGGCCTAATATCAACTGGTAGGGTTGGATTTTGAGGATAAGTCACCTAAATTGGGCTTTTTCTATTGATCGCTCAGGCAGTCTGTGCTCCAGCACTTGGATGATGTCATCTGCCCAATATGGTATTAAATCAGACTTGAATAAATCTCTCTTGCTGGAAAGGTTAAATAGATGGGCGTTTGGCAATTCATCGGCAATGCCTTGTCCAACGTCCTCTCCCATGGGGATGCGTGACATGTGGTCAGCCATGTAGTGTTGTTTTTCCTTCTATACAACCACGGAGAAGTCGAATTCTAAAAGCAAAAGGAGCCATCGAGCTATGCGTCCTATAGTGCGCAGGGTTTGTTTACTAGATATAGCAAGGCATAATGGTCCACAAAGAAAGTAAAAGGCATAGCCAACAGAGAATGCCGAAACTTCTTTACAAGCAAATACCATGGCTAAACCCTCTCTCTCAATCGTCAAGTAATTTATTTCAGTCTCAGTGAGTTGTCTGCTAGCAAAGCTCACTGGATAGTCGAGGTTGTGTCCGCCAGGTTGGCACAAGACTGCCCCCACGCCACGGCGAACTTTGAAGCATCAATATGCACGTGAAAGGTAATGGTCCAATCTGGGGCTTGTAGAATTGGTGTAGTAGTCAGAGCCCTTTTCAATTCCTCATATGCTTGTTGGCATGCTTCAGTCCACTCAAAGATGATCAACAGCTCGTACAAAGGTCTGGTAATCAATGCATAGTTCAGCACAAACTGTTGGTAGTATCCCGTATGGCCTAAGAAGCATTGAACTTCCTTATAGTTGATTGGGGGCAGAAGATCAACAATAACCCTGACTTTTGAGAAGTCAATGGCAATGTCGTTCTTTGATACCACGTGCCCTAGGATGCATCCATGTTTCACCCAAAATTGGCACTTTAAGGGGAGAGACGATATAGGCAACACTGCTCAAAGACTTCTCGGAGTTTGTCTAAGTGTTCTCTCTAGGTCGAGTGAACACACAAGTCATCCACAAAGACTTTCAATTCCTTGTGAAGCATGTCTTTAAATATGGTGCACATGAGGCGTTGAAAGGTGGCTGGGGCATTAGTCAACCCGAAGGGCATGACTATGTAAGCAAAGACGCCCCACTCAGTGGCAAAGGCAATCTTATGCATGTCAGCAGGATGCACTTGCACCTGATTGTATCCAGAGAAGCCGTGTAAAAAGCTGTAGGCCTCTTTGCCCGCCACTCTTTTGAGCATGTGCTTGGTGTATGGCAATGGGTAGTTTTCTCTCTTAGTGGCAGCATTCACCTTCTTGTAATTGAAGCACACTCTAATCTTTCCATTTTTCTTCATCACTATGACTATGGGCGACACCCAATCTGTGTGCTCAATTTTGTAAATGAATCATGCTCTCATCAGCTTGTCAATCTCCTCTTTGACTGCATGAGTGTGTTTTGGGTTCATCAAGTATGGTCACTGCTTGACCGGTGTTGTGTCTGGTGTCATGGGTATGTTATGAGTCATTACACTCGAATCTACCCCCTTAAGCTCTTCTAAGGACCAAGTGAACATGTCTATATACTCTTGTAAGAGAGCAATAAGACTCGTCTCCTCTTCCTCAGTCAAGTCATCGCGGCAATAAATATGGGTCGGGGTGTCTCCCCCTTACTGTGCTAGGTTCACCTCCTTGACCTTGGCTGGTCCCTTAATGGGTTCACTCATTTGCCCTTGGCATTTGGCACCCACAGAATTACTACCCTGTCACCCTTCTTGTATTTTGTAAATCTCTTCGAGAGATCCTGCAGCTTTCTTTGCTCTTTCGTTTGCATATCCCTAGGTTGTTTTCCCCTTTCTTCCTTCAACCGTCTACGCCTCAGGTGGACATGTTGGTGTGTCTGGTCTTGGATGGTCTAGGTATTTCTTGGTCATTATCTGAGCTTACTTGCGACTTAGAATCAAACTCGCCATTTTTTCTAAAAGAGGTGGTTTCTCCTAGTGATCGCAACTCAGAGGGTGGCTCTATTCTAAGCACCCGTTTTGTACCTAGTTGGGTTAGGCCTTCTTGTTCAAAATCCATGGCTCCTATGTGTTCCAACCAAGGGGGTGAGACTCGCGTGCTCATGCTGGCGTGCTCATGCTGGAGAGATCTTTAATCTCATCCTTGAGGATGGGCTCAACATCTTTTAGGTGCTCTTGGGCCATTTTTACCCATTCCTTCACTTTCTCGATAGCCTCTAGTTGGCGCTTCAGATGTGGGTATTCCCCTACCTTAGCACTTCCCTTTTTGGTCGTCTTAGGAGCTAAGGTTTCTGCCTCTAAGTCAGTGACCTTCTTTTTAGCAGGTAGAGTCGTGGCACTCTCAGTTTTCAGCGTGATCGTAGCTTCAATTTTTTTCTTTCTCCGTCTACAGCTCTTCTTCCCGATCGAGGAGGCTGCATCAAGGTTGCTAGGACCTGGCAACGATATGCCGGTCTACTTCATCTGTGCTCGGGTCATGACATGCAATGGGATAGGTGTGGCCTCCCCATCAAGGTTCTTGACGCGAACAGCCCCAATGGGACGGATGGCACGTTGGATGAACTTGAGGATGGTTTTTGCTTGGGACAGTCAATGAAGAGATGAGTGATTCCGCACTCAGGGCACCTTAGGTCTGCCTTGTCTCTATTTGATTGCTTCCTTTCAGGACAATGTGATGAGATGTTGGTAGGTGAATTGGGTAGTTGGAATCTAACAACCCCCAAGACAACACCACAAGATAAAGATCGAGGATCTTCCCTCAACAAAACCCACGAGACGGCACCACTGAACACATGATCAAAAATTCCTAATCACTTTCTCTTTACTGAGACTTCAACTCAACACTTAAAGAGTTCAAAATTTCAAGCTCAGATTTTACCACTTTTTGAGAAGATCTAATGCGGAAACAACCATGACATAGACTCTGACAACAAGAGCTTTCACATTTGCACAACTCCTATTTTTTAGGGATGGTGATCCGTGTTTTTTTACAAATCGGATTTCTACCACAAAACTTGGCCAAAACCCTTATCAAGAGCCTTACCATATCACTTTCGGTTTACTCTTCAAGCACTAGGTATGCTACATTGCTTCTCGATTATGATAACTCTAGCAAATGGGGGGAACAAGTTCTTAGAGGGATGTCAATGTAAAGGGTAAAAGGGATGGTTATCTTAGTGAAGATGGAAATGGGTTACACTCAGGAGTTGAGTGAGTGCATAGATTTCTCAAAGGACTAGCCTCCAACTACACGTGGGTTCCACCTACATCACTAAGATTTGGAATCTATCACCATCATTAGAGGACACCTCACCCTAGCACACAAGTCAATATCCACATCATGGTGCCATTTGGATCTTACACAAAAGCTTATAAGCATGGACCCCTTCTATCACATGCTTATATGTATTTATATATATAGGGGACTAAAGTCAAAGCAGCTTTTGGAAGCCGTTTTTTATAATCTCAATAACTCCCAAGGAAAAGCGAATTTCAAGAAAATTCCCGCATTGCTCAATCGGTTTCAACTTGATCTACAAAGTTGCAATAGAAACTTTTTTCAGATTCTTCACTGATTTGAAGTTACGAAAGCACAGATTGCTAGCTACATGCAATTTTCTTCTCTCTTTCATCACACCAACTTTCCATTCTATCCTTCTTGTAAATATATTATAATAATGTGCTTTGGCACCCACCTCCTGTAATCTAGCTCCCTTTCTCTGTTTTTTCTACCACCACCCTTGGCTTCTTGCATGATGACCAAGGTCCCACTTGTCCCATCTACTATTCTCCATATTTTCAAAGATGCCATACATCATCTAAAATTATGATGATCAAGAAGATTAGCTTAATCTAATCCCTCATGGAGGCTATATAAAGAGCCCATGGAGAGGGGGAAGGAGAATGAGAATGAGAATGACAAGCACATGAGAGCACTCTAGAATACCCTCATGCTAGTCCATCTCTTTGAGATAAGTTATGAGTGAGTTCTTTTATTATGTAGCATAATGGCAAGCTTCCTCTATGCCTTCTCCTCTTATCTCCCTCTCTTCTCATCTTCTCATTCCATGAATACATAATGGCAAGCTTCCTCTACCTCTTCTCCTCTTGTCTCCCTCTCCTCTCATCTCTCTCTCTCTCATATTCTAATATGGTATCTAGTACATATATTCTCTCTTGTAAATTTTTGTCTTGGTTCTTTTGATTCTCTTTGAGAAAAGGGATGTCCTAGCCCATCCTTCCTTTGGCTAGGTGGTGCCCCTCTTTAGTTCTCTTAGTGAGGAATGGAGGTTGGATAGGTAAGAGGCAACCCATTCATCATTTCAGCCCTCAATGGCAACCCCACGAAGCAAACTGCTCCACAAAGCATGGTCGCTTCAAGCAGTACAAAATCAATTGTAGACCCTCTCTGTTATTCTTTCTTCAAAGCATACGTAAATACAAACTAAATACTCAAGGAATCAAAGCTTTATACAAAAAATTTCCATGCCCATTCAACTGCTACAAGCATTTCACCGCTGTAAACATTCCATTGCTGCATCAAAATTGAGTTTTCATTGATATATCAATGGATAATCATGATGACCTCCACGGGAAACCAAGTTGATGTTGTAGAAGCTCTTGAATTCACCTATTTCCTCATAAAGCATGGAAATTGCCTCATAAAGTACTGAAACTGCTTCATAGAGCATTACACACAGAACAATTCATAATTTTCTAACCAAAACTTGGATCGCCAAGATTCAAAAAGAAAAGTTGTAGCTCTCTTTCCAATCTACAATTCTTCAAAACAACTCAGAGTCAAATTCTTTGATCTACTGCCCTAAAACAGCTCTGCACAATCTGCAATCATAAATTCGTGCACGCTTTATACAGGAAACACAACTTCTCTGTTCCAAAAGCACGAACTTGCATTGATGAAGAGTTGCGGGAGCTTTGAACTTTACAAACTTTGATCCATTATTTTCCTGGCTGCAAAACCTTTCAGATTTTCCAATAACCTAAGCTTGTGCTTTCAACACTCGACCATAATACATATTCTCTGTTACATACCCAGTTCCAGATGTAGAGACCTTTCACTTCCATTCTTCTCTGCTGACGAGGAGCCTCACTCAATGACTAGAAAACATTACTATCATCGTGAAGAAGAACAATCCTCTGTTGTCTTTCACTCATATCCACACACCAGAATTGATCTACAAACTCTCTGCCCCACAAAGCAGTAGAAGAAAACAAGATAAAAAGGAGACTCTTATTACCATTATCTGAGAACTGAGAACTCGCATCAGCCCATTAACTTCGGCAGCTCTGCTATCCTGCTCCTCAGCTCCAATAACTTCAACTTCACGGTCTCTTTCTTTTGACAGTTTGTTCTATTTCTTTTGAGCTTCAGATTTCTCCCTTCTTCAGCCTGCAAGATTCTTCTTCTCCCTTCTTCTCTCTCCCTCACTCTCACGCTTGTTTTGTTGTATTGTGTCAAACACTTCTCTTCTCTTTCCCCCCCAAAAAGAACTACTCATGTTTTTTATTTTTCCCTTAATTTTTCAAGTTGCCCCTTGCTTCCCCTTAATTGCTAGATGGCCAATATGCCCTTTGCCACATAAAATTCCACTCAGGGACTCAAAATCGGAAATGATAACACATTTTCTTCTCTTCCTACATGAAGCGCGTGTCTCAAAACTGAAATATCTCAACCACATGTCGAACATGCATGATACCACTTGGGATTTCCATTTATCAACCCAACTCCCACTACGGGTAAGTGTTAGAAAGACAAAAAAATGATATTTGCATGTGTTACCCCACTTGACTTCATGAAGCATCATGTCCCCAATCTCTCATTTTCACTCACCATGATTAGCCACCCCCTAGTTTGGAACACAAAGTGTGAACAAACCTTTATTAAAAACTTCAAAAACATCTGACAAAGACAAACACCTTTTTCTGAAAATCTGCTTCATAGAGCACAACACAAAACAGCTCGTAACTTTCTAACGAGACATCGGATCGCCAAGCTTCAAAAAGAAAAGTTGTAGCTCTCTTTCCAATATGCAACTCAGAGTTAAATTCCTTCATTTGCTGCCCTGAAATAGCTTTGCACAGCCTAAAGTATTAAATTCTTGCATGTAGTCCACTTCAGATATCGACCTTCCAGAGACCATAACTTTCGCATTCTTGCTCGCATTAACATCAAACTTGAAAGAGGTCTTTAGTAGGTGTCAAATCACACTTTGAATATGCTGTCCATCATTTACAAACACTAGATTTTAGAAAACTGAATCAAATAGTAAAGTGGAAGCAACCTACTTTATGTATAGTATGTATATTACTTACATCCCCTTGAGTTACAGGATTTTGCATATATATATTTCTTTAGAAGGAACCCATTGATTCTACTATTGTGAACATCCCCATCTAAATCTTGTAGCAAGTAAGCACCATTTTCAAACTTTTGCTTTATGAGGAAAGGTCCTTCCCATCTAACTCGAAACTTGGTTTGAAAAGTAGAGTCCAAGCTACTGTCATATCTCATAACCAACATTCCCTCTGCAAGATTCTTCTTCTTCAGTTGTGTATTAAACCATTCCTTTCTCTTCACAATTTGTTTTTCATAACAATTCATTGCTTGTTGCCTATCCAATTGTAGGGTATACAAGTTCAGTCCTGTGTCAATTCTCAATTTTGTATGATCTAACTAATGCTTTCTTACAAACTCCATTGTAGGAAACATGACATTCGTAGGTAATAAAGCATCTTGACCATATACTAATTGAAAAGGGGTGAATCCTATACTTGTCTTTTTCATTGTTCTACAAGCCCACAAAGCTTGATGTAGATAATTGTCCCAATATTTAGGATGATTTTCCACCAACTTAAAGAGAATCTTCTGTAACGTTCCATTGAATGCTTCCACCAATCCATTACACTGAGGGTAATAAGGAGTAGCAAATCTGTGTTTCAAGTCTAGTTTTCCTGTTAACTCTCTTAATAGCTTATTTCTTAAGCCAGGACCTTGATCTGTCACTATTTCTAGTGGTATCCCAAATCTACAGCATATATCCTCCATGAGGAATTGAGTTACATCCTCTTTCTTGCAATTCCTGGTAGCCTTAACTTCAGGTCATTTGGTCATATAATCAACTGCAATAATGATGTAAAACTTTCCTATTTTTGTACCAAGAAAATGTCCAATAAAATCCAAACCCCACTTCTCAAAGGGTCCGTAGGCAACAATGGCTTTAGCAGGTTCTAGAATTAGTACCCTTTTTGCACCAATGAGCAACCTCAACACTTAGACTAGGCCAAGTCCTGCTAGTAGAATTTTCCTTTTGGTAAGCTCAAAACCAAAATGACCACCACATGCTTCCTCATGATAGGAAATAAACAAGCAGGAATCTCAGAACTATCCAACACCCTTCTTAATATATTGTCAATCCCCTTCATGTACAATTGATCATTTATGAGTACATATTCCCTGGTCTTTCTGATAATGGCATATCTTTTGTATTTATCAGCCAATGACTTTAACTCCCCAACTTTTAGAAACTCTTCAATCAGGTGAAGGTCTTCCTATCCTCATATCTAGGATTATCCACCCTCATTGCTGCGACAAACTGGGAAAGAGCATTTTCAGCCAATTCATGAGCTCTATGGTTGTTTTCCCTACCAACATGCCAAATTTCAAATTTTTGCAGCTGCCTCATGAGGCCTTTAATCTTAAACAACCAGTCCTTCAAAATATATTTATTGGCATTCCAAACATTTTGAACCTGTCTAACCACCAACATAGCATCTCCTTTTGCAACTATGTTCTTGTATCCCAACTGAATACATTGTTTTAGACCAGCATGTAAACTTGCATATTCAGCTTCATTGTTACTTTGTATCTCTTTACTCTCTTGACTTCTAGAAAAGACTTCTCGATTTTTAGCATCCATAATGACAAAACCCAATCCTCCCTTTTTCAGCACTCTTCTGCAACTACCATCAAAAAACAAGGTAGCATCTTTATCCTTCATCTCCTCATACATTGAGCTATTCGTGTTGCCTTAGCTAGCTGGATCTTTGGTTCACTTGCTTCTCCTTGAGTTGTAGCTAGCTCACCTTTAGGATTCCGAAAGGAGACTTGTCCTTTCCCACAATGGATGTGAGCGTCGTTGGGGATCAGCCAAATCCATCCCAAGTAGGCACTCATGGACTCTTAGATTCATTACCCTGAACTTAACATATGTGGGTTCATTTTCGAGTAGAAATTCCACCTTAGCAGTTTGTCTAGTGCAAGTGATTTCTCGCCCATTCACTTGTTCAACAAGCAAAGTAGATGTAGCTACAGTGGCTATCCCTAACCTTCTTGCATAGGCTAGTTCCACATTCAACCAGGGTTTTGAGTTTCTTACCTTGGTAATCCGATGGAGTTTGGATTACAAAAAATTGGTGATTCGGGCCCTTTTTGTGGGTGGAGAGTCGTATAACAGCTACACTATCAATAGGTTCTTTATAACTCAAGATATTAGCCAAGCTATCTCTTACAGTATCCTCCTTCAAACATGTAAATTCCAATTCTTGCAAAGGCAACAACCACTTAGTAACTCTTAGATTATTTTCAGCAGATCGCAAAACTTGTGGAAGCAACTGGGAACCAGTTAAGTACTACAAATGGTTTTTGAATCAAGTATGATTTCCATCTTTTAACTGCATATACTAGCCTCCATACCAACATCCAATCTTTTTCAGTCACTCCAATGGATCTGCTTATATAAAACACCGGCCTCATATAAGACATCCCTTTTCCCTTCTCCATTAAAATAGCTCCCATTGCATTTTTCCCAACACTAATGCTAATGAAGAAAGGTTCATCCCAGTTTGGAGACATAAGAACTGGCAAAGTGCTTAACTTTTCTTTAATCTACAAGAATGCATCCTCTTCAACTTTCGTCCAAACTAAAGGATCCCTTTGAGTTGCTTTCTGTAAAGGATATACATATTCAGCCAGCATATGGAATGACCTTGATAGATACCTCAACTTTTGAACAAATCTCATCAGTTCTTTTACAGTTTTTGGAGAATCCATAAGAAGTAAAGCCTCCACTTTACTAGGTTCAGGTGAAATACCATTAGCAGACACTTCATGACCCAAGAGTATCACTCTAGTTCTTGCTATCTTACATTTATCAAGATTCAACTGACCACCATCCTCATCAAGTTTGCAAAAAACTTCATCAAGATTTTTAGAGTGTAAGGCCCTTGAGCTATACACACAAAAGTCATCCATAAATACCCGCAAAGATTTCCCAATGAAAGGGGCAAATAGCCAACTAACCCATCTTGAAAAGTTAGTGTATGCATTCATCAAACCAAAAGGCATCACTCTATAACAGAAGCATCCCCATGGGGTAATAAACGTTGTTTTCTTCTGATCTTCTTGTAACGTGTCCACCTGTTCACTCGAAGGACACGTCTTAGCAGCCCATTAGGAAGAGAGTCCAAATAGAGCCGCCTGACACTCCCACGGAATGTCACAGGGTTTGCGATCTAGGTCCTCCCGAGTCTGCCACGTAGCAAAAGCATTCCGGCCGTTCCCACTTAGGATCGACGTGAATCAGGGTTTTCCCAATGGTCAAATTCCTAGAACGGTAGCTAGCGTCGAACCCTAGGCAAACTAGTTTACGCAGAAACGTCAAGGTCGAAGTGGATCCATGCTGCACTTGGTTCAAGGAGAATGGGAAATGAGAGGGATGCAAAGCTCGACCTCTCTGCCCATAAGGCATAGTCCCATTCCGTTCCCCTAAAACAGCATAAATCGGGACTCTAGTACTCTAGATTCTAGGTCATCGTTCCTTGCTATCAATTTCCTTCGAGAAAAGTTCCCGGCCAACTGGGACCACCCTTCCGTAGGACGGACCCATGGTCACATCCATCGCACTTTCCTCGAGGTTGTTTTAGCTATCTAATTACCTATCACCCTTCCGTAGGACGGACCCATGGTCACATCCACCGCACTTTTCTCAAGGTTGCTTTAGCTATCTAATTACCTATCACATTTAGTTTGACACACAAAAATAGCTTCCTTAATTAGCCAATTATTCACTAGTTCCTTCACGTAATCTTAGCATTGACATAGAAAAACAATGTCAAGCAAGTTCTTTTTCAACAATTGATCTTATTTATCAGTCTTTGGAATACATCATATAATCCAGCCCGAAGGCTATTCCATAATCCGTCCGAAGGCAATCCATAATCTGCCCAAAGGCAATCCATAATCTGCCCAAAGGCAATCCAGCAATCCTCAGGGATTACTAATCCAAGTTTCCACCTGTAGACTAGTATGCAGGCCTCGAGATCCAATCTCGAGTCACGTCGGCCTCTTGTGCAAGACCCGAAGGCAAGGGATTTACGCCCAAAGCCCCCCTAGCACCCAAGCATCCTCCTGCTCCAAGTAGCACCCATGGAGAGACCTCTCGCGACTGGTTCGGTCCACGTACCTGACGCAGCTAACAACCCCCTTGGATAGGGTCAGGCAGACAGTCGAGGGTAACTGATGCTGCCTCTCCCTCCAAGCCTTCAACCTGAAGCATTAATTATTTTTCCATCTTTAGCTCCTTGAGCAAAGCAATACAAACAGTGGTCCTAATTATACAAACACAATCAATCTAGTGGTCGTTTATTTGGCCAACTGCTAAGGTGTGAATCCTTCTTTCCAAATGCATCCAACATTCGATCCGGGATCAATTACTACTTGGCAAGATCCCCAAGGGTTTTGTTGTTTGTTTACCCTTTTATCCTTGGGTTAGGGCTAATACCCTATTAACCCAAATTAACAAACACCTTAGGTTCCTTAAACTAAGACAGTTCCTGGGAAACCTTGTCACCCTAACTTGATTGGTCAATTTCTTACTAGGCAATTCATAGTTACCCTAACTTGGAAACTTAGCCTCACAGAAGGGTGATGTAGCAAGATGACTACTCATCCTCTTGCAAATTAAAACTTGTACTTAGAACTTACCAACCTTATTCCAAGGAGTGGCAAATCTATCTTGTGATTTAAACACAAAGCCATGCGTCATTGCAACTTGTTGCCAAGACAACCGTTGCATCTAACTTGTGGGATCATTTCTCCCATCAAACGGCATTCCTTGGTCAAGAAATACGTTTGGTCAAGATGTAGGGTTTGGGAGTCCTCTTGACCCAACCCAACCCTAACCATACTAGGCCAACAACATTTGGCCTTAGGGTTTCTAAACTCAATCAGAAGTCTACTAGTATTAGGCCAATTTATCCTAGGGTAAAAACCCTAGATCGTTATTGTATGGGCATCCAATTATCCCTAACATTTCGAGAATGTGGGTAGGATCTTGGGAATTGTAAGTCTTGACTTGGCGTCCCAAGTGCGATACTAAATAGAATTTTTAGCATACTAAACTCTACCTAGCACATTGAGGTAATCATCGTTTGAGTTACACCTTTGCAAGTGAATTATCTCATTGATCTAATGGCCTTGCGACAAGAGGTGATCTCTTCTTAGAGATGCTAATCCTTTTCCTAAGAGATGTAAATAATTGCAAAACATAACATTCCATGCAAATATGATCATTTCTTTTCCCTTGCGCTAAAACTATAATGATGCAACAGAACCAAGCTTTAATGATTGACAATTTAGGACTAACTCATATAGAAACCTACGTTGAGTTTCAACAAGAACTATACCTATAAACCCTTTGTCCAATGCATTGAATTCATGATTTAATATGAAATGCATCTTCTTCTAAAACAACTTTGACAAAGAAGTTCATGCATGAGTGAATGTCATAGGACTATTTATTGAGTTAATCCGTCCTATAGCATTTAACCCGACTTAAAATGCAAGCATCCTCGCATGCAACAGGTAAGTTCATGGTTTTCTTTTCATGCAATGCAATTATTTGGACAATATTCAATGGCGTCTAAGATTAACCTTTATACAAATCACGTCCATGGATTTAAATCATGAGTGCAACATGCGACAAGCCCTATCCTTCTTAGCACAATCCCTCTTCTAATTTATGCATTATACATTCAAGGGGATTGCAACTACCCTTGTTGATGTGAGTGCAAGCATTTCAATTAATCGGCATGCACTAAACTTTGTAATACAAATGGATGAATGCATTTAAATTTTTCTAAAAACCATCGTGCTTAACGCATCCCTTTTATGCAAGAAATATGATTGGAACTTGGGCATGAGGACTCGTAGCGATGTCCACGTGTAAACTTGGGTTGGAGGCTCCCGCGTGAGCACCTCGTATCTTTAACTTTGGGGCCATTTATGGAGTGTATCTTTTTGTCGCAGAAGCTCCCCTTGGGTTACTCGCGCGTCCTGAAGACTCACAGTCCGCGATCTCCCTCTCCTGCGCAGGATCAGGGGCCTTGGAGGCTTGGGTTTAAATTCCCAAGGAAGCATACGGGAACCAGGCCTATGGAGGCTTAGGATTAGAAGCTTCTAAAGAAGCTTCTAAGCTTCTTTCTTCTGCCAGAAAACGTGGAAAAAGCATGATGATGGGGAGGATGGAGAGGACAACGACGAAGATGAGGGTGATGATGATGATGATGGCGATGGAATGGCGCAGGTGGCAGCACGCCAGCATGGCAGCCAGGGCAGTGGCATTTGGCGGCAGCACGGCGTCTGATTCCTCCCTCTCCCCTCTCAAGGAGGGAGTCTTATAGGTTAAAGGGGGGGGAAGGTAGCCACACACATGGCTCTTGCATGCTTCCTCCTCCCCCCGTGCTTTTCCTACTTCTCATCACTCCTCTCACACTCCCTCTCCCCCTGCCATGCATCAGCTGAGGGGAGGGGTTAATTAAAAAAAATTGCAAAATTCTTATCCATTATCCACTTACCTTTCCCGTGAAGGGTGTTCGTGTGTGGTCTTGCGGGTTTTCAGCCTCCGCCTCCTACGCTCGATGCGGTGAGCTATTTATTGAAGCATGCGGGGTAAGGACTTAGCCACTGACATTATTTTGTTGTGGGAGATGACTTGGCACTACTTTTGCATGGGGCATGTAGTGGTCAAAATTATTTAATATTTCGTGCGGAAATATTACACTTCTTCTACTATTCTGATTTGGAAATATCCAGAGTATCCATCACACACACTGTAAAATTCATGACCATCCACTTGATCCAAGATCTCATCCTGAAACAGAAGAGGATAGTAGTCCCTCTTAGTAGCTGCATTAAGAGGCTTGAAATCATTACATACTCTCCACTTTCCATTCTTCTTTGGTGTGATTACAAGGAGACACCCACTCTGCATCATCAACAGGATAGATAAATTTAGCATCAAGCAACTTCTGAATTTCAGCTTTAAGTACATTTTCATGAATTATACCAAGTCTTCTAAGTTTTTGAGCCACTGGTTTACACCCTTCTTTCAATTTGATATGGTGCATAATGCTATTAGTACCCCTTAGTTGGTGGTATTCTATAACAAACAGTTTTGGGTATTTCTTGAAAATGGCTGAATATTCATCTCTTTCATCATTAGTCAAGTCATTTCCCAGCATATTCATAATCTTAGTAGTCCAACATTCATTTTAGGTTGCTGATCACATGTTTCCTTCATGAATTCTGTACTTCCTGCAGCAATATTTACCACTTTTTCCTCTCTTTTTGAACCGTGGATTGACAACCCGTAGAGATCAACATCCCTAGAGAGTAGGCTAGCTTCCCATTCTCTATCTTCCTCATCAAGGTTGGAATTTTCTGAATCACTACTTTCATCACCTCCAACATCACTTTCATGTCCACTTTGAATGACGGACCCTGTTTTCATGTCAAAGATCACCCTCTTATGAACTAGATTTTCTAGATAGAGTTCCAATTGACCTCTATACCAGTCTTGTCTAGATCTCATACCAATCAACCACGGTCGTCCCAAAATAAGAGGATATACCCCAAGTTTTGCAGGCATGACATGGAAATCCAAACATTATCTTTGGCCTCCAATGTTGATCTCCAAGTTCTCAATGACTCCCAAGCATTTCACTTTTGAGTTATTTGCCATTTTAACCTTAAACAGTGGCTTCCCTGTCATTTTAAGATGCATTTGCAACATTGCTTCTTCAGTGATTACACAAACTTGCGCACCCCCATCAACATAAACTTGATCAATTTTCCTTCCATGTATCCATGCGCCCATGACAGGTATAATGTCTTTCACATCTGATAGGTATACCACTCCAACATGCCCAGTTTGGGTTTTTCCTTTCCTGATGCTAACCAAACCATGCCATTGCCTCCTCAAAGATGATTTTATCTGCAGCAGCTGTCCATATGTAACATCAGCCTTTTTACCTTTTAAATCCTCAAGCAAGTTGTAAGAGCTTGATTGACTTCCAAAGCAAAGTCCCCCATTTGAGTCTTTCTTCGTTGTCTAGCTTTCCTGCTAGTTTCTGGATCATCTGCAACCTATTTTCCCTTTTTAATCCTTGCTGCCCTTTGAGTTTCAGTTTCAGTATTCCTCTCTCTGACTCTCTTATTAGCAAAAAAATCTGCATTTTCCCCATCATTAGACACACTGATTTCAATCAAATTCATACCCGATGTGCCTTCATTAGGTCTTCTTTCCAACTGTTGCCTAGCTGGTTCAAGTGGCCTTTGTTCCTGTTGAGGTCTAGCATCTTGCCTAGCATTCCCTTGTGGCATGGGATACATCTCCCCTCCTGTTCTTTTTGGATAAGGGCAATCAGGAGCAATATGATCTCTCTCCCTGCAATTAAAGCATTCAAAGTTTTACCATCTATTCCTTGGAGGTCCTTCAAATCTAGGTTGCATTTGAGGTTGCCTTGCCTGCAATAGGCTCATATTCAAATTCAGATTTGCCAATTGTTCCTACAATTTATTAATCACATCATCATCAGCTCTTCTATGACCTTGTGGAGTCCCATTATCCGCTCTTTCAAATGCCCCATGAAGATTTACAGCTTGTTGTCCTGCATTTCCTACAATATTGTCAGCTTGATGAGGCCGTAAAAATGCAAGCACATCAATACCTCTTGATTGATCTGACCTCAATTGTATTTTCCTTTGCTTTTCCTTGGCTATTTTGACTGCAACTTCATATGTATCAGGGTCTTTGATTAGAATTTTTTCTCTAATTTCAGGTTTGAGCAATGAAACAAACTTGTCCTTTTTCAAAAACATCATGGGAGGTTGCTCCATACTCTGTGCAATTTCTATCCACTTTGCTTCAAATCTCGCTGCAAATTTAGACACTTCTTCATTTTCTCCCTGAAACATCTTTTCAAAAGATTTCCATAAACTTTCAGGAGTTTGCTTAGTTGCAAACTTTGTAAGGAACTCATTTTTTACTTCATTCCAATTCACCCTTGTCTCTTCATTCAGTGAGTTACACCATAATCTTTCAGAACCTTCAAGCAGCATGCTGATCACTCGAAGCTTATCTGCATTAGTGTCTCTTCGATCTTGGTAAGCCATCCACTCCAATCTCTTGATAAACTGATTAGCATCCTCAGTTTCAGTACCAAAGAAGGGTTCATATCCAAAAGCCGCCATGCTTGAGTTTGTGTACAGGTTGGTTTCCAAACCTTACACTTCCCAATTGATAAGATCAACAAGAGATCTTCAACACGGTAGATCCTCAGCGGGGGCACCAATCTGTGGTAGGTGAATTGGGTAGTTTGCCTCTAACAGCCCCCAAGACAACACCACAAGATAAAGACTGAGGATCTTCCCTCAAGAAAACCCACGAGACGGCACCACTGAACACATGATCGAAAATTCCTGATCACTTTCTCTTTATTAAGACTTCAATTCAACACTTAAACAGTTCAAACTTTCAAGCTCATATTTTACCACTTTTTGATAAGATCTGATGCGGAAACAACCATGGCATAGACTCTGACAACAAGAGCTTTCAGATTCACACAAATCTTATTTTTTAGGGATGGCAACCCTACGCAGCAAACTGCTCCACAAAGCATGGTCGCTTCAAGCAGTAAAAAATTAGTTGTAGACCATCTATGTTATTCTTTCTTCAAAACATACATAAATACAAACCAAATACTCAAGGAATCAAAGCTTTATACGGCAAATATTCATGCCTATTCAACTGCTACAAGCATTCCACCACTGTAGACATTCCATTACTGCATCAAAATGGATTTTGCATTGATATATCAATGGATAATCATGATGACTTCCACAGGAAACCAAGTTGGTGTTGTAGAAGCTATTGAATTCACCTCTTTTCTCATAAAGCATGGAAATTGCCTCATAAAGCACAGAAATTGCTTCATAGAGAGCATTACACACACAACAGTTCATAAATTTCTAACCAAACCTCTGATCGCCAAGCTTCAAAAAGAAAATTTGTAGCTCTATTTCCAATCTACAATTTTTCAGAACAACTCAGAGTCAAATCCCTTGATTTGCTACCCTAAAACAGCTCTGGACAATCTGCAGTCATAAATTTCTGCACGCTTTATATAGCAAACACAACTTCTCTGTTCCAAAAGCACGATCATGCATTGATGAAGAGTTGCGGGAGCTTTGAACTTTACAAACTTTGATCCATTATTTTATTGGCTGCAAATCCTTTCAGATTTTCCAATAACCTAAGCTCATACATTCAACACTCGACCATAATACATATTCCCTGTTACATACCCAGTTCTAGAGGTAGAGACCTTTCTCTTCCATTCTTCTCTGTTGACGGGGAGCCTCACTCAACGACTAGCAAACATCACTATCATCGTGAAGAAGAACAACCCTCTGCTATCTTTCACTAATATCCATACACTAGAATTGATCTGCAAACCCTTTGCCCCACAAAGCAATAGAAGAAAACAAGACAAAAACGAGACTCTTATTACCATTATCTAAGAACTAAGAACTTACATTAGCCCATTGACCTTAGCAGCTCTTCCATCCTGCTCCTCAGCTCCAATAACTTCAACTTCACGGTCTCTTTCTTCTAACAGTTTGTTCTTCTTCTTCTTTGTTTCAAATTTCTCCCTTTCTCAACCTGCAAGATTATTCCTCTCCCTTCCTTTCTCTCCCTCACTCTCACTCTTGTTTTGTTGTATTGTGTCGAACACTTCTCTTCTCTTTTTCCCCCAAAAAGGACTACTCACGTTTTTGCTTTTTCCCTTAATTTTTCAAGTTGCCCCTTGCTTCCCCTTAATTGCTAGATGGCAAACATCCCCTTTGCCACGTAAAATTCCACTCGGGGACTCAAAATCAGAAATGAGAAGACATTTTCTTCTCTTCCTACATAAAGGGCGTGTCTCAAAATTGAAATATCTCAACCACATGTCAAACATGCATGATACCACTTGGGATTTCCATTTACCAACCCGACTCCGACTACGGGTAAGTGTTAGAAAGACAAAAAAATGATATTTGCATGTGTTGCCCCACTTGACTTCATGAAGCATCATGTCCTTGATCGCTCATTTTCACTTACCAACGTGCCTTGGATGACCACAAGACCAACACATGATTTGATCATGTGTCTGCCCTCCTAGGCCTCTACCTCGGCCTCTTTCTAACACCATCATTTGTACTGGTCGATAGTCCATAAGGACTACATTACCCTCGTTGTCGTACGAGATGTATGGGTATACGTAAGTCTCTTCCTCATTTGGCTCCTCCATGTAGTGGACTAGAGTGTCACTCGGTGGATGAGTCAGGTAGGGACCAGGCCGTCTAGGTATGCCTATAGGGTTTATGTCCATTCTAGGAACAACCAGTTTAACGACATTAGATGTAGGAAGGGCCAATGGGACTCCCCTTTCAAAGAATTTTTGGGGTCTACTCGCTAGATATGGTTGTCCGTATGGTTGTGAGTACGAAAGTTTTCTCGGTAATCTATAATGTGCGACGTCATGATCGAATCTACCATAATTAGTGCAAGGTCGTGACCTAGGGTCTTGACACTCGGCTGGTAAGTGGTTTCCGCCACAATATACGCATTGGACGTGTGGGCGCATTGGTCGTCTCAACATATCCTACAGTTTGGTTATCTCCATTTTTACCTCAGCCAAGTCTTGGTTTGTCTCAATGGCTTTCCCTTTGTTGTGGGCCGTTGGACCTGATCGTTCACCAAGGGCTGATGCTCTCTCTGAACTCCGTGAGTTGGTCTCTTTTGAATTTGAGCTCCTAGAGCTCCGCTCTTTCAGCTGTTTGTCTACTCGAATGCCAACTTCAAACACCCTAGCTAGTGAGTCTCAATGCAAGCTCAAGTTGCCTGCCAAGGCCTTATACAGCTCCTCACTCTATATTCCATTGATAAACATGATGGAAACCTCTTTTTCGGTAGGTCATTTGCCCATGGGGATTCTCTTGAAGAGGGTCCTCACATGGGTGACATAGTCACAGATGTCCTCTTTCTCTTTCTGCTTGGTCTTACTAGTAGATTCTCAGAGTATCCGAGCTTGGAGAATCTCTTGATGAAGAGGTTTCCGAGGCCATTAAAGTTTTCTCGTTCTCCGACATCTAAACTCATGTACCAAGTCCTACTCTTGTCGCCTAAGTAAAGCCCGAATGCTTGAGAACATTGAGTCAAGTCGATGAGGCTGTTGGCCTCACAGACTTGCTCGAATTGCTCTACAAAGCTATATGGATCGTCATGGGGTTGGTACTTGTCAAGCTGCTTTGTAGCAATCGGGATTTTAGAATGGTTCTTAGAGCCTTGGTTTGCTCTTAATCCTGCTAGTAATGATGGCGCTAGTGCTACAGCACTCTACTCCGCTGTTGTATTGTCGAGTAGTCGCTTCATGAGAAGCTCAATCAATGTCAAGTCTCCTTCCAGGGCATTCTCATGATTGGTCTGATTCCCACCTGCTAGGTTCATCGCCTACTGTACCTCGCCCAATTTTGCATTCTTCCTTAAGCTCCTAGCACGGTGTTCTTGGTTGTATTTCACTATGCCTTGCAGCGCCTTATGGGCTAGCTTTCATTCCTCTTCTAAGTCTGTTATGATGGCCTCTGTCATTCTACTGTGGTGCTCATACCGAGCATGCACATCGTAGCTGCTCACTAGCTGTTGAATTGCCTTTGGAAAACTCCTAAGTCGAGTTTCTCATTCGGCATGTAGTCTGAGCTTTCCTTTGTCATTAGTTCCTTGACTTAATGCATCTAATCCTCAATTTATCCCTACTCATTGTGTGTGTGTTCTTTCCCGTGCACTTGTGCTCAATCAAGCTTTCATGTATCCTTAAGTGTACTTCAAGTGCAAAAATTCAAGGTGAGTGCAGAAAACAAGTATTTAAGTGGCTTATGCACTCTTGCTTCGTTTTAGGCCTAATAGGCTTGTTGACCCACTTCTGGCCATCTTTTTGGCCTGCAGTCTAAGCTTTCCTTTGTCATTAGTTCCTTGACTTATTGCATCTAATCCTCAATTTATCCCTACTCATTGTGTGTGTGTTCTTTCCCGTGCACTTGTGCTCAATCAAGCTTTCATGTATCCTTAAGTTTACTTCAAGTCAAAAATTCAAGGTACATGCAGAAAACAAGTATTTAAGTGGCTTATGCACTTTTGCTTCGTTTTAGGCCTGATAGGCTTGTTGACCCACTTCTGGCCATCTTGTCAGGTTTTAGGGTTTCTCGCTGCGTTGTCTTACCTGTTTTAGGTTTGTTCAGGGTCTTTGGCTCAGTGAGCTGTCACTAGGACTTTGGGTCTCGCAATAGCCTACTCGAGCTACTAAGTGAATGCATCCTATGAATTTGCCTATTTCCTATGCCAGAATTGAGTTCCGTGCATCGGGACGACTCACGAAGGTTTAAGCGGCCAAACTCTAGCTAGGTCTCGTCCAATTTCCTGAAAATTTGGAAAAGTCCTGACTCGACCCAACTCGTCCGAGTTGCAGGGGCCGAGTGATGGATTGGGATGGGCCAAGGGTTGAATGGAAATTTTGGGCCAAATGTGTCGCACGACAAGGGCCGAGTTGTCATGGCCAAGGGCCAAATGGAAAGCTCAGACAGGGTGATTCAGACGGGGTGATTCCGATGGGTCAAGCGGGTCTATTTGGATAGGTCGAGGGCTAAGTTTCGATATGGCCGAGTAAACTTTGGGCCAAGTGATATGTTGGGACGGGCCAAATTGACTAGTGGGCCGAGTCGACCGAGAGTAAGTGGGCCAAGGGCCGATTCTGGCACTCGGCCGAGGAACCAGTCACTCTCAGACGGGCCAAATAGCACGCAATGACGGCAGTGAAGGCACTAATTTTCTCGAATCTTGTGACACATGAAATCATATCACACAAGAGCTTCTAGATCAGTATCAAGGCATAAGGGGAAAGGCTTGATATACCTAGAAAACGTGGTAGACTCCCTGATGGCAAGATCAAATCGAATCTCCAAGAGCTCTCTCTCTCTCTCTATGTCACATATGAAATGAGCTCTTAAACCCCTTCCCGGGTAAGGTTTTGATGTCCCCAATCACTCACTTGCCAACATTAAACATCCCAAGCACTGTTTTTCCCCATTTTTGCATGATTTGTGCCCTGTTTTGCCCTATTTTACAACAGCAAACCCTACGCTTTTCCGATTCGATTTCCTAATCCTAACCTACGCTAAATGCAGCTAAGATCGAAGGCAAAAAACTGAAATTATTTCTCCATCTTTTCCAATCATCAAACCAACAAAATAACCCAAAATACTTACTTATTTCGAAGATAAAAAAACCCAAACTTCCTACCTATCTCAAGCTCTATTTTGGGGATGAATCCCTTACTTCAATGCTCGATATGAGGCACGCAAGTGCTCAAGCTTGAATCCATTGGTCCCGGCAACGGAATCAAAATGTAGTGGGAGCTCACGCTCAACTGCCAAGACCCACGGACCGCTTATTGTTTCAAGCATTTCAAGCGAGCTCTTATGGCTATCTCTCACCTAGCCAATGCACCGTCAATCCTCTCAGGTGTAGTGAGCTTACCTTGATGCCGAAATGAGTTGCCTCCTCTCTCGCACACGCCGATAGCTCCACGATCCTAGATGCTAGCTCAAGCATCCTCAAGCCTCCTCCATCTCCAAGCTCCATCCACCATAGCCGCATGCATGAGAAAAGAGAAGAGAAGAGAAGAGAGAATAAGAGAGAAGAGGAGATGGTGAAGAGCTTCACCCTCTTGATCCCTCATTCCCACACACTCACTCACTCCCTCACACTCTCACACTCCCTCTCTCAAGAGCACACACACAAGCAAGGTGAAGAGAAAAAGAGAAGAAGAGAGGACTCTTGTTAGCCAGATACCAAAGAATGAGCTTCTCATTCACTTTTCAACTTTATATACAAAACCCTAAATCCCTTTTGGATACCCATCCCTTTTTACATGACCGCCATTGTGGCAAGCTCCCTTTTTCTAATTCCCTCTTCTTGCTTCATGCCCTAATCCTATACCCGTCTATTCTTTTACAAATGGCACAGGAGGGATCCTAGCACTCTTTTACAGGAGTTTTTAGAGTTTTTTGAGGCGCCTTTCATTTAAAATTGTGCTTTTTGCCTCAGCTTAGCTTTAGGGGCTGCCTCTACACCTTTGCTCTTTTTCCATCCTTTATTCACTTTTTCCTTCATTTTTCTGCCATCTCGATTTGAGGTTAACATTTTGGTTGTGCATATTATGGACACAATGGTAAGATGGGTTATTGCTTGTGGGATGTAGAAGAGGTAGAAAAATTATTCATAGTAATGATGTGATCTTCAATGAGAAGAGGATACATAAGCAGCCTCTTAAGAAAGTGAAAACAAGAAAGGTTACTCTCTAGGATGTCTGCCACCTATTATTTTACCACATGGACAAGTACTAGTGCACCAAGTCTGTAGACAGAGGACACAAGTGATGCTTCAACTAGTGAGTAGGAAGCATGGATATTTATTGAGCAAGAGATTGAGAGCCCTGTGGTGCCTAATAAAGAAAAAGTGGCGGTTGAAATTCCCACTCCAAGTCATTCCATTATGCTATGTAGATCACTTGTATCTCTCATCCCCTTAAGAGATTTCATCCTAGGGTTGACCGTGTGATATTGATAAATTGCGGGGATCCATCTTCTTATAAACATGCCACGACTTATGATGATAAGCTTAAGTAGAAGTAAGATATATAGTTTGAAACAGATTCCATTATAAAGAATCAGACTTGGGAGTTGGTTCCTTTACCAAAGGGAAAAAGTCACAAATGTTATATCTCTCTTGTATGTGATTTTAAACAAGTAATTTTCTATCCAAATCTTTGACAACCTCAATGGTGGTATGTTGTGCCTTCAGCTCCCTGAAGTGCAAGAGTATATGATAAAAGCAATGTTCTCAGCATAGATGAGGATAGTATGCATAGATGTAGCATCCACCTACTCAATTCGTTGATGAATCGCTTATAAGGGTACTCTAGAATATGCATTTTAAGTAATATCATTTCTTTCAGAGTTATATTACCATGCTTTGCTTGAATCTTTATATTGATTATGCTAACATCAATTTTTTATGTATAGGTGACTTCGGTGATATTTGGAGAGCACGATGAGTCAAGGGATGAGCGACAAGGAGCTGCATGAGATCTTCACACATATGACTCCAGATCAAATGGCTCGATTCAAAGATATGGTGGACCAAGAGCTGTCTCAAACACCATCAGGCCGTTCCATTAGATCTACTTTGGCATGCTCTGATGCTTCGGTTTCAAGTAGACGAGGTCGACACTCTAGACTTGGGCCGACAGAGGGAGTGGTTCTGGGAGATGCTGTGGAGATGTGGATGCACTGAGCCTGCAGCAGCTCGAGATATAGGTGCTACTCCTCGCCCTCATGTAGGTTTGAGAGAGGGTGGCTCAGGTAATTTATGAAAATGTAGTATATTTATTTCAATATTTTTGTTAGTGCATAGTCGTGTTTTGTCCAAAGGCCAAATAGAAGAGGACATATACTTGCTAAAGTTGATTACATCAAATGCACACTTCAGAAAGAAATTGGCAACTTTGGAGTCTTGAGCTCAAAGCTAAGCCACACAAATAATTCTCTCTTCTATCTTTATCTAACATACAAACATAAGAAGCCACTTTGCATATCAACACAAGAGGACCTTGTGCTTTTGGAACCAACATGAGCCCCTATTTGAGCAAGCCCTTGACTTCCATACGTCAGTATGTAACCACAATTTCTCCTCAAACCATTCCAATACCTTGTTGTTTGACCTTGGTTACAACTTTTAATGGTTGTCAACCACTTCTACTTCAAGCAATAAAGCCCCAATATTAAGCCTTGATAGCTCACAATACTCTTTTTTTCTTCTTCTCATCTTAGGTTATCCTCGACAAAAGTGCTCTAAACACATTCTATGCGTGGAGATAAATGTAGGCAAGCCGCAAGAGTTAGGACTAGATTATGTGCTCATAGCCATGCAAGAGATATGCATGAACAAGCTCCTAAAAATGGAGTTAATGTTAATATTCAAATGTCAGATGATCCATGCCAAGCCAATCAATTTAACATCTCATCTTGCTCTATTGTTCATGAATTGTTATCCTTTCAAGTGCATATGCCTACTATAACTCAACATTGCAATCAAAGCATAAATAATGCAAATGGGGGATTTAGTATGCGTAGAAATGCATGACGTTAGTAGAGTTGAATGTATGTGTATGGAAAGGGTTATAATGAAATTACAATAATTGCATCGGATTGCAAGAGCTAGAAATAGATGGTGTTTTATTCAAGATCTACATGCTATTGGTTAAGAAGGAAACACAACTATCTACAATAAATATATTCACATGCTGGATAACCATGTTGCATCTACATTTGGTGTTCATGAATTGCTACCCTTTCAAGTGCACATATCAAATGCCAAATTGAGTGTATGTGTGTGTAGACAAATTCTTGATGCTACTAGGGATGAACATAAATAAAGGGCAAGAGCTAGAACACAATTACAACCCTTGCATTGCAGTATAACAACTACTAGAGAAGGATATTCCATTCAAGCTCAAAATTCGAGTGTTGCAAGTGCTCAAATGCTAGGTGCACCATTATTTCCCATTGAAGTTCAACTACCTAGCCTCACTCAAGAAGGAAACATAGTTATCCGTAATGCATTTGCATGTGTTGAGATATTTAATCACCAGTGTAGGATTCTAGCACATGTATTTCTTCCTCAAAATGGTGGATTTTGTTCAATTCTCCATGATATGCCACTTGATTTGGATATTCATCCATCTACAACAATATTGCTCTTCCAAAAACCTGACTTGAATACAAATGGTACACTTTCCAAGGTTTGTGAGCATTGCATGGCTAAGTTGTGGCAATCTGAAACTAAAAGAATGCATTCAACTTTTGTTGGAAAGCATTGGTGTAGAGAAGGAAAGGTAAGTTTGCCACCTCTATAGCAACCATTGCAACCTCTACATAATTTATTGGATGGCTCACATCCACATGGTAGAGAGTTCAAAAAAAATCTACATAATTTGTTGGATGGCTCACATCCACATAGTAGAGAGTTCAAAAAATATATATATGCTTGCAATAGTGTGTTGCCTTTTTTTTAAATGGGTGCAAAGCTTGATGAGCTTTTGCCTCGAAATGGGAACAAATATACCTTTCAGATCCATGGATCAATATATCACCGCATAGGTTCCCTACTATATCAAGTGAGGATGGACAACAAGTACCAAAAGTTTGCACAACTTTACATTTATGATACTAAGCATGAGTTATTGAATTGCATGGGGATTTTGCCTAACATACTAGAGGAGTTTCAACAAATGGTGCATGATCACAATGTTTATGCACAGGCCTTTATAGCAATTGGTGTAAGCTTGCAACTCAATCCATCAATGAAAATAAGAATGTCCAATTTTCAGAATTGATCCATATCTAAAAAATATTCAATTCCAACTGTAAGTGAGGTTGCTCCAATCATGCCTGGACAAGGTGATGATGACATACTCGATCATTGTAACATTCAAGTTCGCACTCACCTTCTAACTTACACAAGGCTTACATGCCATTGCTATATGTTCTTCTCTTTTCAAATGGAGAGGATGGATGGCATACTAGAGTTCCATATTCATATGTGGATTCTCATATTATTGCCAACAATCTTCCGAACAAAGGTTGTGTCTCTCACATGCAATATTATGCCTTCAGATGTCAAATTTGTGATGATACCATAGCATGTCTATTGCATGGTGGCCACTTGTTGCAACAATACATTGTGGATGCTTATTGTAGCATTGAGCAATGTAGATTAGCTTGGTCTCATCACAATCAAGCAACTTTGGAGTTGAAATGTATGGGGGATTGTGGCCAATATGGTCAATGGTTTGGATGCAATTGATAACAATGTTACTAAGACTGTTGTAGGCAGAAGAATAGTGTCACCATCTAGCTTCACATGCAAACCAAGTTTCATGTACCAATTATATCAAGATGCCATGGAAATTGTGTACAACAAAGGGGAGCCCGATTTATTTATCACCGTGACATATAATCCTAACTAGTCTGAATTTACGGATGCTTTGTTGCTGGGCAATCTACATATGATTGGCCTATTAGCTTTCATGGATGCAGAAAAGAGAGCAACCCAGAGTGAAGCAACATGCTTCCTCTCTCTCTTCATCTCATTATTTCGTCAACACACTCTTTTTTGCATATACAACCTAAGGTCATAAAGACCATTCACACCAGAAGTAGAACCGACTTATTTAATGTACCTAACTGATCTAGCCAGACTAGCTGTGTCCAGCTCATGTCGGTCAAACACACATGAAGGAGCTTGATATTCTAACACTCCCCCTCAAGCTCAAGACATCATCTGTACTCCAAGCAGCTGTCTAAAACTACAGACCTTATCTTTACCCAAGGACTTGGTAAAGGTATCCGCAACATGTTCATCTGTCTTTACATGCATAAGATCAACTTGTCCTGCAAGAACCATCTCTCTGATGAAATGGTAGTGTACCTCTATGTGTTTCGTCCTGGCATGATAGACTGAATTCATAGCCAGGAGTACACTACTCAGATTATCACATAGTAACTTCATTGGAGCATCTACCTGTATGTCTAAATCAGCCATAAGCTTGAGCAACCATGAAATCTCGCATGCTGCCAATGCAGCACCCTTGTACTCTACTTCAGTACTCGACAAAGAAACCGTAGGCTGCTTCTTGCCGCTCCAGCTAATCATGCCACTACCAAATCCAAATGCATATCCACTTGTAGATCTAAGATCATATGAGCAACCTGCCCAATCTGCATCCGTGTATCCAGTCAATATCAAGGGCTTATCTCTGACATAGAGCAGCCCATACTCTACAGTGGACTTAACATATCTCATAATGCATCTAACTGCATCCAAGTGCGGCTTTCTAGGCTTCTACATAAACTGGCTTATGAGCCCTATAACATAGCTCAAGTCAGGCCTAGTGATGGTCAAGTAAATCGAGCTACCAACCATCTGTCTGTACATAGTCACATCCTCTACTTCAGCCCCAGTGTTCATGTCTAGCTTGACATTCTGATCAAGAGGTGTATCCAGCGGTTTGCATTCAACCATGCCATACTTCTTCAGCATCTCTATGGCATAGTGCTTCTGCATCAGCCATAACCCATTGTCAGCTGCAACTACCTCAATACCCAAGAAATACTTCAGTTCTCCCTGGTCTTTCATGTCAAATTCAGATTTCAGCATCTGCATTACATGATGTATGCCCAAGTCATCATCACGAGCGATTATCAAATCATCAATGTATATGACCAGCACTACTAAACCACTGTCAATCTTCTTTGTAAATAGGTTGTGGTCAGCCCTGCCAACAGTAAAACCCAATCTCTGCAAGTAGTTACTGATCCTAGCATGCCAAGCTCTCAGAGCCTGCTTCAGCCCATACAATGCCTTTTTTAGCCTGCATACATAATGCTAAAAATCAAGGTGAACATACCCTTCCGGCTGAACCATATAAACATCCTCTGCTAGGTCACCGTTAAGAAATGCATTCTTAACATCCATCTGCTGCAATTTCCAGCCTTTAGCAGCAGCCAAGGCAATCACAGTGCGAATGGTTTCCATCTTGGCAACAGGGCTGAATGTTTCCTCATAATCAAGTCCATATTCTTGGGCATATCCCTTTGTGACCAGCCTGGCTTTGTATCTCTCCACACTGCCATCTGACTTGCATTTGATTTTGTAGACCCATTTGCAGCCAATGGTCTTTTTCCCTTCAGGCAGTGGCACTAAATCCCATGTCTTATTTTCAGCCAAGGGATTCAAATCTTCATCCATGGCTACACACCAATTCTCATCTTTCACTGCTTCAGCATATGTACCTGGTTCTTTGACCTCCATCACTTTTGTCATATAAGCATAATGTTTTGTAGAGTAGCCACTCTATGTCAACCTGTCAATAGGGTATCTGACCCTCTGCGAGCGTCTAAGCTGTGGTGCACTACTCGATTCCCCTCTCTCATGAGGTAGAATATACCTGCTTTGCCTTGTGCCAGGAGTATAGACAGTCAGAATACCAAGTTCGCTATCTAGAGTATCACCAGACTCATAGCCAGAAGTCATTCTACCAGGTGTCATCATACCAAATGCATCCTCAATAACTTTCTCTTTTCCTTTGCTGTCCAAGACATCATGTCTCCCCCTCACTAACATACTGGTGTCAATGGATGGCGAGCTCCTCAATCTCCCTATCCATGGGGATACTGTCTGACTACGAGGTCCTGTCATAGCAGTGCTCTGCTGTAAATCAACTGTAGAGACATGAATGGAAGGCATATCTGCTAGCACTGCAATTGGTGATACATACCAAGAGCCCATCTCATCAAAGATAACATCCCTGCTTACCAAAGTCTCCCTGGTAGAGGGATCATAGCATCTGTATGCCTTCTTCTCCTGCGAATATCCAATGAAAACACACTTATGCACTTTGGGATCCAGCTTCTTCCTTTACTCATCTGTAATATGCACATAAGCAAGACAGCCAAAGACTTTCATGTGACTTACATCCGGCTTATAGCCATACAACTTCTCAAACGGTGTCATCTCATGAATACATGCAGTGGGAGTCGTGTTCAAAATGTATACGGCTGTCATAACAACCTCTGCCCAATAGTAAAGTGGCATATGCTTTTCATTCATCATGGCCCTAGCAGCTTCCATCAGAACCCTATTCTTCCTTTCAACTACTCCGTTCTGCTGTGGAGTGTAGCTGCAGGTGAACTACCTACGAATGCCATTTTCAGCCAAGAAATCATCAAATTCATTTGATGCATACTCCCCACCACTATCAGATCTCAAGCAAGAGATGTAGCATTCAAACTCCTTCTCAATCTGTGCCTTAAATTGCTGAAAAACAACAAAGACCTCATCTTTTTTTTTCAATACGTAAAGCCAGGTATAGCGAGTGTAGTCATCAATGAAAGATACATAATATCTGGAACCTCCCATAGATACATTATGAGCTGGCCCCCAAACATCAGAGTGCACTAACTGCAATGGACGTGTACTCTATCTTACATACCTAACAAACGGCAATCGTGACTGCTTACCGAACTGGCAAGCCTCGCATACATGACCAATATTTGAATATTGGAACTTGGGTAAACTGTTTCTTTTGCATAATTTGCAGCCTTTGCAAATTGACATGCCCCACTCTCTTGTGCCATATTTCCAAATCATTAACAGTGCCAGAACCATGGGCAAACATAGCTGAATTCAGCTCTGGCAAAGAAGCATCAAGAGTAAACATTCGGCCCTTCCTGTGACCACAAGCTATCAACTTGCATCCATTGCCAAACTCTTGAATAAAGCAGCCATGTTTATTGAATCTAACCTGCAAGTTCTGCTCCGTCATCTGACCGCCGACAGACAATAAGTTCTTCGTAATTGAAGGAACGTGCAAGATATCATGCAAATTTTTCTTCCTGCCATCATGAACCACAAGAGGCACTTTGCCTTAATGTTCAATGCTATGCTGTGTGTCATCACCTGTGCATACATAGCCATGCTTTTCAGCCACCATATCAGTGAACCAGTCACCGTGAGGGGTCATGTGGTTCGATGCCCCTGAGTCAATGTACCACACTGCATCATCAGATGATTTTTCAACAGCCTTATCTTTGACATATTGCATGGAAAACAGTCTATCACTAGAGTCATCTGCCTGACTAGACGTAGCATAATGTCCATGTTGCTTGCCCTTCTGGTTTCCCTGCTTCTTTTAGTAGTCCTTTGCAATATGCCCATACTTTCCGTAGTAGTGACAATCCTTATCTTTATTTGGATTGTCTGATTGACGTTGTTGCTACCATGAACCTCTACCATAGGAGTTAGATCTCCCCCTGCCTCGAAAATTTCCACCACCTCTTGCATTTGATGACTGCTGATTGCTATTACCATAGGATGCATTCTGCTAGCCTCCTCTGCCAGATCCATAACCCCTACCACGGCTACCACGGCCACACTGATGCGAGTAAAAGACTGCATCCTTATTCTTTGAACTGCTTGACTCTGTAGCTAAGCCAAGCTTCACCTCTTCATGAATCAATAATGCAACCAGCTTATTAAAGTCAGGCATTTCAGCCCGCACAGACACTGAAGTGTCAAAAGACTTGTATTCAGGACCCAAGCCATTCAAAGTCATTGCAACCATATCTTCATCTTCAACCTGTGAACCAACAGATGCCAGCTGATCTGCTATGGTCTTAACCTCTGTGACATAATCTTGTATGGATCTTTTCTTCCTCTCCATGTTATTGAATTTCTGCTTCAATTGTATCTTCCTGGCACTTGTGGTTATGCCATAGTATTTGACCAATATACTCCATGCATCTGCTAGGGATTTACAGTTCATGATCTGCATCACCATAGCATCTGAGATACATAAAGATAACCAATGTAACACTCTGTGAGCTCTTTCCGTCCAAGCTTGATGCGCTCGTCTTTGATCAGCTATAGGATTCCTTTCTGGAACTTTAGGTTCAGCCTCAACACCTGTCACTAAGTCCCAGTATCCTTTGCCTATCAGAAAGTTCTCCATGCAGAACTTCCATATTGCATAATTGTTGCTATCAAGCTTTTCTCCCACAATCTGGGTTACATTATCAGTTCTATCAGCATTTGCCATGTTGTAGACCTTGCCTGACTACCTGCAAACCAAGATCTTCTTAACAGTTCAACTTCAACCCGGAACTGTTTATGATAGTTTTCTGTAATTAATTGCAGTAAAAATAGGGTATTTCAGCCCATTGACAATCCAAGACGGCCCACAACCAAGTGGCCTAACCTATAGGCAAAACAGTTAATACAAATGCAATGTATTTACTTCAGTTGAACCTCTTCCAACCTCACTGCCAGGATACATACATGCAGTCTGAAAACTGTAATTCTGTGAATGACCAGCAATGATTTCAAGCCCAAAACTGAGTAATATACATGTCATACATGTCCCAAACCTTCATAGGCATCTGCTAATACATGTAGCAATCCAAGCATAACCAACGGGCCACAAGTTAGTGCATAGATAGCAGGTATAAGTATCAAACCTTCTGCTTACAGATTGCAATCAGTAACTTCTCAGTAAACCAAAGTCTATCCAACTCCAAAACAGCCTCAACTCATGTCAGACATTCACTTTGAAGTGTTAGGTTCAATACATGAGCCAGATTTGATATTCTAACATGGCTAGATTTGACTGCTAGAGTGGAGCTTGTTAGAATATCAAGCTATAACATAGATAGAATGCATAGACTCTGACACATAACTTGATAGAGTAACAATGGCAGCCTTGCTACTTCATAGATACACTCTATCTTCAAGCTTCAAGTCTTATTTTCCAGTGCATTCCACCAGTGAGTCCATTCATGGCTCTGATACCATATTAGCTTTCATGGATGCAGAAAAGAGAGCAACCCAGAGTGAAGCAACATGCTTCCTCTCTCTCTTCATCTCATTATTTCTTCAACACACACTTTTGTGCATATACAACCTAAGGTCATAAAGACCATTCACACCAGAAGTAGAAGTGACTTATTTAATGTACCTAACTGATCTAGCCAGACTAGCTGTGTCCAGCTCATGTCGGTCAAACACACATGAAGGAGCTTGATATTCTAACATGGCCAGATTTGACTGCTAGAGTTTTTCATTTGAAACACAAGGATATGATGCATATCATAGTCAAAAAAGAACTACTTGGTAAAGTTGCTAGATATGTTTCCATGATAGAGTTCCAAAACAGAGGCTTACCTCATTCACATACACTCTTAATGTTAGAGTCATGCTTTAAGCTACTAGAACCACAACATTATGATAGACTAGTGTATGTTGAGCTACTAATAAGGAAACGTTTCCAAATCTTTATCAAATCATCACTAAATGTAATATACATGGTCAATCAAAAAATTCATTGCATGATGGATGGACAGTGTAGAAAGGGATGTCCAAAAAAGTTTATACATGCAACTACAATTGATAAAACCGGTTATCCTTTGTATAGACGTCAAGAAGATGGAAGAACATAGAATTCAAATGGTAACAAATTGTATAATTGATGGGTGGTGCCATGCAATCCTCACTTGAGTTCCAAGTATAATGCTCATATAAATGTTGAGGTATGCTCTACAATTTCATATGTCTAATATTTATATAAGTATGTTTATAAGGGCCATGATCGTGTGACCATCCGATTTACAACTATGCATGGTTTAGTATCCAATGATATTGGTGTAGAAAATATTGGTGCACAAAATGTAGATGAGATTGAGAGCTACTTGGATGCCTGATATATTTCTACTACTGAAGCATGTTGGCAAATATTTGAATTCAAAATTCAAGATGAGAAACTTGATATCCAACTATTGCAAATACATATACCTGGAGAAAATACCATTTCTCTTCATGATTCAGATAATATTTGTGACGTTCTACAAAATGAAAATGCTCAAAAAACATCTCTCACTGAATGGTTTACTTGCAATCGTCTACATGCTAATGCAATCCTCTATCAGGACTTTCCAATGCATTGGGTTTGGAATGCACAAAATAAAATGTGGACAAAGAGAAAGCAAGGAAATACGTGTGGTCAAATATATTTTGTCACACCTACTTGTGGAGAAAAATACTATTTGCATTTATTACTCATTGTATGCAAGGGGTGCACTTCCTTTGAGGCATTATGTACAACTGATAGTGGGACATATCCAACTTTTAAGGAGGCTAGCATGGCAAAGGGAATGTTGGAAACTAATCTTGAATTGCAAATGTGCTTGCGTGAAGAATTTGCAGTGATGCAAATAGGTGCGCAATTGAGAAATTTATTTACATTCATCTTGGTATTTTGTTCGCCTACTTAACCTGGTGCACCTTGGGAAGAGTTTTTACTACTGCTAACAGAGAATATAGCACATCAATTATCTTTTCAAAACAGACAAAATGTTAACATGCAAGAAGAGGCAAGCAATCAAGCTTTGATACATATACAAAAACTTTTAGGTCAACATGGATGCAGTTTAGCAGACTTTCATGGACTATCTGAGGTTGTAATGCAAGACTATGCAAACCCTTTGATCCTTGATGAATGTGTTATGATAAGGTAGAACAAGAGAGAACTTTTTAGCTATGGAAGCTATGTTGAATGATGGATAGAGGAATTCCTTTATGGCAATAATGAATGTTATTGATAGTGGTTTGGACAAACCATTTTTCTTGGATAGGTGGTTCCGAAAAAACGTTCCTATACAAATGTTTACTTGCAAAGCTTCGCAATCAAGGTCACATTGCCATAGTTATAGCATCCTCTCGTATTGTTGCATTACTTTTGCCACATGGCCATATAGCCCATTTGAAATTTAAAATTCCATTGCAAGCAAATAATCATTCTACATGCAATATACCTATTCAAAGTCACCTTGGAACATTATTAAAGGAGGCATCTTATTTTGTGGGATGAAGCTCCTATGTTGCATTGATACACCTTTGAGGCAGTAGACAAAACCTTAAAGGATATAATGTGGTGCAATATGCCATTTGGTGGTAAAGTCGTTCTACTAGGTGGAGATTTTAGGAAAATATTACATGTCGTACCAAAGGGTACCTATGAGGATATTGTCGGTGCGGCTATATGTTGTTTCACTTTGTGGTAGCATTTTAATATATTGAGACTTACACAAAATATGTGGGTGATATCAGATGATGACCATTTGATTGCATGGTTGCAAGACATTGAGGATGGAAAGGGTTTATCTGTTGAGATATCGAGCTCCACTCGTGATATGCCAGGGTGACCGTTGTGCATTTATGTCACCGACATGTCAGTTACAGATGCGGCTGGTACACCGCCCATGAATAATAGCTAGATGGCAGCTATCCTTATCTACTCTAGTTTGTGGCTCAGTTAGTATGCCACCTTAGTTAGTTGAGTTTGGTTTGAGACCCATATATAGGGTTCTTCTATTTCTTTGTATGAGAGTTCTTTTGGCTTACACAACTAAGAAGAAGAATACTGTTTTCAGCCTCCACCTTTGTGTGTATTCCCCCATTGTACAAGCAAGAAAGCTACAAGTGAGACTCCTTCCTTCTCTCCCACAATCTTGACATGGTATCAAAGCCTTGTTCGTGGTAAGGAGCTCAAGAAAGCAAGCCAAGCTTGCGGTGTTCTGGTAAGAGGAGCAGTGTTTCTTTCATTTTCTGTTTTGGGAGCAAGTCTCTGCAGGTAGCACAGCCGGAAAGTGCAAGAGTGCATTGTCTCAGGTTGAGACGCCCTTCACGGTGAAGCAAGAGGGCAGTACATGCTGCAGGAGAGGGCTTTATCCCATGGCGACCCTGTTTTTTTGATTTGAGGCCATTTCGGGGCTTTTTTTTGAGGCGAAAGTTTTCTGCACGCACTCAGGAAAAGGCCCAGTTTTATGCTGTGCAACCACTGTTCTACAGGTCGGTGAAAAGTTACTGTAGAAATTGCATCGTATGCGTGTGCGCAGAGACATTGGGAGTTACAGAATCATCCTTGTTGCTTGTTGATGCAAAATCGTCACTAGGAAGTGACTATGTGGTCAAATACCACTTTCGTCAGTTTTGCATATTTGCCCTTGTGAGGCTGAAGCTGTGTTCTTTGTAGTGACAAAATTTTTTGCAGTGTTCTGTAATGGCGTCTGATTCTCTCTCACAGATTGTCACTGAAAAGCTTGACAAGAACAACTTTCAAGCATGGAATTTTAGAATGACGAATTTCCTTATGGGAAAAGGATATTGGGAATTTGTTGCAGGAAATGAAGAAGAACCAGTTCTTCCTGATGTTCCCAATCAATAGCAAATGCAAGCATTTAAAGCATGGCATGAGAGAGCCAGGAAATTTATGTATTGGCTGTCTATCAGCATTTCAGACTCTATGATTGTGCATATTCAAGATGCAAGTACGCCAAAGGAGGCATGGGATACTTTGTCAAAAATGTATAGCACAAATACGCAAGCCAGGAAAATGCAACTCAAGCAAGAGTTGCATAATGTGCAAATAGAAAATATGAGCATCAATGACTACCACATGAAGGTGAAGAAGATTGCAGATGCACTTGCTTCCGTTGGGTCGCCAGTGGAAGATGATGATTTAGTTTCTGTGACCTTGAATGGTCTAGGAAAGGATTATGAACAGTTCCGAACATCCATTTCCGTCGGTGAAAGATTTCCTGATTTTGAGGACTTTATTGCTCTTCTAATTTCTGAAGCGCAGAGAAATGGTGGTGCATCTTCTTCAGGAGGAACTTCAAAAGAAGCTGTCTTCTACTCAAATGCTGGAAGAGGTAGAGACAGAGGTAGAGGAGGCCGATTTGGAGGCCGTGGTAGAAATCAAAATATGCAGCAAACTCAAGAAAACCAGTCCTATGGAGGAGGACATGGTAACTCTAGAGGCAGGGGGAGCCAAAGAGGTCGTGGTGGATGGCAAAGAGGCCAAAATGCAAACAGCAATGTTGAATGCTACTACTGTGATAAAATGGGTCATATGGCTAAAGACTGCTATAAAAAGCAGAATGACATCATGAATAGGAAATTGCAACAAGGGAATTATGCATCTTCTAGTAGACAGGGTGATGACAAAAATGAGCATTTGTTTATGGTGCAGCACATGAACAATTCTGTGACAAGTGCAGAAGAAAGCAACGATGTGTGGTGTGTTGACTCAGGTGCATCAAACCACATGACAGGTCATGCAGAATGGATGGAGGATGCAAGGAAAATGGAAAAACCAGGATTTGTGGAGACTGGTGATGATACTGCACATCCTATTGTGCAGATTGGAAAAATTCATTTGTCTATGCAGGATGGGAAAAAGAAATACCTGTCCGATGTATTTCATGTCCCGAATATCACCAAGAATCTGGTTTCTGTTGGTCAAATGGTTGAGCAGGGCTTGTAGGTCAGATTTAATCCTCATGGATGCTTTGTTGAGGATATGAAAAATAAAGGTCGCTTGATAGCAAAAGGAAAGAAGAAGGGCAGAATGTTTACGTTGGATGCAAACATGTCTGAATTGAGTGCAGCAATGTTTGCACATGGGATTGGTGTAGTTGCAGATATTGATATCTGGCATAAACGCATTGGTCATGTTAATGTACAGTGACTTAAATCAATGCAGGCCCAAAATATTATTGCAGGATTGCCAAAATTCAAAGTTGCAGAAATGCATAAGGTATGTGAAGCCTGTCAGTTTGGAAAACAGGCAAGGAAACCATTTCCTAGACATGTTCAAGAGAGTAAGAAGCCATTGGAATTAATCCACTCTGATGTGTGGACTACTAAAGCTGCATCTCTTGGAGGCTGTCATTATTTTGTCACTTTTATTGATGACTATAGCAGAAAAGTTTGGGTGTATTTTATGAAAAAGAAAAGTGAAGTTTTTGGGCATTTCAAAACTCTTAAAGCTATGGTTGAAAAAGAAACAGGCCTGGAAATAAAATGCCTAAGGTCAGATGGAGGGGGAGAGTACCTCTCAAATGAGTTTGCAAGGTTCCTGCAGGAGCATGGCATAAAGCAGCAATATTCATGCAGTCATACCCCACAACAAAATGGAATTGCAGAAAGGAAAAACAGGCACATTGGAGAGGTATCTCGTGCCATGCTCAATGAAAAAGACCTGCCAGATTTTTATTGGGCTAAGGCAGTTGCTACAGCAGTCTACATAATGAACAGGACTCCCACTGCAGCAATACATGGGATGACTCCAGAGGAGAGGTATACTGGTAGGAAACCAGATATTTCTCATTTGAAAATTTTTGGTTGCATTACCTATGTTCATGTGCCAGATGAGTTGAGATCCAAGTTGGATCCAAAAGCTGAGAAGTGCATCTTTATTGGTTACTCTCTACAGCAGAAAGGGTATAGATGTTATAACCCTTCTACTCGTAAGTTTATAGTGAGCAGAGATGTTGTTTTTGATGAGATGAGTAGCTGGTATAAACCAGTAAATGTGATTGATGATGTAGATGCACAAAATGGTAATGCTGCACAGAATTCACAGTAGCAGTCACAAAATATTAGTGGACATGGAGTGTCCTCTAGCAGTCGTTCATATTCTTCGCCATGGACAGGCAGATTGAGATCAGGAGAATCTCCTCAAAACAATGTAGATAGTGGTATGCAGGTTTCACGAAAAGGAAAAGAGAAGGTAGATCAGCCCATGTTTGATGTGAATAAAGGTCACTCTTATGTGGATGGTGAATCTAGTGGCTCAGAATAGAGCATTAATGATGAGTTGGGTATTCCTTCTATTGTTACACCTGGAGTAAGGAAGACCAGGGATGTTTTGAGAGAACCTGGGAGTAAACCTACTCTGTGCAGGTCTACCAAAGCTAGGTATCTTGTGGATAGGCTGAAATATGATGGATTTACAGCCATTCACTATGCATATATGGTCAAAGTGATACAGGAACCAGAACCCACTTCTTTTGAGCAAGCCATGGAAAAAGAAAAATGGGAGAAATCCATGGATGAAGAAATGGATGCCTTGGAAGCAAATGCTACATGAGAGTTGGTACCTTTGCCTAAAGATAAGAATGCAATTGGCTGTAAGTGGTTTATAAGGTGAAGCACAATGCAGATGGTTCTGTGAACAGATACAAGGCAAGATTAGTAGTCAAGGGGTATGCACAAACATATGGCATTGACTATGAAGAAACATTCAGTCCGGTTGCAAGGATGGCAACTGTAAGAGCAGTCATTGCTATGGCTGCATCAAAGGGATGGTCTTTACATCAAATGGATGTAAAGAATGCCTTCTTGCATGGTGATTTGCAAGAAGAGGTCTATATGGAGCAGCCACCAGGTTATGTGCATGCTATTCATCCTGAGTTTGTTTGCAGGTTGAAGAAAGCCTTGTATGGCTTGAAGCAAGCACCTAGAGCATGGTCTGACAAGATAGGACAATATCTTGTCACTATTGGCTTTCAGATTTTCAAGGCAGATTTCTCACTTTATGCGAGAAAAACAGAGAAAGGTATTATGCTACTTGTCATTTATGTTGATGATTTCATTATAACAGGTGACAGTGATGAAGATATCCTTCATGTGAAAATGCTATTGAAGCAGAAGTTTGAGATGAAGGATTTGGGATTGAGGTGATTAGATCACCAAGTGGGATACAGCTCTTGCAGAGGCAGTATGGATTGGACATGCTGTCCAAATATGGGATGACAGGGTGTAAGCCTATTTCAATTCCTTTGGACCAGAATGTGAAGCTGAGCGCAGATGTAGGTGAGCTTCTGGAAGACCCTACTATGTACAGACGCATAGTAGGAAGCTTGATTTATATGACTATTACCATGCCAGATTTGAGCTATGCTGTTGGACTGGTAGGTCAATTTCTGTAGGCTCCAAGGAAACCGCATTTGGATGCGGCTAGACGCATACTCAGGTATGTGAAGTCCACATTGCAGTATGGACTACTTTATGAGACTGGGGTTCAGATACAGTTGCATGGATACATTGATGCTGATTGGGCTGGTAGTATTTCTGATAAACAATCTACCAATGGATATGTGTTCTCTTTTGGGAGTGCTGCAGTCACTTGGAGCAGCAAGAAACAGCCTACAGTTGCCTTGTCAAGCACAGAGGCTAAGTACAGGGGCGCAGCAATGGCTGCATGTGAGGTAGCTTGGTTGCATAAGCTACTTTATGATATGTATCAGCCTACAGATGGGCCAGTTGTCATTTATTATGACAACATGAGTAGTATACACTTGGCGAATAACCCAGTCTATCATGCTAGAACAAAGCACATTGAGGTGCATTATCACTATGTGCAGGAGAGGGTTTTACTAGGTCTTATTGATCTAGTTTATGTCAGCACAGAGGATCAGGTAGCTGACATATTCACGAAGGCATTGGGCGCAGAGAAGCTGCGCAAGTTCAGAGACCTGCTTGGTGTGTAGGAATTGGGATTGAGCTCGAGGGGGAGTGTTGAGATATCGAGCTCCACTCGTGATATGCCAGGGTGACCATTGTGCATTTATGTCATCGCGACATGTCAGTTACAGATGCGGTTGGTACACCGCCCATGAATAATAGCTAGATGGCAGCTATCCTTATCTACTCTAGTTCGTGGCTCAGTTAGTATGCCACCTTAGTTATTTGAGTTTGGTTTGAGACCCATATATAGGGTTCTTCTATTTCTTTGTATGAGAGTTCTTTTGGCTTACACAACTAAGAATAAGAAAATTGTTTTCAGCCTCCACCTTTGTGTGTATTCCCCCATTTTGCAAGCAAGAAAGCTACAAGTGAGACTCCTTCCTTCTCTCCCACAATCTTGACATTATCATCACTGAGTAATAACATATTGCAAGTTCCATCTACATTGATGTTAAAGGGAGGGTCAATGCAATAGTTGATCAATTTTGTCTATGAAGATATTGATTGTATGATTGATTATATGTCATTCTTTAGTGAACGTGCCATTCTTGCACCTTGAAACAATGAGGTGGAAATATTAAACAACCATGCATTACAACTAATGCTGGGAGAGGTTAAGCAATACTATAGTGTTGATTCAATGGAGAAGATAGAGAAGAACTCCTTTCTCTACTCTATGGAGTATCTAAACTCCTTTAACCTTGGTGGAGGTATTATTCCTCAGATCTTATTACAGTTGAAAGTAAATGCTCCAATAATATTACTCGGGAACTTAAATCCCTCTAAAGGTCTTTGCAATGGTGCTAGATTGGTATGCAAACCTTTCAACAACAAGGTCATTGATGCAGAAATATTTACTATGACGAATATTGGGGATAGAGTATTTATCCCAAGAATAACTTTCATCCCAACCACACTACATCTTCCCTTCTTAATGAAGTGATTACAATTTCCTATATTTTTGGAGTTTGCAATGACAATCAACAAATTTTAAGGCCATACATTATCAAATTTGGGGATATACCTGAAGACCCCAATCTTTACTCGTGTTCAATTTTATGTTGCTTTCTCAAGAGTAAAGTCCCCAAACAAATTGAAAGTCTTGGTTGATGAGAAAGAGAATATGGTAAATGGTACCATCAATATTGTGTACAAAGGAGTTTTACAGAAAGTTTTGTAAACTTTATTTCTTTTCTTCTACACAAAGTTATTTGAACTAAGACTACCGCTCCAAGACTGAACCATGATAGTTAATGGGATTATGAAATTATTGATGGAAGTAGTGCTTTATGTGTAAAAAATCTATATTTATGTATATGTATGTATTAATATATATGTATATATTGATGTTTCAATAAAATTATATTTAAGTTATTTTGCTTGATTTTTCTTTTATACAAAAGCATGTGCATAAAAAAGACTATGCTCAAAGTACTTTGAAATTACTATTTTTTAAAGTTATTTTTTTTCTTGATTGCTCTTAGGATTTATTTTTGGATTTTTGGATTGTAAAGTGTATTAACTTTTTAAAGTGGATTTTTGGATCGGCCTTTGTTGATATATTGTTAACATACCTATATGAAATAAAAAAGTATCTAGATGTTGTGAAACCCTGCATTACCTTTTTAAAAAGTTACAACTAGTCCTTCCATACTAGTGTGCACCAAGCCTTGGTTTTGTCCTCCTTAGGATCTCCCTTCTTCTCAACCACCTCACTTTGGGCTAACTTTCTTAGGGAAACTCCTTGTAAAATGACCATTTTGATGGTGGAAAATATATCAAGAGTCTGGAAAGGGGAAGAATTCGACTACATAGACCACTTCAATGCCTGATACGTCCACCAACTCCAAGACTTCAAAGGGCTCCACATGTCTATCACATAGTAAACAAGCTCTTCTTTTCCCTTAGGGTTGACTAGTACTGGAAGCACATATAGCACCTTGCCTAAAGGAGTAGCAACTGACCTGACTTCGCCCTCCAACAATGTGTACAAATCTGGGAAGGAGACCCAACCTAGTCATGAAAGAGAAAACCCCCTTCTGGAGAAAGACTAGACAACCACATGAGGTAATGAACCAAATCCCCCTTGAAACCCACCAAGCATATCCCTTTCCTTAGCAGACCCCAACAATACTTTGATAAAAGCCACAACCGATGAACCTTCATTGAGCAATTGTACCATGGGCTTGAAAATCTCCAAGAAACCATCTTGGAAACTCCTCTTCAAAGGGTATTTTACCCATGAAGAACATAAACAAACCTGAGGTAGCATAATCAAAATAGTGATTGCACAAAGCTTCCATGGACAATGTAATCTTGGGGGATTTTCACACATTTAGAGCAATGTACAATATATAGATATGAGATGTATTCATGTGATGAAAATTTGGGATCTCTATCTATGTTTTGTGTTCTTGGAATACTTATTTTTGCATGTGTGTTCAATGTAGTTATGAGTAACTCAAATATCCAGGTATAGAGGTTGCAAAAAGGTGAGTTCCAAGATAATAGATATATATAAATGATCATTTCACTATATTTCTAGCATGCTACATAGGTTTCATTATTTTTCTCTCCCCCCTTCTTTTTCTTTTCTATTCTTCTATTACTAGTACTTAATTATATACATTTTGACTAGATCTTAGAAAACAAAGATATGCATGCGTATTGTGCATTAAAGAGAAATGGATCCATTTTAGTAATTTTTATTTGTAACTAAACTTTGTTTCCCACCAAACTAATGTGCTTGAAAAAAATGTATCCACGTGAACATAGATTTTTACATAAAGCAATATGTAGAGTGCATGTATAAACAAGACATTATTTTTCATGTGTATACACAACTTGAAGATAATTTTCCTAAGATAAAGACATCCATTTCTTTTTAAAAAGTTTTTAGAACACTTAAAAGTGATGTGCTTATTTCATGTTAAGTTACCAAATAGGTACTAAAGCTTGGTCACAGAAAATCAAAATCTATACACCTCCATCCTCTATATACTACATCAATGATAGGATGGGGTAGTGATCCTCAAAGGGATCGATTCGTCAACTACCAAGTAGTACATTTATAGGGGTGAAGGTAGCGTAGTTATCAAGTTGTAAGCACAATGAGCCCAAATTCATAAAATCTTAAGTATTTAAGGCCAAATGATCAATATTCTATTTCTTGAGCATGGGCTACCTATGGTGGTAAAGCATTTTCTTTGCTTATTCATAGTGATAGTACAAATATATTTGTGCTTACTTCATGCATCAAGAGCCTTAGTTTCACTCTTTCTTAAAGATGTTGGTAGGCATCTAAAAGGGCACTAATGCCCAAATCTTTAATTTGAGTTGTAATTCTATGGAAGGTGTACTTATCATGGGATCTTCTAAGGCTATACTTGGGATGAATTAGTTTGGTCAACATCATACCCACATTGCTTGTGATGTCAATAACTTGGCATACCTCAATACTAGAGGTGAGTGGATTACAATGCATGGGTCTAATGTTAAACTCAAGTTGACTAATGTAAAATCCAATTACTTGTGCATTTGTATGCAAATGCCAATAAAATTGCATGCTTAATATTAATAAAGCTAATGAACCTTCAAATATTTATTTGAATATTAATGTGTAAAATTAGTTTGTTGATGTCCTTCTTGAGGACTTAGTTGAACTTCCTCCAAAATGAGAGGTTACCAATGAGATTAAGTGATTGGTGCATCACCATTTGCTAAGAAACCTTGTCATATGAATATGCATGAGGCTTTGGAATTCAAAGACTAACCTAAATAGTTGACCTATTCAAGGTTATCTTCATGTTAGTGTGTCACCTCGAGGAGCTTATAAGTCTGTATAACAAAAGAGAGATAGCACTCTTTAGTCACCCATGAAATATGAAGTCTTATTAAACTACAATCAAGAATAAATATCACATTCCCAAGATGATCTTTTGGATCACTTTCCTGATGTTTCAACCTCTACAAAAGACTAATTCAAGGTTCGCCTACTAGCATATCAAAGGAGGAAGAAAACATAATAAGACTAACTCTAATATTGGATATGGTAACTTGAACCTCTAATCACATCATTTATGTTGACAAATGCTCATTCTACCTTCATTAGGTTATTTTCTTCCAATGTTTAGATGACTTTGCAGAGTTTTATTCAATGGCCCACTTGCTCATATTAAGCCACTTGAGAAGCATGAAAAGCATATGAAAGTGCTCATGGATTCTCTCAAGAAGCAAAAATTGAATAAGGATATGAATTGAACATTCATTTGTTTAAAAACAAAGATATTGCCTTGAGTTATAATTAAGAAAAAACTTCTATTTCCAAAATTTACAACCATTTGGATTACCACATGGTGCTCCAATCTTAACCAAGATAGATTTTGGTTTGCTAAATAACATATTAGAGTGAAAGAACACATATAAAACCACCTCTAATACTATATATGGGCACTATTAGGGTAAAAGGACACATCTAAGGCTACCTCTCAAACTATGTTTGGGCACTAAGAACTACTAAGAATCTCTAGTCATTTCTTTTGATTGACAAATCCCACTTCATTTAATTGATTAAAATGTATTTTCTTGCAATGTTTAGACAATTTTGCATTAGCTTTCTTTGATGAGTCAAATGTACATTTGTGAGGGACTTCAAGAACATGAGAGCATATGAAAGCTCCCTTAAAGTTTCTTAGGAATCATGAGTGAAATACGATGGCAACCAACCATACATTCTTTTCCAATCCAAATGAATATAGTAAATTTTAGTGTCCAAATATGGTAGTTTACTAGACCTAATCTCCTTAAAAGTTTGCCTAAATGGGATGCACCTCTGGCTTGACTTCTAAAGTTATGAGCTAACTAGCCACAGCTCTATTGCTTCAAGCTAGCAAATTTTGACATGACATTTGAGGTCATTGTGACATCTCTATTGTTGTTAATGGGGTTTCACTTCCAAAGGAAAGACTTGTTGCATATACATTTTGGATCTGTATGAGAAGAACTCTTACCCACTTTAACAAAAACAACAATAGAATGATTATTTTACTTAGGATCCATATGAGAAGAACTCTGTCGCCCACTTTAACAAAAACTACAATAGAATTATTATTTCACTTAAGAATGCTTTACATGCAGTGCACTCTTCATTGATCTCAATAGTCTAAATGAATCCCATGAGCAATAGCAACCAACAATACTTGAATAATTCATCATAAACTCTTTGAAGTCATTACTTGCTTAGAGGTAGTTCACTCTGTTCACTAATAATCCAATTTCAATGCCAACTTTGACTTGATTTGAGAGTAATGTGAGGGTTAACATATTGAATGGAACACTTGCCAAAGTATGATTAAGTTGCAATAAATCTTAGTACATCCAATGTTTTAAAAGCTTTCACTTAAGAAAGTGACTATCACTCGGAGTGCACCAAGTTGCAAAAACAATATTAGCTCATTGAAATACAAGGTAAGAATGTGAAAACAAGCTCTTGAAGGGCCGTATGTAATATGATGCCCTTGAAGGAAATATGATGCCCTTATGTTGTTGCATTATGCAATGAGTTGTTTCCTCTTTCCGAGCTCACTTGATGGTGGCTCCTTCCTCCCTTGGTCTTTGAACACTCAAATATGGTCACTTAATCCATGAGCATGACTTAACTGACTTACGCTCCACATGTGTACCTCACATACCCATAGCTTAACAATACCAAACCCAAGCACTAAAAATACACATCCTTGTGAGAGGCTCTCAGAGTGTCAAGAAGCCTAGTAGCTACAATATGATAGTGCACAAAGGACTGTAATCAAATGCCAACTCTTTGGTAGCTTGCTACCAAATGTATAATAAATCAAGTGTGTTGTATTATCTTGCTAAGCAAGGTGATTTCCTCGTGTATACTAGGCATGCTTGCACTATGGACCTCGATGAGAATTCTTCACCTTAATGAAGATAAGATGAACAACATTTTTGAACTACCATAAATATAATCAACAACGTCTAATATAAGCTAGATTCTAGCACCTTGAATATGCCCTCCAAGCTATGCAACTTTGACTATGTCCTTCAATTGCAGGTTTTGAGCTCTAATACATTCAAGCCATTTTGGTGAGGTTTCTAGTCTGTAAAAGACCTCGAGAACCTTGGTTCTGATGCACCTCCATTGCAAGATCCCTCATTGAACATATACAAGGAGGACACCCTCTATATGACAACTATCTTTATAGGATAGGGGAGTGACCTCAAGCAGGAGGCTCTACAACAAGATCTCTCATTTCGATCTTTATGTGTCTGTCGTTTCACATCACCTACCTCTAATTACATGCAACTTCTATAGACACAGGAGACACTTATACATGTATTAGGTAACACAAAATAATTTGAAAACACGGCTCGATTTTGTACTTCTCTTCACATATCTTAGCAAGCAAAAGTAAACCACGTAACTCAAATCAACTTCTAAGAGTAAATTTTCAAAGAGACACCACCTTGTCACCACAGCATTCTAATAGCATTTTCCAACCCTCAACAAGCAATGCTAACAAAAGATAAGTTTTGCAAATCAAGCATTGATAGTATGAAGATTTAGGCTCGTGTGAATCTGCACCTCTAAACGAATGTTGGCACGAGTCAAGACAAGAAGTTCGGCTCTTTTCATTCTGGAATCTGGATCCTCGAAGGAGGGGAAGGGGGCCCGGCGGATAATCCAATGAGCGACGCACCGGCTTGCAGCCTTGTTTTCCTCTCTCTGGGGCGAGCATAATCATGAGACTTGGATTACTAAGAGCGTCTATAAAAGGCGAGCAAATATAGTAGGGATCGCCAAAAGGCATTCACGCAGGGTCTCCCCCCTCTCTCTCTCTCTGTCCCCCCTCCCCGCTTCACTACGCAACGATGATAAATACTCCAGCTGGACCTGCAGCTCAGCGCCGGCAACGGGGCAGGTCGCAGTTGGTGCCTACGTTGTTGTTCTTTTGGATAATTCTACATCATCTCCATACAAGTAGCACCAGGGCGCAGAATGACGATACTTTGCAGGTCAACATTTACACGCCTGTGGATGACGGCTATGCGGATCTAGGGATAGTGTCCTGGATCTCTCTGTTGGCGTCGTCCTTGCTGGGGCAGGACACGCCAGGATTCTTTTATGGCGCGGTGCCAGCCGCCACGGTCGAGTCGGCTTGCCAGATGGTGGAGAACGGTTACCAATCCATTCCGGCCACAGTCACCGCCTATGGTTCCACCGTGAACTGGAACTTGCAGGTACTATATGTACCAACGTATACATATAATGTCCATAGCACCCACTCGCACATAGTATATTTGCATAATTCGTAATCAGCACATTCCAAACTGGCATAAACTTGGTCTCCTCCTCCGGCATGCACCAAACGTGATCAAACGTCGACCCTTTTCCTAGTACAGTTCACACCTTCCTCAGAAGCACGTATAGCGTCTGAGGAATTCAACTGAGCAGTTTTTCATTTGGGAGCTTTTCTCCCCATCATGATCATCTACAACTTACCCATGTATCTATTCTGTGCTAATTTGAACGTCTTTATAACAGGTTCAAGCAATTGGAGGTTGTGATGCATCAACTTACTCTCCTATGGGTGTAGAGATGGTTTTCCCAGAGGATACAGGCCGCACTAATGTTGTAAGCTAATATCACATTCTCTAATCGAAATACTTTATTCAATAATACTACGCTAGATTTGAATGCTCAAAATAATTGCAATACATTAGAATGTTTGTGTATGATGAGTTCAGATTCTTTGCATTCTGACGGATTTCATCGATCTATTGTTAATGGACTCAAATATTTAGATCATATGTGATGATAACACATGGACGTGGTTGTTCCCTATACAACACTGGAGATGATGCCAACTCCATCTAAGAGCAACCTCCATACCACTCGAGTGTTGCCATCCACAATATCGATTCTGACACTAGTACTACTTCCATGAATCGAAGTATGCAACTCGCTAGGGGTGGTCTATCCAACATGGACAGTGTCTCACCTTACTGTACTCTTGAAGGTTATCTTAAAGCCTATCCAAATTCGAATCTAGCTTGTTATTTCTAATCACAAGATTGTGTTCATATTGCTAGAAAAAAGAAAAGCAAATGCATTTTGATACACATGCTTTTGTGCAACTATTATACAAATATACAGATATACATACCGTTCAATATAGTCAAGATAGCTCATGGTGTCTTGGAGGAGCAATTCATGACAGTCATTTTTCGACCTCCAAAATATATTATATCATGTGGAAAAACTAACAAAAGTAGATTGATCTATTAATCATGCTCCTCCATAACGATGAAACACACAATGTTAGAGAAACTTCTCATGGTGGTTTGTCACCAGTTTTCACAGTCAACAAGTAGTTGACTCTTACTAAGAATACCTCAAGTTGTCTCCTTTTTTCTCAGCATATCATCTTATAGATCTCATTGCCTATACTACCTATTCTAATGTCTTACTACACACAATTATTAGCTCCACAACCTCTAAGTAAAACAATGATCTCAAAATATTGGTTTGTAGGTTTTAGTTCGGGTGCAATTTTTGGGCTATCTGCCGTTCCATTTGCATGTATGGAGGCTAGCATACTCGCACCTGTTTGTGCAATAGCACTTATTGGGGCCACAGCAATTGCTGGTGCAGCTGCAAGGTGTAGTGCTGATGCAATCGCAAGTAAAGCTGGAACTTCTTGCTTCCCAGGTTGGGCTAGGCCCATACATAGTATCTATGTTTGAAACTTAATAGCAATTACGTGATAATGTCAAGCACCATATTATTAATCTTGGTTGTGTTTGTGTGCCTGAATGTAATGTTGTGTAAAATACTTCCATTAATTAAATTTATTAGAATCTATATTATCAAAATTTGATATCCAGCTACTTTGTATGAGATTATGCCATTGCATACAGGAAATTCTGTGCTTACCACATCTACAGGGTATCACAAAAAGATGCATGACCTCTCGATTGGAGATCAGGTTATCCTAAAAGCACTTCATGTATAGCATATATAGTTTATACAATACCTCATTCATGATAGTTCTAATTGTTGTGGACCTAAAGTAGTAGTATACTTTCTAAAACCACCATATACTCATCAATTTAGGGTGCTACTACTTGTCAGGTTGCAGTGTGGAATAACAATCGCAAAGAGCTTGAGTTTAGTCATGTATATGGATTTGGACATGCTGATGCAAACATATCCTCAAGATTCTTGCATTTCAAGCTCTCATATGATCAAGATATCTTTGCTAACAAAAGAGTCATGGATTTGGAGCTCAGTCCCCTACACTTTGCCATAGTTTTAGGTCAAGATATTATCTATCAATATAACCAAAATCGCATCTACACTATGTATACATCTAAAATGTCAAACTAATTACCTACCCAATCTACTATTGATAGATAATGATCAACTTTTTCGCTCCAAGTATGCTAAAGAAGTGGTTATTGGTGAAAAAATGCTGGTTTGGGACCAAAATAAGACTCAATTTATTACCTACATGGTTATAGGTAAATTGAAAATAGTTATTACTTAAATATCATCATACTTTATCACTAATCAAAATGCAATGTATTGCTTTAATTAACATGATCTAACAATCTTTCTTGTAGACATTCACTACACAATTGGAAAAGGGTTGTACAACCCATACACTCTTCAAGGAACAATCATTGTTGGTGATGTAGTCATCTCTGTGCATAGCGACTGGTTCCTAGATAGAATGTTTCATCATCTTGCAATGCCACATCTACTCCCTTCAACTTATTAGGTTTTCCATTTTTTGAAACTCTAAAAGGCTACTTTATATGAATCTTTCGTTCAAACTAAAAATGAAGAATCTTTGTGGTTTCAGTTTATATTGGGTTTGCCACGAGCATTCTATCGGCTCTTTGGGAAGGATATCTACTCTAGCTTGTATTATGCTATTGAATCAAGCATAGGAATACCCACATTTATCTTAACATATGGTGGTGGCATATCTCTCTTAACATCCATTTTCACTATGTCAACAATACTCAAGATATTTCGTATTTTGGGCATATGAACTAATAGAAATTCACCAAACAAGGTTCAATAGCCTTTTCTCCCATTCATCAAAAGTATTTTTTTTCTCTACAATCATCACAGCCACATGCTAATTGATAATGTTGTACTTTCATAAAGCATGAATCATGGATGCCCAATGTTGGACTATTATAGAACTACATGGACTTAATGCCAAATGTTTCTCCTCTCTCAATCACTCACTGTGTGTGTGTGTGTGTGTGTGTGTGTGTGATATAATGTACTATGATGATTTTCAATATTTACAAAATATAAAGTTATCCTTAAGGACATGTATATGTACATCCTTCCATGTGAGTGTATACACATGTGCATACCTCCATACATGTCTGTGTGTGTGTGCAAGCACATACACATACATGTAGATGCATGCATGCATGTGGGATGCAAAATTTACAAGTAGAACAGAAACTCTATAAACTTAATGATAAAGAAAGACTACACTAGAATTGGAGTAGAGAAGTGGAGGCATATATTTTTAAGCAAGTTTATCCTTGTGTGTAGATTCATGTGTAATAACACGTGGGATGGTGTTTCTAACAAACAACATTATAAAGTTAATTTTAATTACACATAAAAACATGTACTTCTGTGACTCAATAAATACTTATTTATATGTGTCCCTATTTTTGAAATCATGCATGCTCTATTTTTTACTTTCCCTTTGAGGAAAAAGACCAAAATTAAAGAAAAGAGTCACACATACACACAATGAGAGAGAGAGAGAGAGAAGAAGAAGAAGAAGAAGAAGAAGAAGAAGAATAATAATAATAATAATAATAATAATAATAATAAGAAAACAAGGAGAAGTAGAGAGATAACAAGAGAGAACTTTAGCCTTTAAGGGAACTTACAATGACACCTATGTGGGCACATCTTCTATTGAAGCTTTCAATGTAAAACCTCGGTTAAACCTTTCATTTTTGTTATCTATAAACTTAGCTTGTTATTTGCATGGGCGTAAAGGGAACCATCTCCATAGGTTTAGTGCAGGTATTTTGTGTATACAAATGTGGACATTATCTTCTTTGTGAATACATTTTGATTTGTTGCAAAAATGAGATGTTGCTGGGTGTTTTAACACAAAAGTAACTAACATATTTCTTGATTTCTTTACATGTGTTTTCATTTGTTTCTTTTGGATTGGTTAATACATTAGGTATGTGGTTTCTTATAGAGAAACCAATATATTTATCCTGATGATAAATGCGTTATATAGATAGTTTGATAGGTCTTAGGCTTATTTGTATTTGAACTTTAGAGTATAATTATCCTCAAGAGAAAGACAAAATGAAAGTGTGGATATCTTAATACTTAATAGTTATATGTTTGTTATGCTTTGTGATTGAAAATTTTAATTAGTAAGAGAGATAATCTCCCCAATTAGCATATCAATAGGTGCATTTTTTTGTATGTTTATAGAAGTGCTTAAAAGTATGTTTTTGACTAGTTTAATATGGAGTTTCTAACAAAAAAATTAAAAGAATCTTACTAAGTAAATTTACATAAATATACTTATAAATATAAGCTACTCAAGTTTAATGGATTCATTCATGAGAATGTGGCAATATAGTTGTGGTACTAGACCCTACACTTCCAAGAAAAATCATGGTAAGGAACTCAATGGAGATCATGCACTCTCTATATACTTACAATTTACTCATCATATCTTTAGAGAAGAGAGATTTGGATTTAGCATTAATGGCTTAGTGTTTAGATTTTAGTGCTTAGAGTCTAGCGCTTTGTTTAGGGTTTAGATATTACTAATTAAGGTTTAGAGTTTAGGGTTTAGTTTTGTCCTATGCTTCAATGGGTAGTTCTTCACAAGGCGGATACATTATTTGATAAGGTACCATGTGAGAGAGTTCAGGGTTTTGTGTTTTGTTTTTAGGGTTGAGAGTTTCGGATTTAGGGTTTAGGGTTAGGTTTTAGGATTTACATTTCGTATTTAGGATTTAGTATTCAGATTTTAAGTTTTAGTATTTACGGTTTAAAGTTTTGCTAGTTTTAGGGTTTAGAACTCTAATGTGCTTTGATGGGTAGTGCCTCATAAAGTGGATATATTTTTTGCCAAGACAAAACATGAGAGGAAAATTCCCAAAGTTGATATGTAGGACAACATCAAAGCTATGAGTATCTTTAAGTACTAGGCATGAAAGGGGGATCTATACTACAATACCGAAGAATACATGCATTTCTCCTGAGCTTGAGTATACCAATCATTAATGTTAGAGTGGATACGTATAATACTTTTACAAATACTTATCAAAGCCTTTACTTCGTCATCCAAACAAGTACGAATATCAATATGAAATATAATATATACTAGGCATTCATGTTCAAGGAGAGTGTCAAATGTAAAGGTCACACTCCATTGCAAAGCAAACACCAAATTACCACAATACTACAGTGTTGAGCTTTGTTGAGCTAAGTAAATGCACGTAAAAAACTTTTCCACAAATTGTTAGGTAAGGATATTATAATGTCATCCCTCATGGAATTTGATGTGTATAATAGTTCAAAGATGGAGTCCACCTATTGAATAATGTTTTCTTAGATGATGATGGCAATGGAATGTGGAAAAATGTTTTCTCCGTGCATGTCAAGATGGATAATCTAATTCTGAATTGTTAGAATGTAAAACGTACATATTATTGTACATATCAGAAGAAAATAAAGATGCAAATCTCATTATAAATTGTTGAGGGTTTAGGATTTAGTAGTCTCATTTTCTTTGATTGGCATTCCTTCATCAAGTGGATACATTATTTGTCCTAGGTAACATGTGAGAGGGTTTAGGGTTTAGGTTTTAGTGTTTCGAGGTTTAAGGTTTAGTATTTAGGATTTTGGGCTTACTTTAGGATTTAGGAGTCTAGTATTTAGCATTTAGTATTTAGTGTTCACACAAGGAGCTTATAAAAGAATCCTACATAGGAAAATTCTTGGAATGTAAGAAACTCTCTAGTATTTCCTAGGTAGCTACATAAGTGTTTTCTACATATAGCTAGGAAATTACATTTCCCCCATCTCATAGTAGGGATCCTAGGTATCAATATATGAATCTCCCACATATAAATAGGGAGTTTTATTCCACACATCTTGAACCAGGTAGTATCTATGGGTCATATAACAAGCAAATCTAGTTCCCCATATACCATCACAAGGAATTACAAGTCACACAATTCGCGAATTCAATTCCCTATATCCCATAATAGAGAATTACAAGTAGCCATACCAAGATATACTTTGTGGAAAAGGGTTACCATAAAAATTTGGGTTAAACTAATAGCCACTCAATCCCATGCTAGCTACACATTCTCAAAAATAATCTATGTTAACTTTCTCATAGATTGATGATTGGTTCGAAACTAATTTTATAGTGGAGTCTTGTTTATATGAGTAATGTTTTTGCATGAGTAATTATAGGTACAAAAGGTCATCCATGCCGGAACGTATATTGCATAACTTCAAAAAGAATCGCGGCTAGTATCATGAAAACGAAACTTGAACCCTCAATTTGTATATTGGAACAATTAGATTGAAACAAGATGTTGTTGCTGGGTGTTTTAACACAAAAGTAACTACCATATTTCTTGATTTTTCTAACATGTGTTTTCATTTGTTTCTTTTGGATTGGTTAATACATTCGGTATGTGGTTTTTTTATAGAGAAACCAAGATATTTATCGTGATGATAAATGTGTTATATAGATAGTTTGATAGGACTGTCATATCATTCTCAAAACAAGATGTAACCTTCAACTCTTATATTTAGAATTTCTCTTCTCTTTCTCTTTTGAAAATAATTTTGGGTATCTTAGGCTTATTTGTATTTGAACTTTAGAGTATAATTATCCTCAAGAGAAAGACAAAATGAAAGTGTGGATATCTTAATACTTAATAGTTATATGTTTGTTATGCTTTGTGGTTGAAAATTTTAATTAGTAAGAGAGATAATCTCCCCAATTAGCATATCAATAGGTGCATTTTTTTGTATGTTTATAGAAGCGCTTAAAAGTATGTTTTTGACTAGTTTAATATGGAGTTTCTAACAAAAAAATTAAAAGCATCTTACTAAGTAAATTTACATAAATATACTTATAAATATAAGCTACTCAAGTTTAATGGATTCATTCATGAGAATGTGGCAATATAGTTGTGGTACTAGACCCTACACTTCCAAGAAAAATCATGGTAAGGAACTCAATGGAGATCATGCACTCTCTATATACTTACAATTTACTCATTAGATCTTTAGAGAAGAGAGATTTGGATTTAGCATTAATGGCTTAGTGTTTAGATTTTAGTGCTTAGAGTCTAGCGCTTTGTTTAGGGTTTAGATATTACTAATTAAGGTTTAGAGTTTAGGGTTTAGTTTTGTCCTATGCTTCAATGGGTAGTTCTTCACAAGGCAGATACATTATTTGATAAGGTACCATGTGAGAGAGTTCAGGGTTTTGTGTTTTGTGTTTAGGGTTGAGAGTTTCGGATCTAGGGTTTAGGGTTAGGTTTTAGGATTTACATTTCGTATTTAGGATTTAGTATTCAGATTTTAAGTTTTAGTATTTACGGTTTAAAGTTTTGCTAGTTTTAGGGTTTAGAACTCTAATGTGCTTTGATGGGTAGTGCCTCATAAAGTGGATATATTTTTTGCCAAGACAAAACATGAGAGGAAAATTCCCAAAGTTGATATGTAGGACAACATCAAAGCTATGAGTATCTTTAAGTACTAGGCATGAAAGGGGGATCTATACTGCAATACCGAAGAATACATGCATTTCTCCTGAGCTTGAGTATACCAATCATTAATGTTAGAGTGGATACGTATAATACTTTTACAAATACTTATGAAAGCCTTTACTTCGTCATCCACACAAGTACGAATATCAATATGAAATATAATATATACTAGGCATTCATGTTCAAGGAGAGTGTCAAATGTAAAGGTCACACTCCATTGCAAAGCAAACACCAAATTACCACAATACTACAGTGTTGAGCTTTGTTGAGCTAAGTAAATGCACGTAAAAAACTTTTCCACAAATTGTTAGGTAAGGATATTATAATGTCATCCCTCATGGAATTTGATGTGTATAATAGTTCAAAGATGGAGTCCACCTATTGAATAATGTTTTCTTAGATGATGATGGCAATGGAATGTGGAAAAATGTTTTCTCCGTGCATGTGAAGATGGATAATCTAATTCTGAATTGTTAGAATGTAAAACGTACATATTATTGTACATATCAGAAGAAAATAAAGATGCAAATCTCATTATAAATTGTTGAGGGTTTAGGATTTAGTAGTCTCATTTTCTTTGATTGGCATTCCTTCATCAAGTGGATACATTATTTGTCCTAGGTAACATGTGAGAGGGTTTAGGGTTTAGGTTTTAGTGTTTCGAGGTTTAAGGTTTAGTATTTAGGATTTTGGGCTTAGTTTAGGATTTAGGAGTCTAGTATTTAGCATTTAGTATTTAGTGTTCACACAAGGAGCTTATAAAAGAATCCTACATAGGAAAATTCTTGGAATGTAAGAAACTCTCTAGTATTTCCTAGGTAGCTACATAAGTGTTTTCTACATATAGCTAGGAAATTACATTTCCCCCATCTCATAGTAGGGATCCTAGGTATCAATATATGAATCTCCCACATATAAATAGGGAGTTTTATTCCACACATCTTGAACCAGGTAGTATCTATGGGTCATATAACAAGCAAATCTAGTTCCCCATATACCATCACAAGGAATTACAAGTCACACAATTCGCGAATTCAATTCCCTATATCCCATAATAGAGAATTACAAGTAGCCATACCAAGATATACTTTGTGGAAAAGGGTTACCATAAAAATTAGGGTTAAACTAATAGCCACTCAATCCCATGCTAGCTACACATTCTCAAAAATAATCTATGTTAACTTTCTCATAGATTGATGATTGGTTAGAAACTAATTTTATAGTGGAGTCTTGTTTATATGAGTAATGTTTTTGCATGAGTAATTATAGGTACAAAAGGTCATCCATGCCGGAACGTATATTGCATAACTTCAAAAAGAATCGCGGCTAGTATCATGAAAACGAAACTTGAACCCTCAATTTGTATATTGGAACAATTAGATTGAAACAAGATGCTGTTGCTGGGTGTTTTAACACAAAAGTAACTACCATATTTCTTGATTTTTTTAACATGTGTTTTCATTTGTTTCTTTTGGATTGGTTAATACATTCGGTATGTGGTTTTTTTATAGAGAAACCAAGATATTTATCGTGATGATAAATGTGTTATATAGATAGTTTGATAGGACTGTCATATCATTCTCAAAACAAGATGTAACCTTCAACTCTTATATTTAGAATTTCTCTTCTCTTTCTCTTTTGAAAATAATTTTGGGTATCTTAGGCTTATTTGTATTTGAACTTTAGAGTATAATTATCCTCAAGAGAAAGACAAAATGAAAGTGTGGATATCTTAATACTTAATAGTTATATGTTTGTTATGCTTTGTGGTTGAAAATTTTAATTAGTAAGAGAGATAATCTCCCCAATTAGCATATCAATAGGTGCATTTTTTTGTATGTTTATAGAAGCGCTTAAAAGTATGTTTTTGACTAGTTTAATATGGAGTTTCTAACAAAAAAATTAAAAGCATCTTACTAAGTAAATTTACATAAATATACTTATAAATATAAGCTACTCAAGTTTAATGGATTCATTCATGAGAATGTGGCAATATAGTTGTGGTACTAGACCCTACACTTCCAAGAAAAATCATGGTAAGGAACTCAATGGAGATCATGCACTCTCTATATACTTACAATTTACTCATTAGATCTTTAGAGAAGAGAGATTTGGATTTAGCATTAATGGCTTAGTGTTTAGATTTTAGTGCTTAGAGTCTAGCGCTTTGTTTAGGGTTTAGATATTACTAATTAAGGTTTAGAGTTTAGGGTTTAGTTTTGTCCTATGCTTCAATGGGTAGTTCTTCACAAGGCGGATACATTATTTGATAAGGTACCATGTGAGAGAGTTCAGGGTTTTGTGTTTTGTGTTTAGGGTTGAGAGTTTCGGATCTAGGGTTTAGGGTTAGGTTTTAGGATTTACATTTCGTATTTAGGATTTAGTATTCAGATTTTAAGTTTTAGTATTTACGGTTTAAAGTTTTGCTAGTTTTAGGGTTTAGAACTCTAATGTGCTTTGATGGGTAGTGCCTCATAAAGTGGATATATTTTTTGCCAAGACAAAACATGAGAGGAAAATTCCCAAAGTTGATATGTAGGACAACATCAAAGCTATGAGTATCTTTAAGTACTAGGCATGAAAGGGGGATCTATACTGCAATACCGAAGAATACATGCATTTCTCCTGAGCTTGAGTATACCAATCATTAATGTTAGAGTGGATACGTATAATACTTTTACAAATACTTATGAAAGCCTTTACTTCGTCATCCACACAAGTACGAATATCAATATGAAATATAATATATACTAGGCATTCATGTTCAAGGAGAGTGTCAAATGTAAAGGTCACACTCCATTGCAAAGCAAACACCAAATTACCACAATACTACAGTGTTGAGCTTTGTTGAGCTAAGTAAATGCACGTAAAAAACTTTTCCACAAATTGTTAGGTAAGGATATTATAATGTCATCCCTCATGGAATTTGATGTGTATAATAGTTCAAAGATGGAGTCCACCTATTGAATAATGTTTTCTTAGATGATGATGGCAATGGAATGTGGAAAAATGTTTTCTCCGTGCATGTGAAGATGGATAATCTAATTCTGAATTGTTAGAATGTAAAACGTACATATTATTGTACATATCAGAAGAAAATAAAGATGCAAATCTCATTATAAATTGTTGAGGGTTTAGGATTTAGTAGTCTCATTTTCTTTGATTGGCATTCCTTCATCAAGTGGATACATTATTTGTCCTAGGTAACATGTGAGAGGGTTTAGGGTTTAGGTTTTAGTGTTTCGAGGTTTAAGGTTTAGTATTTAGGATTTTGGGCTTAGTTTAGGATTTAGGAGTCTAGTATTTAGCATTTAGTATTTAGTGTTCACACAAGGAGCTTATAAAAGAATCCTACATAGGAAAATTCTTGGAATGTAAGAAACTCTCTAGTATTTCCTAGGTAGCTACATAAGTGTTTTCTACATATAGCTAGGAAATTACATTTCCCCCATCTCATAGTAGGGATCCTAGGTATCAATATATGAATCTCCCACATATAAATAGGGAGTTTTATTCCACACATCTTGAACCAGGTAGTATCTATGGGTCATATAACAAGCAAATCTAGTTCCCCATATACCATCACAAGGAATTACAAGTCACACAATTCGCGAATTCAATTCCCTATATCCCATAATAGAGAATTACAAGTAGCCATACCAAGATATACTTTGTGGAAAAGGGTTACCATAAAAATTAGGGTTAAACTAATAGCCACTCAATCCCATGCTAGCTACACATTCTCAAAAATAATCTATGTTAACTTTCTCATAGATTGATGATTGGTTAGAAACTAATTTTATAGTGGAGTCTTGTTTATATGAGTAATGTTTTTGCATGAGTAATTATAGGTACAAAAGGTCATCCATGCCGGAACGTATATTGCATAACTTCAAAAAGAATCGCGGCTAGTATCATGAAAACGAAACTTGAACCCTCAATTTGTATATTGGAACAATTAGATTGAAACAAGATGCTGTTGCTGGGTGTTTTAACACAAAAGTAACTACCATATTTCTTGATTTTTTTAACATGTGTTTTCATTTGTTTCTTTTGGATTGGTTAACACATTCGGTATGTGGTTTTTTTATAGAGAAACCAAGATATTTATCGTGATGATAAATGTGTTATATAGATAGTTTGATAGGACTGTCATATCATTCTCAAAACAAGATGTAACCTTCAACTCTTATATTTAGAATTTCTCTTCTCTTTCTCTTTTGAAAATAATTTTGGGTATCTTAGGCTTATTTGTATTTGAACTTTAGAGTATAATTATCCTCAAGAGAAAGACAAAATGAAAGTGTGGATATCTTAATACTTAATAGTTATATGTTTGTTATGCTTTGTGGTTGAAAATTTTAATTAGTAAGAGAGATAATCTCCCCAATTAGCATATCAATAGGTGCATTTTTTTGTATGTTTATAGAAGCGCTTAAAAGTATGTTTTTGACTAGTTTAATATGGAGTTTCTAACAAAAAAATTAAAAGCATCTTACTAAGTAAATTTACATAAATATACTTATAAATATAAGCTACTCAAGTTTAATGGATTCATTCATGAGAATGTGGCAATATAGTTGTGGTACTAGACCCTACACTTCCAAGAAAAATCATGGTAAGGAACTCAATGGAGATCATGCACTCTCTATATACTTACAATTTACTCATTAGATCTTTAGAGAAGAGAGATTTGGATTTAGCATTAATGGCTTAGTGTTTAGATTTTAGTGCTTAGAGTCTAGCGCTTTGTTTAGGGTTTAGATATTACTAATTAAGGTTTAGAGTTTAGGGTTTAGTTTTGTCCTATGCTTCAATGGGTAGTTCTTCACAAGGCGGATACATTATTTGATAAGGTACCATGTGAGAGAGTTCAGGGTTTTGTGTTTTGTGTTTAGGGTTGAGAGTTTCGGATCTAGGGTTTAGGGTTAGGTTTTAGGATTTACATTTCGTATTTAGGATTTAGTATTCAGATTTTAAGTTTTAGTATTTACGGTTTAAAGTTTTGCTAGTTTTAGGGTTTAGAACTCTAATGTGCTTTGATGGGTAGTGCCTCATAAAGTGGATATATTTTTTGCCAAGACAAAACATGAGAGGAAAATTCCCAAAGTTGATATGTAGGACAACATCAAAGCTATGAGTATCTTTAAGTACTAGGCATGAAAGGGGGATCTATACTGCAATACCGAAGAATACATGCATTTCTCCTGAGCTTGAGTATACCAATCATTAATGTTAGAGTGGATACGTATAATACTTTTACAAATACTTATCAAAGCCTTTACTTCGTCATCCACACAAGTACGAATATCAATATGAAATATAATATATACTAGGCATTCATGTTCAAGGAGAGTGTCAAATGTAAAGGTCACACTCCATTGCAAAGCAAACACCAAATTACCACAATACTACAGTGTTGAGCTTTGTTGAGCTAAGTAAATGCACGTAAAAAACTTTTCCACAAATTGTTAGGTAAGGATATTATAATGTCATCCCTCATGGAATTTGATGTGTATAATAGTTCAAAGATGGAGTCCACCTATTGAATAATGTTTTCTTAGATGATGATGGCAATGGAATGTGGAAAAATGTTTTCTCCGTGCATGTGAAGATGGATAATCTAATTCTGAATTGTTAGAATGTAAAACGTACATATTATTGTACATATCAGAAGAAAATAAAGATGCAAATCTCATTATAAATTGTTGAGGGTTTAGGATTTAGTAGTCTCATTTTCTTTGATTGGCATTCCTTCATCAAGTGGATACATTATTTGTCCTAGGTAACATGTGAGAGGGTTTAGGGTTTAGGTTTTAGTGTTTCGAGGTTTAAGGTTTAGTATTTAGGATTTTGGGCTTAGTTTAGGATTTAGGAGTCTAGTATTTAGCATTTAGTATTTAGTGTTCACACAAGGAGCTTATAAAAGAATCCTACATAGGAAAATTCTTGGAATGTAAGAAACTCTCTAGTATTTCCTAGGTAGCTACATAAGTGTTTTCTACATATAGCTAGGAAATTACATTTCCCCCATCTCATAGTAGGGATCCTAGGTATCAATATATGAATCTCCCACATATAAATAGGGAGTTTTATTCCACACATCTTGAACCAGGTAGTATCTATGGGTCATATAACAAGCAAATCTAGTTCCCCATATACCATCACAAGGAATTACAAGTCACACAATTCGCGAATTCAATTCCCTATATCCCATAATAGAGAATTACAAGTAGCCATACCAAGATATACTTTGTGGAAAAGGGTTACCATAAAAATTAGGGTTAAACTAATAGCCACTCAATCCCATGCTAGCTACACATTCTCAAAAATAATCTATGTTAACTTTCTCATAGATTGATGATTGGTTAGAAACTAATTTTATAGTGGAGTCTTGTTTATATGAGTAATGTTTTTGCATGAGTAATTATAGGTACAAAAGGTCATCCATGCCGGAACGTATATTGCATAACTTCAAAAAGAATCGCGGCTAGTATCATGAAAACGAAACTTGAACCCTCAATTTGTATATTGGAACAATTAGATTGAAACAAGATGCTGTTGCTGGGTGTTTTAACACAAAAGTAACTACCATATTTCTTGATTTTTTTAACATGTGTTTTCATTTGTTTCTTTTGGATTGGTTAACACATTCGGTATGTGGTTTTTTTATAGAGAAACCAAGATATTTATCGTGATGATAAATGTGTTATATAGATAGTTTGATAGGACTGTCATATCATTCTCAAAACAAGATGTAACCTTCAACTCTTATATTTAGAATTTCTCTTCTCTTTCTCTTTTGAAAATAATTTTGGGTATCTTAGGCTTATTTGTATTTGAACTTTAGAGTATAATTATCCTCAAGAGAAAGACAAAATGAAAGTGTGGATATCTTAATACTTAATAGTTATATGTTTGTTATGCTTTGTGGTTGAAAATTTTAATTAGTAAGAGAGATAATCTCCCCAATTAGCATATCAATAGGTGCATTTTTTTGTATGTTTATAGAAGCGCTTAAAAGTATGTTTTTGACTAGTTTAATATGGAGTTTCTAACAAAAAAATTAAAAGCATCTTACTAAGTAAATTTACATAAATATACTTATAAATATAAGCTACTCAAGTTTAATGGATTCATTCATGAGAATGTGGCAATATAGTTGTGGTACTAGACCCTACACTTCCAAGAAAAATCATGGTAAGGAACTCAATGGAGATCATGCACTCTCTATATACTTACAATTTACTCATTAGATCTTTAGAGAAGAGAGATTTGGATTTAGCATTAATGGCTTAGTGTTTAGATTTTAGTGCTTAGAGTCTAGCGCTTTGTTTAGGGTTTAGATATTACTAATTAAGGTTTAGAGTTTAGGGTTTAGTTTTGTCCTATGCTTCAATGGGTAGTTCTTCACAAGGCGGATACATTATTTGATAAGGTACCATGTGAGAGAGTTCAGGGTTTTGTGTTTTGTGTTTAGGGTTGAGAGTTTCGGATCTAGGGTTTAGGGTTAGGTTTTAGGATTTACATTTCGTATTTAGGATTTAGTATTCAGATTTTAAGTTTTAGTATTTACGGTTTAAAGTTTTGCTAGTTTTAGGGTTTAGAACTCTAATGTGCTTTGATGGGTAGTGCCTCATAAAGTGGATATATTTTTTGCCAAGACAAAACATGAGAGGAAAATTCCCAAAGTTGATATGTAGGACAACATCAAAGCTATGAGTATCTTTAAGTACTAGGCATGAAAGGGGGATCTATACTGCAATACCGAAGAATACATGCATTTCTCCTGAGCTTGAGTATACCAATCATTAATGTTAGAGTGGATACGTATAATACTTTTACAAATACTTATCAAAGCCTTTACTTCGTCATCCACACAAGTACGAATATCAATATGAAATATAATATATACTAGGCATTCATGTTCAAGGAGAGTGTCAAATGTAAAGGTCACACTCCATTGCAAAGCAAACACCAAATTACCACAATACTACAGTGTTGAGCTTTGTTGAGCTAAGTAAATGCACGTAAAAAACTTTTCCACAAATTGTTAGGTAAGGATATTATAATGTCATCCCTCATGGAATTTGATGTGTATAATAGTTCAAAGATGGAGTCCACCTATTGAATAATGTTTTCTTAGATGATGATGGCAATGGAATGTGGAAAAATGTTTTCTCCGTGCATGTGAAGATGGATAATCTAATTCTGAATTGTTAGAATGTAAAACGTACATATTATTGTACATATCAGAAGAAAATAAAGATGCAAATCTCATTATAAATTGTTGAGGGTTTAGGATTTAGTAGTCTCATTTTCTTTGATTGGCATTCCTTCATCAAGTGGATACATTATTTGTCCTAGGTAACATGTGAGAGGGTTTAGGGTTTAGGTTTTAGTGTTTCGAGGTTTAAGGTTTAGTATTTAGGATTTTGGGCTTAGTTTAGGATTTAGGAGTCTAGTATTTAGCATTTAGTATTTAGTGTTCACACAAGGAGCTTATAAAAGAATCCTACATAGGAAAATTCTTGGAATGTAAGAAACTCTCTAGTATTTCCTAGGTAGCTACATAAGTGTTTTCTACATATAGCTAGGAAATTACATTTCCCCCATCTCATAGTAGGGATCCTAGGTATCAATATATGAATCTCCCACATATAAATAGGGAGTTTTATTCCACACATCTTGAACCAGGTAGTATCTATGGGTCATATAACAAGCAAATCTAGTTCCCCATATACCATCACAAGGAATTACAAGTCACACAATTCGCGAATTCAATTCCCTATATCCCATAATAGAGAATTACAAGTAGCCATACCAAGATATACTTTGTGGAAAAGGGTTACCATAAAAATTAGGGTTAAACTAATAGCCACTCAATCCCATGCTAGCTACACATTCTCAAAAATAATCTATGTTAACTTTCTCATAGATTGATGATTGGTTAGAAACTAATTTTATAGTGGAGTCTTGTTTATATGAGTAATGTTTTTGCATGAGTAATTATAGGTACAAAAGGTCATCCATGCCGGAACGTATATTGCATAACTTCAAAAAGAATCGCGGCTAGTATCATGAAAACGAAACTTGAACCCTCAATTTGTATATTGGAACAATTAGATTGAAACAAGATGCTGTTGCTGGGTGTTTTAACACAAAAGTAACTACCATATTTCTTGATTTTTTTAACATGTGTTTTCATTTGTTTCTTTTGGATTGGTTAACACATTCGGTATGTGGTTTTTTTATAGAGAAACCAAGATATTTATCGTGATGATAAATGTGTTATATAGATAGTTTGATAGGACTGTCATATCATTCTCAAAACAAGATGTAACCTTCAACTCTTATATTTAGAATTTCTCTTCTCTTTCTCTTTTGAAAATAATTTTGGGTATCTTAGGCTTATTTGTATTTGAACTTTAGAGTATAATTATCCTCAAGAGAAAGACAAAATGAAAGTGTGGATATCTTAATACTTAATAGTTATATGTTTGTTATGCTTTGTGGTTGAAAATTTTAATTAGTAAGAGAGATAATCTCCCCAATTAGCATATCAATAGGTGCATTTTTTTGTATGTTTATAGAAGCGCTTAAAAGTATGTTTTTGACTAGTTTAATATGGAGTTTCTAACAAAAAAATTAAAAGCATCTTACTAAGTAAATTTACATAAATATACTTATAAATATAAGCTACTCAAGTTTAATGGATTCATTCATGAGAATGTGGCAATATAGTTGTGGTACTAGACCCTACACTTCCAAGAAAAATCATGGTAAGGAACTCAATGGAGATCATGCACTCTCTATATACTTACAATTTACTCATTAGATCTTTAGAGAAGAGAGATTTGGATTTAGCATTAATGGCTTAGTGTTTAGATTTTAGTGCTTAGAGTCTAGCGCTTTGTTTAGGGTTTAGATATTACTAATTAAGGTTTAGAGTTTAGGGTTTAGTTTTGTCATATGCTTCAATGGGTAGTTCTTCACAAGGCGGATACATTATTTGATAAGGTACCATGTGAGAGAGTTCAGGGTTTTGTGTTTTGTGTTTAGGGTTGAGAGTTTCGGATCTAGGGTTTAGGGTTAGGTTTTAGGATTTACATTTCGTATTTAGGATTTAGTATTCAGATTTTAAGTTTTAGTATTTACGGTTTAAAGTTTTGCTAGTTTTAGGGTTTAGAACTCTAATGTGCTTTGATGGGTAGTGCCTCATAAAGTGGATATATTTTTTGCCAAGACAAAACATGAGAGGAAAATTCCCAAAGTTGATATGTAGGACAACATCAAAGCTATGAGTATCTTTAAGTACTAGGCATGAAAGGGGGATCTATACTGCAATACCGAAGAATACATGCATTTCTCCTGAGCTTGAGTATACCAATCATTAATGTTAGAGTGGATACGTATAATACTTTTACAAATACTTATCAAAGCCTTTACTTCGTCATCCACACAAGTACGAATATCAATATGAAATATAATATATACTAGGCATTCATGTTCAAGGAGAGTGTCAAATGTAAAGGTCACACTCCATTGCAAAGCAAACACCAAATTACCACAATACTACAGTGTTGAGCTTTGTTGAGCTAAGTAAATGCACGTAAAAAACTTTTCCACAAATTGTTAGGTAAGGATATTATAATGTCATCCCTCATGGAATTTGATGTGTATAATAGTTCAAAGATGGAGTCCACCTATTGAATAATGTTTTCTTAGATGATGATGGCAATGGAATGTGGAAAAATGTTTTCTCCGTGCATGTCAAGATGGATAATCTAATTCTGAATTGTTAGAATGTAAAACGTACATATTATTGTACATATCAGAAGAAAATAAAGATGCAAATCTCATTATAAATTGTTGAGGGTTTAGGATTTAGTAGTCTCATTTTCTTTGATTGGCATTCCTTCATCAAGTGGATACATTATTTGTCCTAGGTAACATGTGAGAGGGTTTAGGGTTTAGGTTTTAGTGTTTCGAGGTTTAAGGTTTAGTATTTAGGATTTTGGGCTTAGTTTAGGATTTAGGAGTCTAGTATTTAGCATTTAGTATTTAGTGTTCACACAAGGAGCTTATAAAAGAATCCTACATAGGAAAATTCTTGGAATGTAAGAAACTCTCTAGTATTTCCTAGGTAGCTACATAAGTGTTTTCTACATATAGCTAGGAAATTACATTTCCCCCATCTCATAGTAGGGATCCTAGGTATCAATATATGAATCTCCCACATATAAATAGGGAGTTTTATTCCACACATCTTGAACCAGGTAGTATCTATGGGTCATATAACAAGCAAATCTAGTTCCCCATATACCATCACAAGGAATTACAAGTCACACAATTCGCGAATTCAATTCCCTATATCCCATAATAGAGAATTACAAGTAGCCATACCAAGATATACTTTGTGGAAAAGGGTTACCATAAAAATTAGGGTTAAACTAATAGCCACTCAATCCCATGCTAGCTACACATTCTCAAAAATAATCTATGTTAACTTTCTCATAGATTGATGATTGGTTAGAAACTAATTTTATAGTGGAGTCTTGTTTATATGAGTAATGTTTTTGCATGAGTAATTATAGGTACAAAAGGTCATCCATGCCGGAACGTATATTGCATAACTTCAAAAAGAATCGCGGCTAGTATCATGAAAACGAAACTTGAACCCTCAATTTGTATATTGGAACAATTAGATTGAAACAAGATGTTGTTGCTGGGTGTTTTAACACAAAAGTAACTACCATATTTCTTGATTTTTTTAACATGTGTTTTCATTTGTTTCTTTTGGATTGGTTAATACATTAGGTATGTGGTTTTTTATAGAGAAACCAAGATATTTATCGTGATGATAAATGTGTTATATAGATAGTTTGATAGGACTGTCATATCATTCTCAAAACAAGATGTAACCTTCAACTCTTATATTTAGAATTTCTCTTCTCTTTCTCTTTTGAAAATAATTTTGGGTATCTTAGGCTTATTTGTATTTGAACTTTAGAGTATAATTATCCTCAAGAGAAAGACAAAATGAAAGTGTGGATATCTTAATACTTAATAGTTATATGTTTGTTATGCTTTGTGGTTGAAAATTTTAATTAGTAAGAGAGATAATCTCCCCAATTAGCATATCAATAGGTGCATTTTTTTGTATGTTTATAGAAGCGCTTAAAAGTATGTTTTTGACTAGTTTAATATGGAGTTTCTAACAAAAAAATTAAAAGCATCTTACTAAGTAAATTTACATAAATATACTTATAAATATAAGCTACTCAAGTTTAATGGATTCATTCATGAGAATGTGGCAATATAGTTGTGGTACTAGACCCTACACTTCCAAGAAAAATCATGGTAAGGAACTCAATGGAGATCATGCACTCTCTATATACTTACAATTTACTCATTAGATCTTTAGAGAAGAGAGATTTGGATTTAGCATTAATGGCTTAGTGTTTAGATTTTAGTGCTTAGAGTCTAGCGCTTTGTTTAGGGTTTAGATATTACTAATTAAGGTTTAGAGTTTAGGGTTTAGTTTTGTCCTATGCTTCAATGGGTAGTTCTTCACAAGGCGGATACATTATTTGATAAGGTACCATGTGAGAGAGTTCAGGGTTTTGTGTTTTGTGTTTAGGGTTGAGAGTTTCGGATCTAGGGTTTAGGGTTAGGTTTTAGGATTTACATTTCGTATTTAGGATTTAGTATTCAGATTTTAAGTTTTAGTATTTACGGTTTAAAGTTTTGCTAGTTTTAGGGTTTAGAACTCTAATGTGCTTTGATGGGTAGTGCCTCATAAAGTGGATATATTTTTTGCCAAGACAAAACATGAGAGGAAAATTCCCAAAGTTGATATGTAGGACAACATCAAAGCTATGAGTATCTTTAAGTACTAGGCATGAAAGGGGGATCTATACTGCAATACCGAAGAATACATGCATTTCTCCTGAGCTTGAGTATACCAATCATTAATGTTAGAGTGGATACGTATAATACTTTTACAAATACTTATCAAAGCCTTTACTTCGTCATCCACACAAGTACGAATATCAATATGAAATATAATATATACTAGGCATTCATGTTCAAGGAGAGTGTCAAATGTAAAGGTCACACTCCATTGCAAAGCAAACACCAAATTACCACAATACTACAGTGTTGAGCTTTGTTGAGCTAAGTAAATGCACGTAAAAAACTTTTCCACAAATTGTTAGGTAAGGATATTATAATGTCATCCCTCATGGAATTTGATGTGTATAATAGTTCAAAGATGGAGTCCACCTATTGAATAATGTTTTCTTAGATGATGATGGCAATGGAATGTGGAAAAATGTTTTCTCCGTGCATGTCAAGATGGATAATCTAATTCTGAATTGTTAGAATGTAAAACGTACATATTATTGTACATATCAGAAGAAAATAAAGATGCGAATCTCATTATAAATTGTTGAGGGTTTTAGGATTTAGTAGTCTCATTTTCTTTGATTGGCATTCCTTCATCAAGTGGATACATTATTTGTCCTAGGTAACATGTGAGAGGGTTTAGGGTTTAGGTTTTAGTGTTTCGAGGTTTAAGGTTTAGTATTTAGGATTTTGGGCTTAGTTTAGGATTTAGGAGTCTAGTATTTAGCATTTAGTATTTAGTGTTCACACAAGGAGCTTATAAAAGAATCCTACATAGGAAAATTCTTGGAATGTAAGAAACTCTCTAGTATTTCCTAGGTAGCTACATAAGTGTTTTCTACATATAGCTAGGAAATTACATTTCCCCCATCTCATAGTAGGGATCCTAGGTATCAATATATGAATCACCCACATATAAATAGGGAGTTTTATTCCACACATCTTGAACCAGGTAGTATCTATGGGTCATATAACAAGCAAATCTAGTTCCCCATATACCATCACAAGGAATTACAAGTCACACAATTCGCGAATTCAATTCCCTATATCCCATAATAGAGAATTACAAGTAGCCATACCAAGATATACTTTGTGGAAAAGGGTTACCATAAAAATTAGGGTTAAACTAATAGCCACTCAATCCCATGCTAGCTACACATTCTCAAAAATAATCTATGTTAACTTTCTCATAGATTGATGATTGGTTAGAAACTAATTTTATAGTGGAGTCTTGTTTATATGAGTAATGTTTTTGCATGAGTAATTATAGGTACAAAAGGTCATCCATGCCGGAACGTATATTGCATAACTTCAAAAAGAATCGCGGCTAGTATCATGAAAACGAAACTTGAACCCTCAATTTGTATATTGGAACAATTAGATTGAAACAAGATGTTGTTGCTGGGTGTTTTAACACAAAAGTAACTACCATATTTCTTGATTTTTTAAACATGTGTTTTCATTTGTTTCTTTTGGATTGGTTAATACATTCGGTATGTGGTTTTTTATAGAGAAACCAAGATATTTATCGTGATGATAAATGTGTTATATAGATAGTTTGATAGGACTGTCATATCATTCTCAAAACAAGATGTAACCTTCAACTCTTATATTTAGAATTTCTCTTCTCTTTCTCTTTTGAAAATAATTTTGGGTATCTTAGGCTTATTTGTATTTGAACTTTAGAGTATAATTATCCTCAAGAGAAAGACAAAATGAAAGTGTGGATATCTTAATACTTAATAGTTATATGTTTGTTATGCTTTGTGGTTGAAAATTTTAATTAGTAAGAGAGATAATCTCCCCAATTAGCATATCAATAGGTGCATTTTTTTGTATGTTTATAGAAGCGCTTAAAAGTATGTTTTTGACTAGTTTAATATGGAGTTTCTAACAAAAAAATTAAAAGCATCTTACTAAGTAAATTTACATAAATATACTTATAAATATAAGCTACTCAAGTTTAATGGATTCATTCATGAGAATGTGGCAATATAGTTGTGGTACTAGACCCTACACTTCCAAGAAAAATCATGGTAAGGAACTCAATGGAGATCATGCACTCTCTATATACTTACAATTTACTCATTAGATCTTTAGAGAAGAGAGATTTGGATTTAGCATTAATGGCTTAGTGTTTAGATTTTAGTGCTTAGAGTCTAGCGCTTTGTTTAGGGTTTAGATATTACTAATTAAGGTTTAGAGTTTAGGGTTTAGTTTTGTCCTATGCTTCAATGGGTAGTTCTTCACAAGGCGGATACATTATTTGATAAGGTACCATGTGAGAGAGTTCAGGGTTTTGTGTTTTGTGTTTAGGGTTGAGAGTTTCGGATCTAGGGTTTAGGGTTAGGTTTTAGGATTTACATTTCGTATTTAGGATTTAGTATTCAGATTTTAAGTTTTAGTATTTACGGTTTAAAGTTTTGCTAGTTTTAGGGTTTAGAACTCTAATGTGCTTTGATGGGTAGTGCCTCATAAAGTGGATATATTTTTTGCCAAGACAAAACATGAGAGGAAAATTCCCAAAGTTGATATGTAGGACAACATCAAAGCTATGAGTATCTTTAAGTACTAGGCATGAAAGGGGGATCTATACTGCAATACCGAAGAATACATGCATTTCTCCTGAGCTTGAGTATACCAATCATTAATGTTAGAGTGGATACGTATAATACTTTTACAAATACTTATCCAAACAAGTACGAATATCAATATGAAATATAATATATACTAGGCATTCATGTTCAAGGAGAGTGTCAAATGTAAAGGTCACACTCCATTGCAAAGCAAACACCAAATTACCACAATACTACAGTGTTGAGCTTTGTTGAGCTAAGTAAATGCACGTAAAAAACTTTTCCACAAATTGTTAGGTAAGGATATTATAATGTCATCCCTCATGGAATTTGATGTGTATAATAGTTCAAAGATGGAGTCCACCTATTGAATAATGTTTTCTTAGATGATGATGGCAATGGAATGTGGAAAAATGTTTTCTCCGTGCATGTCAAGATGGATAATCTAATTCTGAATTGTTAGAATGTAAAACGTACATATTATTGTACATATCAGAAGAAAATAAAGATGCAAATCTCATTATAAATTGTTGAGGGTTTTAGGATTTAGTAGTCTCATTTTCTTTGATTGGCATTCCTTCATCAAGTGGATACATTATTTGTCCTAGGTAACATGTGAGAGGGTTTAGGGTTTAGGTTTTAGTGTTTCGAGGTTTAAGGTTTAGTATTTAGGATTTTGGGCTTAGTTTAGGATTTAGGAGTCTAGTATTTAGCATTTAGTATTTAGTGTTCACACAAGGAGCTTATAAAAGAATCCTACATAGGAAAATTCTTGGAATGTAAGAAACTCTCTAGTATTTCCTAGGTAGCTACATAAGTGTTTTCTACATATAGCTAGGAAATTACATTTCCCCCATCTCATAGTAGGGATCCTAGGTATCAATATATGAATCTCCCACATATAAATAGGGAGTTTTATTCCACACATCTTGAACCAGGTAGTATCTATGGGTCATATAACAAGCAAATCTAGTTCCCCATATACCATCACAAGGAATTACAAGTCACACAATTCGCGAATTCAATTCCCTATATCCCATAATAGAGAATTACAAGTAGCCATACCAAGATATACTTTGTGGAAAAGGGTTACCATAAAAATTAGGGTTAAACTAATAGCCACTCAATCCCATGCTAGCTACACATTCTCAAAAATAATCTATGTTAACTTTCTCATAGATTGATGATTGGTTAGAAACTAATTTTATAGTGGAGTCTTGTTTATATGAGTAATGTTTTTGCATGAGTAATTATAGGTACAAAAGGTCATCCATGCCGGAACGTATATTGCATAACTTCAAAAAGAATCGCGGCTAGTATCATGAAAACGAAACTTGAACCCTCAATTTGTATATTGGAACAATTAGATTGAAACAAGATGCTGTTGCTGGGTGTTTTAACACAAAAGTAACTACCATATTTCTTGATTTTTTTAACATGTGTTTTCATTTGTTTCTTTTGGATTGGTTAATACATTCGGTATGTGGTTTTTTTATAGAGAAACCAAGATATTTATCGTGATGATAAATGTGTTATATAGATAGTTTGATAGGACTGTCATATCATTCTCAAAACAAGATGTAACCTTCAACTCTTATATTTAGAATTTCTCTTCTCTTTCTCTTTTGAAAATAATTTTGGGTATCTTAGGCTTATTTGTATTTGAACTTTAGAGTATAATTATCCTCAAGAGAAAGACAAAATGAAAGTGTGGATATCTTAATACTTAATAGTTATATGTTTGTTATGCTTTGTGGTTGAAAATTTTAATTAGTAAGAGAGATAATCTCCCCAATTAGCATATCAATAGGTGCATTTTTTTGTATGTTTATAGAAGCGCTTAAAAGTATGTTTTTGACTAGTTTAATATGGAGTTTCTAACAAAAAAATTAAAAGCATCTTACTAAGTAAATTTACATAAATATACTTATAAATATAAGCTACTCAAGTTTAATGGATTCATTCATGAGAATGTGGCAATATAGTTGTGGTACTAGACCCTACACTTCCAAGAAAAATCATGGTAAGGAACTCAATGGAGATCATGCACTCTCTATATACTTACAATTTACTCATTAGATCTTTAGAGAAGAGAGATTTGGATTTAGCATTAATGGCTTAGTGTTTAGATTTTAGTGCTTAGAGTCTAGCGCTTTGTTTAGGGTTTAGATATTACTAATTAAGGTTTAGAGTTTAGGGTTTAGTTTTGTCCTATGCTTCAATGGGTAGTTCTTCACAAGGCGGATACATTATTTGATAAGGTACCATGTGAGAGAGTTCAGGGTTTTGTGTTTTGTGTTTAGGGTTGAGAGTTTCGGATCTAGGGTTTAGGGTTAGGTTTTAGGATTTACATTTCGTATTTAGGATTTAGTATTCAGATTTTAAGTTTTAGTATTTACGGTTTAAAGTTTTGCTAGTTTTAGGGTTTAGAACTCTAATGTGCTTTGATGGGTAGTGCCTCATAAAGTGGATATATTTTTTGCCAAGACAAAACATGAGAGGAAAATTCCCAAAGTTGATATGTAGGACAACATCAAAGCTATGAGTATCTTTAAGTACTAGGCATGAAAGGGGGATCTATACTGCAATACCGAAGAATACATGCATTTCTCCTGAGCTTGAGTATACCAATCATTAATGTTAGAGTGGATACGTATAATACTTTTACAAATACTTATCAAAGCCTTTACTTCGTCATCCAAACAAGTACGAATATCAATATGAAATATAATATATACTAGGCATTCATGTTCAAGGAGAGTGTCAAATGTAAAGGTCACACTCCATTGCAAAGCAAACACCAAATTACCACAATACTACAGTGTTGAGCTTTGTTGAGCTAAGTAAATGCACGTAAAAAACTTTTCCACAAATTGTTAGGTAAGGATATTATAATGTCATCCCTCATGGAATTTGATGTGTATAATAGTTCAAAGATGGAGTCCACCTATTGAATAATGTTTTCCCCTATTGAATAATGTTTTCTTAGATGATGATGGCAATGGAATGTGGAAAAATGTTTTCTCCGTGCATGTCAAGATGGATAATCTAATTCTGAATTGTTAGAATGTAAAACGTACATATTATTGTACATATCAGAAGAAAATAAAGATGCAAATCTCATTATAAATTGTTGAGGGTTTTAGGATTTAGTAGTCTCATTTTCTTTGATTGGCATTCCTTCATCAAGTGGATACATTATTTGTCCTAGGTAACATGTGAGAGGGTTTAGGGTTTAGGTTTTAGTGTTTCGAGGTTTAAGGTTTAGTATTTAGGATTTTGGGCTTAGTTTAGGATTTAGGAGTCTAGTATTTAGCATTTAGTATTTAGTGTTCACACAAGGAGCTTATAAAAGAATCCTACATAGGAAAATTCTTGGAATGTAAGAAACTCTCTAGTATTTCCTAGGTAGCTACATAAGTGTTTTCTACATATAGCTAGGAAATTACATTTCCCCCATCTCATAGTAGGGATCCTAGGTATCAATATATGAATCTCCCACATATAAATAGGGAGTTTTATTCCACACATCTTGAACCAGGTAGTATCTATGGGTCATATAACAAGCAAATCTAGTTCCCCATATACCATCACAAGGAATTACAAGTCACACAATTCGGGAATTCAATTCCCTATATCCCATAATAGAGAATTACAAGTAGCCATACCAAGATATACTTTGTGGAAAAGGGTTACCATAAAAATTAGGGTTAAACTAATAGCCACTCAATCCCATGCTAGCTACACATTCTCAAAAATAATCTATGTTAACTTTCTCATAGATTGATGATTGGTTAGAAACTAATTTTATAGTGGAGTCTTGTTTATATGAGTAATGTTTTTGCATGAGTAATTATAGGTACAAAAGGTCATCCATGCCGGAACGTATATTGCATAACTTCAAAAAGAATCGCGGCTAGTATCATGAAAACGAAACTTGAACCCTCAATTTGTATATTGGAACAATTAGATTGAAACAAGATGTTGTTGCTGGGTGTTTTAACACAAAAGTAACTACCATATTTCTTGATTTTTTTAACATGTGTTTTCATTTGTTTCTTTTGGATTGGTTAATACATTAGGTATGTGGTTTTTTATAGAGAAACCAAGATATTTATCGTGATGATAAATGTGTTATATAGATAGTTTGATAGGACTGTCATATCATTCTCAAAACAAGATGTAACCTTCAACTCTTATATTTAGAATTTCTCTTCTCTTTCTCTTTTGAAAATAATTTTGGGTATCTTAGGCTTATTTGTATTTGAACTTTAGAGTATAATTATCCTCAAGAGAAAGACAAAATGAAAGTGTGGATATCTTAATACTTAATAGTTATATGTTTGTTATGCTTTGTGGTTGAAAATTTTAATTAGTAAGAGAGATAGTCTCCCCAATTAGCATATCAATAGGTGCATTTTTTTGTATGTTTATAGAAGCGCTTAAAAGTATGTTTTTGACTAGTTTAATATGGAGTTTCTAACAAAAAAATTAAAAGCATCTTACTAAGTAAATTTACATAAATATACTTATAAATATAAGCTACTCAAGTTTAATGGATTCATTCATGAGAATGTGGCAATATAGTTGTGGTACTAGACCCTACACTTCCAAGAAAAATCATGGTAAGGAACTCAATGGAGATCATGCACTCTCTATATACTTACAATTTACTCATTAGATCTTTAGAGTGTCAGAGAGAGAACTAGGGAGAGAGAAAGAGGAGAGAGAAAGACTGCAGAGGAGAGAGAAAGACTGCAGGAAGAGAGAGAAATAGAGTGACGAGGAGAGAGAAAGACTAGAATTGGAGAGAGAAAGACAGGAAAGATGAAGAAGCCATGGAAGCTTGGAGCAAGAAGGGAGAGAAAGTTTGTAAATCTATTGATATGTCCAAAAAGATGTGAAAAATTACAACTTCTCTCCTTATATACCAGTGTCAGTGTGACATGGCATATTATTAACATTCTAAGTATTCCCAGCTTCTTACAATCCATCCCTTCCCAAAAGTTTTTGTCCCCAAAAACAAAACTAGAAAGAGCTAAAGAAAAGATGGATAGAACAGAGTACTACTCTGTTTTACAGCTTAACAAAGAGGGAATGAGTGAAGAATTTATCATTACAAGGGCTGAATTTGAAGTACGAAAAGTGGACCCTGCTATATACATGATTTGAAGAACCTTAGAAGCCATTGGAGCCATAGAATCTTCAACAAATAGTTCCAGAAGAAAGTAGACAGCTTGCTGGAATAACAGTCCCTGCTGGACCAAATCAGTCATAACTTTTGATAGAAGTGTCCAAATGAAGTGTACCACATATCAAAACGAAGCTCTTGAAGAGTACTTTAAGCTCATGTAGATAGCTCAATTCTGAAAATGAAGTACGACAAAAACTGTTCTAAAACAGCGTGCTGTCCTGAACCAGTCTGCACCAATACTAGCTCCATAAGCAATAGGCTTCAGCCACTAATGTATCCTTCAAGTATGGATACTCATCCAATATTGAATCAGGTCTCCAAGAAGCCTCTTCAGAGGGTAAACCTCTCCATTTAATCAAATATTCCACAATAGAACGTGATCGAAGCTTCTTTTCACGCTGACCTATAACAGCCTCTGGGATGTACTGAACAATACCATCTTCATCAATAGGTGGCAGCTCATCAACTAAATCCACTGGATCACCATAATAGGGCTTGAGCTGACTAACATGGAAGACGTTATGAATCTTTGTAGAAGAGGGAAGCTCTAGTCTGTAAGCCAAATCTCCAATCCGCTTAAGGATCCTGTAAGGGCCATAGAATCTGTGGGCAAGCTTATTACTGGATCCATCTTTCAATGTAGAATACTTGGATTTGGGCACCTTCAACAAAACCAGCTCTCCTTCCTGGAACTCTAAAGGCCTCCTCTTCTCATCAGCATACATCTTCATCTGATCTTGAGCCTTCCTTAGATTCACCTTGCATTGCTGAAGAAGGGTCTGCATTCTATCCAACTCTTCCTTCCCATGAGGGTTGATCTTTTCGTTAAAAATGACTGTGGGTAGGGGCACCTTGTAACCATACAAAGCCTCAAAGGGTGAAACTCCTATGCTCGCATGAGTGGAATTATTATAAGCAAACTCAGCCAGGTGTAACCAAGAATCCCATGAGGTTTGGACATCATAGCAAAAATGGCGAAGATAAGTCTCCAACCATTTATTAACTCTCTCTGTCTGTCCATCAGTTTGGGGATGATAAGCCGTAGATGGAGCCAACTTGGTACCCATAGATGTAAATACCGCTTGCCAAAAGTTACTCATAAACTTTGAGTCCCTATCATGGACAATCACCTGCGGTAATCCATGCAATCTGAAAATATGCTCCATAAACTGGTTGGCCACCTGAGAAGCAGTAAACTGAATTTTTGTTGGGATAAAATGAGCTGCTTTGGTGAGTCTGTCAACCACCACATAAATGCTATTCCACCCCTTCTTGGTAGTAGGTAAGCCAGTGATAAAGTCCATAGTAATATGAGTCCATTTACCTGTAGGAATAGGCAATGGCTGCAATAAACCTCCTGGCTTATGGGTGCTATCCTTATTTTGCTGACAAGGCATACACTTCATAACGAAGTCCTTAACATCTTTCCACAGTCCTTTCCAATAAAAGCTCTTGCTGATCCTGTCATAAGTCTTGAAAACTCCCAAGTGTCCAGCTAAAGGCGAAGAATGCATCTCCTCCATAATTTTTCGCTTGAAGGAAGAAGTAGAAGGAATAACAATCTTGCCCTTCCACCAAATAAGACCATTTTTAAGCTGGTAGTGCGAGTTTTCTTCCATGAGACCTTGCTGTAATTTCTGAAAGATTTGGCTGAATTCCTCATCTAAGAGATATGCCTCTTGTAGCTCTTCAATCCAATCACTATGTAATTCCGTCATGGCTGATACTTTGCAGGCCCACATACGAGAGAGAGAATCAGCCACTATGTTATCTTTGCCCCTTGTATGAGTGATGTCAAAGTCATAATTTTGTAATGTTGCTACCCATCGTCGTTGCTTTGGAGTAAGATTTGACTGAGTAAGGAAATACTTAAGTACGTGATGATCACTATGCACTCTGAATCGGCTGCCATATAAGTAATGGTGCCATTTCTTGATTGCATGCAGAATAGCCAACATTTCCTGATCATAAACATTCATGGCCATCTCCTTATCAGTAAGCTTACGGCTTTCAAATGCAATTACTCCATGCTCCTGAAGCAAAACAGCCCCAATGCCACGGCCACTAGCATCACATTGTATAGTAAACTCTTTAGAGAAATCCGGGCATACAAGAATAGGAGCGGAGGTAAGTAATTCCTTTAACTGGTTGAAGCTGCTATCTGCAAGAGAATCCCAAAAGAAAGCCTCTTTCTTCAACCTGTCAGTTAAAGGGGCTGCAATTGCCGCATAATGCTTTATAAATCTGCGATAGAATGAAGAGAGACCAAGAAAACCTCTAAGAGAGGTAGTAGTAGTAGGCGTTGGCCAATCTTTTATGCATTGCACCTTCTTGGGATCAGCCTGTATTCCTTTTTCACTGACTATATGTCCCAAGTATTCCACTTCAGTCTGCATGAAAGAACACTTCTTCTCCTTAGCAAAAAGCCTATGATGTCTCAACACATCAAAAACCTTCCTCATATGCGACAAATGATCCTGAAAAGTCTTGCTGTAGATCAAAATGTCGTCGAAGAATACCAAAACAAACTGAAAGAGGAAAGGTTGTAGAATCTTATTCATCAGGCTTTGAAAGGTAGCTGGAGCGTTTGTAAGGCCGAATGGCATCACCAAGAAATGGTAAAGCCCACGATCAGTCCTAAAAGCAGTCTTGACCTCATCACCCTCTCTCATGCGAATCTGATGATACCCTGATCTCAAATCAATCTTCGTGAAGAATCGAGCCCCCTTAAGCTCATCAAGCAAATCATCTATCCTGGGTATAGGATATCTGTTCTTCACTGTTATCTTGTTAAGATCCCTGTAGTCAATGCACATTCTGAAAGATCCATCTTTCTTTTTGACTAACAGGATTGGGGATGCATACGGTGAAGAACTTGGTTCAATGAATCCCATTTCAAGAAGCTCTTTGATTTGCTTGGCTACTTCCTCTCGTTCGCATTTTGATAGTCTGTAAGGTGGCTTATTGATCGTCTTTGAGTTGGGTTCCAAATCAATGGGGTGATCCACCGCTCTCTTAGGAGGCAATGAAGTAGGTACTTCAAATAGATCTCTGTACTCCTCAAGAAGAGCTGTCAAGGCTGGATGGTTTGCTGAATTTTTGGGCTGATCCTGTGTTTCTTTGTTCAAATGCAATACAAATATCTGTGAGCGCTTCTTGTACTCTTTCTTGAGTTGTTGAATGGTGATAAGCTGAAAATCAGATCTACTAGGGATCCCCTGTAAACGGATGAGCTGTCCATTGGAGAAAAACTCCATATATAACTGTGAGAAATCCATAGTAATCCTGCCTAAGGTCATCAACCAGTCACAACCAAGTACAATATCTATGGGCCCCATTTCCAAAGTGATCAGGTTTACTTTGACTTCAAAATTTTCAGCCATCTGCAAAGAAACCTGTGGACAAATCTGTGTGCTGATTTCCTCTTCACCATTAGCCACTTGTACTCTAATGGGCTGCTGTAAGTCGGTGGGAACACAATTCAACTTGTACAAAATGGATTTATTGACAAAACTGTGGGTACTGCCACTATCTATCAGGATGAACACTGGCTTTCCACATATGCTTCCCTTCATACGAAGTGTATTAGGGTTCTTAGATCCCGTCCAAGCATCCATAGAGATAGAACAATTAGTGGCAGCAGGCAACTCATTACAAAATCCACCAGGATCAAATGGGATATCACCGCCTGGATCAAAAGGAAAAGAGTCAGATGGATCATAGAAGTACTCATGTCCACCATCATCCTCGAAATCTTCATTTTCAGCATTGATTGGGACTGTATTAACTTCATCTATGTCATTTTCAAGGTCCTCAAGAACTAGCATACTCTGAATTTTTGGCTTGGCATTTTTGTATACACACTTTGAAGCATGGTCAGGAGTATACTTTTCTCCACACTTGAAGCATAAGCCTTTGTCCTTTCTTTCCTTGTAAAGATCCATGGGAATATTTCTAGAATTTGTATTGGCTGAAGTAGACTTAGGCTTATTGTCACCTTGCTTAAATTCAACCTTTGGACTGTTTGCTGTCCTGAAATTGCCTTGAAGCCTAGAAGCATTAAATGGGGGATAAGTTGGTATCCGTAAGCTCCCACTAGGCATATGGTTGCTGCCATAATTGTTACCAACTTGCCCTTGCTTTAAAACAGTCCTTGGCTGTCCATAACTTGGCTGAAATGAAGACTCTTTCCTATACTTCCTTCCAAAGCGCTCTGCAAGCTCAATAGCCTTGAAAAGTGAAGTAGGATTTTGCGCCATAACATCAGCTGACAAGGATGGTTCCAAACCATACATGAACTTGTGTAACTTGGCCTCATCACTGATGTTTTCCACATACATGGTCAAGTTAAGGAATTGGTTTGTATAATCTCTTACACTTAGGCTCCTTTGTTCCAAGTTGTACCATCTTCGTTCTAACTTCTCTTTCTCAAGAGGTGAAACAAAGACTTCAGCCATAAGTGCCTTAAAAGCTTCCCAATTCTCAATAAGTACATTCTCTTTCTTGATATACCTCCACCAAGTGTGAGCAAATCCTTCTAAGTGGAGGGAGGCAAAATGTATCTTCATGTCATCAGTTTTAGGAAATATGTCAAAATAAGACTCCATCTTAGAAGTCCATTCCTCTAATTCTGATGGTGAAGATGACTGGCCATTGAATTTGGATAAAACAATTTTATCCTTGAATTCTCTATCATGGAAAGGTTGCTGTCCCAAAACTGGCTGATCGGAATTTCTAAGTACAGAACCCCCAAAATGAGATTGAAATCTTCCAACAGGTGGCTGAGAATTACCCTGTAATCTTCCTGTTGGTAAAGCACCCCTAGAATGCTGAGTATGTAGTCCAAAAGCTTGAGTATTGGCGCCGTTCAAACTGCCCAAATAGTCATCATGCCTTTGTGAAGCTTCTCCCACTTCATATTGACTATTGGGTATGCCTCTTCTTCCTATTATCCCATCCCCATAACCATTTTGGTTGGATGGCTGAAGTGGAACTGAGGGGTCACTATTTGAACAAGCCTTCTCATTTGCTTCTTTTGATCCCTTTTGTGACTGCATGAGTTGAGAAAATTGTGCCATAAGTTGGGCATTAGATTCTACCAACTTATCAATGGAAGCCTTGGTTTGGGTAGTTGATTCCATCAACTTATCAAGCGTAGACTTCGTTTGTCCATGAGATAAAACCATATGCTCCATTACTGACAAAATAGCTTCATGACGTTCCTTATGTCTTAGTTCATGGGCACACAAAGCGTCATTGAGAATACTAATCTCTCCTTGTTGAGGCTCTTCAGGGTTCTCTTGAAGTGTGCTTTCCATCATAGAATCCCTGATTTGCTGTGCATAATCCTCCTGGACCTTATTTTTGCCTTTATGCCCTGCCATACTAGTGCAGTCCTGCAGTACCCCCTGTCAGTAAAACGGCTATAACTTTGGCTAGAAAACTCCGATTGCAAAACTTTTTTGTGCGAATCGAAGCTTACAATGCCCTCTTCGAGATGAGCTATAGCACGCTATAACAGGTTTAGGACAGAAAATTCTGTAACTGACTTTCAGAGTCTGAACTGTCCAGTCCTGCACCCTGTTTAGACCTGTAAGTGCCCTGTTTTGACCCTGTAATGCAAGAAAGTAACCTCCAAAGGCTACCAAACCCTGCAAAGGGGTATATAGGACCTGTGAGTACCCTGTAGTACCTGCACCTGTACTTCAGTATCAAAGGGTGTACCTGTATCCACCTGTAAATACCCTGTGGGTAACCTGAAAATGCCCTGTTTTACCCTGTTTTACTCCAATAGGTACTTGAGTCGTTGGAAAGTCTTCAATCTTCAATTCTCCACTCGCTGTACCTGTGTGAGGGATAAAACGGCAGGACGGGCTCCCTACACGGGCTCCGAATCACCGGGAGGTGGGCAAAGTTCCCCCCGAGTCGGTTGGTTGCACCCCTTCGGGATCTTCGATAGTGAGGGAGGGTCACCTCTCTTTTGTCCCACTATCTCCCCCGGCATCCACCTTTTTCCTCGGTGGGAATATCAACATGGCAGAGGCTAGTGTACTAAGCAATCAGCATGATATGCATTTGGAAAATATTCATTCAGCCTTTCATGAGATGCAATTGATTGAGATAAAAGAACTTGAGATGGGAGAAGGGTTTTACCTATGCAATTCAGTGACTCACTGATTGCTAGTACTTACCCTTTACAATTTTCCAATTTAGGCAAAAGAGAATCAACCAATCAATTGGATTAGAGTAAGCAAAGGAATCAATGAATGTATTCAGTCCATAGGATTCAAATGTTATGCTGAAATCTCAGATTGAGGCCCTTCATTCACTGATTGAAACTAATATGCATTAGACAAGCATTGCATTCATGAATAGATGAATTCAAGCAAAGGTTGGCTGAGAATTTGATGAAAATGTTCAATTCTTTAATCTCTCAGTCAAATGGCTTAAGCTCAACAATTAGATTGATGAGAGAGATTAAAAATTGAAGAGAAATACCTTGACATGGCTGAAAATAACTTGCCAAATGCTTGATAGGGCTCCCGGTTGTCCAATGTTAGCAAAATAATCCAAGAAGCTTGCTTATCTGATGGTAGAGACCAATCTTGAAGCTTCAAATGCTTGAAATTGAAGCATTAAACCCGTTTCCCCCAAATTTTTGCTCCATAGAAGCTCTTGATCTTCAATCTTAAGCCATCCCGTGCTTAATCCTTGCAATTTGTTGAAGAATCCTTGCTGAAATGATTCCACGGGCCAAAAGGATGAAGAATCTTCAAGAAATTGTCAAGAAATGGAAGCTTGGGCTGAAGCTTTCATGGCTGCCCATGGACTGTTCATGTAAAGTTCAAGAGATGCTGAAGAATCATGAAAGGGAGCTGAATCCTCCCTTGTTTGCTGAAGATTTTACTTGCCAAGGGATCAGGGAGAGTGCCAAGGGCTGATGAGGAAGCAACCTGAGCAGGATGCAGGCTGGAATCAGCCCGAAAATTGCGCCGCAATTTTCGGGGCTGTTTCCTGCTCCATGGCTGAGGCAACACTGAGCAACCTTGTGCTCATTCTGAAGGTCTTGATCTGGGGAAGCTATTCCAAGTAATGGTTGGCCAAGAAACTCAGGGGTTTGAGAGAGATGAAGTGATCTTTAGGGCTGATCTTCCATGAAACCTGCAGGAAACTCCAGGAAAGGGGAAAGAGAAACCCCTCTTTTGAAAGTAACCACAGTTTGTTCTCAAACTAAGCCCGGTTAACCATCCTTTACCCTAGTTACCTCCATTTTTGCATAAAATTTGATGACGTCCAGCCATTTAAGCCTTTACCCGCCATATCTGACCTTGAATAACTCCAGATGTAGTCATTGCTAACTGTAGTTGTCCTGCAGCACTCCACTAGTCACTGTCTTGTACCATTTTTTGTCTGAAATTGGTTTTGAAATAGGAAAATAGGAGTGAAAATGGAAGAAAATAATGGATCAAAGACTGAAGCTCTGATACCACTTGTCAGAGAGAGAACTAGGGAGAGAGAAAGAGGAGAGAGAAAGACTGCAGAGGAGAGAGAAAGACTGCAGGAAGAGAGAGAAATAGAGTGACGAGGAGAGAGAAAGACTAGAATTGGAGAGAGAAAGACAGGAAAGATGAAGAAGCCATGGAAGCTTGGAGCAAGAAGGGAGAGAAAGTTTGTAAATGTATTGATATGTCCAAAAAGATGTGAAAAATTACAACTTCTCTCCTTATATACCAGTGTCAGTGTGACATGGCATATTATTAACATTCTAAGTATTCCCAGCTTCTTACATAGAGAAGAGAGATTTGGATTTAGCATTAATGGCTTAGTGTTTAGATTTTAGTGCTTAGAGTCTAGCGCTTTGTTTAGGGTTTAGATATTACTAATTAAGGTTTAGAGTTTAGGGTTTAGTTTTGTCCTATGCTTCAATGGGTAGTTCTTCACAAGGCGGATACATTATTTGATAAGGTACCATGTGAGAGAGTTCAGGGTTTTGTGTTTTGTGTTTAGGGTTGAGAGTTTCGGATCTAGGGTTTAGGGTTAGGTTTTAGGATTTACATTTCGTATTTAGGATTTAGTATTCAGATTTTAAGTTTTAGTATTTACGGTTTAAAGTTTTGCTAGTTTTAGGGTTTAGAACTCTAATGTGCTTTGATGGGTAGTGCCTCATAAATTGGATATATTTTTTGCCAAGACAAAACATGAGAGGAAAATTCCCAAAGTTGATATGTAGGACAACATCAAAGCTATGAGTATCTTTAAGTACTAGGCATGAAAGGGGGATCTATACTGCAATACCGAAGAATACATGCATTTCTCCTGAGCTTGAGTATACCAATCATTAATGTTAGAGTGGATACGTATAATACTTTTACAAATACTTATCAAAGCCTTTACTTCGTCATCCAAACAAGTACGAATATCAATATGAAATATAATATATACTAGGCATTCATGTTCAAGGAGAGTGTCAAATGTAAAGGTCACACTCCATTGCAAAGCAAACACCAAATTACCACAATACTACAGTGTTGAGCTTTGTTGAGCTAAGTAAATGCACGTAAAAAACTTTTCCACAAATTGTTAGGTAAGGATATTATAATGTCATCCCTCATGGAATTTGATGTGTATAATAGTTCAAAGATGGAGTCCACCTATTGAATAATGTTTTCTTAGATGATGATGGCAATGGAATGTGGAAAAATGTTTTCTCCGTGCATGTCAAGATGGATAATCTAATTCTGAATTGTTAGAATGTAAAACGTACATATTATTGTACATATCAGAAGAAAATAAAGATGCAAATCTCATTATAAATTGTTGAGGGTTTTAGGATTTAGTAGTCTCATTTTCTTTGATTGGCATTCCTTCATCAAGTGGATACATTATTTGTCCTAGGTAACATGTGAGAGGGTTTAGGGTTTAGGTTTTAGTGTTTCGAGGTTTAAGGTTTAGCATTTAGGATTTTGGGCTTAGTTTAGGATTTAGGAGTCTAGTATTTAGCATTTAGTATTTAGTGTTCACACAAGGAGCTTATAAAAGAATCCTACATAGGAAAATTCTTGGAATGTAAGAAACTCTCTAGTATTTCCTAGGTAGCTACATAAGTGTTTTCTACATATAGCTAGGAAATTACATTTCCCCCATCTCATAGTAGGGATCCTAGGTATCAATATATGAATCACCCACATATAAATAGGGAGTTTTATTCCACACATCTTGAACCAGGTAGTATCTATGGGTCATATAACAAGCAAATCTAGTTCCCCATATACCATCACAAGGAATTACAAGTCACACAATTCGGGAATTCAATTCCCTATATCCCATAATAGAGAATTACAAGTAGCCATACCAAGATATACTTTGTGGAAAATGGTTACCATAAAAATTAGGGTTAAACTAATAGCCACTCAATCCCATGCTAGCTACACATTCTCAAAAATAATCTATGTTAACTTTCTCATAGATTGATGATTGGTTAGAAACTAATTTTATAGTGGAGTCTTGTTTATATGAGTAATGTTTTTGCATGAGTAATTATAGGTACAAAAGGTCATCCATGCCGGAACGTATATTGCATAACTTCAAAAAGAATCGCGGCTAGTATCATGAAAACGAAACTTGAACCCTCAATTTGTATATTGGAACAATTAGATTGAAACAAGATGTTGTTGCTGGGTGTTTTAACACAAAAGTAACTACCATATTTCTTGATTTTTTTAACATGTGTTTTCATTTGTTTCTTTTGGATTGGTTAATACATTAGGTATGTGGTTTTTTATAGAGAAACCAAGATATTTATCGTGATGATAAATGTGTTATATAGATAGTTTGATAGGACTGTCATATCATTCTCAAAACAAGATGTAACCTTCAACTCTTATATTTAGAATTTCTCTTCTCTTTCTCTTTTGAAAATAATTTTGGGTATCTTAGGCTTATTTGTATTTGAACTTTAGAGTATAATTATCCTCAAGAGAAAGACAAAATGAAAGTGTGGATATCTTAATACTTAATAGTTATATGTTTGTTATGCTTTGTGGTTGAAAATTTTAATTAGTAAGAGAGATAGTCTCCCCAATTAGCATATCAATAGGTGCATTTTTTTGTATGTTTATAGAAGCGCTTAAAAGTATGTTTTTGACTAGTTTAATATGGAGTTTCTAACAAAAAAATTAAAAGCATCTTACTAAGTAAATTTACATAAATATACTTATAAATATAAGCTACTCAAGTTTAATGGATTCATTCATGAGAATGTGGCAATATAGTTGTGGTACTAGACCCTACACTTCCAAGAAAAATCATGGTAAGGAACTCAATGGAGATCATGCACTCTCTATATACTTACAATTTACTCATTAGATCTTTAGAGAAGAGAGATTTGGATTTAGCATTAATGGCTTAGTGTTTAGATTTTAGTGCTTAGAGTCTAGCGCTTTGTTTAGGGTTTAGATATTACTAATTAAGGTTTAGAGTTTAGGGTTTAGTTTTGTCCTATGCTTCAATGGGTAGTTCTTCACAAGGCGGATACATTATTTGATAAGGTACCATGTGAGAGAGTTCAGGGTTTTGTGTTTTGTGTTTAGGGTTGAGAGTTTCGGATCTAGGGTTTAGGGTTAGGTTTTAGGATTTACATTTCGTATTTAGGATTTAGTATTCAGATTTTAAGTTTTAGTATTTACGGTTTAAAGTTTTGCTAGTTTTAGGGTTTAGAACTCTAATGTGCTTTGATGGGTAGTGCCTCATAAAGTGGATATATTTTTTGCCAAGACAAAACATGAGAGGAAAATTCCCAAAGTTGATATGTAGGACAACATCAAAGCTATGAGTATCTTTAAGTACTAGGCATGAAAGGGGGATCTATACTGCAATACCGAAGAATACATGCATTTCTCCTGAGCTTGAGTATACCAATCATTAATGTTAGAGTGGATACGTATAATACTTTTACAAATACTTATCAAAGCCTTTACTTCGTCATCCAAACAAGTACGAATATCAATATGAAATATAATATATACTAGGCATTCATGTTCAAGGAGAGTGTCAAATGTAAAGGTCACACTCCATTGCAAAGCAAACACCAAATTACCACAATACTACAGTGTTGAGCTTTGTTGAGCTAAGTAAATGCACGTAAAAAACTTTTCCACAAATTGTTAGGTAAGGATATTATAATGTCATCCCTCATGGAATTTGATGTGTATAATAGTTCAAAGATGGAGTCCACCTATTGAATAATGTTTTCTTAGATGATGATGGCAATGGAATGTGGAAAAATGTTTTCTCCGTGCATGTCAAGATGGATAATCTAATTCTGAATTGTTAGAATGTAAAACGTACATATTATTGTACATATCAGAAGAAAATAAAGATGCAAATCTCATTATAAATTGTTGAGGGTTTTAGGATTTAGTAGTCTCATTTTCTTTGATTGGCATTCCTTCATCAAGTGGATACATTATTTGTCCTAGGTAACATGTGAGAGGGTTTAGGGTTTAGGTTTTAGTGTTTCGAGGTTTAAGGTTTAGTATTTAGGATTTTGGGCTTAGTTTAGGATTTAGGAGTCTAGTATTTAGCATTTAGTATTTAGTGTTCACACAAGGAGCTTATAAAAGAATCCTACATAGGAAAATTCTTGGAATGTAAGAAACTCTCTAGTATTTCCTAGGTAGCTACATAAGTGTTTTCTACATATAGCTAGGAAATTACATTTCCCCCATCTCATAGTAGGGATCCTAGGTATCAATATATGAATCACCCACATATAAATAGGGAGTTTTATTCCACACATCTTGAACCAGGTAGTATCTATGGGTCATATAACAAGCAAATCTAGTTCCCCATATACCATCACAAGGAATTACAAGTCACACAATTCGGGAATTCAATTCCCTATATCCCATAATAGAGAATTACAAGTAGCCATACCAAGATATACTTTGTGGAAAATGGTTACCATAAAAATTAGGGTTAAACTAATAGCCACTCAATCCCATGCTAGCTACACATTCTCAAAAATAATCTATGTTAACTTTCTCATAGATTGATGATTGGTTAGAAACTAATTTTATAGTGGAGTCTTGTTTATATGAGTAATGTTTTTGCATGAGTAATTATAGGTACAAAAGGTCATCCATGCCGGAACGTATATTGCATAACTTCAAAAAGAATCGCGGCTAGTATCATGAAAACGAAACTTGAACCCTCAATTTGTATATTGGAACAATTAGATTGAAACAAGATGTTGTTGCTGGGTGTTTTAACACAAAAGTAACTACCATATTTCTTGATTTTTTTAACATGTGTTTTCATTTGTTTCTTTTGGATTGGTTAATACATTAGGTATGTGGTTTTTTATAGAGAAACCGAGATATTTATCGTGATGATAAATGTGTTATATAGATAGTTTGATAGGACTGTCATATCATTCTCAAAACAAGATGTAACCTTCAACTCTTATATTTAGAATTTCTCTTCTCTTTCTCTTTTGAAAATAATTTTGGGTATCTTAGGCTTATTTGTATTTGAACTTTAGAGTATAATTATCCTCAAGAGAAAGACAAAATGAAAGTGTGGATATCTTAATACTTAATAGTTATATGTTTGTTATGCTTTGTGGTTGAAAATTTTAATTAGTAAGAGAGATAGTCTCCCCAATTAGCATATCAATAGGTGCATTTTTTTGTATGTTTATAGAAGCGCTTAAAAGTATGTTTTTGACTAGTTTAATATGGAGTTTCTAACAAAAAAATTAAAAGCATCTTACTAAGTAAATTTACATAAATATACTTATAAATATAAGCTACTCAAGTTTAATGGATTCATTCATGAGAATGTGGCAATATAGTTGTGGTACTAGACCCTACACTTCCAAGAAAAATCATGGTAAGGAACTCAATGGAGATCATGCACTCTCTATATACTTACAATTTACTCATTAGATCTTTAGAGAAGAGAGATTTGGATTTAGCATTAATGGCTTAGTGTTTAGATTTTAGTGCTTAGAGTCTAGCGCTTTGTTTAGGGTTTAGATATTACTAATTAAGGTTTAGAGTTTAGGGTTTAGTTTTGTCCTATGCTTCAATGGGTAGTTCTTCACAAGGCGGATACATTATTTGATAAGGTACCATGTGAGAGAGTTCAGGGTTTTGTGTTTTGTGTTTAGGGTTGAGAGTTTCGGATCTAGGGTTTAGGGTTAGGTTTTAGGATTTACATTTCGTATTTAGGATTTAGTATTCAGATTTTAAGTTTTAGTATTTACGGTTTAAAGTTTTGCTAGTTTTAGGGTTTAGAACTCTAATGTGCTTTGATGGGTAGTGCCTCATAAAGTGGATATATTTTTTGCCAAGACAAAACATGAGAGGAAAATTCCCAAAGTTGATATGTAGGACAACATCAAAGCTATGAGTATCTTTAAGTACTAGGCATGAAAGGGGGATCTATACTGCAATACCGAAGAATACATGCATTTCTCCTGAGCTTGAGTATACCAATCATTAATGTTAGAGTGGATACGTATAATACTTTTACAAATACTTATCAAAGCCTTTACTTCGTCATCCAAACAAGTACGAATATCAATATGAAATATAATATATACTAGGCATTCATGTTCAAGGAGAGTGTCAAATGTAAAGGTCACACTCCATTGCAAAGCAAACACCAAATTACCACAATACTACAGTGTTGAGCTTTGTTGAGCTAAGTAAATGCACGTAAAAAACTTTTCCACAAATTGTTAGGTAAGGATATTATAATGTCATCCCTCATGGAATTTGATGTGTATAATAGTTCAAAGATGGAGTCCACCTATTGAATAATGTTTTCTTAGATGATGATGGCAATGGAATGTGGAAAAATGTTTTCTCCGTGCATGTCAAGATGGATAATCTAATTCTGAATTGTTAGAATGTAAAACGTACATATTATTGTACATATCAGAAGAAAATAAAGATGCAAATCTCATTATAAATTGTTGAGGGTTTTAGGATTTAGTAGTCTCATTTTCTTTGATTGGCATTCCTTCATCAAGTGGATACATTATTTGTCCTAGGTAACATGTGAGAGGGTTTAGGGTTTAGGTTTTAGTGTTTCGAGGTTTAAGGTTTAGTATTTAGGATTTTGGGCTTAGTTTAGGATTTAGGAGTCTAGTATTTAGCATTTAGTATTTAGTGTTCACACAAGGAGCTTATAAAAGAATCCTACATAGGAAAATTCTTGGAATGTAAGAAACTCTCTAGTATTTCCTAGGTAGCTACATAAGTGTTTTCTACATATAGCTAGGAAATTACATTTCCCCCATCTCATAGTAGGGATCCTAGGTATCAATATATGAATCACCCACATATAAATAGGGAGTTTTATTCCACACATCTTGAACCAGGTAGTATCTATGGGTCATATAACAAGCAAATCTAGTTCCCCATATACCATCACAAGGAATTACAAGTCACACAATTCGGGAATTCAATTCCCTATATCCCATAATAGAGAATTACAAGTAGCCATACCAAGATATACTTTGTGGAAAATGGTTACCATAAAAATTAGGGTTAAACTAATAGCCACTCAATCCCATGCTAGCTACACATTCTCAAAAATAATCTATGTTAACTTTCTCATAGATTGATGATTGGTTAGAAACTAATTTTATAGTGGAGTCTTGTTTATATGAGTAATGTTTTTGCATGAGTAATTATAGGTACAAAAGGTCATCCATGCCGGAACGTATATTGCATAACTTCAAAAAGAATCGCGGCTAGTATCATGAAAACGAAACTTGAACCCTCAATTTGTATATTGGAACAATTAGATTGAAACAAGATGTTGTTGCTGGGTGTTTTAACACAAAAGTAACTACCATATTTCTTGATTTTTTTAACATGTGTTTTCATTTGTTTCTTTTGGATTGGTTAATACATTAGGTATGTGGTTTTTTATAGAGAAACCGAGATATTTATCGTGATGATAAATGTGTTATATAGATAGTTTGATAGGACTGTCATATCATTCTCAAAACAAGATGTAACCTTCAACTCTTATATTTAGAATTTCTCTTCTCTTTCTCTTTTGAAAATAATTTTGGGTATCTTAGGCTTATTTGTATTTGAACTTTAGAGTATAATTATCCTCAAGAGAAAGACAAAATGAAAGTGTGGATATCTTAATACTTAATAGTTATATGTTTGTTATGCTTTGTGGTTGAAAATTTTAATTAGTAAGAGAGATAGTCTCCCCAATTAGCATATCAATAGGTGCATTTTTTTGTATGTTTATAGAAGCGCTTAAAAGTATGTTTTTGACTAGTTTAATATGGAGTTTCTAACAAAAAAATTAAAAGCATCTTACTAAGTAAATTTACATAAATATACTTATAAATATAAGCTACTCAAGTTTAATGGATTCATTCATGAGAATGTGGCAATATAGTTGTGGTACTAGACCCTACACTTCCAAGAAAAATCATGGTAAGGAACTCAATGGAGATCATGCACTCTCTATATACTTACAATTTACTCATTAGATCTTTAGAGAAGAGAGATTTGGATTTAGCATTAATGGCTTAGTGTTTAGATTTTAGTGCTTAGAGTCTAATGCTTTGTTTAGGGTTTAGATATTACTAATTAAGGTTTAGAGTTTAGGGTTTAGTTTTGTCCTATGCTTCAATGGGTAGTTCTTCACAAGGCGGATACATTATTTGATAAGGTACCATGTGAGAGAGTTCAGGGTTTTGTGTTTTGTGTTTAGGGTTGAGAGTTTCGGATCTAGGGTTTAGGGTTAGGTTTTAGGATTTACATTTCGTATTTAGGATTTAGTATTCAAATTTTAAGTTTTAGTATTTACGGTTTAAAGTTTTGCTAGTTTTAGGGTTTAGAACTCTAATGTGCTTTGATGGGTAGTGCCTCATAAAGTGGATATATTTTTTGCCAAGACAAAACATGAGAGGAAAATTCCCAAAGTTGATATGTAGGACAACATCAAAGCTATGAGTATCTTTAAGTTCTAGGTATGAAAGGGGGATCTATACTGCAATACTGAAGAATACATGCATTTCTCCTGAGCTTGAGTATACCAATCATTAATGTTAGAGCGGATACGTATAATACTTTTCCACAAATTAAGTTCTAAGTAAATGTATGTAAAAAACTTTTCCACAAATTGTTAGGTAAGGATATTATAATGCCATCCCTCATGGAATTTGATGTGTATAATAGTTCAAAGATGGAGTCCACCTATTGAGTAATGTTTTCTTAGATGATGATGTCAATCGAATGTGGAAAAATGTTTTCTCCGTGCATGTCAAGATGGATAAGCTAATTCTGAATTGTTAGAATGTAAAACATACATATTATTGTACATATCAGAAGAAAATAAAGATGCAAATCTCATTATAAATTGTTGAGGGTTTAGGATTTAGTAGTGTCATTTTCTTTGATTGGCATTCCTTCATCAAGTGGATACATTATTTGTCCTAGGTAACATATGAGAGGGTTTAGGGTTTAGGTTTCAGTGTTTCGAGGTTTAAGGTTTAGTATTTAGGATTTTGGGCTTAGTTTAGGATTTAGGAGTCTAGTATTTAGCATTTAGTATTTAGTGTTCACACAAGGAGCTTATAAAAGAATCCTACATAGGAAAACTCTTGGAATGTAAGAAACTCTCTAGTATTTCCTAGGTAGCTACATAAGTGTTTTCTACATATAGCTAGGAAATTACATCTCCCCCATCTCATAGTAGGGATCCTAGGTATGAATATATGAATCTCCCACATATAAATAGGGAGTTTTATTCCACACAACTTGAACCAAGTAGTATCTATGGGTCATATAACAAGGGAATCTAGTTGCCCATATACCATCACAAGGAATTACAAGTCACACAACTCGGGAATTCAATTCCCTATATCCCATAATAGAGAATTAAAAGTAGCCATACCAAGATATACTTTGTGGAAAATGGTTACCAAACAAATTAGGGTTAAACTAATAGCCACTCAATCCCATGCTAGCTACACATTCTCAAAAATAATCCATGTTAATTTTCTCATAGATTGATGATTGGTTAGAAACTAATTTTATAGTCGGGTCTTGTTTATATGAGTAATGTTTTTGCATGAGTCATTATAGGTACAAAAGGTCATCCATGCCGTAACGTATATTGCATAACTTCAAAAAGAATCACGGCTAGTATCATGAAAACGAAACTTGAACCCTCAATTTGTATATTGGAACAATTAGATTGAAACAATGGTAACAATCTCAAGTCATGAAGTGATCACATAAGTAACAATAATGTGTATTATTTTAAGTCAACTTGCTACTCTATAGTGAATGAAAAATTAATTTCATTTTCTACACATTTTATTGTTTTTCCATATAGGTCCTCAAAGATTTTGTAATGTATTACATAATGAATGTCAATTTGCTACTACAATACACATGTTTTCAAGTAACTTTATTAAACTGGCATGACTAGTGCAATATAACTTACATCCATAATTGATACTTTGTTCACTGACTTCATACATAATTATGGTCAAAAGTTAGGATGACTTTACATCATATCACATTTATATGAGAAGATATTAAAATAAAACTAATCTTATGTTTTTAATACGATCTTGTACAATGACTAATACTTATGCCTTAAAGCTCATAATCGGGTGGTTTTTAACATAGAACTATATGATTAAGTTTTTAGCCCTCAAACTAATTACTCTAGTTAAGAGACACATTTCACCCATTTGCAAGGGATATACGCTATGTCTCACATAAACCTAGATCACTAAGGTTTCATTTACCTTTAGCCAGCGAGCTCTCAAAAGAAATCAAGAATCCAAATCTATATATAATCCAAAAGCCATGGACCCCTTTATAAAGCAAGGCCCCATAAGCTACCCCTAGCACCATAACCTAATTTCCTAAGATGTCCCTAGGCCTAAAACCTATTCAGTTCATCATCATGGCTGGAAGATCCACTCAATATCAACCCTAACGGCCCATTTTGTTCAAGGTTGGAACCTCATATGTCTTAATACTACAAGGGATATAAATATTAATATATAATTCCTTACATAACATGCAATGTGATAGCACATCAAGATTTTGAGAAGTTGAGAGCATGCTTTGAAAGGAGCATTAGTCATACCATTCCTCGATAAATGGAGATATGCCACATCCTAAGGGCCACAAACCACCCCCATTAGTTGGGATGAAACTCCCTAAAACTAAGATGGATACACTAGTCTATTTTATTTATTTCATGCTCAACTGGTATGGCATTACTTCTCATCATTTCTTAAATGAAATTTTGTGGAATCCTTATTCTTACTACTCTAAACAATATTTGGTAGTTGATCAATAATTCAATTTTGACCAAGTTTTAACCTAGTTTTATACTTATAAAAACTAGGAACCAATTATAGTGTGCCATTTGTGCATCTTCTTCCATACCTTTCTAATCCATGTGCATAGCCAAAAGAGATAAAAAGAATCATGTCTTTCAACCTTGCATAAAGAATAATGTCCTACGATAAGCATCAACATACTATGCCTACGAGTATGGGAAATTTTCAAATAAGTAGCTTACAAAAAAGAATATTAAACTTACAAAAAGCTATGGTATTCCATGTTGCTAAGATTTAAACTTTTGCAATTTCTCACATAGATAAGTTTTACCTACATTATAAATAGTATTAGTGGAGGAAAAGTAGAAAGGAACTTAATAATGATGGAGATCACACAATAGTTATCCCAAAGTGAGCCACCAAGAACACTCACAACAAGTTATGATCCAAGACTGAGGCACCAACTAAGAGCGACTGAATAATGACTTTAGTACACAATGTGGGGTTCCAATAGTAAGAGACTAAAATGGTAGAAAGAAATCAATAATATGCTAGAATCATGGATGCTTGAGTCCTATACATAGACTGGATATGCTTCAAAGACAATACAAAAGAAGACTCCTCAAGTATAAATCAAGGGATAAATAGATAACTCCCCACATGTGTGGTAGCTCACCAATGTCCATGATAGTCTAAGTAAGAGTTTCTCAAAATTCCAAGAATACTCTCACATAATTCTAAACCATGAATACCCACAATAAGTTGGACCTAAGAGTGAAGAACCAACCAAGAGTGAGTAAACAAATGATTTGAGCACACAATGTGCCATGATCCAAACAAGTTTTCCTTTGTCTATGTTGCAAGTGAGATTATACTAAAGAGGAGGAGACCCAAGAGTACAAGACTCAAGAGGATAAGGTATAACAAGAGAGTCTCCAATGAAACCACAATAGCACTTTATACAACACCATACACACACCCTCTTGATACTCAATAAATGCTATAGTAATAAGAGATTGCAATGTTAGAAAGTAGTCAAGAAGATGCTAGAACCATGGATGCTTGAGTTCTATTCATAGACTAGATGTTTCTCAAAGACAACAAGACCCCTCGAGTAGGAAGCATGGGATAAGGAAATAACTCCCCATATGTGGTCGCTCATTATCAATGCCCACAATAGTCTAAGTAAGATTTTCTCAAAGCTCCAAGAAGAACATCAAATAGTTCTAGATCATGGACACTCACAATAAGCTCGGGATGCGTGTGAGTAAATGATGATTTTAGCACACAATGTGTAGGGTTCTAGACTAAAAGGGAATGAGGCTTGAGAGGACCAGACTCAAGAGGATGAGACGAAGGAGGACAAGACTCAAGAGATATGATATAATAAGAGGTTCATGAGAGAAACCACAATAGCACTTTATAGAGTTGCATACATACTTCTTATGCACCCTATTGAGAATCAATAAGTTCTACAATAACAAGGGATTAAAATGGTACAAAGAGGTTAATAAGATGTTAGACCCATGGATGCTCAAGTCGTATACTTAAACTAGATGTCCCTTCAAGAAAACACAAAGAAGACTCCTCAACTACAAAGCAAGGGATAAATAAACAACTTCCCACATGTGGTAGCTCACCAATGTCCATGATAGTGGAAGTGAGACTTTCTCAAAGCTCCAAGAAGACCATCCAATAGTTCTAGACCATTGGTATCACTATACCACTACAAAGCTCATCCTTCATCGCCAATGCTAGGACAATAGTATGGTAGTATTTTCCTTTAGTGGAAATTTTTATTGTGGCATAGTGCAAAATCATAGATGTTTCTACAATAGTATGGTAGTCTTTTCCTTTAGTAGAAATTTTTATTGTGGCATAGTGCAAAATTATAGATGTTTCTACAATGTCCATGAACTCTTCAAGTTTGTTCATGGACAACAAAAATTAGATTTGCCATGGATTATATGTGAATTTATATTTACACATCTCTCTCCCCCATGAATTTGGTTGGATAATTATGTATTAGAAGAGCACAAAACATTTGGATTGATGGACAAGGGGGCTAGGGTTTTGGTGGAGCAACTAGATCTGAGAGGCATGGGTTTAGAGTTTTGGTGGAAGCAAGGCTTTAGGATAGGGTTAGCATTTTAGGGGCTAAGGGGTTAACTTCTTACAATTTGGTGGCATTTGGTGGCATGAGGAATAGGGGCATTAAGACTCAGGGGAATCGATCTTCTTAGGTGGGGAGTTAACTTTGATGGAGTGTGCACACACATACATCGACACATACACACGCACACATACACAGAGCAATGCCCTTTAATAGCCTCTCTTTAATCCCCTGAAATATCTTGTGATGGTGTTCCAATTACTTTCTACTTCTATGGAGGCTCATGGATGACTCCTCAATCCTTCTCTTCTTTTCTCAAAAGCTATGCTACCCTTGCTACATTCAAATGTCCTATTGTCTTATTCTAAGAGAGATAATTGGGGAGAGCGAGGGAGAGAGCTATCAATACTTCTTTTTGAAATTTAGGTTTAGGGAGCCTTGGTAAGTCCAAGGAGATTCAAATTATATGTAAGCTACTGGAGAGATTGAACTGTATTACAAATACATAAATGGAGTGTAGTGGTTCTCAATCTAGCAAAATTTGGATAGTAGTATAAGGCCTAACATGGACGTCTAATACCATATTAGAAGTGGGTGCAACAATGAAAGTGTAGAAGATTGCTGTAATGGACTACATAATAGCATTCCTTATCATAGCATTAGCATAGCAAGTAGGCTTGCCAAATACCATGGAACCCTTTGCTTAGAAGCTATATTCAAGTGTAGAGTGATATGTATGTTACAACTTGTGATATTACACATGTGCTCCTATATGTGCATTCTCTTCATATCATAGGCAGACACTTCATTAACATTGAGTCCGTTGTGCTCATATGGTGGTTTTGCATTAAATGTTGTTGGATGCAAAAATTATCTAAGTGAGATTGAAGGTGTCACTATTCCAGCCTCTTTGACCCACTCATCAATTATGAATTATATGAAACAAAAGTCATATGATATCTTTCATGTATGCACAACCATAGCTATGTCAACTACATGTGACCCATCTCTAAAGGTAATTCAAGAGATGGTTCACATTGGCCTTGCAATATTTACTTCTTTAATAGAGAAACCTACAGAGGTTTCACAATTGTCTAGACATTGTTTTCATAGAGGGGTGTGTGGTTGGCTTGTCCTACCAAGAAATCATCTAAACCTATTGACATTTGGATTTTTTGGATTATTTGTCTTGGATGTACAACAGAGTTTACATGTAATACATGCAGAGTTTGAATCATTGAGCTTTGTCTTTATCTTGTGTAAAGATTTTGGCAAACTTGACACAAGGTTTCATGATTGATTCATGATGTATGGACATATCTTGAAGAGAAGTTGATTTCCAGCATTCTTGGGATTCATTAGAATCTCTTGCCTATTCTTTTTCTTCTCTTATGTCTCCTATTCTCTACTTCCTTCTCTCTCAAATACCTGGTGGATACGACCTTTTGACTAAAACCCCTTCTACAATGTTGCATGAGCTCTTTTAAAGTATAGTCTGATGGTTTTCCCATCGTGACTCCAAGCAAATGGAGCTTCCCATACTTAGGTAACTATTTCACCTCTGTTTATATACATAAAGGGCAAGCGGAATGTTGTGGCCCCCACAACTCTCCTATATTCGAGGGAGGATTGGCCCCAAGATGTGTCGTCTTGATTTGTAAGGCATAATGAAATATAGTTCGCTCTTTGTATCTTTTCTTATCTAGGAGATTTATTATTTTCTCACACAACCTTTCTTGAAGATAGCCACTCTAACTTATGACAAAAGAACCTCTTTCACTCAATATAGATCAATAATTTGGCAGACAAGTACCATGCATCTAAAAGATTTTCTTTGATACCATGATTCATCCATATGCAATTTCATGCCCTAGTGTGCTCAAAGATTTTTGACCAATTGTTAGCCACGCGTTTTGCATAGGCATTCTTTTCATGCTTTCCCCTAGCATATTGTAGAATAATTGAGGAGACAGAACTGCGCTAACCCGTGCTTCCGCTCCTTTAGATATTGAACATAACCTAAATGATGCACTTCAATGCATAGTCATCTATTTTTCATGAAATAAAACTTGGCATTTCAACCTCAAGGCCCATTGATTCATTATGTCCCGTTCTTTATGTTATATGATATTTTTCCATAGAACCATCCCCTAAACGGGCACTTTAATATGCAATGCATGTAGGCTGAGACTAAACCTCATGCCCCATAGCCCACCATACATTTGAGTGTATTTTACTATTTTCTTCTATTTTTATAGATTTAAAAATCATTTTTTCTTATTTTTGTGCTATTTTTCTCAATTATTTCTACTATAAATACTCATTCTTTTTTACTTTTTTATTACACACCAACAAATACTAACAATGGCAATCATCATATACTATTTCATCCACATATAATATTTCTTTCTACTATTTTTTAAAATTATTATCAAAACTACTTATTTTTGCGTGTTTTTCACTTTTGGATAATTACTTTCTCATTAATGTGATATCAGATTGTGCATTTTCTTTATGACCAAATTTAAACATGTCACATGCTATGCTGATATCAAATTTCATGCCATAGGCACATCATTTCTATGATTGAACATAAAAATGAACCAACTTTACATGAAAAACAAGACTTATTGAGATTTCTCATCTTTTATATTTTTATAGTTGCATATATAGACAATAAATTGGTCTAAATTTAGGGTCTACTCAGTGTTGGTCATCGCATCTTAGCATTAGTCTCATCTCATCTTCATCTACTGGTCTTCCATCTCTCATCTCAACCTTCTCTTGATGATTCCCACAAGAATAATTACCCACAGGAGAAGAGACAGAGAGGAGAGAGAAACTGTAGAAATGGGTATTTTTTTATCAAGCCACCATTTGTGGAGCCGGATGCAAGGATGAAGAGTGAAAAAATGAGGAAGAATCATGCTGCCGTCGGTTGGAATGGGTATTTTGATGCTCCATATCTCTCTCACCCCCCTTCTTCCCCTTCACATCAATCCACCTCCCCCCCCACTTACTCCAAACCCCTTTCCCATTTGGCCATTTCTATGCTTTCTGCTACTAGGGCACCAATAACTTCCATATTTGACATCAAAATTGCGATTTGAAAAATTTTGAATGTTTGTCTTAGACTCCTGCAATGCTTGGCACTTGTCGTTGTTGGTTTCGCTACTCCAAAATTTTTATAAAAATTCAAATCCACTACGGTGTCGTGATGCTGCATGTCTACCACTGTAAACATGAGGGCGGAATTTTGTGCCAAGATTTTGGACTCTTAAGTCAGTGTCATTATCAGTTTATTTTTCGTTGCGTGTTTCTTCTGTGTTTGCATTTGCATGACGCACAAGCACATGTAGTTAGGCTAGGCACAAATTCCTCAATGCATTCATATTTTTTGTGTGGAACATCACTTGATTGATTGCAAATCATGGACTCAAATTTCCAAACTGCATGAGTGAAGGCCACAAAGTTCTTTTCCAAAGCATGATCTTTGATAGGGAATATTGCATGGAGAAACAAATTCATATGAAGAAATCCGATTTTGAAAACTCATAAGAGTCATGCATGTCAAGTGTTCAAGCCTACAAGAAGCATATGAAGCATATGAAGAGTTTGATAAGCTAACAAGACGAAGCATTGCAAGCATTGCATCAAAGGGCATAATGATCATGATCATTGAATTGGTTATATATATACTCACTTGGTCACAATTTATGAGATGCAAAAAGAATCCAAGGAAGAGAATGATCCATTTAATTTATACAAATTCCCATCTTGACTATGCCAAATGATGATTCTACTCATCTAGTTTTTGATTTGACTAGACATAATACTGAGGGCCAAATTTGTTGACCAACAACAGATTTGTGAATCGTCCAATGATCTTTTATTCCTTTCACGATTAAAGAAAAGTGTTATCACAAGAAAAGATCATGCGAATGTTTCAAATCAACTCTAAGCTAACTATGCAAATGGAAGAGCACGAGAACTAAAGATTATGACTTTGGAAGAGAGGAGGAGCATGTCAAGGTGGCCTACGTTGATGAATAAGAATGTAATCTCTGACATATACGAGGGAAAATTTATGAATGCTTTTTGCTTTCAATTTGGAGCCGAATGATAAATTGGTGGAAGCTTTTCCGAAGCTTTTGTAAGCTGCAGCTTTTGTTGCTGTGGTGGCAAAGATCGATGGCGTTGATTATTTAAGAGGGTGGAGTATGTTGATGGTGGAGAGTGGAGACGACGAAGTGAGAGGGTGGGAATAAAGCTATTGCAGAGGGAATGAATGAAGAAGACATAGAGGTGGTATGCAAAATGACACAAAGAAGCCGAAGGGTGGGTAAGCACAACCGAAAGATGAATGATGAAGCTCACAAACGAATCCGACAACGAAGAATGTAGTAAAGAAGGATGGCAATGCAAAAAGGTGACGACCGTAGAAACAAGAGGAAGGTGAAAAAGGAATCGGACAGAGCGGAGTAGAAAAAAAAATGAGGAAGGTAATAAGATGTTTACTTTTGATCGTGATTGCTATACCGACTACCATCGAAGGACATTCAACAGTCGACTTTTGATTTTTCGTGTGATGTTGATCTCATTGACTGACTTCAACAAATATTTGGCCAAAAAGGAGGCAACATAGATTAGGTATGAATTGACAAACTGGCCTATATGTTTAATAACTTCAGAGTGTTCAGGGTGACGAGAAAGCGGTGACAAAGAGCAGATCACGGCATCAAAGAGCTCGGAGAAGCACACGGAAGGGGTCTCGTAGTCAAGGCCATTGTAATGGCAAAGAAGAAGGCTCAGTCCACAGCAAGTCGAGGGAGAGAAGTCGCAGAGAAGAGCATCCACAAGGGAGGAGGGTGACGGAGGACGAGGACGAGATGAAGACGACAATATTGAAGCTACGGAGATTGGATTCTATGTGATGCTACTACGACAAAGGAGTGCCAAGAGCGGAAGCCAAAGAAGACTGGCGGAATTAGTAAGATGACAGAAATATTGGTCAATGAAGGGCCGAGTTGTGTGTCTGCTAACTAATGGTCGTTGCTATGCCTTTGGTGTGAGCTGATATTACTGTTTATAGCCATGGTGTACTTTGCTATAAATTTTCTCATCCACGACCATGAAAATGGTATAGCCTTCGATAAATGGTGCCCTTCCACTCGTTGAGGATTTTGTCAGAGTGATAAATTCCACAGTGTGTTACCTTGAATGTAACAACACTTGAACTAATAGTCTTGCAGATGAAGAGAAATGAGGAAAAGAGATCAGTGCTTACATGCGTAGCGTATCCAAGAATGGAGACCATGGCCATGATCAATGGTCATGAAGTAATTGTCCTCTATGGCTTATTTTGCTCATTAAGACATCGACAGTTTTGTCAGAAAGTCACCTGGCTTTTCTATAAAAGCTCAAGCAAAACATCACTTACCAGATCTTCATGGCCACAAGGATTGACAACAAGAATAAGGCATCAACAAGTTCATTTTCATTCACCAAAGCATGCTTCGATCAAAGCATATCAATTTGTTCCTTCGGGATAAGTTTCCTCATGGAAATAGTCATCAAACTGGCTAATGAATGATAAAACAGTCTTTCCTTCTCTTATGCCATTGAAAGTGCGAAACTTGAAACTTCGTTTACTTATCTTGGATTCCTTGCGAATGGTTTGTGCTTCAAGAGTGGCGTCGATGGTACGGCGAATCAGATCTTCAGCTTGAGGTTCTTCTCTATCAGTGGACGCTCCTTGTAGCTTTGTCAATTGCGCTTGCAAGGCTTGCCTAGCTCTTCACTCTTCTTCCAATTGTAGCATGATTAGATCCAGCTTTTGTTCCATGGTAGGCTCGGGTAGATCATCTTCAGTCATAGGATCATCCATATGTGGGGTAGTCATCCTGTAAAACTCAACAAACCTTTCTCACTCAAAATCAGTTAGCGGGATGAGCGTAGCTCAAATTTGGGGTTACAAGGCTATGTATTTTTGGGTATTTTCTTCTTCAATTTTCAGAAATTCTGTAATATTTCTGTCTCTGTTTGCTGAAAGTACTTCAACGAACTTGTAGATAGGTAGAACAGCTTGCTGCGAACAACTTTCCAGTTCAGAGTTTTTGCATACGAACAAGTCTTCTATGAGTTTTAAGCACTAGTCAGTTCTGATTTAGTCTGACTTGTAGAGTTGCAGACTTAGCAGACTTGCAGAGTTGTTGACTTGCTGGACTTAGGCCGACTTGCAGAACTTGCAGAAGTTGATTACTGTCGACTTGCGAAACTTGACTTTGACAGCGCAGGACCTGGAGTTACTGAACTTGTCTGCCCAGTGTAACTTGCAGAGAGTTGTATGATTTAGCTTGATTTGACTTAGTAATTAAGCTTAGTAGCTTAATGGTGGAGTACAGGCCGCCGTTTTTTTTTCGTGGGGGGGCCGTTTTTTGCGCCGGATTTCACGGGATGATGCCGTCTTGCAACGATTTTGAGGATTAGGCCTTGCTAAGCTTAAAATTAAGCTTTCTTATGATAATAAACTTGATTATGAAGAGAGCTTATCTCTGTAACTCCACGACTTGATGATGGAAGTGTATGAGTGGTCCTCCGCCTGCAGAGCTTGGTCCTTCGCGATCTGACAGTGGAAACAGGGGTTCTTGATCGCCAGAAGTCTGCCTGTATCGACGGTTCGCGACGAGATTGACTGTAGAGGCCGTTTGTTCCTGGAGCTCCGCCTTCGCCCGAGATTTGTAGCGATTGGAAGCTCTTGATCTCTGCTCCGCTTTGATACCACTGGTGTGCAGATCGGACGCAGATAGCTCACGTGGTGAATCCCGGAAGGTCCCCAAGAACAAAGAACTCTACCTTTTTGCACAAAAACCCATGTAAAAGCAAGCACGACAAGAGACAAGAGACAAATTGGGTTCAATCTCCCCCATGCCTTGTGTGAGCGCTTCACAAAGCATGTATTTTATGTATATTTCCAATCTTCATGCTCAATAATAGCCCAATTACAAAAATATGACAAGCTTTTTAGCTTTTGAGTTTGCTTTCTACAAAAATAGTAAAATAAAGCTAATGGACGGTGCCCATAGTGTGTGGCACGCCCAATCTCAATGTCCAAATAGAAATAACATATCCAGGCGCATAAGCGCATACAAAATAATAATAAATAATCGATGTCTCAATAGACATAACAAAATATAGGAGTGGCGCCTATCAAAATCTAGTCCAAGAGTCGAAAACCCGCTAGACTCCAATGCTTTCCTCCGCCACTGCTGCTATCTCGACACATCAACTGAAGCATTCACAATCGTTAGTAAAATAATACAATTAAACCGACAAAAGTGAATACCTAGCAGTCTTCAGCTACATAAATAAATCAACTGGTTAGAAATAAATCCTAACCTTAATTTATTACGAGTGCGCACTCTAAACTCATAAACGTTTATTAATTTAATATGCATTTTGCGAAATCACCCGCTATGGAATCACCCATGTACACACTAAATTAATGAAACGCCCGAAAAGGACAGGCGTCCCCATCAACTTCTCGCACAAAGAATCCTCTTTGTGTATGAGCCCCGGTCATCTAAGTTTATGGAATCCACCGTAAAACCTCACGGAATCCACCGTGGAATATGCCTCCTGGCATCAACACTTGCCAAAGCTGATTGATTTATTGAATGAGAAAATCAGGATGGGAATCCTTGAGCCTTCATCTGCACCATACTCAAACAGGTGGTTTACAGTTCCAAAGAAGAATGGTACTCTCCGATTTATTCAGGACATGCAGCCAGTGAATAGAGTTACTATCAGGAATGTTGGTATAGGTCCAATTGTGGATGAGTTTGCATAGGCATTTGCTGGATGTGCCATCTATTCTTTAGGTGATTTGTATTCAGGATATGATCAGTTTCAGCTGGCTTTGGAAAGCAGGGACATAACCACCATGAGAACTCCTATTGGGCTTGTCAGTATGTGTACCTTGCCTCAAGGTGCCACTAATTCTGTTGCGCATATGATGAATGCCATGCATAAGGTTCTTCGTGATTACATACCTCAGCTTACTATGCCTTTCTTGGATGATGTGCCCATTAAGGGGTGTGCAGAAGAAGAGAAGAATGAGAGTCTAAATGAGCAGGGATGCAGATACTTTGTGGCTGATCATATTTCAGCATATGAGAAGATTTTGGCTAGGTTAGAAGAAGTGAACTTGACACTTTCAGGGCAAAAATCTATTTTTGGAGTGAATGAGGTTTTCATTGTTGGGCATATGTGTGGATATTATGGCAGGAAACCCTCACCTGATAAGGTGAATGCTATAGGAAAGATTGTAGAGTATTGTTCTACCACTTCAGAGGTACGGAGATTCATTGGAGCTTGTGTGGTTTATATGATTTGGATACCTCATTTTGCACACATAGCAGATTGTTTATATTAGCTGCTTCGAAAGGGGCAGAAATTTTATTGGGATGAGAGCCACACTAGAGCCATGTGAAAATTGAAGAAGTTATTGCATAATGCTCCTACTCTCAGTAAAGCGGATTATAATTGTGAAAGGCCTATTGTATTGACAGTTGACACTAGTCCAATTGGCATAGGTTGGGCTGTGGGTCAAGATGATGCAGATGGAAATAGGTATGCTATTCGGTTTGGGGCGAAAGTCCTAAACGAGAGACAGAGGAGATATCGGCAAATTAAGAGGGAGTTATTGGGGATTGTCACAGCTCTCAAATGTGACAAGGAGTACTTTATTGGAGCTTCAGTTGTAGTAGAGACAGATTGCTTGCCATTGATTGGTATGATTATGAGTTGCTCTACTCCGGATATAGCTATGCTGAGATGGATTGCATACATTAAGTCATTAAATCCGGAATTCAAACACATAGCAGGGAAGGATAATCCAGTGGCAGATATGTTGTCTAGAGCCAGATATGATGATGAGGAGACTCTACTTGTAGAAGAGGATGATGCAGAAATTTCAGCCACCACTATGGTTGATCATGTTTGTCATGTCTATGATATTGTGGCTTTCACAGAAGAACTCTATGTCGGAGATTGGTTACAGATTGGCAGATACCTTAGTACACTAAGCAAAAGAGATGAATGGACAGATGAAGAGTTCAAGAAGATCAGAAGGAAAGCCTATGGTTATTTTCTCAAGGACAGATTTCTTTGGAAGCATCCGAAGAAAAGAGGCGGATTACCTTTGCAGGTTGTCTGCGATAGAGAGACACAGTTACAGGTGATGAGGGAGTTTCATGAGAGTCCTTAGGTTGGTCATAGAGGAGTGTGGGCTACTTATGAGAAAATCAAGGAGAAATATTGGTGGAAAGGCATGTATAGAGATGTTTCTCACTTTGTTGAGACTTGCAGAGACTGCCAGATGTATTCAGTAGTGCATTAGCGAGATGAGCTTCATCCGACCTATCCGCTATGCATTCATTATAAGTGGGTAGTTGATTTGGTTACCATGCCTATGGGTCTATGGCAGATGAGGTACATTGTTTTGGCTAGAGAGGATCTCACCAATCATGTTGAGGGCAGATCTTTCAGAACGAAGACTACTAGTGCAGTGTGTAAGTTCTTATTGGAGGAAATTTTCTGCAGGTATGGTTATGTGGGTAAGATCACTGCGGATCGTGGTGAATTGGATGCAGATGAAGCTAGGGAGTTTTTCTCTCAGCTAAGAATCAAGTTGGCTCTAACTATAGCATATAATCTAGAGGGAAATGGGAAGAGTGAAAGAGGGCATCCGCCAATAGTGAAAGCATTAGCCAAAGCATGCAGAGGACAGATTGGAGAATGGCCGAGACTTCTACCATTTTCTTTGTGGGCTGATCGTACGACTCATAGTGTTACCACAGGATATATGCCTGCAGAGTTGATGTATGGTCAGAAACTGGTTATGCCGACTGAGACTTCTGCTTTGACTTGGTCAGTTTTACCTTGGCAAGAGGATTTGACGAGAGAGGAGCTCTTAGTTCTTCAGATTCGGTAGTTGGAGAGGAGACTTGATGATATTCAGCTAGCTATTGATAGGTTGAAGGTTGCTAGACTAAGGAATAAGGACAGGTTTGACAGTAGGCATCGCTTGCGGCCTAGAGCAATAGAAGAGGGAGATTGGGTATTGGTCTTTGATAGCAACCTTGAAAATCAGCATACTGCACTTCGGAAGATGGTGAAAAGATGGTTTGGTCCCTACATAGTCAGACATGTCTTTGATAATGCAACATATGAGCTGACAAAATTGGATGGGACAGTGCTTAGAGTGCCTATTGCTGGAAAAAGAATCAAGATTTTCAAGAAAAGAGATGATGAGGATTATGCATTGGAAGAATTTTCAAGAGAAGAGCAACGAGAAGAAACTCCAATGGAAGAGACAGATGATATGATAGATAATCTTGTTAATCTACCGGAAATGCATAACGAAGAGATTGATCTGTTTGTGGATCTTGATGATAACGATCATGGATAGTTGGCCCATTCGGAGGATGCGCAGGATTAGAGGGGGTGGATGTCGTATTGCTGCGCATTCGAGGTGTGAAACCACCCAAAAGTTGTGTGTGTGATTTGATACTTTGTACATACATAGTTCTTATGTTTGCTCTTTCATTCTATGCCGAAGACGGAGAAAAACAGGGAGTTTTTGATAGATTGGTAACTTGAGATGCAATCTCATGGGCTACACTTATTTCAAGGTATGCCGATTATGGGCTTTGTGAGGAAGTACTAAACTAATTCCAAGAGATGCAAGTTGAAGTATATTGGTGGATATGTTTGCCAAATGTGAGAGCTTGCTTGATGTTTAGCACACCTCAGAATGGTGCAATATAGCTTGTAGGAGCATCAAGACCGGCTTGATTGCGAGTGTCATTGTATCACAGTGGACTTGGGCAGCTACTATTTTGCAAAGCTCTAATGTTACATGGGAGTATGGTGTCAATGGCCCTTTCTAGTATGCGAGTGAGACGACAATTTAGGTGCTCCTTTTTGGAGTACTTGCCATTGAAATCAAACGGAAGGCATCATCAGCACATACAGTTGGTGAGATTGTGCGTGCGAGGTGGGGTTTTTCAGTGCACATTGTTGTTGCTGGTGTTTGTTTTGGCCACTTCACCGAGACAGATACGCATAGTAGTAGCATGTTTCGGCTTCTATAGGCTTCATTGTCTTGAATGCTTTGGTGGACCTTCCCCCCCAAGACAAGTAATAGTGCTATTTCAGGTGGCAGTACAGCACTCTTTAATCTGCCTTGAAGGGGCAAGTTGTGTACATGCTATGCTAACCTTTGATTGGAGATTGTGCTATCCTTGTCACTCTCCATCTATAATTGCTAAAGATGGAGGCTGCTTTTTGATAGGTTCAATCTGCGTGTGTATGGGAGAAGAAAAGGGCCACTAATCCTGTAAAAAGGGAAAGAAAAGGGTGGCTAAAAACAAGGGAGGGAAAAAGCAGATTCAAAAAAAAGGCAAGGAAGATTCGGGAGTTCAAGGACAGGAAGGAAGAAAGCATTGGAAAAGGATCGACGGGAGATGAACGAAGAAGGAAGAAGTAATAAGGAATGAGAAGAACAGGGGAGCTACAGAATGAATCGGGGGGGGGGGGGGGAGGATCTCTGCAGTTTGCCCACATAGATCATCTTCTGAGTCTGGATGACCTTGCAAGCGAAGAGATTGTGCATTTTGAGTTTTCATGCCCTTTTTGCTAAGCAGAGTACGATATTGGTTCTCTCTGTTCTCATCTTGAGGAGGAATTCTGCAACTTTAGAAAGGAAATCGCAATCAGGGGCGACTCTCTGCAATTTCGACGGAGATTTATGGAGAAAGGAAGAAATAAGAAATAAAAGCGATGCTAATCGGGAGAGGATTGAGGAACTGACTGGGAGCCTCTCAGTGCCAAGGAAATTAAGCAAGCTGTGGAGATTGGACAATCAAATCGCTTACTCCAGCTAGTACAGTGGTTTTGCAATGGCTTGTTTGGGGTAAAAGTTTTGATCGACGCATATGGTTATCCTTGATTCCTGTGGTTTGGGTGAAACAGCTTATTGAAGTTGATCCTGAAGATCATTGGGCGCGTCAAACCTGAAGAAATCCCACCTTACAGGGCACCTAAGGTTTTTGCAAACGTGCAGGTTGATTCTCATCAAATCAAGATCTCACCTGAAGATTATATCTACACAGAAAAGCTGAAGCATGTTGATGTGAACGTCAAGCTATGTTTACTGAAGGTCTTGTTACTAGGCTCAAAGGCACAAACAAGCATAGGAAGGCCTATTGTACCAAAGGCTGCTGTTCATGCAGTGGTTGAAGAACAGCTTTTGGATGCCAAAGTTATCATTTTCAAAAAGAAGTGGAGGAAAAATTATCGTAGGCATAGAAGGCTTCGACAGAAACTGATCCGCCTGCGCATACTTGACATTATAGGACTTGGAGAGGCTCGAAGCGTAAGGATTGGGGCTTTACAGCCATCATAATTTATGTTCTAGAGAACAAAAACTTGGACTACTGTTTCCAAGGGGAGGGAGGGAGAGTATAGCAACTACAGCAACTACAAATAGGAAAGCAATGGATGCCTACAACCAAGCTGGACTGCTGATTTTACATCTTAAATGTGGAAAGGAAATCTTTCAGCTTTTAAGGGCATCCTAAAACAGGGTGCTGGTCTTTTTTTTTTAATGGAATGCAAAATAAAATGATGTCCAAGACTGTGCCACATCAGCATGGCACCATCATATCAGTAGTGCAGTGACATGTGACCTACTTACAACGCCAATTGATTTGTATGGAGGCCCAATAAAGTTTAGATATGATTGCTTACATGGAGCAATTTCTGTTGCAATAGGAAAAAGGGGTTTCCAGAAGCTTGCTGTTGTATTCTGCAAAACCATTCATAATTCTTTCTTGAACGTACACCCACAACCATAAAACAGAGTCGTCCAGAACTTATTGCTGTGTGGAGATTTGGATAATAGGATTATTCACATGATGGATCTTCTATCTTGAAATTTATCAAAGACTTCTGAAATTGTGACATTGCTTTCAAAACCCTTCGACAACGCTCGTACAGAGCATTCACTTGGAATGTGCGTCTGACAGTGCGTCTGTGCTGCATCTTAGATGCCAACATAGACGCGCTGGACAGAAGGTTGACTTTGGGAGCGCATCTCAGAGCGCGTCAAACCTACAATTTAGACGCGGGCATACATGTGCCAGGTCTCCCAGTTCTGATAGTAAACAATATATTTTTGCAATGATGAATGTGACCAATCCCATGTTTGTGTTTATCAATTTTCTTGCTTATGAGAAGCATTAGCACTTAAGTTTTATGCTCAATGTCTAAAGAAAGCTCTTTGAAAATGTAGGTAATATATGATTTTTTGTATGCAAATAATTTTGTCTTTTTCCTATGTTTTTTTTGCAGATATCGTATCCTGGTTCATCTAGCAATGACCCGGATTTGGATCGCATGAATGATACATTGTCCTCGTTTGACAGGGGGTTCAATGCATTTTTTGGAGGTTTTCCTAGTAGGGAAGACTTTATGGGAGAGATGATCAGATACCTTGGCCGCTCTCCCGTAGCGGACGAGGTGTTCAGTGTCATGTCTGAAACGCCTTTGATGTCTTTGCCTGGCACTACTTCCCAAACTCCACATGCAAGTACTCCATATGCAGGTACTCCATATGCAGGTACTCCACGTGAGCACTTGTACGTGCATCGGCTGAAGCACAAGCATCTGCAGAAGCACGTGCATCTGCAGAAGCTCCTGCGTCCAGCAAGGCAGAGGGTAGTCGACAAAGAGGGAGGAGGGAGAGTCGAGGGGGAGGACGAGGCTTGTTTGGGGGTTGCCTAGGAGGTGGCGAGCGATCACCCTCACCAGTAGATCACGTAGAGGAGGTTGTATGCTAGTACTATAGAGTTACAAATGCTGGTGGTATCGTTCATGATAATGAAGGAAGGGATATAATGGCGTACATGAGGAGCGTCGTGCATGCGACATATAAAGATTGTTTCATTGCCTTCAAAAATCAGAAAAGCGGCTTATGGTAGGAGGTGTTGAGGGCAGTCCATAGGAGATTCCAAATCTTGAGGGTCAGCGATTCTCGGATGATTGGAGACGCACAAAAGTGAGGGATATGCTTCACAACAAAAGATCCAACCTCATGACACGGGCCAGGGACTCACTGCGGAGGCAGGAGGAGGGGCGTGGAGCCTATAGCCAACCACCTATGTGCCACTGCATATAGTGGAAGAAAGCCAAGAAGAAAGCAGCAAAGAAAGTGAAGAGTCGCTAGCACACAAAGGCGTGACGGATCCAAATGGAAACCATGGGATCGTCACATTACGGATCGGGCAGCAGAGAGTCGTGGGAGGCAGAGTTTGTAAGTATATTTTGATTTCTAGTTTTTTAAAATTTATATTTCTTTCAATTCTTTATATATTTTATTCTAATATATTGTGACTCATAATTCTTTGTATATATCATAATTGTTTTGCAGACTACCATCGTTGGTAGGATACCTACTCCTAGAGAGGAAGGTTACCATCGAGGCCATAACCGAGCAGCCACATGGCTTCACTTCTATGAGGAGAGTCTCACCACTGAGGACCAATACAACCGGGCCATGAGGATTCCAGAGCCAGAGGAGGTATGTTTTTCTTACTTTCCTATTAAAAGTATAGCTAATTATAACTTTTTCTCCACCATGTCTATGTAAGCAACCTTGATCTTTTGTATGTGTAGGCGAACCCGGATGTGGAGCATAGCGAGGAGGGGGATAGCGACGCTAGTAGCCATGGTGGTACTAGCGAAGATGTTTCTTCTTTAGATTTGTAGAGGAGCACCATACCTCCTCATGAGGCCTTCTTTTCTTGTATATGTATGATCCATCTTTGAGCCTACTGCTTGTGGCCACGCTTTAGGTCGCAAGCACTTAAACTTCCCATGTAAATGCTTTTGACCTATAATCAATACATGGACTTTTATTTTCAATTCTCGTGCCCATAAGATACATTGTCTTTTTCCCAAATGCACAATCTGATGTATGGGAGGGGGGGGAAAAAAACCAGAGAGCACATGCTCGCTGGTTTTTTTTTTCCAGTTCTGTTTTGCGCATCTATCCGCACGTCTAAATTGCAGATAATCCGTGTTTATACACACGTCTACAGTGCAGATTACATGCGCTTATACATGCGCTTCATAATTCAAATTTAAAAAATAAATTAAATATCAGTGCTTGTAAAAGCGCGTCTACTAGCGTGTCTATATGCGTGTATATATGTGTGTCTATTGCGTGTCTATTTTTGCATGTAAATTCGTTGATACATGTGATTATAGACGCGAAATGGTAGACACACAAATAGACGGGTGGATAGACGCACCCGTAAGATTTTCTCTATATTAAAAAATCGCGTCTAAATGTGCGTCTATGAGGCCTTTTTGTTGTAGTGCGAGACCCCTTCCGTGTGCTTTCTTCGAGCTCTTTGATGCCGCGTATCGCTCCTTTGTCACTGCTTTCTCGTCACCCTGAACACTGTGAAGTTGTTAAACATATAGGCCAGTTTGTCAATTCATACCTAATCTATGTTGCCTTCTTTTTGGCTAGATATTTGTTGAAGTCAGTCAGTGAGATCAACATCACATGAAAAATTAAAAGTCGACTGTTGAATTTCCTTCGATGGTAGTCGGTATAGCAATCACGATCAGAAGTAAAGATCTCATTGCCTTCCTTGTTTTTTGTCTGCTTCACTCTGTCCGATTCCTCTTTCACCTTCCTCTTGTTTCTACTGTTGTCACCTTTTTGCATTGCCATCCTTCTCTACTGCATTCTTCATTGTCAGACTCATTTGTGAGCTTCATCATTCATCTTTCGGCCGCGCTTACCCACCCTTCAGCTTCTTTGTGTCGTTCTACGTACCACCTCTTTGTCTTCTTCATTCATTCCCTCTGCAACAACTTTATTCCCACCCTTTCACTTCGTCGTCTTCCCCCTCCACCATCAACATACTCCACCCTCTTAAATAATCAATGCCATCGATCTTTGCCACCGCAACAACAAAAGTTGCAGCTTACAAAAGCTTCGGAAAAGCTTCCACCAATTTATCATTCGGCTCCAAATTGAAAGCAAAAAGCATTCATAAATTTTCCCTCGTATACGTCAGAGATTACGTTCTTATTCATCAATGTAGGCCACCTTGACATGCTCCTCCTCTCTTCCAAAGTCATAATCTTTAGTTCTCGTGCTCTTCCATTTGCATAGTTAGCTTAGAGTTGATTTGAAACATTCGCATGATCTTTTCTTGTGATCACACTTTTCTTTAATCGTGAAAGGAATAGAAGATCATTGGACGATTGACAAAACTGTTGTTGGTCAACAAATTTGGCCCTCAGTATTATGTCTAGTCAAATCAGAAACTAGATGAGTAGAATCATCATTTGGCATAGTCAAGATGGGAATTTGTATAAATTAAATGGATCATTCTCTTCCTTGGATTCTTTTTGCATCTCATAAATTGTGACCAAGTGAGTATACATATAACCAATTCAATGATCATGATCATTATGCCCTTTGATGCAATGCTTGCAATGCTTCGTCTTGTCAGCTTATCAAACTCTTCATATGCTTCTTGTAGGCTTGAACACTTGACATGCATGACTGTTCTAAGTTTTCAAAATCGGATTTCTTCATATGAATTTGTTTCTCCATGCAATATTCCCTATCAAAGATCATGCTTTGGAAAAGAACTTTGTGGCCTTCACTCATGCAGTTTGCAAATTTGAGTCCATGATTTGCAATCAATCAAGCGATGTTCCACACAAAAAATATGAATGCATTGAGGAATTTGTGCCTAGCCTAACTACATGTTCTTGTGCGTCATGCAAATGCAAACACAGAAGAAACACGCAACGAAAAATAAACTGATAATGACACTGACTCAAGAGTCCAAAATCTTGGCACAAAATTCTACCCTCATGTTTACAGTGGTAGACATGCAGCATCACGATGCCGCAGTGGATTTGAATTTCTATAAAATTTTTGGAGTAGCGAAACCAACAACGACAAGTGCCAAGCAATGCAGGAGTCTAAGACAAACATTCAAAAGTTTTCAAATCACAATTCTAATGTCAAATGTGGAAGTTTTGGTGCCCTAGTAGTGGAAAGCATAGAAATGGCCGAATGGGAAAGGGATTTGGAGTAAGTGAGGGGGGAGGTGGATTGATGTGAAGAGGAAGAAGGGGGGTGAGAGAGATATGGAGCATCAAAATACCCATTCCAACCGATGGCAGCATGATTCTTCCTCATTTTTTCACTCTCCATCCTTGCATCCGGCTCCACAAATGGTGGCTTGATAAAAAATACCCATTTCTACACTTTCTCTCTCCTCTCTGTCTCTTCTCCTGTGGGTTATTCTTGTGGGAATCATCAAGAGAAGGTTGAGATGAGAGATGGCAGACCGGTAGATGAAGATGAGATGAGACTAATGCTAAGATGCGATGACCAACACTGAGTAGACACTAAATTTAGACCAATTTATTGTCTATATATGCAACTATAAAAATATAAAAGACGAGAAATCTCAATAAGTCTTGTTTTTCATGAAAAGTTGGTTCATTTTTATGTTCAATCATGGAAATGATGTGCCTATGGCATGAAATTTGATATCAGCATAGCATGTGACGTGTTTAAATGCGGTCATAAAGAAAATGCACAATTTGATATCACATTATCCAAAATTGAAAAACAAGGCAAAAATAAGTAGTTTTGATAATAATTTTAAAAAATAGTAGAAAGAAATATTATATGTGGATGAAATAGTATATGATGATTGCCATTGTTAGTATTTGTTTGTGTGTAATAAAAAAGTACAAAATAATGAGTATTTATAGTAGAAATAATTGAGAAAAATAGCACAAAAATTAAAAAAATGATTTTTAAATCTATAAAAATAGAAAAAATTAGTAAAATACACTCAGATGTATGGTGGGCTATGGGGCATGAGGTATAGTCTCAGCCTACATGCATTGCATATTAAAGTGCCCGTTTAGGGGGTGGTTCTATGGAAAAATATCATATAACATAAAGAACGCGACATAATGAATCAATGGGCCTTGAGGTTGAAATGCCAAGTTTTATTTCATGAAAAATAGATGACTATGCATTGAAGTGCATCATTTAGGTTATTTTCAATATCTAAAGGAGCGGAAGCACGGGTTAGCGCAGTTCTGTCTCCTCAATTATTCTATAATATGCTAGGGGAAAGCATGAGAAGAATGTCTATGCAAAACACGTGGCTAACAATTGGTCAAAAATCTTTCAGTACACTAGGGCATGACATTGCATATGGATGAAGTATGGTATCAAAGAAAATCTTTTAGATGCATGGTACTTGTCTGCCAAATTATTGATCTATGTTGAGTGAAAGAGGTTCTTTTGTCATAAGTTAGAGTGGCTATCTTCAAGAAAGGTTGTGTAGAAAATAATAAATCTCCTAGATAAGAAAAGATACAAAGAGCGAACTATATTTCATTATGCCTTACAAATCAAGAGGACACATCTTGGGGCCAATCCTCCCTCGAATATAGCAGAGTTGTTGTAACGGATCCCTCTTCGTATCATCCTGGACATGTCTTAGCAGTCCATCGGAAGGGATGTCTAGAAAGCTCCGCCTGGCACTCCCATGGAATGTTACGGGATTTGCGATCTAGGTCTTTCCGTGTTTGCCACGTAGCGGAAGTATCCTAGCCGTTCCCACTTAGGATCGACCGGAATTAGGGTTTTCCTGACTGGTCATTAACTAACAGCAACTAGCATCAGACCCAAGCAAACTACTTTACACAGAAACGCCAGGTCCGAAGCGGATTCATTCTGCACTTGGTTCAAGGAGAATGGGAAACGAGAGGGATGCAAAGCTCAACCTCTCTGCCATAAGGCATAGTCCCATTCCGTTCCCCTAAAACAGCGTAAATCGGTTAAGACCTAACTCTAGGTCATCGCTTTCGTTATTCGTTTTCTATGACGATCATCCTGATGTTCTTTGAGAAAAGTTCCCTGGCTAACCGGGACCACCCAACTGCAGGACGGACCTATGGCCCATCCTCCGCAGTTTCCTCGGTTTGTTTTAGTTATGTAATTATCTAACACATTAGTTTGACATCTAACAACCAGCTTCTTTAATTAATCCATTAAACACTAGTTCCTTCACATAATCTTATCACGTGACATAGAAAAATAATATCACACAAGTTCTTTATTCACATATCATCATTTTTATCTTTGAAATACAATGAGTTCTGCTCGTAGGCTTGTCCATAATCTGCCCAAAGGCTATCCAGTAATCCATAGTGATTACTATTCCAAGCATCTGCCCGTAGACTAGTATGCGGGCCTCGAGATCCAATCCCGAGTCACGTTAGCCTCTTGTGTAGGACCCGGAAGGCGAGGGATTTACAGCCAGAGCCCCCCCTGGCACCCAAGCGTCCTCCTGCTCCAAGTAGAGCTCAACGGAGAGACCTCTCGCGGCGGGTTCGGTCCACGTTTCCGGCGCGGTCGACAACCCCCTTGGTTAGGGTTAGGCAGGCAGTCGGGGATAATTGAAACTGCCTCTCCCTTCAGGCCTTTAACCTGAAGTATCGGTATTCATTTAATTTGTAACTCATAATTCAAACAGTGCTCTAAAATCTCTAGCAAGCACAAACATTTCCATTAATCGACCGTGTTGTTTGGCAAACTGTTAAGGAAATGTTCTTTCCTTTTGAGTGTATCAGCACTCGTTCCCAAGGTGTCTTGTAATTTGGCGAGATCCTTTATAATCCATGTTAGGGCGTACCTTATTAACCCAACTAGGTTAACCCTAAAGTTCATTAGATACTTTGGTTTTCGGTTTATAACTTTCCTTATTTAGAAGGATATCCAAAAATTTAGAAGGATATCCAAAAATATGTTTTTTTGCAAGATAACTTGCGTAAGGATCTGCCATCCTTGTTGAGGGTATTTACCCTCTCTCCTTGTGAATCAATCACAAGACTAAATGACTTCGTACTTGCTACGCAAGTCCTGCGAAGGAATAATCCGTTTTAGATCCTTTAAGCTGACATATGTCGGACCTAGGGTCTCTTTTTAAGAATCTCAGGGACATACCCTAGTTCTTTATCTTTACGAATTTATTGACCCTACAATAAGGAAAGTAGTCAAGTGCTTAAGGTATAAATGTTTCTTTGGTCTTTAAATCATTTCCAAGGCATATTTTTGCAACATGGTATTTCTAAGTTTAGATTGGTTTAGCTATCTTTTGGAAGGTAATATTGTTCACCTCATCACGGTTTTGTTATCCTTGTGACAATTGATTTTTCAGTCGGTACAATTCAAGTTTAATCTTCCTTTTTTCCTAGCAGACAAAACTCATGCCAATTAACAATCATTTCCCTTACTAAGATGTGCAATTAACAATGATAACTTCCTAGTAATTTGAGCAACGAAAGAAACCTTTCATGAATTTAATCATCTATGATGATTCGTTGCAAAAAAGAATAGGACTAATGGTGCAAGATACAATTTTTATACCTTCAAGATTTAACTGAAATATACTACTATAGTAAGTAGATAATCTTGCTCGTAATTCGTTATAATGCATGATGCTATTCGAAGGAAACTATGTTCTATACATTATCATTTATTCAATTAAACTAAACTCCTTCATTATAAATAACTTGGAAAAATATATCCTATCCCTAACAATTTCTCTTTGCATGATTGACTTAAAACTGATTTAAAGCCAAGAAGAAAAACTTGGTTTTGGGGTGAGATATCCACATGGATACCGGGAGATGAACCTCCCGCAGCTACTCCCTGGACTTTCTTAGGCGGCATCGTAGTTTGAATGTGAAGGTAGCTTTTACTCTTTCTTCTGGATTTCCACCGTCTCTCTTTCAAGGCAAGGTGTCATTAAAATTGTTGATCACGAGAAGGAATGATAGGACCTTTAGATTCTTAGATTCTTCGGAGAGGAGTGATTTACAAAGCCTAAGAAGGCCTTATAGGGTATATACTTGGCAAAAAGTTTAGGAGTGAGTGTGGTTTTGCAACCACATGAACCTTTGGAGAACTTTGGGCTTGGGGTAAAAGGTATAGAAGGAAATTATTCTCTTTCCTTGCACTTCCTCTACCTTTTTCTTCTCCTTCCCTACCCTTCCTTATCTTTTCCTCACGGTCTACTTCTTTCACACCACTATTTTCTTCTTCTCTCCTCTCTACTTCCCTTCCTTATCCTCTACTTCCCTTCCTTATCTTTTCCTCACGGTCTACTTCTTTCACACCACTATTTTCTTCTTCTCTACTCTCTACTTCCCTTCCTTTTCCTCACGGGTCCCACGCAAGCTGGTGATGTGTGGTTACAATCGTAATGGTCCACGGCAGTTCAGTGCATGGCAAGCAGTCAGAGGGGGAAGGTGGTTAAGATCGTGGCCCAGGGCCCGTTCAACGGGACCGGGGGGGGGGAGTAGGCTGGGACGTCCCCTAGGTGGCGGCGTGGTACGTTACCCTATGGCTATCCTTGCAACAGGGGGGGAACAACGCCGTTCGGAGGCCCAGGCAGTGTCAGGCAACTCTGGCCGAAGGCCCAGGGGAGAGTGTGCAACGCTATCGAGCGAGGAGGGGTGAAAGCTTCCAATCAGCGGCCTCAAGGCCCTGCAACAGCTAACGGCCCGTGACATGCATAGAAGGCGTAGCCTCTTATCTCCTTGCCCTTTAGCAATTTGTCGCCGTCGTCTCCCTCACAGACTGAATATATCACCCTCTTCCTCTCCTTCTCGTCGTCATTAGAAGACAAATATTTATGGGAGGAGGGGGGGTAGGTCCTCCCCCTCCACGTGGATCCTGCATGTGATCCCTCCCCTCCACCACTACTCCATCCCATTTTAGCATCATTCCCTTCCCTCAGCCACACTTCGGCTGAGGGAAAAGGTAAAAAAACTTTGCATTAATTCCCATATTTATCCCTTATCCTCCTCCCAAGAGGAGGTTCCTATGAGAAATACGCGGTTTCGAAAAGTTGTGTCTCGTATGGACTCAGTGAAGAGTGTATTAATTTAGATTATCCCGTCCCAAACCTCACTGCAACCTTATGATTTTCCCGAGACTTCACATGGCCAGAAATATTACAGTTGTGGGGGCCACAACATTCCGCTTGCCCTCTATGTATATAAACAGAGGTGAAATAGTTACCTAAGTATGGGAAGCTCCATTTGCTTGGAGTCACGATGGGCAAACCATCAGACTATACTTTAAAAGAGCTCGTGCAACGTTGTAGAAGGGGTTTTACTCAAAAGGTCGTATCCATCAGATATTTGAGAGAGAAGCAAGTAGAGAATAGGAGACATAAGAGAAGAAAAAGAATAGGCAAGAGATTCTAATGAATCCCAAGAATGCTGGAAATCAACTTCTCTTCAAGATATGTCCATACATCATGAATCAATCATGAAACCTTATGCCAAGTTTGCCAAAATCTTTACACAAGATAAAGACAAAGCTCAATGATTCAAACTCTCCATGTATTACATGTAAACTCTGTTGTACATCCAAGACAAAGAATCCAAAAAATCCAAATGTCAATAGGTTTAGATGATCTCTTGGTAGGACAAGCCAACCACACACCCCTCTATGAAAACAATGTCTAGGCAATTGTGAAACCTCTGTAGGTTTCTCTATTAAAGAAGTAAATATTGCAAGGCCAATGTGAACCATCTATTGAATTCCCTTTAGAGATGGGTCACATGTAGTTGACATAGCTATGGTTGTGAATACATGAAAGATATCATATGACTTTTGTTTCATATAATTCATGATTGATGAGTGGGTCAAAGAGGCTGGAATAGTGACACCTTCAATCTCACTTTCTTAGATAATTTTTGCATCCAACAACATTTAATGCAAAACCACCATATGAGCACAATAGACTCAATGTTAATGAAGTGTCTGCCTATGATATGAAGAGAATGCACATATAGGAGCACATGTGTAATATCACAAGTTGTAACATACATATCACTCTACACTTGAATATAGCTTCTAAGCAAAGGATTCCATGGTATTTGGCAAGCCTACTTGCTATGCTAATGCTATGATAAGGAATGCTATTATGTAGTCCATTACAACAATCTTCTACACTTTCATTGTTGCACCCACTTCTAATATGGTATTAGACGTCCATGTTAGGCCTTACACTACTATCCAAATTTTGCTAGATTGAGAACCACTACACTCCATTTATGTATTTGTAATACAGTTCAACCTCTCCAGTAGCTTACATATAATTTGAATCTCCTTGGACTTACCAAGGCTCCCTAAACCTAAATTTCAAAAAGAAGTATTGATAGCTCTCTCCCTCACTCTCCCCAATTATCTCTCTCAGAATAAGACAATAGGACCTTTGAATGTAGCAAGGGTAGCATAGCTTTTGAGAAAAGAAGAGAAGGATTGAGGAGTCATCCATGAGCCTCCATAGAAGTAGAAAGTAATTGGAACACCATCACAAGATATTTGAGGGGATTAAAGAGAGGATATTAAAGGGCATTGTTCTGTGTATGTGTGTGTGTGTATGTGTTGATGTATGTGTATGCACACTCCATCAAAGTTAACTCCCCACCTAAGAAGATCAATTTCCCTGAGTCTTAATGCCCCTATTCCTCATGCCACCAAATGCCACCAAACTGTAAGAAGTTAACCCCTTAGCCCCTAAAATGCTAACCCTATCCTAAAGCCTTGCTTCCACCTAAACTCTAAACCCATGCCTCTCAGATCTAGTTGCTCCACCAAAATCCTAGCCCCCTTGTCCATCCATCAATACATAATTATCCAACCAAATTCATGGGGGAGAGAGATGTGTAAATAGAAATTCACATATAATCCATGGCAAATCTAATTTTTGTTACCCATTAACAAACTTGAAGAGTTCATGGACTTTGTAGAAACATCTATAATTTTGCACTATGCCACAATAAAACTTTCTACTAAAGAAAAAGACTACCATACTATTGTAGAAACATCTATGATTTTGCACTATGCCACAATAAAAATTTCCACTAAAGGAAAAGACTACCATACTATTGTCCTAGCATTGGTGATGAAGGATGATCATTCTAGTGGTATAGTGATACCAATGGTCTAGAACTATTGGACAGTCTTCTTGGAGCTTTGAGAAAGTCTCACTTCGACTATAATGGACATTGGTGAGCTACCACATGTGGGAAGTTGTTTATTTATCCCTTGCTTTGTACTTGAGGAGTCTTCTTTGTGTTTTCTTGAAGGGACATCTAGTTTAAGTATAGGACTTGAGCATCCATGGGTCTAACATCTTATTAACCTCTTTGTACCATTTTAATCCCTTGTTATTGTAGAACTTATTGATTCTCAATAGGGTGCATAAGAAGTATGTATGCAACTCTATAAAGTGCTATTGTGGTTTCTCTCATGAACCTCTTATTATATCATATCTCTTGAGTCTTGTCCTCCTTCGTCTCATCCTCTTGAGTCTGGTACTCTCAAGCCTCATTCCATTGTAGTCTAACACCCTGCACATTGTGTGCTAAAATCATCATTTACTCACACCGATCCCGAGCTTATTGTGAGTGTCCATGATCTAGAATTATTTGATGGTCTTCTTGGAGCTTTGAGAAAATCTTACTTAGACTATTGTGGGCATTGATAATGAGCGACCACGTATGGGGAGTTATTTCCTTATCCCATGCTTCCTACTCGAGGGGTCTTGTTGTCTTTGAGAAACATCTAGTCTATGTATAGAACTCAAGCATCCATGGTTCTAGCATCTTCTTGACTACTTTCTAACATTGCAATCTCTTGTTACTATAGCATTTATTGAGTATCAAGAGGGTGTGTGTATGGTGTTGTATAAAGTACTATTGTGGTTTCATTGGAGACTCTCTTGTTATACCTTATCCTCTTGAGTCTTGTACTCTTGGGTCTCCTCCTCTTTAGTATAATCTCACTTGCAACATAGACAAAGGAAAAATTGTTTGGATCATGGCACATTGTGTGCTCAAATCATTTGTTTACTCACTCTTGGTTGGTTCTTCACTCTTGGGTCCAACTTATTGTGAGTATTCATGGTTTAGAATTATGTGAGAGTATTCTTGGAATTTTGAGAAACTCTTACTTAGACTATCATGGACATTGGTGAGCTACCACACATGTGGGGAGTTATCTATTTATCCCTTGATTTATACTTGAGGAGTCTTCTTTTGTATTGTCTTTGAAGCATATCCAGTCTATGTATAGGACTCAAGCATCCATGATTCTAGCATATTATTGATTTCTTTCTACCATTTTAGTCTCTTACTATTGGAACCCCACATTGTGTACTAAAGTCATTATTCAGTCGCTCTTAGTTGGTGCCTCAGTCTTGGATCATAACTTGTTGTGAGTGTTCTTGGTGGCTCACTTTGGGATAACTATTGTGTGATCTCCATCATTATTAAGTTCCTTTCTACTTTTCCTCCACTAATACTATTTACAATGTAGGTAAAACTTATCTATGTGAGAAATTTCAAAAGTTTAAATCTTAGCAACATGGAATACCATAGCTTTTTTTAAGTTTAATATTCTTTTTTGTAAGCTACTTATTTGAAAATTTCCCATACTCATAGGCATAGTATGTTGATGCTTATTGTAGGACATTATTCTTTATGCAAGGTTGAAAGACATCATTCTTTTTATCTCTTTTGGCAATGCACATGGATTAGAAACGTATGGAAGAAGATGCACAAATGGCACACTATAATTGGTTCCTAGTTTTTATAAGTATAAAACTAGGTTAAAACTTGGTCAAAATTGAAATATTGATCAACTACCAAATAATGTTTAGAGTAGTAAGAATAAGGATTCCAAAAAATTTCATTTAAGAAATGATGAGAAGTAATGCCGTACCAGTTGAGCATGAAATAAATAAAATAGACTAGTGTATCCATCTTAGTTTTAGGGAGTTTCATCCCAACTAATGGGGGTGTTTTGTGGCCCTTAGGATGTGGCATATCTCCATTTATCGAGGAATGGTATGACTAATGCTCCTTTCAAAGCATGCTCTCAACTTCTCAAAATCTTGATGTGCTATCACATTGCATGTTACCTAAGGAATTATGTATTAATATTTATATCCCTTGTAGTATTAAGACATATGAGGTTCCAACCTTGAACAAAATGGGCCATTAGGGTTGATATTGAATGGATATTCCAGCCATGATGATGTACTGAATAGGTTTTAGGCCTAGGGACATCTTAGGAAATTAGGTTATGGTGCTAGGGCTAGCTTATGGGGCCTTGCTTTATAAAGGGGTCCATGGCTTTTGGATTATATATAGATTTGGATTCTTGATTTCTTTTGAGATCTCGCTAGCTAAAGCTAAATGAAACCTTAGTGATCTACGTTTATGTGAGACATAGCGTATATCCCTTGCAAATGGGTGAAATGTGTCTCTTAACTAGAGTAATTAGTTTGAGGGCTAAAAACTTAATCATATAGTTCTATGTTAAAAACCACCCGATTATGAGCTTTAAGGCATAAGTATTAGTCATTGTACAAGATCGTATTAAAAACATAAGATTAGTTTTATTTTAATAATCTTCTCATATAAATGTGATATGATGTAAAGTCATCCTAACTTTTGACCATAATTATGTATGAAGTCAGTGAACAAAGTATCAATTATGGATGTAAGTTATATTGCACTAGTCATGCCAGTTTAATAAAGTTACTTGAAAACATGTGTATTGTAGTAGCAAATTGACATTCATTATGTAATACATTACAAAATCTTTGAGGACCTATATGGAAAAACAATAAAATGCGTAGAAAATGAAATTAATTTTCATTCACTAAAGAGTAGCAAGTTGACTTAAAATAATACACATTATTGTTACTTATGTGATCACTTCATGACTTGAGATTGTTACCATTGTTTCAATCTAATTGTTCCAATATACAAATTGAGGGTTCAAGTTTCGTTTTCATGATACTAGCCATGATTCTTTTTGAAGTTATGCAATATACGTTCCCGCATGGATGACCTTTTGTACCTATAATGACTCATGCAAAAACATTACTCATTTAAACAAGACCCCACTATAAAATTAGTTTCTAACCAATCATCAATCTATGAGAAAATTAACATGGATTATTTTTGAGAATGTGTAGCTAGCATGGGATTGAGTGGCTATTAATTTAACCCTAATTTGTTTGGTAACCATTTTCCACAAAGTATATCTTGGTATGGCTACTTGTAATTCTCTATTATGGGATATAGGGAATTGAATTCCCGAGTTGTGTGACTTGTAATTCCTTGTGATGGTATATGGGGAACTAGATTCCCTTGTTATATGACCCATAGATACTACTTGGTTCAAGATGTGTGGAATAAAACTCCCTATTTATATGTGGGAGATTCATATATTGATACCTAGGATCCCTACTATGAGATGGGGGAAATGTAATTTCCTAGCTATATGTAGAAAACACTTATGTAGCTACCTAGGAAATACTAGAGAGTTTCTTACATTCCAAGAGTTTTCCTATGTAGGATTCTTTTATAAGCTCCTTGTGTGAACACTAAATACAAAATGCTAAATGCTAGACTCCTAAATCCTAAACTAAGCCCAAAATCCTAAATACTAAACCTTAAAACTCGAAACACTAAAACCTAAACCCTAAACCCTCTCACATGTTACCTAGGACAAATAATGTATCCACTTTATGAAGGAATGCCAATCAAAGAAAATGAGACTACTAAATCCTAAACCCACAACAATTTATAATGAGATTTGCATCTTTATTTTCTTCTGATATGTACAATAATATGTATGTTTTACATTCTAACAATTCAGAATTAGATTATCCATCTTGACATGCACGGAGAAAACATTTTTCCACATTCGATTGCCATCATCATCTAAGAAAAAATTACTCAATAGGTGGACTCCATCTTTAAACTATTATACACATCAAATTCCATGAGGGATGACATTATAATATCATTACCTAACAATTTGTGGAAAAGTTTTTTACATGCATTTACTTAGCTCAACAAATCTCAACACTGTAGTATTGTGGTCATTTGGTGTTTGCTTTGCAATGGAGTGTGACCTTTACTTTTGACACTCTCCTTGAACATGAATGCCTTGTATATATTATATTTCATATTGATATTCGTACTTGTTTGGATGACGAAGTAAAGGCTTTGATAAGTATTTGTAGAAGTATTATACGTATCCACTCTAACATTAATGATTGGTATACTCAAGCTCAGGAGAAATGCATGTATTCTTCCGTATTGCAGTATAGATCCCCCTTTCATACCTAGAACTTAAAGATACTCATAGCTTTGATGTTGTCCTACATATCAAATTTGGGAATTTTCCTCTCATGTTTTGTCTTGGCAAAAAATATATCCACTTTATGAGGCACTACCCATCAAAGCACATTAGAGTTCTAAACCCTAAAACTAGCAAAACTTTAAACCGTAAATACTAAAACTTAAAATCTGAATACTAAATCCTAAATACGAAATGTAAATCCTAAAACCTAACCCTAAACCCTAAATCCGAAACTCTCAACCCTAAACACAAAACACAAAACCCTGAACTCTCTCACATGGTACCTTATCAAATAATGTATCCACCTTGTGAAGAACTACCCATTGAAGCATAGGACAAAACTAAACCCTAAACTCTAAACCGTAATGAGTAATATCTAAACCCTAAACAAAGCGCTAGACTCTAAGCACTAAAATCTAAACACTAAGCCATTAATGCTAAATCCAAATCTCTCTTCTCTAAAGATATGATGAGTAAATTGTAAGTATATAGAGAGTGCATGATCTCCATTGAGTTCCTTACCATGATTTTTCTTGGAAGTGTAGGGTCTAGTACCACAACTATATTGCCACATTCTCATGAATGAATCCATTAAACTTGAGTAGCTTATATTTATAAGTATATTTATGTAAATTTACTTAGTAAGATGCTTTTAATTTTTTTGTTAGAAACTCCATATTAAACTAGTCAAAAACATACTTTTAAGCACTTCTATAAACATACAAAAAAATGCACCTATTGATATGCTAATTGGGGAGATTATCTCTCTTACTAATTAAAATTTTCAACCACAAAGCATAACAAACATATAACTATTAAGTATTAAGATATCCACACTTTCATTTTGTCTTTCTCTTGAGGATAATTATACTCTAAAGTTCAAATACAAATAAGCCTAAGATACCCAAAATTATTTTCAAAAGAGAAAGAGAAGAGAAATTGTAAATATAAGAGTTGAAGGTTACATCTTGTTTTGAGAATGATATGACAGTCCTATAAAACTATCTATATAACGCATTTATTATCAAGATAAATATCCTGGTTTCTCTATAAGTAACCACATACCTAATGTATTAACCAATCCAAAAGAAACAAATGAAAACACATGTTAAATAAATCAAAAAATATGGTAGTTACTTTTGTGTTAAAACACCCAGCAACATCTCATTTTTGCAACAGATCAAAATGTATTCACAAAGAAGATAATGTCCACATTTGTATACACAAAATACCTGCACTAAACCTATGGAGATGATTCCCTTTACGCCCATGCAAATAACAAGCTAAGTTTATAGAGAACAAAAATGAAAGGTTTAACCGAGGGTTTACATTGAAAGCTTCAATAGAAGATGTGCCCACATAGGTGTCATTGTAACTTCCCTTAAAGGCTAAAGTTCTCTCTTGTTATCTCTCTACTTCTCCTTGTTTTCTTATTATTATTATTATTATTCTTCTTCTTCTTCTTCTCTCTCTCTCTCTGTCTCTCTCTCTCTCTCTCTCATTGTGTGTATGTGTGACTCTTTTCTTTAATTTTGGTCTTTTTCCTCAAAGGGAAAGTAAAAAATAGAGCATGCATGATTTCAAAAATAGGGACACATATAAATAAGTATTTATTGAGTCATAGAAGTACATGTTTTTATGTGTAATTAAAATTAAGTTTATAATGTCGTTTGTTAGAAACACCATCCCACGTGTTATTACACATGAATCTACACACAAGGATAAACTTGCTTAAAAATATATGCCTCCACTTCTCTACTCCAATTCTAGTGTAGTCTTTCTTTATCATTAAGTTTATAGAGTTTCTGTTCTACTTGTAAATTTTGCACCCCACATGCATGCATGCATCTACATGTATGTGTATGTGCTTGCACACACACACAGACATGTATGGAGGTATGCACATGTGTATACACTCACATGGAAGGATGTACATATACATGTACTTAAGGATAACTTTATATTTTGTAAATATTGAAAATCATCATAGTACATTATATCACACACACACACACACACACACACACACACAGAGTGAGTGATTGAGAGAGGAGAAACATTTGGCATTAAGACCATGTAGTTCTATAATAGTCCCACATTGGGCATCCATGATTCATGCTTTATGAAAGTACAACATTATCAATTAGGATGTGGCTGTGATGATTGTAGAGAACAAAAATACTTTTGATGAATGGGAGAAAAGGCTATTGATCCTTGTTTGGTGAATTTCTATTAGTTCATATGCCCAAAATACGAAATATCTTGAGTATTGTTGACATAGTGAAAATGGATGATAAGAGAGATATGCCACCACCATATGTTAAGATAAATGTGGGTATTCCTATGCTTGATTCAATAGCATAATACAAGGTAGAGTAGATATCCTTCCCAAAGAGCCGATAGAATGCTCGTGGCAAACCCAATATAAACTGAAACCACAAAGATTCTTCATTTTTAGTTTAAACGAAAGATTCATATAAAGTAGCCTTTTAGAGTTTCAAAAAATGGAAAACCTGATAAGTTGAAGGGAGTAGATGTGCCATTGCAAGATGATGAAACATTGTATCTAGGAACCAGTCGCTATGCACAGAGATGACTACATCACCAACAATGATTGTTCCTTGAAGTGTGTATGGGTTGTACAACCCTTTTCCAATTGTGTAGTGAATGTCTACAAGAAAGATTGTTAGATCATGTTAATTAAAGCAATACATTGCATTTTGATTAGTGATAAAGTATGATGATCTTTAATTAATAACTATTTTCAATTTACCTATAACCATGTAGGTAATAAATTGAGTCTTATTTTGGTCCCAAACCAGCATTTTGTCACCAATAACCACTTCTTTAGCATACTTGTAGCGAAAAAGTTGATCATTATCTATCAATAGTAGATTGAATAGATAATTAGTTTGACATTTTAGATGTATACATAGTGTAGATGCGATTTTGGTTATATTGATAGATAATATCTTGACCTAAAACTATGGCAAAGTGTAGGGGACTGAGCTCCAAATCCATGACTCTTTTGTTAGCAAAGATATCTTGATCATATGAGAGCTTGAAATGCAAGAATCTTGAGGATATATTTGCATCAGCATGTCCAAATCCATATACATGACTAAACTCAAGCTCTTTGCCATTGTTATTCCACACTGCAACCTGACAAGTAGTAGCACCCTAAATTGATGAGTATATGGTGGTTTTAGAAAGTATACTACTACTTTAGGTCCACAACAATTAGAACTATCATGAATGAGGTATTGTATAAACTATATATGCTATACATGAAGTGCTTTTAGGATAACCTGATCTCCAATCGAGAGGTCATGCATCTTTTTGTGATACCCTGTAGATGTGGTAAGCACAGAATTTCCTGTATGCAATGGCATAATCTCATACAAAGTAGCTGGATATCAAATTTTGATAATATAGATTCTAATAAATTTAATTAATGGAAGTATTTTATACAACATTACATTCAAGCACACAAACACAACCAAGATTAATAGTATGGTGCTTGACATTATCACGTAATTGCTATTAAGTTTCAAACATAGATACTATGTATGGGCCTAGCCCAACCTGGGAAGCAAGAAGTTCCAGCTTTACTTGCGATTGCATCAGCACTACACCTTGCAGCTGCACCAGCAATTGCTGTGGCCGCAACAACTGCTATTGCACAAAAAGGTGCAAGTACACCAGCCTCGATACATGTAAATGGAACGGCAGATAGCCCAAAAATTGCACCCGAACTAAAACCTACAAACCAATATTTTGAGATCATTGTTTTAGTCAGAGGTTGTGGAGCTAATAATTGTGTGTAGTAAGACATTAGAATAGGTAGTATAGGCAATGAGATCTATAAGATGATATGCTCAGAAAAAAGGAGACAACTTGAGGTATTCTTAGTAAGAGTCAACTACTTGTTGACTGTGAAAACTGGTGACGAACCACCATGAGAAGTTTCTCTAACATTGTGTGTTTCATCGTTATGGAGGAGCATGATTAATAGATCAATCTACTTTTGTTAGTTTTTCCACATGATATAATATATTTTGGAGCTCAGAAAATGACTATCATGAATTGCTCCTCCAAGACACCATGAGCTATCTTGACTATATTGAATGGGATGTATATCTGTATATTTGTATAATAGTTGCACAAAAGCATGTGTATCAAAATGCATTTGCTTTTCTTTTTTCTAGCAATATGAACACAATCTTGTGATTAGAAATAACAAGCTAGATTCGAATTTGGATAGGCTTTAAGATAACCTTCAAGAGTACAGTAAGGTGAGACACTGTCCATGTTGGATAGACCACCCCTAGCGAGTTGCATACTTCGATTCATGGAAGTAGTACTAGTGTCAGAATCGATATTGTGGATGGTAACACTCGAGTGGTATGGAGGTTGCTCGTAGATGGAGTTGACATCATCTCCAGTGTTGTATAGGGAACAACCAATCGTCCATGTGTTATCATCACATATGATCTAAAGATTTGAGTCCATTAACAATAGATCGATGAAATCGGTCAGAATGTAAAGAATCTGAACTCATCATACACAAACATTCTAACCTATTGCAATTATTTTGAGCATTCAAATCTAGCGCAATATTATTGAATAAAGTATTTCGATTAGAAAATGTGATGTTAGCTTACAACATTAGTGCGGCCTGTATCGTCTGTGAAAACCATCTCTACACCCATAGGAGAGTAAGTTGATGCATCACAACCTCCAATTGCTTGAACCTGTTATAAAGACGTTCAAATTAGCACAGAATAGATGCATGGGTAAGTTGTAGATGATCATGATGGGGAGAAAAGCTCCCAAATGAAAAATTGCTCAGTTGAATTCCTCAGATGCTATACGTGCTTCTGAGGAAGGTGTGAACTGTACTAGGAAAAGGGTCGACGTTTGATCACGTTTGGTGCATGCCGGAGGAGGAGACCAAGTTTATGCCAGTTTGGAATGTGCTAATTACGAATTATGCAAATATACTATGTGCGAGTGGGTGCTATGGACATTATATGTATACGTTGGTACATATAGTACCTGCAAGTTCCAGTTCACGGTGGAACCATAGGCGGTGACTGTGGCCGGAATGGATTGGTAACCGTTCTCCACCATCTGGCGAGCTGACTCGACCGTGGCGGCTGGCACCGCGCCATAAAAGAATCCTGGCGTGTCCTGCCCCAGCAAGGACGACGCCAACAGAGAGATCCAGGACACTATCCCTACATCGGCATAGCCGTCATCCAGAGGCGTGTAAATGTTGAGCTGCAAAGTATCGTCATTCTGCGCCCTGGTGCTACTTGTATGGAGATGATGTAGAATTATCCAAAAGAACAAGAATGTAGGCACCAACTGCGACCTGCCCCGTTGCCGGCGCTGAGCTGCAGGTCCAGCTGGAGTATTTATCATCGTTGCGTAGTGAAGCGGGGAGGGGGGACAGAGAGAGAGAGGGGGGAGACCCTGCGTGGATGCCTTTTGGCGATCCCTACTATATTTGCTCGCCTTTTATAGACGCTCTTAGTAATCCAAGTCTCATGATTATGCTCGCCCCAGAGAGAGGAAAACAAGGCTGCAAGCCGGTGCGTCGCTCATTGGATTATCCGCCGGGCCCCCTCCCCCTCCTTCGAGGATCCAGATTCCAGAATGAAAAGAGCCGAACTTCTTGTCTTGACTCGTGCCAACATTCGTTTAGAGGTGCAGATTCACACGAGCCTAAATCTTCATACTATCAATGCTTGATTTGCAAAACTAATCTTTTGTTAGCATTGCTTGTTGAGGGTTGGAAAATGCTATTACAATGCTGTGGTGACAAGGTGGTGTCTCTTTGAAAATTTACTCTTAGAAGTTGATTTGAGTTACGTGGTTTACTTTTGCTTGCTAAGATATGTGAAGAGAAGTACAAAATCGAGCCGTGTTTTCAAATTATTTTGTGTTACCTAATACATGTAAGAGTTTCTCCTGTGTCTATAGAAGTTGCATGTAATTAGAGGTAGGTGATGTGAGACGACAGACACATAAAGATCGAAATGAGAGATCTTGTTGTAGAGCCTCCTGCTTGAGGTCACTCCCCTATCCTATAAAGATAGTTGTCATATAGAGGGTGTCCTCCTTGTATATGTTCAATGAGGGATCTTGCAATGGAGGTGCATCAGAACCAAGGTTCTCGAGGTCTTTTACAGACTAAAAACCTCACCAAAATGGCTCGAATGTATTAGAGCTCAAAACCTGCAATTGAAGGACATAGTCAAAGTTGCATAGCTTGGAGGGCATATTCAAGGTGCTAGAATCTAGCTCATATTACACGTTGTTGATTATATTTATGGTAGTTCAAAAATGTTGTTCATCTTATCTTCATTAAGGTGAAGACTTCTCATCAAGGTCCATAGTGCAAGCATGCCTAGTATACACGAGGAAATCACCTTGCTTAGCAAGATAATACAACACACTTGATTTATTATACATTTGGTAGCAAGCTACCAAAGAGTTGGCATTTGATTATAGTCCTTTATGCACTATCATATTGTAGCTACTAGTCTTCTTGACACTTTGAGAGCCTCTCACAAGGATGTGTATTTTTAGTGCTTGGGTTTGGTATTGTTAAGCTATGGGTATGTGAGGTACACATGTGGAGCGTAAGTCAGTTAAGTCATGCTCATGGATTAAGTGACCAAAGGGAATAGTGGTGGGTGACATTGGAAAGGCTTGTACAAAGTTATGCACTAGGGTAGGTACTTGCCCATACTTAGTATCAATTTGGGATCTAGGCCATTAATTGGGCCAATAAGATGTCTAGTGGTGACATTGTAGGACTAGATATTAATTAATAAATTACTGTTAATCCAGTGTTAATTAATATTGAGACCATTAAATGTCCCATGGGGACTAGTACCTTATTTGTGAATGGGTAGTAGAAAGTTCTTGGGTACGATCAAATGTATAGTTAATGAAATTTTAGAATTAAAATTCTAAAAATTAATTAATCAAAGATAGAAATTACAATTACTAGACTCCAATTAGAATCATTTCAAATTTGAAAATTAATTAATTAAAGCTAGAAATTATAGTTAGAAGATTGCAAAGTAGCAAAACAGGCTAGGTCTTGTCGAAATTACCCATGCAAGCTAAGAGAAGGTTGTTTAGGAGCTCAATGAGGGTTATTTGAGTGTTCAAAGACCAAGGGAGGAAGGAGCTACCATCAAGTGAGCTCTGAAAGAGGAAACAACTCATTGCATAATGCAACAACATAAGGGCACCATATTTCCTTCACAACCTCTCAGTGGAGAGTACTTCCTCTAGAGATTTACCCACTTTTGGAGTTATTGGCACCATCAAATTGCCATCAAAGATACCATTCAAATGATATTCCTTTTGCTTGATTTTTTCTCTCTTCCTTTGACATTCTCTCATCAATTCTTAGCATATTGAAGCCATCCGTTAAGAGAAATTTAAGAAATTTCTATTGAAACCCTAATTTGCAGTATCCATTAGGGTTTCCATGACCACCGTTGGATTTGTGCCCACTTATTGAGGATCCAAGTACTCAACATAGTACCTAAAGGTATTAATTTATAGCTAATCACAAAGATAGCCCTTTCTAAATTATTGTGGCCCACATGCAAGATATTGAGGACCGAAATTGAGACACCTAGATTGTTGTAAAATCAAGAGAATTTTTTTTTCCAAGGAGTAGTGGTCATTTATAACTACCATTTCTCTTGATGATTGAAGACATAATGAAGAGGAGAATGCAATGCCTCATCTTGGACAAGGAACATTGCTTGGGTAGAAAGCACAAAATGTCAGTGTTGACTAAGAAGTGGGTTTCTCTAGGCCACGATATGGTGATGTAGCCAGCAAGGAGATGAAGAACATCTTTGCCAAGTTGGCCAAGGATCCATGATTCATAAGATTTTCAAACTTTACAAAGAAGAAAAACAAGGGTAAGAAAAAGATGTTGTCCCCTAAAGCTTTGGGACATGAAGAAGCTTCCAAAGAATAGCCAACACAACCTCAAGTCACACCAAAAGTTGGTGATGAGAAAAAACAATACCTAGTGCCAATAGGGCAAGACGTCCAAATACAAGGTCATCTTGGTTTTTTAAATCAGATAGATTTTGGACAACAATGCATACATGCAAATATGGAAATGTGTCATATGGTGCTAGTTAATTTGTAAATACAACAAATGTCCCCTTTTTGAAGTTGCGAATGTATGATAACTTGACTCCAAAAGGGCAAACAAAGGACTATGATGAGAGTGGTGAAGGGGTAGAGTTTTAGGTCTTAAGTGGTGTGCAACTCACAATGAAAGCATCAACTTTCATTGAAAAGTCTTGTACAAAGTACTTGAGAGGAAACCTCAGCGAATCTTTTAATATTAGATAGAAAGCCATCTTTTTGAAGGGAAATGCATTGCATTAGAAGTCCACATTTCTAATGCAAGGTAAAGCATCATCAACATGGAAACAATTAAAGCAAAGATTTGCTTCCAATTTGTTCATGAGCATCTTTGAAGTGGATGTTAGAACTTCTTAGAATAAGTTGGATGAATCACAATGAAAAAATTAAGAGTAATATAATAAGACATTATGGGATGTATTGCTACATGTTACTTCATATCCTCTCATTCCCCTTCCTGAGAAAATTGAGAAGTATTGTTGTGGTTTACCTAAAAAAACTAGGAATTTTTACATAAATCCCACCACGACAAGCACATCACAACTCATAGAGACATGGACTATAAACAATGCTTTGTTGTAAGGAAAGGATTCAACCTTGCAAGATGAGAATCCATCCAAAAAGTTCCTAAAGGTAAGAAAAAGGGTAGATATGAAAATAAGGCTACCAAAAGAAAAGATAGCAAGGAACACCATATTGGAGAAAATGGAAATTTTCCAAAAGTTTGGGACACATGGTCGAATATTTGGATTTGTCATAACTTCAACACTATAACTCCAAATCGAGCACTCTATAGCTCAATAGATTCCATTTTTCAAGTGCTTTCCAATGATAGGTCACGTCATATGGTTTTGGGAAATGTATGGGCATGTTATCCGGGTGCCACCTTTTTAGTATTCAAAAAGTGGGAATTGGGAGATTCCCAAACTCATTGATATTGTATTAAGGAGGGACTTGGAAATTGGTTGCATAACATAGAGAATTAATAGATGCAAATAGATGTTCTATATGTTAATAGAAGAGGCACATAGCAAATGATTTTCCCAATAGACACCAAGCTAGAAAAGTTGAAAATAAGGGAGAGTTGAGGGGAAAAAGGCCCAAATATCTATTTGTTTGATGCTTGATATAGTTTATGATCAACCTAATGATGATACTATTGAGTATTGTAGAGCATAGGGAGATATGAGGGACTAGAATTCATTATTATTTTTTGATAATGGAGCAACAAGGATTTTTATCTCCAAAACATAGTAGCCCATCTATGCATCCAATAGGATGAGATGCGATGCATGGGAGAAATATTGTTACGTATTTCTTGGTATGTCTTGGTACATTGTGTGCATGCAGTGATTGAAAAGACCACCCATCCGTAAGATGAACGCGTCGAAGATCTTGTCCTCCCACTTTTGTGGAGGGTGTATTTTAATTAACTAATTATCCTAACACATTTATGTTTGACATGCAAAGAGAAAAATTTTAATTAACTATTAATAATGTTTCCTTCACATAATTTTGTCACACACAAAGATAATGTCAAACAATCCTTTGAAAGTGCTTGCAAAAGAATATAATTTTATTCTACATCTTCTCCAAAGTGCAATGCCAACCCAACATTCCATCCCTCAATCCAAGACTCATGTTCAAATCTTAGACATAGGCTCCACCGATCCACCCTTATGTGGCATCAAGGCCTTCCATGAAGTCCATCTTGGGCTTGTAAGGGTTAGGCTAGACCCAAGGGATTTATGACTAGAGCCCCGTAGTATCCTTGTGGCCTCCTAGCCTAACACCCTCCCTAGGGTCAATCTTAACCTCCAGCTTAGTGAAATAGCGCCTTGGTGACGTGCTCCCACTGCTAACCTTAGGAGAGGTTTAGTGCATAACTATAAATACGCCCATGAGGGCATAAGAAATTATGTGAAAACACACAATCAAGTAATTAACCTATCATCATCATCTAAGATGACATTCATTTTTTATAACATCAATCCAAACAACCATTATGGTTATTCCTTTAACGAATCAACAAAGTTATCTAGGGTAAGGAAACCCTCTACATTACTTACTTAATCTTTAGAGATTTTCCCAAGATGCATAGGTTGCTTGTAATTGTGACTCTAACTCCTCCGCTCGTGTAATGGCACTATCTATAATCACAAGAGTATTTCTACTCAAGTGCACTTGGATATTAAAATCTAATCCATGTAGGAAGTACTACAATTGGGAAATAAGTGGAATGGGAATAGAGGCATGCAATCATGTACATGAAAAGGATCGCAATCTCACTCTCAATCTCACTTTCACTCACAATCTCAATCGTAATCAAATTCACATTCTCAATCTTGGCTTTTGGAGGAAGATGATTGTTCACTCAGCTTTTTACCAAAATGAATTCACATATCCAAAATAGGCTTTTATAATAATGGTGTGTTTTTCAAGAAAGGCATATACCAAAATTGAAATAATCCTCCCAAATCATCACTTGCATGTAAAGTTGCAAAAAAATGGAAAGAAATCACAAATAGCATGATGCGTTTTTTTATTTTAAAGTGTTAAAAACTTTCTATTTTCTATTTTTGAAGGCTCATATCTCCAAAATGGTGAATAATTGGACCGAGCCTATGAGATGATAAAATATTCTCCTCGATCTCCTCTTTGAACTTTGTGAGAGGAAATTTGCCAAATTTTGCTCCATTTGATAAGAAATTAGCTTCTAAAACAAGTCTTTTGCCTAAAACTTAAGAAAAATTTTGACAAAAAAATTACCATCACCAAAATTTGTCAAAACACTTAAAATGATATAAAAATCATTTCCAAATACTATCTAGATACATGTTTTAAAAAAAACTTCAATATCGCTTTATTAGGGCATATCACATTCTCCCCTTCTTTCAAAAACTCTGTCTTGAGAGTTGGAAAGATGGATATTCTTGTTCCAAACTATCTACATAAACCCAAGTTGCATTCGATAGGACATGTATCCCAGCAACACCTCTAGAATATCTCTAGCTCTACGATGTTTGACTTTATGATGTCAAATACTAATTCTAGTTGCACCTTCAATATTCCATCTTCTTGTAATCTAAACTTCTCATGATCAAAGTTAGCAACATACTTTTTCAATAACCTCACATGAAAAATAGGACAAACCTTGACATGAGATTGCAATTTCAGCTTATATGCAAGTGAACCAATCTTCTTTAGAATTTTGAGTGGTCCTCCAAAATGTGGAGATAACTTTCTATCTTTCCCAAGAAACAAGTTAGTTAAATGGGGTTCAACTCTCAAGAAAACCATATCACCTTCATTAAACTCTAGTGTTCTCTTTTTATTACCATAATATTTCTTTTGCCTTAGTTATGCCTCTTTAATGTGTTTCTTTATTCTTTTCATTCCTCATCCATTGTTTCAAGCATTTGTTTTGAAATTTCTACTCTATTTGAAGCATTAGAAAAATGAATAGGATTCACATGGTTATAACCATACATTGCTTCAAATGAAGTCGTTTTAATTTACGCATGTCATGAACTATTGTATACAAATTCAATCAGCGCTAAATATTCAGTCCAATTGTTTTGTTTTTTCATTTAGATACATTCTAAGTATATCTTCTAAAACCCGGTTCAGTCTCTTTGTCTCCCCCCATCAATCTACGGATGAAATACAGTACTCATCCTTAATTCAATTCCAATGCCCTTAAATGTGGCTTGCCAAAAGTCACATGTAAATTTGAATCTCTATCAGAAACAATACTTTTGGGCATACCATGCAAAGGAAAGATTTATTTCACAAATAATTTAGCTACATTTAAAGATGTGTCAGTCTTTTTTCATGGAAAAGAAATGTACTACCACAAAGATAATGTCATATCCTCCCCTAGCAATCAGCAACTTAGTGATAAAATACATAGATATGGATTCCCACTTTTGGTCACGTATATTGAGAGTGGGATTTTAATCTAGATGCGGCAGAGGTAGGTCTAGTCATTTTAAGCACAAGTGAAAGATGGATGTTAAAGTCACATTTAAATATGAATCCCACTCTTGCACAGAATTCGTGTGCGAAGTTGGTGAAGTCGCTCGCCGCAAGGATGCTTAACAAGATGGGAGGAAAGGATGATAAAGAAAACTCAATTTTAAGGCATTTACGTGGAGTAGAAGATTCAAATACATTAGTGTTCAAGGATAAGTTTCAAACTTGCTTTGTATTTGGGAACAAGGTACAAAGAAATAATCATCCGAGGTAAGAGATCCACTCACAAAATAAAGAAGAAAAGAGAGAAGATATGGATAGAGGTTTACACAATTATAAGCTGACATGTGATGAGTATGTGGGAAAAAGTTGATATGCTTTGATTAAAGCATGCTTCGGTGAATGAAATGAACTTCCTGATGCCTTATTCTTATTGTCAATACTTGTGGCCATGAAGATCTAAATAGGTAAGTGATGTTCTACTTGAGCTTTTACAGAAAAGAGAGATATTACTGTACTTTGACAAAATTGAGAGGATTTTATGTGAAAAGAGAGATTGACGAAATCGCACGATGCCCGATCGTTGTTTTTAGGTAGTGAACAACACTCCAGAGTGAAAGAAGAAGAAGGAGTGATATGGCAGAATTCTATCTTGTCAAGTTTTCTTGCCAAACCCCCATCTCGTGAAGACATATCTCCATCTATCTTGTCAAGTTTTCTTGCCAAACTCCTGTGGTGACCTTCAACCCTACGCACTCCGACAACGTCCAGCAAAAGCTTCAGTGAACACTTCCACAATAGGTCCAGCACCAACATTTCGAGTAGTGACCTTGTTTACTGGCTATAAGTCCTATATGAATTTGGCTATCCCATTCTTCTTAGGAATTGTGAACCATCTATTGGAATATGGAGCTGAAAATGATTTAAAATTCCTATCGTGATCCACTCGTTCAAAAGCTCTACCAAGTTGGGCAAGTGAGCCCTCGGCACACTAATAGGCCTTAGATTCCAAGGGACATGCAGAATGGTAAAAATAACCATAGGTGTCACAACCCTAGGATCAACGCATCCAATCTCATATGGAAAGAAAGCAAAAGCTTTTTCATGTGTGCATAACATCTCTTCAAAACATCTTACCTCTTTAGGAAATAGAAAATCTTCACTCCAATTCTTCATCTCTTTCAATGTCTCAGCTGAAAACTTATGTTTGTGATACCTGTAGGATCATGCAAAGGAGGTTGCATAGCAGCTCTCCTAATCATCTCATCACTATCCAAAGGCAGCAGTCTTGCAACTGGTCTAACTTTTTTGTGAACAGTCTTATATTTTCTCTGAACTCTGGCTTCATTGCGACAACCTGTAGATTTCACCCCTTGATGAAAATACCCTCATAAACACAAATTTTGCTGTGTATAAACAGCAACACCCAAATCTTTTTGCTGAAATATGTCAACAAGGAATGCTTTTTGCTAAGAATCCTCAGCACCCAAATTCTTTTGAAGCATGAAATACGCAATCTCACAATACATCGCCAGAGAATGAACCTATAAGACATATGTCAACTCTTGATTGTTAGCATGTAGTAATACCAAAAGTTCTTCCATGGTATTTGAGCATGAAAGATCATCATAGAGACAATCTATCCGGTCTTCTTTCTACAAAACACCTGCAATCCTCAATTCTTTTTCTTTTCTTTTTACATACTTCTTGGTAGCTCTAGGCATATCAGAAAAATGCTGAAAACACAAAGTACTTTCAGTGGATACACCATAAAAACGAGGAAAAACTACCGCTACCAGGAGGCGAGAGCTTTCTCTGACTCGTACCACCATCATTTGGCAAGACAGTGGTACATAGCGAAAATCCAATTCTCCTACTAGAAGAGGGGAATCCCTCAAATAATCTTTCTTCCTCTGATGATTGATGCAAACAGTCATGAACTAGATAGCTCTCTTCCTATCCTTGCTTCGGATCCGTGCATACGCAGACCCATCATCCAAAACCTTAGTCTCCATCTGAGACTCAACAATAAATGATTGCCCCAAAATAATAGTATAGAAACAATATTTTTGAACAAGGAAATGATAAGATTCACCCACATCTCCAATAGCAATCTTCAGATTTGGGCAAGTAGCATACAACTCTCCTACAGGGTTGTTGGCCGCACACATGCACCAACCATGATCAACATCAACAGGCCATCTACTAGTTTCATATAAACCTCGCACAATTACATTAATTTCAAAACCATGATCCAAAAGAGCAACACAAGGAGTCTCAGTCTCACCAAGCTTGATGACAGTTTCTGTAGTTGCACAAGCCCCTAGTGACTTCGAGAAAAATGGCTACGAGGCACCAATCTAGGCGCATCATCGCTCTCATAATACTGTATGAGATGTAGTAAAGGATGAAGAGACTTTTTAGACTGCATACATAGAGCTCCATCTATAGGCTCCTCAATGGTCTCTTCTTCACAATCAACCTCCTCAATCTGTCATCCATAGATAATAGCCTTGGCAATAGCTAAAGCCTCTCGATGGATCATATCCTGTGTTGGCTCTTCAATAATTTGGTGCTTTTTTTATGATGTCAATAATAACATCATGAAACTCCCTTTTTGAAATCCCCAAAACTTCTCCAAGTGTAAATTTGATTTTGCAATTAAGAATTCCATCCTCAAGTACATTTTTCAAGTCTGTGGATGTCTCAATGTCGGATAGTAGCTTGAGTCCAGGTTGCTTCTTCGGCTTTAAATCCTTTGTCTTCGGGGCCTTTTGATCTTCTTATACTTTTGGTTTCTGTACATTGGCCATACTCTGCTCCAGTCTTGAAGAAGAAGGTTGAAGAACTGGTTCAGTTCTCCTAGTTGCCCTTTATCTCTTTTGAGCTTTTCTTCAACAAGTGCTTCAAATTCTTTAGATTTTACAATATAAGCATAGATAGAGAAGACATCTACGTGATCATTCCATCTAGTCCCTTTTCTAATGGCATCTCCTATGAATGAAAGTTTAGATGATGAAGCTTTACCTTTCTGTTCTGCATGTAGTGCATATGATCATAAAGGAGACTTATCTTTCGGTAATTGCTCCTATTGAAGACCATAAGCAGCAGTTTCTCTTGCTGCCTCTTGCTTCACATAAGAAGAACATAAGAGAGATTCCTCTAATAATTTCTTCATACCTCCTTTGTCAAAATTTATTTTAAGTGGTTGCTCTATATCTCCAAGACATATCATCTTGTCCTACCAAACCACCAACTTCAGTCTTTTCGCCTCTTCATAGTCTTGACAGTCCTTACGCTCATGGTCTAGATTATCACACCATATGCAACAACGAACACGATCATTTCTGGAAGAATTCATAGGAGCAGAAGAGGATGGAACAGAATTTGGGACTAGGTTAAGTGGCTGTAGATCTCTTCTGGCCATTTTTATTTGCAGATCTTTCAAGTTCCTTGAAATTTCTTTCACCATGTCTTTGACAGTTGGTTTAGCAAATGGTCTAACAACTACTACAGGAATAGGCATAGGCATAGGCATAGAAGTATGCACAGACATGGGATGAGAGGTAGGAGAAGACGTGGAAGGAGCAGTAGGAGAAGTGGAGGTCGGAGAAGACATCGTTAGAGGTGTTTGCATACCGTTTTGTAAGCAAGCCTTCCATCTCCACCTCTTTGTGAATGTGGAAACCACATCAACAACATCTTGCCAATCCATCTTCAATCCCATAGGCTGCATATGATCTTCAAGAAGCTCTCCCAACTCGTCTTGTAGTGCAGGAGTAGACACCTGCAAGAATAACTCCACCTTCTCCGAGTTTAGGGCTCTTTGCTCAAGTGCATCCAATCGGTTGTAACGATCTTCAAATTCTCACAATAACTCAGAAGCAACAAGTCCTTTATTGGGCTGATAGACCCACTCTCTAAATGTCTTTCGAGTAGTAATACCATAATCCTTTAGGAAATATTCATCTTTGAGTGCCTTCTTCAAGACGTACCAATTTTAATCTTACACAAATAAATTAGACACTCTAACCCGCAAAGCAGGCATGGTGAGTCATAAGAAATAGTTGCTCCAATTGGTAGGAACTCCAAAGAAGCACATGTAGCTTTCAAATGTTTTAAGATAAGCTGAAACATTCCATCCATCTTATAATTTGTGTTCACTTACCATAGCCTCAATTGCTTTGGTTGCTCCATGTGTATGCTCTTGTTCTTGATGTAGCATTCGTTGTTGATCCAACTGTTGTTGGCATAGCTGTTGCTGCTACTGCATCGATAACTGCATCTGCTCATTCAGCATTATAATGGCTGAAGAAAGAGTTTGCAATAAATTCTTCATCTCATCAGTCGAAAAGGAAGAAGCACTTGATGATAAATTGGGTGGAGTATTCAAAGAGTCTCCCATCTCGACAATTAGAAGTGACACTTTCACGTCCGGATCACCAGGTGTCACACAAAATTTGCACGTGGAGTTCGTGACGTCGCTCACCGTAGGGACGTTTAGCAAGATGGGAGGAAAGGATGATAAAGAGAACTGAATTATAAGGCATTTAGATGGAGTAGAAGATTCAAATACATTAGTGTTCAAGGATACGTTTCAAACTTGCTTTGTATTTGGGAACAAGATACAAAGAAATAATCATCCGAGGTAAGAGATCCACTCACAAAATGAAGAAGAGAAGAGGTTTTATAGAGAAAGTATGGATAGAGGTTTACACAATTTTAAGTTGGCATGCGATGAGTATGTGGGAACAAATTGATATGCTTTGATCGAAGCATGCTTTGGTGAATGAAAATGAACTTGTTGATGCCTTATTCTTGTTGTCAATCCTTGTGGCCATGAAGATCTGGTAAGTGATGTTTTGCTTGAGCTTTTATAGAAAAGCCAGGTGACTTTTTGACAAAACTGTCGATGTATTAATGAGCAAAATAAGCCATAGAGGACAATTACTTCATGACCATTGATCATGGCCATGGTCTCCATTCTTGGATACGCTGCGCATGTAAGCACTGATCTCTTTTCCTCATTTCTCTTCATCTGCAGGACTATTAGTTCAAGTGTTGTTACATTCAAGGTAACACACTGTGGAATTTATCACTCTGACAAAATCCTCAACGAGTGGAAGGGCACCATTTATCGAAGGCTATACCATTTTCATGGTCGTGGATGAGAAAATTTATAGCAAAGTACACCATGGCTATAAACAGTAATATCAGCTCACACCAAAGGCATAGCAACGACCATTAGTTAGCAGACACACAACTTGGCCCTTCATTGACCAATATTGCCATCATCTTACTAATTCCGCCAGCCTTCTTTGGCTTCCGCTCTTGGCACTCCTTTGTCGCAGTAGCATCACATAGAATCAAATCTCCGTAGATTCAATATTGTCGTCTTCATCTCGTCCTCGTCCTCCGTCACCCTCCTCCCTTGTGGATGCTCTTCTCTGCGACTTCTCTCCCTTGACTTGCTGTCGACTGAGCCTTCTTCTTTGCCATTACAATGGCCTTGACTACGAGACCCCTTCCGTGTGCTTCTCCGATCTCTTTGATGCCGCGATCTGCTCTTTTGTCACCGCTTTCTCGTCACCCTGAACACTGTGAAGTTATTAAACATATAGGCCAGTTTGTCAATTCATACCTAGTCTATGTTACCTCCTTTTTGGCCAAATATTTGTTGAAGTCAGTCAATGAGATCAACATCACACGAAAAATCAAAAGTCGACTCTTGAATGTCCTTCGATGGTAGTCGGTATAGCAATCACGATCAAAAGTAAACATCTCATTACCTTCCTCGTTTTTTTTTCTGCTCCTCTCTGTCCGATTCCTTTTTCACCTTCCTCTTGTTTCTATGGTCGTCACCTTTGTGCATTGCCATCCTTCTGTACTGCATTCTTCGTTGTCGGATTCGTTTGTGAGCTTCATCATTCATCTTTCGGTTGTGCTTACCCACCCTTCGGCTTCTTTGTGTCGTTCTGCGTACCACCTCTTTGTCTTCTTCATTCATTCCCTCTGCAATAGCTTTATTCCCACCCTCTCACTTCGTCGTCTCCCCCCTCCACCATCAACATACTCCACCCTCTTAAATAATCAACGCCATTGATCTTTGCCATCGCAGCAACAAAAGCTGCAGCTTACAAAAGCTTTGGAAAAGCTTCCACCAATTTATCATTCGGCTCCAAATTGAAAGCAAAAAGCATTCATAAATTTTCCCTTGTATATGTCAGAGATTACGTTCTTATTCATCAACGTATGCCACCTTGACATGCTCCTCCTCTCTTCCAAAGTCATAATCTTTAGTTCTCGTGCTTTTCCATTTGCATAGTTAGCTTAGAGTTGACTTGAAACATTCGCATGATCTTTTCTTGTGATCACACTTTTCTTTAATCGTGAAAGGAATAAAAGATCATTGGACGATTGACAAATCTGTTGTTGGTCAACAAATTTGGCCCTCAGTATTATGTCTAGTCAAATCAGAAACTAGATGAGTAGAATCATCATTTGGCATAGTCAAAATGGGAATTTGTATAAATTAAATGGATCATTCTCTTCCTTGGATTCTTTTTGCATCTCATAAATTGTGACCACGTGAGTATATATATAACCAATTCAATGATCATGATCATTATGCCCTTTGATGCAATGCTTGCAATGCTTCGTCTTGTCAGCTTATCAAACTCTTCATATGCTTCATATGCTTCTTGTAGGCTTGAACACTTGACATGCATGACTCTTATGATTTTTCAAAATCGGATTTCTTCATATGAATTTGTTTCTCCATGCAATATTCCCTATCAAAGATCATGCTTTGGAAAAGAACTTTGTGGCCTTCACTCATGCAGTTTGGAAATTTGAGTCCATGATTTGCAATCAATCAAGTGATGTTCCACACACATATAGGAGCACATGTGTAATATCACAAGTTGTGACATACATATCACTCTACACTTGAATATAGCTTCTAAGCAAAGGATTCCATGGTATTTGGCAAGCCTACTTGCTATGCTAATGCTATGATAAGGAATGCTATTATGTAGTCCATTACAACAATCTTCTACACTTTCATTGTTGCACCCACTTCTAATATGGTATTAGACGTCCATGCTAGGCCTTATACTACTATCCAAATTTTGCTAGATTAAGAACCACTACACTCCATTTATGTATTTGTAATACAGTTCAATCTCTCCATTAGCTTACATATAATTTGAATCTCCTTGGACTTACCAAGGCTCCCTAAACCTAAATTTCAAAAAGAAGTATTGATAGCTCTCTCCCTCGCTCTCCCCAATTATCTCTCTTAGAATAAGACAATAGGACCTTTGAATGTAGCAAGGGTAGCATAGCTTTTGAGAAAAGAAGAGCAGGATTGAGGAGTCATCCATGAGTCTCCATAGAAGTAGAAAGTAATTGGAACACCATCACAAGATATTTGAGGGGATTAAAGAGAGGCTATTAAAGGGCATTGCTCTGTGTATGTGTGCGTGTGTATGTGTCGATGTATGTGTGTGCACACTCCATCAAAGTTAACTCCCCACCTAAGAAGATCAATTCCCCTGAGTCTTAATGCCCCTATTCCTCATGCCACCAAATGCCACCAAACTCTAAGAAGTTAACCCCTTAGCCCCTAAAATGCTAACCCTATCCTAAAGCCTTCCTTCCACCAAAACTCTAAACCCATGCCTCTCAGATCTAGTTGCTCCACCAAAACCCTAGCCCCCTTGTCCATCAATCCAAATGTTTTGTCCTCTTTTAATACATAATTATCCAACCAAATTCATGGGGGAGAGAGATGTGTAAATATAAATTCACATATAATCCATGGCAAATCTAATTTTTGTTGTCCATGAACAAACTTGACGAGTTCATGGACTTTGTAGAAACATCTATAATTTTGCACTATGCCACAATAAAAATTTCTACTAAAGGAAAAGACTACCATACTATTGTAGAAACATCTATGATTTTGCACTATGCCACAATAAAAATTTCCACTAAAGGAAAATACTACCATACTATTGTCCTAGCATTGGCGATGAAGGATGAGCTTTGTAGTGGTATAGTGATACCAATGGTCTAGAACTATTGGAGGGTCTTCTTGGAGCTTTGAGAAAGTCTCACTTCGACTATCATGGAAATTGGTGAGCTACCACATGTGGGAAGTTGTTTATTTATCCCTTGCTTTGTACTTGAGGAGTCTTCTTTGTGTTTTCTTGAAGGGACATCTAGTTTAAGTATATGACTTGAGCATCCATGGGTCTAACATCTTATTAACCTCTTTGTACCATTTTAATCCCTTGTTATTGTAGAACTTATTGATTCTCAATAGGGTGCATAAGAAGTATGTATGCAACTCTATAAAGTGCTATTGTGGTTTCTCTCATGAACCTCTTATTATATCATATCTCTTGAGTCTTGTCCTCCTTTGTCTCATCCTCTTGAGTCTGGTCCTCTCAAGCCTCATTCCCTTTTAGTCTAGAACCCTACACATTGTGTGCTAAAATCATCATTTACTCACACGAATCCCGAGCTTATTGTGAGTGTCCATGATCTAGAACTATTTGATGGTCTTCTTAGAGCTTTGAGAAAATCTTACTTAGACTATTGTGGGCATTGATAATGAGCGACCACATATGGGGAGTTATTTCCTTATCCCATGCTTCCTACTCGAGGGGTCTTGTTGTCTTTGAGAAACATCTAGTCTATGAATAGAACTCAAGCATCCATGGTTCTAGCATCTTCTTGACTACTTTCTAACATTGCAATCTCTTGTTACTATAGCATTTATTGAGTATCAAGAGGGTGTGTGTATGGTGTTGTATAAAGTGCTATTGTGGTTTCATTGGAGACTCTCTTGTTATACCTTATCCTCTTGAGTCTTGTACTCTTGGGTCTCCTCCTCTTTAGTATAATCTCACTTGCAACATAGACAAAGGAAAACTTGTTTGGATCATGGCACATTGTGTGCTCAAATCATTTGTTTACTCACTCTTGGTTGGTTCTTCACTCTTAGGTCCAACTTATTGTGAGTATTCATGGTTTAGAATTATGTGAGAGTATTCTTGGAATTTTGAGAAACTCTTACTTAGACTATCATGGACATTGGTGAGCTACCACACATGTGGGGAGTTATCTATTTATCCCTTGATTTATACTTGAGGAGTCTTCTTTTGTATTGTCTTTGAAGCATATCCAGTCTATGTATAGGACTCAAGCATCCATGATTCTATGTGAGAAATTGCAAAAGTTTAAATCTTAGCAACATGGAATACCATAGCTTTTTGTAAGTTTAATATTCTTTTTTGTAAGCTACTTATTTGAAAATTTCCCATACTCGTAGGCATAGTATGTTGATGCTTATCGTAGGACATTATTCTTTATGCAAGGTTGAAAGACATGATTCTTTTTATCTCTTTTGGCTATGCACATGGATTAGAAAGGTATGGAAGAAGATGCACAAATGGCACACTATAATTGGTTCCTAGTTTTTATAAGTATAAAACTAGGTTAAAACTTGGTCAAAATTGAATTATTGATCAACTACCAAATATTGTTTAGAGTAGTAAGAATAAGGATTCCACAAAATTTCATTTAAGAAATGATGAGAAGTAATGCCATACTAGTTGAGCATGAAATAAATAAAATAGACTAGTGTATCCATCTTAGTTTTAGGGAGTTTCATCCCAACTAATGGGGGTGGTTTGTGGCCCTTAGGATGTGGCATATCTCCATTTATCGAGGAATGGTATGACTAATGCTCCTTTCAAAGCATGCTCTCAACTTCTCAAAATCTTGATGTGCTATCACATTGCATGTTATGTAAGGAATTATATATTAATATTTATATCCCTTGTAGTATTAAGACATATGAGGTTCCAACCTTGAACAAAATGGGCCATTAGGGTTGATATTGAGTGGATCTTCCAGCCATGATGATGTACTGAATAGGTTTTAGGCCTAGGGACATCTTAGGAAATTAGGTTATGGTGCTAGGGCTAGCTTATGGGGCCTTGCTTTATAAAGGGGTCCATGGCTTTTGGATTATATATAGATTTGGATTCTTGATTTCTTTTGAGAGCTCGCTAGCTAAAGGTAAATGAAACCTTGGTGATCTAGGTTTATGTGAGACATAGCGTATATCCCTTGCAAATGGGTGAAATGTGTCTCTTAACTAGAGTAATTAGTTTGAGGGCTAAAAACTTAATCATATAGTTCTATGTTAAAAACCACCCGATTATGAGCTTTAAGGCATAAGTATTAGTCATTGTACAAGATCGTATTAAAAACATAAGATTAGTTTTATTTTAATAATCTTCTCATATAAATGTGATATGATGTAAAGTCATCCTAACTTTTGACCATAATTATGTATGAAGTCAGTGAACAAAGTATCAATTATGGATGTAAGTTATATTGCACTAGTCATGCCAGTTTAATAAAGTTACTTGAAAACATGTGTATTGTAGTAGCAAATTGACATTCATTATGTAATACATTACAAAATCTTTGAGGACCTATATGGAAAAACAATAAAATGTGTAGAAAATGAAATTAATTTTTCATTCACTACAGAGTAGCAAGTTGACTTAAAATAATACACATTATTGTTACTTATGTGATCATTTCACGACTTGAGATTGTTACCATTGTTTCAATCTAATTGTTCCAATATACAAATTGAGGGTTCAAGTTTCGTTTTCATGATACTAGCCGTGATTCTTTTTGAAGTTATGCAATATACGTTCCGGCATGGATGACCTTTTGTACCTATAATTACTCATGCAAAAACATTACTCATATAAACAAGACCCCACTATAAAATTAGTTTCTAACCAATCATCAATCTATGAGAAAGTTAACATAGATTATTTTTGAGAATGTGTAGCTAGCATGGGATTGAGTGGCTATTAGTTTAGCCCTAATTTGTCTGGTAACCATTTTCCACAAAGTATATCTTGGTATGGCTACTTGTAATTCTCTATTCTGGGATATCGGGAATGGAATTCTCGAGTTGTGTGACTTGTAATTCCTTGTGATGGTATATGGGGAACTAGATTCCCTTGTTATATGACCCATAGATACTACCTGGTTCAAGATGTGTGGAATAGAACTCCCTATTTATATGTGGGAGATTCATATATTGATACCTAGGATCCCTACTATGAGATGGGGGAAATGTAATTTCTTAGCTATATGTAGAAAACACTTATGTAGCTACCTAGGAAATACTAGAGAGTTTCTTACATTCCAAGAGTTTTCCTATGTAGGATTCTTTTATAAGCTCCTTGTGTGAACACTAAATACTAAATGCTAAATACTAGACTCCTAAATCCTAAACTAAGCCCAAAATCCTAAATACTAAATCTTAAACCTCAAAACACTAAAACCTAAACCCTAAACCCTCTCACATGTTAACTAGGACAAATAATGTATCCACTTTATGAAGGAATGCCAATCAAAGAAAATGAGACTACTAAATCCTAAACCCTCAACAATTTATAATGAGATTTGCATCTTTATTTTCTTCTGATATGTACAATAATATGTATGTTTTACATTCTAAAAATTCAGAATTAGATTATCCATCTTGACATGCACGGAGAAAACATTTTTCCACATTCGATTGCCATCATCATCTAAGAAAACATTAGTCAATAGGTGGACTCCATCTTTGAACTATTATACACATCAAATTCCATGAGGGATGACATTATAATATCCTTACCTAACAATTTGTGGAAAAGTTTTTTACATGCATTTACTTAGCTCAACAAAGCTCAACACTGTAGTATTGTGGTAATTTGGTGTTTGCTTTGCAATGGAGTGTGACCTTTACATTTGACACTCTCCTTGAACATGAATGCCTAGTATATATTATATTTCATATTGATATTCGTACTTGTTTGGATGACGAAGTAAAGGCTTTGATAAGTATTTGTAAAAGTATTATACGTATCCACTCTAACATTAATGATTGGTATACTCAAGCTCAGGAGAAATGCATGTATTCTTCGGTATTGCAGTATAGATCCCCCTTTCATACCTAGTACTTAAAGATACTCATAGCTTTGATGTTGTCCTACATATCAACTTTGGGAATTTTCCTCTCATGTTTTGTCTTGGCAAAAAATATATCCACTTTATGAGGCACTACCCATCAAAGCACATTAGAGTTCTCAACCCTAAAACTAGCAAAACTTTAAACCGTAAATACTAAAACTTAAAATCTGAATACTAAATCCTAAATACGAAATGTAAATCCTAAAACCTAACCCTAAACCCTAAATCCGAAACTCTCAACCCTAAACACAAAACACAAAACCCTGAACTCTCTCACATGGTACCTTATCAAATAATGTATCCACCTTGTGAAGAACTACCCATTGAAGCATAGGACAAAACTAAACCCTAAACTCTAAACCTTAATTAGTAATATCTAAACCCTAAACAAAGCGCTAGACTCTAAGCACTAAAATCTAAACACTAAGCCATTAATGCTAAATCGAAATCTCTCTTCTCTAAAGATCTAATGAGTAAATTGTAAGTATATAGAGAGTGCATGATCTCCATTGAGTTCCTTACCATGATTTTTCTTGGAAGTCTAGGGTTTAGTACCACAACTATATTGCCACATTCTCATGAATGAATCCATTAAAATTGAGTAGCTTATATTTATAAGTATATTTATGTAAATTTACTTAGTAAGATGCTTTTAATTTTTTTGTTAGAAACTCCATATTAAACTAGTCAAAAACATACTTTTAAGCACTTCTATAAACATACAAAAAAATGCACCTATTGATATGCTAATTGGGGAGATTATCTCTCTTACTAATTAAAATTTTCAACCACAAAGCATAACAAACATATAACTATTAAGTATTAAGATATCCACACTTTCATTTTGTCTTTCTCTTGAGGATAATTATACTCTAAAGTTCAAATACAAATAAGCCTAAGACCTATCAAACTATCTATATAACGCATTTATCATCAAGATAAATATCTTGGTTTCTCTATAAGAAACCACATACCTAATGTATTAACCAATCCAAAAGAAACAAATGAAAACACATGTTAAAAAAATCAAGAAATATGGTAGTTACTTTTGTGTTAAAACACCCAGCAACATCTCATTTTTGCAACAGATCAAAATGTATTCACAAAGAAGATAATGTCCACATTTGTATACACAAAATACCTGCACTAAACCTATGGAGATGGTTCCCTTTACGCCCATGCAAATAACAAGCTAAGTTTATAGATAACAAAAATGAAAGGTTTAACCGAGGGTTTACATTGAAAGCTTCAATAGAAGATGTGCCCACATAGGTGTCATTGTAAGTTCCCTTAAAGGCTAAAGTTCTCTCTTGTTATCTCTCTACTTCTCCTTGTTTTCTTATTATTATTATTATTATTATTATTATTATTATTCTTCTTCTTCTTCTTCTTCTTCTCTCTCTCTCTCTCTCTCTCTCTCATTGTGTGTATGTGTGACTCTTTTCTTTAATTTTGGTCTTTTTCCTCAAAGGGAAAGTAAAAAATAGAGCATGCATGATTTCAAAAATAGGGACACATATAAATAAGTATTTATTGAGTCACAGAAGTACATGTTTTTATGTGTAATTAAAATTAACTTTATAATGTCGTTTGTTAGAAACACCATCCCACATGTTATTACACATGAATCTACACACAAGGATAAACTTGCTTAAAAATATATGCCTCCACTTCTCTACTCCAATTCTAGTGTAGTCTTTCTTTATCATTAAGTTTATAGAGTTTCTGTTCTACTTGTAAATTTTGCACCCCACATGCATGCATGCATCTACATGTATGTGTATGTGCTTGCACACACAGACAGACATGTATGGAGGTGTGCACATGTGTATACACTCACATGGAAGGATGTACATATACATGTCCTTAAGGATAACTTTATCTTTCGTAAATATTGAAAATCATCATAGTACATTATATCACACACACACACACACACACAGAGTTAGTGATTGAGAGAGGAGAAACATTATCAATTAGGATGTGGCTGTGATGATTGTAGAGAACAAAAATACTTTTGATGAATGGGAGAAAAGGCTATTGATCCTTGTTTGGTGAATTTCTATTAGTTCATATGCCCAAAATACGAAATATCTTGAGTATTGTTGACATAGTGAAAATGGATGTTAAGAGAGATATGCCACCACCATATGTTAAGATAAATGTGGGTATTCCTATGCTTGATTCAATAGCATAATACAAGCTAGAGTAGATATCCTTCCCAAAGAGCCGATAGAATGCTCATGGCAAACCCAATATAAGCTGAAACCACAAAGATTATTCATTTTTAGTTTAAACGAAAGATTCATATAAAGTAGCCTTTTAGAGTTTCAGAAAATGGAAAACCTGATAAGTTGAAGGGAGTAGATGTGGCATTGCAAGATGATGAAACATTCTATCTAGGAACCAGTCGCTATGCACAGAGATGACTACATCACCAACAATGATTGTTCCTTGAAGAGTGTATGGATTGTACAACCCTTTTCCAATTGTGTAGTGAATGTCTACAAGAAAGATTGTTAGATCATGTTAATTAAAGCAATACATTGCATTTTGATTAGTGATAAAGTATGATGATCTTTAAGTAATAACTATTTTCAATTTACCTATAACCATGTAGGTAATAAATTAAGTCTTATTTTGGTCCCAAACCATCATTTTGTCACCAATAACCAGTTCTTTAGCATACTTGTAGCGAAAAAGTTGATCATTATCTATCAATAGTAGATTGGATAGATAATTAGTTTGACATTTTAGATGTATACATAGTGTAGATGCGATTTTGGTTATATTGATAGATAATATCTTGACCTAAAACTATGGCAAAGTGTAGGGGACTGAGATCCAAATCCATGACTCTTTTGTTAGCAAAGATATCTTGATCATATGAGAGCTTGAAATGCAAGAATCTTGAGGATATATTTGCATCAGCATGTCCAAATCCATATACATGACTAAACTCAAGCTCTTTGCGATTGTTATTCCACACTGCAACCTGACAAGTAGTAGCACCCTAAATTGATGAGTATATGGTGGTTTTAGAAAGTATACTACTACTTTAGGTCCACAAGAATTAGAACTATCATGAATGAGGTATTGTATAAACTATATATACTATACATGAAGCGATTTTAGGATAACCTGATCTCCAATTGAGAGGTCATGCATCTTTTTGTGATACCCTGTAGATGTGGTAAGCACAGAATTTCCTGTATGCAATGCCATAATCTCATACAAAGTAGCTGGATATCAAATTTTGATAATATAGATTCTAATAAATTTAATTAATGGAAGTATTTTACACAACATTACATTCATGCACACAAACACAACCAAGATTAATAGTATGGTGCTTGACATTATCACGTAATTGCTATTAAGTTTCAAACATAGATACTATGTATGGGCCTAGCCCAACCTGGGAAGCAAGAAGTTCCAGCTTTACTTGCGACTGCATCAGCACTACACCTTGCAGCTGCACCTTCAATTGCTGTGGCCCCAACAAGTGCTATTGCACAAATAGGTGCGAGTACACTAGCCTCGATACATGCAAATGGAACGGCAGATAGCCCAAAAATTGCACCCGAACTAAAACCTACAAACCAATATTTTGAGATCATTGTTTTACTCAGAGGTTGTGGACCTAATAAGTGTTTGTAGTAAGACATTAGAATAGGTAGTATAGGCAATGAGATCTATAAGATGATATGCTGAGAAAAAAGGAGACAACTTGAGGTATTCTTAGTAAGAGTCAACTACTTGTTGACTGTGAAAACTGATGACGAACCACCATGAGAAGTTTCTCTAACATTGTGTGTTTCATCGTTATGGAGGAGCATGATTAATAGATCAATCTACTTTTGTTAGTTTTTCCACATGATATAATATATTTTGGAGCTCAGAAAAATGACTGTCATGAATTGCTCCTCCAAGACACCATGAGCTATCTTGACTATATTGAACGGGATGTATATCTGTATATTTGTATAATAGTTGCACAAAAGCATGTGTATCAAAATGCATTTGCTTTTCTTTTTTCTAGCAATATGAACATAATCTTGTGATTAGAAATAACAAGCTAGATTCGAATTTGGATAGGCTTTAAGATAACCTTCAAGAGTACAGTAAGGTGAGACACTGTCCATGTTGGATAGACCACCGCTAGCGAGTTGCATACTTCGATTCATGGAAGTAGTACTAGTGTCAGAATCGATATTGTGGATGGCAACACTCATGGTATGGAGGTTGCTCGTAGATGGAGTTGACATCATCTCCAGTGTTGTATAGGGAACAACCAATCGTCCATGTGTTATCATCACATATGATCTAAATATTTGAGTCCATTAACAATAGATCGATGAAATCCGTCAGAATGCAAAGAATCTAAACTCATCATACACAAACATTCTAACGTATTGCAATTATTTTGAGCATTCAAATCTAGCGCAATCTTATTGAATAAAGTATTTTGATTAGAGAATGTGATATTAGCTTACAACATTAGTGCGGCTTGTATCGTCTGCGAAAACCATCTCTACACCCATAGGAGAGTAACTTGATGCATCACAACCTCCAATTGCTTGAACCTGTTATAAAGACGTTCAAATTAGCACAGAATAGATACATGGGTAAGTTGTAGATGATCATGATGGGGAGAAAAGCTCCCAAATGAAAAATTGCTCAGTTGAATTCCTCAGATGCTATACGTGCTTCTGAGGAAGGTGTGAATTGTACTAGGAAAAGGGTCGACGTTTGATCACGTTTGGTGCATGCCGGACGAGGAGACCAAGTTTATGCCAGTTTGGAATGTGCTAATTACGAATTATGCAAATATGCTATGTGCGAGTGGGTGCTATGGACATTATATGTATACGTTGGTACATATAGTACCTGCAAGTTCCAGTTCATGGTGGAACCATAGGCGGTGACTGTGGCCAGAATATATTGGTAACCATTCTCCACCATTTGGCAATGCTTGATTTGCAAAACTAATCTTTTGTTAGCATTGCTTGTTGAGGGTTGGAAAATGCTATTACAATGCTGTGGTGACAAGGTGGTGTCTCTTTGAAAATTTACTCTTAGAAGTTGATTTGAGTTACGTGGTTTACTTTTGCTTGCTAAGATATGTGAAGAGATGTACAAAATCGAGCCGTGTTTTCAAATTATTTTGTGTTACCTAATACATGTAAGAGTTTCTCCTGTGTCTATAGAAGTTGCATGTAATTAGAGGTAGGTGATGTGAGACGACAGACACATAAAGATCGAAATGAGAGATCTTGTTGTAGAGCCTCCTGCTTGAGGTCACTCCCCTATCCTATAAAGATAGTTGTCATATAGAGGGTGTCCTCCTTGTATATGTTCAATGAGGGATCTTGCAATGGAGGTTCATCAGAACCAAGGTTCTCGAGGTCTTTTACAGACTAAAAACCTCACCAAAATGGCTCGAATGTATTAGAGCTCAAAACCTGCAATTGAAGGACATAGTCAAAGTTGCATAGCTTGGAGGGCATATTCAAGGTGCTAGAATCTAGCTCATATTACACGTTGTTGATTATATTTATGGTAGTTCAAAAATGTTGTTCATCTTATCTTCATTAAGGTGAAGACTTCTCGTCCATAGTGCAAGCATGCCTGGTATACACGAGGAAATCACCTTGCTTAGCAAGATAATACAACACACTTGATTTATTATACATTTGGTAGCAAGGTACCAAAGAGTTGGCATTTGATTACAATCCTTTGTGCACAATCATATTGTAGCTACTAGGCTTCTTGACACGCTGAGAGCCTCTCACAAGGATGTGTATTTTTAGTGCTTGGGTTTGGTATTGTTAAGCTATGGGTATGTGAGGTACACATGTGGAGCGTAAGTCAGTTAAGTCATGCTCATGGATTAAGTGACCAAAGGGAATAGTGGTGGGTGACATTGGAAAGGCTTGTACAAAGTTATGCACCAGGGTAGGTACTTGCCCATACTTAGTATCAATTTGGGATCTAGGCCATTAACTGGGCCAATCAGATGTCTAGTGGTGACATTCTAGGACTAGATATTAATTAATAAATTACTATTAATCCAGTGTTAATTAATATTGAGACCATTAAATGTCCCATGGGGACTAGTACCTTATTTGTGAATGGGTACTAGAAAGTTCTTGGGTACGATCAAATGTATAGTTAATGAAATTTTAGAATTAAACTTCTAAAAATTAATTAATCAAAGATAGAAATTACAATTACTAGACTCCAATTAGAATCATTTAAATTTTGAAAGTTAATTAATTAAAGCTAGAAATTATAGTTAAAAGATTGCAAAGTAGCAAAACAGGCTAGGTCTTGTCGAAATTACCAATGCAAGCTAAGAGAAGGTTGTTTAGGAGCTCAGTGAGGGTTATTTGAGTGTTCAAAGACCAAGGGAGGAAGGAGCCACCATCAAGTGAGCTCGGAAAGAGGAAACAACTCATTGCATAATGCAACAACATAAGGGCATCATATTTCCTTCACAACCTCTCAATGGAGAGTACTTACTCTAGAGATTTACCCACTTTTGGAGTTATTGGCACCATCGAATTGCCCTCAAAGATACCATTCAAATGATATTCCTTTTGCTTGATTTTTTCTCTCTTCCTTTGACATTCTCTCATCAATTCTCAGCATATTGAAGCCATCCGTTAAGAGAAATTTAAGAAATTTCTATTGAAACCCTAATTTGCAATATCCATTAGGGTTTCCACGACCACCGTTGGATTTGTGCCCACTTATTGAGGATCCAAGTACTCAATATAGTACCTAAAGGTATTAATTTATAGCTAATCCCAAAGATAGCCCTTTCTAAATTATTGTGGCCCACATGCAAGATATTGAGGACCCAAATTGAGACACCTAGATTGTTGTAAAATCAAGAGAAATTTTTTTTCCAAGGAGTACTGGTCATTTATAACTACCATTTCTCTTGATGATTGAAGACATAATGAAGGGGAGAATGCAATGCCTCATCTTGGACAAGGAACATTGCTTGGGTAGAAAGCACAAAATGTCAGTGTTGACCAAGAAGTGGGTTTCTCTAGGCCACGATATGTTGATGTAGCCAGCAAGGAGATGAAGAACATCTTTACCAAGTTGGCCAAGGATCCATGATTCATAAGATTTTCAAACTTTACAAAGAAGAAAAACAAGGGTAAGAAAAAGATGTTGTCCCGTAAAGCTTTGGGACATGAAGAAGCTTCCAAAGAATAGCCAACACAACCTCAAGTCACACCAAAAGTTGGTGATGAGAAAAAACAATACCTAGTGCCAATAGGGCAAGACGTCCAAATACAAGGTCATCTTGGTTTTTTAAATCAGATAGATTTTGGATAACAATGCATACATGCAAATATGGAAATGTGTCATATGGTGCTAGTTAATTTGTAAATACAACAAATGTCCCCTTTTTGAAGTTGCGAATGTATGATAACTTGACTCCAAAAGGGCAAACAAAGGACTATGATGAGAGTGGTGAAGGGGTAGAGTTTTAGGCCTTAAGTGGTGTGCAACTCACAATGAAAGCATCAACTTTCATTGAAAAGTCTTGTACAAAGTACTTGAGAGGAAACCTCAGCGAATCTTCTAATATTAGATAGAAAGCCATCTTTTTGAAGGGAAATGCATTGCATTGGAAGTCCACATTTCTAATGCAAGGTAAAGCACCATCAACATGGATACAATTAAAGCAAAGATTTGCTTCCAATTTGTTCATGAGCATCTTGGAAGTGGATGTTAGAATTTCTTAGAATAAGTTGGATGAATCACAATGAAAAAATTAAGAGTAATATAATAAGACATTATGGGATGTATTGCTACATGTTACTTCATATCCTCTCATTCCCCTTCCTGAGAAAATTGAGAAGTATTGTTGTGCTTTACCTATAAAAATTAGGATTTTTTACATAAATCCCACCACGACAAGCCCATCACAACTCATAGAGACATGGAGTATAAACAATGCTTTGTTGTAAGGAAAGGATTCAACCTTGCAAGATGAGAATCCATCCAAAAAGTTCCTAAAGGTAAGAAAAAGGGTAGATATGAAAATAAGGCTACAAAAAGAAAAGATAGCAACTTAGGAGAGACTTGGAAATTGGTTGCATAACATAGAGAATTAATAGATGCAAATAGATGTTTTGTATGTTAATAGAAGAGGCACGCAGCAAGTGATTTTCCCAATAGACACCAAGATACAAAAGTTGAAAATAAGGGAGAGTTGAGGGGTAAAAGGCACGAATATCTATTTTTTTGATGCTTGATATAGTTTATGATCAACCTAATGATGATACTATTGAGTATTGTAGAGCATAGGGAGATATGAGGGACTAGAATTCATTATTATTTTTTGATAATGGAGCAACAAGGATTTTTATCTCCAAAACATAGTAGCCCATCTATGCATCCAAGAGGATGAGATGCGATGCATGGGCGAAATATTGTTACCTATTTCTTGGTACATTGTGTGCATGCAGTGATTGGACCACCCATCCGTAAGATGAACGCGTCCGAGATCTTGTCCTCCCACTTTTGTGGAGGGTGTATTTTAATTAACTAATTATCCTAACACATTTATGTTTGACATGCAAAGAGAAATTTTTTAATTAACTATTAATAATGTTTCCTTCACATAATTTTGTCACACACAAAGATAATGTCAAACAATCCTTTGAAAGTGCTTGCAAAAGAATATAATTTTATTCTATACCTTCTCCAAAGTGCAATGGCAACCCAACATTCCATCCCTCGATCCAAGACTCATGTTCAAATCTTAGACATAGGCTCCACCGATCCACCCTTATGTGGCATCAAGGCCTTCCATGAAGTCCATCTTGGGCTTGTAAGGGTTAGGCTAGACCCAAGGGATTTATGACTAGAGCCCCCTAGTATCCTTGTGGCCTCCTAGCCTAACACCCTCCCTAGGGTCAGTCTTAACCTCCAGCTTAGTGAAATAGCACCTTGGTGATGTGCTCCCACTGCTAACCTTAGGAGAGGTTTAGTGCATAACTATAAATCCACCCATGAGGGCATAAGAAATTATGTGAAAACACACAATCAAGTAATTAACCTATCATCATCATCTAAGATGACATTTTTTTTTTATAACATCAATCCAAACAACCATTATGGTTATTCCTTTAACGAATAACAAAGTTATCTAGGGTAAGGAAACCCTCTACATTACTTACTTAATCTTTAGAGATTTTCCCAAGATGCATAGGTTGCTTGTAATCGTGACTCTAACTCCTCCGCTCGTGTAATGGCACTATCTATATTAGCAAGAGTATTTCATCTTCTTGTAATCTAAACTTCTCATGATCAAAGTTAGCAACATACTTTTTCAATAAACTCACATGAAAAATAGGACAAACCTTGACATGAGATTGCAATTTTAGCTTATATGCAAGTGAACCAATCTTCTTTAGAATTTTGAGTGGTCCTCCAAAATGTGGAAAACTTTCTATCTTTCCCAAGAAACAAGTTAGTTAAATGGGGTTCAACTCTCAAGAAAACCATATCACCTTCATTAAACTCTAGTGTTCTCTTTTTATTACCATAATATTTCTTTTGCCTTAGTTATGCCTCTTTAATGGGTTTCTTTATTCTTTTCATTCCTCATCCATTGTTTCAAGCATTTGTTTTGAAATTTCTACTCTATTTGAAACATTAGAAAAATGAATAGGAGTCACATGGTTAAAACCATACATTGCTTCAAATGAAGTCGTTTTAATTTACGCATGTCATGAACTATTGTATGCAAATTCAATCAGCGCTAAATATTCAGTCCAATTGTTTTGTTTTTTCATTTAGATACATTCTAAGTATATCTTCTAAAACCCGGTTCACTCTCTTTGTCTCCCCCCATCAGTCTACGGATGAAATACAGTACTCATCCTTAATTCAATTCCAATGCCCTTAAATGTGGCTTGCCAAAAGTTACATGTCAATTTGAATCTCTATCACAAACAATACTTTTGGGCATACCATGCAAACGAAAGATTTATTTCACAAATAATTTAGCTACATTTAAAGATGTGTCGGTCTTTTTTCATGGGAAAGAAATGTAGTACCACAAAGATAATGTCATATCCTCCCCTAGCAATCAGCAACTTAGTGATAAAATACATAGATATGGATTCCCACTTTTGGTCAAGTATATTGAGAGTGGGATTTTAATCTAGATGCGGCAGAGGTAGGTCTAGTCATTTTAAGCACAAGTGAAAGATGGATGCTAAAGTCACATTTAAATATGAATCCCACTCTTGCACGGAATTCGTGTGCGAAGTTCGTGAAGTCGCTCGCCGCAAGGATGCTTAACAAGATGGGAGGAAAGGATGATAAAGAAAACTCAATTTTAAGGCATTTACGTGGAGTAGAAGATTCAAATACATTAGTGTTCAAGGATAAGTTTCAAACTTGCTTTGTATTTGGGAACAAGGTAAAAAGAAATAATCATCCGAGGTAAGAGATCCACTCACAAAATAAAGAAGAAAAGAGGTTTTATAGAGAAGATATGGATAGAGGTTTACACAATTATAAGCTGACATGTGATGAGTATGTGGGAAAAAGTTGATATGCTTTGATTAAAGCATGCTTTGGTGAATGAAATGAACTTCCTGATGCCTTATTCTTATTGTCAATACTTGTGGCCATGAAGATCTAAATAGGTAAGTGATGTTCTACTTGAGCTTTTACAGAAAAGCCACGTGACGTTTTGATATCTTAATGAGCAAAATAAGTCATAGAGGACAATTACTTCACGACCATTGATCATGGCCATAGTCTTCCTTCTTGGATATAATGCACATGTCACCACGTGCCTCTTTTCCTCATTTCTCTTTATCCACAGGATTATTGGTCCAAGTGTTGTTACATTCAAGGTAATGCATTGTTTATCACTCTGACCAAATCTGCAACAAGTGGAAGGGAACCACTTATCGAAGGCTATACTGTTTTCATGGTTGTGAGAAAATTTATACCAAAGTACACCATGGCTGTAGACAGTAATATCAGCTCACACCAAAGGCGCAGCAGTGACCATTAGCAGACACCATCTCGACCCTTCGTTGATCCATATTGCCATGGTCTTAGTAATTCCGCTCGCCTTCTCCCACGTCTGCTCTCGGCACTCCTTCGTCGCAGCAGCGTCACATAGAATCCACTTTCCATAGCTTCAACGTCGTCTTCATCTCGTCCTCGTTCGCCATCACCCTCCTCCCTCATCCATGCTTTCTTCTACGACTTCTCTTCCTCGACTTGCCGTCGACTGAGCCTTCTTCTTTGCCGTTACGATGGCCTCAACTGCAGGCGCCCTTCCATGTGCTTCTCCAAGCTCGTCGATGCCGTGACTCACTCCTTTGTCACCACTTTCTCGTCACCCTGAACACTGTCAAGTCGTTAAACATATAGGCTAGTTTGTCAATTCATACCTGATCTGGTGTTGCCTTCTTTTTAGCTGAATATTTGTTGAAGTCAGTCAGTGAGATCAATGTCACAAGAAAAATCAAAAGTCGTCTGTTGAATGCCGTTCGATGGTAGCCAGTGTGGCAATCACGATCAGAAGGAAACTTCTCATTGCCTTCCTCGTTTTTTTTTTTGCTCTCCTTTGTCCGATTCCTTTGTCACCTTCCTCTTGTTTCTGTCGTCGTCACCTTTCTGCATTGTCATTCTTCTATACTGCATCCTTCGTTGTCGGATTCGTTTGTGAGCTTCGTTGTTCATCTTTCGGCCATGCTTACCCACCCTTTGGCTTGTTTGCATTGTTCTATGTACCACCTCTTCGTCTTCTTCGTTTGTTCCCTCTGCAGCATCTTTATCCCACCCTTTCGCTTCGTCGTCCCCCTTCCACCATCAACATACTCCACCCTCTTAAATAATCAACGTCATCAATCTTTGCCGCAGCAACAAAAACTACAGCTTACAAAAGCTTTAGAAAAGCTTCCACGAATTTATCACTCGGTGTCAGTTTGAAAAAAAAAAAAATCATAAATTTTCCTTGGTACACGTCAGAGATTACGTTCTTTTTCATCAACATAGGCCACCTTGACATGCTCCTCCTTGCTTCCAAAGTAATAATCTTTAGTTCTCATGCTCTTCCATTTGCATAGTTAGCTTAGAGTTGATTTGAAGAATTAGCATGATCTTTTCTTATGATCACACTTTTCTTTAATCGTGAAAGGAATAGAAGATCATTGGACGATTGACAAATCTGCTGTTGGTCAATAAATTTGACCATCAGTATTATGTCTAGTTAAATCAGAAACTAGATGAGTAGTATCATCATTTGGCATAGTCAAGATGGGAATTTGTATAATGGATCATTCTCTTCCTTGGATTCTTCTTGCATCTCATAAATTGTGACCAAGTAAGTATACATGTAACCAATTCAATGATCATGATCAGTATGCCCTTTGATGCAATGCAATGCTTCATCTTGGCAGCTCATCAAACTCTTCATATGCTTCTTCTAGGCTTGAAAACTTGACATGTATGACTCTTCTGAGTTTTCAGAACCGGATTTCTTCATATGAATTTGTTTCTCCATGCAATGTGTCCTATCAAAGATCATGCTTTGAAAAAGAAGCCCATTCACTCATGTAGTTTGCAAATTTGAGTCCATGATTTGCAATCAATCAAGCGATGTTTCACACAAAAAATATGAATGCATTGAGGAATTTGTGCCTAGCCTAACTACATGTGCTTGTGCATCATGCAAATGCAAGCACAAAAGAAACGTGCAACGAAAAATAAACTAATAATGATGTTGAATTAAGAGTTCAAAATCTTGCACTACAACAAAAAGGCTCCATAGACGCGCTTGTAGACACAATATTGGAATTGTGAAAAAAAATGTCGGGTGCGTTTATTAACATGTCTATTTTTGCGTCTACAAAATCGCGTCTAAAAGTGTGCTTATGATCAGAGTTACACGCACACGTAGACGCACGTATAAACGCGCTACGTAAATATATAATCATATTTATAAAAAAGTGGACATATTCATATTGTGCGTCTATACAAGCGTGTATCTACGTGTCTAAAACCACGTTTACTTTGAAAGTTTTTGACGAGAATAGACGCGCATTTATCTTGCAATTTAGACACGCTGATAGACGCGCAAAACAAAGGTATGAAAAAAAAACCAGAGAGCATGTGGCTTTGCAAGCCACATGCTCTCTGGGTTTTTTTCCCCCATCAACATCAAATTGTATGCTTAGGGAAAACAGAGAAAGATTATTTCGAAGATTGGATACTGAAAACAGAACAATGTATGTAGCACACGAAATTTCATATATATAGATGAAACGTTTTTACATTATGAGTTCTAGTGCTTGTGACGTCATGGTCGCAAGCACTAGCTAAAAGTAATACATATCAAAAATGAAAATTACAAGCCAAGGGGAGGCATGCATGCATGGGGCTCCTCTATATCTTCTGATAAGAGGCATCATCATCGCTACCACTACCGCTGCGTGTGCCCTGCCGTTGCCGCCACCGCTACTGCTAGTCCCCCCTTCGCTATCCTCAACTGCATTAGGGTTCGCCTACAAAAGGATTAAGGTATATAAATACTATTACAAACAATAAAGTAGAGTTATCTATACTTTTCATGTAAAAAATAAAACATACCTCTTCTGGTGGTGGAATCCTCATGGCGCGATTATATTGCTCCTCCGTGATGAGTCCCTTCTCGTAGAAATGCTGCCAAATGGACACCCGATTATGACCTCGATGGTAGCCTACCTCTCTAGGAGTAGGCATCCTACCAACGATATGATACTACAAAACAATTTGAACATACAACGTATTAAAACACACTACATAATGAAGTGAAACAAATTAAAAAATTTAATTTAAAAAAATCAAATAATACTTACAAACTCAGCCTCCCATGACTCCCTGCCACCCGATCCATAATGCGACGATCCCATGGTTGCCATCTGGATACGTCGCGCCTCTGCATGCTGGCGACTTGTCATTTTCTTCGCTGCTCTCTTCTTGCCCTCTTTCCACTCCTTGCGGTGGCAATTGGGTGGTTGGCCATATCCAGGGCGCCCCTGCTCTTGTCTCCGCAATGATTCCTTGGCACGTGTCATAAGGTGAGACCTCTTGTTATGAAGCGCGTCTCTCACCTTTGACCGTCCCCAATCATCTAAGAATCGTGAATTCTCGGGATTATGATACCTTTTATGTATTGCCCGCAGCACCTCTTGCCACAAACCATTTTTTTTTGTGCTTGAAGGGAATCATGCAATCTTTGTATGTGGCATACACGACACTCCTCAAGTAGGCTATCACTTCCCTTCCCTCAAAGTCATGCAAGATATCACCAACATCAGTGATAGAGTAGTACATTTGTGGAGACTCACCTCTCTCATTTTCCGGTGAGGGTGATCGAGAGCCACCACCTAGGCAACCCCCACAAAGCCCTCGACCTCCTTGTCCTCCCGCACCACTCTCCCTCCTCCCTCAACTTGCACTACCCTCTACCTCACTCGATACACGTGCTTCTGCAAATGCACGTGCTTCGACCGATCCATGTACCTCAGCTGATCCCTGTTTAGGCAAAGATGTGATAGGTGTCCCGGACATCACACTGAAAACCTCCTCTGCAATGGGAGGGCGACCAAGATAATTGGTCATCTCCCCCATGAATTGCTCCTTGTTGAATGGGGTGCTGGAGGATCCAGGATTCCACATCTACACAAGAAAAATCATATTACCCTATGCAGATAAAACATATTATATACAGTGTCTATACCTGCGTCTCTGTGCGCGTCTACACCTGCGTCTCTGTGAGCGTCTGTTAGCGCGTCTTTGTGGGCGTCTGCCAGCGCGTCTATTTCCGCATCTATAGCTGCATCTACACTATCATCTGGACGCGCTTATAGACACGCACAATCGCATCATTTGTTCTCAAACTTGCTTAAAAAACAAAGCTAAAAAACCTCCATAGATGACAAAATCCAGCATGTGAAGAGAGAGACAAACAAACAGAATAAGAAAACAAGATTGAGAGAGAGAAGAAGAACTCACCTTCTTTGCTTGTTCCAACGGGTGGCAGCAGCTAGGTTGCAAGCTCCTTGTCCTCCTTCTCCCTTCCCTTGGTAAGTTGCTTCAATCTTGTTCTCTTGTTGTTTTGCCCTTGTTCTTTACTCTTTGGCTCTTCTTTCCTCCTGTCCTCTTTTTACTCTTATTTCCTTGCCTCATTGTCTTTATGAAGTGATAGATAGACACGAGTAGTGATGTCGAGCTCGAACTGCAGAAAACGTGCAAAAAACGCAGGAAAGCACAGGTTTGAAAAGAAAGGCACAACTTTTTTTAAATTTTTCTATACTTGCGTGGCGCGTCTGTCAGTGCATGTAATTGCACGTGTATATGCACAGATAGTTCATGTTACACGCACTTATAGACGCGTAGGAACAATTTAAGGAATCAATGCATGCATTTAGGGAATCAATTGACCTATGTGGTGACATATATAACAAAGCTTGAGGATAAGAGATAACACATTGGCAAGTCAATTGGCACATATTTAGTGACTTACTAGACCATCCCACTTACAATTGCATGCAAGTATCAATAGGTGGATAAAGTACGAATGGTTTTTAGCTAGAGAGAGATAATGGAATGAAGGTGTACATGAAAGAGATAGAGAAAGGCATATTATCCATCAATCAATCAAATATATGTACATGAAATGACTTGATATAGTAATTAAAGTATCGTCATTTTTAGGATGCTCCATTGACTTCTCCAAGTTCCTATAACCTTGAAGTAGAATATAGCCAACCACACTATCCATGGAAGGAAAACTTGGCCTCATCAAACTAACCAAGTTAATTTACTTATACATTTCATAGATAAGAGATTTGTAGTTGGCTTGTTGGTATTAGTCACCAACAAGTGGACACACTGGCTAAAGATGATGAAAAGAGGACATGTGCACATTGGTTACATGTGGTCCACCTTATCTAAAATTATATGCGATCTATAAGTGCACCTTGACATGATTGGAATAGCTTGCATACGCACAAGCCAACTAATTTACATCAATCTACTCATGCTCTGAATTGGCATGCATGACTAGGTTAAGTGCACAACATTAAATGAGACATGTGAGTGTATTGATCAGTTCGCTCTCTCTCTCTCTCTCTCTCTCTCTCTATATATATATATATATATATATATATATATATGGCAAATGCACAAGTCAACCTTTGATTTATATATACATCCAATCACATTTGTATAGGGCATGATTGGATGTATATAGGGCATGAAATCACATATATGTAATTAGCTTTGAATAATTGGATATATATTTGTAATACTCAGAAAGAAGTAAAGTTGGTAATGTATATCATGTCCTTTGCATGTATATGCCCTATACATATATATCATGTCGTATATACATGTATATCATGTTCGTATGATCCTATACATGTATATCATGTCCTAGCGTATGATCCAGGTGTAATTATGTCGTATATACATCCAATAATGCCCTATCCAATCATGCCCTATTCAAAAAAATACTAGCTCTTAAGAGGTTTGGTCATATTCAGGGACTTTATGAGAAATGAAAAATATGTGCGTGTATTTTCGTAGCTATATGCGTGTTTATCAGCACGGATATATAGATGCATTTTTTATACTAGCGTGAATAGACGCGCTAATACACGCGCTTATAAATGTGCCGCTTTTTTGTGTGTATAGTGTGCATCTATAGGGCCTTTCTCTTGTAGTGTTGGCACAAAATTCTACCCTCAGGTTTAAAGTGGTAGACGCGCAGTGTCACAACATCCGCCCCCTCCAAACTTGCACATCCTTGAGATCATGAATCGCATCATCGAACTCCTCGACTAAATAAAATGTAGCATCTCTTCTCTTGAAGAGTTTGATTCTCTTCCCTGCAATCGGAATCTGCAAGGCTGTACCATCAAGTTCTACTAAGAAATATGTAGCATTGGCATGGACATGCTTCCCTGGATAGGGCCCAAACCATCGTTTGAAAACCTTGCGGAAAGCACTATACTAGTTGTCTAGACTGCTGTCATAGACCAACACCCAATCTCCCTCTTTAATCTCTTTAGGCCTCAATCTGTGTCTACTATCAAAGTGGTCTTTGTTGCGAATTTCGGCCTCTTTGAGCTTTTGAATTGCTCTTTCAATATCTTTAGGTCTTCTCTTCAACTGACAAATACGAAGAGCCAAAATATCTTCTCTAGACATCTCTTCCAGTTGCCATAGTAAAGCACTCCAAATAAGTGTGCAAGTCTCTATAGGCATAGCTGGCTTCTGTCCATACATCAACTTAGCTGGCATATATCCTATAGTCACACTGTGAGTAGTGCGATCGACCCATAAGGCATAAGGAAATAACTTAGGCCACTCTCAAACCCATCCATTGCATGCTTTGGCCAAGGCTTTCACAATTGGTGGATGGCCTCTTTCGCTCTTCCCGTTTCCTCCTAGATTTTTCCCAATACATCCATAGCTGCAAATAACGTCTTCCAAAAGAAACTTACAAACCATTGAAGTAGACTTTGTTCGTAATACTCTTCCTTCCACTTGATTTTTGAGATCTTCTCGTGCCAAAACAATATAGTGCATCTGCCATAAACCAATAGGCATAGTAATTAAATCAAGAACCCACTTGTAATGAATACATAATGGGTAGGTAGGATGAAGCTCATCTCTATGCCTCACTGAAGAGAAAAGACAATCAGGACATGTTTCAACAAACTGTCAGATATCATGGAACTAAATGATATACACTTGTGAAGCTTTATCACAAACAAATCTCAGTGGCTATCCTCCTCACTTTCGTGGATGCTTCCAAAGTAGCCCACTTCACAAGAAGAAACCATAAGATTTTCTTCTAATCTTTTTGAAGTCTGCATTAGTCCATCCATCTTGTCTAGACATAGTACTAAAATAATGACCAATCTATAAATACTCCCCTGTATACAAAGTCTCATCAAAGCTTTCCAAAGTAGACACATGATAGGTATGATCAGCATGCATGGCTAAAAGATCAACCCCATCATCAGCATCATCAAAATAAGAAAAATCCATATCATCATACCTCGATTGTGAAAGCATATTAGCTATTGGGTCATCTTTGCTTGCTATGTGCCTGAACTCAGGATTCATGGATTTTATGTACCCAATCCATCTAAGCATGGCAATGACTGGAGACATAAAAGACAAATTTCACTTTTTTGTTCAAGACTCTTGTAGTTACCCTATCATTCTTGGGCAACCTTACATTTCTGAAGCCCGCTTGGAAGCAAAAGCTCTTGGTGATGGTCCTTTCTATGCTTGAATCTGAAGTAAGTATAATGAACGAGCTGTCCAATTTCTTACTGTGTGTGTTAACCATCATTGAAACAGAGATCGACTACATGATTATCTGGCACACTCTAGATTTTCTTACATGGTGTGCCCGAGAATTCAAGGGTTTTTTGGGCTGCAATGCTATAAAATGAGCCTATTGCAGTGCGTCATGTAAAAAGATTAAACCTCCTTATGCTACAGAAAATGTGTCTCTAGTAAATATGTATGTATGTACAACCAATAGTATGGGTTGTTATAAGTCTCTTTCATCCATGAACAAAACTAAAAGAAAATACTTATGTCATGTAAAAAGGGAGCTGAAAACTTATGACATGATGGTTGAAAATGAAGATATTTTAGGCATTTTTAAAAGACTAATTACGACTAACACATTGGCTGAAATATATGCAGCTACTCATACAGAAAATCAGGCTGAAAATCAGTCCATAGAAGTATGCACATTGGATTTTTATCAAACAATTCAAGAATTTGTTGAGCAGAAAGACATTGGTTTACTCAACAAGGCTGAAGTGCAAGTGGAGACAAAATATAAGACGGTAGATAAGAAAGTCAAGGCTGTGGTAGTCCCACTGCCTCTTGAAAGTAAAGGAGTGGCTAATAGGGCAACATATCAGCCAAGTCTTCGTAATCCTTCCAACATTGGTCACAAGTTCATATCTGAAAGTATAAAAGAGCTCAAAATAGGTGAAAATTCTTTTCTTTCGCCAGCTGAAAAACACTCTTTTATACAAATGCTAATGAAACATTGAAAAACTTTTGCATTTCAACCAAGTGAAATAGGTTGTGTGGATCCAAATATTGTGGCTCCTATGGTAATTTTTATGGTCCCACATGTGCCTTGGAACCTCAAGCCTATTCCTGTTCCAAGGGCACATTTACCCAAATTATTGGAACTTCTGAATGAGAAGATCAGAATGAAGATTTTAGAACCTTCATCAGCACCTTACTCAAATCGATGGTTTATCATGCCCAAGAAAAATGGATCTTTATGATTCATTCAAGATCTACAACCTGTTAATCGTGTCACAATCCAAAATGTTAGTTGGGTCCAATTGTTAACGAATTTGCTGAAGCTTTTGGAGGTAGAGCAATTTATTCTATGGGTGACCTATATTCAAGATATGACCAATTTTATCTTTCATTAGAAATCCGAGACATTACGACAATGAAGACACCTCTTGGATTGGTCTGCATGTGCACTCTACTACAAGATGCAACAAACTCCGTAGCCCATATGAGAAATGCCATGCACAAAGCCTTAGGGACTTTATTCCACAATTTACTCTTCCATTTCTTGATGATGTACCTATCAAGGGATGTGAATTCAATGAAATAATGAGGAGCTTGACGAAGATGGTTGCAAGACATTTGTAGTTAACCATATTCATGATTGTGATAGGATTTTAACAAGACTAGAAGAAGCATATCTTACTCTTTCTGGAGCTAAGTTGATTTTTGGAGTAAAAGAAGTCTTAGTGGTCTGTCATCTATGTGGCCCCTATGGATGCAAACCTTCGCCAATCAAGATAGATTCCATCAGCAAAATGCAAGAAAATACACAAATGTTTCAGAAGTAAGAAGATTTATTGGCGCATGCGTATTCTATCTCATATGGATACCAGATTTTGTGTATACTCTTACTATGCGTAAATTAAAGAAGCTATTAATTTCAGCCCCCACTCTTAAATGTGCTGATTATTCAAATGGTCACCTTACTGTGGATACAAGTCCCATTGGGATAGGATGGGCTATTGGCCAAGAGGATCTTGAAGGTAATAGCTATGCAATTTGTTTTGGAGAAAAAGTTCTCAATGAACGTCAAAGAAGGTATGCACAAGTAATAAGGGAATTCTAAGGAGTTGTAACCGTATTAAAGTGTGATCGTGAATACTTTATAGGTGCTTCCGTAGTGGTAGAAATTGCTTGTCTTCCACTCTTGGGCATGATTGCCAACTACTCTACACCCGACATTGCTATGCTAAGATGGATTGCATATATTAAATCTCTCAATCTTGATTTAAAGCATATTGCAAGAAAGGTGAATCCACTTGCTAACATGCTATCACGTGCAAGATATGACAATGAAGAAGAGTTGATGGAAGAAGATGAAGCTTAAGAATCTATACTTGCTGAATTTCATTCCATGGCTCCTGAAAATACCTTTTCAGTTACTGCGTATACTAGTCCAAAGCTGAAAACAACAGGGTGGTCAACTAGAAGCCAGCATGCTCATTATATTGCTCAAGTTCTAGTTCATTTCCTTGAAGAAGACTATGAAGAAGATTGGCTGAAGATCCGCCAATATTTGAGCACAATAAAGAAGAAGGAGACTTAGACTGATGAGGAGTTCAAGCATATCAAGAGGAAAGCTTATGGCTTTTTTCTTAAAGAATGACATCTATGGAAGCATGCAAAGAAGAAGAATGGAGCGCCTGTCCGAGTTTTAGGTAACAAAAGATTGCAACAACATGTAATGAAGGAATTTCATGAAAGCTTGTGGGCTGGCCATAGAGGCATATGGGGAACCTTTAGTAAAGTCAAAGAAAAATATTGGTGGCAAAACATGTATCAGGATATAGCACATTTTTTTGAAACCTGTTATGTGTGTCAAATGTATTCTATGGTTAAGCATCGAGATGGGTTACAACCAACTTGTCCTTTGTCTATACATTATAGATGGATTATTGATATTATAACTATGCCTACTACACGAATATGGAAATGCAATATTTAGTGCTTGCAAGAGAGGATCTAACCAATCAAGTTGAAGGCAAAGCCTTACCAACCAAATCCACTCAAGCTATTTGTCATTTTTTGCTTGAAGAAGCGTTTTGTAGATATGGTTGTGTGGGTAAAGTAATTGTAGATAGAGGAGAGTTGGATGCTAATGAGGCACAAAACTTCTTTGCTCAATTGGGTATTAAGTTGGCTTTAACATTAGCCTACAACCTTGAAGGCAGAGAGGGCCCCAGCCTATTCTCAAAGCTCTAGCAAAGTCTTGTAGATGAAAGATCAAAGAATGGCCTAAAATGCTACTTTTGCATTATGGGCTGACCGGACTACTCACAGTACAGTGAGTGGCTATATGCCAATTGAACTTATGCATGGACAACAACCAATTATGCCGATTGAAGAATCTATTCTCACATAGAGTCTTCTACCTTAGGAGGAACGCATCAGTAGAGAAGAGTTGCTGACTTTGTGCACATGGCAGCTAGAAAGAAGGCCTGAAGATATTCAAGCAGCTATTGAGAAGCTAAAGAGCGTAAGACTAAAGAACAAAAGAAGATTTGATAAGCGACATCGACTTCATCCAAGAGCAATTCAAGAAAATGACTGGGTGCTTATCTATGACGGCAGCCTAGACAATCAATACAGTACTTCTAGGACAATGGTAAAGTGTTGGTTTGGCCCGTATGTGGTAAAGGTCGTTCATGACAATGCCGCATATTCATTGGCTGAATTAGATGGGACCAATATAAAGATATCCATAGCAAAAAAAAGAATCAAGCTCTTCAAATGAAGAGAAAGTTCAACATGTGAGTTAGAAAACTTGGATATAATTCTAGAGTAGAAAGACATAGAAGAAGAAGAAGAGACAGAAGATGAAGACATTGACATGGCAAAGATACTTCTTCTGACACTACAGATCCGTAAGACTTTGGCACATGCCATAGGATGTGCAGGTTAGGAGGGGGTGAATGTATTGCCGCTACGTGAGAGCGGAATTTAGGTGACGGGAAGTGCTTAAAAATAGCTAAAAATTATGAATATCAAGGAAAAAATATTCAATGTCAAAGGCGGCGGCTCGATCTAGGACGATTTTAAGCGCCAAAATGCTTTAAAGGCGCCCGAGTGATACTTGTTGATTTTTCATAATTTTTCAGATGGTCGTGCAGGTTGACACAAGCTACTGGCCAATGCGGGATGCTAAGCCGGACGCCTAGGATTTTTCAGAGCTCGATTCCGAGTCCGGACGGGGAAATGGCCAAGAAACCGGTCAAGATGCGAAGGGGTGGACAAAATTTGGTCAAGTGGGCAAGTGACCTTTGGGGCCCAAATTTTATGCCACATGAAATGTGGATGGAAAAAAACGTGATGGGGAAGAAGAAGGCGTGAGAAACAGGCGCTGATTTTTTCGCCATGATCTTGGGAGATGGAGGATGGAGGCTACAAGCAACCTACCTAATCGATCATACCCCCGATCTACCCTCTGTATGCTGACTCTATCGCCGCCCTTCGCTCGCACAATGATGCTCTCTTTGAAGATCTCTGATTTCAGTCTTTTTCTCTCCTCCCTCTCTCTCTTCTAAGGGGGAATTCATGTGGGGAGAAGAAGGAAGAAGAAAGAATGATGGAGGCTTGTCCGGCATGGATCGGATTGCTCCACGGGCTGGAAATGGTGATTGGTGATTGTGCTGGACATGAAGTGCTGCTGATTTCCAAATTTGCAGCCATGGACATGAAACTCGAAACACGCAAATAAGCGGTAATTTAAAATTTTCAAAGGAAATTTGAGATTCTATAGCTTTTGATTGATGGAATGTTGTTCATGTGGGCTAAAAATTGTTCATGTTGCTGTTTTTCATGAGTTCTTACTGGTCATAATCAGAGAATCAGAAAAATATGCATCTTGTGGTTCAAAGTAATACATTAAAACACGAAAAACATGAAAAATCAAGGGAAAATGATGGTTTTTTGGCATAAAAATGAGGAAGTAAATAGGAACATCAACTAAACTTTCATTTTTCTACAAGAAGAAACTAAGGGCTACAGCCCATAACCTGTTTTGAATTTTTAGTAATTAAATAATGCAAGAAAATAAGGGAAAATACAAGAAAAGGGTGGAAAAACCCTAAAAAATAGGGGAAAATACATTTTGGATTTCGAAAAATAAGGATAAATAAGAACAATGTTTGTGAATGTTGGTGGGGACTGAATCATGAGGATTTACCTCAGTTCAACCCCACCTTCTTGTTCTAGTGTGTCTTTTTCCGCTTTCTACACATAAAATGATGTCAAAATACCCTATAAACCTATCCAACAATGCAATATTTAAACGGGGAAGGGTAGAGAAGTTGAAATATGTCTAAATGCCGTGTGAGATGATGGGAAAGTTGCTGATTTCTATGAATAGCATTTAGGATGGATGATAATTAAAGTTAAGAGCTTAGTAGCACGAGGATCACCTCGGTGCTAGGCCCATGCAACAAAGCACGAACGGTAGTTGGAAACCATTAAAAGAATGTTTTTGCACTTGTGCACGATACTGTTTTACTAAATGTTTGAGCACTCGGCATCCACCAAATGCATAGAGCATGAAAAAGAATTTAAAAGTATCGGTGATCAGCTCCTGGATATGCATTGCAATTGGTTTATTAGAACATGACCTACGTTGAGAGGCAGTGAGGTACCCATGCTGTAGGTAGACGCGGGTCCCAAAGGGAAAGAGAAGTAAGGACAATGGTACATTCCTGGATACGCTTATTTGGTACCTTGAGCGACTTTTGTGCGAAATGTTTAGATGTTGAGCGACGCATCGAGGGGCCAATCCCCAAGGTGTAGGAGAGTCGCAGAGGGTTGACAGCATTCAGCCGTAAGAGGAACCCCATGTGTATGTGATTCGAGCCTTTTGGCTATGTGAAAGGGACTCCCTCTGAGGAGTAATATTGGGTTAGGATCAGTTGGACTACAACGTATTACAAACGCAATGTTTAGGAAGGCAGAGATTTTGATAGACGCTCCTGGCCGCGAGGCCGAGGGGTTGTCTTGTGCGTAGTGACGAGGCCCAGCTAGTGCATGAGCCAGTGCCGGCCCGTTTTTAGGTCCATCACTACGTGCACACCATGTAAAAAAATCTAGAGCGTGGCATTCTTATTGATTTAGAGAGTCAATGCCATTTTAGACATTAGTGTTAGTGTCCATGGTTCAAAAATATTAGATTTTTGGACAAGTTTTAACTAATTTTTGATATTCTAGATATTATCTTTTGTAAAAATCCATAAAACTATAGACAACTTCTAGATTAGGATGACATGTAAAAGAAAGCATGCAGCTTTCAGCCAAATTGAGAGGATTTTATGTGAAAAGAGAGATTGATGAAATCGTGCGACGCCCGATCGTTGTTTTTAGGCAGTGAACAACACTCCAGAGTGAAAGATGAAGAAGGTGTGATATGGCAGAATTCTATCTTGTCAAGTTTTCTTGCCAAACCCCCATCTCGTGAAGACATATCTCCATCTATCTTGTCAAGTTTTCTTGCCAAACCCCTGTGGTGACCTTCAACCCTACGCACTCCAACAACGTCCAGCAAAAGCTTCAGCGAACACATCCACAATAGGTCTAGCACCAACATATCGAGTAGTGACCTTGTTTACTGGCTATAAGTCCTATATGAATTTGGCTGTCCCATTCTTGTTAGGAATTGTGAACCATCTGTTGGAATATGGAGCTGAAGATGATTTAAAATTCCTATCGTGATCCACTCATTCAAAAGCTCTACCACGTTGGGCAAGTGAGCCCTCGGCACACTAATAGGCCATAGATTCCAAGGGACATGCAGAATGGTAAAAATAACCATAGGTGTCACAACCCTAGGATCAACGCATCCAGTCTCATATGGAAAGAAAGCAAAAGCTTTTTGATGTGTGCATAACATCTCTTCAAAACATCTTACCTCTTTAGAAAATAGAAAATCTTCAGTCCAATTCTTCATATCTTTCAATGTCTCAGCTGAAAACTTATGTTTGCGATACCTGTAGGATCTTGCAAAGGAGGTTGCATAGCAGCTCTCCTAATCATCTCATCACTATCCAAAGGCAGCAGTCTTGCAACTGGTCTAACTTTTTTGTGAACAGTCTTATATTTTCTCTGAACTCTGGCTTCATTGCGACAACCTGTAGATTTCACCCCTTGATGAAAATACCCTGATAAACACAAATTTTGCTGTGTATAAACAGCAACACCCAAATCTTTTTGCTGAAATATGTCAACAAGGAATGCTTTTTGCTAATAATCCTCAGCACCCAAATTCTTTTGAAGCATGAAATACGCAATCTCACAATACATCGCTAGAGAATGAACCTGTAAGACATATGTCAACTCTTGATTGTTAGCATGTAGTAATACCAAAAGTTCTTCCATGGTATTTGAGCATGAAAGACCATCATAGAGACAATCTATCCGGTCTTCTTTCTACAAAACACCTACAATCCTCAATTCTTTTTCTTTTCTTTTTACATACTTCTTGGTAGCTCTAGCCATATCAGAAATATGCTGAAAACACAAAGTAATTTCAGTGGATATACCATAAACACGAGGAAAAACTACCACTACCAGGAGGCGAGAGCTTTCTCTGACTCGTACCACCATCATTTGGCAAGACAGTGGTACATAGCGAAAATCCAATTCTTCTACTAGAAGAGGGGAATCCCTCAAATAATCTTTCTTCCTCTGATGATTGATGCAAACAGTCATGAACTATATAGCTCTCTTCCTATCCTTGCTTCGGATCCGTGCATATGCAGACCCATCATCCAAAACCTTAGTCTCCATTCGAGACTCAACAATAAATGATTGCCCCAAAATAATAGTATAGAAACAATATTTTTGAACAAGGAAATGATAAGACTCACCCACATCTCCAATAGCAATCTTCAGATTTGGACAAGTAGCATACAACTCTCCTACAGGGTTGTTGGCCGCACGCATGCACCAACCATGATCAATATCAACTGGCCATCTACTAGTTTCATATAAACCTCGCACAATTACATTAATCTCAAAACCATGATCCAAAAGAGCAACACAAGGAGTCTCAGTCTCACCAAGCTTGATGACAGTTTCTGTAGTCGCACAAGCCCCTAGTGACTTCGAGAAAAATGGCTACGAGGCACCAATCTAGGCGCATCATCGCTCTCATAATACTGTACGAGATGTAGTAAAGGATGAAGAGACTTTTTAGACTGCATACATAGAGCTCCATCTATAGGCTCCTCAATGGTCTCTTCTTTACAATCAACCTCCTCAATCTGTCATCCATAGATAATAGCCTTGGCAATAGCTAAAGCCTCTCGATGGATCATATCCTGTGTTGGCTCTTCAATAATTTGGTGCTTTTTTTATGATGTCAATAATAACATCATGAAACTCCCTTTTTGAAATCCCCAAAACTTCTCCAAGTGTAAATTTGATTTTGCAATTAAGAATTCCATCCTCAAGTACATTTTTCAAGTCTGTGGATGTCTCAATGTCGGATAGTAGCTTGAGTCCAGGTTGCTTCTTCGGCTTCAAATCCTTTGTCTTCGGGGCCTTTCGATCTTCTTATACTTTTGGTTTCTGTACATTGGCCATACTCTGCTTCGGTCTTGAAGAAGAAGGTTGAAGAACTGGTTTAGTTCTCCTAGTTGCCCTTTTTTATCCTTCAGATTGTTCATTATCTCTTTTGAGCTTTTCTTCAAGAAGTGCTTCAAATTCTTTAGATTTTACAATATAAGCATAGATAGAGAAGACATCTACGTGATCATTCCATCTAGTCCCTTTTCTAATGGCATCTCCTATGAATGAAAGTTTAGATGATGAAGCTTTACCTTTCTGTTCTGCATGCAGTGCATATGACCATAAAGGAGACTTATCTTTCGGTAATTGCTCCAATTGAAGACCATAAGCAGCAGTTTCTCTTGCTGCCTCTTGCTTCACATAAGAAGAACATAAGAGAGATTCCTCCAATAATTTCTTCATACCTCCTTTGTCAAAATTTATTTTAAGTGGTTGCTCTGTATCTCCAAGACATATCATCTTGTCCTACCAAACCACCAACTTCAGACTTTTCGCCTCTTCATAGTCTTGACAATCCTTACGCTGTCGTGTTGCTGCGCATCCGAGTCATTTACACCTCCATTTCTTTTGTTGTGCATTTGTGTTAATTTTCGCCTGTGATTCATTGTTTGTGTGATGCATTTTAATAATCCGCATCCAATGTATATATTCCCTTAATGCATTGCATACTGATCATGTTCTGGAGTTACTATCTGAAGTTGAGAAGACTGACCTCAAACCACTCCAACCATGTTTTGACAGTGCCATGAATATGTATTTGCAATTGAAGTGCTATAAAGAAGTGGAGTCTTTGTTCGACAGGACAAAGGCTGCGAATGTGCGGCCTGCACATGCTTTTTTTTAATATGCTTAAAAAGGCTTACATAAACAGTGGACAGATGGAAAAGGCAGAACGTGTTTATCAAGAAATGAAGCAAACTGGTGGTATTGGTGCAAATTCACTCACATACAATCTGATGTTAGAGGCCTATGGAGTGGCCTGTCTTAAAGATAAAAGAAGTTCTAAAGGAAATGCTAGCAAGAGGATGCCTTGTGGATTCTAATGTCAAGGTTCACTTACAATCCATGATTGGTGTAAATAAACTTGTGTCGAAATGAGGGAAAAAGCTAAGAAAAGAGAGATATTTTTGAAATGCTATCAATGGCGGGCTTACAGAAAAGCCAGGAGGAAAGGAGGGATCGCCATGGGAAAAGCTTTGACGATGCGGACAGGCCCGCTGCGAAGCCTTCGCCTTAAGAGGTTCTCTGTGATGACATAAGAGGGACGAAGACAATGGTGTTGGAAAAAAACAAAAACGTTTCCGTAAGCGAAGTCACAGTGCTGGCAACGAGACTACCTCCTCCGATGAAGATGAAGAAAGAAGACTTACTTTGGAGGACATAAAATTTCAGCAGAAACAAAGAGATCGCCGACCAGGGATGGCTGCAGCTCAATTGACTCCACCACAAGGAGTTCTAATAAAAACACAAGACAAGGTTGATGGGGAAGGGTCTGAAGAACAACCAATCTATTCATAGACTGTCAGTGGGGCTTCCTGGCCTCGCCTGCACAAAAGGCCTTGCCCTCATTAGGGACACAGTCCCATTGCCACCATCGCTCAGAGCCATGACAACTCTCCTACTCAATACAGCACCTTGACGTCTGGACTGGATTATATAGTAGATGCGGATTCAACATGCGTTCTTAACGTGGATTTCGATCGCACATATGGAAGATCACCTGGATGTATTACACAGATTTAAGATGCATGCACAATGATGGATATGTGCTTAATGATGTAGAGGCACGGGGTTCAACTCGTGTGGATTCAATATGCATCCTGAATCGCCGATGTCGATTGTATTCAGTCGATCGCCTGGATGCATACACAGATTCAAGACGTTTTCTCAATGTAGGATACACGCTTGACAATGAGACACGAGGTTCAACTCGCATGCTGAATGTCAAATGTGTGTTTACTGATGATGAGGCACCGCATGACTCTGTTGATACCTCCTCTTATGTGTTGGGCTTGAGATGGTGTGGCTCTAAAAAGGGCATTGAAGGAGGGCAGGCTTGTTCATGCGGCCATAATTGTTCCAGGACTTCAACAAGATACATTCTTGGGGAATCTCCTCGTGCAGATGTATGGACGAAGTGGACTCTCGAGGAAGCACATGCTGTGTTTGTGGCAATGCACTGCAGAAATGTTTTCTCATGGACTATCATGATTGGCGTGTATGTGCAGAAAGGACAGTACAAGGAGGCATTTGAGCTTTTTCTGCACATGCAGCTTAATCATGTCATGCCAAATGCAGCAACTTTTGTCATTATGCTAACTGCTTGCTCCAATGAAATGAATATGTCTGAAGGTGTCAACATCCACTTCTTGGGATCTTAGGATATTTTTCTAAGGCGTTATGCTTATAACTGCAATTACTTGTCAAGAGTAGTTAGTAGCTTCATTGTTGTGATTCTCTTGACAATGCTGTGTTTGATTGTACAACCAAGAGTCCCTAAATCTGTCCAATCTGCTGGAAACTTCAAAGACATCCTTCATATTTGGGATTTAGAGATGCTGAACTTGCCTGTAATGGTGAAAGAAAACTGTTTGATTTGAAGATGTGTAGAGTCAATTGTGAAAACAGCACAGATAATGAGATACTACAGATTTTTCTAAACATGGACCTCATGTAATTTACTGAACAAGGAATATAGTGAACTTTGGCATCAAATTTTTGAGTTCTTCTTGTTAGTCTCTTCCATTGCTGTACCTTGAACCCCGTGTTCTGCAGCTCTTGCACGAATTCTTTGACAACGCTCATGGTCTAGATTATCGCACCATATGCAACAGTGAACACGATCGTTTCTGGAAGAATTCATAGGACCAGAAGAGGATGGAACATAATTTGGGACTGGGTTAAGTGGCTTTAGATCTCTTCTGGCCATTTTTATTTGCAGATCTTTCAAGTTCCTTGAAATTTTTTCCACCATGTCTTCGACAATTGGTTTAGCAAATGGTCTAACAACTACCATAGGAATAGGCATAGGCATAGGCATAGAAGTATGCACAGACATGGGATGAGAGGTAGGAGAAGACGTGGAAGGAGCAGTAGGAGAAGTGGAGGTCGGAGAAGACATCGTTAGAGGTGTTTGCATACCGTTTTGTAAGCGAGCCTTCCATCTCCACCTCTTTGTGAATGTGGAAACCGCATCAACAACATCTTGCCAATCCATCGTCAATCCCATAGGCTGCATATGATCTTCAAGAAGCTCTCCCAACTCGTCTTGTAGTGCAGGAGCAGACACCTGCAAGAATAACTCCACCTTCTCCGAGTTTAGGGCTCTTTGCTCAAGTGCATCCAACCGGTTGTAACGATCTTCAAATTCCCACAATAACTCAGAAGCAACAAGTCCTTTGTTGGGCTGACCACTCTCTAAATGTCTTTCGAGTAGTAATACCATAATCCTTTAGGAAATATTCATCTTTGAGTGTCTTCTTCAAGACGTTCCAATTTTAATCTTGCACAAATAAATTAGACACTCTAACCTGCAAAGCAGGCATGGTGAGTCATAAGAAATAGTTGCTCCAATTGGTAGGAACTCCAAAGAAGCACATGTAGCTTTCAAATGTTTTAAGATAAGCTGAAACATTCCATCCATCAAATAATTTGTGTTCACTTACCACAGCCTCAATTGCTTTGGTTGCTCCATGTGTATGCTGTTGTTCTTGATGTAGCATTCATTGTTGATCCAACTATTGTTGGTGTAGCTGTTGCTACTGCTGCATCGATAACTGCATCTGCTCATTCAGCATTATAATGGCTGAAGAAAGAGTTTGCAATAAATTCTTCATCTCATCAGTCGAAAAGGAAGAAGCACTTGATGATAAATTGGGTGGAGTATTCAAAGAGTCTCCCATCTCGACAATCAGAAGTGACACTTTCACGTCCAGATCACCAGGTGTCACACAAAATTTGCACGTGGAGTTCGTGACGTTACTCACCGTAGGGACGCTTAGCAAGATGGGAGGAAAGGATGATAAAGAGAACTGAATTATAAGGAATTTAGATGGAGTAGAAGATTCAAATACATTAGTGTTCAAGGATACGTTTCAAACTTGCTTTGTATTTGGGAACAAGATACAAAGAAATAATCATCTAAGGTAAAAGATCCACTCACAAAATGAAGAAGAGAAGAGGTTTTATAGAGAAAGTATGGATAGAGCATCACTCTGGTGGACTGTAGTCCGCAAGAGTATGGATAGGTTTTACTAATCATCTGATAGACAGAGCATCACTCCGGTGGACTGTAGTCCGAAAGAGTATAGAATGTCCTGCTACTTGGGAAGATTTCAAGAAGAAGTTCATGCAAAATTTCCTTCCACCACAATTTCATGAGAAGGCTATCAAGCAATCGGATTTACTTCAACAGCGCGATCGTGAGCCTATTCCACAGTATACAGAGCGTTTTTGGAATGGACTCTCACACAGTTACGCATGCTTGAAGACGTACCAGAGACGACACATAAGCGGAAGTATATGTCTGGACTTCTTGGACATTACTACGCTGAAGTGAACATGTTCAAGCCTGCTACCCTTGAAGACGCCATCTCCTTAGCTCACGACACTGAAGATAAGTTACGTGGAACAGATCGACGACCACAGCCATTCCAAGCAAACGGTAATTATGGATCTAAACAATTCAATTCCAATTTCAGAAGGTTTAATCCAGGTCGTTTCTCATCACCATCTTTCCGCAAGAATTGGCCTAAACCACCTGCATTACCATCCACTACCAATTCAAATTCTAAGCCTATTCCACAAGAAAATCCAAATATATCCAGACTCCCAGCCATTGCAAATAATGTGACCAAAGCCAAGCCAATAGTATGCTACAAGTGTCACCAGCCAGGGCATCTCGCAGCAAATTGTCATTCAAAGAAACCACCAGCACATATCAACTACCTTGGAGCCATGGACGAAGAAGAGCATGAGGATATGCCAGATTTCACTGAAGATGAAGATGATCCTACTACTACTTCCCACACTTTACCAGGTATGCCTACTTCACATTCATTGTTGACTATGAAATGTATGGTGCATGGAAAAGAAAGAACTATATTGCATGATGACGGTAGTACCCATGACTTTATTTCAGCAAAATTGGTAAAGGAATTGAAATTGCATACTGTATCTACACTTTATCGCATAAAAGCTGCATTTTTAGGCACTAGGTACAATGGCACACAAGAAGTTCAAGATTAAGAAATTCAAATTGGTCCATATATTAAAAGAAGAAATTTCTTAGTTGTCCCATTACAGTCAAGCGACATTATTCTAGGAATGCCATGGAGACACCAACATAATCCCAATATAGATTATTCTACGCACACAATGAATATTAATTTTCAAGGAAAATCTATTACATTATTTGGTATGCATGCATCTCATATGTTTCCACTGCTTTCGCATACTCAAGCAAAACGTGCACTATGCAAGAATATTAAATCATATCTCATTTGGGTGAATGAATTGCATGCAAAGGAAAATCATATGCACCCTAGGCATAAGGAATTTCTTGCATATTTTAAGGACTGTTTTGCAGAAGACCTACCACCAGGTTTACCTCCATCATGTCCAGAAGACCATAAGATTGACCTAATACCTGGCACACAACCACCTTGCAAAGCCCCATATAGGCACAATCAAATAGAGCAAAAAGAAATTCAGAGTCAAGTTGAAGAATTACTAAATAGAGGCTTAATTCGACCTAGCAGTTCTCCATTCGGTGCACCTGTGCTCTTAGTCAAGAAAAAGAATAATACTTATCGTATGTGTATTGACTACCGAGCATTAAATAAGATCACTGTAAAGAATAGGTATCCTATACCTAGAGTTGATGACCTTATGGACAAACTGCAAGGATCTTCTATATTTAGTAAAATTGACCTTAAGCCTGGATATCATCAGGTGAGGTTAGATAGATCCGACATATTTAAGACTGCATTCAGGACACAGTTTGGCCATTACGAATTCTTAGTCATGCCATTCGGATTAACTAATGCACCTGCTACTTTCAGTAGAATGATGAACTGTATTTTTCTAAAATATCAGTACTGTGTGATTGTTTTCTTTGATGATATTTTAGTGTTCAGTCAAAGTGAAAAAGAGCATTATGAGCATTTATCATTAGTTTTTCAATTACTGAAAGAAAATCAATTGTTTGCAAATCCTGAAAAGAGTGAATTCTTTAAGACAGAAATAGAATATCTAGGTCATATTGTATCAAGAGAAGGAACAAAAGTTGATCCTAAGAAAATTGATGCAATATTGCATTGGCATATTCCTAAAAATGTACATGAATTACACTCATTCCTTGGTCTTGCTAGTTTCTATAGGAAGTTTGTACGTAATTTCTCATTACTTGCTTTACCATTGACCAAACTTCTTAAGAAAGGCATTGTTTATCAATGGACTGAAAATCAGCAGAAATCCTTTGACTTACTCAAACGTGCATTAACCAATGCCCCTGTTCTACAATTGCCTGACTTTAACAGACCATTCTTTCTAGTTGTGACCGATGCTAGCGGATCAGGAATAGGAGCCATATTAATGCAAGACAACCATCCAATAGCATATTCTAGTTCTAAGCTGAAACCCTCTGAGCTCAAATATTCCACTTATGACAAGGAACTATTAGCAGTTGTACAAGCATTAAAACAATGGAAGCATTATTTAATGGGTTCAGAATTCATGATAAAGACCGACCAGCAAAGCATTAGACATCTACTTAGCCAACCCCAAATTTCTGACCGTCATATCAAATGGGCTTCATTCATTCAAAGTTTCCATCCTATCATTCAATACCAACCTGGAAAAGAAAATGTAGTTGCTGATGCATTGAGTAGAAGACCTGCAATTCATAACATTTCTATCATATCTTTTGATTCTTTGATTGCTATGAAAGACACATATCACCAGGATATTACTTTTCATTCTGATTGGCAAAAATTAGTTCAAAATAATTTCATTCCTGTTGATTCATTGTCATATAATGATGGATTCATGTTCTTTGAAAAGAGACTGTGTGTTACTATTCCATTCCGATCTTTTGTTTTGAATGAAATTCATTGTCCCCCATATCAAGGTCATAGAGGTATCATTTCTACATTACGCATGTTAACTGAAGATTTTTATTGGCCGCATATGGATGCAGATGTATCTAATTTCGTTTCTGAATGTTTAATTTGTTAAAGAATAAAGAGACATCATGGTAAACAGTATGGATTACTAATGCCTTTGTCTATTCCATCTAAACCTTGGGAACATATATCTATGGATTTCATTACTGGTTTACCAAATACTAAATCTAACCATGACATGATTTGGATAATTGTAGATAGATTTAGTAAGCAAGCATATTTCATTGCATGTAAGAAAACTTTAACAGCATCACAAGCAGCACAGTTATTTTTGAAAACTATTTTTACTAACCATGGATTGTCGAAAGTGATTATTTCAGATAGAGATTCTAGATTTTGTAATAATTTTTGGATTACACTATTTGCAAATCTAGGCACAAAGATTGATTTCTCATCTGCATTTCATCCAGAAACAAATGGACAAACAGAAGCCACAAATAGCACTATTTTAGATCTTTTACGTGCATACACTATCTCTAAACCTCAGACATGGGATACTCATTTGCATTTATTACAGTTTGCTTACAATAATACACCGCACACATCTACAAAGAAAGCACCTTTTGAAGTTATTTATGGATATAGATTATCTACCCCTGTTGCATCTTTGTCTAATAGAATACAGACTGCTGATGATATTGCTGTTATGCATAACACTATTTTTGATGAAGTAAAGGATATGATTGCTAAAGCCCAACAATCATATACCAAACAAGCCAACAAGAAAAAACAAGCCATGAATTTCAAAGTTGATGATTATGTTTGGCTTAGAATAGAAAAGTGTAGACTGCAAAGTGTAGATAGACATCCAGTTGTCAAATTAGCTCCTAGATTCTACGGACCATTTAGAATTATTCATAAGATTAATGACAATGCTTTCAAGTTAGAATTGCCATCTCATTGGAAAATTCATAATACATTTCATATTAGTTTATTGAGACCATTTAGAGGCCAATTACCTATCCACCCTGTCTATGAAAACCCACCTTTACTAGAAGAAGAGACTGAAATACTTGAACCAGAAGCCATTATAGACACTGACTACATGACCACTAGAACTGGCCGAAGGTATTCTAGATATCTAGTGAAATTTAAGAACCATCCTGTAGAGGAAGCACAATGGATGCACGCTAGAGACTTAAATGCTTTCCCCGCTCTGTTAGCTCCACATTGAGCTAATAGCAATTGAGGTCAATTGCTATCCCACCCCGGGGGTATGATGCCAGGAGGCATATTCCATGGTGGATTTCGTGAGGTTTTACGGTGGATTCCGTAAACTTAGATGACCGGGGCTCATACACAAAGAGGATTCTTTGTGCGAGAAGTTGATGGGGACGCCTATCCTTTTCGGGCGTTTCATTAATTTAGTGTGTACATGGGTGATTCCATAGCGGGTGATTCCGCAAAATGCATATTAAGGTTAGGATTTATTTCTAACCAGTTGATTTATTTATGTAGCTGAAGACTGCTAGGTATTCACTTTTGTCGGTTTAATTGTATTATTTTACTAACGATTGTGAATGCTTCAGTTGATGTGTAGAGATAGCAGCAGTGGCGGAGGAAAGCATTGGAGTCTAGTGGGTTTTCGACTCTTGGACTAGATTTTGATAGGCGCCACGCCTATATTTTGTTATGTCTATTGAGACATCGATTATTTATTATTATTTTGTATGTGCTTATGCGCCTGGATATGTTATTTCTATTTGGACATTGAGATTGGGCGTGCCAGACACTATGGGCACCGTCCATTAGCTTTATTTTACTATTTTTGTAGAAAGCAAACTCAAAAGCTAAAAAGCTTGTCATATTTTTGTAATTGGGCTATTATTGAGCATGAAGATTGGAAATATACATAAAATACATGCTTTGTGAAGCGCTCACACAAGGCATGGGGGAGATTGAACCCAATTTGTCTCTTGCCTCTTGTCGTGCTTGCTTTTACATGGGTTTTTGTGCAAAAAGGTAGAGTTCTTTGTTCTTGGGGACCTTCCGGGATTCACCACGTGAGCTATCTGCGTCCGATCTGCGCACCAAGTGTGCTTTAGGCACTGGAATAGGTCGGAGATTCCATGGGATATGAGGAATAGTAAAAATGACCATAGGAGCAACAATATCAGGATTCACACATCCAATCCCATGTGGGAAAAAAGCAAATCCCCTTCCATGACGCTCAAGCATCTCCTGAAAGCATTGCTTCTCTATGGGTAGCAAGAAATCACCATTTCCAATTTTCAATTCAGCAAGAGTCTCTGCTGAAAATTTATGACCAATATGCTTCGGATTCCTCAAAATTTGCTGTTTAGCAGCCCTCTCTATTTGCTGATCACTGTCAGGTGGAAGCGGTACAGCAACCAGCTTCACCTTCTTATCCACAGTTTTGTATTTCGTGTCAACCCTGGCTTCATTATGCTCTTCTGCATTACATAAATCTTGTTGCAAATCAACAATTCTGCACTCCAATGGCTGAATATCCTCAACCCTCTGCTCTATGGACTGCATAGAAACAGCCCTAAACTCTGGGTGTTGAAATATTTCAGCAGTAAACTCTGTTGGCTGAAAGTTTTCAGCCCTCTGTCTCTCTGAAAGCTGATCATAACCAGCTGGAAACTCTGTTTGCTGAATTTCTTCAGCACTCAACTCTCTTTGCTAAGTTACCTCAGCCTCTGACTCAATCTGTGACACAAAATCTGTAATTTCATGAAACATATCCAGGGACTGCACTAATACATTACTGTGACAATTCTGCATATCAGTTTTCAGCATATCTCCCATCTCTGTCATCGTATCTGCACAAATCACACTGTCAAACATCCCATCTATGTGCTCATCATCCTCCAAAATTCCTACATTTTTTAAATTTTTCTCCTTCGTGCATATATACTGCCTGGCAGCTCTAGGCAACCTAGAAGTCTTCTGATAACTCATCAAACTGTTTGCTGAAATCCCAACAAAACCGGAGGAGAAAACACTGCTGCCAGGAGGCGAGAACTCCAATCTCCTCTCCTCTGTACCACCATCGTCTCGCGAAACGGTGGTACCTAATGAAAACCCGAATCCCTCACAGTGGAAAATGGTGCATCTCTGAGAGTATCCCTGTTTCTAACATGGTTCACACATACAGTCATAAACTGAACTGCTCTCATACCATCTTTACTGCGAATCCGTGCATAAGCAGATCCATCATCCATGATCTTCGTTTCCATGCGCATCTCTGTGATGAATGGCTGACCAAGAATTATGGGATAAGAGCATGAATCTGCACAAAGAAATGAAAATCCTCCTCTACATCACCAACAAAAACCCTAACACTAGGACAGGCAGCATACAAATCACCTGCAGTGTTATTGGCGGCTCTCATACGCCACCCATGCTCTACATCCATAGGCCATCTGTTACTCTCATAAACTCCATGAACTATGAGATTAATCTCTGAACCATGATCCACCAATGCAACATAAGGCATCTGTTTCTCTCCAATCTTTACCATTGTCTCTGTAGTTGCCCTAGCCCAATGGCTCCGCGAAAAGTGACTACGCGGTATCATGACAGGCTCATCAATTTTAGCATAATGCATAGGTTGAACCCTCTTCTCTACTTGCGGAAAAACAGAAGCATTTTCAACCATAACCTCATCCTCATCCTCATCCAATTCCCCAATCAAAACTCCCTGTGTATCAGTGGTAGACAAAGCATGTCTTTTCCTCTTCAGGACCTCCTGAAACTAATCCTGAAACTCTCTTTTCGAGATGCCCAAAATCTCAAAAATAGTGAAAGTCACTTCACTGCCAAGTATCTTATCATTAAAGATTTTCTTCATGTCTGTAGATGTCTCAATATCGGACATCAATCTGAACCCTGGCTGCTTTCTCTCTCTAGGCTCTTGCCTCTTTTCTCTCTTTTGAGCATCTTTCATCTGTCGATCTGGCCCTGGTCTTGAAGATGGTCCTGCAGTAGGTGGAGTAACAAACTCACCCCTTCTAGTCTTCTTAGTTGCACTTGGATTTTCTTCATCCCTCTTATGCTTCTCCTCAACAAGTACATCTGCACCATGAGACTTAGCCAAATAAGCATAAATAGAGTACTTGTCAACAGGCAAGTCCCAACCTGTCTCTGATCTGATGCTAGAGCCTGCACTAGTCAAAATAGTTTGCTGAATTTTCCCCTTGTTTGCAGTCTCCATAGCATAAGTCCATAGCGCTAACTGAGTCTCTGATCCCTTCTCAATCTGGACTCCATATGCAGAAGCATCACCTCTGGCTGTCACATAAGAAGTACGCGTAGCCATGTCATCCACTAACTTCTTCATTCCACCTTTACCAAAGTTGGTAGCAAGTGGAGCTCCTATCTCAGTCAACCAAATCTTACCATCTTGCCCCCAATATACCAAATTCTTCCTCCTTGCATCTTGAAAAGATTCACAATCCCTGCAATGCTGGTGGTCCATACTATTGCACCAAATACATCTCCGATCTCTCCTAGGTGCACTAGGAGCACTCCTAGGTGCAGTAGGAGCACTAGAAGAAGTAATAGGCGCAGTCGAAGCAAACTGCTCCTTCAACTTTCCCACCAACTCCGCTTTGATTGACTCCAGTGTCAAATCTGTTATGCCTTTGATTATGTCATCAAGAGAAGTAGGCACCGATGGAGCGGATGGTTTTGGAGCAGAAGGTTTAGGCATCGGTCGTGGAACAGGAGGAATAGGTGGAGTGGAAACAGTAGGCACTGGAATAGGCCAAGAAACTGGCTGAGGAGGAGAAGAAATAACAGGGATAGAAGCAGGCATAGGAGCTGATGATGGTGTAGGTGTCATGGAACCATTCTGTAGGCGAGTCTTCCATATCCTCCTCTTGGTCAAAGTCGAGACTGCATCCTGAGCATCCTGCCAATCAGTTTTAAGACCCATAGGCTTCGTGCGATCCTCAAGAAGCTCACCTAATTCTTCTTGAAGAGCAGGATCTGCAGCTTGCAAGAAAAGTTCAACTTTTTCAACATCCAATGCTCTTTGTTCAATGGCATCAAGCTGACTATACCTCTCCTCAAATTCTTGAATCAACTCCGAAGCAGCTAGACCTTTGTTTGGCATGTAGACCCATTCTCGGAATGACCGCCAAGTAGCCATACCAAAGTCTTCAAGGAAATATTCTTCTTTCAAGGCCTTCTTAAAATCTTGCCAATGTGTATTTTGAATAAAAAGATCAGTCACTTTTGCCCTCAAAGCGGGTGTGACAAGACGAAGGAAGTACTTACTCATAAGTCCAGCTAGAACTCCAAAAAACCCCATCTTGATCTCATATGTCTTCAAATATGTTGAAACATTACGACCATCAAATAGCTTCTTCTCATTCTCAACTGCTTCAATAGCCTTAGTCGCACTGTTTGCATTCTCCTGCTCCGAATAGAGTTGCCTTTGCTGAGACAACTATTGTTGATGCAATTGTTGCTGCTCCTGCATATACAATTGTGTTTGCTGATTTTGGAGCTGCATATACATGGACATATTCTGTAAAATCTGCTTTAGATCCTCTGTTGAAGTACTTGACGCAGCAGTCATTGATGGAGTTGAAGTAGAGGCAGCTGGAATTGTAGAAGAAGCTGAAATAGAGGCTGAACTATCTCCCATCCTGAAATTTTTGCGACGCTTTCACGTCGGGTTCACCAAAGATGTCGAAGGGTTTTGAAAGCAATGTCGCAACTTCAGAAGTCCTTGATAAATTTCAAGATAGAAGATCCATCATGTGAATAATCCTATTACCCAATTTTCCACACAGCAACAAGTTCTGGACGACTCTGTTTTATGGTTGTGGGTGTACGTTCAAGAAAGAATTATGAATGGTTTTTGCAGAATACAACAGCAAGCTTCTGGAAAACCCTTTTTCCTATTGCAACAAAAATTGCTCCATGTAAGCAATCATATCTAAACTTTATTGGGCCTACATACAAATCAATTGGCGTTGTAAGTAGGTCACATGTCACTGCACTACTGATATGATGGTGCCATGCTGATGTGGCACAGTCTTGGACAGCATTTTATTTTGCATTCCATAAAAAAAAAGAAGAGCAACACCCTGTTTTAGGATGCCGTTAAAAGCTGAAAGATTTCCTTTCCACATTTAAGATGTAAAATCAACAGTCCAGCTTGGTTGCAGACATCCGTTGCTTTCCTATTTGTAGTTGCTGTAGTTGCTATACTCTCCCTCCCTCCCCTTGGAAACAGTAGTCCAAGTTTTTGTTCTCTAGAACATAAATTATGATGGCTGTAAAGCCCCAATCCTTGCGCTTCGAGCCTCTCCAAGTCCTATAATGTCAAGTATGCGCAGGCGGATCAGTTTATGTCGAAGCCTTCTATGCCTACGATAAATTTTCCTCCACTTCTTTTTGAAAATGATAACTTTGGCATCCAAAAGTTGTTCTTCAACCACTGCATGAACAACAACCTTTGGTACAACAGGCCTTCCTATGCTTGTTTGTGCCTTTGAGCCTAATAACAAGACCTTCAGTAAACATAGCTTGACGTTCACATCAACACGCTTCAGCTTTTCTGTGTAGATATAATCTTCACGTGAGATCTTGATTTGATGAGAATCAACCTGCACGTTTGCAAAAACCTTAGGTGCCCTGTAAGGTGGGATTTCTTCAGGTTTGACGTGCCCAACGATCTTCAGGATCAACTTCAATAAGCTGTTTCACTCAAACCATAGGAATCAAGGATAACCATATGCATCGATCAAAACTTTTACCCCAAACAAGCCATTGCAAAACCATTGTACTAGTTGGAGTAAGCGATTTGATTGTCCAATCTCCGCAGCTTGCTTAATTTCCTTGGCACTGAGAGGCTCCCGGTCAGTTCCTCAATCCTCTCCCGATTAGCATCGCTTTTATTCCTTATTTCTTCCTTTCTCCGTAAATCTCCTTCGAAATTGCAAAGAGTCGCCCCTGATTGCGATTTCCTTTCTAAAGTTGCAGAATTCCTCCTCAAGATGAGAACAGAGAGAACCGATATCGTACTCTGCTCAGCAGAAAGGGCATGAAAACTCAAAATGCACAATCTCTTCGCTTGCAAGGTCATCCAGACTCAAAAGACGATCTATGTGGGAAAACTGCAGAGATCCCCCCCCCCCCCCGATTCGTTCCGTAGCTCCCCTGTTCTTCTCATTCCTTATTACTTCTTCCTTCTTCATTCATCTCCCGTCGATCCTTTTCCAATGCTTTCTTCCTTCCTATCCTTGAACTCCCGAATCTTCCTTGCCTTTTTTTGAATCTGCTTTTTCCCTCCCTTGTTTTTAGCCACCCTTTTCTTTTCCTTTTTACAGGATTAGTGGCACTTTTCTTCTCCCATACACATGCAGATTGAACCTATCAAAAAGTAGCCTCCATCTTTAGCAATTATAAATGGAGAGTGACAAGGATAGCACAATCTCCAATCAAAGGTTGGCATAGCATGTACACAACTTGCCCCTTCAAGGAAGATTAAACAGTGCTGTACTGCCACCTGAAATAGCACTATTACTTGTCTTGGGGGGGGAAGGTCCACCAAAGCATTCAAGACAATGAACCCTATAGAAGCCGAAACATGCTACTACTATGCGTATCCGTCTCGGTGAAGTGGGGAAAACAAACACCAGCAACAACAATGTGCACCGAAAAACCCCACCTCACACGCACAATCTCACCAACTATATGTGCTGATGATGCCTTCCGTTTGATTTCAATGGCAAGTACTCCAAAAAGGAGCACCTGAATTGTCGTCTCACTCGCATACCAGAAAGGGCCATTGATACCATACTCCCATGTAACATTAGAGCTTTGCAAAATAGTAGCTGCCCAAGTCCACTATGATACAATGACACTTGCAATCAAGCCTGTCTTGATGCTCCTACCAGCTGTATTGCACCATTCTGAGGTGTGCTAAACATCAAGCAAGCTCTCACATTTGGCAAACATATCCACCAATGTACTTCGACTTGCATCTCTTGGAATTAGTTTAGTACTTCCTCACAAAGCCCATAATCGGCATATCTTGAAATAAGTGTAGCCCATGAGATTGCATCTCGAGTTACCAATCTATCAAAAACTCCCTGTTTTTCTCCGTCTTCGGCATAGAATGAAAGAGCAAACATAACAACTAAGTATGTACAAAGTATCAAATCACACACATCACTTTTGGGTGGTTTCACACCTTGAATGCGCAGCAATACGACATCAACCCCCTCTAATCCTGCGCATCCTCCGGATGGGCCAACTACCCATGATCATTATCATCAAGATCCACAAACAGATCAATCTCTTCGTTATGCATTTCTGGTAGATCAACAAGATTATCTGTCATATCATCTGTCTCTTCCATTGGAGTTTCTTCTCGTTGCTCTTCTCTTGAAAATTCTTCCAATCCATAATCCTCATCATCTCTTTTCTTGAAAATCTTGATTCTTTTTCCAGCAATAGGCACTCTAAGCACTGTCCCATCCAATTCTGTCAGCTCATATGTTGCATTATCAAAGATGTGTCTGACTATGTACGGCCCGAACCATCTTTTCACCATCTTCCGAAGTGCAGTATGCTGATTTTCAAGGCTGCTATCAAAGACCAATACCCAATCTCCCTCTTCTATTGCTCTAGGCCGCAAGCGATGCCTGCTGTCAAACCTGTCCTTATTCCTTAGTCTAGCAACCTTCAACCTGTCAATAGCTAGTTGAATATCATCAGGTCTCCTCTCCAACTGCCGAATCGGAAGAACTAAGAGCTCCTCTCTCGTCAAATCCTCCTGCCAAGGTAAAACTGACCAAGTCAAAGCACAAGTCTCAGTCGGCATAACCGGTTTCTGACCATACATCAACTCTGCAGGCATATATCCTATGGTAACACTATGAGTCGTACGATCAGCCCACAAAGCAAATGGTAGAAGTCTCAGCCATTCTCCAATCCGTCCTCTGCATGCTTTGGCTAATGCTTTCACTATTGGCGGATGCCCTCTTTCCCAAAGATGTCGAAGGGTTTCGAAAGCAATGTCGCAACTTCAGAAGTCCTTGATAAATTTTGAAGATAGAAGATCCATCATGTGAATAATCCTATTATCCAATTTTCCACACGGCAATAAGTTCTGGACGACTCTGTTTTATGGTTGTGGGTGTACATTCAAGAAAGAATTATGAATGGTTTTTTCAGAATACAACAGCAAGCTTCTGGAAAACCCTTTTTCCTATTGCAACAAAAATTGCTCCATGTAAGCAATCATATCTAAACTTTATTGGGCCTCCATACAAATCAATTGGCGTTGTAAGTAGGTCACATGTCACTGCACTACTGATATGATGGTGCCATGCTGATGTGGCACAGTCTTGGACAGCATTTTATTTTGCATTCCATAAAAAAAAAGAAGAGCAGCACCCTGTTTTAGGAAGGGGGGAAACAGTAGTCCAAGTTTTTGTTCTCTAGAACATAAATTATGATGGCTGTAAATCCCCAATCCTTGCGCTTTGAGCCTCTCCAAGTCCTATAATGTCAAGTATGCACAGGCGGATCAGTTTCTATCGAAGCCTTCTATGCCTACGATAATTTTTCCTCCACTTCCTTTTGAAAATGATAACTTTGGCATCCAAAAGCTGTTCTTCAACCACTGCATGAACAACAGCCTTTGGTACAACAGGCCTTCCTATGCTTGTTTGTGCCTTTGAGCCTAGTAACAAGACCTTCAGTAAACATAGCTTGACGTTCACATCAACATGCTTCAGCTTTTATGTGTAGATATAATTCTAAGGTGAGATCTTGATTTGATGAGAATCAACCTGCACGTTTGCAAAAACCTTAGGTGCCCTGTAAGGCGGGATTTCTTCAGGTTTGACGTGCCCAACGATCTTCAGGATCAACTTCAATAAGCTGTTTCACCCAAACCACATGAATCAAGGATAACCATATGCGTCGATCAAAACTTTTACCCCAAACAAGCCATTGCAAAACCACTGTAGTAGCTAGAGTAAGCGATTTGATTGTCCAATCTCCGCAGCTTGCTTAATTTCCTTGGCACTGAGAGGCTCCCGGTCAGTTTCTCAATCCTCTCCCGATTAGCATCGCTTTTATTCCTTATTTCTTCCTTTCTCCGTAAATCTCCTTCGAAATTGCAGAGAGTCGCCCCTGATTGCGATTTCCTTTCTAAAGTTGCATAATTCCTCCTCAAGATGAGAACAGAGAGAACCGATATCGTACTCTGCTCAGCAGAAAGGGCATGAAAACTCAAAATGCACAATCTCTTCCCTTGCAAGGTCATCCAGACTCAGAAGACGATCTATGTGGGCAGACTGCAGAGATCCTTCCCCCCCCCGCCCCCCCGATTCATTCCGTAGCTCCCCTGTTCTTCTCATTCCTTATTACTTCTTCCTTCTTCGTTCATCTCCCGTCGATCCTTTTCCAATGCTTTCTTCCTTCCTGTCCTTGAACTCCCGAATCTTCCTTGCCTTTTTTTTGAATCTGCTTTTTCCCTCCCTTGTTTTTAGCCACCCTTTTCTTTCCCTTTTTACAGGATTAGTGGCACTTTTCTTCTCCCATACACACGCAGATTGAACCTATCAAAAAGCAGCCTCCATCTTTAGCAAATTTAAATGGAGAGTGACAAGGATAGCACAATCTCCAATCAAAGGTTGGCATAGCATGTACACAACTTGCCCCTTCAAGGCAGATTAAACAGTGCTGTACTGCCACCTGAAATAGCACTATTACTTGTCTTGGGGGGGGAAGGTCCACCAAAGCATTCAAGACAATGAAGCCTATAGAAGCCGAAACATGCTACTACTATGCGTATCCGTCTCGGTGAAGTGGGCAAAACAAACACCAGCAACAACAATGTGCACCGAAAAACCCCACCTCGCACGCACAATCTCACCAACTGTATGTGCTGATGATGCCTTCCGTTTGATTTCAATGGCAAGTACTCCAAAAAGGAGCACCTGAATTGTCATCTCACTCGCATACCAGAAAGGGCCATTGACACCATACTCCCATGTAACATTAGAGCTTTGCAAAATAGTAGCTGCCCAAGTCCACTGTGATACAATGACACTCGCAATCAAGCCTATCTTGATGCTCCTACTAGCTGTATTGCACCATTCTGAGGTGTGCTAAACATCAAGCAAGCTCTCACATTTGGCAAACATATCCACCAATGTACTTCGACTTGCATCTCTTGGAATTAGTTTAGTACTTCCTCGCAAAGCCCATAATCGGCATATCTTGAAATAAGTGTAGCCCATGAGATTGCATCTCGAGTTACCAATCTATCAAAAACTCCCTATTTTTCTCCGTCTTCGGCATAGAATGAAAGAGCAGACATAACAACTAAGTATGTACAAAGTATCAAATCACACACACAACTTTTGGGTGGTTTCACACCTCGAATGCGCAGCAATACGATAGCGTGTATCATCGCGTGTAGACTGTAGAGCACACACGCTAGCACACGCACTCTAAGACGCGCCCTCAGACGCTACGAGAGGAAATATTTTTCGCGTCTATATCTGCGTCTACACTGAAATGTATACACGCTATCAGACGCGCTCGGTCGCCTGATTTTAGCCCAACGACCGCCATTGATGATTTACAAAATGCAATAAATAATGGAATCACAAATCCTAAATACACAGACAGAGCAGAGAGAGAAAGAGAGAGAGAGAGAGAGAGAGAGAGAGAGAGACTCACCTTGGGTGTTTGGTGTGGTAGGTGGTGGCACTTCTTCCTTCTCCTTCTTCCTCTCCTTGGTAAGTTACCCTCCCTTGATGCTTGCTTGCTTGCTTGCTGCTTCTTCTTGTTCTCCTCTCTCTTGTTCTCTCTTTCTTCCTCTCCTTGGCTTTCCTTTTTCCCTTCTTGTGTGTTTGAAATGAAAGAAGAGGTGAGTCATGAGGAGGTGAGGCATGAAGAGACTAGGTGAGGCATGAAGAGAATGCATGTTTGCTAAACTCAAGCTTCAGAACCGCAAAAAACACAGGAAAGGAAAGGCGCAGTTTGAAAAGAAATGATTTAAGTATGGTTTGAATTTTGACGTGTGCGTCTATTTTTGCGTGTATATGCGTGTCTATTGTTCAAATAGACGTGAGGATAGACGCGAATATAGACGCAGAAATAGATGCTAATATAGACGTGTAGGTAAACACGAATATAGACGCACATTTAGGCTTTATCATAAATTTTTTTAAAAAGATAAGTTTTAATAATGAATTCTTATCATAAGTTTTAATGTATTTATGATGATTTTTGTGTATTTAAAATTGAGATCTTATGTAAACATATGAATGAAAAATATTTTAATTTGATGTTGTCATGAATTAGGTTTAATCATGTCGTCATCACCTAGTGCGATGCATGCTGATGAGTCAATGAGCACATCCTCAAGTGAGGATGAAACATTGCGTCTTCATAATCGAGATGCATAGCTACGATGAAAAATTAAATGCATGTGTGATCGTTGTCGAGGGTGTATTTTTCGAGCACGTCGAATTGCAATGTCACACCTCAGCTTGTATGGAGAATGGGACCGAGAAAAATCACCGGTATTCATTGTTTTTTTTTACCACTAAGATTGCTAGTCTATGTTATGGGAATTATATATCAACGTACATGAAACTCCCTTTTGTGGTTGAGCAGGATGCAGTGCCACATCCTCAGATGCTCCCTCCCGGTGTCGTAGAGTTCATGCAAGGGCTGCAGAACACGGGGTTCAAGATACAGCAAGAAATGAGGCTAACAAGAAAAACTCAAATATTTGATGCCAAAGTTCACTATCAAGTTAATTACATGAGGATCATGTTTAGAGAAAAAAAACTGTAGTATCTCATATCCAGCTTTTCATTCAGATGTTCAAGAACAGTTTTACCGTTGGCTGTTAAATTCTGCTCGGTAGTAATTCTTGTGAACAAATTTTTAGGATTCCATTTAAAGTCAAAACAAAGGAATTCTGTAGTAGGCAACAACCCCTATGTACACAAAACAATGGAGTTCTGTGGGCAGCAGTGCTCACTATGCTAGTAGTATGGCCTGGAACATTACAGTTTCAGCATTGTTTTAAGGATCAACATGTGTTGTTGGCTGCATAATATCTTCTGAACTACTTTATTTGACAGCTTGTTCCATGGATAATTCCAAGGATTTCCTTTCAATCACATTTCTAAGGGCTTCCACATGTATATATGTGTCAGCTGACCTTACTTGTCGTTTAAATGGGCTCTTGGTAATCCTACGCTGGAAGTTTGGAGTTGCTGTATTACGCTGACTTGCTGAATAAGAGTGGTCTACAATACTAATTTCTGAAGATGAGAGGATTGAAGTTTTGTTACTCCATGTCTGACTGCATGAGGAACTAAAATTCTAGAGCTGAACAGTGAGCTTAATAGTGTCTCTGAGGAAATGTGCCTCCTAACTCCAGAAGCTCCATATCTTGAAATGACATTTATATCCTCCCTTGAGTAATTTGGAATGGAAGTACGAAGGTTTGATGGTGGCTCTGAGTTCTGTTCAACTTCTGAAGACCTGTAATCTTTCCTTGGTTTATAAATTTCTTTTGAGAAGATTCAACAATTAAGGAAGTTGGAGAAATCCTCATAACACTCATCGGAGTCTTTAATCTTTTTCACAATGAAGATTTATGCTACAGGATTGATCTTGAAGATGTTGAAACAATTGATCATAGTTTGCATTTCTTCAATCGGACTCGAGCAGTGAGCTGGTGAAAGCTCCCAGGATAAACATTATGGTGATGTTTCCAGTCTTTGGACGAAAAGCGGCAGCAACAGCGCACTAAACAGAGACAAAAGTCGCAGCAACACGTTGACTCTTGAGGAAGCTTTGTCTTCCAATCTCCATCTGCTCCAAGTTTTATTCGATTCTCATTATCCTTCTCATCTCCTTCTTTATAACCAGATCTTCCTCACCGCATTGTCTTCTAAACACCATGTCATCCGTCTTTGCAGCAGCTTTAGTCCGTCACACGGCTCTTGTCATTGAATCCAAATTCCCCTCCAAAACGTCAGCCTCATCATTTCACCCTCCCTATTTTTCTATTGCAGCTTTGTTACAAAAATTATCTCCTCATCTTCAGTCTTGTGCCGCTAGGGAGAGGGCCACCACATGGTCATCAAAGGTGCAGCAAGTGACGTAGTATCAGCCGCAGATCATGGTGTCAGAGGGGTTCCAAGAGGAACCAAGGTCAGAGGCGACGCCGATTTGCTGATTCAGGGTCAAGAGAGCGATGATGTCGGTGAAGAGGCTAAGGCAGGCGCACTCTAGCAGTAAATCGATGACAGTCATGAGCTTCTTCCCCACCTTCGATGTCCCTAAAAGCTCTCAATCCCCTCCTTTTTCATTGTTCTCTCTGATTCTTGCTTTCCTCCCCCTGATTCGTGAGTCTCCTTCCTCTCTTTTCTTTCAATCACTCTTCCTCTGTTTTTAGTGTTCCATGCTGTTAACTGCGTGCAAAATACCAAAAATATCCAAGGAGAAAATAGAGCCTCCCAGCATCATTCTAGCCATCGAAATCAAAAACCATTCTTCCCCTCCAAAACAGTTTAAAAACCCAAATATAGGTTTTCCCTCTTCCTTCTTGAATAACCTTTTACACCTTTAGCTTTGACGCTAATCTCCAATTCTGCCCATGTACAGCATAACCTGTGATAAGGGCATTCCAAGTTATTGCATTCCGGACAAGAAGCTCATCCAACACTCCCTGTGCTTTGCCAAATGCACCACACTTGGTATACATATCCACCACAACAGTCCCAAGTGCTGTACAAACCCAGCAATAAGTGCATTCCAAGAGTCTACATCTCGACAAGGGAATCCGTTCAGCACTCCTTGAGCTTTTCCCATTGCACATGATATTCCTGAATTTATACCTTTGTCTTCATAGCTTAAATGTCAGCTTCCATAAAGCTTCCTTTGATTCCACGGTATCCTGCACTTTTCTTCGAGTTCATCATTAAAATTATCAGCTTGATAATGTCCTTTGGCATCAGTTTTTCATATTTTTCTAACACACACACATCATGCATCCAAACAAAATCATACACATGTACTAAGGGAATATGTACATTGGATGCAGATTATCGAAATGCATCACACAAAGAATGAATCACACGTAGAAAATAACACAAATGCACAACAAAAGAAATGGAGGTGTATACGACTCGGATGTGCAGCAGCACGACATCCACCCCCTCTGAACCTGCGCATCCTCCGGATGTGCCAACTATCCAGGATCATTCAAATCCACAAACAGGTCAAGTCCATCATCTGTTTCTAGTAGACCTGTTTCTACATCAGCTTCATCATCTATGTTCTATGTTTCTTCTACTTGTCTTTCTTCTACCTGCTCTTCTTCTGTCAACGCTTCAAGTGCATATTCCTCATCTTCTCTTCTCTTGAAAATCTTAACTCGTTTTCCACCAATGGGCACCCTCAATACTGTTCCATCTAATTCAGCCAACTCATAGGTACCATTGTCAAAAACCTGTTTCATCTCATATGGTCCAAACCATCTTTGAACCATTTTTCTCATGCTACTATGCTCATTTTCTAGACTACTGTCGTAAACTAGAACCCAATCTCCTTCTTTTATGGCTCTAGGCCTCAAGCGATGCCTTAAATCAAACCTGTCCTTATTTCTGAGACGGGCTGCCTTCAAATGATCAACTGCTAGCTGCACATCTTCTGTCCTTCTCTCTAGTTGACGAATCCGAAGAGCTAGAAGCTCTTCCCTTGATAAATTCTCATGCCACGGAAGAACACTCCAAGTGAGAGCACAAATTTTTGTAGGCATGACAGGTTTTTGCCCATACATCAACTCTGCAGGCATGTATCCAGTAGTCACACTATGTGTAGAGCAATCAGCCCACAACGAAAAGGTAGTAATCTCGGCCAATCCCCAATCCGACCTCTACAAGCTTTTTCCAATGCTTTAACTATCAGCGGATGTCCTCTTTCACTCTTGCCATTTCCCTCTAGATTATAGGCAGTAGTAAGAGCCAATTTAATCCCAAGCCATGAGAAGAATTATCTAGCTTCATCTGCATCTAGCTCTCCACGATCAGCTGTAATCTTGCCTATACATCCATACCTGCAAAATATTTCTTCCAACAAGAATTTACATACTGTAGAGGTGGTCTTTGTCCACAAAGATCTGCCTTCAACATAGTTTGTAAGATCCTCTCTAGCCAAGACAAGATATCTCATCTGCCAAAGTCCCACTGGCAAAGTAACCAAGTCTACCACCCACTTATAATGCATACATAGTGGATAAGTCAGATGCAACTCATCACGATGTCGCACTAAAGAGTAAAGTTGGCAGTCCGTGCAAGTCTCCACAAAATGAGAAACATCTTTATACATCCCTTTCCACCAGTATCTTTCTTTGATTTTCTCATAGGTAGCCCACACACCTCTATGTCCAGCCCATGAGCTCTCATGAAACTCTCGCATAATCTGTATCTGCATCGCTACATCACAAACTACTCTCAAGGGCAAGCCTCCTCTCTTCTTTGGATGCTTCCAAAGAAAACCATCTTTCAAGAAATACCCATAAGCCTTCCTTCTGATTTTCTTGAATTCATCATCTGTCCAATCAGCTCTTCGAGTCAATGAACTTAGATACTGTCCAATTTGCAGCCACTCGTCAACATAAAGTTCTTCAATAAAGGCTTCAACAGTAGATACATGACAATCATGAACAAGGACAGAAGCAGTAAACTTTGTCTCATCATCTTCTGCAAGCATTGACTCCTCATCCTCATATCTTGCTCTAGATAGCATGTCAGCAACTGGATTATCTTTCCCTGCTATGTGTCGAAATTCTGGATTCAATGATTTGATATAGGCAATCCACCGAAGCATCGCTATATCTGGAGTCGAGCAACTAGTAATCATGCCAAGCAAAGGCAAACAATCTGTTTCCACAATAACTGAAGCTCCAATAAAATACCCTTTGTCACACTTCCGTGTAGTGACTACTCCCTACAACTCTCTTTTGATCTGCGGATATCTCCTCTGTCGCTCATTAAGAACTTTAGCTCCAAAGCGGATAGCATACCTATTTCCATCAGCATCATCCTGTCCCACAGCCCAACCTATGCCAATAGGGCTATATCAACTGTCAACATGATCGGCCGTCCACACTGATAATCCACCTTGCGTAGAGTAGGAGCTGATTGCAACACCTTCTTGAGCTTACGCATGGCTTTTGAATGCTTCTCATCCCAATGAAATTTATGCCCCTTTCGAAGCAGCTAATAGAGAACATCTGCTATATGAGCAAAATGAGGAATCCAAATCATGTAAAATACACAAGCTCCCACAAATCTCCGCACCTCTGAAGTAGTCGAGCAATACTCTACAATCCTGTTTATGGCATCTACCTTTGCAGGAGAAGGCTTTCTGCCATAATATCCAACCATATGCCCAACTATGATGACTTCACTAACACCAAAGATGGATTTCAGCCCTGAAAGTGTCAAATTTACCTCCTCTAATCGTGTCAATATTTGCTCACAAGCAATCAAGTGGTCAGCCACAAACTGTCTACATCCACGCAAATCAAGACTTTCATTCTTTTCTTCTTCTGCACAACCCTTAATAGGCACATCATCTAGAAAAGGCATGGTATACTGCGGAATATAGTCTCGTAGAACTCTATGCATAGCATTCATCATATGAGCAACTGAGTTTGTGGCACCTTGAGGCAAGGTACACATCCTCACAAGACCAATAGGTGTCCGCATAGTAGTAATATCCCTGGCAAGTTGAAACTGATCATAACCTGAATACAAGTCACCTAGAGAATAGATGGCTCGTCCTGCAAAAGCCTCAGCAAATTCATCCACAACTGGACCTGTTCCCACATTCCTGATTGTCACTTTGTTCACGGGCTGCATATCCTGAATAAATCTCAAAGTACCATTCTTCTTTGGTACAGTAAACCACCTGTTAGAGTAGGGTGCAGAAGAGGGTTCCAAAATCCCCATTTTAATCTTCTCATTCAGCAACTCTATCAGCTTTGGCAAGTGTGCTTTAGGCACATGTATAGGACGTATATTCCATGGTACATGAGGAACAGTGAAGATGACCATGGGTGCAACCAATTCGGGACTAATGCAGCCAATTTCATGTGGAAAGAAAGCAAATGCCTTACCATGACGTCCAAGCATCTCTCTAAAACATTCTTTTTCCACTGGAAGCAAAAATTCATCATTTCCAATCTTCAATTCTGCAAGAGTTTCAGTTGTAAACTTATGTCCAATATTTGCAGGGTCCCTCAACATAGGCTGCTTCATAGCTTTTTCAATCTGTTCATCACTATCAGAAGGAAGCGGGCCTGCAACCGGATTAACCTTCTTATCAACTGTTTTATATTTTGTGTCAACCTTGGCATCATTCAAGCACTCTTTTCTTTGTTGCAATTTCTGCAAATTTTCAGCAACTTTCAACTCTGTTGGCTGAAAAATTTCAGCCTTTCGCTCTATGGACTGCATGGGTGCAGCCTGAAACTCTGTATGTAGAAATTTTTCTGCATTCAACTCTGTTGGCTGAATGGATTCAGCCCTCGGCTCTATGGACTGCATAGATGCATCCTGAAACTCTGTATGCAGAAATTTTTCTGCATTCAACTCTGTTAGCTGAATGGATTCAGCCCTCTGCAATTCTGTTAGTTGATCAAGATCAGCCATAAATTCAGTTTGCTAAGTTTTCTCAGCCTCTAACTCCGTTTTCAGCATAAAACCAGAAATTTCCTGAAACATATCCAAGGTTTGCACATGTATGATCTTTGAACCCTTATATTCATCAGTTTTCAGCATTGCTCCAATCTCAAACAATGTATCTGCATAAGACATCCCTTCATACAATCCATCTACATGCTCTTCTGCTTGCAAAATACCTGCATTCTTCAACTCTTTCTTCTTACGGCCAATGTACTGCCTGGCAGCTCTAGGCAAATCTGAAATTTTCTGATAACTCACTGAACTATCTGAAGAAAAACCAACAAAATTATTGGAGAAAGACTGGCTGCCAAGAGGCGAGATCTCCTCTTTTCTCCGCTTCGTACCACTGGCGTCTCGCAAGACAGCGGTACCTAATGAAAATCCAACTCCTTCGCAGGTAGTGGTGCCTCACGCAAGGAGTCCCTGTTTCTCGGATGATTTACCCCAATAGTCATAAACTAAACAGCTCGCATACCATCTTTACTGCGTATCCGCGCATAAGCTGACCCATCATCCATTACTTTCATTTCCATTCTTGCTTCTGTAATGAAAGGCTGTCCAAGAATAATCGGATAAGAGCATGAATCCTGAACAAAGCAATGATAATCCTCTTCAACATTACCAATAGAAATTCTGATACTTGGACAAGCAGCATACATATCACCAGAAGTATTATTGGCGGCTCTCATGCGCCAGCCATGCTCTGCATCCATAGGCCACTTGCCACTCTCATAAACACCTCGAGCAATAAGATTAATCTCAGAACCATGATCAACTAAAGTGACCAATGGAATTTGTTTCTCTCCAATCCTTACCACTGTCTCAGTGGTCGCTCTAGCCCAATGACTTCGTGAAAAATGGCTGCAAGGAATGAGAATAGGGGTCTCATCATCTTCGTACTGCATAGGCTACACTATTTTCTCCAATTGCGGATTAACAGAAGCATTCTCAACCATCACTGCATCATCATGCTCTTCCCCAAGAGCTCCATGCCACAATCCCTGTAAAGCAGGTCCTTCCATCGCATGTCGTTTCCTCCGCAAAAGATCCTGCATCTGATCCTGTATTTCTCTTCTAGCAATCCCAAGAGCTTCTCCAACAGTAAAAGTAACTTCACTATTCAAAATTCTTTCATGAAAAATCTTACTCATATCCGTTTGCATTTCAAGATCTGACAAAAGCTTGAATCCTGGCTCTTTTCTTGGTTGCCTCTTTTCTTTCTGCTTGTCTCCCATTGGTTGATCAGAACCTGTTTGAGCTGGAGAATTTGACATAGGTGGAGCTGTAACAGGTGGTGAAACAAAGTCACCCCCTCTAGTCTTTTTGGAGGAGCTAGGACCCTCCTCATCTCTTCTTCTCTTTTCCTCAACCATGGCATCTAAACCCTGCGTTTTAGCCATATAAGCAAAAATAGAATACCTATCAACAGGAGAATCCCATCCTGTTTCTCCTCGGATGCTAGAGCCCACACAAGTCATAGTAGATGCCTGAACTTTCCCTCTTCTCGCTATCTCCAAGGCAGAGGACCATAAAGCAGAGTCTCCATCAGATTTCTGCTCAAGCTGGACTCCAAAAGCTGAAGCATCTCCTCTAACACTCACATAAGCTGATTGCGTATCCATATCATCAACAAGCTTCTTCATACCTCCCTTACCGAAGTTCGTGTCAAGAGGAGCGCCAGTCTCTGTCAACCATATCTTCCCATCTTGTCCCCAGAACACTACATTCTTCTTACATGCTTCCTGAAAAGCATCACAATCTCTGCAGTGTTGATGCTCTATACTATCACACCAAATACATCGTCGCCCTTTTCTTTGACCAGCTAGAAAAGCAGTCGCTGGAGCAGGTGCTACAGCAGGTACTGACATAAGTTGCTCCTTTAACTTAGCAACTTCAGCTTTGACTGCTTCAATCGTCAAATCCGCCAAGCCTTTAATAACATCATCTACAGATAAGGGCACTGGAGCAGCAGGAACTGGTGGATTCACAGCAGGAGGAGTAAGCTTAGGCAAAGAAGTTGCAGCAGGGGTTGAAGAAGAAGTCTCCAAGGATTTTTCAGGAACTGATCCTGTATTACGATGCAATCTTACTCTCCTGCGCTGCTTCTTAACAAGAGCATTCACAGCATCAATGACATGTCTCCACTCAGTCTTTAAACCTGAATCAGTAGCTTGATCTTCCAAAAGATCATCCAACTTTTCCTGTAAATCAGCAGCTGCAGCTTGTAAAAATAACTCCACTTTCTGCATCTCCAAAGCTTCTGTTCAGTCCCATCCAACTGATCATAACAGCTTTCAAACTCTCGCAGAAGAGCGGTAATAGAAAGTCCCTTATTAGGCATAGAAACCCATGCTAAAAAATTCCTGCGATTCATAAGACCTGTATCCTCCAGGAAATATTCATCTTTTAATGCCTTTTTAAATTCAGCCCAACCTGCATGTGCTTCTTGAATTTCTGCAATTCGACCTTCAAGAGCGCGCACCACGATCCACAAGAAGTAGTGGCTCCAAACATCTTGAGAAACCCCAAAAAACTTCATCTTTTCTTCATACAAATGCAGGTAAGTTGACACTTGCTGGTCATTAAACTGCTTCATCTCCTGTTGGACAGCTTTCAAGGCATCCATAGCATCACTGTCACGTTTTGCGTGAGCTTGCTGCTGCATATACATGGTAAATGACTGAAACAGGTTCTTCATGACATTATCATCAGTCATCTCTTCTTGCGAGTCTCCCATCTTGCTGAAAAAAAAATGACGCAGCACTTTCATGTCGGGTTCACCAGAAATGTCGTAGAGTTCATGCAAGGGCTGCAGAACACGGGGTTCCTTAGCATTAGTCTCATCTCATCTTCATCTACCGGTCTGCCATCTCTCATCTCAACCTTCTCTTGATGATTCCCACAAGAATAACCCACAGGAGAAGAGATAGAGAGGAGAGAGAAAGTGTAGAAATGGGTATTTTTTATCAAGGGTGAAAAAGGAATCGGACAGAGTGGAGCAGAAAAAAAAAACGAGGAAGGTAATGAGATGTTTACTTTTGATCGTGATTGCTATACCGACTACCATCGAAGGACATTCAATAGTCGACTTTTGATTTTTCGTGTGATGTTGATCTCACTGAATTCAACAAATATTTAGCCAAAAAGGAGGCAACATAGATTAGGTATGAATTGACAAACTGGCCTATATGTTTAATAACTTCATAGTGTTCAGGGTGACGAGAAAGTGGTGACAAAAGAGCAAGTCGCGGCATCAAAGAGCTCGGAGAAGCACACGGAAGGGGTCTCATAGTCAAGGCTATTGCAATGGCAAAGAAGAAGGCTCAGTCGACAGCAAGTCGAGGGAGAGAAGTCACAAAGAAGAGCATGCACAAGGGAGGAGGGTGACGGAGGACGAGGACGAGATGAAGCCGACAATATTGAAGCTACGGAGATTGGATTCTATGTGATGCTACAGTGACGAAGGAGTGCCAAGAGCGGAAGGCAGAGAAGGCTGGCAGAATTAGGGGCAATATTGGTCAATGAAGGGCCGAGCTGTGTGTCTGCTAACTAATGGTTGTTGCTATGCCTTTGGTGTGAGCTGATATTACTGTTTATAGCCATGGTGTACTTTGGTATAAATTTTCTCATCCACGACCATGAAAATGGTATAGCCTTCGATAAATGGTGCCCTTCCACTCGTTGAGGATTTTTTCAGAGTGATAAATTCCACAGTGTGTTACCTTGAATGTAACAACACTTGAACTAATAGTCCTGCAGATGAAGAGAAATGAGGAAAAGAGATCAGTGCTTACATGCGCAGCGTATCCAAGAATGGAGACCATGGCCATGATCAATGGTCATGAAGTAATTGTCCTCTATGGCTTATTTTGCTCATTAAGACATCGACAGTTTTGTCAAAAAGTCACTTGGCTTTTCTATAAAAGCTCAAGCAAAACATCACTTACCAGATCTTCATGGCCACAAGGATTGACAACAAGAATAAGGCATAAACAAGTTCATTTTCATTCACCAAAGCATGCTTCGATCAAAGCATATCAATTTGTTCCCACATACTCATCGCATGTCAACTTACAATTGTGTAAACCTCTATCCATACTTTCTCTATAAAACCTCTTCTCTTCTTCATTTTGTGAGTGGATCTCTTACCTTGGATGATTATTTCTTTGTATCTTGTTCCCAAATACAAAGCAAGTTTGAAACGTATCCTTGAACACTAATGTATTTGAATCTTCTACTCCATCTAAATGCCTTAAAATTCAGTTCTCTTTATCATCCTTTCCTCCCATCTTGCTAAGCGTCCCTACGACGAGCGATGTCACGAACTCTGCGTGCGAATTTTGTGTGACACCTGGTGATCCGGACGTCAAAGTGTCACTTCTGATTGTCGAGATGGGAGACTCTTTGAATACTCCACCCAGTTTATCATCAAGTGCTTCTTCCTTTTCGACTGATGAGATGAAGAATTTATTGCAAACTCTTTCTTCAGCCATTATAATGCTGAATGAGCAGATGCAGTTATCTATGCAGTAGCAGCAATAGCTACACCAACAATAGTTGGATCAACAACGAATGCTACATCAAGAACAAGAGCATACACATGGAGCAACCAAAGCAATTGAGGCTGTGGTAAGTGAACACAAATTATTTGATGGATGGAATGTTTCAGCTTATCTTAAAACATTTGAAAGCTACATGTGCTTCTTTGGAGTTCCTACCAATTGAAGCAACTATTTCTTATGACTCACCATGCCTGCTTTGTGGGTTAGAGTGTCTAATTTATTTGTGCAAGATTAAAATTGGAACATCTTGAAGAAGGCACTCAAAGATGAATATTTCCTAAAGGATTATGGTATTACTACTCGAAAGACATTCAGAGAGTGGGTCTATCAGCCCAACAAAGGACTTGTTGCTTCTGAGTTATTGTGGGAATTTGAAGATCGTTACAACCGGTTGGATGCACTTGAGCAAAGAGCCCTAAACTCGGAGAAGGTGGAGTTATTCTTGCAGGTGTCTGCTCCTGCACTACAAGACGAGTTGGGAGAGCTTCTTGAAGATCATATGTAGCCTATGGGATTGAAGATGGATTGGCAAGATGTTGTTAATGCAGTTTCCACATTCACAAAGAGGTGGAGATGGAAGGCTCACTTACAAAACGGTATGCAAACACCTATAACGATGTCTTCTCCGACCTCCACTTCTCCTACTGCTCCTTCCACGTCTTCTCCTACCTCTCATCCCATGTCTGTGCCTACTTCTATCCCTATGCCTATGCCTATTCCTATGGTAGTTGTTAGATCATTTGCTAAACCAACTGTCGAAGACATGGTGGAAGAAATTTCAAGGAACTTGAAAGATCTACAAATAAAAATGGCCAGAAGAGATCTACAGCCACTTAACCCAGTCCCAAATTCAGTTCCATCCTCTTCTGCTCCTATGAATTCTTTCAGAAACGATCGTGTTCGCTGCTGCATATGGTGCGATAATCTAGACCATGAGCGTAAGGACTGTCGAGACTATGAAGAGGCGAAAAGACTGAAGTTGGTGGTTTGGTAGGACAAGATGATATGTCTTGGAGATACAGAGCAACCACTTAAAATAAATTTTGACAAAGGAGGTATGAAGAAGTTATTGGAGGAATCTCTCTTATGTTCTTCTTATGTGAAGCAAGAGGCGGCAAGAAAAATTGTTGCTAATGGTCTTCAATTGGAGCAATTACCGAAAGATAAGTCTCCTTTATGGTCATATGCATTGCATGCAGAACAGAAAGGTGAAGCTTCATCATCTAAACTTTCATTCATAGGAGATGCCATTAGAAAAGGGACTAGATGGAATGATCACGTAGATGTCTTCTCTATCTATGCTTATATTGTAAAATCTAAAGAATTTGAAGCACTTGTTGAAGAAAAGCTCAAAAGAGATAATGAACAATCTGAAGGATAAAAAAGGGCAACTAGGAGAACTGAACCAGTTCTTCAACCTTCTTCTTCAAGACCGGAGCAGAGTATGGCCAATGTACAGAAACCAAAAGTATAAGAAGATCAAAAGGTCCCGAAGACAAAGGATTTGAAGCCGAAGAAGCAACCTGGACTCAAGCTACTATCCGACATTGAGACATCCACAGACTTGAAAAATGTACTTGAGGATGGAATTCTTAATTGCAAAATCAAATTTACACTTGGAGAAGTTTTGGGGATTTCAAAAAGGGAGTTTCGTGATGATATTATTGACATCATAAAAAAAGCACCAAATTATTGAAGAGCCAACACAGGATATGATCCATCGAGAGGCTTTAGCTATTGCCAAGGCTATTATCTATGGATGACAGATTGAGGAGGTTGATTGTGAAGAAGAGACCATTGAGGAGCCTATAGATGGAGCTCTATGTATGCAGTCTAAAAAGTCTCTTCATCCTTTACTACATCTCGTACAGTATTATGAGACCGATGATGCGCCTAGATTGGTGCCTCGTAGCCATTTTTCTGGAAGTCACTAGGGGCTTGTGCGACTACAGAAACTGTCATCAAGCTTGGTGAGATTGAGACTCCTTGTGTTGCTCTTTTGGATCATGGTTCCGAGATTAATGTAATTGTGTGATGTTTATATGAAACTGGTAGATGGCCAGTTGATGTTGATCATGGTTGGTGCATGCGTGCGGCCAACAACCCTGTAGGAGAGTTGTATGCTACTTGTCCAAATCTGAAGATTGCTATTGGAGATGTGGGTGAGTCTTATCATTTCTTTGTTCAAAAATATTGTTTCTATCCTATTATTTTGGGGCAGTCATTTATTGTTGAGTCTCGGATGGAGGCTAAGGTTTTGGATGATGGGTCTGCGTATGCACGGATCCGAAGCAAGGATAGGAAGAGAGCTATCCATTTCATGACTGTTTGCATCAATCATCAGAGGAAGAAAGATTATTTGAGGGATTCCCCTCTTCTAGTAGGAGAATTGGATTTTTGCTATGTACCACTGTCTTGCCAAATGATGGTGGTACGAGTCAGAGAAAGCTCTCGCCTCCTGGTAGCGGTAGTTTTTCCTCATGTGTTTATGGTGTATCCACTGAAAGTACTTTGTGTTTTCAGCATATTTCTAATATGCCTAGAGCTACCAAGAAGTATGTAAAAAGAAAAGAAAAAGAATTGAGCATTGCAGGTGTTTTGTAGAAAGAAGACCGGATAGATTGTCTCTATGATGGTCTTTCATGCTCAAATACCATGGAAGAACTTTTGGTATTACTACATACTAACAATCAAGAGTTGACATATGTCTTACAGGTTCATTCTCTGGCGATGTATTGTGAGATTGTGTATTTCATGCTTCAAAAGAATTTAGGTGCTGAGGATTCTTAGCAAAAAGCATTCCTTGTTGACATATTTCAGCAAAAAGATTTGGGTGTTACTGTTTATACACAACAAAATTTGTGTTTATCAGGGTATTTTCACCAAGGGGTGAAATCTACAGGTTGTCGCAATGAAGCCAGAGTTCAGAGAAAATATAAGACTGTTCACAAAAAAGTTAGACCAGTTGCAGGACTGCTGCCTTTGGATAGTGATGAGATGATTAGGAGAGCTGCTATGCAACCTCCTTTGCAAGATCCTACAGGTATCGCAAACATAAGTTTTCAGCTCAGACATTGAAAGAGATGAAGAATTGGACTGAAGATTTTCTATTTCCTAAAGAGGTCAGATGTTTTGAAGAGATGTTATGCACACATGAAAAAGCTTTTGCTTTCTTTCCATATGAGATTGGATGCGTTGATCCTAGGGTTGTGACACCTATGGTTATTTTTACCATTCTACATGTCCCTTGGAATCTATGGCCTATTAGTGTGTCAAGGGCTCACTTGCCCAACTTGGTAGAGCTTTTGAATGAGTGGATCACGATAGGTATTTTAAATCATCTTCAGCTCCATATTCCAACAGATGGTTCACAATTCCTAAGAAGAATGGGACAGCCAAATTCATAAAGGACTTATAGCCAGTAAACAAGGTCACTACTCGAAATGTTGGTGCTGGACCTATTGTGGATGTGTTCGTTGAAGTTTTGCTGGACGTTGTCGGAGTGCGTAGGGTTGAAGGTCACCACAGGGGTTTGGCAAGAAAACTTAACAAGATAGATGGAGATATGTCTTCACGAGATGGGGGTTCAAGAGCTTAGACTCCGGAGATGATAGAGATAAGAGAAGGGTTTAAGGTAGATTCAGGGAAAGGAGTTGAGGGAAGAGAAGGGGTTGGAAGAAATTGAAGACATTGAAGAATACTCCCAAAAAAAAAATAGAAAATATAGAAGAATACTAACAAAGATGAAGCATGTTAGTTTATTCGAGCATTATGAGAAGATAAAACTCTAATAGACAAAACCATGTATAAAATATTACCTTCCTCTATGCTGCTCAGATCGCCAATTTGATGCCTCTATTGGCTCCGAAAGAGGTGTTAAATACCAGGACACCTGGCCAGAATTCTGCCATATCACTCCTTCATCTTTCACTCTGGAGTGTTGTTCACTGCCTGAAAACAACGATCGGGCGTCGCGCGATTTCGTCAATCTCTCTTTTCACATAAAATCCTCTCAATTTGGCTGAAAGCTGCATGCTTTCTTTTACATGTCATCCTAATCTAGAAGTTGTCTATAGTTTTATGGATTTTTACAAAAGATAATATCTAGAATATCAAAAATTGGTTAAAACTTGTCCAAAAATCTAATATTTTTGAACCATGGACACTAACGTTAATGTCTAAAATGGCATTGACTCTCTAAATCAATAAGAATGCCATGCTCTAGATTTTTTTACATGGTGTGCACGTAGCAGCAAGACATTCACCCCCTCCTAACCTGCACATCCTGTGGCATGTGCCAAAGTCTTACGGATCTGTAGTGTCAGAAGAAGTATCTTTTGCCATGTCAATGTCTTCATCTTCTGTCTCTTCTTCTTCTTCTATGTCTTTCTACTCTAGAATTATATCCAAGTTTTCTAACTCACATGTTGAACTTTCTCTTCATTTGAAGAGCTTGATTCTTTTTTTTGCTATGGATATCTTTATGTTGGTCCCATCTAATTCAGCCAATGAATATGCGGCATTGTCATGAACGACCTTTACCACATACGGGCCAAACTAACACTTTACCATTTTCCTAGAAGTACTGTATTGATTGTCTAGGTTGCCGTCATAGACAAGCACCCAGTCATTTTCTTGAATTGCTCTTGGATGAAGTCGATGTCGCTTATCAAATCTTCTTTTGTTCTTTAGTCTTACTCTCTTTAGCTTCTCAATAGATGCTTGAATATCTTCAGGCCTTCTTTCTAGCTGCCATGTGCACAAACTCAGCAACTCTTCTCTACTAATGCCTTCCTCCTAAGGTAGAAGACTCTATATGAGAATAGAGTCTTCAATTGGCATAATTGGTTGTTGTCCATGCATAAGTTCAATCGGCATATATCCAGTCACTGTACTGTGAGTAGTCCGGTCAGCCCATAATGCAAAAGTTAGCATTTTAGGCCATTCTTTGATCTTTCATCTACAAGACTTTGCTAGAGCTTTGAGAATAGGCTGGGGCCGTCTCTCACTTTTCCCATTGCTTCAAGGTTTTAGGCTAATGTTAAAGCCAACTTAATACCCAATTGAGCAAAGAAGTTGTGTGCCTCATTAGCATCCAACTCTCCTCTATCTACAATTACTTTACCCACACAACCATATCTACAAAACACTTCTTCAAGCAAAAAATGACAAATAGCTTGAGTGGATTTGGTTGGTAAGTCTTTGCCTTCAACTTGATTGGTTAGATCCTCTCTTGCAAGCACTAAATATTGCATTTCCATATTCGTGTAGTAGGCATAGTTATAATATCAATAATCCATCTATAATGTATAGACAAAGGACAAGTTGGTTGTAACCCATCTCGATGCTTAACCATAGAATACATTTGACACACATAACAGGTTTCAAAAAAATGTGCTATATCCTGATACATGTTTTGCCACCAATATTTTTCTTTGACTTTACTAAAGGTTTCCCATATGCCTCTATGGCCAGCCCACAAGCTTTCATGAAATTCCTTCATTACATGTTGTTGCAATCTTTTGTTACCTAAAACTTGGACAGGCGCTCCATTCTTCTTCTTTGCATGCTTCCATAGATGTCCTTCTTTAAGAAAAAAGCCATAATCTTTCCTCTTGATATGCTTGAACTCCTCATCAGTCAAAGTCTCCTTCTTCTTTATTGTGCTCAAATATTGGCCGCTTCTTCATAGTCTTCTTCAAGAAAATGAACTAGAACTTGAGCAATATAATGAGCATACTGGCTTCTAGTTGACCACCCTATTGTTTTCAGCTTTGGACCAGTATATGCAGTAACTGAAAATGTATTTTCAGGAGCCATGGAATGAAATTCAGCAAGTATAGATTCTTAAGCTTCATCTTCTTCCATCAACTCTTCTTCATTGTCATATCTTGCACATGATAGCATGTTAGCAAGTGGATTCACCTTTCTTGCAATATGCTTTAAATCAAGATTGAGAGATTTAATATACGCAATCCATCTTAGCATAGCAATGTCGGGTGTAGAGTAGTTGGCAATCATGCCCAAGAGTGGAAGACAAGCAATTTCTACCACTACGGAAGCACCTATAAAGTATTCAGGATCACACTTTAATATGGTTACAACTCCTTAGAATTCCCTTATTACTTGTGTATACCTTCTTTGACGTTCATTGAGAACTTTTGCTCCAAAACGAATTGCATACCTGTTACCTTCAAGATCCTCTTGGCCAATAGCCCATCCTATCCCAATGGGACTTGTATCCATAGTAAGGTGATCATTTGAATAATCAGCCCTTTTAAGAGTGGGGGTTGAAATTAATAGCTTCTTTAATTTACGCATAGTAAGAGTATACAAAAAATATGGTATCCATATGAGATAGAATACGCATGCGCCAATAAATCTTCTTACTTCTGAAGCATTTGTGTATTTTCTTGCATTTTGCTAATGGAATCTATCTTGATTGGCGAAGGTTTGCGTCCCTAGGGGCCACATAGATGACAGACCACTAGGACTTCTTTTACTCCAAAAATCAACTTAGCTTCAGAAAGAGTAAGATATGCTTCTTCTAGTCTGGTTGAAATCCTATCACAATCATGAATATGGTTAACTACAAATGTCTTGCAACCATCTTCGTCAAGCTCCTCATTATTTCATTGAATTCACATCCCTTGATAGGTACATAATCAAGAAATGGAAGAGTAAATTGTGGAATAAAGTCCCTTAAGGCTTTGTGCATGGCATTTATCATATGGGCTACGGAGTTTGTTGCATCTTGTAGTAGAGTGCACATGCAGACCAATCCAAGAGGTGTCTTCATTGTCGTAATGTCTCGGATTTCTAATGAAAGATGAAATTGGTCATATCTTGAATATAGGTCACCCATAGAATAAATTGCTCTACCTCCAAAAGCTTCGACGAATTCGTTAACAATTAGACCCGAACTAACATTTCGGATTGTGACACGATTAACAGGTTGTAGATCTTGAATGAATCATAAAGATCCATTTTTCTTGGGCACGATAAACCATCAATTTGAGTAAGGTGCTGATGAAGGTTCTAAAATCTTCATTCTGATCTTCTCACTCAGAAGTTCCAATAATTTGGGCAAATGTGCCCTTGGAACAGGAATAGGCTTGAGGTTCCAAGGCACATGTGGGACCATAAAAATGACCATAGGAGCCACAATATTTGGATCCATACAACCTACTTTACTTGGTTGAAATGCAAAAGCTTTTCAATGTTTCATTAGCATTTGTATAAAAGAGTGTTTTTTAGCCGACGAAAGAAAAGAATTTTCACCTATTTTGAGCTCTTTTATACTTTCAGATATGAACTTGTGACAAATGTTGGAAGGATCACGAAGACTTGGCTGATATGTTGCCCTATCAGCCACTCCTTTACTTTCAGGAGGCAGTGGGACTACCACAGGCTTGACTTTCTTATCCACGGTCTTGTATTTTGTCTCCACTTGCGCTTCAGCCTTGTTGAGTAAACCAATGTCTTTCTGCTCAAAAAATTCTTGAATTGTTTGATAAAAATCCAATGTACATACTTCTATGGACTGATTTTCAGCCTGATTTTCTGTATGAGTAGCTGCATATATTTCAGCCAATGCGTTAGTCGTAATCAGTCTTTTAAAAATGCCTAAAATATCTTCGTTTTCAACCATCATGTCATAAGTTTTCAGCTCCCTTTTTACATGACATAAGTATTTTCTTTTAGTTTTGTTCATGGCTGAAAGAGACTTATAACAACCGATACTATTGGTTGTACATACATACATATTTACTAGAGACACATTTTCTGTAGCATAAGGAGGTTTAATCTTTTTACATGACGCACTGCAATAGCCTCCTTTTATAGCATTGCAGCCCAAAAAACCCTTGAATTCTCGGGCACACCATGTAAGAAAATCTAGAGTGTGCCAGATAATCATGTAGTCGATCTCTGTTTCAATGATGGTTAACACACACAGTAAGAAATTGGACAGCTCGTTCATTATGCTTACTTCAGATTCAAGCATAGGAAGAACCATCACCAAGAGCTTTTGCTTCCAAGCGGGCTTCAGAAATGTAAGGTTGCCCAAGAATGATAGGGTAACTACAAGAGTCTTGAAAAAAAAAGTGAAAATTGTCTTTTATGTCTCCAGTCATTGCCATGCTTAGATGGATTGGGTACAGAAAATCCATGAATCCTGAGTTCAGGCACATAGCAAGCAAAGATGGCGACCCAATAGCTAATATGCTTTCACGAGCGAGGTATGATGATATGGATTTTTCTTGTTTTGATGATGATGATGATGGGGCTGATCTTTTAGCCATGCATGCTGATCATACCTGTCATGTGTCTACTTTGGAAAGCTTTGATGAGACTTTGTATACCGGGGAGTATTTATAGATTGATCATTATTTTAGTACTATGTCTAGACAAGATGGATGGACTAATGCAGACTTCAAAAAGATTAGAAGAAAATCTTATGGTTTCTTCTTGTGAAGTGAGCTACTTTGGAAGCATCCATGAAAGTGAGGAGGACATCCACTGAGATTTGTTTGTGATAAAGCTTCACAAGTGTGTATCATTTAATTCCATGAAAGTCTTTGGGCTGGACATCGAGCTGGATGGGTGACCTATGAGAAGATCAAAGAGCGTTATTGGTGGAGAGGCATGTATAGAGATATCTGACAGTTTGTTGAAACATGTCCTGATTGTCTGTTTTCTTCAGTGAGGCATAGAGATGAGCTTCATCCTACCTACCCGCTATGTATTCATTACAAGTGGGTTCTTGATTTAATTACTATGCCTATTGGTTTATGGCAGATGCACTATATTGTTTTGGCACGAGAAGATCTCAAAAATCAAGTGGAAGGAAGATTATTACGAAAAAAGTCTACTTCAGTGGTTTGTAAGTTTCTTTTGGAAGATGTTATTTGTAGCTATGGATGTATTGGGAAAAATCTAGGAGGAAACGGGAAGAGCGAAAGAGGTCATCCACCAATTGTGAAAGCCTTGGCCAAAGCATGCAATGGATGGGTTTGAGAGTGGCCTAAGTTATTTCCTTATGCCTTATGGGTCGATCGCACTACTCAAAGTGTGACTATAGGATATATGCCAGCTGAGTTGATGTATGGACAGAAGCCAGCTATGCCTATAGAGACTTGCACACTTATTTGGAGTGCTTTACTATGGCAATTGGAAGAGATGTCTAGAGAAGATATTTTGGCTCTTCGTATTCGTCAGTTGAAGAGAAGACCTGAAGATATTGAAAGAGCAATTCAAAAGCTCAAAGAGGCCAGAATTCGCAACAAAGACCACTTTGATAGTAGACACAGATTGAGGCCTAAAGAGATTAAATAGGGAGATTGGGTGTTGGTCTATGACAGCAGTCTAGACAACTAGTATAGTGCTTTCCACAAGGTTTCCAAATGATGGTTTGGGCCCTATCTAGTGAAGCATGTTCATGCCAATGCTACATATTTCTTAGTAGAACTTGATGGTACAGCCTTGCGGATTCCGATTGTAGGGAAGAGAATCAAACTCTTCAAGAGAAGAGATGCTACATTTTATTCAGTCGAGGAGTTCGATGATGCGATTCATGATCAGCTTGAGACAAAAGGAGATGAAGATGAAGATGTGGACATTCAATATAATTTTGCAGAAGATGAAGAGATTGCATTGACAGTCGAGCTTGGCGGTGATGAGGATGGGTAGCTGTGGCCCATCTCAAGGATGTGCAGGTTTGGAGGGGGCGGATGTTGTGACACTGCGCGTCTACCACTTTAAACCTGAGGGTAGAATTTTGTGCCAACACTACAAGAGAAAGGCCCTATAGATGCGCACTATACACGCAAAAAAGCGGGCACGTTTATAAGCGTGTGTATTAGCGCGTCTATTCACGCTAGTATAAAAAACGCGTCTATATATCTGCGCTGATAAACGCGCTTATAGCTGCGAAAATACATGCACATATTTTTCATTTCTCATAAGGTCCCTGAATATGACCAAACCTCTTAACAGCTAGTATTTTTTTGAATAGGGCATGATTGTATAGGGCATTATTGGATGTATATATGACATAATTACACCTGATCATACGCTAGGACATGATATACATGTATAGGATCATACGAACATGATATACATGTATAGGGCATATACATGCATAGGACATGATATACATTACCAACTTTACTTCTTTTTGAGTATTACAAATATATATCCAATTAGTCAAAGCTAATTACATATATGTGATTTCATGCCCTATATACATCCAATCATGCCCTATACAAATGTGATTGGATAGGGCATGATGATTGGATGTATATATAAATCAAAGGTTGACTTGTGCATTTGCAATATATATATATATATAGAGAGAGAGAGAGAGAGAACTGATCAATACACTCACATGTCTCATTTAATGTTGTGCACTTAACCTAGTCATGCATGCCAATTCATAGCATGAGTAGATTGATGTAAATTAGTTGGCTTGTGCATATGCAAGCTATTCCAATCATGTCAAGGTGCACTTATAGATCACATATAATTTTAGATAAGGTGGACCACATGTAACCAATGTGCACATGTCCTCTTTTCATCATCTTTAGCCAGTGTGTCCACTTGTTGGTGACTAATACCAACAAGCCAACTACAAATCTCTTATCTATGAAATGTATAAGTAAATTAACTTGGTTAATTTGATGAGGCCAAGTTTTCCTTCCATGGATAGTGTGGTTGGCTATATTCTACTTCAAGGTTATAGAAACTTGCAGAAGTCAATGAGGATCCTAAAAATGATGATACTTTAATTACTATATCAAGTCACTTCATGTACATATCTTTGATTGATTGATGAATAATATGCCTTTCTCTATCTCTTTCATGTACACCTTCATTCCATTATCTCTCTCTAGCTAAAAACCATTCGTGCTTTATCCACCTATTGATACTTGCATGCAATTGTAAGTGGGATGGTCTAGTAAGTCACTACATATGTGCCAATTGACTAGCCAATGTGTTATCTCTTATCCTCAAGCTTTGTTATATATGTCACCACATAGGTCAATTGATTCCCTAAATGCATGCATTGATTCCTTAAATTGTTCCTGTGCGTCTGTAAGCGCGTGTAACAGGAACTATCTGTGCATATACATGCGTAATTACACGCACTGACAGACGCGCCACGCAAGTATAGAAAAATTTTAAAAAAGTTCTGGCTTTCTTTTCAAACCTATGCTTTCCTGCGTTTTTTGTGCGTTTTCTACAGTTCGAGCTCGACATCACTACTCGTGTCTATCTATCACTTCATGAAGACAATGAGGCAAGGAAATAAGAGTAAAAAGAGGACAGGAGGAAAGAAGAGCCAAAGAGTAAAGAACAAGAGCCAAACAACAAGGAAGAGAACAAGATTGAAGCAACTTACCAAAGGAAGGGAGAAGGAGGACAAGGAGCTTGCAACCTAGCCGCCGCCACCCGTTGGAACAAGCAAAGAAGGTGAGTTCTTCTTCTCTCTCTCAATCTTGTTTGCTTTCTCTGTTTGTTTGTCTCTCTCTTCTCTCTCTTCACATGCTGGATCTTATCATCTATGGAGGTTTTTTAGCTTTGTTTTTTAAGCAAGTTTGAGAAGAAATGGTGCGACTGTGCGTATTTGTCAGTGCGTCCAGATGATAATGTAGATGCAGCTATAGACGCAGAAATAGACGCGCTGGCAGACGCCCCCATAGAGATGCGCTAACAGACGCTCACAGAGACGCAGGTGTAGACGCGCACAGAGACACAGGTATAGACGTTGTATGTAATATGTTCTATCTGCACAGGGTAATATGATTTTTCTTGTGTAGATGTGGAATCCTGGATCCTCCAGCACTCCATTCAACAAGGAGCAATTCATGGGGGAGATTGTGGGCAGTACATAAAAGGTATCCTAATCCTAAGAATTCACGATTCTCAAATGATTGGGGACGGTCAAAGGTGAGAGACGTGCTTCATAACAAGAGGTCTCACCTTATGACACGCGCCAAGGAGTCATTGCGGAGACAAGAGCAGGGGCGCCCTGGATATGGCCAACCACCCAATTACCACTGCAAGGAGTGGAAGTAGTGCGATCGACCCATAAGGCATAAGAAAATAACTTAGGCCACTCTCAAACCCGTCCACTACATGCTTTGGCCAAGGCTTTCACAATTGGCGGATGGCCTCTTTCGCTCTTCCCGTTTCCTCCTGGATTTCTCCCAATACATTCATAGTTGCAAATAACATCTTCCAATAGAAACTTACAAACCACTGAAGTAGACTTTGTTCGTAATACTCTTCCTTCCACTTGATTTTTGAGATCTTCTCATGCCAAAACAATATAGTGCATCTGCCGTAAACCAATAGGCATAGTAATTAAATCAAGGACCCACTTGTAATGAATACAAAGCGGGTAGGTAGGATGAAGCTCATCTCTATGCCTCACTGAAGAGAACAGACAATCAGGACATGTTTCAGCAAACTGTCAGATATCTCTATACATGCCTCTCCACCAATAACGCTCTTTGATCTTCTCATACGTCACCCATCCAGCTCGATGTCTAGCCCAAAGACTTTCATGGAATTAAATGATACACACTTGTGAAGCTTTATCACAAACAAATCTCAGTGGTTGTCCTCCTCACTTTCGTGGATGCTTCCAAAGTAGCCCACTTCACAAGAAGAAACCATAAGATTTTCTTCTAATCTTTTTGAAGTCTGCATTAGTCCATCCATCTTGTCTAGACATAGTACTAAAATAACGACCAATCTATAAATACTCCCCTGTATACAAAGTCTCATCAAAGCTTTCTAAAGTAGACACATGACAGGTATGATCAACATGCATGGCTGAAAGATCAGCCCCATCATCAGCATCATCAAAACAAGAAAAATCCATATCATCATACCTCGCTCGTGAAAGCATATCAACTATTGGGTCGTCTTTACTTGCTATGTGCCTGAACTCAGGACTCATGGATTTTATGTACCCAATCCATCTAAGCATGGCAATAACTGGGGTAGAAAAACTCATGATCATACCTAGAAGAGGCAAACAATCAGTCTCGACCACCACAGTAGCACCAATGAAGTATTCTTTGTCATTCTTGAGAGTCCTGACAACTCCCAAGAGCTCTCTTTTAACTTGTGGATACCTTTGTTGTCGCTTGTTTAGGACTTTCACCCCAAACCAAATAGCATACCTATTCCCATCTACATCATCTTGGCCAATAGCCCATCCAATGCCAATAAGACTAGTATCAAGAGTAAGCACAATAGGTCTTCCACACTCATAATATGGCTTTCGAAGAGTCGGAGCAGCTCTCAATAATTTCTTCAATTTCTGGATGGCTTTAGTATGTTTTATCTTCCAAGAAAAATGTTTTCCTTTTCTTAAGAGCTGATAAAGATCATCTGCAATATGAGTAAAGTGAGGAATCCAAATAAGATAGAACACACAAGCTCCAAGAAACTTGCAAACCTCTGAAGTAGAGGAGCAAATCTCAAAATTTTTTTGTATGGCATCAACCTTTGCAGGAGAAGGCTTCCTACCAGATGAAAACCATGGGATCCTCGCATTATAGATCGGGTGGCAGGGAGTCATGCGAGACTGAGTTTGTAAGTATTATTTGATTTCTTTTTTTAAATTAAATTTTGTAATTTGTTTCACTTCATTATGTAGTGTGTTTTAATACATTGTATGTTCAAGTTGTTTTGTAGTATCATATCGTTGGTAGGATGCCTACTCCTAGAGAGGTAGGCTACCATCGAGGTGATAACCGAGCGTCCACTTGGCAACATTTCTACGAGAAGGGACTCATCACGGAGGAGCAATATAATCGCGCCATGAGGATTCCACCACCAGAAGAGGTATGTTTTATTTTTTACATGAAAAGTATAGATAACTCTAATTTATTGTTTGTAATAGTATTTATATACCTTAATCCTTTTGTAGGCGAACCCTGATGCAGTTGAGGATAGCGAAGGGGGGACTAGCAGTAGTGGTGGCGGCAACAGCAGGGCACACGTAGCGGTGGTGGTAGCGATGATGATGCCTCTTCTCAGGAGATATAGAGGAGCCCCATGCATGCATGCCTCCCCTTGGCTTGTAATTTTCATTTTTGATATGTATTACTTTCAACTAGTGCTTGCGACCATGACGTCACAAGCACTAGAACTCATAATGTAAAAACATTTCATCTAAATATATGAAATTTCGTGTGCTACATACATTATTTTGTTTTCAGTATCCAATCTTCGAAATAATCTTTCTCTGTTTTCCCTAAGCATACAATTTGATGTTGATGGGGGAAAAAAAACCAGAGAGCATGGTTTTTTTTTCATACCTTTGTTTTGCGCGTCTATCAGCGCGTCTAAATTGCAGGATAAATGCGCGTCTATTCTCGTCAAAAACTTTCAAAGTAAACGCGGTTTTAGATGCGTAGATACACGCTTGTATAGAGCACAATATGAATATGTCTACTTTTTTATAAATATGATTAAATATTTACATAGCTCGTTTATACGCGCGTCTACGTGTGCGTGTAACTCTGATCATAAGCGCGCTTTTAGACGCGATTTTGTAGATACGAAAATAGACACATTAATAAATGCGCCCGATATTTTTTTTCACAATTCCAATATTGCGTCTACAAGCGCGTCTATGGAGCCTTTTTGTTGTAGTGCAAGATTTTGGACTCTTAATTCAACATCATTATAAGTTTATTTTTTGTTGCATGTTTCTTTTGTGTTTGCATTTGCATGACGCACAAGCACATGTAGTTAGGCTAGGCACAAATTCCTCAATGCATTCATATTTTTTGTGTGGAACATCGCTTGATTGATTGCAAATCATGGACTCAAATTTGCAAACTGCATGAGTGAATGGGCTTCTTTTTCAAAGCATGATCTTTGATAGGACACATTGCATGGAGAAACAAATTCATATGAAGAAATCTGGTTCTAAAAACTCAGAAGAGTCATACATGTCAAGTGTTCAAGCCTAGAAGAAGCATATGAAGAGTTTGATGAGCTGCCAAGATGAAGCATTGCATTGCATCAAAGGGCATAGTGATTATGATCTTTGAATTGGTTACATGTATACTTACTTGGTCACAATTTATGAGATGCAAGAAGAATCCAAGGAAGAGAATGATCCATTATACAAATTCCCATCTTGACTATGCCAAATGATGATACTACTCATCTAGTTTCTGATTTGACTAGACATAATACTGATGGTCAAATTTATTGACCAGCAGTAGATTTGTCAATCGTCCAATGATCTTCTATTCCTTTCACGATTAAAGAAAAGTGTGATCATAAGAAAAGGTCATGCAAATTCTTCAAATCAACTCTAAGCTAACTATGCAAATGGAAGAGCATGAGAACTAAAGATTATTACTTTGGAAGAAAGGAGGAGCATGTCAAGGTGGCCTACGTTGATGAAAAAGAACGTAATCTCTGACATATACCAAGGAAAATTTATGAATACTTTTTTCTTTCAAATTGACACCGAATGATAAACTTGTGGAAGCTTTTCTAAAGCTTTTGTAAGCTGTAGCTTTTGTTGCTGCGGCAAAGATTGACGACGTTGATTATTTGAGAGGGTGGAGTATGTTGATGGTGGAAGGGGGAAACGACGAAGCGAAAGGGTGGGATAAAGATGCTGCAGAGGGAACAAACGAAGAAGACGAAGAGGTGGTACATAGAACGATGCAAACAAGCCAAAGGGTGGGTAAGCATGGCCGAAAGATGAACAATGAAGCTCACAAAGGAATCCGACAACGAAGGATGCAGTGTAGAAGAATGACAATGCAAAAAGGTGACGACGACAGAAACAAGAGGAAGGTGACAAAGGAATCGGACAAAGCAGAGCAAAAAAACAAACGAGGAAGGCAATGAGAAGTTTCCTTCTGATCGTGATTGCCACACTGGCTACCGAACGGCATTCAACAGACGACTTTTGATTTTTCGTGTGACGTTGATCTCACTGACTGACTTCAACAAATATTCAGCTAAAAAGAAGGCAACACCAAATCCGGTATGAATTGACAAACTAGCCGATATGTTTAACGACTTGACAGTGTTCAGGGTGACGAGAAAGTGGTGACAAAGGAGTGAGTCACGGCATCGACGAGCTTGGAGAAGCACATGGAAGGGCTCTTGCAGTTGAGGCCATCGTAATGGCAAAGAAGAAGGCTCAATCGACGGCAAGTCGAGGGAGAGAAGTCGTAGAAGAAAGCATGGATGAGGGAGGAGGGTGATGGAGAACGAGGACGAGATGAAGACGACGTTGAAGCTATGGAAAGTGGATTCTATGTGACGCTGCTGCGATGAAGGAGTGCCGAGAGCAGAAGTGGGAGAAGGCCAGCGGAATTACTAAGACGATGGCAATATCGATCAATGAAGGACCGAGATGTGTGTCTGCTAATGGTCACTGCTGCGCCTTTGTTGTGAGCTGATATTACTGTCTACAGCCATGGTGTACTTTGGTATAAATTTTCTCACAACTATGAAAACAGTATAGCCTTCAATAAGTGGTTCCCTTCCACTTCTTGTGGATTTGGTCAGAGTGATAAACAGTGCATTACCTTGAATGTAACAACACTTGGACCAATAGTCCGGTGGATAAAGAGAAATGAGGAAAAGAGGCAGGTGGTGACATATGCATTGTATCCAAGAAGGAAGACTATGGCCATGATCAATGGTCGTGAAGTAATTGTCCTCTATGACTTATTTTGCTCATTAAGATATCTGCAGTTTTGTCAAAACGTCACGTGGCTTTTCTGTAAAAGCTCAAGTAGAACATCACTTACCTATTTAGATCTTCATGGCCACAAGTATTGACAATAAGAATAAGGCATCACGAAGTTCATTTCATTCACCGAAGCATGCTTTAATCAAAGCATATCAACTTTTTCCCACATACTGATCACATGTCAGCTTATAATTGTGTAAACCTCTATCCATATCTTCTCTATAAAACCTCTTTTCTTCTTTATTTTGTGAGTGGATCTCTTACCTCGGATGATTATTTCTTTGTACCTTGTTCCCAAATACAAAGCAAGTTTGAAACTTATCCTTGAACACTAATGTATTTGAATCTTCTACTCCACGTAAATGCCTTAAAATTGAGTTTTCTTTATCATCCTTTCCTCCCATCTTGTTAAGCATCCTTGCGGCGAGCGACTTCACGAACTTCGCACACGAATTCCGTGCAAGAGTGGGATTCATATTTAAATGTGACTTTAACATCCATCTTTCACTTGTGCTTAAAATGACTAGACCTACCTCTGCCGCATCTAGATTAAAATCCCACTCTCAATATACTTGACCAAAAGTGGGAATCCATATCTATGTATTTTATCACTAAGTTGCCGATTGCTAGGGGAGGATATGACATTATCTTTGTGGTAGTACATTTCTTTCCCATGAAAAAAGACTGGCACATCTTTAAATGTAGCTAAATTATTTGTGAAATAAATCTTCCCTTTGCATGGTATGCCCAAAAGTATTGTTTCTGATAGAGATTCAAATTTACATGTAACTTTTGGCAAGCCACATTTAAGGGCATTGGAATTGAATTAAGGATGAGTACTGTATTTCATCCATAGATTGATGGGGGGAGACAAAGAGACTGAACCGGGTTTTAGAAGATATACTTAGAATGTATCTAAATGAAAAAACAAAACAATTGGACTGAATATTTAGCCATGATTGAATTTGCATACAATAGTTCATGACATGCGTAAATTAAAACGACTTCATTTGAAGCAATGTATGGTTATAATCATGTGACTCCTGTTCATTTTTCTAATGCTTCAAATAGAGTAGAAATTTCAAAACAAATGCTTGAAACAATGGATGAGGAATGAAAAGAATAAAGAAACACATTAAAGAGGCATAACTAAGGCAAAAGAAATATTATGGTAATAAAAAGAGAACATTAGAGTTTAATGAAGGTGATATGGTTTTCTTGAGAGTTGAACCCCATTTAACTAACTTGTTTCTTGGGAAAGATAGAAAGTTATCTCCACATTTTGGAGGACCACTCAAAATTCTAAAGAAGATTGGTTCACTTGCATATAAGCTGAAATTGCAATCTCATGTCAAGGTTTGTCCTATTTTTCATGTGAGGTTATTGAAAAAGTATGTTGCTAACTTTGATCATGAGAAGTTTAGATTACAAGAAGATGGAATACTGAAGGTGCAACTAGAATTAGTATTTGACATCATAAAGTCAAACATCTTAGAGCTAGAGATATTCTAGAGGTGTTGCTAGGATACATGTCCTATCGAATGCAACTTGGGTTTATGTAGATAGTTTGGAACAAGAATATCCATCTTTCCAACTCTCAAGACAGAGTTTTTGAAAGAAGGGGAGAATGTGATATGCCCTAATAAAGCGATATTGAAGTTTTTCTTTAAACATGTATCTAGATAGTATTTGGAAATGATTTTTATATCATTTTAAGTGTTTTGACAAATTTTGGTGATGGTAATTTTTTTGTCAAAATTTTTCTTAAGTTTTAGGCAAAAGACTTGTTTTAGAAGCTAATTTCTTATCAAATGGAGCAAAATTTGGCAAATTTCCTCTCACAAAGTTCAAAGAGGAGATCGAGGAGAATATTTTATCATCTCATAGGCTCGGTCCAATTATTCACCATTTTGGAGATATGAGCCTTCAAAAATAGAAAATAGAAAGTTTTTAACACTTTAAAATTAAAAAACGCATCATGCTATTTGTGATTTCTTTCCATTTTTTTGCAACTTTACATGCAAGTGATGATTTGGGAGGATTATTTCAATTTTGGTATATGCCTTTCTTGAAAAACACACAATTATTATAAAAGCCTATTTTGGATATGTGAATTCATTTTGGTAAAAAGTTGAGCGAACAATCATCTTCCTCCAAAAGCCAAGATTGAGAATGTGAATTTGATTGCGATTGAGATTGTGAGTGAAAGTGAGATTGAGAGTGAGATTGCGATCCTTTTCATGTACATGATTGCATGCCTCTATTCCCATTCCACCTATTTCCCAATTGTAGTACTTCCTACATGGATTAGATTTTAATATCCAAGTGCACTTGAGTAGAAATACTCTTGCTAATATAGATAGTGCCATTACACGAGCGGAGGAGTTAGAGTCACAATTACAAGCAACCTATGCATCTTGGGAAAATCTCTAAAGATTAAGTAAGTAATGTAGAGGGTTTCCTTACCCTAGATAACTTTGTTGATTCGTTAAAGGAATAACCATAATGGTTGTTTGGATTGATGTTATAAAAAATGAATGTCATCTTAGATGATGATGATAGGTTAATTACTTGATTGTGTGTTTTCACATAATTTCTTATGCCCTCATGGGCGGATTTATAGTTATGCACTAAACCTCTCCTAAGGTTAGCAGTGGGAGCACGTCACCAAGGCGCTATTTCACTAAGCTAGAGGTTAAGACTGACCCTAGGGAGGGTGTTAGGCTAGGAGGCCACAAGGATACTAGGGGGCTCTAGTCATAAATCCCTTGGGTCTAGCCTAACCCTTACAAGCCCAAGATGGACTTCATGGAAGGCCTTGATGCCACATAAGGGTGGATCGGTGGAGCCTATGTCTAAGATTTGAACATGAGTCTTGGATCGAGGGATGGAATGTTGGGTTGGCATTGCACTTTGGAGAAGATGTAGAATAAAATTATATTCTTTTGCAAGCACTTTCAAAGGATTGTTTGACATTATCTTTGTGTGTGACAAAATTATGTGAAGGAAACATTATTAATAGTTAATTAAAAATTTTCTCTTTGCATGTCAAACATAAATGTGTTAGGATAATTAGTTAATTAAAATACACCCTCCACAAAAGTGGGAGGACAAGATCTCGGACGCGTTCATCTTACGGATGGGTGGTCTTTTCAATCACTGCATGCACACAATGTACCAAGGCATACCAAGAAATACGTAACAATATTTCTCCCATGCATCGCATTTCATCCTCTTGGATGCATAGATGGGCTACTATGTTTTGGAGATAAAAATCCTTGTTGTTCCATTATCAAAAAATAATAATGAATTCTAGTCCCTCATATCTCCCTATGCTCTACAATACTCAATAGTATCATCATTAGGTTGATCATAAACTATATCAAGCATCAAACAAATAGAGATTTGGGCCTTTTTCCCCTCAACTCTCCCTTATTTTCAACTTTTCTAGCTTGGTGTCTATTGGGAAAATCATTTGCTATGTGCCTCTTCTATTAACATACAAAACATCTATTTGCATCTGTTAATTCTCTATGTTATGCAACCAATTTCCAAGTCTCTCCTTAACACAATATCAATGAGTTTGGGAATCTCCCAATTCCCACTTTTTGAATACTAAAAAGGTGGCACCCGCATAACATGCCCATACATTTCCCAAAACCATATGATGTGACCTATCATTGGAAAGCACTTGAAAATTGGAATCTATTGAGCTATAGAGTGCTCGATTTGGAGTTATAGTGTTGAAGTTATGACAAATCCAAATATTCGACCATGTGTCCCAAACTTTTGGAAAATTTCCATTTTCTCCAATATGGTGTTCCTTGCTATCTTTTCTTTTCGTAGCCTTATTTTCATATCTACCCTTTTTCTTACCTTTAGGAACTTTTTGGATGGATTCTCATCTTGCAAGGTTGAATCCTTTCCTTACAACAAAGCATTGTTTATACTCCATGTCTCTATGAGTTGTGATGTGCTTGTCGTGGTGGGATTTATGTAAAAATTCCTAATTTTTTTAGGTAAAGCACAACAATACTTCTCAATTTTCTCAGGAAGGGGAATGAGAGGATATGAAGTAACATGTAGCAATACATCCCATAATGTCTTATTATATTACTCTTAATTTTTTCATTGTGATTCATCCAACTTATTCTAAGAAGTTCTAACATCCACTTCAAAGATGCTCATGAACAAATTGGAAGCAAATCTTTGCTTTAATTGTTTCCATGTTGATGATGCTTTACCTTGCATTAGAAATGTGGACTTCCAATGCAATGCATTTCCCTTCAAAAAGATGGCTTTCTATCTAATATTAGAAGATTCGCTGAGGTTTCCTCTCAAGTACTTTGTACAAGACTTTTCAATGAAATTTGATGCTTTCATTGTGAGTTGCACACCACTTAAGGCCTAAAACTCTACCCCTTCACCACTCTCATCATAGTCCTTTGTTTGCCCTTTTGGAGTCAAGTTATCATACATTCGCAACTTCAAAAAGGGGACATTTGTTGTATTTACAAATTAACTAGCACCATATGACGCATTTCCATATTTGCATGTATGCATTGTTGTCCAAAATCTATCTGATTTAAAAAACCAAGATGACCTTTATTTGGACGTCTTGCCCTATTGGCACTAGGTATTGTTTTTTCTCATCACCAACTTTTGGTGTGACTTGAGGTTGTGTTGGCTATTCTTTGGAAGCTTCTTCATGTCCCAAAGCTTTAGGGGACAACATCTTTTTCTTACCCTTGTTTTTCTTCTTTGTAAAGTTTGAAAATCTTATGAATCATGGATCCTTGGCCAACTTGGCAAAGATGTTCTTCATCTCCTTGCTGGCTACATCACCATATCGTGGCCTAGAGAAACCCACTTCTTGGTCAACACTGACATTTTGTGCTTTCTACCCAAGCAATGTTCCTTGTCCAAGATGAGGCATTGCATTCTCCCCTTCATTATGTCTTCAATCATGAAGAGAAATGGTAGTTATAAATGACCATTACTCCTTGGAAAAAAAAAATCTCTTGATTTTACAACAATCTAGGTGTCTCAATTTCGGTCCTCAATATCTTGCATGTGGGCCACAATAATTTAGAAAGGGCTATCTTTGGGATTAGCTATAAATTAATACCTTTAGGTACTATGTTGAGTACTTGGATCCTCAATAAGTGGGCACAAATCAAACGGTGGTCGTGGAAACCCTAATGGATACTGCAAATTAGGGTTTCAATAGAAATTTCTTAAATTTCTCTTAACGGATGGCTTCAATATGCTAAGAATTGATGAGAGAATGTCAAAGGAAGAGAGAAAAAATCAAGCAAAAGGAATATCATTTGAATGGTATCTTTGATGGCAATTCGATGGTGCCAATAACTCCAAAAGTGGGTAAATCTCTAGAGTAAGTACTCTCCACTGAGAGGTTGTGAAGGAAATACGGTGCCCTTATGTTGTTGCATTATGCAATGAGTTGTTTCCTCTTTCAGAGCTCACTTGATGGTAGCTCCTTCCTCCCTTGGTCTTTGAACACTCAAATAACCCTCCCTGAGCTCCTAAACAACCTTCTCTTAGCTTGCATGGGTAATTTGGACAAGACCTAGCCTGTTTTGCTACTTTGCAATCTTCTAACTATAATTTCTAGCTTTAATTAATTAATTTTCAAAATTGAAATGATTCTAATTGGAGTCTAGTAATTGTAATTTCTATCTTTGATTAATTAATTTTTAGAATTTTAATTCTAAAATTTCATTAACTATACATTTGATCGTACCCAAGAACTTTCTAGTACCCATTCACAAATAAGGTACTAGTCCCCATGGGACTTTTAATGGTCTCAATATTAATTAACACTGGATTAACAGTAATTTATTAATTAATATCTAGTCCTACAATGTCACCACTAGACATCTTATTGGCCCAGTTAATGGCCTAGATCCCAAATTGATACTAAGTATGGGCAAGTACCTACCCTAGTGCATAACTTTGTACAAGCCTTTCCAATGTCACCCACCACTATTCCCTTTGGTCACTTAATCCATGAGCATGACTTAACTGACTTACGCTCCACATGTGTACCTCACATACCCATAGCTTAACAATACCAAACCCAAGCACTAAAAATACACATCCTTGTGAGAGGCTCTCAGAGTGTCAAGAAGCGTAGTAGCTACAATATGATAGTGCACAAAGGACTGTAATCAAATGCTAACTCTTTGGTAGCTTGCTACCAAATGTATAATAAATCAAGTGTGTTGTATTATCTTGCTAAGTAAGGTGATTTCCTCGTGTATACTAGGCATGCTTGCACTATGGACCTTGATGAGAAGTCTTCACCTTAATGAAGATAAGATGAACAACATTTTTGAACTACCATAAATATAATCAACAACGTGTAATATGAGCTAGATTCTAGCACCTTGAATATGCCCTCCAAGCTATGCAACTTTGACAATGTCCTTCAATTGCAGGTTTTGAGCTCTAATACATTCGAGCCATTTTGGTGAGGTTTTTAGTCTGTAAAAGACCTCGAGAACCTTGGTTCTGATGCACCTCCATTGCAAGATCCCTCATTGAACATATACAAGGAGGACACCCTCTATATGACAACTATCTTTATAGGATAGGGGAGTGACCTCAAGCAGGAGGCTCTACAACAAGATCTCTCATTTCGATCTTTATGTGTCTGTCGTCTCACATCACCTACCTCTAATTACATGCAACTTCTATAGACACAGGAGAAACTCTTACATGTATTAGGTGACACAAAATAATTTGAAAACACGGCTCGATTTTGTACTTCTCTTCACATATCTTAGCAAGCAAAAGTAAACCACGTAACTCAAATCAACTTCTAAGAGTAAATTTTCAAAGAGACACCACCTTGTCACCACAGCATTGTAATAGCATTTTCCAACCCTCAACAAGCAATGCTAACAAAAGATTAGTTTTGCAAATCAAGCATTGATAGTATGAAGATTTAGGCTCGTGTGAATCTGCTCCTCTAAACGAGTGTTGGCACGAGTCAAGACAAGAAGTTCGGCTCTTTTCATTCTGGAATCTGGATCCTCGAAGGAGGGGGAGGGGGCCCGGCGGATAATCCAATGAGCGACGCACCGGCTTGCAGCCTTGTTTTCCTCTCTCTGGGGCGAGCATAATCATGAGACTTGGATTACTAAGAGCGTCTATAAAAGGCGAGCAAATATAGTAGGGATCGCCAAAAGGCATCCACGCAGGGTCTCCCCCCTCTCTCTCTCTGTCCCCCCTCCCCGCTTCACTACGCAACGATGATAAATACTCCAGCTGGACCTGCAGCTCAGCGCCGGCAACGGGGCAGGTCGCAGTTGGTGCCTACATTCTTGTTCTTTTGGATAATTCTACATCATCTCCATACAAGTAGCACCAGGGCGCAGAATGACGATACTTTGCAGCTCAACATTTACACGCCTCTGGATGACGGCTATGCCGATGTAGGGATAGTGTCCTGGATCTCTCTGTTGGCGTCGTCCTTGCTGGGGCAGGACACGCCAGGATTCTTTTATGGCGCGGTGCCAGCCGCCACGGTCGAGTCAGCTTGCCAGATGGTGGAGAACGGTTACCAATCCATTCCGGCCACAGTCACCGCCTATGGTTCCACCGTGAACTGGAACTTGCAGGTACTATATGTACCAACGTATACATATAATGTCCATAGCACCCACTCGCACATAGTATATTTGCATAATTCGTAATTAGCACATTCCAAACTGGCATAAACTTGGTCTCCTCCTCCGGCATGCACCAAACGTGATCAAACGTCGACCCTTTTCCTAGTACAGTTCACACCTTCCTCAGAAGCACGTATAGCATCTGAGGAATTCAACTGAGCAATTTTTCATTTGGGAGCTTTTCTCCCCATCATGATCATCTACAACTTACCCATGTATCTATTCTGTGCTAATTTGAACGTCTTTATAACAGGTTCAAGCAATTGGAGGTTGTGATGCATCAACTTACTCTCCTATGGGTGTAGAGATGGTTTTCACAGACGATACAGGCCGCACTAATGTTGTAAGCTAACATCACATTTTCTAATCGAAATACTTTATTCAATAATATTGCGCTAGATTTGAATGCTCAAAATAATTGCAATAGGTTAGAATGTTTGTGTATGATGAGTCCAGATTCTTTACATTCTGACGGATTTCATCGATCTATTGTTAATGGACTCAAATCTTTAGATCATATGTGATGATAACACATGGACGATTGGTTGTTCCCTATACAACACTGGAGATGATGTCAACTCCATCTACGAGCAACCTCCATACCACTCGAGTGTTGCCATCCACAATATCGATTCTGACACTAGTACTACTTCCATGAATCGAAGTATGCAACTCGCTAGGGGTGGTCTATCCAACATGGACAGTGTCTCACCTTACTGTACTCTTGAAGGTTATCTTAAAGCCTATCCAAATTCGAATCTAGCTTGTTATTTCTAATCACAAGATTGTGTTCATATTGCTAGAAAAAAGAAAAGCAAATGCATTTTTATACACATGCTTTTGTGCAACTATTATACAAATATACATATATACATCCCATTCAATATAGTCAAGATAGCTCATGGTGTCTTGGAGGAGCAATTCATGACAGTCATTTTCTGAGCTCCAAAATATATTATATCATGTGGAAAAACTAACAAAAGTAGATTGATCTATTAATCATGCTCCTCCATAACGATGAAACACACAATGTTAGAGAAACTTCTCATGGTGGTTCGTCACCAGTTTTCACAGTCAACAAGTAGTTGACTCTTACTAAGAATACCTCAAGTTGTCTCCTTTTTTCTGAGCATATCATCTTATAGATCTCATTGCCTATAATACCTATTCTAATGTCTTCCTACACACAATTATTAGCTCCACAACCTCTGGGTAAAACAATGATCTCAAAATATTGGTTTGTAGGTTTTAGTTCGGGTGCAATTTTTGGGCTATCTGCCGTTCCATTTACATGTATCGAGGCTGGTGTACTTGCACCTTTTTGTGCAATAGCAGTTGTTGCGGCCACAGCAATTGCTGGTGCAGCTGCAAGGTGTAGTGCTGATGCAATCGCAAGTAAAGCTGGAACTTCTTGCTTCCCAGGTTGGGCTAGGCCCATACATAGTATCTATGTTTGAAACTTAATAGCAATTACGTGATAATGTCAAGCACCATACTATTAATCTTGGTTGTGTTTGTGTGCCTGAATGTAATGTTGTGTAAAATACTTCCATTAATTAAATTTATTAGAATCTATATTATCAAAATTTGATATCCAGCTACTTTGTATGAGATTATGCCATTGCATACAGGAAATTCTGTGCTTACCACATCTACAGGGTATCACAAAAAGATGCATGACCTCTCGATTGGAGATCAGGTTATCCTAAAAGCACTTCATGTATAGCATATATAGTTTATACAATACCTCATTCATGATAGTTCTAATTGTTGTGGACCTAAAGTAGTAGTATACTTTCTAAAACCACCATATACTCATCAATTTAGGGTGCTACTACTTGTCAGGTTGCAGTGTGGAATAACAATCGCAAAGAGCTTGAGTTTAGTCATGTATATGGATTTGGACATGCTGATGCAAATATATCCTCAAGATTCTTGCATTTCAAGCTCTCATATGATCAAGATATCTTTGCTAACAAAAGAGTCATGGATTTGGAGCTCAGTCCCCTACACTTTGCCATAGTTTTAGGTCAAGATATTATCTATCAATATAACCAAAATCGCATCTACACTATGTATACATCTAAAATGTCAAACTAATTATCTATTCAATCTACTATTGATAGATAATGATCAACTTTTTCGCTACAAGTATGCTAAAGAAGTGGTTATTGGTGACAAAATGCTGGTTTGGGACCAAAATAAGACTCAATTTATTACCTACATGGTTATAGGTAAACTGAAAATAGTTATTACTTAAAGATCATCATACTTTATCACTAATCAAAATGCAATGTATTGCTTTAATTAACATGATCTAACAATCTTTCTTGTAGACATTCACTACACAATTGGAAAAGGGTTGTACAACCCATACACTCTTCAAGGAACAATCATTGTTGGTGATGTAGTCATCTCTGTGCATAGCGACTGGTTCCTAGATAGAATGTTTCATCATCTTGCAATGCCACATCTACTCCCTTCAACTTATCAGGTTTTCCATTTTTTAAAACTCTAAAAGGCTACTTTATATGAATCTTTCATTCAAACTAAAAATGAAGAATCTTTGTGGTTTCAGTTTATATTGGGTTTGCCACGAGCATTCTATCAGCTCTTTGGGAAGGATATCTACTCTAGCTTGTATTATGCTATTGAATCAAGCATAGGAATACCCACATTTATCTTAACATATGGTGGCGGCATATCTCTCTTAACATCCATTTTCACTATGTCAACAATACTCAAGATATTTCGTATTTTCGGCATATGAACTAATAGAAATTCACCAAACAAGGATCAATAGCGTTTTCTCCCATTCATCAAAAGTATTTTTTTTCTCTACAATCATCACAGCCACATCCTAATTGATAATGTTGTACTTTCATAAAGCATGAATCATGGATGCCCAATGTCGGACTATTATAGAACTACATGGACTTAATGCCAAATGTTTCTCCTCTCTCAATCACTCACTGTGTGTGTGTGTGTGTGTGTGTGTGTGTGTGTGATATAATGTACTATGATGATTTTCAATATTTACAAAATATAAAGTTATCCTTAAGGACATGTATATGTACATCCTTCCATGTGAGTGTATACACATGTGCATACCTCCATACATGTCTGTGTGTGTGTGCAAGCACATGTGGGGTGCAAAATTTACAAGTAGAACATAAACTCTATAAACTTAATGATAAAGAAAGACTACACTAGAATTGGAGTAGAGAAGTGGAGGCATATATTTTTAAGCAAGTTTATCCTTGTGTGTAGATTCATGTGTAATAACACGTGGGATGGTGTTTCTAACAAACGACATTATAAAGTTAATTTTAATTACACATAAAAACATGTACTTTCGTGACTCAATAAATACTTATTTATATGTGTCCCTATTTTTGAAATCATGCATGCTCTATTTTTTACTTTCCCTTTGAGGAAAAAGACCAAAATTAAAGAAAAGAGTCACACATACACACAATGAGAGAGAGAGAGAGAGAGACAGAGAGAGAGAGAGAAGAAGAAGAATAATAATAATAATAATAATAATAATAATAAGAAAACAAGGAGAAGTAGAGAGATAACAAGAGAGAACTTTAGCCTTTAAGGCAAGTTACAATGACACCTATGTGGGCACATCTTCTATTGAAGCTTTCAATGTAAACCCTCGATTAAACCTTTCATTTTTGTTCTCTATAAACTTAGCTTGTTATTTGCATGAGCGTAAAGGGAACCATCTCCATAGGTTTAGTGCAGGTATTTTGTGTATACAAATGTGGACATTATCTTCTTTGTGAATACATTTTGATCTATTGCAAAAATGAGATGTTGCTGGGTGTTTTAACACAAAAGTAACTACCATATTTCTTGATTTTTTTAACATGTGTTTTCATTTGTTTCTTTTGGATTGGTTAATACATTAGGTATGTGGTTTCTTATAGAGAAACCAAGATATTTATCCTGATGATAAATGTGTTATATAGATAGTTTGATAGGACTGTCATATCATTCTCAAAACAAGATGTAACCTTCAACTCTTATATTTACAATTTCTCTTCTCTTTCTCTTTTGAAAATAATTTTGGGTATCTTAGGCTTATTTGTATTTGAACTTTAGAGTATAATTATCCTCAAGAGAAAGACAAAATGAAAATGTGGATATCTTAATACTTAATAGTTATATGTTTGTTATGCTTTGTGGTTGAAAATTTTAATTAGTAAGAGAGATAATCTCCCCAGTTAGCATATCAATAGGTGCATTTTTTTGTATGTTTATAGAAGTGCTTAAAAGTATGTTTTTGACTAGTTTAATATGGAGTTTCTAACAAAAAAATTAAAAGCATCTTACTAAGTAAATTTACATAAATATACTTATAAATATAAGCTACTCAAGTTTAATGGATTCATTCATGAGAATGTGGCAATATAGTTGTGGTACTAGTCCCTAGACTTCCAAGAAAAATCATGGTAAGGAACTCAATGGAGATCATGCACTCTCTATATACTTACAATTTACTCATCAGATCTTTAGAGAAGAAAGATTTGGATTTAGCATTAATGGCTTAGTGTTTAGATTTTAGTGCTTAGAGTCTAGCGCTTTGTTTAGGGTTTAGATATTACTAATTAAGGTTTAGAGTTTAGGGTTTAGTTTTGTCCTATGCTTCAATGGGTAGTTCTTCACAAGGTGGATACATTATTTGATAAGGTACCATGTGAGAGAGTTCAGGGTTTTGTGTTTTGTGTTTAGGGTTGAGAGTTTCGAATTTAGGGTTTAGGGTTAGGTTTTAGGATTTACATTTCGTATTTAGGATTTAGTATTCAGATTTTAAGTTTTAGTATTTACGGTTTAAAGTTTTGCTAGTTTTAGGGTTTAGAACTCTAATGAGCTTTGATGGGTAGTGCCTCATAAAGTGGATATATTTTTTGCCAAGACAAAACATGAGAGGAAAATTCCCAAATTTGATATGTAGGACAACATCATAGCTATGAGTATCTTTAAGTTCTAGGTATGAAAGGGGGATCTATACTGCAATACCGAAGAATACATGCATTTCTCTTGAGCTTGAGTATACCAATCATTAATGTTAGAGCGGATACGTATAATACTTTTACAAATACTTATCAAAGCCTTTACTTCGTCATCCAAACAAGTACGAATATCAATATGAAATATAATATATACAAGGCATTCATGTTTGAGGAGAGTGTCAAAAGTAAAGGTCACACTCCATTGCAAAGCAAACACCAAATTACCACAATACTACAGTGTTGAGCTTTGTTGAGCTAAGTAAATGCATGTAAAAAACTTTTCCACAAATTGTTAGGTAAGGATATTATAATGTCATCCCTCATGGAATTTGATGTGTATAATAGTTCAAAGATGGAGTCCACCTATTGAGTAATGTTTTCTTAGATGATGATGGCAATCGAATGTGGAAAAATGTTTTCTCCGTGCATGTCAAGATGGATAATCTAATTCTGAATTGTTAGAATGTAAAACATACATATTATTGTACATATCAGAAGAAAATAAAGATGCAAATCTCATTATAAATTGTTGAGGGTTTAGGATTTAGTAGTCTCATTTTCTTTGATTGGCATTCCTTCATAAAGTGGATACATTATTTGTCCTAGGTAACATGTGAGAGGGTTTAGGGTTTAGGTTTTAGTGTTTCGAGGTTTAAGGTTTAGTATTTAGGATTTTGGGCTTAGTTTAGGATTTAGGAGTCTAGCATTTAGCATTTAGTATTTAGTGTTCACACAAGGATCTTATAAAAGAATCCTACATAGGAAAACTCTTGGAATGTAAGAAACTCTCTAGTATTTCCTAGGTAGCTACATAAGTGTTTTCTACATATAGCTAGGAAATTACATTTCCCCCATCTCATAGTAGGGATCCTAGGTATCAATATATGAATCTCCCACATATAAATAGGGAGTTTTATTCCACACATCTTGAACCAAGTAGTATCTATGGGTCATACAACAAGGGAATCTAGTTCCCCATATACCATCACAAGGAATTACAAGTCACACAACTCGGGAATTCAATTCCCTATATCCCATAATAGAGAATTACAAGTAGCCATACCAAGATATACTTTGTGGAAAATGGTTACCAAACAAATTAGGGTTAAACTAATAGCCACTCAATCCCATGCTAGCTACACATTCTCAAAAATAAACCATGTTAATTTTCTCATAGATTGATGATTGGTTAGAAACTAATTTTATAGTGGGGTCTTGTTTAAATGAGTAATGTTTTTGCATGAGTCATTATAGGTACAAAAGGTCATCCATGCCGGAACGTATATTGCATAACTTCAAAAAGAATCATGGCTAGTATCATGAAAACGAAACTTGAACCCTCAATTTGTATATTGGAACAATTAGATTGAAACAATGGTAACAATCTCAAGTCATGAAGTGATCACATAAGTAACAATAATGTGTATTATTTTAAGTCAACTTGCTACTCTGTAGTGAATGAAAATTAATTTCATTTTCTACACATTTTATTGTTTTTCCATATAGGTCCTCAAAGATTTTGTAATGTATTACATAATGAATGTCAATTTGCTACTACAATACACATGTTTTCAAGTAATTTATTAAACTGGCATGACTAGTGCAATATAACTTACATCCATAATTGATACTTTGTTCACTGACTTCATACATAATTATGGTCAAAAGTTAGGATGACTTTACACCATATCACATTTATATGAGAAGATTATTAAAATAAAACTAATCTTATGTTTTTAATACGATCTTGTACAATGACTAATACTTATGCCTTAAAGCTCATAATCGGGTGGTTTTTAACATAGAACTATATGATTAAGTTTTTAGCCCTCAAACTAATTACTCTAGTTAAGAGACACATTTCACCCATTTGCAAGGGATATATGCTATGTCTCACATAAACGTAGATCACTAAGGTTTCATTAAGCTTTAGCTAGCGAGCTCCCAAAAGAAATCAAGAATCCAAATCTATATATAATCCAAAAGCCATGGACCCCTTTATAAAGCAAGGCCCCATAAGCTAGCCCTAGCACCATAACCTAATTTCCTAAGATGTCCCTAGGCCTAAAACCTATTCAGTACATCATCATGGCTGGAAGATCCATTCAATATCAACCTTAATGGCCCATTTTGTTCAAAGTTGGAACCTCATATGTCTTAATACTACAAGGGATATAAATATTAATACATAATTCCTTACGTAACATGCAATGTGATAGCACATCAAGATTTTGAGAAGTTGAGAGCATGCTTTGAAAGGAGCATTAGTCATACCATTCCTCGATAAATGGAGATATGCCACATCCTAAGGGCCACAAACCACCCCCATTAGTTGGGATGAAACTCCCTAAAACTAAGATGGATACACTAGTCTATTTTATTTATTTCATGCTCAACTAGTACGGCATTACTTCTCATCATTTCTTAAATGAAAATTTTTGGAATCCTTATTCTTACTACTCTAAACATTATTTGGTAGTTGATCAATAATTCAATTTTGACCAAGTTTTAACCTAGTTTTATACTTATAAAAACTAGGAACCAATTATAGTGTGCCATTTGTGCATCTTCTTCCATACCTTTCTAATCCATGTGCATTGCCAAAAGAGATAAAAAGAATGATGTCTTTCAACCTTGCATAAAGAATAATGTCCTACCATAATCATCAACATACTATGCCTATGAGTATGGGAAATTTTCAAATAAGTAGCTTACAAAAAAGAATATTAAACTTAAAAAAAGCTATGGTATTCCATGTTGCTAAGATTTAAACTTTTGCAATTTCTCACATAGATAAGTTTTACCTACATTGTAAATAGTATTAGTGGAGGAAAAGTAGAAAGGAACTTAATAATGATGGAGATCACACAATAGTTATCCCAAAGTGAGCCACCAAGAACACTCACAACAAGTTATGATCCAAGACTGAGGCACCAACTAAGAGCGACTGAATAATGACTTTAGTACACAATGTGGGGTTTCAATAGTAAGAGACTAAAATGGTAGAAAGAAATCAATAATATGCTAGAATCATGGATGCTTGAGTCCTATACATAGACTGGATATGCTTCAAAGACAATACAAAAGAAGACTCCTCAAGTATAAATCAAGGGATAAATAGATAACTCCCCACATGTGTGGTAGCTCACCAATGTCCATGATAGTCTAAGTAAGAGTTTCTCAAAATTCCAAGAATACTCTCACATAATTCTAAACCATGAATACTCACAATAAGTTGGACCCAAGAGTGAAGAACCAACCAAGAGTGAGTAAACAAATGATTTGAGCACACAATGTGCCATGATCCAAACAATTTTTCCTTTGTCTATGTTGCAAGTGAGATTATACTAAAGAGGAGGAGACCCAAGAGTACAAGACTCAAGAGGATAAGGTATAACAAGAGAGTCTCCAATGAAACCACAATAGCACTTTATACAACACCATACACACACCCTCTTGATACTCAATAAATGCTATAGTAACAAGAGATTGCAATGTTAGAAAGTAGTCAAGAAGATGCTAGAACCATGGATGCTTGAGTTCTATACATAGACTAGATGTTTCTCAAAGACAACAAGACCCCTCGAGTAGGAAGCATGGGATAAGAAAATAACTCCCCATATGTGGTCGCTCATTATCAATGCCCACAATAGTCTAAGTAAGATTTTCTCAAAGCTCCAAGAAGACCATCCAATAGTTCTAGATCATGGACACTCACAATAAGCTCGGGATCCGTGTGAGTAAATGATGATTTTAGCACACACTGTGCAAGGTGTTAGACTACAACGGAATGAGGCTTGAGAGTACCAGACTCAAGAGGATGAGACGGAGGACAAGACTCAAGAGATATGATATAATAAGAGGTTCATGAGAGAAACCACAATAGCAATTTATAGAGTTGCATACATACTTCTTATGCACCCTATTGAGAATCAATAAGTTCTACAATAACAAGGGATTAAAATGGTACAAAGAGGTTAATAAGATGTTAGACCCATGGATGCTCAAGTCCTATTCTTAAACTAGATGTCCCTTCAAGAAAACACAAAGAAGACTCCTCAAGTACAAAGCAAGGGATAAATAAACAACTTCCCACATGTGGTAGCTCACCAATGTCCATGATAGTCGAAGTGAGACTTTCTCAAACCTCCAAGAAGACCGTCCAATAGTTCTAGACCATTGGTATCACTATACCACTACAGTGATCATCCTTCATCACCAATGCTAGGACAATAGTATGGTAGTGTTTTCCTTTAGTGGAAATTTTTATTGTGGCATAGTGCAAAATCATAGATGTTTCTACAATAGTATGGTAGTCTTTTCCTTTGGTAGAAAGTTCTATTGTGGCATAGTGCAAAATTATAGATGTTTCTACAAAGTCCATGAACTCTTCAAGTTTGTTCATGGGTAACAAAAATTAGATTTGCCATGGATTATATGTGAATTTCTATTTACACATCTCTCTCCCCCATGAATTTGGTTGGATAATTATGTATTGATGGGTGGACAAGGGGGCTAGGGTTTTGGTGGAGCAACTAGATCTGAGAGGCATGGGTTTAGAGTTTTGGTGGAAGCAAGGCTTTAGGATAGGGTTAGCATTTTAGGGGCTAAGGGGTTAACTTCTTACAGTTTGGTGGCATTTGGTGGCATGAGGAATAGGGGCATTAAGACTCAGGGGAATCGATCTTCTTAGGTGGGGAGTTAACTTTGATGGAGTGTGCACACACATACATCGACACATACACACGCACACATACACAGAGCAATGCCCTTTAATATCCTCTCTTTAATCCCCTCAAATATCTTGTGATGGTGTTCCAATTACTTTCTACTTCTATGGAGGCTCGTGGATGACTCCTCAATCCTTCTCTTCTTTTCTCAAAAGCTATGCTACCCTTGCTACATTCAAAGGTCCTATTGTCTTATTCTGAGAGAGATAATTGGGGAGAGTGAGGGAGAGAGCTATCAATACTTCTTTTTGAAATTTAGGTTTAGGGAGCCTTGGTAAGTCCAAGGAGATTCAAATTATATGTAAGCTACTGGAGAGGTTGAACTGTATTACAAATACATAAATGGAGTGTAGTGGTTCTCAATCTAGCAAAATTTGGATAGTAGTATAAGGCCTAACATGGACGTCTAATACCATATTAGAAGTGGGTGCAACAATGAAAGTGTAGAAGATTGTTGTAATGGACTACATAATAGCATTCCTTATCATAGAATTAGCATAGCAAGTAGGCTTGCCAAATACCATGGAATCCTTTGCTTAGAAGCTATATTCAAGTGTAGAGTGATATGTATGTTACAACTTGTGATATTACACATGTGCTCCTATATGTGCATTCTCTTCATATCATAGGCAGACACTTCATTAACATTGAGTCTATTGTGCTCATATGGTGGTTTTGCATTAAATGTTGTTGGATGCAAAAATTATCTAAGAAAGTGAGATTGAAGGTGTCACTATTCCAGCCTCTTTGACCCACTCATTAATCATGAATTATATGAAACAAAAGTCATATGATATCTTTCATGTATTCACAACCATAGCTATGTCAACTACATGTGACCCATCTCTAAAGGGAATTCAAGAGATGGTTCACATTGGCCTTGCAATATTTACTTCTTTAATAGAGAAACCTACAGAGGTTTCATAATTGTCTAGACATTGTTTTCATAGAGGGGTGTGTGGTTGGCTTGTCCTACCAAGAAATCATCTAAACCTATTGACATTTGGATTTTTTGGATTCTTTGTCTTGGATGTACAATAGAGTTTACATGTAATACATGTAGAGTTTGAATCATTGAGCTTTGTCTTTATCTTGTGTAAAGATTTTCGCAAACATGGCACAAGGTTTCATGATTGATTCATGATGTATGGACATATCTTGAAGAGAAGTTGATTTCCAGCATTCTTGGGATTCATTAGAATCTCTTGCCTATTCTTTTTCTTCTCTTATGTCTCCTATTCTCTACTTCATTCTCTCTCAAATACCTGATGGATACGACCTTTTGACTAAAACCCCTTCTACAACGTTGCACGAGCTCTTTTAAAGTATAGTCTGATGGTTTGCCCATCGTGACTCCAAGCAAATGGAGCTCCCCATACTTAGGTAACTATTTCACCTCTGTTTATATACATAGAGGGCAAGCGGAATGTTGTGGCCCCCAGAACTGTAATATTTCCAGCCATGTGAAGTCTCGGGAAAATAATAAGGTTGCAGTGAGGTTTGGGACGGGATAGTCTAAACTAATGCACTCTTCACTGAGTCCATACGAGACACAGCTTTTCGAAACCGCGTATTTCTCATAGGAACCTCCTCTTGGGAGGAGGATAAGGGATAAATATGGGAATTAATGCAAAGTTTTTTTACCTTTTCCCTCAGCCGAAGCGTGGCTGAGGGAAGGGAATGATGCTAAAATGGGATGGAGTAGTGGTGGAGGGGAGGGATCACATGCACGATCCACGTGGAGGGGGAGGACCCACCCCCCCTCCTCCCATAAATATTCGTCTTCTAATGACGACGAGAAGGAGAGGAAGAGGGTGATATATTCAGTCTGTGAGGGAGACGACGGCAACAAATTGCTAAAGGGCGAGGAGATAAGAGGCTACGCCTTCTATGCACGTCACGGGCCGTTAGCTGCTGCAGGGCCTTGAGGCCGCTGATTGGAAGCTTTCACCCCTCCTCGCTCGATATTGTTGCACACTCTCCCCTGGGCCTTCGGCCAGAGTTGCCTGATGCTGCCTAGGCCTCCGAACGGCGTTGTTCCCCCCTGTTGCAAGGATAGCCGTAGGCTAACGTACTACGCCGCCACCCAGGGGACGTCCCAGCCTACTCCCCCCCCCCCGTCCCGCTGAACGGGCCCTGGGCCACGATCTTAACCACCTTCCCCCTCTGACTGCCTGCATTGCACTGAACTACCATGGACCATTACGATTGTAACCACACATCACCAGCTGCGTGGGGCCCGTGAGCAAAAGAAAGGGAAGTAGAGAGTAGAGAAGAAGAAAATAGTGGTGTAAAAGAAGTAGACCGTGAGGAAAAGATAAGGAAGGGAAGTAGAGGATAAGGAAGGGAAGTAGAGAGGAGAGAAGAAGAAAATAGTGGTGTGAAAGAAGTAGACCTTGAGGAAAAGATAAGAAAGGGTAGGGAAGGAGAAGAAAAAGGTAGAGGAAGTGCAAGGAAAGATAATAATTTCCTTCTATACCTTTTACCCCAAGCCTAAAGTTCTCCCAAGGTTCATGTGGTTGCAAAACCACACTCACTCCTAAACTTTTTGCCAAGTATATACCCTATAAGGCCTTCTTAGGCTTTGTAAATCACTCCTCTCCGAAGAATCTAAGAATCTAAAGGTCCTATCATTCCTTCTCGTGATCAACCATTTTAACGACACCTTGCCTCGAAAGAGAGACGGTGGAAATCCAGAAGAAAGAGTAAAAGCTACCTTCACATTCGAACTACGATGCTGCCTAAGAAATTCCAGGGAGTAGCTGCGGGAGGTTCATCTCCCGGTATCCATGTGGATATCTCACCCCAAAACCAGGTTTTTCTTCTTGGCTTTAAATCGGTTTTAAGTCAATCATGCAAAGAGAAATTGTTAGGGATAGGATATATTTTTCCAAGTTATTTATAATGAAGGAGTTTAGTTTAGTTGAATAAATGATAATGTATAGAACATAGTTTCCTTCGAATAGTATCATGCATTATAACGAATTACGAGCAAGATTATCTACTTACTATAGTAGTATATTTCAGTTAAATCTTGAAGGTATAAAAATTGTATCTTGCACCATTAGTCCTATTCTTTTTTGCAACGAATCATCATAGATTATTAAATTCATGAAAGGTTTCTTTCGTTGCTCAAATTCCTAGGAAGTTATCATTGTTAATTGCACATCTTAGTAAGGGAAATGATTGTTAATTGGCATGAGTTTTGTCTGCAAGGAAAAAAAGAAGATTAAACTTGAATTGTACTGACTGAAAAATCAATTGTTACAAGGATAACAAAACCGTGATGAGGTGAACAATATTACCTTCCAAAAGATAACTAAACCAATCTAAACTTAGAAATACCATGTTGCAAAAATATGCCTTGGAAATGATTTAAAGACCAAAGAAACATTTATACCTTAAGCACTTGACTACTTTCCTTATTGTAGGGTCACAACTTGTGATATTACACATGTGTAGAGTGATATGTATGTCACAACTTGTGATATTACACATGTGCTCCTATATGTGTGTGGAACATCACTTGATTGATTGCAAATCATGGACTCAAATTTCCAAACTGCATGAGTGAAGGCCACAAAGTTCTTTTCCAAAGCATGATCTTTGATAGGGAATATTGCATGGAGAAACAAATTCATATGAAGAAATCCGATTTTGAAAACTTAGAAGAGTCATGCATGTCAAGTGTTCAAGCCTACAAGAAGCATATGAAGAGTTTGATAAGCTGATAAGACGAAGCATTGCAAGCATTGCATCAAAGGGCATAATGATCATGATCATTGAATTGGTTATATGTATACTCACTTGGTCACAATTTATGAGATGCAAAAAGAATCCAAGGAAGAGAATGATCCATTTAATTTATACAAATTCCCATCTTTACTATGCCAAATGATGATTCTACTAATCTAGTTTCTGATTTGACTAGACATAATACTGAGGGCCAAATTTGTTGACCAACAACAGTTTTGTCAATCGTCCAATGATCTTCTATTCCTTTCACGATTAAAGAAAAGTGTGATCACAAGAAAAGATCATGCAAATGTTTCAAATCAACTCTAAGCTAACTATGCAAATGGAAGAGCATGAGAACTAAAGATTATGACTTTGGAAGAGAGGAGGAGCATGTCAAGGTGGCCTACGTTGATGAATAAGAACGTAATCTCTGACGTATACGAGGGAAAATTTATGAATGCTTTTTGCTTTCAATTTGGAGCCGAATGATAAATTGGTGTAAGCTTTTCCGAAGCTTTTGTAAGCTGCAACTTTTGTTGTTGCGGTGGCAAAGATCGATGGCGTTGATTATTTAAGAGGGTGGAGTATGTTGATGGTGGAGGGGGGAGACGACAAAGTGAAAGGGCGGGAAGAAATCTGTTTCAGAGGGAATGAATGAAGAAGACAAAGAGGTGGTACGCAGAACGACACAAAGAAGCTGAAGGGTGGGTAAGCACGGCCGAAAGATGAATGATGAAGCTCACAAACGAATCTGGCAATGAAGAATGCAGTAGAGAATGATGGCAATGCAAAAAGGTGACGACAGTAGAAACAAGAGGAAGGTGAAAGAGGAATCGGACAGAGCGGAGCAGACAAGAAACGAGGAAGGCAATGAGATGTTTACTTCTGATCGTGATTGCTATACCGACTACCATCGAAGGAAATTCAACAGTCGACTTTTAATTTTTCGTGTGATGTTGATCTCATTGACTGACTTCAACAAATATCTGGCCAAAAAGGAGGCAACATAGATTAGGTATGAATTGACAAACTGGCCTATATGTTTAACAACTTCACAGTGTTCAGGGTGACGAGAAAGCAAGGACAAAGGAGCGAATTGCGGCATCAAAGAGCTCGAAGAAGCACATGGAAGGGGTCTCGCACTACAACAAAAAGGCCTCATAGACGCACATTTAGACGCGATTTTTTAATATAGAGAAAATCTTACAGGTGCGTCTATCCGCCCGTCTATTTGCGCGTCTACCATTTCGCGTCTATAATCACATGTATCAACGAATTTACACGCAAAAATAGACACACAATAGACGCACATATATAGACGCATATAGACACACTTTTATAAGCACTGGTAGACGCGAACGGAAAACAAAAAATCTCATTTTTAAAAAAAAGATATTTAATTTATTTTTTAAATTTGAATTATGAAGCGCATGTATAAGCGCGTGTAATCTGCACTGTAGACATGCGTATAAACACGGATTATCTGCAATTTAGACGCGCGGATAGATGCGCAAAACAGAACTGGAAAAAAAAAACAGCGAGCATGTGCTCTCTGGTTTTTTTTCCCCCCTCCCATACATCAGATTGTGCATTTGGGAAAAAGACAATGTATCTTATGGGCATGAGAATTGAAAATAAAAGTCCATGTATTGATTATAGGTCAAAAGCATTTACATGGGAAGTTTAAGTACTTGCGACCTAAAGCGTGGCCGCAAGCAGTAGGCTCAAAGATCGATCATACATATACAAGAAAAGAAGGCCTCATGAGGAGGTATGGTGCTCCTCTACAAATCTGAAGAAGAAACATCTTCGCTAGTACCACCATGGCTACTAGCATCGCTCTCCCCCTCCTCGCTATGCTCCACATCCGGGTTCGCCTACACACACAAAAGATCAAGGTTGCTTACATAGACATGGTGGAGAAAAAGTTATAATTAGCTATACTTTTAATAGGAAAGTAAGAAAAACATACCTCCTCTGGCTGTCGAATCCTCATGGCCCAGTTATATTGGTCCTCAGTGGTGAGACCCTCCTAATAGAAGTGAAGCCATGTGGCTGCGCAGTTATGGCCTCGATGGTAACCTTCCTCTCTAGGAGTAGGTATCCTACCAACGATGGTAGTCTGCAAAACAATTATGATATATACAAACAATTATGAGTCACAATATATTAGAATAAAATATATAAAGAATTGAAAGAAATATAAATTTTAAAAAACTAGAAATCAAAATATACTTACAAACTCTGCCTCCCACGACTCTCTGCTACCCGATCCGTAATGCGACGATCCCATGGTTTCCATTTGGATCCGTCACGCCTCTGCGTGCTGGCGACTCTTCACTTTCTCTGCTACTTTCTTCTTGGCTTTCTTCCACTATATGCAGTGGCACATAGGTGGTTGGCTATAGGCTCCACGCCCCTCCTCCTGCCTCCGCAGTGAGTCCCTGGCCCGTGTCATGAGGTGGGATCTTTTGTTGTGAAGCATATCCCTCACTTTTGTGCGTCCCCAATCATCCGAGAATCGCTGACCCTCAAGATTTGGAACCTCCTATGGACTGCCCTCAACACCTCCTACCACAAGCCGCTTTTCTGATTTTTGAAGGCAATGAAACAATCTTTATACGTCACATGCACGACGCTCCTCATGTATGCCATTACATCCCTTCCTTCATTATCATGAACGATACCACCAGCATTTGTAACTCTATAGTACTAGCATACAACCTCCTCTACATGATCTACTGGTGAGAGTGATCGCTCGCCACCTCCTAGGCAACCCCCACACAAGCCTTGTTCTCCCCCTCGACTCTCCCTCCTCCCTCTTTGTCGACTACCCTCTGCCTTGCTGGACGCAGGAGCTTCTGCAGATGCATGTGCTTCAGCCGATGCACGTACAAGTGCTGCACGTGGAGTACCTGCATATGGAGTACCTGCATACGGAGTACTTGCATGTGGAGTTTGGGAAGTAGTGCCAGGAAAAGACATCAGAGGCGTTTCAGACATGACACTGAACACCTTGTTCGTTGTGGGAGAGCGGCCAAGGTGACTGGTCATCTCTCCCATGAAGTCTTCCCTACTAGGAAAACCTCCAAAAAATGCATTGAACCCCCTGTCAAATGAGGACAATGTATCATTCATGCGATCCAAATCCGGGTCATTGCTAGATGAACCAGGATACGATATCTGCAAAAAAAACACAGGAAAAAGACAAAATTATTTGCATACAAAAAATCATATATTACCTACATTTTCAAAGAGCCTTCTTTAGACATTGAGCATAAAACTTAAGTGCTAATGCTTCTCATAAGCAAGAAAATTGATAAACACAAACATGGGATTGGTCACATTCATCATTGCAAAAATATATTGTTTACTATCAGAACTGGGAGACCTGGCACGTGTATGCCCGCGTCTAAATTGCAGGTTAGACATGCTCTCAGACGCGCTCCCAAAGTCAACCTTCTGTCCAGCGCGTCTATATTAGCATCTAACCGCAAAAAACGCAGGAAAGGAAAGGCGCAGTTTGAAAAGAAATGATTTAAGTATGGTTTGAATTTTGACGTGTGCGTCTATTTTTGCGTATATATGCGTGTCTATTGTTCAGATAGACGTGAGGATAGACGCGAATATAGACGTGGAAATAGATGCTAATATAGACGCATAGGTAAACGCGAATATAGACGCACATTTAGGCTTTATCATAATTTTTTGTTTTTAAGATAAGTTTTAATCATGAATTCTTATCATAAGTTTTAATGTATTTATGATGATTTTTGTGTATTTAAAATTGAGATCTTATGTAAACATATGAATGAAAAATATTTTAATTTGATGTTGTCATGAATTAGGTTTAATCATGTCGTCATCACCTAGTGCGGTGCATGCTGATGAGTCAATGAGCACATCCTCAAGTGAGGATGAAACATTGCGTCTTCATAATCGAGATGCATGGCTACGATGAAAAATTAAATGCATGTGTGATCGTTGTCGAGGGTATATTTTTTGAGCACGTCGAATTGCAATGTCACACCTCAGCTTGTATGGAGAATGGGACCGAGAAAAATCACCGGTATTCATTGTTTTTTTTTACCACTAAGAGTGCTAGTCTATGTTATGGGGATTATATATCAACGTACATGAAACTCCCTTTTGTGGTTGAGCAGGATGCAGTGCCACATCCTCAGATGCTCCCTCCCGGGCGTCGAGAGGCTGCAAAACATTGACACGAGGAGGCAGAGTCTTCAAGAAGAGTAGAGACTGACGACCATGATAGTAGCCCTCATGAAATGCCCCATCAAGTCGTAGAGGATGAAATTTTAGACAACATGGTACACCATCTATTTTCGCAACCGGTTCAGGGAGAAGGTCACTCTACGAAGCCAGATGATCCACTATATGTAGCATCATCTACTCCGTTGTATGAAGGTTGTACGTACTCCGTTTTTCGTGCGTCCCTGGAGATAACTTGCAAACAATTTATGGATGGATTAATGTCAGTTTGGATGCGTTATTGAAGTAGGTATCTGTAACGTGTCCACTAGAATCCTCTAGGACACGTCTTAGCAGCCCATCGGAAAGGTTGTCTAGAAAACTCCACCCGACACTCCCATGGAATGTTGCGGGTTTTGCAATCTAGGACTTTCCGCGTCTGCCACGTAACGGAAGTGTCCTGGCCGTTCCCACTTAGGATCGACCGGAATTGTTTGGTCATTTACTAACAGCTACTAGCGTCAGACCTGATCGAACTACTTTACGCAGAAACGCCTGGTCTGAAGCGGATTCATGCTGCACTTGGTTCAAGGAGAATGGGAAACGAGAGGGATGCAAGGCTCGACCTCTCTGCCATAAGGCATAGTCCCATTCCGTTCCCCTAAAACAGCGTGAATCGGGTAATCGGTAATTCCAAGTCATCGTTCTCATTTCTTGTTTCGGTGATGTTAATCATCCCTCTGTTCGTCGAAGACTTTGAGAAAAGTTCCCGACTAACCGGGACCACCCATCCGTAGGACGGACCCATGGTCCATCCTCCGCACTTTCCTCGGTTTGTTTTAGTTATGTAATTACCTACCACATTAGTTTGACATATACAAACAGCTTCTTTGAATTAACCTTGTTATGCACCGGTTCCTTCACGTAATCTTATCACAGGACATAAAGAAAACAATGCCAAACAACTTCTTTATTATCATTTTATCCTTTTATCTTTGAAATACAAGGAGTTCCCGCCTGTAGGCGTATTCATAATCCGCCCAAAGGCTATCCAGTAATCCACCAGGGATCACTAATCCAAGTTTCCGCCCGTAGACTAGTATGCGGGCCTCGAGATCCAATCCCGAGTCACGTTAGTCTCTTGTGCAGGGCCCGAAAGGCGAGGGATTTACAGCCAGAGCCCCCCCTGGCACCCAAGCGTCCTCCTGCTCCAAGTAGAACTCAACGGAGAGACCTCTCGCGGCGGGTTCGGTCCACGTTCCCGGCGCGGCTAACAACCCCCTTGGTTAGGGTCAGGCAGGCAGTCGGGGGTAACTGAAGCTGCCTCTCCCTTCAGGCTTCAACCTGAAGTATTTAGATATCTTTTCATCCTTTAGTTCATTGAGCAAACAATGCAAACAGTGCTTTCTAAACTGTTACAAGCACAATCAATTCCAATGGTCGTTTAGCTGGCAAACTGTTAAGGAGTGACTCCTTTTCTCCGAATGCAACCCACATTCGATCCGGAATCAATTGCAACTTGGCAAGATTCCTATCATTCTTGGGTTAGGGTCATACCCTACCAATACTTTAGGTTTTGTTGTGGTAGATTCCAGCGACCATGTCGCTTTAGTTTATTGTCTGGTCATTTGCTTCAAGGCAAATACCTAACTTTCCTTTTCCTTGGCAATTATTCCCCAAGAAAAGTGAGTAACAGGATGATTACTCATCCTCTTGTAAGTTAAATTCTTTCAATAACTTGCCAACCTCATTTCGAGAGATGACAAAACTCTCTTGTGGACAAATCTCAAGTCTATACGATGTTGCAACCTCTTTGCACATGCGTTGCATCATTCCACGGGATCATTCCACCCATTGAATGGCGTCCTCCGGCCACGGAATTACCTCTAGCCGAGTAGCAGGGTTTAGGGTATCCTCCAACCCATTCCTAATTATGTTGGCCCATGGTCCTAGAAATTTGCAACTTCGTCGGAGTCTCACCATTTGAACGAATGATCCTTAGGATAGAACCTTAGATCATTTTATGCATGAACATCCAATTGATTCGACATTTCGTGAACGTGTGTAAGATCTTTGGGTTTGCGGTTTCAGACTTGGCAACAAGTGTAAAACTAGGTCGAAATCTTATTGCACTTGGCACTTGGGATACCTATCATATCGACTGAGCCATGCCCATATGAATCCTTTGTGTTTAGGTTACTTAGACAACTCAATATTCTTATATTGCAACAAGGATGAACCTTCTAAAGGTAATAAACTACATCTAATGGAGAACAATAGTTACAACTGCACCAATACGCGTAAACATGCGATTTATTGCTTCTATGCATCACATGGTTCACGATAACCCTATCCTTCCTTGGTAAGGTAAAATGCTTGATAATCTGTACACTAACTTTCCTAGGTCCTACTAGGATTTACATCAATTAATCATGCCTACAACCTTGTAATCTACTTCCGAATCTTGTGCTTTGACGAACCATGCAACCTTTCCTAAATGCAGCTTCTGATGAATGACGTTTCCGCATGATGACTATGCAATACGCAACATTCTCCTAGCTACAATGTAGTTGACGAAGTTTATACCAAACTAAGCTAGTGTTAGTTCATTCCATTTATATGCTATTTGCAAGTCCATAAGATCATTTCCGTACTCTATTATTTCTTTTCGGATAATATCTTATGGTGTTAACCTTGCCTCATGAAATCATTACGAGGAGGATGTTGCCTAACATGCGGCACACGCTTATTCCTACCATGTCTAGGACGAAAGAGAATGCACTTATAAATTCCATTTCTTTGCCCTAAGTTTAGACTCATTACTTTGATAATGTACCAAAGAAGCTACATGCAACTAGTCTTCTAAGGTGGATAACTCGTTCAAATTTATGACATATTTCAATCTTGCCTAATGTTTCAAGGGATACTTTACCAAATGTATTTTTTTTCCAATTTCCACATCCATTAAAATTAAGCGTAAAGATGCAATCTCCCTTATGAACTAAGCGCGCCTAATCATTTCTTTATGCGAAAATAACTCGAAAGAACCTGGACTTGAGGAGTCGGGGAGATATCCACTTGTATACTCGGAGATGAACCTCCCGCAGTCGCATCTTGTGTCCTTTTTGGGGCCATCGTAGGTGTAGAGTCGGCTTCTGATTTGCCTTTGTGGTCTACGGATTTACTTGCCTCGGAATGCAACCTCCCGACCTTTGGCCTTTTCCTCGTATGCGGAAGATTCCTTTGCGGAATGGCGCTTGCCGAAAAGGGCTTTAGGAGATCTTTAGGGAAAACCCCGTGTTGGCACGGAGTTGATTCTTGGATGGCTTGCGGCTTTAAAGTCCTTTTTGCGAAAGCCTTTTTCGAAGGGTCTTGTGGGAGTCTTTACGGCTTCCACCCTCTCCTCTTCAAGTTCCGGGGTGGGGTGTGAATGGGTCTTTTGGGAAATGTGGTGGGAAGGGGGCTTAAGGAGGCCCCCCCCTTAGAAGCTTCTAAAGAAGCTTCTAAGAAGCTTCAGCTTCTACAGGCCACGGGGGGGGTCGTGCTTCAGGCGGGGGCGGCGGTCTGAGGTGGACTGGTGGTCTGGCGGCAGCGACGGCGGACTGGCGGTCTGGGCGGCAGCGTCGGCGGACTGGCGGTCTGGGCGGCAGCGTCGGCAGACTGGCGGTCTGGGCGGCAGCGTCGGCGGACTGGCGGTCTGGGCGGCAGCGTGTCGCTTCACGGCGACCTCCCCCTTCACGTCCGGCACGGCAACCTCCTTCAGCTCCTCGTCCAGCACGTCCAGCACCCCCCTTAGCACCCTCTAGCTAGGGGGTGTTTATATAGGCCTTGGGGGGGTGGGGAAGAGGGCCTCCACACACGTGGAGGACTCCCCCTCATGCAACCCGACCTCACTCTTCCTTGGCCATTCCCCCCCACACTCCCTCTCCTCCAGCCATGCATGGGCTGGGGGAAGGGATAATAATTAAAAAAAAATTTGCCTTGAATTTATCCAATTGCCCTTCCCAAGCGGTTGTTTCCTCGCGGCTATACGGTCTTCAACCCGGCCTCTAATTCTCAACGTGGAGGCCTCATTTTTGAGCGTGCATGGTGTGGATTAGGTTACAATAATCACGAAGTAGGGAATACTCTTGCACAGGGTTTACACGGCGTGCGGGAAGTTAATATTTGCGGTACGGGGTACGCGGAAATATTACAGTATCAATTCAGTTTGGCTTATGAATCATAATATTAATTGTTCTATTTTGAAATCAGACAAAAATATATGACATTGGTGGTATTTTAACTCACTTTTAAAAATATATGTAGGTTATTATCACAAATGCTTCCAAAAGGAAACAAATTGCCAACTAAGAGAGAGCAAGCAAGACATTACTTGACATCTCTGGGAGGCCTCAATTATGTCAAGATCCATGCATGTGTCAATGATTGTGTCTTATTTCGTGGGATTCATGAGTTCGCACGAGAGTGTCCTGTTTGTGGCGAATCAAGATACGAAGTGGAGATGAAGTCAATGGATGTGCCTCGTAAGGTTTTGCGACATTTTCCGATTGTTCCATGTATAAAACTTATGTTCAAGTGTAAGTCTATTGGAAAGCTCATGTCATAGCATGCTATTCATTATTCAAGTGGTGGAAAATGGAGGATCCCTGCAGACACAACAACATGGCAACATATAGATAATTTGTGGCCCGTTTTCAAAGAAGAGCCAAGAAATTTGAGATTTGGTTTAGGTATGGATGGAATCAATCCATTTGGCATCAAAAGCACATCATAGAGTGTATGGCTAGTGGTATTGGTGAACTATAATATTCCTCCATCCATGGCAATTAAAAAGGGATATGTAATGTTGTCCCTTCTGATTCCTGGAAAGCATAAGGTCAAAAACATGGACATTTACCTAGAGCCTTTGATTGAAGAGTTAGAAATGTTATGGGAAGGTATTGAGGTGCAAGATACAAGTGCATCTACATTCTCTAGAGATTTCACATTCAAGACCATGTTATTGTGGACCATGCACGACTTTCCAGGATACGGAGAGTGTTCAAAAACATGTATATAACTCAATATTTGAAATTCAAGACTTGAATCAATTGCATTTTATTAATTTACTTGTTTTTTCAGGTTTAACCACGTCAGGATATCATTCATGTCCTATTTGCGGTCCCTCTCTAGTTTCCTCTAGGCCGGCACGTTTAAAAAAGGTTATCTACGACAATCATCATCAATTTCTTCCTATTGACCATCCCAAATATGTTCTCCCTAGTAATGGAATGACTCCACAATCTCTAACCATTCGAGATTGGAAGGAGAGATGGATTAATGCCGACAGCCACCCTCCACTCGGCATGAGTCGGTAAGAAGTGCATTTCTCTCGATTGACTTTAAAGTATTTAGCATGATGAATTGTTTACATAATATATTGTTTGTTTGTTAGGATCTCTATATTTTCTCACCTTCCGTACTAGACTGAACTCAAGATCAATCACCTGTTGGACCCCATGCACATATTAAAAAATATTGTATCTACATTATGGGATCACTTGATAGGGGCTCGTGATTCAGTTAATGTAAGGGAGGATTTACGTAACATTGGTCGCATGAGACGAGCTTGGCCACGCATTGGACCTAGAGGAAAGATTGAACTATCCCATGCACCTTGGATGTTGTCAAAGAACGAGGAAAAAATAGTGAAGGAACAAATATATAGCTCTCGAACACCCACAGGATGTATGAGATGTCTCAAGGGAGCCTTCATAAAGAAAAATAAAAGAGGTGTGGAGCAACTATCTATCTTGAAGTCCCACGATTGGCACAAAATGATTCAACTAAGGGTATCTCTAACCATGAATATAGTAATTAGTGGAGTAACTATGTGTAAACTTTGGGGTATGATGACTTTTTCCTCAACTAATCATTTGATCTATGAATATTATTTACATTTAGTTTGTACTTCCTACTAGCATATCCCATTGTGTATCCAAAGATGTACATGATATCATTTACAAGATGGGAGAGCTTATGAGGTATGTATACATTGTATTTTTTCATTATATATCTTTGAATTTCTACACAAAAATAAACAATTCTCAAATACATCTTGACAGATACGTCAGCTCAAAGGAAACTGATCCAAACACATTGCAAGATGCTTGAGTATTATCTATTGAGGTGGTTTGTTTGGTGGAGGAATTTTTTTCTCGATCCATTTTGACTACTCAATTACATTTACTCATACATTTGATTGATGAGATCGCACTTTGTGGGGCAGTTCATGTAAGGTGGATGTTTTTTCTTAAGCGCTTCATGAAAACCTTGAAAGATTTTGTGAGGTAAAAAGCACGGCCTGAGGGAAGCTTGGCTGAGGGTTGGTTAGTGCAATCATCCCTTGTTTATATCTCTCAATATCTTCCTGAAGTGGATCCCTCTCAACCACGACTATGGAAAGATGATGAAGACTTCAGGATGACCTCTATAGTACCTCAAGGAAAAGGAATGAGTAAAGTGCTAACAAAAGAAGAACTTCGTAAGTTAAATAGTTTTTGTGTGCTCATAGTGATGTAATGAGCAAATGGGTGACACTATATAATGAAGCAAGGGCAAGAAGAAAAAGCGAAAGACAAGAATTTTGCACTAGATATGGACGTAATGTCTCATTTCCAGATCATCTAAATGCGCTCCCACGTCATATTGATATAGATTGGTTACATGAGGAAATGGAGAGAATGGAAAAAGAGGAGGAAATTAATATATCTCAAGAAGAGTGGGAATACGCACGAGGTTGCTTATCAAAGGTGAGACATACTATCAATTAATTTGTTTCTATAAGTTTTATTTTATATAAATAATTGACATGTTTGAGCTTTTATAATTTACCACTAGTGCACATTATTCAATGGACTTTGGTGTGAGGGTAAACATCTTCAAACTCAATGTATAGATGAAAAGAGAAATACCCAAGATTGTGGTGTCCTTGCTCACTTCGAGGATGCCAATGGTACCATGGAAGGTTATTGTGGCTTGATCCAAGATATTCTAATGCTTGACTTCAGACGATTCTTTATATATGTACTCGATGTGAAGTGGTTTAAAGAAGTGGTAATAAATGGTGAGCATTGCACAATCAGACATCATCCAAGTGGTTTTGTAATCATTGACTCTACAAAATTTCACCAAAACAAGAATGACACATTAGTACTACCTCAACAATGCGAGCAAGTATATATGCAAAGGCTAAATTTTTTATATGTATACATGTGATACATATACACAATATAATAAGTACTTAAGTTTTTTGCTTTTGTTTTTCAAATACAGGTTGTGTATCATCCAATGGTAAACAATAACCGATGGTGGTATGTCATACCTATATCTAATCGTTCAAAACCAATATATGGTAATATTACCGACATGGAGATAGCAGATGACAATCCAATAATTAATGATGATGTGCATGATGACACCATAATGGATGATATGTGTGATATAGTACAAGATGAACCTCGTGAGGATGTTCAAGGAAATGCAGAAGAAGACAATAATGTGATTGTCGATGATATTGATGAAGTTATTGAGCAATATAGCAACACATCTGATAGTGGGATAGACTTATTTGTTTCGTTACCTCTTGGTAACATAGACCTAGAAGTAGATAGTTTAGCAAGGGCTGATCTCATTGAAGATGAGATGGATCATTCACTGTAACATACTTAATTTGCTTAATGATTCAATGTGTATTCCTTTCATGCGCACACGTGCATACTCAAGAATCAATAGTCAAGTTTAAATCTAAATTGAATTTTCCATAATAAAACGGAAGTATTTTTTATCATCTTGAAGTACGTAGAGAAATTATGAGATACATATTGCAATGCTTGCTACTAATTGTAAGGTTTCTGTCGCTTGCCGCTAATTACTTATATTAGGCTTGTCAATTGGAGGAACTGCCATTTATTAGAGAGCAATGAAAAAGTAATTATTAACTCTATTTTTTTAATTCAATGATTCAATGTGTATTCTTAATTCTATGGTTTTTATCATGCGCACACGTGCATGCTCAATAATCAATTTCAGGTGGTTAAATAATTATTAGCTTTGGTTTTCTAATTATGTGAATTGCAATTTTAGGTGGTTAAATAATTGTGTGTCTGCTGGCGCATCTATATTGGCATCTATTTGCGCAGATATATAGACACAAAATTCGTGTCTATTTACACGCATGTTTATACGCACTTATAGACGCGCTCGACTTAGCGCGTCTAACATGCGCGCCTATGCCTCATTTCTGTTGTAGTGTCGCAATCAAGGCCATTGTAATGGCAAAGAAGAAGTCTCAGTGGACGAAGTCGCAGAAGAGAGCATTGACGAGGGAGGAGGGTGATGGAGCACGAGGACGAGATGAAGATGACGTTGAAGCTACGGAGATCCGATTCTATGTGATGCTACTGCGACGAAGGAGTGCCGAGAGCACAAGCTAGAGAAGGCCGACGGAATTAGTAAGATGACAGCAATATTGGTCAATGAAGGACCAAGTTGTGTGTCTGCTAATGGTCGTTGCTATGCCTTTGGTGTGAGCTGATATTACTATTTATAGCCATGGTGTACTTTAGTATAAATTTTCTCATCCACAACCATGAAAATGGTATAGCCTCCGATAAATGGTGCCCTTCCACTCGTTGCGGATTTGGTCAGAGTGATAAATTCCACAGTGTGTTACCTTGAATGTAACAACACTTGAACCAATAGTCCTGTGGATGAAGAGAAATGAGGAAAAGAGATCAGTGCTTACATGCACAGCTATCCAAGAATGGAGACCACGGCCATGATCAATGGTCATGAAGTAATTGTCCTCTATGGCTTGTTTTGCTCATTAAGACATCAACAGTTTTGTCAAAAAGTCACCTGGCTATTCTATAAAATCTCAAGCGAGACATCACTTACCTATTCAGATCTTCATGGCCACAAGGATTGACAACAAGAATAAGGCATCAAAAAGTTCATTTCATTCACCAAAGCATGCTTCAATCAAAGCATATCAATTTGTTCCCACATACTCATCGCATGTCAACTTACAATTGTGTAAACCTCTATCCATACTTTCTCTATAAAACCTCTTCTCTTCTTCATTTTGTGAGGGGATCTCTTACCTCAAATGATTATTTCTTTGTATCTTGTTCCCAAATACAAAGCAAGTTTGTAACGTATCCTTGAACACTAATGTATTTGAATCTTCTACTCCATCTAAATGCCTTAAAATTGAGTTTTCTTTATCATCCTTTCCTTCCATCTTGCTAAGCGTCCCTACAGCGAGCGACGTCACGAAATCCAAGCACGAATTTTGTGTGACACCTGGTGATCCGGACGTGAAAGCGTCACTTCTGATTGTTGAGATGGGAGACTCTTCGAATACAACACCCAATTTATCATCAAGTGCTTCTTCCTTTTCGAGTCATGAGATGAAGAATTTATTGCAAACTCTTTCTTCGGCCATTATAATGCTGAATCAGCAGATGTAGTTATCTATGCTACAGCAGCAATAGCTACGCCAACAATAATCGGATCAACAACGAATGCTACATCAAGAACAAGAGCATACACATGGAGCAACCAAAGCAATTGAGGCCGTGGTAAGTGAACACAAATTATTTGATGGACAGAATGTTTCAGCTTATCTTAAAACATTTGAAAGCCAGATGTGCTTCTTTGGAGTTCCTACCAACTTGAGCAACTATTTCTTATGACTTGTATGCCTCCTTTGCGGGTTAGAGTGATTAATTTATTTGTGCAAGATTAAAATTGGAATTTCTTCAAGAAGGCACTCAAAGATGAATATTTCGTAGAGGATTATGGTATTACTACTTAGAAGACATTCAAAGAGTTGGTCTATCAGCCCAACAAAGAACTTGTTGCTTCCGAGTTATTGTGCGAATTTGAAGATCGTTACAACCAGTTGGATGCACTTGAGCAAAGAGCCCTAAACTCGGAGAAGGTGGATTTATTCTTGTAGGTGTCTGCTCCTGCACTACAAGACGAGTTGGGAGAGCTTCTTGAAAACCGTATGCAGTCTATGGGATTGAAGATGGATTGGCAAGATGTTGTTGATGCGGTTTCCACATTGGCAAAGAGGTGGAGATGGAAGGCTCGCTTACAAAACAGTATGCAAACACCTCTAATGATGTCTTCTCCGACCTCCACTTTTCCTACTTCTCCTTCCACTTCTTCTCCTACCTCTCATCCCATGCCTATGCCTACTTCTATGCCTATGCCTATGCCTATTCCTATGGCAGTTGTTAGACCATTTGCTAAACCAACTGTCGAAGACATGGTGGAAGAAATTTCAAAGAACTTGAAAGATCTGCAAATAAAAAATGGCCAGAAGAGATCTACAACCACTTAACCCAGTCCCAAATTCTATTCCATCCTCTTCTGCTCCTATGAATTCTTCCAGAAACGATCGTGTTCGCTGTTGCATATGGTGAGATAATCTAGACCATGAGCGTAAGGATTGTCAAGACTATGAAGAGGCGAAAAGACTGAAGTTGGTGGTTTGGTAGGACAGGATGATATGTCTTGGAGATACAGAGCAACCACTTAAAATAAATTTTGACAAAGGAGGTATGAAGAAATTATTGAAGGAATCTCTCTTACATTCTTCTTATGTGAAGCAAGAGGGTGCAAGAGAAGCTGCTGCTTATGGTCTTCAACTGGAGCAATTACCGAAAGATAAGTCTCCTTTATGGTCATATGCACTGCATGCAGAAAAGAAAGGTAAAGCTTCATCATCTAAACTTTCATTCATAGGAGATGCCATTAGAAAAGGGACTAGATGGAATGATCACATAGATGTCTTCTCTATCTATGCTTATATTGCAAAATCTCAAGAATTTGAAGCACTTGTTGAAGAAAAACGCAAAAGAGATAATGATCAATCTGATGGATAAAAAAGGGCAACTAGGAGAACTGAACAGGTTCTTCAACCTTCTTCTTCAAGACCGGAGCAAAGTATGGCCGATGTACAGAAACCAAAAGTACAAGAAGATCAAAAGGCCCCGAAGACAAAGGATTCGAAGCCAAAGGAGCAACCTGGACTCAAGCTACTATCCAACATTGAGACATCCACAGACTTGAAAAATGTACTTGAGGATGGAATTCTTAATTGCAAAATTAAGTTTACACTTGGAGAAGTTTTGTGCATTTCAAAAAGGGAGTTTCATGATGTTATTATTGACATCATAAAAAAAGCACCAAATTATTGAAGAGCCAACACAAGATAGGATCCATCGAGAGGCTTTAGCTATTGTCGAGGCTATTATCTATGGATTACAGATTGAGGAGGTTGATTGTGAAGAAGAGACCACTGAGGAGCCTACAAATGGAGCTCTATGTATCAAGTCTAAAAAGTCTCTTCATCCTTTACTGCAGCTCGTACAGTATTAGGAGAGCGATGATGCGCCTAGATTGGTGCCTCGTAGCCATTTTCTCGAAGTCACTAGGGGCTCGTGCGACTACAGAAACTGTCATCAAGCTTGGTGAGATTGAGACTCCTTGTGTTGCTCTTTTGGATCATGGTTCCGAGATTAATGTAATTGTGTGAGGTTTATATGAAACTGGTAGATGGCCAGTTGATGTTGATCATGGTTGGTGCATGCGTGCGGCCAACAACCCTGTAGGAGAGTTGTATGCTACTTGTCCAAATCTAAAGATTGCTATTGGAGATGTGGGTGAGTCTTATCATTTCTTTGTTCAAAACTATTGTTTCTATCCTATTATTTTGGGGCAGTCATTTATTGTTGAGTCTTGGATGGAGACTAAGGTTTTGGATGATGGGTCTACGTATGCACGGATCCGAAGCAACAAGGATAGGAAGAGAGCTATCTAGTTCATGACTGTTTGCATCAATCATCAGAGGAATAAAGATTCTTTGAGGGATTCCCCTCTTCTAGCAGGAGAATTGGATTTTTGCTCTGTACCACTGTCTTGCCAAACAATTGTGGTACAAGTCAAAGAAAGCTATCACCTCTTGGTAGTGGTAGTTTTTTCTCATGTGTTTATGGCGTATCCATTGAAAGTACTTCGTGTTTTCAGCATATTTCTGATATGCCTAGAGTTGCCAGGAAGTATGTAAAAAGAAAAGAAAAAGAATTGATGATTGTAGGTGTTTTGCAGGAAGAAGACCGGATAGATGGTCTCTATGATGGTCTTTCATGCTCAGATACCATGGAAGAACTTTTGGTATTACTACATGCTAACAATCAAGAGTTGACATATGTCTTATAGGTTCATTCTCTGGCGATGTATTGAGAGATTGTTGATTTCATGCTTCAAAAGAATTTGGGTGTTGAGGATTCTTAGCAAAAAGTATTCCTTGCTGACATATTTCAGCAAAAAGATTTGGGTGTTGCTGTTTATACACAGCAAAATTTGTGTTTATCAGGGTATTTTCATCGAGGGGTGACATCTACAGGTTGTAGCAATGAAGCTAGAGTTCAGACAAAATATAAGACTGTTCACAAAAAAGTTAGACCAGTTATAGGACCGCTACCTTTGGACAATGATGAGATGATTAGGAGAGCTGCTATGCAACCTCCTTTGCAAGATCCTACTGGTATCGCAAACATAAGTTTTCAGCCGAGACATTGAAAGAGATGAAGAATTGGACTGAATATTTTCTATTTCCTAAAGAGGTAAGATGTTTTGAAGAGATGTTATCCAGACATGAAAAAGATTTTACTTTCTTTCCATATGAGATTGGATGCGTTGATCCTAGGGTTGTGACACCTATGGTTATTTTAACCATTCTGCATGTCCCTTGGAATCTACGGCCTATGAGTGTGCTGAGGGCTCACTTTCCCAACTTGGTAGAGCTTTTGAATGAGTGGATCATGATAGGAATTTTAAATCATCTTCAGCTCCATATTCCAACACATGGTTCACAATTCCTAACAAGAATGGGACAGCCAGATTCATATAGGACTTATAGCTAGTAAACAAGGTCACTACTCAAAATGTTGGTGCTGGACCTATTGTGGATGTATTCGCTGAAGCTTTTGCTGGACGTTCTCGGAGTGCATAGGGTTGAAGGTCACCACAGGGGTTTGGCAAGAAAACTGGACAAGATAGATGGAGATATGTCTTCACGAGATGGGGGTTCAAGAGCTTAGACTCCGGAGATGATAGAGATAAGAGAAGGGTTGAAGATAGATTCAGGGAAAGGAGTAGAGGGAAGAGAAGGGGTTGGAAGAAATGGAAGACGTTGAAGAATACTCCCAAGAAAAAATTAGAAAATATAGAAGAATACTAACAAAGATGAACCAAAGATTTTGCCTAAGATGAATTCAATTTTGATTCCCAGAACTCATTTTTCTAGGACTCGTTTGAGATCGGTTGTAGATTCTATGTGAGACTGCAATTTGTAGCCTAGCTACTTGCCTTTCTTCTTTTCTTTGGTTTTCTTTGTTTATGGCACATCTTCCATCTCTTGATCTAGGGTTATATTTTCAGCAAGCTTTGGTTGTTCATGTGTTCTTTTAGTTACCCGTTTCGGAGGGCCAGAAGAGGAAGGCCCTGGTTCCTCTTCTCTTCTTCTCTTTTCTTTATGATTGACGTCAGCCAAATGTGCACTGACTTGCGTTAGGCGAATCTTCTTTGGCTACTTTACCAGGTTCCATTTGATCTAGTGTATGCATCCATAATTTAGATTGCACATTAGCTTTACATGCTTCAATTTTCACCCCATAGGTAGCTGCATCAATTGCTGCGTGGGCATTCTTTACAACTAAATCTTCTAATCTTCTCTTCGTTCCACTATTGCCAAAATTTTGCTCTAGTGGAAGACCAGTTTCAGCTGCATGAATTTTTTTGTCTTTCCCAAAGACAAGCTTCTGTGCTTCAGCCTCAGAGAAGGCAGAACACTCCCTCTTGTCATGTTGTTGGCTGTCACACAAAATACAGCGCCTCTTAAATCCTTCTCTCATGGGTCTTTGAGTTGATGATCGATCGAGTTCTTCAATTTTGACATCCACCTTCTCCATCTTGGAACTAGTTTCTATAAGATTCAGATGAAGGTCATGCATGCTTTTAATGACTTCATCCATGATATCATTTTATTATAAGGAACAGAAGAATAAAGAGTTAGTTGATTAGTCAAAGGAATAGGGGATTTGGAAGGTGGAATAAGCTCCATCAATGGAGTTGCTGAAATTGAAGTAGAGCCCAATCTTAGTTGCATCTACTCTCTTCGAGCAATCATGTTAACTACATCAGTAACATCTGTCCATGCAATCTTGACTCCTAATTTGGAGGTAGCATCTTCTAGGCGATCAGCAAGCTTCTCTTGTAGAATGGGATCTACAGCCTTAAGGAATAATTCAATCTTCTGGCCTTCCATACTTTGTTGGTCTTCAGCATCAAGTTGTCCAAATTTACTTTCAAAGTCATGGTATAAAGCTGTTGCAGCTAAACCTTTGTTGGGTTTCTCAATTACAACATTATCAATTAGGATGTGGCTGTAATGATTGTAGAGCACAAAAATACTTTCGATGAATGGGAGAAAAGGCTATTGATCCTTGTTTGGTGAATTTCTATTAGTTCATATGCCCAAAATAGGAAATATCTTGAGTACTGTTGACATAGTGAAAATGAATGTTAAGAGAGATATGCCACCACCATATGTTAAGATAAATGTGGGTATTCCTATGCTTGATTCAATAGCATAATACAAGCTAGAGTAGATATCCTTCCCAAACAGCCGCTAGAATGCTCGTGGCAAACCCAATATAAACTGAAACCACAAAGATTCTTCATTTTTAGTTTGAATGAAAGATTCATATAAAGTAGCCTTTTAGAGTTTCAAAAAATGGAAAACCTGATAAGTTGAAGGGAGTACATGTGCCATTGCAAGATGATGAAACATTGTATCTAGGAACCAGTCGCTATGCATAGAGATGACTACATCACCAACAATGATTGTTCCTTGAAGAGTGTATGGGTTGTACAACCCTTTTCCAATTGTGTAGTGAATGTCTACAAGAAAGATTGTTAGATCATGTTGATTAAAGCAATACATTGCATTTTGATTAGTGATAAAGTATGATGATCTTTAAGTAATAACTATTTTCAATTTACCTATAACCATGTAGGTAATAAATTGAGTCTTATTTTGGTCCCAAACCAACATTTTGTCACAAATAACCACTTCTTTAGCATACTTGTAGTGAAAAAGTTGATCATTATCTATCAATAACATATAAAGCAATTGGAGGTTGTGATGCATCAATGTACTCTCCTATGGGTGTAGAGATGGTTTTCACAGACGATACAGGCCGCACTAATGTTGTAAGCTAACATCACATTCTCTAATCGGAATACTTTATTCAATAATACTGCGCTAGATTTGAATGCTCAAAATAATTGCAATACGTTAGAATGTTTGTGTATGATGAGTTCAGATTCTTTGCATTCTGACAGCACTACAACAGAAACGAGGCATAGACGCGCACGTTAGATGCGCAAAGTCGGGCGCGTCTATCAGAGCATCTATAAATGCGTGTAAACGTGCGTGTAAATAGATGTGAATTTTGTGTATCAAACGCACAATTACTTAACCACCTAAAATTAGCAATTCATATAATTGAAAAACCAAAGTTAATAATTATTTAACCACCTGAAATTGATTCTTGAGCATGTACATGTGCGCATGATAAAAACCATAGAATTAAGAATACACATTGAATCATTGAATTAAAAAAATAGAGTTAATAATTACTTTTTCATTGCTCTCTAATGAATGGCAGTTCCTCCAGTTGACAAGCCTGATATAAGTAATTAGCGGCAAGCGACAGAAACCTTACAATTAGTAGCAAGAATTGCAATATGTATCTCGTAATTTCTCTATGTACTTGAAGATGATAAAAGATACTTCCTTTTTATTATGGAAAATTCAATGCTTGCTTTAAAATTGACTATTGATTCTTGAATATGCACGTGTGCGCATGATAAAAAGCATAGAATTAGGAATACACATATATTGAATCAATAAGCAAATTAAGTATGTTACAGTGAATGATCCATCTCATCTTCAATGAGATCAACCCTTGCTAAACTATCTACTTCTAGGTCTATGTTACCAAGAGGTAACGAAACAAAAATAAGTCTATCCCACTATCAGATGTGTTGCTATATTGCTCAATAACTTCATCAATATCATCGACAATCACATTATTGTCTTGTTTTGCGTTTCCTTGAACATCATCGCAAGGTTCATCTTGTACTATCATCACGCATATCATCCATTATGGTGTCATCATGCACATCATCATTATTTGTTGGATTGTCATCTCCATGTCGGTAATATTACCATATATTGGTTTTGAACAATTAGATATAGGGATGACATACCACCATCGGTTATTGTTTACCATTGGATGATACACAACCTGTATTTGAAAAACAAAAGCAAAAAACTTAAGTACTTATTATATTGTGTATATGTATCACATGTATACATATAAAAAAATTAGCCTTTGCATATTACCTGCTCGCATTGTTGAGGTAGTACTAATGTGCCATTCTTTTTTTGGTGAAATTTCGTAGAGTCAATGATTACAAAACCACTTGGATGACGTCTGATTGTGCAATGCTCACCATTTGTTACCACTTCTTTAAACCACTTCACATCGAGTACATATATAAAGAATCGTCTGAAGTCAAGCTTCAGAATATCTTGGATCAAGCCACAATAACCTTCCATGGTACCATTGGCAGCCTCGAAGTGAGCAAGGACACCACAATCTTGGGTATTTCTCTTTTCATCTATACGTTGAGTTCGAAGATGTTTACCCTCACACCAAAGTGCATTGAATAATGTGCACTAGTAGTAAAAGATAAAAGATCAAACATGTCAATTATTTATATAAAATAAAACTTATAGAAACAAATTAATTGATAGTATGTCTCACCTTTGATAAGCAACCTTCTGCGTATTCCCACTCTTCTTGAGATATATTAATTTCCTCCTCTTTTTCCATTCTCTCCATTTCCTCATGTAACCAATCTATGTCAATATGACGTGGGAGTGCATTTAGAAGATCTAGAAATGAGACATTACATCCATATCTAGTGCAAAATTCTTGTCTTTGGCTTTTTCTTAGTTACTCCACACCTCTTTTCTTTTTCTTTATGAAGGCTCCCTTGAGACATCTCATACATCTTGTGGGTGTTCGAAAGCTATATATTTGTTCCTTCACTATTTTTTCCTCATTCTTTGACAATATCCAAGGTGCATGGGGTAGCTCAATCTTTCCTCTGGGTCCAATTCATGGCCATGCTCGTCTCATGCGACCAATGTTATGTAAATCCTCCCTTACATTAACTGAATCACGAGCCCCTATCAAGTGATCCCATAATGTAGATACAACATTTTTTAATATGTGCATAGGGTCCAACATGTGATTGATCTTGAGTTTAGTCCAGTACGGAAGACGAAAGAATATAGAGAACCTAACAAACAAACAATATATTATGTAAACATTTCATCATGCTAAATACTTTAAAGTCAATCGAGAGAAATGCACTTCTTACCGACTCATGCCATTTGAAGGGTGGCTATCGGCATTAATCCATCTCTCTTTCCAATCTCAAATGGTTAGAGATTGTGGAGTCATTCCATTAGTAGGGAGAACATATTTGGGATGGTCATGACAACATCAAAATATTTGTCATTCATATATTTACATAAGATCTTAATTTTAAATACACAAAAATCATCATACATACAATAAAACTTATGATAAGAATTTACTATCAAAACTTATCTTAAAAACAAAAAATTATGATAAATCCCAAATGCGCGTCTATATCTGCGTTTAACTACACGTCTATATTTGCATCTATCTGAACAATAGATGCACATATACACGCGAAAATAGACGCACACGTCAAAATTCAAACCATATTTAAATTATTTCTTTTCAAACTGCACCTTTCTGTTCCTGCGTTTTTTGTGGTTCTAAAGCTTGAGTTTAGCCGACATGCAGTCTCTTCATGCCTCACCTAGTCTCCTCATGCCTCACCTCCTCATGACTCACCTCTTCTTTCATTTCAAACACACAAGAAGGGAAAAAGGAAAGCCAAGGAGAGGAAGAAAGAGAGAACAAGAAGAAGCAGCAAGCAAGCAAACAAGCATCAAGGGAGGGTAACTTACCAAGGAGAGGAAGAAGGAGAAGGAGAAGCACCACCACCCCCGCCACACCAAACACCCAAGGTGAGTCTCTCTCTCTCTCTCTCTCTCTCTCTCTCTCTCTTTGTTTCTCTCTTCCTCTCTCTGCTCTGTCTGTGTATTGCTCATTTGTGATTCCATTATAATGTATTGCATTATGTAAATCGTCAATGGCTGTCGTTGGCCTAAAATCGGTCGACCCAGCGCGTCTGCTAGCGTGTCTACATCTCAGTCTAGATGCGGACATAGACGTGCAAAAATTGTCTCCTCTCAGTGCGTCTGAGAGCACGTCTTACAGCGCATGTGTTGGCGTGTGTGCTCTGCAATGCACACGCGATGATACACACGCTGCACAGAAGTTTGACCTACAGTCTACATGCGATTTTAGATGCACATTGACCTAGGATGCGCATCTGGCAGCGCATCTATGCTGCACATTAGATGCGCAAATAGACACGCTGGACAGAAGATGGACAGTAATGTTATATCAAAGGCTTAAAAACTGCAATGTTATACTTTTATACACATTAAAAACTGCAAGGTCCTATTGTGTGACATCACCTAGAGCAGAATCTTGTTACGTGGTATTGATTAACTCCTAAATAGAAGTCTAGTTAGATCTAAAACTGACAAATTAGGAAATGGTATACTTTTATACACATTTATACAAACATTACATTTTTTACATAAAGTCAGATTGAAACTTGTGTGTTCTACATGTGGATCTCGTGAATTTGAGCCCTCACCTAGGCATATAGGCCTCAATGTGCCCTCTAATCTATGGATAGTCACCTCCATCCCTCATCCATGAGTTGCTTGTACTGCACAATATCCTCCTATATTTTTTGTAAGCAAATAAATTTATCTTTTTCCTGTGTTTTTTTTGCAAATGTCGTATCATGGTTCATCTAGCAATGACCCAGATGTGGATCGCATGAACGATACATTGGCCTCCTTTGGAAGGGGGGTCAATGCATTTTTTGGAGGTTTTCCTAGTAGGGAAGACTTCATGGGAGAGATGACCAGACACCTTGGCCACTCTCCCACAGCGGACGAGGTATTCAGTGTCATGTCTGGGACGTCTCTACCGTCTTTGCCTGGCACTACTTCCCAAACTCCACATGCAGGTACTCCACATACAGGTATACTACCATCATTGATAGGACACCTACCCCTAGAGAGGTAGGTTACCATCGAGGCCATAACCACGCAGCGACATGCCTTCACTTTTATAAGGAGGGTCTCATCACAAAGGACCAATACAACCGGGCCATGAGGATTTGACAGCTAGAGGAGCTATGTTTTTCTTACTTTCCTATTAAAAGTATAACTAATTATAACTTAGCACAGTGAGGAGGGGGATAGTGACGCTAGTAGCCATGGTGGTACCAGCGAGGATGTTTCCTCTTCAGATTCGTAGAGGAGCACCATACATTCTCATGAGGCCTTCTTTTCTTGTATATGTATGATATCTCTTTGAGCCTACTACTTGCGGCCACGCTTTAGGTCGCAAGCACTCAAAACTTTCCTTGTAAATGCTTTTATATATAATGAATACATGGACTTTCACTTTCAATTCTCTTGCCCGTAAGATACATTGTCTTGCTCCCAAATACACAATTTGATGTATGGAAGGGGAAAAAAAAAACAGAGAGAACATGCTCTCTGGTTTTTTTTTTCCAGTTCTATTTTGCGCGTCTATCAGCGAGTCTAAATTGTAGGTAATTTGCATTTATTCGCGCATCTATAATGCAGACTACACGCACTTATACATGCGCTGCATTATTCAAATTAAAAAAAGAAATTAAATATATTTTTTAAAAAAACATTTTTTGTTTTCCGTTCGCGTCTATCAGTGCTTGTAAAAGCGCGTCTAAAAGCGTGTCTATATGCACGAGTATATGTGCGTCTATTGCGCGTCTATTTGTGCGTGTAAATTCGTCGATACATGCGATTATAGACACGCAATGATAGACGCGCAAATATACGGGCGGATAGACGCGCTCGTAAGTTTTTCTCTGTATTCAAAAATCGCGTCTAAATGTGCGTGTATGAGGCTTTTTTGTTGTAGTGCGAATTTTATCCATCTATTGTTAATGGGCTCAAATATTTAGATCATATGTGATGATAACACATGGACGATTGGTTGTTCCCTATACAACATTGGAGATGATGTCAACTCCATCTACGTGTTAAGAGAGAGAGAGAGTATACGAGAGAGATACACAAGACATGCTTCCAAAGAATGATTCATATTGATGTAGAGTTAGTATATATAGGTGAGACCCAAGTTAAGTGAGAGATGATATATATAGTTGTAATATCCCCACTCAAATAAAGGTCTCTGGCTGCGAGTGAAAAAACCCTTGGGGAGAACAAGGGAAAACCCCGAGCCCCTACACATACCTACAATACAAAAATGATTTACTATAAAGTTTTCTTGAATACAATGATACAAGCCTCAATCAGTGAGACAAGAACTTGGAACAATACCAAGTGCATGTCTTAATGAACTAAAGCGAGCTTCACTAAGAGCTTTTGTGAAGATGTCTGCAACCATTTGATCACTAAGACAATGCTCCACCATAATGGAACCTTTCTTGACTTCATGTCGAACATAATGATAATGAATAGCAATATGCTTTGATTTACTATGTTGTATATAGTCTTTGGTAAGACTAATAGCACTTTGGTTATTGCATTGAAGAGGTGTACTAGATGATGAAGGATGTCCCAAATTTGCAAGTAGTTGTCGAAGCCAAACTAGCTCGCGAGGTGCTAATGGTGCAGCAACATATTCGGCCTCAGTTGTAGAAACCGCAACACATCATTGTTTCTTGCTGGACCAAGAATCCAAACATCCATTTACAAAGAAACAATTCCCACTTGTAGATCGCATGGATAAGTGTGAACTTGCCCAATCAGCATCTGCATATCCAATAAGGTGAAGAAAAGTTGAAGAAGATAAAGAAGAATCCTCTCGACGACGATAAATAAGACCAAATTCCTTAGTACCCTTGAGGTACTTAAGAATACGTTTTGCAGCACTCCAATGAATAGTGGAAGGGGAAGAAAGATACTGTCCCAAAAAATTAGCTGCAAATAAAATATCTGGTCTTGTGTTTAAACCAATAAATTGAAGACAACCAACAAGATTAGCAAAAGGTTGATGAATGGTTGATTCTTCATTGTGTGTTATAGATGTACCCTTGGTAGAGCTTGAAAGAATACGAGTGTTGGCAAAGTGCGCATTTGTCAACCCAAAATACTTAACAATATCATTAATAAACTTTGTCTAGCGAAGAAGAAGAATGCCTTGTTGTCGGTGTCGTTGAACTTGAATACCCAAACAAGAATGTATCTCACCAAGATCCGCCATTTCAAATGCAATCGATAAAAGCTTCTTCATAACATCCAAGAAAGCAATATTATTTGACACGAGAATAGTATTATCAACATATAGAGCAAGAATAATAAAATATTTTTCCTCCCTTTCGATGTAAAGATTTGGGTTAGCAAAACATGCAACAAAACCTTTAGATGTGAGGAACTGATCAATCTTAATATACCCAGCATGAGAGGCTTGCTTCAATCCATATAATGCACGATGAAGCTGGCATACAAGATGCTCCTTTCCTGCAATCATAAAACCTTCAGGTTGCTCCATATAGATTCCTTCTTCAAGATCTCCATTGAGAAAAGCCGTTTTAACATCCATTTGGTGAATTTCTAGATCAAATAGTGTTGCAAAAGCCAAAATCATACGAACAGTTGTGGAGTGCACAACGGGAGAAAATGTTTCTTGATAATCTACTCCTGTAATCTGTGAGTAACCTTTTGCAACAAGTCATGCTTTGAACTTATCAAACGAGCCATCAGCTTTGGTCTTGGTTTTATAAACCCATTTACATTTGATAGGAACACGATTTGGGGGGAGTTCAGTAAGAATCCATGTACCTTTGGAGATTAAAGAATCGTACTTAGCTTGCATAGCTTCTTGCCATTGATCCCTTTGAGACGAATTGATAGCTTCCATATACGATATTGGATCCTCTTGGACAGACATAGCATCATCAAAGACATCATATTCAATAGAATAGAATCCATGCTCTATCTCAATAGGAAGATTGACATAGATCTCCAAATTTTCATCAATCTTCTTTGGAGGTGAAGGAGGTTTATGATCATCAGAATTAGTAGAATCACAAAGCAAGTAAGGAAATGCACTGAGCCAAGATTGTGTATCATCTGAAACATCTGACGACCATGTGCCACCCATAGTCTTCTCATCAAATATAGCATCACGACTAATGATAACCTTTTGAGTAGAAGGATCATAAAATTTGTAACCTTTGGAATGATCTAAATAACCAAGAAAAATAACCTTCAAACCTGGAGGATCCAACTTATGTCGAGTGTCCTTGGGCACATGAATATAAGCAATGCAACCAAATGTGCGAAAGTGAGAGACTGAAGGTGTCTTCCCTATCCAGATTGTTATAGGAATTTTACCAACAGGTGCAGTAGTTGGAAGATGATTTTGAATAAAAAGGGCTGTTAGAAGTGCTTCAGTCCAAAACTTTCGAGACAAACCAGAGTGTATAAGCATGCAACATATAGCATTAAGAATAGTGCGATTTTTGCGCTTAGCAACACCATTTTGCTGAGGAGAATAAGGAACTATAAACTCATGATGAATGCCTTGATCCTTACAGAAGTCATCAAATAGATTGGATACATATTCGCCGCCATTGTCACTGCGAAGCATCTTTATAGAAAATCCAGTTTGAATCTCCACACTTATCTTGTATTGTTTAAATATAGATAAAGCCTCAAACTTATGTCGAAGAAGATAGACATGTGTGTACCGTGAGAAATCATCAATGAAAGTTATAAAATATTGATATTGAGACTTTGAGGTAGGAAAAGGACTGCAAATATCGGTATGAACCAAATCCAAGAGAGCACAGGAATGTGATGAAGTAGAAGTGTGGAAAGGCAAATGATGGTGTTTTCCAAGTGTACAGTACTCATATATTCCCATATGTGGATGAGATTTAAGTTCCATACCTTACACAAGACCATGACGATGAAGATCAAGAATTTTGGCAAAATCAGAGTGTGCAAATCGTTGATGCCATAATTTGCAATCTGCATCTCCAGGGGCAGTAACAACATTTGCAATGGTATCGTTCAATGATAGCTCAAATAGATTACCATGTTAAGGAGCCACTGGTATAGTATGCCCGTCTTTCTCTATACGACATTGATTATGATCAAAGCCAACAAACAAACCAAGATCAACTAGACGAGCAACATAAAGAAGATTTCTTTGCAAATCTGGAACATGAAGAACTCCTCTTAATATTCTAGTGGATAAAATAGTCCCCAGATATAAATCACCCACTCCTTTGACTTGACAAGTCGTATCATCCACAAGGTAAACAAACTTCTTGACAAGAAGATAATGATAATTGTGAAGCCATTATGATTGGTATGTCATGTTTCCAGTGGCACCTGAATCAACGATGAATAGAGAACCATCATGAACATGAAGTACCTTTTCTAGAGAGATATCATGATGGACGAAATTGAGCTCTTGATGAGTATGATCATCATCAGTTGTAGTTTCTTGAACAATATAAGCTCGAGAATGTTCTTCATCATATCTACGTTTATAACAACGACGAGATGGATGATCTGTATGTGCACAATAATCACAAGGAAAACTTTTGGACGAGCAAGGTTGCTTTGTAAAAACTCCATGCTCCTCATCATATTGACATGCCTAGCAATCAGAAGCCACATGGCATTTCTTATCACAATAAGAACAATGTTTGTTAGGATAAGCAAGATGAGAAGATTTACTACCTTGATTAGGGCGTCCACCCTGCTGAAAACGTGAAGCGGGACGCTTGCGAGCAACAAAAGCAGCATCAAAATCCCTTTATTCACGAGTGACTAAAACAGCATCAGATTTTTCCAAATGATGCTCATGACGTTGAGAATATTCAATAAGAGATATACATACTTTGTCAAATTGGATATCATCCTTGTTAGACAAAATAGTGATGATATTGTCATATAAAGGATCTTTGATGGTATGAAGAAGTTGAGTAACAATCTGATTTTTAGCAATAGGAGCGCCGGTAGCACCAAGCTGATTGATAATCTCTTTAAAAGCCTCGATATGAGAGTGCATAGAAGTACCAACCTTATATTGAAGATTCTTCAAACAACTTTGGAGATATAAAATTTCGATGACCGATTTCTTCTCAAACGTTGAGATAAGATACTCCCAAATAGCATGAGAGGTTTCCAGATGAAAGACATCCAACATAAGTGAGTCAGGAAGTGCAGACAATATATAACGAGGAGCCGCTTTGTCACAACGAATCCAATCAGTATGATCAATTTTCCATTGTTCAAATAATGGACCATCAGTAATCACAAAATTATTATTCATCACATCAATAGGTTGAACTGGGCAAGACAGGTCACCCAAAACAATATCAAATAATTTGTCACCTTCAAGAATTAGCATCATCTTTGCTTTCCACCCAGGAAAGCCTTGTCCTTGGAAGAAGGGAACCGAACATTGGCCAGACGGATATCCGTTAACAATTATGCAATTGGCCATGCTTGTATGTCGAGAAAAAATAAATAAGATGAGATCGCAGAATCTGCAAACCATGATCAAGACGAGCGTAGTTGAGACGCATGACAATCACAATAGGGATATACACATAAGAACGACGAAAAGTATTGAGTGACTAAAAAGAAAGCCCGAAATAGAGAGGCGTAACGTGCAAGACGAGATGATGCATATAAGAAAAATGCTATTTCGGTCGAGCAAAGAACGTGAACGATAATAAAACATTGCTAAAAATAGCAAGATGTTTGCTTGTCGTAATCAACATCATTAACGAAGATGAATGATTAAAAAAATGTAATTGGGGATTAACGAACTGTAATTAGAATTACAGTTTTAAATAAAGAATCGCAGATTCAAGCAGAATTGTTGTCTTTAATCCTGAACTGTCATAACTTTTGATCCTGACAAGCGGTTTTGACAGGATTCAAGAGCACCACGAGAGCTATGACCTAGACAAAATTAACTAATACTTCTAATTTGAACAAAATTAACTAATACTTCTAATTTGAACAAGTTCATGTATCAAATCATCACTTGTGCAAAGAATTCAATCAAGTATAAACAATGAAACAACTTATCTTCCTTGTTGTTGCTACGCATCCATAGCTCTGATACCATGTTAAGAGAGAGAGAGAGAGTACGAGAGAGATACACAAGACATGCTCCCAAATAATGATTCATATTGATGTAGAGTTAGTATATATAGGTGAGACCCAAGTCAAGTGAGAGATGATATATACAGTTGTAACACTACGAGCAACCTCCATACCACTCGAGTGTTGCCATCCAAAATATCGATTCTGACACTAGTACTACTTCCATGAATCGAAGTACGCAACTCGCTAGGGGTGGTCTATCCAACTTGGACAGTGTCTCACCTTACTGTACTCTTGAAGGTTATCTTAAAGCCTATCCAAATTCAAATCTAGCTTGTTATTTCTAATCACAAGATTGTGTTCATATTGCTAGAAAAAAGAAAAGTAAATGCATTTTGATACACATGCTTTTGTGCAACTATTATACAAATATACAGATATACATCCCGTTCAATATAGTCAAGATAGCTCATGGTGTCTTGGAGGAGCAATTCATGACAGTCATTTTTAGAGCTCCAAAATATGTTATATCATGTGGAAAAACTAACAAAAGTAGATTGATCTATTAATCATGCTCCTCCACAACGATGAAACACACAATGTTAGAGAAACTTCTCATGGTGGTTCATCAGCAATTCTCATAGTCAACAAGTAGTTGACTCTTACTAAGAATACCTCAAGTTGTCTCCTTTTTTCTCAGCATATCATCTTATAGATCTCATTGCCTATACTACCTATTCTAATGTCTTACTACACACAATTATTAGCTCCACAACCTCTGAGTAAAACAATGATCTCAAAATATTGGTTTGTAGGTTTTACTTCGGGTGCAATTTTTGGGCTATCTGTCGTTCCATTTACATGTATCGAGGCTGGTATACTCGCACCTGTTTGTGCAATAGCAATTGTTGGGGCCACACCAATTGTTGGTGTAGCTGCAAGGTGTAGTGCTGATGCAATCGCAAGTAAAGCTAGAACTTCTTGCTTCCCAGGTTGGGCTAGGCCCATACATAGTATCTATGTTTGAAACTTACTAGCAATTACATGATAATGTCAAGCACTACACTATTAATCTTGGTTGTGTTTGTGTGCCTGAATGTAATGTTGTGTAAAATACTTCCATTAATTAAATCTATTAGAATCTATATTATCAAAATTTGATATCCAGCTACTTTGTATGAGATTATGCCATTGCATACAGGAAATTCTGTGCTTACCACATCTACAGGGTATCACAAAAAGATGCATGACCTCTCGATTGGAGATCAGGTTATCCTAAAAGCACTTCATGTATAGTATATATAGTTTATACAATACCTCATTCATGATAGTTCCTAATTGTTGTGGACCTAAAGTAATAGTATACTTTCTAAAACCACCATATACTCATCAATTCAGGGTGCTACTACTTGTCAGGTTGCAGTGTGGAATAAAAATCGCAAAGAGCTTGAGTTTAGTCATGTATATGGATTTGGACATGTTGATGCAAATATATCCTCAAGATTCTTGTATTTCAAGCTCTCATATGATCAAGATATCTTTGCTAACAAAAGAGTCATGGATTTGGAGCTCAGCCGCCTACACTTTGCCATAGTTTTAGGTCAGGATATTATATATAAATATAACCAAAATCGCATCTACACTATGTATACATCGAAAATGTCAAACTAATTATCTATCCAATCTACTATTGATAGATAATGATCAACTTTTTCACTACAAGTATGCTAAAGAAGTGGTTATTTGTGACAAAATGCTGGTTTGGGACCAAAATAAGACTCAATTTATTACCTACATGGTTATAGGTAAATTGAAAATAGTTATTACTTAAAGATCATCATACTTTATCACTAATCAAAATGCAATGTATTGCTTTAATCAACATGATCTAACAATCTTTCTTGTAGACATTCACTACACAATTGGAAAAGGGTTGTACAACCCATACACTCTTCAAGGAACAATCATTGTTGGTGATGTAGTCATCTCTATGCATAGCGACTGGTTCCTAGATACAATGTTTCATCATCTTGCAATGGCACATCTACTCCCTTCAACTTATCAGGTTTTCCATTTTTTGAAACTCTAAAAGGCTACTTTATATGAATCTTTCGTTCAAACTAAAAATGAATAATCTTTGTGGTTTCAGTTTATATTGGGTTTGCCACGAGCATTCTATCGGCTGTTTGGGAAGGATATCTACTCTAGCTTGTATTATGCTATTGAATCAAGCATAGGAATACCCACATTTATCTTAACATATGGTGGTGGCATATCTCTCTTAACATCCATTTTCACTATGTCAACAATACCCATGATATTTCCTATTTTGGGCATATGAACTAATAGAAATTCACCAAACAAGGATCAATAGCCTTTTCTCCCATTCATCAAAAGTATTTTTGTGCTCTACAATCATTACAGCCACATCCTAATTGATAATGTGGTAGCTCACCAATGTCCATGATAGTTGAAGTGAGACTTTCTCAAAGCTCCAAGAAGACCGTCCAATAGTTCTAGACCATTGGTATCACTATACCACTACAATGATCATCCTTCATCACCAATGCTAGGACAATAGTATGGTAGTCTTTTCCTTTAGTGGAAATTTTTATTGTGGCATAGTGCAAAATCATAGATTTTTCTACAATAGTATGGTAGTCTTTTCCTTTAGTAGAAAGTTTTATTGTGGCATAGTGCAAAATTATAGATGTTTCTACAAAGTTCATGAACTCTTCAAGTTTGTTCATGGGTAACAAAAATTAGATTTGCCATGGATTATATGTGAATTTCTATTTACACATCTCTCTCCCCCATGAATTTGGTTGGATAATTATGTATTAGAAGAGGACAAAACATTTGGATTGATGGACAAGGGGGCTAGGGTTTTGGTGGAGCAACTAGATCTGAGAGGCATGGGTTTAGAGTTTTGGTGGAAGCAAGGCTTTAGGATAGGGTTAGCATTTTAGGGGCTAAGGGGTTAACTTCTTACAGTTTGGTGGCATTTGGTGGCATGAGGAATAGGGGCATTAAGACTCAGGGGAATCGATCTTCTTGGGTGGGGAGTTAAGTTTGATGGAGTGTGCACACACATACATCGACACATACACACACACACATACACAGAGCAATGCCCTTTAATATCCTCTCTTTAATCCCCTCAAATATCTTGTGATGGTGTTCCAATTACTTTCTACTTCTATGGAGGCTCATGGATGACTCCTCAATCCTTCTCTTCTTTTCTCAAAAGCTATGCTACCCTTACTACATTCAAAGGTCCTATTGTCTTATTCTGAGAGAGATAATTGGGGAGAGCGAGGGAGAGAGCTATCAACACTTCTTTTTGAAATTTAGGTTTAGGGAGCCTTGGTAAGTCCAAGGAGATTCAAATTATATGTAAGCTACTGGAGAGATTGAACTGTATTACAAATACATAAATGGAGTGTAGTGGTTCTCAATTTAGCAAAATTTGGATAGTAGTATAAGGCCTAACATGGACGTCTAATACCATATTAGAAGTGGGGGCAACAATGAAAGTGTAGAAGATTGTTGTAATGGACTACATAATAGCATTCCTTATCATAGCATTAGCATAGCAAGCAGGCTTGCCAAATACCATGGAATCCTTTGCTTAGAAGCTATATTCAAGTGTAGAGTGATATGCATGTTACAACTTGTGATATTACACATGTGCTCCTATATGTGCATTCTCTTCATATCATAGGCAGACACTTCATTAACATTGAGTCCGTTGTGCTCATATGGTGGTTTTGCATTAAATGTTGTTGAATGCAAAAATTATCTAAGAAAGTGAGATTGAAGGTGTCACTATTCCAGCCTCTTTGACCCACTCATCAATCATGAATTATATGAAACAAAAGTCATATGATATCTTTCATGTATTCACAACCATAGCTATGTCAACTACATGTGACCCATCTCTAAAGGGAATTCAAGAGATGGTTCACATTGGCCTTGTAATATTTACTTCTTTAATAGAGAAACCTAGAGAGGTTTCACAATTGTCTAGACATTGTTTTCATAGAGGGGTGTGTGGTTGGCTTGTCCTACCAAGAAATCATCTAAACCTATTGACATTTGGATTTTTTGGATTCTTTGTCTTGGATGTACAATAGAGTTTACATGTAATACATGTAGATCTTGAATCATTGAGCTTTGTCTTTATCTTGTGTAAAGATTTTGGCAAACTTGGCACAAGGTTTCATGATTGATTCATGATGTATGGACATATCTTGAAGAGAAGTTGATTTCCAGCATTCTTGGGATTCATTAGAATCTCTTGCATATTCTTTTTCTTCTCTTATGTCTCCTATTCTCTACTTCTTTCTCTCTCAAATACCTGATGGATACGACCTTTTGACTAAAACACCTTCTACAATGTTGCATGAGCTCTTTTAAAGTATAGTCTGATGGTTTGCCCATCGTGACTCCAAGAAAATGGAGCTTCCCATACTTAGGTAACTATTTCACCTCTGTTTATATACATAGAGGGCAAGTGGAATGTTGTGGCCCCCACAACTATAATATTTCCGGCCATGTGAAGTCTCAGGAAAATAATAAGATTGCAGTGAGGTTTGGGACGGGATAGTCTAAACTAATACACTCTTCACTGAGTCCATACGAGACACAGCTTTTCGAAACCGCGTATTTCTCATAGGAACCTCCTCTTGGGAGGAGGATAAGGGATAAATTTGGGAATTAATGCAATTTTTTTTTACCTTTTCCCTCAGCCAAAGTGTGGCTAAGGGTAGGGAATGATGCTAAAATGGGATGGAGTAGTGGCGGAGGGGAGGGATCACATGCAGGATCCACGTGGAGGGGGAGGCCCTACCCCCCCTCCTCCCATAAATATTCATCTTCTAATGACGACGAGAAGGAGAGGAAGAGGGTGATATATTCAGTCTGTGAGGGAGACGATGACGACAAATTGCTGAAGGGCGAGGAGATAAGAGGCTACGCCTTCTATGCACATCACGGGCCGTTAGCTGCTCCAGGGCCTTGAGGCCGCTGATTGGAACCTTTCACCCCTCCTCGCTCGATAGCGTTGCACACTCTCCCCTGGGCCTTCAGCCAGAGTTGCCGGACGTTTCCTGGGCCTCCGAACGGCGTTGTTCCCTCCCCTGTTGCAAGGATAGCCATAGGCTCACATACCATGCCACCACCCAGGGGACGTCCCAGCCTACTTTCTCCCCCCCTCCCCCCGTCCCGCTGAACGGGCCTTGGGCCACGATCTTAACCACCTTCCCCCTCTGACTGCCTGCCATGCACTGAACTGCCGTGGACCACTACGATTGTAACCACACATCACCAGCTGCATGGGGCCCGTGAGGAAAAGGAAGGGAAATAGAGGATAAGGAAGGGAAGTAGAGAGTAGAGAAGAAGAAAATAGTGGTGTGAAAGAAGTAGACCGTGAGGAAAAGATAAGGAAGGGAAGTAGAGAGGAGAGAAGAAGAAAATAGTGGTCTGAAAGAAGTAGACCGTGAGGAAAAGATAAGGAAGGGTAGGGAAGGAGAAGAAAAAGGTAGAGGAAGTGCAAGGAAAGAGAATAATTTCCTTCTATACCTTTTACCCCAAGCCCAAAGTTCTCCAAAGGTTCATGTGGTTGCAAAACCACACTCACTCCTAAACTTTTTGCCAAGTATATACCCTATAAGGCCTTCTTAGGCTTTGTAAATCACTCCTCTCTAAAGAATCTAAGAATCTAAAGGTCCTATCATTCCTTCTCATGATCAACCATTTTAACGACACCTTGCCTCGAAAGAGAGACGGTGGAAATCCAGAAGAAAGAGTAAAAGCTACCTTCACATTCGAACTACGATGCCGCCTAAGAAAGTCCAGGGAGTAGCTGCGGGAGGTTCATCTCCCGGTATCCATGTGGATATCTCACCCCAAAACTAAGTTTTTCTTCTTGGCTTTAAATCGGTTTTAAGTCAATCATGCAAAGAGAAATTGTTAGGGATAGGATATATTTTTCCAAGTTATTTATAATGAAGGAGTTTAGTTTAATTGAATAAATGATAATGTATAGAACATAGTTTCTTCGAATAGCATCATGCATTATAATGAATTACAAGCAAGATTATCTACTTACTATAGTAGTATATTTCAGTTAAATCTTGAAGGTATAAAAATTGTATCTTGCACCATTAGTCCTATTCTTTTTTGCAACGAGTCATCGTAGATGATTAAATTCATGAAAGGTTTCTTTCGTTGCTCAAATTACTAGGAAGTTATCATTGTTAATTGCACATCTTAGTAAGGGAAATGATTGTTAATTGGCATGAGTTTTGTCTGCAAGGAAAAAAAGAAGATTAAACTTGAATTGTACCGACTGAAAAATCAATTGTCACAATGATAACAAAACCGTGATGAGGTGATCAATATTACCTTCCAAAAGATAACTAAACCAATCTAAACTTAGAAATACCATGCTGCAAAAAAAGAGCCTTGGAAATGATTTAAAGACCAAAGAAACATTTATACCTTAAGCACTTGACTACTTTCCTTATTGTAGGGTCAATAAATTCGTAAAGATAAAGAACTAGGGTATGTCCCTGAGATTCTTAAAAAGAGACCCTAGGTCCGACATATGTCAGCTTAAAGGATCTAAAACGAATTATTCCTTCGCAGGACTTGCGCAGCAAGTACGAAGTCATTTAGTCTTGTGATTGATTCACAAGGAGAAAGGGTAAATACCCTCAACAAGGATGGTAGATCCTTACGCAAGTTATCTTGAAAAAAAACGTATTTTTGGATATCCTTCTAAATAAGAAAAGTTATAAACCGAAAACCAAAGTATCTAATGAACTTTAGGGTTAACCTAGTTGGGTTAATAAGGTATGCCCTAACCCGGATTATAAAGGATCTCGCCAAATTACAAGACACCTTGGGAACAAGTTCTAATACACTCAAAAGGAAAGAATATTTCCTTAGCAGTTTGCCAAACAACACGGTCGATTAATGGAAATGTTTGTGCTTGCTAGAGATTTTAGAGCACTGTTTGAATTATGAATTACAAATTAAATGAATATCTATACTTCAGGTTAAAGGCCTGAAGGGAGAGGCAGTTTCAGTTATCCCCGACTGCCTGCCTAACCCTAACCAAGGGGGTTGTGACCGCGCTGGGAACGTGGACCGAACCCGCCGCGAGAGGTCTCTCCGTTGAGCTCTACTTGGAGCAGGAGGACGCTTGGGTGCCAGGGGGGCTTTGGCTATAAATCCCTCGCCTTCCGGGTCCTGCACAAGAGCCTAACGTGACTTGGGATTGGATCTCGAGGCCCGCATACTAGTCTACGGGCAGAAGCTTGAAATAGTAAGCACTGTGGATTACTGAATAGCCTTCGGGCAGATTATGGACAAGCCTACGGGTGGAACTCCTTGTATTTCAAAGATAAAAATGATGATATGTGAATAAAGAACTTGTTTGATATTGTTTTTCTATGTCATGTGATAAGATTACGTGAAGGAACCAGTGTTTAACGGATTAATTAAAGAAGCTGGTTGTTACATGTCAAACTAATGTGTTAGATAATTAAATAACTAAAACAAACCGAGGAAAGTGCGGAGGATGGGCCATAGGTCCGTCTTGCGGTTGGGTGGTCCCGGTTAGCCGGGAACTTTTCTCAAAGAACAACAGGATGATCGTCAAAGAAAACGAATAACAAAAGCGATGACCTAGAGTTAGGTCTTAACCGATTTACGTTGTTTTAGGGGAACGGAATGGGACTATGCCTTATGGCAGAGAGGTTGAGCTTTGCATCCCTCTTGTTTCCCATTCTCCTTGAACCAAGTGCAGCGTGAATCCGCTTCGGACCTAGCGTTTCTGCGTAAAGTAGTTTGCTTGGGTCCGACACTAGTTGCTGTTAGTTAATGACCAGTCAGGAAAACCCTAATTCCGATCGATCCTAAGTGGGAATGGCCAGGATACTTCCGCTACGTGGCAGATGCAGAAAGATCTAGATCGCAAATCCCGTAACATTCCATGGGAGTGCCGGGCGGAGCCTTTTAGACATCCCTTCCGATGGACTGCTAAGATGTGTCCAGGATGATACGAAGAGGGATCTGTTACAACAACTCTCCTATATTCGAGGGAGGATTGGCCCCAAGATGTGTCGTCTTGATTTGTAAGGCATAATGAAATATAGTTCGCTCTTTGTATATTTTCTTATCTAGGAGATTTATTATTTTCTCACACAACCTTTCTTGAAGATAGCCACTCTAACTTATGACAAAAGAACCTCTTTCACTCAACATAGATCAATAATTTGGCAGACAAGTACCATGCATCTAAAAGATTTTCGTTGATACCATGCTTCATCCATATGCAATGTCATGTCCTAGTGTGCTCAAAAATTTTTGACCAATTGTTAGCCATGTGTTTTGCATAGACATTCTTCTCATGCTTTCCCCTAGCATATTGTAGAATAATTGAGGAGACAGAACTGCGCTAACCCGTGCTTCTGCTCCTTTAGATATTGAACATAACCTAAATGATGCATTTCTGTGCATAGTCATCTATTTTTCATGAAATAAAACTTGGCATTTCAACCTCAAGGCCCATTGATTCATTATGTCGCGTTCTTTATGTTATATGATATTTTTCCATAGAACCACCCCCTAAATGGGCACTTTAATATGCAATGCATGTAGGCTGAGACTAAACCTCATGCCCCATAGCCCAGCATACATCTGAGTGTATTTTACTAGTTTTTTCTATTTTTATAGATTTAAAAATCATTTTTTTATTTTTGTGCTATTTTTCTCAATTATTTCTACTATAAATACTCATTATTTTGTACTTTTTTATTACACACAAACAAATACTAACAATGGCAATCATCATATACTATTTCATCCACATATAATATTTATTTCCACTATTTTTTAAAATTATTATCAAAACTACTTACTTTTGCGTGTTTTTCAATTTTGGATAATTACTTTCTCATTAATGTGATATCAGATTGTGCATTTTCTTTATGACCGCATTTAAACACGTCAGATGCTATGCTGATATCAAATTTCATGCCATAGGCACATCATTTCCATGATTGAACATAAAAATGAACCAACTTTTCATGAAAAACAAGACTTATTGAGATTTCTAGTCTTTTATATTTTTATAGTTGCATATATAGACAATAAATTGGTCTAAATTTAGTGTCTACTCAGTGTTGGTCATCACATCTTAGCATTAGTCTCATCTCATCTTCATCTACCGGTCTGCCATCTCTCATCTCAACCTTCTCTTGATGATTCCCACAAGAATAACCCACAGGAGAAGAGACAGAGAGGAGAGAGAAAGTGTAGAAATGGGTATTTTTTATCAAGCCACCATTTGTGGACCCGGATGCAAGGATGGAGAGTGAAAAAATGAGGAAGAATCATGCTGCCATCGGTTGGAATGGGTATTTTGATGCTCCATATCTCTCTCACCCCCCTTCTTCCCCTTCACATCAATCCACCTCCCCCCCCCACTTACTCCAAACCCCTTTCCCATTTGGCCATTTCTATGCTTTCCGCTACGAGGGCACCAAAACTTCCACATTTGGCATCAGAATTGTGATTTGAAAACTTTTGAATGTTTTTCTTAGACTCATGCATTGCTTGGCACTTGTCGTTGTTGGTTTCGCTACTCCAAAAATTTTATAAAAATTCAAATCCACTGCGGTGTTGTGATGCTGCATGTCTACCACTGTAAACATGAGGGTAGAATTTTGTGCCAAGATTTTGGACTCTTAAGTCAGTGTCGTTATCAGTTTATTTTTCGTTGCGTGTTTCTTCTGTGTTTGCATTTGCATGACGCACAAGCACATGTAGTTAGGCTAGGCACAAATTCCTCAATGCATTCATATTTTTTGTGTGGAACATCGCTTGATTGATTGCAAATCATGGACTCAAATTTGCAAACTGCATGAGTGAAGGCCACAAAGTTCTTTTCCAAAGCATGATCTTTGATAGGGAATATTGCATGGAGAAACAAATTCATATGAAGAAATCCGATTTTGAAAACTTAGAACAGTCATGCATGTCAAGTGTTCAAGCCTACAAGAAGCATATGAAGAGTTTGATAAGCTGACAAGACGAAGCATTGCAAGCATTGCATCAAAGGGCATAATGATCATGATCATTGAATTGGTTATATGTATACTCACTTGGTCACAATTTATGAGATGCAAAAAGAATCCAAGGAAGAGAATGATCCATTTAATTTATACAAATTCCCATCTTGACTATGCCAAATGATGATTCTACTCATCTAGTTTCTGATTTGACTAGACATAATACTGAGGGCCAAATTTGTTGACCAACAACAGTTTTGTCAATTGTCCAATGATCTTCTATTCCTTTCACGATTAAAGAAAAGTGTGATCAGAAGAAAAGATCATGCGAATGTTTCAAATCAACTCTAAGCTAACTATGCAAATGGAAGAGCACGAGAACTAAAGATTATGACTTTGGAAGAGAGGAGGAGCATGTCAAGGTGGCCTACATTGATGAATAAGAACGTAATCTCTGTCGTATATGAGGGAAAATTTATGAAAGCTTTTTGCTTTCAATTTGGAGCCGAATGATAAATTGGTGGAAGCTTTTCCGAAGCTTTTGTAAGCTACAGCTTTTGTTGTTGCGGTGGCAAAGATCGATGGTGCTGATTATTTAAGAGGGTGGAGTATGTTGATGGTGGAGGGGGAAGACGACGAAGTGAAAGGGCGGGAATAAAGCTATTGCAGAGGGAATGAATGAAGAAGACAAAGAGGTGGTACGCAGAACGACACAAAGAAGCCGAAGGGTGGGTAAGCACGGTCGAAAGATGAATGATGAAGCTCACAAATGAATCTGACAATGAAGAATGCAGTAGGGAAGGATGGCAATGCAAAAAGGTGACGACGATACAAACAAGAGGAAGGTGAAAGAGGAATCGGACAGAGCAGAGCAGAAAAAAAACGAGGAAGGCAATGCGATGTTTACTTCTGATCCTGATTGCTATACCCATTACCATCGAAGGAAATTAGTTTAACAGCTTCACATTGTTCAGGGTGACGAGAAAGCGGTGACAAAGGAGCGAATCGCGGCATCAAAGAGCTCGGAGAAGCACACGGAAGGGGTCTCGCACTACAACAAAAAGGCCTCATAGACGCACATTTAGACGCGATTTTTGAATATAGAGAAAATCTTACGGGTGCGTCTATCCGCCCGTCTATTTGCGCGTCTACCATTTCGCGTCTATAATCACATGTATCAATGAATTTACACGCAAAAATAGACGTGCAATAGATGTACATATATACACGCATATAGACACGCTGGTATACGCGCTTTTACAAGCACTGGTAGATGCGAATGGAAAACAAAAAATCTCATATTTAAAAAATATATATTTAATTTCCTTTTTAAATTTGAATTATGAAGTGCATGTATAAGCGCGTGTAATCTGCACTATAGACGTGCGTATAAACACGGATTATCTGCAATTTAGATGCGCGGATAGATGCGCAAAACAGAACTGGACAAAAAAAACCAGCAAGCATGTGCTCTCTGGTTTTTTTCCCCCCTCCCATATATCAGATTGTGCATTTGGGAAAAAGACAATGTATCTTATGGGCAGAAGAATTGACAATAAAAGTCCATGTATTCATTATAGGTCAAAAGCATTTACATGGGAAGTTTAAGTGCTTGCGACCTAAAGCGTGGCGGCAAGCAGTAGGCTCAAAGATGGATCATACATATACAAGAAAAGAAGGCCTCATGAGGAGGTATGGTGCTCCTCTACGAATCTGAAGAAGAAACATCTTCGCTAGTACCACCATGGCTACTAGCGTCGCTATCCCCCTCCTCGCTATGCTCCACATCCGGGTTCGCCTACACACACAAAAGATCAAGGTTGCTTACATAGACATGGTGGAGAAAAAGTTATAATTAGCTATACTTTTAATAGGAAAGTAAGAAAAACATACCTCCTCTGGCTGTCGAATCCTCATGGCCCGGTTGTATTGGTCCTCAGTGGTGAGACCCTTCTCATAGAAGTGAAGCCATGTGGCTGCGTAGTTATGGCCTCGATGGTAACCTTCCTCTCTAGGAGTAGGTATCCTACCAATGATGGTAGTCTGCAAAACAATTATGATATATACAAACAATTATGAGTCACAATATATTAGAATAAAATATATAAAGAATTGAAAGAAATATAAATTTTAAAAAACTAGAAATCAAAATATACTTACAAACTCTGCCTCCCACGACTCTCTGCCGCCCGATCCGTAATGCGACGATCCCATGGTTTCCATTTGGATCCGTCACGCCTCTGTGTGCTGGCGACTCTTCACTTTCTCTGCTACTTTCTTCTTGGCTTTCTTCCACTATATGCGGTGGCACATAGGTGGTTGGCTATAGGCTCCACGCCCCTCCTCTTGCCTCCGCAGTGAGTCCCTGGCCCGTATCATAAGGTGGGATCTTTTGTTGTGAAGCATATCCCTCACTTTTGTGCGTCCCCAATCATCCGAGAATCGCTGACCCTCAAGATTTGGGTACCTCCTATGGACTGCCCTCAACACCTCCTGCCACAAGCCACTTTTCTGATTTTTGAAGGCAATGAAACAATCTTTATACATCGCATGCACGACGCTCCTCATGTACGCATTACATCCCTTCCTTCATAATCATGAGCAATACCACCAGCATTTGTAACTCTATAGTACTAGCATACAACCTCCTCTACGTGATCTATTGGTGAGGGTGATCGCTCGCCACCTCCTAGGCAACCCCCACACAAGCCTCGTCCTCCCCCTCGACTCTCCCTCCTCCCTCTCTGTCGACTACCCTCTGCCTTGCTGGACGCAGGAGCTTCTGTAAATGCTGTGCTTCAGCCGATGCATGTACAAGTGCTGCACGTGGAGTACCTGCATATGGAGTACTTGCATGTGGAGTTTTGGAAGTAGTGCCAGGCAAAGACATCAGAGGCGTTCCAGACATGACACTGAACACCTCGTCTGCTATGGGAGAGCAGCAAGGTGTTTGGTCATCTCTCCCATGACGTCTTCCCTACTAGGAAAACCTCCAAAAAATGCATTGAACCCCCTGTCAAACAAGGACAACGTATCATTCATGCGATCCAAATCCGGGTCATTGCTAGATGAACCAGGATACGATATCTGCAAAAAAAACACGGGAAAAAGACAAATTTATTTGCATACAAAAATCATATATTACCTACATTTTCAAAGAGCTTTTTTTAGACATTGAGCATAAAACTTAAGTCCTAATGCTTCTCATAAACAAGAAAATTGATAAACACAAACATGGGATTGGCCACATTCATCATTGCAAAAATAAATTGTTTACTATCAGAACTGGGAGACCTGGCACGTGTATGCCCGCGTCTAAATTGCAGGTTAGACGCCCCCTCAGACGCGCTCCCAAAGTCAACCTTCTGTCCAACGCATCTATATTGGCATCTAAGATGCAGCACAGATGCACTGTTAGACGCACATTCCAGGTGAATGCTCTGCACACGCGTATATCATCGCGTGTAGACTGCAGAGCACACACACCAGCACACGTGCTCTAAGACGCGCCCTCAGATGCTATGAGAGAAAACATTTTTCGCGTCTATATTTGCGTCTATACTGAAATGTATACGCGCTATCAGACGCGCTCGGTCGCCTGATTTCAGCCCAACGACCGCCATTGATGATTTACAAAATGCAATAAATAATGGAATCACAAATCCTAAATACACAGACAGAGCAGAGAGAGAAAGAGAGAAACAAAGAGAGAGAGAGAGAGAGAGAGAGAGAGACACAGAGAGAGAGAGAGAGAGAGAGAGAGAGAGAGAGAGACTCACCTTGGGTGTTTGGTGTGGTGGGTGGTAGCGCTTCTTCCTTCTCCTTCTTCCTCTCCTTGGTAAGTTACCCTCCCTTGATGCTTGCTTGCTTGCTTGCTGCTTCTTCTTGTTCTCCTCTCTCTTGTTCTCTCTTTTTTCCTCTCCTTGGCTTTCCTTTTTTCCTTCTTGTGTGTTTGAAATGAAAGAAGAGGTGAGTCATGAGGAGGTGAGGCATGAAGAGACTAGGTGAGGCATGAAGAGACTGCATGTTGGCTAAACTCAAGCTTCAGAAATGCAAAAAACGCAGGAAAGGAAAGGCGCAGTTTGAAAAGAAATTATTTAAGTATGGTTTGAATTTTGACGTGTGCATCTATTTTTGCGTGCATATGCCTGTCTATTGTTCAGATAGACGTGAGGATAGACGTGAATATAGACGCGAAAATAGACGCTAATATAGATGCGTAGGTAAACGCGAATATAGATGCATATTTAGGCTTTATCATAATTTTTTGTTTTTAAGATAAGTTTTAATAATGAATTCTTATCATAAGTTTTAATGTATTTATGATGATTTTTGTGTATTTAAAATTGAGATCTTATGTAAACATATGAATAAAAAATATTTTAATTTAATGTTGTCATGAATTAGGTTTAATCATGTCATCATCACCTAGTGCGGTGCATGCTGATGAGTCAATGAGCACATCCTCAAGTGAGGATGAAACATTGTGTCGTCAAAATCGAGATGCATGGCTACGATGAAAAATTAAATGCATGTGTGATCGTTGTCAAGGGTGTATTTTTTGAGCACGTCGAATTGCAATGTCACACCTCAGCTTGTATGGAGAATGGGACCGAGAAAAATCACCGGTATTCATTGTTTTTTTTAACCACTAAGATTGCTAGTCTATGTTATGGAAATTATATATCAACGTACATGAAACTCCCTTTTGTGGTTGAGCAGGATGCGGTGCCACATCCTCAGATGCTCCCTCTCGGGCGTCGAGAGGCTGCAAAACGTTGACGCGAGGAGGCAGAGTCTTCAAGAAGAGTAGAGACTGACGACCATGATAGTAGCCCTCATGAAATGCCCTATCAAGTCGTAGAGGATGAGATTTTAGACAACATGGTACACCATCTATTTTCAGAACCGGTTTAGGGAGAAGGTCACTCTACAAAGCCAGACGATCCACTATATGTAGCATCATCTACTCTGTTGTATGAAGGTTGTACGTACTCCGTTTTTCGTGCGTCCCTCGAGATACTTAACTTGCAAACAATTTATGGATGGAGTAATGTCAGTTTGGATGCATTATTAAAGTAGGTATCAATTTAGTTTGGCTTATGAATCATAATATTAATTGTTCTATTTTGAAATCAGATAGAAATATATGATGTTGATGGTATTTTAACTCACTTTTAAAAATATATGTAGGTTATTATCACAAATGCTTCCAAAAGGAAACAAATTGCCAACTAAGAGAGAGCAAGCAAGACATTACTTCACATCTCTGGGAGGCCTCAATTATGTCAAGATCCATGCATGTGTCAATGATTGTGTCTTATTTCGTGGGATTCATGAGTTCGCACGAGAGTTTCCTGTTTGTGGCAAATCAAGATACGAAGTGGAGATGAAGTCAATGGATATGCCTCGTAAGGTTTTGTGACATTTTCCGATTGTTCCACGTATAAAACTTATGTTCAAGTGTAAGTCTATTGGAAAGCTCATGTCATGGCATGCTATTCATCATTCAAGTGATGGAAAATGGAGGATCCTTGCAGACACACGCGCATGGCAACATATAGATAATTTGTGGCCTGTTTTAAAAGAAGAGCCAAGAAATTTGAGATTTGGTTTAGGTATGGATGGAATCAATCCATTTGGCATCAAAAGCACATCATACAGTGTATGGCCAGTGGTATTGGTGAACTATAATATTCCTCCATCCATGGCAATTAAAAAGGGATATGTAATGTTGTCTCTTCTGATTCCTAGAAAGTATAAGGTCAAAAACATGGACATTTACCTAGAGCCTTTGATTGAAGAGTTAGAAATGTTATGGGAAGGTATTGAGGTGCAAGTTACAAGTGCATCTGCATCCTCTAGAGATTTCACATTGAAGACCATGTTGTTGTGGACCATGCATGACTTTCCAGGATACAGAGAGTGTTCAGGTACATGTATATAACTCAATATTTGAAATTCAAGACTTGAATCAATTGCATTTTATTAATTCACTTGTTTTTTCAGGTTTAACCACGTCAGGATATCATGCATGTCCTATTTGTGGTCCCTCTCTAGTTTCCTCTAGGCCAGCACGTTTAAAAAAGGTTATCTACGACAATCATGATCGATTTCTTCCTATTGACCATCCCAAATATGTTCTCCCTACTAATGGAATGACTCCACAATCTCTAACCATTCGAGATTGGAAGGAGAGATGGATTAATGCCGACAGCCACCCTCCACTCGGCATGAGTCGGTAAGAAGTGCATTTCTCTCGATTGACTTTAAAGTATTTAGCATGATGAATTGTTTACATAATATATTGTTTGTTTGTTAGGTTCTCTATATTTTCTCGTCTTCCGTACTAGACTGAACTCAAGATCAATCACGTGTTGGACCCCATGCACATATTCAAAAATGTTCTATCTACATTATGGGATCACTTGATAGGGGCTCGTGATTCAGTTAATGTAAGGGAGGATTTACGTAACATTGGTCGCATGAGATGAGCCTGGCCACGCATTGGACCTAGAGGAAAGATTGAGCTACCCCATGCACCTTGGATGTTATCAAAGAACGAGGAAAAAATAATGAAGGAACAAATATATAGCTCTCGAACACCCACAGGATGTATGAGATGTCTCAAGGGAGCCTTCATAAAGAAAAAGAAAAGAGGTGTGGAGCAACTATCTATTTTGAAGTCCCACGATTGGCACAAAATGATTCAAGTAAGGGTATCTCTAACCATGAATATAGTAATTAGTGGAGTAACTATGTGTAAACTTTGGGGTATGATGACTTTTTCCTCAACTAATCATTTGATCTATGAATATTGTTTACATTCAGCTCGTACTTCCTACTAGCATATCCCATTGTGTATCCAAAGATGTACATGATATCATTTACAAGATGGGAGAGCTTGTGAGGTGTGTATACATTGTATTTTTTCATTATATATCTTTGAATTTCTACACAAAAATAAACAATTCTCAAATACATCTTGACAGATACGTGAGCTTGAAGGAAATTGATCCAAACACATTGAAAGATGCTTGAGTATTATCTCTTGAGGTGGTTTGTTTGGTGGAGGAAATTTTTCCTAGATCCATTTTGACTACTCAATTACATTTACTCGTACATTTGATTGATGAGATCGCACTTTGTGGGGCAGTTCATGTAAGGTGGATGTTTTTTCTTGAGCGCTTCATGAAAACCTTGAAAGATTTTGTGAGGTAAAAAGCACGGCCTAAGGGAAGCTTGGTTGAGGGTTGGTTAGTGCAATCATCCCTTGTTTATATCTCTGAATATCTTCCTGAAGTGGATTCCTCTCAACCACGACTATGGAAAGATGATGAAGACTTCAGGATGACCTCTATAGTACCTCAAGGAAAAGGAATGAGTAAAGTGCTAACAAAAGAAGAACTTCGTAAGTTAAATAGTTTTTGTGTGCTCAATAGTGATGTAATGAGCAAATGGGTGACACTATATAATGAAGCAAGGGCAAGAAGAAAAAGCGAAAGACAAGAATTTTGCACTAGATATGGACGTAATGTCTCATTTCCAGATCATCTAAATGCGCTCCCACGTCATATTGATATAGATTGGTTACATGAGGAAATGGAGAGAATGGAAAAAGAGGAGGAAATTAATATATCTCAAGAAGAGTGGGAATACGCACGAGGTTGCTTATCAAAGGTGAGACATACTATCAATTAATTTGTTTCTATAAGTTTTATTTTATATAAATAATTGACATGTTTGATCTTTTATAATTTACTACTAGTGCACATTATTCAATGCACTTTGGTGTGAGGGTAAACATCTTCAAACTCAATGTATAGATGAAAAGAGAAATACCCAAGATTGTGGTGTCCTTGCTCACTTCGAGGATGCCAATGGTACCATGGAAGGTTATTGTGGCTTGATCCAAGATATTATAACGCTTGACTTCAGACGATTCTTTATATATGAACTCGATGTGAAGTGATTTAAAGAAGTGGTAATAAATGGTGAGCATTACAAATCAGACATCATCCAAGTGGTTTTGTAATCATTGACTCTACAAAATTTCACCAAAACAAGAATGACACATTAGTACTACCTCAACAATGCAAGCAAGTATATATGCAAAGGCTAAATTTTTTATATGTATACATGTGATACATATACACAATATAATAAGTACTTAAGTTTTTTGCTTTTGTTTTTCAAATACAGGTTGTGTATCATCCAATGGTAAACAATAACCGATGGTGGTATGTCATCCCTATATCTAATCGCTCAAAACCAATATATGGTAATATTACCGACATGGAGATAGCAGATGACAATCCAACAATTAATGATGATGTGCACGATGACACCATAATGGATGATATGTGTGATATAGTACAAGATGAACCTTGCGAGGATGTTCAAGGAAACACAGAAGAAGACAATAATGTGATTGTCGATGATATTGATGAAGTTATTGAGCAATATAGCAACACATCTGATAGTGGGATAGACTTATTTGTTTCGTTACCTCTTGGTAACATAGACCTAGAAGTAGATAGTTTAGCAAGGGCTGATCTCATTGAAGATGAGATGGATCATTCACTGTAACATACTTAATTTGCTTAATGATTCAATGCGTATTCCTAATTCTATGGTTTTTATCATGCGCACACGTGCATACTCAAGAATCAATAGTCAAGTTTAAATCTAAATAGAAACTTTCCATAATAAAACGGAAGTATTTTTTATCATCTTGAAGTACGTAGAGAAATTACGAGATACATATTGCGATGCTTGCTACTAATTGTAAGGTTTCTGTCGCTTGCCGCTAATTTACTTATATTAGGCTTGTCAACTGGAGGAACTGCCATTCATTAGAGAGCAATGAAAAAGTAATTATTAACTCTATTTTTAAAATTCAATGATTCAATGTGTATTCTTAATTCTATGGTTTTTATCATGCGCACACGTGCATGCTCAAGAATCAATTTTAGGTGGTTAAATAATTATTAACTTTGGTTTTTTAATTATGTGAATTGCAATTTTAGGTGGTTAAATAATTTTGTGTCTGCTGGCGCATCTATATTGGCGTCTACTTGCGCAGATATATAGAAGCAAAATTTGCGTCTATTTACAGGCATGTTTACACGCACTTTTAGACGCAATGATAGACACGCCTGACTTAGCGCATCTAACATGCATGTCTATGCCTCGTTTCTGTTGTAGTGTCGTAGTCAAGGCCATTGTAATGGCAAAGAAGAAGTCTCAGTGGATAGCAAGTCGAGGGAGAGAAGTCGCAGAAGAGAGCATTGACGAGGGAGGAGGGTGACAGAGCACGAGGATGAGATGAAGATGACGTTGAAGCTACGAAGATCGGATTCTATGTGATGCTACTGCGACGAAGGAGTGCCGAGAGCGGAAGCTAGAGAAGGCCGACGGAATTAGTAAGATGACAGCAATATTGGTCAATGAAGGGCTGAGCTGTGTGTTTGCTAATGGTCGTTGCTATGCCTTTGGTGTGATCTGATATTACTATTTATAGCCATGGTGTACTTTGGTATAAATTTTCTCATCCATGGTATAAATGGTGCCCTTCCACTCGTTGCGGATTTGGTCAGAGTGATAAATTCCACAGTGTGTTACCTTGAATGTAAAGACACTTGAACCAATAGTCCTGTGGATGAAGAGAAATGAGGAAAAGAGATCCGTGCTTACATGTGCAACTATCCAAGAATGGAGACCACGGCCATGATCAATGATCATGAAGTAATTGTCCTCTATGGCTTATTTTGCTCATTAAGACATCAACAGTTTTGTCAAAAAGTCACTTGTCTTTTCTATAAAAGCTCAAGCAAAACATCCCTTACCTATTCAGATATTCATGGCCACAAGGATTGACAACAAGAATAAAGTATCAAAAAGTTCATTTCATTCACCAAAGCATGCTTCAATCAAAGCATATCAATTTTTTCCCACATACTCATCGCATGTCAACTTACAATTGTGTAAACCTCTATCCATACTTTCTCTATAAAACCTCTTCTCTTCTTCATTTTGTGAGTGGATCTCTTACCTCAGATGATTATTTCTTTGTATCTTGTTCCCAAATACAAAGCAAGTTTGTAACGTATCCTTGAACACTAATGTATTTGAATCTTCTACTCCATCTAAATGCCTTAAAATTGAGTTTTCTTTATCATCCTTTCCTTCCATCTTGCTAAGCGTCCCTACAGCGAGCGACGTCACGAACTCCGAGCATGAATTTTGTGTGACACCTGGTGATCCGGACGTGAAAGCGTCACTTCTGATTGTTGAGATGGGAGACTCTTCGAATACAACACCCAATTTATCATCAAGTGCTTCTTCCTTTTTGACTAATAAGATGAAGAATTTATTGCAAACTCTTTCTTCGGCCATTATAATGCTGAATCAGCAGATGCAGTTATCTATGCTACAGCAGCAATAGCTACGCCAACAATAATCGGATCAACAACGAATGCTACATCAAGAACAAGAGCATACACATGGAGCAACCAAAGCAATTGAGGCCGTGGTAAGTGAACACAAATTATTTGATGGACGGAATGTTTCAGCTTATCTTAAAACATTTAAAAGCCAGATGTGCTTCTTTGGAGTTCCTACCAGCTTGAGCAACTATTTCTTATGACTTGTATGCCTACTTTGCGTGTTAGAGTGACTAATTTATTTGTGCAAGATTAAAATTGGAATTTCTTCAAAAATGCGCTCAAAGATGAATATTTCCTAGAGGATTATGGTATTACTACTCGGAAGACATTCAAAGAGTTGGTCTATCAGCCCAACAAAGGACTTGTTGCTTCCGAGTTATTATGCGAATTTGAAGATCATTACAACCAATTGGATGCACTTGAGCAAAGAGCCCTAAACTCGGAGAAGGTGGATTTATCCTTGTAGGTGTCTGCTCCTGCACTACAAGACGAGTTGGGAGAGCTTCTTGAAGATCGTATGCAGGCTATGGGATTGAAGATGGATTGGTAATATGTTGTTGATGCGGTTTCCACATTCACAAAGAGGTGGAGATGGAAGACTCGCTTACAAAACGGTATGCAAACACCTCTAATGATGTCTTCTCCGACCTCCACTTCTCCTACTGCTCCTTCCACTTCTTCTCCTACCTCTCATCCCATGTATATGCCTACTTCTATGCCTATTCCTATGCCTATGCCTATTCCTATGGCAGTTGGTAGACCATTTGCTAAACCAACCGTCGAAGACATGGTGGAAGAAATTTCAAAGAACTTGAAAGATCTGCAAATAAAAATGGCCAGAAGAGATTTACAACCACTTAACCGAGTCCCAAATTCTGTTCCATCCTCTTCTGCTCCTATGAATTCTTCCATAAACGATCGTGTTCGCTGTTGCATATGGTGTGATAATCTAGACCATGAGCGTAAGGACTTTCAAGACTATGAAGAGGGGAAAAGACTGAAGTTGGTGGTTTGGTAGGACAGGATGATATGTCTTGGAGATACAGAGCAACCACTTAAAATAAATTTTGACAAAGGAGGTATGAAGAAATTATTGGAGGAATCTCTCTTACATTCTTCTTATGTGAAGCAAGAGGCTACAAGAGAAGCTGTTGCTTATGGTCTTCAACTGGAACAATTACCGAAAGATAAGTCTCCTTTATGGTCATATGCACTGCATGCAGAAAAAGAAAGGTAAAGCTTCATCATCTAAACTTTCATTCATAGGAGATGCCATTAGAAAAGGGACTAGATGGAATGATCACGTAGATGTCTTCTCTATCTATGCTTATATTGCAAAATCTCAAGAATTTGAAGCACTTGTTGAAGAAAAGCGCAAAAGAGATAATGATCAATCTGAAGGATAAAAAAGGGCAACTAGGAGAACTGAACAGGTTCTTCAACCTTCTTCTTCAAGACCCGAGCAAAGTATGGCCGATGTACAGAAACCAAAAGTACAAGAAGATCAAAAGGCCCTGAAGACAAAGGATTCGAAGCCGAAGAAGCAACCTGGACTCAAGCTACTATCCGACATTGAGACATCCACAGACTTGAAAAATGTACTTGAGGATGGAATTCTTAATTGCAAAATTAAATTTACACTTGGAGAAGTTTTGTGGATTTCAAAAAGGGAGTTTCATGATGTTATTATTGACATCATAAAAAAAGCACCAAATTATGGAAGAGCCAACACAGGATATGATCCATCGAGAGGCTTTAGCTATTGCCGAGGCTATTATCTATGGATTACAGATTGAGGAGGTTGATTGTGAAGAAGAGACCATTGAGGAGCCTACAGATGGAGCTCTATGTATCCAGTCTAAAAAGTCTCTTCATCCTTTACTGCACCTCATACAGTATTAGGAGAGCGATGATGCGCCTAGATTGGTGCCTCGTAGCCATTTTCTCGAAGTCACTAGGGGCTCGTGCAACTACAGAAACTATCATCAAGCTTCGTGAGATTGAGACTCCTTGTGTTGCTCTTTTGGATCATGGTTCCCAGATTAATGTAATTGTGCGAGGTTTATATGAAATTGGTAGATGGCCAGTTGATGTTGATCATGGTTGGTGCATCCGTGCGGCCAACAACCCTGTAGGAGAGTTGTATGCTACTTGTCCAAATCTGAAGATTGCTATTGGAGATGTGGGTGAGTCTTATCATTTCTTTGTTCAAAACTATTGTTTCTATCCTATTATTTTGGGGCAGTCATTTATTGCTGAGTCTTGGATGGAGACTAAGGTTTTGGATGATGGGTCTACGTATGCACGGATCCGAAGCAACAAGGATAGGAAGAGAGCTATCTAGTTCATGACTGTTTGCATCAATCATCAGAGGAATAAAGATTCTTTGAGGGATTCCCCTCTTCTAGCAGGAGAATTGGATTTTTGCTCTGTACCACTGTCTTGCCAAACGATGGTGGTACGAGTCAGAGAAAGCTATCGCCTCTTGGTAGCGGTAGTTTTTTCTCATGTGTTTATGGTGTATCCATTGAAAGTACTTCGTGTTTTCAGCATATTTCTGATATGCCTACAGCTTCCAGGAAGTATGTAAAAAGAAAAGAAAAAGAATTGATGATTGCAGGTGTTTTGCAGGAAGAAGACCGGATAGATGGTCTCTATGATGGTCTTTCATGCTCAGATACCATGGAAGAACTTTTGGTATTACTACATGCTAACAATCAAGAGTTGACATATGTCTTACAGGTTCATTCTTTGGCGATGTATTGTGAGATTGCTGATTTCATGCTTCAAAAGAATTTGGGTGTTGAGGATTCTTAGCAAAAAGTATTCCTTGTTGACATATTTCAGCAAAAAGATTTGGGTGTTGTTGTTTATACACAGTAAAATTTGTGTTTATCAGGGTATTTTCATCGAGGGGTGAAATCTACAGGTTGTAGCAATGAAGCTAGAGTTCAAACAAAATATAAGACTGTTCACAAAAAAGTTAGGTAAGTACGATAGTCATTACCACTGTTTTTATTGGTTTTTTAGTGGCTTTTCTCCTTATTGGTTTTTGATATAGTCTCCTGAACTAGTGCTTTCCTCGGAACCAATGCATTTAAAAAACGATGTATTTACTTTCAAATAAGATTGACTATATGAAAGACACTTTATTCTTAAATAGCTTTCTTGCATTTAATGGGTGTTGGGACAGACCCAAGCCAGTTGTAGGACCGCTACCTTTGGACAGTGATGAGATGATTAGGAGAGCTGCTATGCAACCTCCTTTGCAAGATCTTACTGGTATCGCAAACATAAGTTTTCAGCTGAGACATTGAAAGAGATGAAGAATTGGACTGAATATTTTCTATTTCTTAAAGAGGTAACATGTTTTGAAGAGATGTTATGTAGACATGAAAAAGCTTTTGCTTTCTTTCCATATGAGATTGGATGCGTTGATCCTAGGGTTGTGACACCTATGGTTATTTTAACCATTCTGCATGTCCCTTGGAATCTACGGCCTATGAGTGTGCCGAGGGCTCACTTTCCCAACTTGGTAGAGCTTTTGAATGAGTGGATCATGATAGGAATTTTAAATCATCTTCAGCTCCATATTCCAACACATGGTTCACAATTCCTAACAAGAATGGGACAGCCAGATTCATATAGGACTTATAGCCAGTAAACAAGGTCACTACTCAAAATGTTGGTACTCGACCTATTGTGGATGTGTTCGCTGAAGCTTTTGCTGGACGTTGTCGGAGTGCATAGGGTTGAAGGTCACCACAGGGGTTTGGCAAGAAAACTGGACAAGATAGATGGAGATATGTCTTCACGAGATGGGGGTTCAAGAGCTTAGACTCTGGAGATGATAGAGATAAGAGAAGGGTTGAAGATAGATTCAAGGAAAGGAGTAGAGGGAAGAGAAGGGGTTGGAAGAAATGGAAGACGTTGAAGAATACTCCCAAGAAAAAATTAGAAAATATAGAAGAATACTAACAAAGATGAAGCCTGTCAGTTTATTCTAGCATTATGAGAGGATAAAACTCTAATAGACAAAACCATGTATAAAATATTACCTTCCTCTATACTGCTCAGATCGCCAATTTGATGCCTCCATTGGCTCTGAAAGGGGCGTTAAATACCAGGACACCTGGCCAGAATTCTGCCATATCACTCATTCTTTATCTTCCACTTTGGAGTGTTGTTCACTGCCTAAAAACAACGATCAAGCGTCGCGCGATTTTGTCAATCTCTCTTTTTACATAAAATCCTCTCAATTTTGCTGAAAGCTGCATGCTTTCTTTTACATATCATCCTAATCTAGAAGTTGTCTATAGTTTTATGGATTTTTACAAAAGATAACATCTAGAATATCAAAAATTGGTTAAAACTTGTCCAAAAATCTAATATTTTTGAACCATGGACACTAACACTAATGTCTAAAATGGCATTGACTCTCTAAATCAATAAGAAAGCCACACTCTAGATTTTTTTACATGGTGTGCACGTAGCGGCAAGACATTCACCCCCTCCTAACCTGCACATCCTGTGGCAATGCCAAAGTCTTACGGATCTGTAGTGTCAGAAGAAGTATCTTTTGCCATGTCAATGTCTTCATCTTCTGTCTCTTCTTCTTCTATGTCTTTCTGCTTTGGAATTATATCCAAGTTTTCTAACTCACATGTTGAACTTTCTCTTCATTTGAAGAGCTTGATTCTTTTTTCTACTATGGATATCTTTATGTTGGTCCCATCTAATTCGGCCAATGAATATGTGGCATTGTCATGAACGAGCTTTACCACATACGGGCCAAACCAACACTTTACCATTGTCCTAGAAGTATTGTATTGATTGTCTAGGCTACCGTCATAGATAAGGACCCAGTCATTTTCTTGAATTGCTCTTGGATGAAGTCGATGTCTCTTATCAAATCTTCTTTTATTCTTTAGTCTTACTCTCTTTAGCTTCTCAATAGCTGCTTGAATATCGTTAGGCCTTCTTTCTAGCTTCCATGTGCACAAAGTCAGCAACTCTTCTCTATTGATGACTTCCTCCCAAGGTAGAAGACTCTATGTGAGAATAGATTCTTCAATTGGTATAATTGGTTGTTGTCCATGCATAAGTTCAACTGGCATATAGCTAGTCACTATACTGTGAGTAGTCCGGTCAGCCCATAATGCAAAAGGTAGCATTTTAGGCCATTCTTTGATATTTCCTCTACAAGACTTTGCTAGAGCTTTGAGAATAGGCTGGTGCCCTCTCTCACTTTTCCCATTGCCTTCAGGGTTGTAGGCTAATGTTAAAGCCAACTTAATACCCAATTGAGCAAAGAAGTTGTGTGCCTCATTAGCATCCAACTCTCCTCTATCTACAATTACTTTACCCACACAACCATATCTACAAAACACTTCTTCAAGCAAAAAATGACAAATAGCTTGAGTGGATTTGGTTGGTAAGGCTTTGCCTTCAACTTGATTGGTTAGATCCTCTCTTGCAAGCACTAAATATTGCATTTCCATATTCGTGTAGTAGGCATAGTTATAATATCAATAATCCATCTATAATGTATAGACAAAGGATAAGTTTGTTGTAACCCATCTCGATGCTTAACCATAGAATACATTTGACACACATAACAGGTTTCAAAAAAATGTGCTATATCCTGATACATGTTTTGCCCCAATATTTTTCTTTGACTTTACTAAAGGTTCCCCATATGCCTCTATGGCCAGCCCACAAACTTTCATGAAATTCCTTCATTACATGTTGTTGCAATCTTCTGTTACCTAAAACTCGGACAGGCGCTCCATTCTTCTTCTTTGCGTGCTTCCATAGATGTCCTTCTTTAAGAAAAAAGCCATAAGCTTTCCTCTTGATATGCTTGAACTCCTCATCAGTCGAAGTCTCCTTCTTCTTCATTGTGCTCAAATATTGGCTGATCTTCAGTCAATCTTCTTCATAGTCTTCTTCAAGGAAATGAACTAGAACTTGAGCAATGTAATGAGCATGCTAGCTTCTAGTTGACCACCCTGTTGTTTTCAACTTTGGACCGGTATATGCAGTACCTGAAAATGTATTTTCAGGAGCCACGGAATGAAATTCAACAAGTATAGATTCTTAAGCTTCATCTTCTTCCATCAACTCTTCTTCATTGTCATATCTTGCATGTGATAGCATGTTAGCAAGTGGATTCACCTTTTTTGCAATATGCTTTAAATCGGGATTGAGAGATTTAATATACGCAATCCATCTTAGCATAGCAATGTCGGGTGTAGAGTAGTTGGCAATCATGCCCAAGAGTGGAAGACAAGCAATTTCTAACACTACGGAAGCACTTATAAAGTATTCACGATCACACTTTAATACGGTTACAACTCCTCAGAATTCCCTTATTACTTGTGCATACCTTCTTTGACGTTCATTGAGAACTTTTTCTCCAAAACGAATTGCATACCTGTTACCTTTCAAGATCCTCTTGGCCAACAGCCCATCCTATCCCAATGGGACTTGTATCCACAGTAAGGTGACCATTTGAATAATCAGCCCTTTTAAGAGTGGGGGCTGAAATTAATAGCTTCTTTAATTTACGCATAGTGAGAGTATGCTCATTACCCCAAGAGAATCTTTGGCCTTTTCTTAATAATTGATAAATATTTTCAGCTACATGAGCAAAATGTGGTATCTATATGAGATAGAGTACGCATACCCCAATAAATCTTCTTACTTCTAAAATATTTTTTTATTTTCTTGCATTTTGCTGATGGAATCTATCTTGATTGGCAAAGGTTTGCGTCCATAGGGGCCACATAGATGACAGACCATTAGGACTTCTTCTACTCCAAAAAACAACTTAGCTCCAGAAAGAGTAAGATATACTTCTTCTAGCCTTGTTAAAATCCTATCACATTCATGAATATGGTTAACTACAAATGTCCTGCAACCATCTTCGTCAAGATCCTCATTATTTCATTGAATTCACATCCCTTGATAGGTACATCATCAAGAAATGGAAGAGTAAATTGTGGAATAAAGTCCCTTAAGACTTTGTGCATGGCATTCATCATATGGGCTACAGAGTTTATTGCATCTTGTAGTAGAGTGCACATGCAGACCAATCCAAGAGGTGTCTTCATTGTGGTAATGTCTCGGATTTTTAATGAAAGGTGAAATTGGTCATATCCTAAATATAGGTCACCCATAGAATAAATTTCTCTACCTGCAAAAGCTTCAGCAAATTCGTTAACAATTGGACCCGAACTAACATTTCGAATTGTGACACGATTAACAGGTTGTAGATCTTGAATGAATCGTAAAGATTCATTTTTCTTGGGCACGATAAACCATCGGTTTGAGTAAGGTGCTGATGAAGGTTCTAAAATCTTCATTCTAATCTTCTCATTTAGAAGTTCCAATAATTTGGGCAAATGCGCCCTTGGAACAGAAATAGGCTTGAGGTTCCAAGGCACATGTGGGACCATAAAAATGAACATAGGAGCCACAATATTTGGATCCACATAACCTATTTCACTTGGTTGAAATGCAAAAGCTTTTCAATGTTTCATTAGCATTTGCATAAAATAGTGTTTTTTAGCCGACGAAAGAAAAGATTTTTCATCTATTGTGAGCTCTTTTATACTTTCAAATGTGAACTTGTGACCAATGTTGGAAGGATCACGAAGACTTGGCTGATATGTTGCCCTATCAGCCACTCCTTTACTTTCAGGAGGCAATGGGACTGCCATAGGCTTGACTTTCTTATCCACCATATTATATTTTGTCTCCACTTGCGCTTCAGCCTTGTTGAGTAAACCAATGTCTTTCTGCTCAACAAATTCTTGAATTGTTTGATAAAAATCCAATGTACATACTTCTATGGACTGATTTTCAGCCTGATTTTCTATACGAGCAGCCGCATATATTTCAGCCAATGTGTCAGTTGTAATCAGTCTTAAAAAAATGCCTAAAATATCTTCATTTTCAGCCATCATGTCATAAGTTTTCAGCTTCCTTTTTACATGACATAAGTATTTTCTTTTAGTTTTGTTCATGGTTGAAAGAGACTTATAACAACCCATACTATTGGTTGTACATACATACATATTTACTAGAGACACAGTTTCTGTAGCATAAGGAGGTTTAATCTTTGTACATGACACATTGCCATAGCCAGCATTACAGCCCAAAAAACCCTTGAATTCTCGAGCACACCATGTAACAAAATCTAGAGTGTGGCAGATAATCACATAGTCGATCTCTGTTTCAATGATGGTTAACACACACAGTAAGAAATTGGACAGCTCGTTCATTATGCTTACTTCAGTTTCAACCATAGGAAGAACCATCATTAAGAGCTTTTGTTTCCAAGCGGGCTTCAAAACTGTAAGGTTGCCCAAGAATGATAGGGTAACTATAAGAGTCCTGAACAAAAAAGTGAAAATTGTCTTTTATGTCTCCAATAGTTACCTGCACATTAGGACATGTAGCATATAACTCTCCAGAAGAGTTATTTGCAGCTCTCATTCGCCAATCTGGATCAACATCTATGGGCCATCCGCCACTTTCATAGAGACTCCTTGCCATGACGTTTATCTCCGAGCCATGGTGTAAGAGTGCAATACATAGTGTTTATTTTTCTCCAATCTTGACGACTATCTCCATTATTGCTCTTGCCCAATGCGTTCGCGAGTAGTGACTGCTTGGAATGAACCGAGCATCTTCTTCCTCATGCATGTGCTGTAGACGGCATTCTTTTTTAGGGGTGGGTTGCCCAACTGGTTTGGGCCAGCCGATCATTACATTTTCAGCTTTCACTTCTTTAATTTTTGCATTCATGCTTTCTTTATCTTCAACTTCAATTGCTGTGATTAATTCTTTAACTGCTTCAAGATGAGTTCCTTGTGAAGTCAGCCTATCTTCATCCTACATAAAAACTCGAAGAACTTGCAAAAAAGCATGCACTATTTCTTGAGCTTCATCACTAACATATTGTCTTTTCCTTTTGATTACATTAATAATTACATCATGGAATTCACGTTTGGCAATTCCAAGAATTTTGCCTAAGATGAATTCAATTTTGATTCCCAGAACTCATTTCTCTAGGACTTGTTTGAGATCGGTTGTAGATTCTATGTGAGACTGCAATTTGTAGCCTAGCTACTTGCCTTTCTTCTTTTCTTTGGTTTTCTTTGTTTATGGCACATCTTCCATCTCTTGATCTAGGGTTATATTTTCAGCAAGCTTTGGTTGTTCATGTGTTCTTTTAGTTACCCATTTCGGAGGGCCAGAAGAGAAAGGCCCTAGTTCCTCTTCTCTTCTTCTCTTTTCTTCAATCAAGACTTCTTTATGATTGACGTCAGCCAAATGTGCACTAACTTGCGTTAGCCGAATCTTCTTTGGCTACTTTACCAGGTTCCAGTTGATCTAGTGCATGCATCCATAATTTAGATTGCACATTAGCTTTACTTGCTTCAATTTGCACCCCATAGGTAGCTACATCAATTGCTGCGTGGGTATTCTTTACAACTAAATCTTGTAATCTTCTCTTCATTGCACTATTGCCAAAATTTTGCTCTAGTGGAAGACCAGTTTCAGCTGCATGAAATTTTCCGTCTTTCCAAAAGACAAGCTTCTGTGCTTCAGCCTCAGAGAAGGCAGAACACTCCCTCTTGTCATGTTGTTGGCTGTCACACAAAATACAGCGCCTCTTAAATCCTTCTCTCATGGGTCTTTGAGTTGATGATCGACCGCATTCTTCAATTTTGACATCCGCTTTCTCCATCTTGGAACTAGTTTCTGTAAGATTGAGATGAAGGTCATGCATGCTTTTAATGACTTCATCCATGATATCATTTTATTAGAAGGAACAGAAGAATAAAGAGTTGGTTGATTAGTCAAAGGAATAGGGGATTTGGAAGGTGGAATAAGCTCCATCAATGGAGTTCCTGAAGTTGAAGTAGAGCCCAATCTTAGTTGCATCTACTCTCTTCGAGCAATCATGTTAACTACATCAGTAACATCTATCCATGCAATCTTGACTCCTAATTTGGAGGTAGCATCTTCTAGGCGATCAGCAAGCTTTCTTGTAGAATGGGATCTACAGCCTTGAGGAATAATTCAATCTTCTGGCCTTCCATACTTTGTTGGTCTTCAACATCAAGTTGTCCAAATTTACTTTCAAACTCATGATATAAAGCTGTTGCAGCTAAACCTTTGTTGGGTTTCTCAACCCAATCAGTGAAACTTTGCTCTAGAATCTTCTAAGAAGAATTCTTTATGTAGGGCTTTTTTGAATGCAGCCCAATCCGCATCATGCTGAAAAGGACCATGGATTCTTCCTTAAAGACCATGCTTGGCTTGTCTGGAAAAATAGCGGCTCCATGCATGTTGCGGTACACTAAAGAAGAGCATTTTCTCAACATACAAACAAATGAAAACATAGACATTTTGACCATTAAATTTTTTCAATTCACACCCAACTTATTCTCGGGCCTTGATAGCTGTGGAATCAATCTTCTCTTCTTCTTGACTTTGTTGTTGTTGTTGTAACATTTGTATGCACACCAACTGTTGTAGAGCATCTCTTGAAGAATCCCCCATCTTGGAGTTTTTTTAAAATGACCTTCACGTCGGGTTCACCAATGTCGCAGCGCATAGGGTTGAAGTTAACCATAGGGGTTTGGCAAGAAAACTGGACAAGATAGATGGTTCAAGAGCTTAGACTCTGGAGATGATAGAGATTAGAGAAGGGTTGAAGGTAGATTCAGGGAGAGAAGTAGAAGGAAGAGAAGGGGTTCAAAGAAATTGAAGACATAGAAGAATACTCCCAAAAAAAGAATTAGAAAATATAGAATAATACTAACAGAGATGAAGCCTATCAGTTTATTCCAGTATTATGAGAAGATAAAACTCTAATAGATAAAAACGTATATAAAAGAATATCTTCCTCCATGTTGGATAAAAACGTGTATAAAAGAATATCTTCCTCCATGTTGCTCAGATCGTCAATCTGATGCCTCCATTGGCTCCAAAAGGGGGGTTAAATACTAGGACACCTCGCCAGAATTCAGTTAGATCACTCCTTCATCTCCCACTTTGCAGTATTGTGAAAACAGAGATCGCACGTCATGCAATTTCATCAATCTCTATTTTTACTTGAAATCCTCTCAAATTGGCTGAAAGCTACATGCTTTCTTTTACATGTCATCCTAATCTAGAAGTTGTCTATAGTTTTATAGATTTTTACAAAAGATAATATCTAGAATATAAAAAATTGGCTAAAACTTATCCAAAAATCTAATATTTTTGAACCATGGATACTAACACTAATGTCTAAAATGGCATTGACTCTCTAAATCAATAAAAGAGCCACACTCTAGATTTTTTTACACAGTGTGCGCATAGCGGCACGACAATGTGCTATCTATTTTCTTGGTGATCTTTATTCCAGATATGATTAGTTCCAGCTTGCCCTTGAAAGTAGAGATTTGACTACAATGAAGAAACCCTTAGGCCTTGTCAGAATGTTTATGCTTTCGTAAGGAGCTACTAATTCGGTTGCTCATATGATGAATGGGATGAACAATGTTCTACGAGATCTTACTCCTGAGCTTACTATGCCTTTCATTGATGATTTACCTATTAAAGGTTGCTTGAAAGAAGGAAAAGATGATTCTTTAGATGATCATGGATTCAGGTTCTTTGTGGCTTCACATATTAGAGATGTTGAGAGGATTCTTTGCAGATTGGAAGAAGTAAATTTGACCTTGTCAAGGTTGAAGTCAATTTTTGGTGCCAAAGAGTTTTGGATTGTTGGTCATGATGTATGGACAGAAGCCAGTTATGCCTATAGAGACTTGCACACTTATTTGGAGTGCTTTACTATGGCAGCTGGAAGAGATGTCTAGAGAAGATATTTTGGCTCTTCGTATTCGTCAGTTGAAGAGAAGACCTGAAGATATTGAAAGAGAAATTCAAAAGCTCAAAGAGGTCAGAATTCGGAACAAAGATCACTTCGATAGTAGACACAGATTGAGGCCTAAAGAGATTAAAGAGGGAGATTGGGTGTTGGTCTATGACAGCAGTCTAGACAACTAGTATAGTGCTTTCCACAAGGTTTCCAAACGATGGTTTGGGCCCTATCCAGTGCAGCATGTCCATGACAATGCTATATATTTCTTAGTAGAACTTGATGGTACAGCCTTGCGGATTCCGATTGCAGGGAAGAGAATCAAACTCTTCAAGAGAAGAGATGCTACAGTTTATTCAGTCGAGGAGTTTGATGATGCGATTCATGATCAGGTTGAGACAAAAGGAGACGAAGATGAAGATGTGGACATTGAAGATAATTTTGCAGAAGATGAAGAGATTGCATTGACCATCGAGCTTGGCGGCGATGAGGATGGGTAGCTGTGGCCCATCTCAAGGATGTGCAGGTTTGGAGGGGGCGGATGTTGTGACACTGCACGTCTACCACTTTAAACCTAAGGGTAGAATTTTGTGCCAAGATTTTGGACTCTTAATTCAACGTCATTATTAGTTTATTTTTCGCTGCATGTTTCTTTTGTGTTTGCATTTGCATGATGCACAAGCACATGTAGTTAGGCTAGGCACAAATTCCTCAATGCATTCATATTTTTTGTGTGGAACATCGCTTGATTGATTGCAAATCATGGACTCAAATTTGCAAATTGCATGAGTGAATGGGCTTCTTTTCCAAAGCATGATCTTTGATAGGACACATTGCATGGAGAAAAAAATTCATATGAAGAAATCCGGTTCTGAAAACTTAGAAGAGTCATGCATGTCAAGTGTTCAAGCCTACAAGAAGCATATGAAGAGTTTGATGAGCTGCCAAGATGAAGCATTGCATTGCATCAAAGGGCATATTGATCATGATCTTTGAATTGGTTACATGTATACTTACTTGGTCACAATTTATGAGATGCAAGAAGAATCGAAGGAAGAGAATGATCCATTATACAAAATCCCATCTTGACTATGCCAAATGATGATACTACTCATCCAGTTTCTGATTTGACTAGACATAATATTGATGGTCAAATTTATTGACCAACAGCAGATTTGTCAATCGTCCAATGATCTTCTATTCCTTTCATGATTAAAGAAAAGTGTGATCATAAGAAAAGATCATGCAAATGTTTAAATCAACTCTAAGCTAACTATGCAAATGGAAGAGCATGAGAACTAAAGATTATTACTTTGGAAGAAAGGAGGAGCATGTCAAGGTGTCCTACGTTGATGAAAAAGAACGTAATCTCTGACGTATACCAAGGAAAATTTATGAGTACTTTTTTCTTTCAAATTGACATCGAATGATAAATTCGTGGAAGCTTTTCTAAAGCTTTTGTAAGCTATAGCTTTTGTTGCTGCGGCAAAGATTGATGACATTGATTATTTAAGAGGGTGGAGTATGTTAATGGTGGAAGGGGGAAACGACGAAGCGAAAGGGTGGGATAAAGATGCTGCAAAGGGAATGAACGAAGAAGACGAAGAGGTGGTATATAGAACGATGCAAAGAAGCCAAAGGGTGGGTAAGCATGGCCGAAAGATGAACAATGAAGCTCACAAACGAATCCGACAACAAAGAATGCAGTAGAGAAGAATGACAATGAAAAAAGGTGACGACGACAGAAAAAGAGGAAGGTGACAAAGGAATCGGACAAAGCAGAGCAAAAAAAAAACGTGGAAGGCAATGAGAAGTTTCCTTCCAATCTTGATTGCCACACTGGCTGCCATTGCGAACGGCATTCAACAGACGACTTTTGATTTTTCGTGTGACGTTGATCTCACTAAGACTGACTTCAACAAATATTTGGCTAAAAAGAAGGCAACACTAGATCAGGTATGAATTGACAAACTAGCCTATATGTTTAACGACTTCACAATGTTCAGGGTGACGAGAAAGTGGTGACGAAGGAGTGAGTCACCGCATTGACGAGCTTGGAGAAGCACATGGAAGGGCTCCTGCAATCGAGGCCATCGTAACGGCAAAGAAGAAGGCTCAGTCGACGGCAAGTCGAGGGAGAGAAGTCGCAGAACAAAGCATGGATGAGGGAGGAGGGTGATGGAGGATGAGGACGAGATGAAGACGACGTTGAAGCTATGGAAAGTGGATTCTATGTGATGATGCTGCGACGAAGGAGTGCCGAGAGCAGAAGTCGGAGAAGGCCAACGGAATTACTAAGACGATGGCAATATCGATCAATGAAGGGCGGAGATGTGTGTCTGCTAATGGTCACTACTACGCCTTTGGTGTGAGCTGATATTACTGTCTATAGCCATGGTGTATTTTGGTATAAATTTTCTCACAACCATGAAAACAGTATAGCCTTCGATAAATGGTTCCCTTCCACTTGTTGCGGATTTGGTCAGAGTGATAAATTCCACCGTTCATTACCTTGAATCTAACAACACTTGGACCAATAGTCCTGTGGATAAAGAGAAATGAGGAAAAGAGGCAGGTGGTGACATGTGCAGCGTATCCAAGAAGGAAGATGATGGCCATGATCAATGGTTGTGAAGAAATTGTCTTCTATGACTTATTTTGCTCACTAAGACATCTGCCGTTTTGTCAAAATGTCATGTGGCTTTTTTGTAAAAGCTCAAGTAGAACATCACTTACCTATTTAGATCTTCATGGCCACAAGTATTGACAACAAGAATAAGGCATCAGGAAGCTCATTTCATTCACCAAAGCATGCTTTAATCAAAGCATATCAACTTTTTCCCACATACTCATCACATGTCAGCTTATAATTGTGTAAACCTCTATCCATATCTTCTCTATAAAACCTCTTTTCTTCTTTATTTTGTGAGTGGATCTCTTACCTCGGATGATTATTTCTTTGTACCTTGTTCCCAAATACAAAGCAAGTTTGAAACTTATCCTTGAACACTAATGTATTTGAATCTTCTACTCCACGTAAATTCCTTAAAATTGAGTTTTCTTTATCATCCTTTCCTCCCATCTTGTTAAGCATCCTTGCGGCGAGCGACTTCATGAACTTCGCACACGAATTCCGTGCGAGAGTGGGATTCATATTTAAATGTGACTTTAACATCCATCTTTCACTTGTGCTTAAAATGACTAGACCTACCTCTGCCGCTTCTAGTGTGGACTCGCATATGGTAAATTTTTGCACACTTTTCATTGTTTATCTAGATTGAAATCCCACTCTCAATATACTTGACCAAAAGTGGGAATCCATATCTATGGATTTCATCACTAAGTTGCCGATTGCTAGGGGAGGATATGACATTATCTTTGTGGTAGTACATTTCTTTCCCATGAAAAAAGACTGACACATCTTTAAATGTAGCTAAATTATTTGTGAAATAAATCATTCGTTTGCATGGTATGCCCAAAAGTATTGTTTCTGATAGAGATTCAAATTTACATGTAACTTTTGGCAAGCCACATTTAAGGGCATTGGAATTGAACTAAGGATAAGTACTGTATTTCATCCGTAGACTGATGGGGGGAGACAAAGAGAGTGAACCGGGTTTTAGAAGATATACTTAGAATGTATCTAAATGAAAAAACAAAAAAATTGGACTGAATATTTAGCCCTGATTGAATTTGCATACAATAGTTCATGACATGCATAAATTAAAACGACTTCATTTGAAGCAATGTATGGTTATAACCATGTAACTCCTATTCGTTTTTCTAATGCTTCAAATAGAGTAGAAATTTCAAAACAAATGCTTGAAACAATGGATGAGGAATGAAAAGAATAGAGAAACACATTAAAGAGGCATAACTAAGGCAAAATAAATATTATGGTAATAAAAAGAGAACACTAGAGTTTAATGAAGGTGATATGGTTTTCTTGAGAGTTGAACCCCATTTAACTAACTTGTTTCTTGGGAAAGATAGAAAGTTATCTCCACATTTTGGAGGACCACTCAAAATTCTAAAGAAGATTGGTTCACTTGCATATAAGCTGAAATTGCAATCTCATGTCAAGGTTTGTCCTATTTTTCATGTGAGTTTATTGAAAAAGTATGTTGCTAACTTTGATCATGAGAAGTTTAGATTACAAGAAGATGGAATACTGAAGGTGCAACTAGAATTAGTATTTGACATCATAAAGTCAGACATCTTAGAGCTAGAGATATTCTAGAGGTGTTGCTGGGATACATGTCCTATCGAATGCAACTTGGGTTTATGTAGATAGTTTGGAACAAGAATATCCATCTTTCCAACTCTCAAGATAGAGTTTTTGAAAGAAGGGGAGAATGTGATATGCCCTAATAAAGTGATATTGAAGTTTTTTTTAAAACATGTATCTAGATAGTATTTGGAAATGTTTCTTATATCATTTTAAGTGTTTTGACAAATTTTGGTGATGGTAATTTTTTTGTCAAAAGTTTTCTTAAGTTTTAGGCAAAAGACTTGTTTTAGAAGCTAATTTCTTATCAAATGGAGCAAAATTTGGCAAATTTCCTCTCACAAAGTTCAAAGAGGAGATCGAGGAGAATATTTTATCATCTCATAGGCTCAGTCCAATTATTCACCATTTTGGAGATATGAGCCTTCAAAAATAGAAAATAGAAAGTTTTTAACACTTTAAAATAAAAAAACGTATCATGCTATTTGTGATTTCTTTCCATTTTTTTGCAACTTTACATGCAAGTGATGATTTGGGAGGATTATTTGAATTTTGGTATATGCCTTTCTTGAAAAACACACCATTATTATAAAAGCCTATTTTGGATATGTGAATTCATTTTGGTAAAAAGCTGAGCAAACAATCATCTTCCTCCAAAAGCCAAGATTGAGAATGTGAATTTGATTGCGATTGAGATTGTGAGTGAAAGTGAGATTGAGAGTGAGATTGCGATCCTTTTCATGTACATGATTGCATGCCTCTATTCCCATTCCACCTATTGCCCAATTGTAGTACTTCCTACATGGATTAGATTTTAATATCCAAGTGCAGTTGAGTAGAAATACTCTTGCTAATATAGATAGTGCCATTACACGAGCGGAGGAGTTAGAGTCACGATTATAAGAAACCTATGCATCTTGGGAAAATCTCTAAAGATTAAGTAAGTAATGTAGAGGGTTTCCTTACCCTAGAAAACTTTGTTGATTCGTTAAAGGAATAACCATAATGGTTGTTTGGATTGATGTTATAAAAAATGAATGTCATCTTAGATGATGATGATAGGTTAATTACTTGATTGTGTGTTTTCACAAAATTTCTTATGCCCTCATGGGCGGATTTATAGTTATGCACTAAACCTCTCCTAAGGTTACCAGTGGGAGCACGTCACCAAGGCCCTATTTCACTAAGCTGGAGGTTAAGACTGACCCTAGGGAGGGTGCTAGGCTAGGAGGCCACAAGGATACTAGGTGGCTCTAGTCATAAATCCCTTGGGTCTAGCCTAACCCTTACAAGCCCAAGATGGACTTCATGGAAGGCCTTGATGCCACATAAGGGTGGATCAGTGGAGCCTATGTCTAAGATTTGAACATGAGTCTTGGATCGAGGGATGGAATGTTGGGTTGGCGTTGCACTTTGGAGAAGATATAGAATAAAATTATATTCTTTTGCAAGCACTTTCAAAGGATTGTTTGACATTATCTTTGTGTGTGACAAAATTATGTGAAGGAAACATTATTAATAGTTAATTAAAAAAGTTCTCTTTGGATGTCAAACATAAATGTGTTAGGATAATTAGTTAATTAAAATACACCCTCCACAAAAGTGGGAGGACAAGATCTCAGATGCGTTCATCTTACGCATGGGTGGTCTTTTCAATCACTGCATGCACACAATGTACCAAGGCATACCAAGAAATACGTAACAATATTTATCCCATGCATCGCATCTCATCCTCTTGGATGCATAGATGGGCTACTATGTTTTGGAGATAAAAATCCTTGTTGCTCCATTATCAAAAAATAATAATGAATTCTAGTCCCTCATATCTCCCTATGCTCTACAATACTCAATAGTATCATCATTAGGTTGATCATAAACTATATCAAGCATCAAACAAATAGATATTTGGGCCTTTTGCCCCTCAATTCTCCCTTATTTTCAACTTTTGTAGCTTGGTGTCTATTGGAAAAATCATTTGCTATGTGCCTCTTCTATTAACATACAAAACATCTATTTGCATCTATTAATTCTCTATGTTATGCAACCAATTTCCAAGTCTCCCCCTGCTATCTTTTCTTTTCGTAGCCTTATTTTCATATCTACCCTTTTTCTTAGATTTAGGAACTTTTTGGATGGATTCTCATCTTGCAAGGTTAAATCCTTTCCTTACAACAAAGCATTGTTTATACTCGATGTCTCTATGAGTTGTGATGTGCTAGTCGTGGTGGGATTTATGTAAAAATTCCTAATTTTTTAAGGTAAAGCACAGCAATACTTCTCAATTTTCTCAGGAAGGGGAATGAGAGGATATGAAGTAACATGTAGCAATACATCCCATAATGTCTTATTATATTACTCTCAAATTTTTCATTGTGATTCATCCAACTTATTCTAAGAAGTTCTAACATCCACTTCAAAGATGCTCATGAACAAGTTGGAAGCAAATCTTTGCTTTAATTGTATCCATGTTGATGGTGCTTTACCTTGCATTAGAAATGTGGACCTCCAATGCAATGCATTTCCCTTCAAAAAGATGGCTTTCTATCTAATATTAGAAGATTCGGTGAGATTTCCTCTCAAGTACTTTGTACAAGACTTTTCAATGAAAGTTGATGCTTTCATTGTGAGTTGCACACCACTTAAGGCCTAAAACTCTACCCCTTTACCACTCTCATCATAGTCCTTTGTTTGCCCTTTTGGAGTCAAGTTATCATACATTCGCAACTTCAAAAAGGGAACATTTGTTGTATTTACAAATTAACTAGCACCATATGACGCATTTCCATATTTGCATGTATGCATTGTTGTCCAAAATCTATCTGATTTAAAAAACCAAGATGACCTTGTATTTGGACGTCTTGCCCTATTGGCACTAGGTATTGTTTTTTCTCATCACCAACTTTTGGTGTGACTTGAGGTTCTGTTGGCTATTCTTTGGAAGCTTCTTCATGTCCCAAAGCTTTAGGGGACAACATCTTTTTCTTACCCTTGTTTTTCTTCTTTGTAAAGTTTGAAAATCTTATGAATCATGGATCCTTGGCCAACTTGGCAAAGATGTTCTTCATCTCCTTGCTGGCTACATCACCATATCGTGGCCTAGAGAAACCCACTTCTTGGTCAACACCGACATTTTGTGCTTTCTACCCAAGCAATGTGCCTTGTGTCCAAGATGAGGCATTGCATTCTCCCCTTCATTATGTCTTCAATCATCAAGAGAAATGGTAGTTATAAATGACAAGTACTCCTTGGAAAAAAAAATTCTCTTGATTTTACAACAATCTAGGGGTCTCAATTTGGCTCCTCAATATCTTGCATGTGGGCCACAATAATTTAGAAAGGGCTATCTTTGGGATTAGCTATAAATTAATACCTTTAGGTACTATATTGAGTACTTGGAACCTCAATAAGTGGGCACAAATCCAATGGTGGTCACGGAAACCCTAATGGATACTGCAAATTAGGGTTTCAATAGAAATTTCTTAAATTTCTCTTAACGGATGGCTTCAATATGCTAAGAATTGATGAGAGAATGTCAAAGGAAGAGAGAAAAAATCAAGCAAAAGGAATATCATTTGAATGGTATCTTTTATGGCAATTCGATGGTGCCAATAACTCCAAAAGTGGGTAAAACTCTAGAGTAGGTACTCTCCACTGAGAGGTTGTGAAGGAAATATGATGCCCTTATGTTGTTGCATTATGCAATGAGTTGTTTCCTCTTTCGGAGCTCACTTGATGGTAGCTCCTTCCTCCCTTGGTCTTTGAATACTCAAATAACCCTCATTGAGCTCGTAAACAACCTTCTCTTAGCTTGCATGGGTAATTTCGACAAGACCTAGCCTGTTTTGCTACTTTGCAATCTTCAAACTATAATTTCTAGCTTTAATTAATTAATTTTCAAAATTGAAATGATTCTAATTGGAGTCTAGTAATTGTAATTTCTATCTTTGATTAATTAATTTTTAGAATTTTAATTCTTAAATTTCATTAACTATACATTTGATCGTACCCAAGAACTTTCTAGTACCCATTCACAAATAAGGTACTAGTCCCCATGGGATATTTAATGGTCTCAATATTAATTCACATTGGATTAACATTAATTTATTAATTAATATCTAGTCCTAGAATGTCACCACTAGACATCTTATTGGCCCAGTTAATGGCCTAGATCCCAAATTGATACTAAGTATGTGCAAGTACCTATCCTGGTGCATAACTTTGTATAAGCCTTTCCAATGTCACCCACCAGTATTCCCTTTGGTCACTTAAGCCATGAGCATGACTTAACTGACTTACGCTCCACATGTGTACCTCACATACCCATAGCTTAACAATACCAAACCCAAGCACTAAAAATGCACGTCCTTGTGAGAGGCTCTTAGAGTGTCAAGAAGCCTAGTAGCTACAATATGATAAGCACAAATCAAATGCCAACTCTTTGGTAGCTTGCTACCAAATGTATAATAAATCATGTGTGTTGTATTATCTTGCTAAGGAAGGTGATTTCCTCGTGTATACTAGGCATGCTTGCACTATGGACCTCGATGAGAAGTCTTCACCTTAATGAAGATAAGATGAACAACATTTTTGAACTACCATAAATATAATTAACAACGTGTAATATGAGCTAGATTCTAGCACCTTGAATATGCCCTCCAAGCTATGCAACTTTGACTATGTCCTTCAATTGCAGGTTTTGAGCTCTAATACATTCGAGCCATTTTGGTGAGGTTTCTAGTCTGTAAAAGACCTCGAGAACCTTGGTTCTGATGCACCTCCATTGCAAGATCCCTCATTGAACATATACAAAGAGGACACCCTCTATATGACAACTATCTTTATAGGATAGGGGAGTGACCTCAAGCAGGAGGCTCTACAACAAGATCTCTCATTTCGATCTTTATATGTCTGTCGTCTCACATCACCTACCCCTAATTACATGCAACTTCTATAGACACAGGAGAAACTCTTACATGTATTAGGTAACACAAAATAATTTGAAAACATGGCTCGATTTTGTACTTTTCTTCACATATCTTAACAAGCAAAAGTAAACCACGTAACTCAAATCAACTTCTAAGAGTAAATTTTCAAAGAGACACCACCTTGTCACCACAGCATTGTAATAGCATTTTCCAACCCTCAACAAGCAATGCTAACAAAAGATTAGTTTTGCAAATCAAGCATTGATAGTATGAAGATTTAGGCTCGTATGAATCTGCACCTCTAAACGAATGTTGGCACGAGTCAAGACAAGAAGTTCGGCTCTTTTCATTCTGGAATCTGGATCCTCGAAGGAGGGGGAGGGGGCCCGGCGGATAATCCAATGAGTGACGCACCGGCTTGCAGCCTTGTTTTCCTCTCTCTGGGGCGAGCATAATCATGAGACTTGGATTACTAAGAGCGTCTATAGAAGGCGAGCAAATATAGTAGGGATCGCCAAAAGGCATTCACGCAGGGTCTCCCCCCTCTCTCTCTCTGTCCCCCCTCCCCGCTTCACTACGCAACGATGATAAATACTCCAGCTGGACCTGCAGCTCAGCGCCGGCAACGGGGCAGGTCGCAGTTGGTGCCTACATTGTTGTTCTTTTGGATAATTCTACATCATCTCCATACAAGTAGCACCAGGGCGCAGAATGACGATACTTTGCAGCTCAACATTTACACGCCTCTGGAGGACGGCTATGCGGATGTAGGGATAGTGTGCTGGATCTCTCTGTTGGCGTCGTCCTTGCTGGGGCAGGACACGCCAGGATTCTTTTATGGCGCGGTGCCAGCCGCCACGGTCGGAGAACGGTTACCAATCCATTCCGGCCACAGTCACCGCCTATGGAACTTGCACCGTGAACTGGAACTTGCAGGTACTATATATAATGTCCATAGCACCCACTCGCACATAGTATATTTGCATAATTCGTAATTAGCACATTCCAAACTGGCATAAACTTGGTATAGCACCCACTCGCACATAGTATATTTGCATAATTCGTAATCAGCACATTCCAAACTGGCATAAACTTGGTCTCCTCCTCCGGCATGCACCAAACGTGATCAAACGTCGACCCTTTTCCTAGTACAGTTCACACCTTCCTCAGAAGCACGTATAGCATCTGAGGAATTCAACTGAGCAATTTTTCATTTGGGAGCTTTTCTCCCCATCATGATCATCTACAACTTACCCATGTATCTATCCTGTGCTAATTTGAACGTCTTTATAACAGGTTCAAGCAATTGGAGGTTGTGATGCATCAACTTACTCTCCTATGGGTGTAGAGATGGTTTTCACAGACGATACAGGCCGCACTAATGTTGTAAGCTAACATCACATTCTCTAATCGAAATACTTTATTCAATAATACTACGCTAGATTTGAATGCTCAAAATAATTGCAATACGTTAGAATGTTTGTGTATGATGAGTTCAGATTCTTTGCATTCTGACAGCACTACAACAGAAACGAGGCATAGACGCGCACGTTAGACGCGCAAAGTCGGGCGCGTCTATCATTGCGTCTATAAATGCGTGTAAACGTGCGTGTAAATAGACACAAATTTTGTGTCTATATATCCGTGCAAATAGACACTAATATAGACGCGCTATCAGATGCACAATTATTTAACCACCTAAAATTAGCAATTCAAATAATAGAAAAACCAAAGTTAATAATTATTTAACCACTTGAAATTGATTCTTGAGCATGCACATGTGTGCATTATAAAAACCGTAGAATTAAGAATACACATTGAATCATTGAATTAAAAAAATAGAGTTAATAATTACTTTTTCATTACTCTCTAATGAATGGTAGTTCCTCCGGTTGACAAGCCTGATATAAGTAATTAGCGGCAAGCGACAGAAACCTTACAATTAGTAGCAAGCATTGCAATATGTATCTCGTAATTTCTCTATGTACTTGAAGATGATAAAAGATACTTCCTTTTTATTATGGAAAATTCAATGCTTGCTTTAAAATTGACTATTGATTCTTGAATATACACGTGTGCGCATGATAAAAAGCATAGAATTAGGAATACACATATATTGAATCAATAAGCAAATTAAGTATGTTACAGTGAATGATCCATCTCATCTTCAATGAGATCAACCCTTGCTAAACTATCTACTTCTAGGTCTATGTTACCAAGAGGTAACGAAACAAATAAGTCTATCCCACTATCAGATGTGTTGCTATATTGCTCAATAACTTCATCAATATCATCGACAATCACATTATTGTCTTCTTTTGCGTTTCCTTGAACATCATCGCAAGGTTCATCTTGTACTATCATCACGCATATAATCCATTATGGTGTCATCATGCACATCATCATTATTTGTTGGATTGTCATCTGCTATCTCCATATCGGTAATATTACCATATATTGGTTTTGAACGATTAGATATAGGGATGACATACCACCATCGGTTATTGTTTACCATTGGATGATACACAACCTATATTTGAAAAACAAAAGCAAAAAACTTAAGTACTTATTATATTGTGTATATGTAATTAGCCTATGCATATTACCTGCTCGCATTGTTGAGGTAGTACTAATGTGTCATTCTTGTTTTGGTGAAATTTCGTAGAGTCAATGATTACAAAACCACTTGGATAACGTCTGATTGTGCAATACTCACCATTTGTTACCACTTCTTTAAACCACTTCACATCGAGTACATATATAAAGAATCGTCTGAAGTCAAGCTTCAGAATATCTTGGATCAAGACACAATAACCTTCCATGGTACCATTGGCAGCCTCGAAGTGAGCAAGGACACCACAATCTTGGGTATTTCTCTTTTCATCTATACGTTGAGTTCGAAGATGTTTACCCTCACACCAAAGTGCATTGAATAATGTGCACTAGTAGTAAAAGATAAAAGATGAAACATGTCAGATATTTATATAAAATAAAACTTATAGAAACAAATTAATTGATAGTATGTCTCACCTTTGATAACCAACCTTCTGCATATTCCCACTCTTCTTGAGATATATTAATTTCCTCCTCTTTTTCCATTCTCTCCATTTCCTCATGTAACCAATCTATGTCAATATGACGTGGGAGCGCATTTAGATGATCTGGAAATGAGACATTACATCCATGTCTAGTGCGAAATTCTTGTCTTTCGCTTTTTTTTCTTGCCCTTGCTTCATTATATAGTGTCACCCATTTACTCATAACATCACTATTGAGCACACAAAAACTATTTAACTTACGAAGTTCTTCTTTTGTTAGTACTTTACTCATTCCTTTTCCTTGAGATACTATAGAGGTCATCCTCAAGTCTTCATCATCTTTCCATAGTCGTGGTTGAGAGGGATCCATTTCAGCAAGATATTCAGAGATATAAACAAGGGATGATTGCACTAACCAACCCTCAGCCATGCTTCCCTCAAGCCGTGCTTTTTGCCTCACAAAATCTTTCAAGGTTTTCATGAAGCACTCAAGAAAAAACATTCACCTTACATGAACTGTCCTATAAAGTGCGATCTCATCAATCAAATGTACGAGTAAATGTAATTGAGTAGTCAAAATGGATTAAGGAAAAATTTCCTCCACTAAACAAACCACCTCAATAGATAATACTCGAGCATCTTGCAATGTGTTTGGATCAATTTCCTTCGAGCTCACGTATCTGTCAAGTTGTATTTAAGAATTGTTTATTTTTGTGTAGAAATTCAAAGATATATAATGAAAAAATACAATGTATACACACCTCACAAGCTCTCTCATCTTGTAAATGATATCATGTACATCTTTGGAGGCACAATGGGATATGCTAGTAGGAAGTACGAACTGAATGTAAACAATATTTATAGATGCAAATTGTCAGTAGAGGAAAAAGTCATCATACCCCAAAGTTTGCACATAGTTACGCCACTAATTACTATATTCATGGTTAGAGATACCCTTACTTGAATCATTTTGTGCCAATCGTGGGACTTCAAACCAGATAGTTGCTCCACACCTCTTTTCTTTTTCTTTATGAAGGCTCCCTTGAGACATCTCATACATCCTGTGGGTGTTCGAAAGCTATATATTTGTTCCTTCACTATTTTTTTCTCGTTCTTTGACAATATCCAAGGTGCATGGGGTAGCTCAATCTTTCCTCTGGGTCCAATTCGTGGCCAGGCTCGTCTCATGCGACCAATGTTACGTAAATCCTCCCTTACATTAACTGAATCACGAGCCCCTATTAAGTGATCCCATAATGTAGATACAACATTTTTGAATATATGCATGGGGTCCAACAAGTGATTGATCTTGAGTTTAGTCCAATACGGAAAACGAAAGAATATAGAGAACCTAACAAACAAATAATATATTATGTAAACATTTCATCATGCTAAATACTTTAAAGTCAATCGAGAGAAATGCACTTCTTACCGACTCATGCCATGTGGAGGGTGGCTGTCAGCATTAATCCATCTCTCTTTCCAATCTCGAATGGTTAGAGATTGTGGAGTCATTCCATTAGTAGGGAGAACATATTTGGGATGGTCATGACAACATCAAAATATTTGTCATTCATATATTTACATAAGATCTTAATTTTAAATACACAAAAATCATCATAAATACAATAAAACTTATGATAAGAATTCACTATCAAAACTTATCTTAAAAACAAAAAATTATGATAAATCCCAAATGCACGTCTATATCCGCGTTTAACTACACATCTATATTCGCGTCTATCTGAACAATAGATGTACATATACACGCAAAAATAGACGCACACGTCAAAATTCAAACCATATTTAAATCATTTATTTTCAAACTGCGCCTTTCCTTTCCTGTGTTTTTTGTGGTTTTGAAGCTTGAGTTTAGCCGACATGCAGTCTCTTCATGCCTCACCTAGTCTCCTCATGCCTCACCTCCTCATGACTCACCTCTTCTTTCATTTCAAACACACAAGAAAGGAAAAAGGAAAGCCAAGGAGAGGAAGAAAGAGAGAACAAGAAAGAGGAGAACAAGAAGAAGCAGCAAGCAAGCAAACAAGCATCGAGGGTGACTTACCAAGGAGAGGAAGATGGAGAAGGAGAAGCGCCACCACCCCCGCCACACCAAACACCCAAGGTGAGTCTCTCTCTCTCTCTCTCTCTCTCTCTCTCTCTCTCTCTCTTTGTTTCTCTCTTCCTCTCTTTGCTCTGTCTGTGTATTGCTAATTTGTGATTCCATTATAATGTATTGCATTATGTAAATCGTCAATGGCTGTCGTCGGCCAAAAATCGGTTGACCCAGCGCATCTGCTAGCGTGTCTACATCTTAGTGTAGATGCGGACCTAGACGCGCAAAAATTGTCTCCTCTCAGTGCGTCTGAGAGCGCATCTTACAGCATGTGTGCTGGCTTGTATGTGCTCTGCAATGCACACGCGATGATACATGCGCTGCACAGAAGTTTGACCTACAGTCTACACGCGATTTTAGACACACATTGACCTAGGATGCGCGTCTGGCAGCGCGTCTGTGCTACACGTTAGATGTGCAAATAGACACGCTGGACAGAAGATGGACAGTAATGTTATGTCAAAGGCTTAAAAACTGCAATGTTATACTTTTATACACATTAAAAACTGCAAGGTCCTATTGTGTGACATCACCTAGAGCAGAATCTTGTTGCGTGGTATTGATTAACTCCTAAATAGAAGTCTAGTTAGATCTAAAAGTGACAAATTAGGAAATGGTATACTTTTATATATACAAACATTACATTCTTTACATAAAGTCAGATTGAAACTTGTGTGTTCTACATGTGGATCTCATGAATTAGAGCCCTCACCTAGGCATATAGGCCTCAATGTCCCCTCTAGTCTATGGATAGTCACCTCCACCCCTCATCCATGAGTTGCTTGTACTGCACAATATCCTCCTATATTTTTTGTATGCAAATAAATTTGTCTTTTTCATGTGTTTTTTTTGCAAATGTCGTATCATGGTTCATCTAGCAATGACCCAGATGTGGATCGCATGAATGATACATTGGCATCCTTTGGCAGGGGGGTCAATTCATTTTTTGGAGGTTTTCCTAGTAGGAAAGACTTCATGGGAGAGATGACCAGACACCTTGGCCGCTCTCCCACAGCGGACGAGGTATTCAGTGTCATGTCTGGGACACCTCTAGCGTCTTTGCCTGGCACTACTTCCCAGACTCCACATGCAGGTACTCCATTTGCAGGTACTCCACGTGCTCTACGTGCATCGGTTGAAGCACAAGCATCTGCTACAGAAGCACGTGCATCTGCAGAAGCTCGTGCATCCAGCGAGGCAGAGGGTAGCCAACAGAGAGGGAGGAGGGAGAGTCGAGGGGGAGGACGAGGGTTGTGTGGGGGTTGCCTAGGAGGTAGCGAGCGATCACCCTCACCAGTAGATCATGTAGAGGAGGTTGTACGCCATTACTATAGAGTTAGAGATGCCGGTGGCAACTTTCATGATGATGAGGGAAGGGATGTAATGGCGTACATGAGGAGCGTCGTGCATGCGACGTATAAAGATTGTTTCATTGCCTTCAAAAATCAGAAAAGTGACTTGTGGCAGGAGGTGTTGAGGGCAGTCCATAGGAGGTACCCAAATCTTGAGGGTCAGCGATTCTCGGATGATTGGGGACGTACAAAAGTGAGGGATATGCTTCACAACAAAAGATCCCACCTCATGACACGCGCCAGGGACTCACTGGGGAGGCTGGAGGAGGGGCGTGGAGCCTACAGCCAACCACCTATGTGCCACCCCGTAGAGTGGAAGAAAGCCAAGAAGAAAGCAGCTGAGAAAGTGAAGAGTCGCCAGCACACAGAGGCGCGACGGATCCAAATGGAAACAATGGGATCGTCGCATTACGGATCGGGCAGCAGAGAGTCGTGGGAGGCACAGTTTATAAGTATATTTTGATTTCTAGTTTTTTTGAATGTATATTTCTTTAAATTCTTTATATATTTTAGTCTAATATATTGTGACGTCTAGTTGTTTGTAAATCTCTAAATATTTTGCAGACTACCATCGTTGGTAGGAGACCTACCCCTAGAGAGGTAGGTTACCATCGAGGCCATAACCATGCAGCGACATGGCTTCACTTTTATGAGGAGGGTCTCATCACTAAGGACCAATACAACCGGGCCATGAGGATTTGACAGCTAGAGGAGGTATGTTTTTCTTACTTTTCTATTAAAATTATAACTAATTATAACTTTTTCTCCACCTTGTCTATGTAAGAAACCCTGATCTTTTGTGTGTGTAGGCGAACCCGGATGTGGAGCAGAGTGAGGAGGGGGATAGTGACGCTAGTAGCCATGGTGGTACTAGCGAGGATGTTTCCTCTTCAGATTCGTAGAGGAGCACCATACCTTCTCATGAGGCCTTATTTTCTTGTATATGTATGATATCTCTTTGAGCCTACTGCTTGTGGCCACGCTTTAGGTCGCAAGCACTCAAAACTTCCCTTGTAAATGCTTTCATATATAATGAATACATGGACTTTCACTTTCAATTCTCGTGCCCGTAAGATACATTGTCTTTTTTCCAAATACACAATTTGATGTATGGAAGGGGGGAAAAAAAAACCAGAGAGAACATGCTCTCTGGTTTTTTTTTTCCAGTTCTATTTTGCGCATCTATCAGCGAGTCTAAATTGCAGGTAATTCGTGTTTATTCGCGCATCTATAATGCAGACTACACGCACTTATACATGCACTGCATTATTCAAATTAAAAAATGAAATTAAATATCTTAAAAAAAAACATTTTTTGTTTTCCGTTCGCATCTATCAGTGCTTGTAAAAGCGCGTCTAAAAGCGTGTCTATATGCGCGTGTATATCTGCGTATATTGCGCATCTATTTGTGCATGTAAATTCGTCGATACATGCGATTATAGACGCGGAATGATAGACGCGCAAATAGACAGGCGGATAGATGCGCCCGTAAGTTTTTCTCTATATTCAAAAATCGTGTCTAAATGTGCGTGTATGAGGCTTTTTTGTTGTAGTGCGAATTTCATCCATCTATTGTTAATGGACTCAAATATTTAGATCATATGTGATGATAACACATGGACGATTGGTTGTTCCCTATACAACATTGGAGATGATGACAACTCCATCTACGTGTTAAGAGAGAGAGAGAGAGTATACAAGAGAGATACACAAGATATGCTCCCAAAGAATGATTCATATTGATGTAGAGTTAGTATATATAGGTGAGACCCAAGTCAAGTGAGAGATGATATATATAGTTGTAACATCCCCACTCAAATAAAGGTCTCTGGCTGCGAGTGAAAAAACCCTTAGGGAGAACAAGGGAAAAACCCGAGCCCCTACACATACCTACAATACAAAAATGAATTACTATAAAGTTTTCTTGAATACAATGATACAAGCCTCAATCAGTGAGACAAGAACTTGGAACAATACCAAGTGCATGTCTTAATGAACTAAAGCGAGCTTCACTAAGAGCTTTTGTGAAGATGTCTGCAACCATTTGATCACTAAGACAATGCTCCACCATAATGGAACCTTTCTTGACTTCATGTCGAACATAATGATAATGAATAGCAATATGCTTTGATTTACTATGTTGTATATAGTCTTTGGTAAGACTAATAGCACTTTGGTTATCGCATTGAAGAGGTGTACTAGATGATGAAGGATGTCCCAAATCTGCAAGTAGTTGTCAAAGCCAAACTAGCTCGCGAGGTGCTAATGATGGAGCAACATATTCAGCCTCAGTTGTAGAAACCGCAACACATCGTTGTTTCTTGCTAGACCAAGAATCCAAACATCCATTTACAAAGAAACAATTCCCACTTGTAGATCGCATGGATAAGTGTGAACTTGCCCAATCAGCATCTGTATATCCAATAAGGTCAAGAAAAGTTGAAGAAGATAAAGAAGAATCCTCTCGACGACGATAAATAAGACCAAATTCCTTAGTACCCTTGAGGTACTTAAGAATACGTTTTGTAGCACTCCAATGAATAGTGGAAGGGGAAGAAAGATACTGTCCCAAAAAATTAGCTACAAATAAAATATCTGGTCTTGTGTTTAAACCAATAAATTGAAGACAACCAACAAGATTAGCAAAAGGTTGATGAATGGCTGATTCTTCATTGTGTGTCGTAGATGTACCCATGGTAGAGCTTGAAAGAATGCGAGTATTGGCAAAGTGTGCATTTGTCAACCCAAACTACTTAACAATATCATTAATAAACTTTGTCTGGCGAAGAAGAAGAATGCCTTGTTGTCAGTGTCGTTGAACTTGAATACCCAAACAAGAATGTATCTCACCAAGATCCACCATTTCAAATGCAGTCGATAAAAGCTTCTTCATAGCATCCAAGGAAGCAATATTATTTGACATGAGAATAGTATCATCAACATATAGAGCAAGAATAATAAAATATTTATCCTCCCTTTTGATGTAAAGATTTGGGTCAGCAAAATATGCAACAAAACCTTTAGATGTGAGGAACTGATCAATCTTAATATACCCAGCACGAGAGGCTTGCTTCAATCCATATAATGCACGATGAAGCTGGCATACAAGATGCTCCTTTCCTGCAATCATAAAACCTTCAGGTTGCTCCATATAGATTTCTTCTTCAAGATCTCCATTGAGAAAAGCCATTTTAACATCCATTTGGTGAATTTCTAGATCAAATAGTGTTGCAAAAGCCAAAATCATACGAACAGTTGTGGAGTGCACAACGGGAGAAAATGTTTCTTGATAATCTACTCCTGTAATCTGTGAGTAACCTTTTGCAACAAGTCGTGCTTTGAACTTATCAAACGAGCCATCAGCTTTGGTCTTGGTTTTATAAGCCCATTTAGATTTGATAGGAACATGATTTGGGGGGAGTTCAGTAAGAATCCATGTACCTTTGGAGATTAAAGAATCGTACTTAGCTTGCATAACTTCTTGCCATTGATCCCTTTGAGACGAATTGATAGCTTCCATATACGATATTGGATCCTCTTGGACAGACATAGCATCATCAAATACATCATATTCAATAGAATAGAATCCATGCTCTATCTCAATAGGAAGATCAACATAGATCTCCAAATTTTCATCAATCTTCTTTGGAGGTGAAGGAGGTTTATGATCATCAGAATTAGTAGAATCACAAAGCAAGTAAGGAAATGCACTGAGAAAAGATTGTGTATCATCTGAAACATCTGACGACCATGTGCCACCCATAGTCTTCTTATCAAATATAGCATCACGACTAATGATAACCTTTTGAGTAGAAGGATCATAAAATTTATAACCTTTGGAATGATCTGAATAACCAAGAAAAATAACCTTCAAACCTGGAGGATCCAACTTATGTCGAGTGTTGTTGGGCACATGAATATAAGCAATGCAGCCAAATGTGCGAAAGTGAGAGACTGAAGGTGTCTTCCCTGTCCAGATTGTTATAGGAATTTTACCAGCAGGTGTAGTAGTTGGAAGATGATTTTGAATAAAAACGGCTGTTAGAAGTGCTTCAGTCCAAAAATTTCGAGACAAACCAGAGTGTATAAGCATGCAACGTATAGCATTAAGAATAGTGCGATTTTTACACTTAGCAACACCATTTTGGTGAGGAGAATAAGGAACTGTAAACTCATGATGAATGCCTTGATCCTTACAAAAGTCATCAAATAGATTGGATACATATTCGCCGCCATTGTCACTGCGAAGCATCTTTATAGAAAATCCAGTTTGAAGCTCCACACTTATCTTGTATTGTTTAAATATAGATAAAGCCTCAGACTTATGTCAAAGAAGATAGACATGTGTGTACCATGAGAAATCATCAATGAAAGTTATAAAATATCGATATTGAGACTTTGAGGCAGGAAAAGGACCACAAATATCGGTATGAACCAAATCCAAGAGAGCATAGGAATGTGATGAAGTAGAAGTGTGGAAAGGCAAATGATGGTGTTTTCCAAGTGTACAGTACTCACATATTCCCATACGTGGATGAGATTTAAGTTCCATACCTTGCACAAGACCATGACGATGAAGATCAAGAATTTTGGCAAAATTAGAGTGTGCAAATCATTGATGCCATAATTTGCAATCTGCATCTCCAAGGGCAGTAACAACATTTGCAATGGTATCATTCAATGATAGCTCAAATAGATTACCATGTCGAGGAGCCACTGCTATAGTATGCCCGTCTTTCTCTATACGACATTGATTATGATCAAAGCTAACAAACAAACCAAGATCAACTAGACGAGCAACAGAAAGAAGATTTCTTTGCAAATCTGGAACATGAAGAACTTCTCTTAATATTCTAGTGGATAAAATAGTCCCGAGATATAAATCACCCACTCCTTTGACTTGACAAGTCGTATCATCCACAAGGTAAACAAACTTCTTGACAGGAAGAGAATGATAATTGTGAAGCCATTATGATTGGTATATCATGTTTCCAGTGGCACCTGAATCAACGATGAATAGAGAACCATCATGAACATGAAGTACCTTTTCTGGAGAGATATCATGATGGACGAAATTGAGCTCTTGATGAGTATGATCATCATCAGTTGTAGTTTGTTGAAAAATATAAGCTCGAGAACGTTCTTCATCATATATGTGTTTATAACAACGACGAGATGGATGATCTGTATGTGCACAATAATCATGAGGAAAACTTTTGGACGAGCGAGGTTACTTTGTAGTAACTCCATGCTCCTCATCATATTGACATGCCCAGTAATCAGAAGCCACGTGGCCTTTCTTATCACAATAAGAACAATGTTTGTTAGGATAAGCAAGACGAGAAGATTTACTACCTTGATTAGGGCATCCACCCTGCTGAAAACGTGAAGCCGGACGCTTGCGAGCAACAAAAGCAGCATCAAAATCCCTTTGTTCACGAGTGACTAAAACAGCATCAGATTTTTCCAAATGATGCTCATGACGTTGAGAACATTCAATAACAGATATGCATGCTTTGTCAAAGTGGATATCATCCTTGTTAGACAAAATAGTGATGATATTGTCATATAAAGGATCTTTGATGGTATGAAGAAGTTGAGTAACAATCTGATTTTTAGCAATAGGAGCGCCGGTAGCACCAAGCTGATTGATAATGTCTTTAAAAGCCTCGATATGAGAGTGCATAGAAGTACCAACCTTATATTGAAGATTCTTCAAACGTTGAGATAAGATACTCCCAAATAGCATGAGAGGTTTCCAGATGAAAGACATCCAACATAAGTGAGTCAGGAAGTGCAGACAATATATAACGAGGAGCCGCTTTGTCACGATGAATCCAATCAGTATGATCAATTTTCCATTGTTCAAATAATGGACCATCAGTAATCACAGAATTATTATTCATCACATCAATAGGTTGAACTGGGCAAGACAGGTCGCCCAAAACAATATCAAATAATTCGTCACCTTCAAGAATTAGCATAATCTTTGCTTTCCACCCAGGAAAGCCTTATCCTTGGAAGAAGGGAACCGAACATTGGCCAGACGGATATCCGTTAACAATTACGCAATTGGCCATGCCTGTATGTCGAGAAAAAACAAATAAGATGAGATCGCAGAATCTGCAAACCATGATCAAGACGAGCGTAGTTGAGACGCATGACAATCAAAATAGGGATATACACATAAGAACGACGAAAAGTATTGAGTGACTAAAAAGAAAGCCCAAAATAGAGAGGCGTAACGTGCAAGACAAGATGACGCATATAAGAAAAATGCTATTTCGGTCAAGCAAAGAACGTGAACGATAATAAAACATCGCTAAAAATAGCAAGATGTTTGCTTATGGTAATCAACATCATTAAGGAAGATGAGTGATTAACAAACTGTAATTGGGGATTAACAAACTGTAATTAGAATTACAGTTTTAAATAAAGAATCACATATTCAAGCAGAATTGTTGTCTTGAATCCTGAACTGTCATAACTTTTGATTCCACAACTCCGATTGACAAGCGGTTTTGACAGGATTCGAGAGCATGACGAGAGCTATGAGCTAGATAAAATTAACTAATACTTCTAATTTGAACAAGTTCATGTATCAAATGATCACTTGTGCAAAGAATTCAATCAAGTATAAACAATGAAACAACTTATCTTCCTTGTTGTTGCTACGCATCCATAGCTCTGATACCATGTTAAGAGAGGGAGAGAGAGTACGAGAGAGATACACAAGACATGCTCCCAAAGAATGATTCATATTGATGTAGAGTTAGTATATATAGGTGAGACCCAAGTCAAGTGAGAGATGATATATATAGTTGTAACACTACGAGCAACCTCCATACCACTCGAGTGTTGCCATCCAAAATATCAATTCTGACACTAGTACTACTTCCATGAATCGAAGTACGCAACACACTAGGGGTGGTCTATCCAACTTGGATAGTGTCTCACCTTACTGTACTCTTGAAGGTTATCTTAAAGCCTATCCAAATTCGAATCTAGCTTGTTATTTCTAATCACAAGATTGTGTTCATATTGCTAGAAAAAAGAAAAGTAAATGCATTTTGATACACATGCTTTTGTGCAACTATTATACAAATATACAGATATACATCCCGTTCAATATAGTCAAGATAGCTCATGGTGTCTTGGAGGAGCAATTCATGACAGTCATTTTCAGAGCTCCAAAATATGTTATATCATGTGAAAAAACTAACAAAAGCAGATTGATCTATTAATCATGCTCCTCCACAACGATGAAACACACAATGTTAGAGAAACTTCTCATGGTGGTTCATCAGCAGTTCTCAGAGTCAACAAGTAGTTGACTCTTACTAAGAATACCTCAAGTTGTCTCCTTTTTTCTCAGCATATCATCTTATAGATCTCATTGCCTATACTACCTATTCTAATGTCTTACTACACACAATTATTAGCTCCACAACCTCAGAATAAAACAATGATCTCAAAATATTGGTTTGTAGGTTTTACTTCGGGTGCAATTTTTGGGCTATCTGTCGTTCCATTTACATGTATCGAGGTTGGTGTACTCGCACCTGTTTGTGCAATAGCAATTGTTGGGGCCACAGCAATTGCTGGTGCAGCTACAAGGTGTAGTGTTGATGCAATCGCAAGTAAAGTTGGAACTTCTTGCTTCCCAGGTTGGGCTAGGCCCATACATAGTATCTATGTTTTAAACTTACTAGTAATTACGTGATAATTTCAAGCACTATACTATTAATCTTTGTTGTGTTTGTGTGCCTGAATGTAATGTTGTGTAAAATACTTCCATTAATTAAATTTATTAGAATCTATATTATCAAAATTTGATATCCAGCTACTTTGTATGAGATTATGCCATTGCATATAGGAGATTCTGTGCTTACCACATCTACAGGGTATCACAATTAAAAGATGCATGACCTCTCGATTGGAGATCAGGTTATCCTAAAAGCACTTCATGTATAGTATATATAGTTTATACAATACCTCATTCATGATAGTTCCTAATTGTTGTGGACCTAAAGTAGTAGTATACTTTCTAAAACCACCATATACTCATCAATTCAGGGTGCTACTACTTGTCAGGTTGCAGTGTGGAATAACAATCGCAAAGAGCTTGAGTTTAGTCATGTATATGGATTTGGACATGCTGATGCAAATATATCCTCAAGATTCTTGTATTTCAAGCTCTCATATGATCAAGATATCTTTGCTAACAAAAGAGTCATGGATTTGGAGCTCAGTCCCCTACACTTTGCCATAGTTTTAGGTCAGGATATTATGTATAAATATAACCAAAATCGCATCTACACTATGTATACATCTAAAATTTCAAACTAATTATCTATCCAAGCTACTATTGATAGATAATGATCAACTTTTTCACTTCAAGTATGCTAAAGAAGTGGTTATTTGTGACAAAATGCTGGTTTGGGACCAAAATAAGACTCAATTTATTACCTACATGGTTATAGGTAAATTGAAAATAGTTATTACTTAAAGATCATCATACTTTATTACTAATCAAAATGCAATGTATTGCTTTAATCAACATGATTTAACAATCTTTCTTGTAGACATTCACTACACAATTGGAAAAGGGTTGTACAACCCATACACTCTTCAAGGAACAATCATTGTTGGTGATGTAGTCATCTCTATGCATAGCGACTGGTTCCTAGATACAATGTTTCATCATCTTGCAATGGCACATCTACTCCCTTCAACTTATCAGGTTTTCCATTTTTTGAAACTCTAAAAGGCTACTTTATATGAATCTTTCGTTCAAACTAAAAATGAAGAATCTTTGTGGTTTCAATTTATATTGGGTTTGCCACGAGCATTCTATCGGCTGTTTGGGAAGGATATCTACTCTAGCTTGTATTATGCTATTGAATCAAGCATAGGAATACCCAGATTTATCTTAACATATGGTGGTGGCATATCTCTCTTAACATCCATTTTCACTATGTCAACAGTACTCAAGATATTTCCTATTTTGGGCATATGAACTAATAGAAATTCACCAAACAAGGATCAATAGCCTTTTCTCCCATTCATCAAAAGTATTTTTGTGCTCTACAATCATTACAGCCACATCCTAATTGACAATGTAGTACTTTCATAAAGCATGAATCATGGATGCCCAATGTGGGACTATTATAGAACTACATGGACTTAATGCCAAATGTTTCTCCTCTCTCAATCACTCACTCTGTGTGTGTGTGTGTGTGTGTGTGTGTGTGTGTGTGTGTGTGTGTGTGTGTGTGATATAATGTACTATGATGATTTTCAATATTTACAAAATATAAAGTTATCCTTATGTACATGTATATGTACATCCTTCCATGTGAGTGTATACACATGTGCATACCTCCATACATGTCTCTGTGTGTGTGCAAGCACATACACATATATGTAGATGCATGCATGCATGTGGGGTGCAAAATTTACAAGTAGAACATAAACTCTATAAACTTAATGATAAAGAAAGACTACACTAGAATTGGAGTAGGGAAGTGGAGGCATATATTGTTAAGCAAGTTTATCCTTGTGTGTAGATTCATGTGTAATAACACGTGGGATGGTGTTTCTAACAAACGACATTATAAACATAATTTTAATTACACATAAAAACATGTGCTTCTATGACTCAATAAATACTTATTTATATGTGTCCCTATTTTTGAAATCATGCACGCTCTATATTTTACTTTCCCTTTGAGGAAAAAGACCAAAATTAAAGAAAAGAGTCACACATACACACAATGAGAGAGAGAGAGAGAGAGTGAAGAAGAAGAAGAAGAAGAAGAATAATAATAATAATAATAAGAAAACAAGGAGAAGTAGAGAGATAACAAGAGAGAACTTTCGCCTTTAAGAGTAATATTTCTGCTGAAAATATTATGAGGCCGTATGAAGTCCCGGACAAATGACAATGCCGGTATTTTCGTCGCAGATGGTGCAAACTTTAACATGAGGTATCATGATCTCCATTGGCAGAATCGAGAATATGGTCTAATGAAACCTGCATATTTTCATGAGAACCTCCTCTTGGGAGGAGGTCAAGAGGATAATATTGGAGTTAATGCAATTTTTTTTAATCCTCTTTCCCCCACCGAAGCGTGGTTGAGGGAAGAGGATGGTGCTAAAATGGGAGAGTGTAGAGGTGGAGGGGAGAGACTACATGTGGGCACCACGTGGGGGGAAGGGAGGCCTTACCCCCTTCCTATAAATACCCCCTCTAAGGGGTGAGAAGAGGGGGGATGGTGGAGAAGCAAAGAGTGTCGTGAGGCTGTCGTAGACCATCGTGGAGGGAGGAGGATCGACGCCGCCAGGCCGTGAGAAGGAGAGAGTTGAGCCACGCTGCTCTGTGCCGCGCCATGAGGGAGGAGCGCCGCTGAAGTTCTACCACGGCCATCATTTCGGCCTTGCTGGCCAGAAAGCCACCATTGAAAAGCATCTTCTCTTCCTCCACGTGGAGTGGTCACGACTAGAGAAGCTTTCGAGAAGCTTCTTGGGAAGCTTCTAGGGGGGGGGCCTCCTTAAGGCCCTTTCCCTTGCGTTCTTACACAAGGGGTTTTTTACCCTGGGAAATTAAGATTTTCCCTTGCTTTTTCCCCTTGAGAATTTATCCTTTTCATTGAAATCCTTCCCACACAAGTCCATATTTTATTCCCTAGAATTTAAGCTCCTTTGCCCCCCAAAAACCCACCTTAGGCTAGGTTTTAAAGACCCTTCCCATGGGAAATCCCCACTCAAATTCATATTTACTTACGGGCTCTTAATAACCCTTCCTATTTCCTTTCTCAAGCGGTCTCTTATACCCTGGGAATTAGGCTTTTCTCCCCCTTGCATCCCTGGGAATTAAACCGTTTCGGTCTTGGTTTCCCAAAAAGTCACCTAGCTCGGGTTTTTTTTAAAGCCCTTTTCATAGCATTTCCACAAGGCTAGTTGACCCCCGTTTCCTTTTAAATCCTCCCCTTGCATTCCACAAAGCCATTTTTAAACCCTTCCATGGATTTCACCCACACAAGTTCTTTAAAGGCTCCCATGGCATTCCCACTCAAGCCATATTAGCAAGTTTTAAACCCTCTTCTCATTGGTTCTATTGAATCTCCCCCAAGTTTTTCTAACTGAATTAAAAGACCCTTCCCTTTTGAACCAAATGAAAGCCCAACGTTCTTTCCCCTCATACGCTTGAAGAAGGAAGCCTATAAGGTCTTCCAAAGCCCGATTCCACAAGACGAGGCATCGGTCAAGGAAGCTGAATCTCAAACGGAATTGCACGTGCGAGGGAGATGGGCCAAGATCATAAGTCTGCGGCCAAGGCAAGAAGGCCAAATTCGCGATGGCCCCTAAAAAGGCACAAGGTGCAACCGCAGGAGGATCATCTCCTAACATCCATGTGGACGTTTCACCACAAGTCCAAGTTTTCTTCCTATTTTCGATTTACGTCGTAATATTGTAATTATGCATGGTTAATTCACGAAAGTAAGATGCACTTTTACGATTGAAAAGCATTGGCTATCTTAGGGGAAATAACTCACAATTGATGAATCGGTCATTTGTATTTCTCAAAGAAACAAAACGAAAGAGGGACATAAGACGTCTATACATTCTTAACAACTTGTTTTTTTTGCATTACAAAGTAACAATTTTAGATCAACTAATGACCATTATCTCAAGGTCCCAAATTATTGTAGTACACTTCGATTATTTATGGAAAGATAAAATCACATGTTGCATTATTAGACATCTCTTCTTTGCAAGGATTCATTAAAGAACATTGCTGACAACCGTAGGAATTTGCGAGGCATGGAAATGATTCTAGGGCTCCATGAAGTAGATTAAAAATCTAGTCAGTTGGCATAAATCTCAATCAATAACATAAGTAGTTACGAAAGTTTGTGTAATGCTCATTTAGCATACGAATAATAAATTTAGAAATGAAATTAGGAAAAGGCTGCATGGTTCGTTTTAACATAATCCCCAAAAGCCTAGCTGCATGAATCATGAATGCATGTTTTAGAAGGATCAATGAAAATTATGTCGTAACTTAACCTACGCTTTGATCTTAACCAGGAAAGTTAGGGTTGGTAAATCTAATCATACATAGGCAATGAATCATGTGATTACGAGAATGGTATCGTAAATATCTTGAAGAATAGACAAGTAAATTGATTTACCCTAAACACCTAAACTGCGAGGGACTCGCTTAGGAATGGTTAAATCAATGCAACATATCCCAAGTGCTAACTAGGATTTAGCACGTTGAGGACGTGACCTAGTCACTCTTATTTCCAATCGGAGATACTTGCGAGAAACGATCTAGGGTTTTTACCCTAAGGATCGCTCGCTAAAAGGATGAAACTCGGTTTCAATTGGAACCCTAGGATCGACAATGTCGACCTAGTGCAATCAAGAATGGATTGGATTTGAAGACACCCTAACCCTAATTCCTATTCATCATGATTTCGTGATTAGAAGACGCCAGTCGATGGGTAAAATAGTCCCATGGATTAGATGCGACACTTGTGCAACAAGTTGCAGAGTTGCATGATCTTGTGGGTTGACCACAAGGGAATGGCCAATTCCTCGAAATGAGATTGGCAGATTCTTGCGCAAGTTTATCTTGCAAGAGGATGAGTGGTCATCCTGATATAGCACCTTTCTTGGGAAAGGTGACCAAGATAAGTGGATTATATAATTGCTTGGAAGGAAAAGACCAATCAGTAATTTGGAATAACATATTTACTGCTAATAGAACTTAAGGTATTGGTTAAGTTGAGTTAATAGGGTACCGCCCTAACCCAAGGATATAAGGGTTAACAAACAAACCCTTGGGGATCTTGCCAAGTCGCACTTGATCCCGGATCGAGTGATGGATGCATTCGGAGAGAAGCATTCACTCCTTAGCAGTTGGCCAAATAAACGACCACTGGAATTGATTGTGCTTGTAACAGTTTAGAAAGCACTGTTTGCATTGTTTGCTCAAGTAACTAAAGAATGAAAAGATATCTAATGCTTCAGGTTGAAGGCCTGAAGGGAGAGGCAGCTTGAGTTACCCCAGACTGCCTGCCTGACCCTAACCAAGGGGGTTTTTGACCGCGCCGGGAACGTGGACCGAACCCGCCGCGAGAGGTCTCTCCATTGAGCACTACTTGGAGCAAGAGGATGCTTGGGTGCCAGGGGGGCTCTGGCCGTAAATCCCTCACCTTCTGAGTCCTGCACAAGAGGCTAACGTGACTCGGGATTGGATCTCAAGGCCCACATACTAGTCTACGGGCAAAATCTTGGATTAGCGATCCCTGTGGATTGCTGGATAGCCTTCCGACGGATTGTGGATAAGCCTACGGGCTGGACTTGTTGAACAGTGCACGAGAGAGACGAGGAATAAAGGAAGAGAGAGAAAAAGAGAGACACGAGACACCGAAAGTGGGAGTATTAGGTATATATAGTTTGTCTATATATAGCAACTGTTTTATATTTTGTTTCTACTCTTGCTTCATCCTTGTTTGGCTGTCCAAAGGCTGCAAATTCTTGAATTATGTCATACATATCCAATATACATACCTGTATGAACTGATTTTCAGCTTGATTTTTTGCATCAACGGCTGTATAAATTTCAGCCATTGTATCATTATAATTCAGCCCATAAAATAGTCCTGAAATTTCTTCTTCTTTAGGTAAAACATCAATTTGCTTCAGCTCTCGCTCCATATGACTCAAATACTTTCTTTCAGCCCTATTCATGCCTGAAAATTGTTTATATAACAGCCCATTCCATTGGCTAAAAAAACCTACAAATCAACTGTAGACCTTGCCTCCTTCATATGTGGAGGCAATTTTTTATGACATGATGCACTGCCATAGCCTCCACTTATAGCAGAACTACCCAAAAACCCTTAAATTCTCGGGCATTAGGAGGAAAACAACCAAGCATAACTTGAGTCAACAATACATTTAGAGTTAGGTCACCAGCTTCTATTAAGCTAGAAACGTATCCATTTGCGATAGTCTACAACAAGATCGATTAAAAAAATTGGTAGCCAATTATACTTGACCTCTTAACTTCTTTTGAAGCTCTCTTCCCCTTGGGCGTTTCATTGTGGTAACTTAGTCCTAACTCAAAGCATTGACTGGTCAACCAAGGCAACAGACAAGCATTATTCGCAACCCATCCAAGAGCCTTTTATTCTTCCAATTCTTTACTCATCTCTCTCTAACCAAGTAAAGTTAGCACACTTCGCAATGCAAGACTTTTCACCTAGGCATTCAGGATATAGTCTGGATGCATGCGTGCCTTCCATCTCTCTTAGTGTGATACTATGCAGATTTTTCTTGTTAGACTCAACACTCTTCCACATGGAGCACTTAAAGCATTAACACATTCCTTGAGATATGAATTTCCCCCTTTTCATATCATGTAGGGTCCTAAGGGTATCATGACCCCTATTCTATGTATGAAATCTAAAAGCCATATTTTGTTTAACTTACTGACATAAAATCTACATAACCAAATTTACCTATATCATTCCTATATTTTTCTATGATATTGCGAAAAAGATTCAAGTTTGATGGTAGAAATTAAGCCTTTAGTGAACCTCTATGTAATAGGATGCATTATAATGCAACCTCAAACGTGACCCTATATTCTCTTGCTTTTCAATATATGCGATGTGGCTTAAATATAGTTTCATCATGCAACTCTATACATGAAAGTGCATGCAAAATTCAACATGGAACCTATTACCCTTTATTAATTATCATGCCACTAAACCTCTAAGATGAAAGTTACTATTTCATGTAACAAAACCTAAAAAGGCAAGGGATTTACGGCCAGAGCCCCCCTGGCACCCAAGCGTCCTCCTGCTCCAAGTAGAACTCAACGGAAAGACCTCTCGCGGCAGGTTCGGTCCACATTCCCGGCGTGGTCAACAACCCCCTTGGTTAGAGTCAGGCATGCAGTTGGGGGTAACTGAAGCTACCTCTCCCTTCAGGCCTTCAACCAGAAGCTTTAGATATCTTTTCATCCTTTAGTTCCTTGAGCAAACAATGCAAACACTGCTTTCTAAACTGTTACAAGCACAATCAATTCCAGTGGTCGTTTATTTGACCAACTATTAAGGAGTGAATCCTTCTCTCCGAATGCATCCAGCATTCGATTGCGGGATCAATTGCGACTTGGCAAGATCCCCAAGGTTTTGTTTGTTCACCCTTTTGTCCTTGGGTTAGGGCCATACCCTATTAACCCAACTTAACCAATACCTTAGGTTTTATTAACAGTAAATCCTGGCGACCATGTCGCTTCAATTTATTGATTGATCATTTTCTTCTAAGCAAATACCTAATTTCCCTTTTCTTGGCAAATTTTTCCCAAGAAAGGTGATGTAACAGGATGACTACTCATCCTCTTGCAAGTTAAACTTGCGCAAGAACTTGCCTACCTCATTTCAAGAAATGGCAAAACTCTCTTGTGAACAAATCACAAGTCTATGCGACGTTGCAACTTTTTGCACAAGTGTCGCATCTATTCCATGGGGTCATTTTACCCATTGAATGGCGTTTTCTGGTCACGGAATTATCTCCAGCCAAGAAGCAGGGTTTAGGGTGTCTTCTTACCCAACCCATTTCTAATTACACTAGGCCAACAACGTTCGGTCCTAGGAATTCCAACTCAATTCGAGTTTCATCATTTGAACGAGTGATCCTTAGGGTAGAAACCTTAGATTGTTTTATGCATGAGCGTCCAATTGTGCCCTACATTCCGTGAATGTGGGTAGGACCTTTGGTTTAAGGGTTTGTCTTGGTAACAGGTGCGTGAAACAAGGTCAAGTCCTTAACGTGCTAAACCCTAGTTAGCACTTGGGTTATTTATCGTATCGGTTGAGCCATCCTATGCGAATCCCTTGCGGGTTAGGCGATTTAGATAATTCGTTCTACTTGTCTTGCGACAAGGATGAACCATCCCTAGAGATGTTAACTTGATCTTAAAGGAGAAAGCTAGTTGTAACATCTCACAATTCACCTAAACGCAAGATTCATTACGTACCCCTAAATTCTCAATAACCCTAACTTTTCTTGTTAAGATCAAAACGCATGTTAAATTGTGGCATAACTTCCATTGATCCTACCAGGACTTGCATTCAAGAATCATGCCCACAATTCTTTTTCTAAGCTTTTAAGATTTCATGCTTCAATAAACCATGCAGCCTTTCCCTAAATACAACTCTTGATGAATGAAATTTTTCATATGACAAATGTGCAACATGCACTCCTTTCCTAACTACAACGTAGTGAAATTCATGCCAAAAAAAACTAGAGTTGACCTATTCCAATTTACAATCACATGCCACACGCAAATTCCTAGAATCATTTTCGTGCTCTTCTATTTCCTACGGGGTTAAGGACTTTCCCTAATGAATCATTCAATGAAGATTTGTCTAAAAATGCGACGTGCAATTAATCTTTCCATGCCTAGTCAAAGGTGCACTTTAATAATCTCAACCTTATAATGATAGGCAATAGGTGTTCTAGGCCGTCACTTTGACATGCACGACAAGGCAACATATTATTAAGGATGTTAAATGGATAGACAATTTCTTTATATGGAAAATACCAATGACCCAATTTCATGGACTTGTAGCTCCCTCTCCTTCAAAGCCCCGGAAGAGTGTATTAGAGAACTATTGGGAAGACCTTATAGGCTTCCACTTCGAAGCTCAAGAGGGAAAAAGATTTGGGCTCTCGGAGGGTTCCAAAAGGAAAGGGCCTTTAAAATCTTGGGTTATAACAGACTTTATAGGGTATCCACGAGTAGGGCCTTTAAAAGAAAACCGAGGGTAGAAAGGCTTGTGGGAGTTGCCATGGAAAAGGGGGTTTAAAAGGAACCCGGGGGGTAATATGGACTTGTGTTGGGAATCCACGAGAAGGGGGGGACTTTATGGGGACTTGGATGGGAAATCCAGGGGAAGGGGGGACTTAAACCGGGGCTAATATGGGTTGTGTGGGAATGCAATGGGAAAGGGGGATTGAATCCCGAGGGTAAAGATTGCTTGTGTAGGATCCAATGGGAAGGGGGCTTAGGGAAGCCCCCTTAGAAGCTTCCTAGAGAAGCTTCTAAGAAGCTTCAGGGACAACACATGACGGCGTGGCGACTTGGAGGCTTACTGGCTGGCGGCTAAATGAGCCCAGGCAGCGGCAATCTACACTGGCGTCTCCCTCTCCTCCACGGCGCAACACGGCATTTCAATTCGGTGGCAGCTGGTGTAACTCCTTCTCCCTCCATGCCGGATTCCGCAGCTCTCCCCTCTTCCACACCTTGGCACGGCGGCTAGCGGCTCCCTCTCCTCCTCACTATCAAGAATGGCAGCTTCAACTCCCACAATCTAGCGCCGTCCTCTTAGCCTATCATAGCCTCCTCACGGCAGCCTCCTCACGTCCCTCCTTCACACGACGTAGCACGGCCTCCTTCCTCCTCTTCACGGGCCCCTCCTTCATGGCAGCCTCCTTCCATGGCTATCCCATACCACTTAAATAGGTGAGGGGGAGGGGGTCCTCCCTCCCCCATGCGGCATCATGCATGCCTTCATTCCCTTGCGAGCTCCAGCAAAAAGGAGCTTAATAGCTCTTGCTGTTCCCTTCTCCTCCAGCACGACAGTCAGCTGGAGGAGAGAGGGATAATTTTTTTAAAAAAAATTGCCTTTATTCAATTAATGACCTCCTATTAAGTAGAGGTTCATGTGAGGAATGCGTGCCTAGAAATCGGGAATGTCACAGCAAAAAACCATGCAAAATCTATCATTTTATGTGTGCAAGATCCTATATTTTCTATTGTCATACATGTACCATATAAAGGTCATACATCATAGTCCTAGTTTTCCTTTGAATGCAAAGAGCTTATCGTGTAAATCCTACTTTTACCTTCTTACAATAACCTTTTCCAAGAAAAAGAATAATTATCAATGACTAGTATTGTATCATAATTTTATAAAAGAACTTGGTTTAGTGCCATGGGACTGGGGTGTTAATTCCCGCTTGAGCTTCTGTCGGCTCTTGTAGCTCCCACACCTCTCATGACCCTCAAGCTTCTTCTCTTCATCTCCTCTCTCTCTCTTCTTCTTCTTCTTCTTCTTTTCTTCTTCTCCTTCTCTCTCTCTCCCTCTTCTTCTTCTTCTCCTCTCTCTCCCTCTTCTTCTCCTTCTTCTCTCCTTCTTCTCTCTCCCTTTTCTTCTCCTTCTTCTCTCTCCCTTTTCTTCTTCTTCTTCTTCTCCTCTCTCCCTCTTCTTCTCCTTATTTCTCTCCCTTCCTCTTCTTCTTCTTCTTCTTCTCCTCTCTCCCTCTTCTTCTCCTTCTTTCTCTCTCTTCCTCTTCTCCTTCTTCTCTGCTTCTCCTCTCTCTCCCTCTCCTTCTCCTTCTCCTCTCCTTCTCCTCTCTCTTTCTCCTTTGTCCTTCTTCTTCTCCTTCTTCTCTCTCCCTCTTCTTCTTCACGGCCAGGAGGCGTTGTAATGTACGAGGGAGAGGGGGAAGTGCTCCTGAAGGCAAGGAAGGGGGGCTGCATCCGTGACGAAGGGGGCCGCTGCCTGCTATCATGGGGGGGGAGCGTTATTGTTGCTGAAGCGGCTAAGAGTAAGTGGGTCGAGAACCGATTCTGGGACTTGGCCCAGGAATTGGCCACTTGAACGGGCCGAACGGCGCACAAGAATGGTAGCAAAGGCATTAATTTGCTCAAATATTGTGACACATGCAATCATATCACACAGAGCTTCCAGATGAGTGCCAAGGCATAAGGGGAATGGCTTGATATACTTGGAACGCTCTCTCTCTCTCTCTCTCTCTCTCTCTCTCTCTCTCTCTCTCTTTCTCTCTCAATGTCAGGGTATGAAATGAGATCTTCCTTGACCTCTATATCAATTATGTACAATACAAAATAAACCCCTTCCCAGGTAAGGTTTTGATGTCCCCAATCACTCACATCCCAAGCACTCTGTTTTTTTTCCATTTTTGCATGATTTGTGCCCTGTTTTGCCCTATTTTACAACAACAAACCCTACACTTTTTCAATCTAATTTCTTAATCCTAACCTATGATAAATGTAACAAAGATCGAAGGCAAAAAACTGAAATGATTTCTCCATCATTTCCAATCATCAAGCCAACAAAATAACCCAAAATACTTACTTGTTTCAAAGATTAAAAAACCCAAACTTCCTACATATCTCAAGCTCCATTTTGGGGATGAATCCCTTACTTCAATGCTCGATATGAGGCGCGCAAGTGCTCAAGCTTGAATTCGTTGGTCCCACCCCAACAGAACCAAAATGTAGTGGGAGCTCACACTCAACTGCCAAGACCCATGGACCGCTTATTGTTTCAAGAATTTCAAGTGAGCTCTCATGGCTATCTCTCACCTAGCTGACGCATTGTTGATTACCTTGGGGTGTAGTGAGCTTACCTTGATGCCGAAATGAGTTGCCTCCTTTCTCACATACGCTGGTAGCTCCACGATCCTAGATGCTAACTCAAGCATCCTCAAGCCTCCTCCATCTCCAAGCTCCATCCATGATAGCCGCACTCGCGAGAAAAGATAAGAGAAGAGAAGAGAGAAGAAAAGAGAAGAGGAGATGGTGAAGAACTTCACCCTCTTGATCCCTCACTCCCACACACTCACTCACTCCCTCACACTCTCACACTCCCTCTCTCAAGAGCACACACACAAGAAAGGTGAAGAGAAGAAGAGAAGAAGGGAGGAATCTTGTTAGCCACACACCAAAGAATGAGCTTCTCATTCACTTTTCAACTTTATATACAAAACCCTAAAATCCCATGGGCACCCATCCCTTTTTACATGACCGGTCATTATGGCAAGGTCCCTTTTTCTAATTCCCTCTTCGTGCTTCATGCCCTAAGCCTATACCCGTCTATTCTTTTACAAATGGCACAGGAGGAAGCCTGGTGCTCTTTTACAAGAGAGTTGTTAGAGTGTTTTTAGGCACCTTTCATTTAAAATTGTGCTTTTTGCCTCAGCTTAGCTTTAGGGACCATCTCTATGCCTTTGCTCTTTTTCCATCCTTTTTTCTCTTTTTCCTTCATTTTTTGCCATCTCGAATTGGGGTTAACAACAAGTAAAAAGGAAATTTTGGGGAGTTGTATTAGCATTAAAGTGTGATCATGAATACTTTATAGGTGCTTTCGTAGTGGTAGAAATTGATTGTCTTCCACTCTTAGGCATGATTGCCAACTGCTCTACACCTGACATTGCTATGCTAAGATGGATTGCATATATTAGATCTCTCAACCCCGAATTAAAGCATATTGCAGGAAAGGAAAATCTAGTTACTGACATGCTGTCACGTGCAAGATATGACAATGAAGAAGAGTTGATGAAAGAAGATGAAGCTGAAGAATATATACTTGCTGAATTTCTTTCCATGGTTGTTGAAAGTACCTTTTCAGTTGCTACATATACAAACCCAAAGCTGAATCTTGCATGTGAAGCTTATATTTTTAATGGTATAGCATTGGAGGGGAGCTACAAGCTCTACCCCGAGACCTACGGACCACTTATTGCTCAAGTGTTTCGAACCAAGCGGCCATGGCTACCTCTCACAGAGTCGACGTGCAATGCCTACCTTACAGGTGTAGTGAGCTTACCTTGATGCTCGATCGAGTACCCTCCTCTTTCTTGCACATCGGTAGCTCCACAATCCTTGAGGCAAGCTCAAGCAACCTCAGTCCCTCTCCCATGAGCTTCATCCTCCATAGCCACGTGCGAGACAAGAGAAGAGAAGAGAGGAGGGGAAGATGAAGAGAGAAGATGGAGAGCTTTTTCTCCAAGATCCCTCACTCTCACACAATCACTCCCTCACACTCTCTCAATCCCTCTCTCAAGCATAAGCAAGAAGGCAAGAAACAAGAGAAGAAGAAGAAGAAGCTTTGGCCACACACAAGAATGAGCTTCTCATTCACTTTTCAACTTTATATACAAAACCCTAAATCCGTTTTGGGCGGTCATCCCCTTTTCCTCTTTTTTACATGGCCAGTCGTAACCTAGGCCCATTTTCCCATTGTCCTTCTATCTTCCTAGATTCCTTTCCACCACCTGTCTACATTTACAAATTGCACGGGTGAGAGCCCGGCGCTCTTTTACAAGATTTCAGGGTGTGCCTTTTTATTTTAAAATGCGCATTTTCCCTTTTGCATTTGCCTTGGACTTTTAAGGTTGCCCTTGCACTTTTGGCATTTTCTTCTATTCTTTCTTCAGTCGTGCTACCTTTTTTCCACCTTTGCCCTGCATCTTTTTTATTTCCTTTTGCTTTCTTCGTGTTGGGGTTAACATTACCCCCTCCTAGATGAGTGCCAATCCCATGGCACTCACCGTCATAAGTAGCAGGCTGTAGCGTGCACCGAAGACATGGGTGACAAGGAGGTAGTGGCTAGTTAGGTCGGCTGCTAGGTGGAACAGGTAGGTGGGTGGCACTGCTTCCAATGTGGTTGGGTGAATGATAGGTGATGGGTTTTAAGGACGATGACCAAGAAAGTTTCCAACGTGCTTTAGGCTTCATCAAGATACTCGGCATCTTTCACACTGTTGTGGCGCCCCTTATGTAGCCGGTCGTCTTTTGAGTATCAGAAACGCTTGAAGCAATAAGCAATCCCTTAAGAGGGTGGTATTGGAGGGATTTATTCTGGAGAAACCTCCCAAACTCTATTTGCCTTGAAAATCCGTTTCTTTGATTGAAGATCCTTGTCTTTGAGTTGAAAGTCTTCAGTTTTGAGTTGAAGGTCTTCAGGCTTGTGGAATCAATAAGTGATCCGTAGATCTTGAGGCGTTGGGCATGGATCATTGGACAATGAGGTTCCAAGATCTATGCCAATGGAAGTTCTACCTTGACTTGGTTCAATCATGGTAGCCATCAACAGGCAGATGGCTGGCAACATGAAATCTGTTGAGCCATTTAAACCTTAGCAGCGAAGCTCCTGAAGTTGCAATAATGGAGTCATGTCCAACTCATGGAAAATTTCCTTGTCATTGGAAGATGTAGTGGATGATCTTCTTCAGCCAAGCAGCCAATTCTTGAAACACGAACATAACCTGCAAGAAAAGTTGTGCACTTCCTAGGGGGTGTGTCTGTCTCACTGTGTAGTGCATGGTGCCCATGCCAGTGGAATTGGGAGATGGGTCTAACCTTGGGCAAGCCCTTGGTAATGTCCCACACTTGAAGACCCAGTTCGTGCGTCGTTGGAGGTGCGGTGGAAAACTTAGGGTGACAGGTCTAAAAGTACTACCCTTGATGTGCCCTAAGTGTGAAGTGGGGAAGGGGCTAAGGAGAACCCTAGATGCAGTGAGTGTGGTGCACAATAACAATGAAGGGAGACTGCAAGCGCATGTGAAGTGTTCTCCTTGTTAACTTGCTTAGTAGTAGATTCATCTTTCAGCTTTGCTATTTTTTGCTCTTGTCTTTCTCTCTAGTCACCTTGTCTTTGTTTCCTTGTGGATTTTTCTCTCTTTGCTTTCTTTTATATTCCTTTTTTTTTTTTTTTGAGAATGAGAGAGGGAGTACAATTGTCAAGGCATATCACACCCATTTAATCACGGGGCGGTCGCAGGCATTGAGATAAGAATGCGTGACTTTGTAGGTATTCTTTAATATCGGCCTTAGCTCTCAGAGGAGTGGTTGACAAGAAAGGGTGATTACACCTTGTGAAGCGGGTGTCACTCATATTTTCTAAGAGCTCTAGATAAAAGGAAGGAAGGAGAGTAGCCTGCATCATTAACCTAGTCATAGCTCTACTATCTATTCCTAGGTTGATATCAAAGAAGAGTGGGGGGAGATGGGCTTCCTCTGCTATGGGCTTTTAGAGTAGCAGGAATTTGATAAGTTGGAGGTAATTACAAGTGGTAAAAAACGCTAGATCTGGGCAGGAAGAGAAGTCTACAAGGAAACAATTTATAGAAGGAAGTATATCTTCTAACCTAAACACTAAGCATTCCTGAGGGCTCCTAGCATTTACATTATATATTTTTGGGAAGTCATAATCCCCATGCAAGTCTCTATCATAGTCCACTCCATGCCTACGGGAGTAGGGCATGTAGATAGGATCATTGCGCTCTTCCGGGAGTGAACTACAAAAGGCGGTCCATGCATCAAAATTGGTGTCCCAAATCCTCCTCCGCCATTTCGACTGTGCCTCGTAGCCTTGGATGGTTTTGGGAACCATATTGACCTTATCTTCCTAGTAATCTTGTGGTTCTTGTCGCCATCTAGTCATTATCAGGGTCCTCTCTTCAATCCACATGTTTGCAAGTTCATTAGCCAGATCCTTGATCTTGGCTAAGACTGCTAGAGGCAGGGCCCGGTCCAGAGAGCATGGGAAAGCAAATGAGAGCTCAAATGGCCTTTTGTAGAGCTCTTGCTGATGCCAGATGACCAAATCCTAGGGTCAGTCTACAGGATGTGCATCACCTGTCTGTGGCATGGGCTCTTCAGGAAGTTGTCTTGGAATTGTGCATGCTCGGTATTGGGCCTCCTCATCTAATTATTGTCTTCTCCTCCTTGCTGCAACTATATGCTCAGGCAGATGGGCATCTGCAAGTTCTTCCTGTGGGAGATCGGGTTGAGGCGGCGGACTCGGCATTCTTTGTTGCTCTTCTTCATCACCTTGCTTGAAATCTGGACCCTCTTCGACTCGTCGCTCAACCACAGATGGGATGACTGGCGGCGGTGGTGGTGGTTGTTCATGCTCCTCAAAACCTAGCTCCTTGAGCTCAGCAGTAGAAAGGCCCGTACAGCGTAAGTAGTGGAATTGTTGCTCCTTAGTGATCCATGTACTCATTGGGAACTCCTGCTCTTGAAGACCATATCTTAGAGCGCGAGTGGTTAGCTCCAACTTTCTTTTCACCTTTTCCACTGGATCATCGCCCTCAGCTTGTGTGACATGGAGTACCATGTTGAGGAAGGCCTGCCACTCTGTTTTAGTAGTTATTTCGACAGCTTCAACCCTGGCTTCTGCAAGCACCCTTTCGCATTCCGCCACTACCAAGCGTTCGGTCAAGTCTCTCACCCTATCAAACTTATTCCTTTCCCAATCCATAGCTCTTTCTTCCATCCTTTTTCTCTCTTCCTCCAGTTGGCTCACCAGGGTGGTCACTACCTGTTGCTACTCATTTGTTAAAAACCACAACTAGTTCCTTTCTGTTAACTTCTTGAGCCAACAGCTCTTCAGCAATCCCTTTGGCTTGATCTACAATGCTGAGCCTTTGGTGCACCTCGGCCAGTACTTCTGATTTTTCCTGCACCAGCTGCTCTTGGCTTTGGATCTTAGCAAGGAATAGCCTTTTTTTTCTTGAAAGCCATGGCCATGAGGGCCTCTTCATCGTCCTGGGAGGTCTCCAACGCATCTTGTAATCTTTGCGCTTCATCTTGTATCCGTTTTCCTTCTGCTGCTGAGACTCCTGGCCCTTCACTCTTCAGAAACTCGATTTCACTTATTAATCTGTTTTGTTCGTCTAGCTCCTGCCACAAACGGAGCTCCATGGTATGTTCTTGTGGTGTACTGGCTTCCCCTTCCTGAACCTCCTGTCTAAGCGTTTCCACTTGAGCAACCTTTTGACGTAGATCATTGTATTGCTGCACTAGTATCTTTAGACTCCTTTGCTTTGCCACCAGGTTCTGCTCTTCGTCTTCCAGTCTTTGTCTAAGGCAGGTTTTGTTGTCCTGGGCTTCCTTTGCTTTTGCTACTAGCTGGTCCTACACGGCCTTCATTTCTTTGCGTCGGTCAGCTCCCTGCCTTGAGACTTCTAGCCTAAGAGAAGCTGACGTTTCTTTTTATTTTTCTAGCTCCATCAAGGCCACTTTCTTCTCTTCCTTCACCTTGTCTAGTTGTGCCAGTAGCTTAGCCACATATGCATCATAGTCAGTGTCGGCAGGCATGGGAGTATGGGGTGTGGTGGTTGATGCCTCTAGCCTTTGTCTTTTAGGGTCTTGCCATGACTCTCCATCTGCGGGTATCATGTCTTTTCAATCTAGTTCCTGGCATGATCTCGGCCACTTTGCTCCCTAGCATTTGTATCATGTTCATTAGTTGTGCCCTGTCGAGGGGAGGTGTGGTGGTTGTAGTCGTGGTTTCAGTCGTTGCAGGCACAAAAGAGGAAGGAAGTGGATGTAGTAGGGACTTGCCCTTACCTACAGCCCACTGGAGCTGCTTCCATACTTGAACTAGCTTCGGCTTTATGACGGGGGCTCACAGGTTCGAGCTCTCCACCCCCGTGGGACTCTTCCATATATCTTCATGTAGCCTCTGCCAACTCGGCCAGCTCCTTCAGTCTCTGCTCTTCAACTTCTTCTTCCACCCTTCTTTTCATGTCCTCTTCTGCCCTCTTTGATTCTTCTCTTATCTTTGCAAGCTCTTCCTCCTCTTTCCTCCTTCTTTCTTCCTCAGCCCTCCTAGACTCTCTTTGAGCCCTCTTGATTTCAGCTCGTTCTTCTCCTGTCCCCTTTCTTTTTTCCGTCTGGTTTGCTTGCTTGTGTAGGCGGCACCTCCTATTCTCCCTTGTCACTTATCGTTCTTTCACTTGATTCTTCTCCTTCATGGTGAGGTGGGCTTTGATGTGCAGCTTGCTCTTCCATGACTCCAGCATCCTTCATTGCTTCATCTATGATGGCTATCAAAACACCACCATATCTAATTGTGGCCGCCTTTGAGGCAAGTTTCTTCCTTGTGGAGCGTGTTGTTGAGGTAGGGGATTCTCCTCCTGCTGGTGCTTCCACTGGAGTGAGAAGGGCAGCTGAGCTTTTAATGGTTTTCTACACGAACCCATTCAAATCTACCTCCTTAGGGACTCCTGCTACGATGCTTTCTAACAATGGGACCCCGATCCTGTTCATCAATGCGTTGTACCTTTGGCCCGAGAAGAGTGTGTGGATCATCTTCGCTTGCACCTTCATTGCTGGATCCGGGATGTCAGCCAAGCTGATTCCATCCACTGTGTGCAACTCTTCTTTCTTTACCCCCAGCATGGCGTAAACATCCCTTCTCAGCCGCCTCTCTTTCTTGGGTACGAGCCCCAAGGCCTTCTCTACGATTGCCGCATTGAGGGGCACTTCAACTCTTCTTTCCTGCTCCCCTGTCCTCACTGTGACAGTGCCACAGTTCCTGCCATTGTCAAAGTTCCTCAGAAATTCAGCACACATGCCATAATCCACGGCCTGCCCCATCTTTTCCACATACTTGTGGAGGTGGAATTTGTCCACCAATTCTTTGACTGCAGGTTCCTCCAAGATGGCCTCATCTAGGTTCAGCGTGTGTTTGAAGGTGAATTGACTGAATCCTCGTGTCTCGACCGCTGATGCCGAACTTGGTCATCTCTTCTTCGGAAAATGGGAGTTTGCCCCCTTTTTCTTGTCCTGCCATGGTGGTTACCTGTCAACACACCATGCCAACATTAATGCTTAAAAATCGGCTTATTTCTAACAAGACTCATTTTTGAGAAAAAAATGTATGTTTTAAAAATTGGTATACTTGCTTAGGGGCTTGAATTTTAGAGACAGGCTCACAACAACAATTGCTATTGTTTTCCCTTGCAGTATCTTCCATTGAAACTCAATTAATCATAACATTCTACTAGATATCATGACTCTCATTTTGCTAACTCTCATTTTTCTCTGCTCTTGCTCACATTGCTTCCCCCCCGTCTTGGATCTTTCAAGGAATCCTTCCTAGGATTAGCACAAGAAGCACGAGGCAAATGTTGTTTTTCGTGGATTGACTTACTTAGCCAATAACCAATCATAGAAGCTTGGGTTGTATTCGAGTTGGGCATGACAATCAAGAGCAAATGGTTGGATAGAGACTTGGGAGATGTAGGTCAAGACATCATGAAAGAGATCTCCAGTATTAAGGCGGCTTGCAACATGTAATTCCTCTTCCGTAAGGAATTGGTCAATGTAAGGGTGAGCGAGCACATGGTTGTCTAAATGCTGGTTGTGGGTGATGGCCAAAACCCTAAACGAGATAGATGCCACATAAGTAGGGTCATATTCGATGGTTTTAATTGCCCTGCATTGCTTAACATTGGTCATTATCCGGCAACCTTTTTTCTCCCATTGGATTCTCAGAGCAAACCACTACTGCAAGAACGTGGAAGGCGAGCTTGCCATCTGCGTGAGCTCTTGCAACTCGTGCTCAGGAACAGAACAAGGAGGCTTACGATATGAAGTGATTAGTCTTCTAAGGGCAGCTTGCTCCTTTGAGATTTCGTCATTTGCTATCAGTTCAGCAGCAATGTTGGGGAATTTACAGGTCATAAGTTCGTATTCTTCCCAAGTGCATGGTAATGCACAAACGTCTGAAGCAAGTGGTTTGTCAAGAAGACCTAGTTCTAGCCTCTCATAACTTCTAGCGAATGTAGTGAAAGTTTCGTCCAACATCTTGATGCAGGTTACTAAGTGATCCCAGAAGTCACGGCGAGATCTTTAGCCAAAGGAAAAGAAAGGTCGTACCGCGTAGGAAGGTTTAAGACCTGATGGTGGGAATGGTGCAAATGGACTGGATAGTGATGACTCCATCATTGGTGTCACAGGTGTGGCTTTGCACTCCGAAGCACTTTGAGGTGCTGTAGGAAGCTTTGGGGGCATGGGAGTTGTGCTGGGTTCTAAGTGAGCAATCATGGGGGTATTTAAGTTCTCTGGATTAGGTAAGTCTAAGGCTGGTGGCGTTTGCTTTGGTCGATAGATGAGTTGGGGCTTACTAGCCACAGCAGGCAAGGGTTTGCTGACTGTGCCCTGGGCACCATGTGTGTAAGCCTCCCTCACTAGGGTGAGATTGCTTGTAGATGAGCTTTTAAACTTGCCATTTTTGGGCACCCAAATCTAGGGGTTGCCCTCGTAGTATCCTTGTGCTCGTAAGAGGTCTTTGGGGATCCATCACGGTGTGGTTGTGTGTCTACGTCGATAGCATCTAGACTGCCTCTTAGGCCATGATGGTTGATTATTTTGGCGTTTAGAATCACGTTTGTGTGGTCTACCGGATGTGGTCTTTGCCATTTTGGCACCCATATAAGCTTGGAATCCTTGGCCTTGTGAGCACTTTTGGTGGGTTTGGGCCTAGGGTCGAGAACCTGGCATGAGGCCTTAGTTTTCTTCTATTTAAACTTGGGCTGAAGCGTGGTCGTAGGGGTTTCTACCGGTGGCTTCGTAATGGTGGAGGAGTCAGGACAGCCCTTGCTGAAAGTCATCACTATACGCACATTGCCTATAGCAAGATGAATGTGGTTTAGGTTGTAATTACAGTTCATTTGCTTCTTGAAAGTATGACCTAATAGTGACATATTACCGGCTCCTTTAGTGTCAAGCAACACATGGAAAAAAGCTAGTAAACTTTCAGACTCGATAGAAACAACTACCTTGCACTTCCCTAGGAATGAATAAGAATTACCCCCAAACGGGGTGAGTTTGGCATTAGTGGGATGTAGTTTCGGTTGACCAATGCGTGTCCAATGGTCATGCGTCAAGATGTTGTAGTCGGCACCTTCATCAATCAAGGCATCGAAAGAATACGTCACTCGTGTTGTGACTGTGATTCGTAGATACGCCGGTGCCACTACTTCTTCGTCCTGATCTGTAAGGTCGGTTATAGTAGCCATGCAGACGTTCATTGGGGGTTCTAGCATGGGTGGCTCATGTAATGGATGGGAATGAGGATAGTACTTCTTTATGTGGCTGCCATTAAAAAATCTTATTCCTTCGCCTTCAAGTGTCTCTAACTCAACATTCCCTGTTCTACCAATCATGTGTACTCTGAAAGGCCCTAGCCCCTGAAACTTCATCTTCTGTTTATGTCCTTTTACAGAGTATAGCAAAAAAAGGTCCCCTTGTTCAAAGTCTCGTTGTTTGACATGCTTGTCAAACCACATCTTTCGTCGAGCCTTCTCACAAATCAGAGAGTGAGTGGCGAGGAGTCGGGTCTCCATTAGGCACTCTAACTCCACTAAGCAATTGGTCCAAGCCTCTCTTCCCTCCCAACGCTCCTGGACTGCTATTCTTAAGCTAGGGATGAAGAATACTAAGGGTAGAATGGCTTCAGTTCCATACATCAGCCTAAAAGGCATCTGTCCTACAGCCGTTTTATAAGCTATGCGATAGGCCCACAAGACCGCCATTAGCTTGTTGTCCCAGTCACTTCTTGAAGTAGACACTACCTTTGTAAGCATGTTGACTAAGATTTTATTCGTGGATTCAGCTTGGCCATTAGCTTGAGGGTAATAGGGAGAGGACTTCCGATGAATTATTAGGAACGTAGAGAGCAGGTGGGAAATCACCTCATTAATGAAGTGTGTGCCTTGGTCACTTACAAGTTCGATTGGACAACTAAACCGTGAAATGACCTGCTCCCACAAGAACTTTGCAGTGGTTCTAGCATCATTCTTCCTCGTGACTCATGCCTCTGCCCACTTCTAAGATAATCGATTGCCACTATGATGTAGCGAGCTTGGGAATATTGTGCCATAGGACTGATAGGTCCAATAAAATCGATGCCCCATTTTTCAAAGGGTTGTCCCGCTATGACAGGGGTCAACTCCATCTTGTCTTTCCACACAGGCACTTTGGTCGTTTGGCACTCATCGCAGTGCTTTACAAATTTAGATGCATCGTGAAAAAAGGTGGGCCACCATAGTTGGGATTGTAGCACCTTTCGGGCTATTGTGTCCCCACTAAAGTGTTCTCCAACTATTCCACCATATGCTTCTTTCAATGCATAGTGCATCTCGTGCTCACATATGCATCTGCGCAATAAACCGTCTTGTCCCAACCTATAGAGTTGGCCGGCTATCAGTTGGTATGGCTGAATTTTCAGGATAAGTCTTCTGAGCCTGGCCTTCTCAACGGGTCTCTCAGGTAGTCCGCTCTCTAGCACTTGCACTATGTCATCGGCCCAGTATGGTGTCAGATCAGCTTTAAACAATTCTCTCTCACTAGACAGGTTAAAGAGATGAGCATCTGGTAAATCGTCAGGTATGCCTTGTCCAACGGCTTCTCCTGTGGGTATGTGGGACATGTGGTCATCCATGTAATGCCGCTTTCCTTTGCGTACAACCACAAAGAATTCAAACTCCAGTAGAAGGAGTAACCATCTAGCTATGCGTCCCGTAGCGCAAGGCTTGTTCACAAGATATAGCAAGGCTTGATGGTCAACAAAGAAGACAAAGGGAGTGGCCAACAGGTAATGCCTAAATTTCTTTACCGCAAATACCATGGCCAACCCCTCCCTTTCTGTCGTGGAATAGTTCATCTCAGTCTCTGTGAGTTGCCTGCTGGCAAAACTCACCAGGTAATCTAAGTTATGTTCACCAAGCTGGCATAGCACGGCTCCAATAGCAAACTTAGAGGCGTCTATGTGTACATGAAAAGTTATGTTCTAGTCTGGGGCTCGTAAGATTGGTGCAATAGTAAGAGCCTTTTTCAACTCCTTATACGCGCGCTGGCATTCGTCAGTCCACTTGAACACTATCAATAGCTTGTACAATGGTCTAGCAATTAGTGCATAATTTAGTACAAAGCGTCGATAATATCTAGTGCGTCCTAAGAAGCACTGAACTCCCTTGTAGTTATCAGGTGGCAGCAAGTCAACAATGACTTTGACTTTAGAAAAGTCAGTGGCAATGCTGCTCCTTGACACTATGTGCCGTAAGATGCATCCGTGTTTCACCCAGAACTGGCACTTTAAGGGGTTCAACGAGAGGTGGTACAACCTACACCATTCAAAGACAGCTCTCAATTTCTCTGAATGTTTGGCCCAACTAGAGTGTATGCATAAGCTGTCTACAAACACTTCCAGTTCGCGCCTAAGCATGTCCTTAAAGATAGTGCACATTAGGCATTGAAAAGTTACAGGTGCGTTCATTAGCCCAAAAGGCATGACAATGTAGGCAAATACACCCCATTCTGTGGCAAAGGCAGTCTTGTGCCTATCGTCGGGTTGCACTTGCACTTGATTATAGCCCGAGAAAACATCTAGAAAACTGTAGGCTTCTTTACCTGCTACCCTCTCAAGCATGTGCTCGGTGTAAGGTAAAGGATCGTTATCCCTCTTTGTAGCGGCATTCAATTTCTTGTAGTTCATACACACTCAGATTTTTCCATTTTTCTTCATGACAATCACGATAGGTGATACCCAGTCTGTGTGCTCGATCTCATATATGAACCCTGCCCTCATGAGTTTATCAATCTCCTCTTTTACTACATGGGCGTGTTTGGGATTCATGGGGTAAGGTCGTTGTTTCGTTGGCACTGCATCAGGGACCATTGGGATATTATGAGTCACAACCCTAGGGTCGACTCCCTTAAGTTCATCCAATGTCCAGGCAAATAAGTCAATGTACTCTTACAAGAGTGCAACAAGTTTGGCCTCCTCATCCTCCGTCAAGTCATCCTTCCTTGACTTTGGCGGGTCCCTCGATCGATTCACTAGTTTGGCCTTGTCTTTTCGCACCTAGCAGAATCACCACTCTGTCACCCTTTTTAAATTTTGTAAACCGTTTGGGTAGATCCTGCGGTTTCTTTTGCCTTTCTACTTCTGAGTCCTTTGCTTGCTTCCTGGCCTCCTCCTTTAGCCTCCTGCGCCTTAGGTGGACTGGCAAGTCTCCCTTGGTTCGTTTGACTTTAGAAGGTTGTGGTATCTCGGGATCACTCTCAGTGCTGACTTCTAACTCTGAGTTAAACTCGCATCCCTCTCTTGAGGAAGGTGTTTCCCCAGGGGGTCATAGTTCAGTAGGTGCATCTGTCTTGAGCACTGCGATTACCCATGGTCATGCCACTCCGGCTTGCTCATAATCCATGGCTCCTATGTGTTCTAGCCAGGATCTGTCACACTCCATTCACATTACTCCTTTTTCATTGTGACTGGTCCTTCCTCTCCTAGGCCTCGAGTCTACCTTGATTTGTTCTATCGCTTTTCCTTCCGTGTCGTACTCTATTGTATCTATCTCTTCTTCACTCTCCTCTCCCGTAGAGCGACAGTCCTCATCATCAGAGTCCTGTCCTTCTGACTGCTCATCATCACCTAAGCTTTCCTCTCCTGTCTCCTTGTCATCAGTAACTAAAGCCCAATTATATAACAAATTCAGGTCGCGGACCTTGGTCCATTTCCATTCTGGCTTAGCTAATAGATCACATAGAGTTTTTAAGTTAGCAGCCAAGTTGCCTTCCAGTTTATTGGTGAGATACTCTACAATTTCCTGAAGCTCTAGTTTGTTGTTGGGGATATGGAACGAGGCTAATTTGCCTGGGTTGAGTGAGCTTCCTGCCATCATGTAGAATGGCACAATTGGCTCCTCAATTGGCATGGTTGCGGCTTTAGCAGCCTGCCGATATAGTTCTTTGTCATCCGAGAATGGTAGGTCAATGGTTGCCAAAACGTGCATCCAATCCCTCTCATCCTCAGGGCAAGGAATATATTTAGTGAGTGATCCATAGGGTTTGGTCGTTTGAGTATCGCCTTTCAGCATAGCTGAGATGGCATCTAGGTCAACAGGAGTCGTCTTCCAAGTGTCCATCTCTACCCTTACTATACTAGTTCTGTTCCTTAGAAAAATCAAACCATTGCCCCAGTCCTCAATGACACATGCATTCCTCATCCAAGGTCAGCCTAGTAGTATGTCGTAATCCACTCCCTTCATGACAATGAAGTTTACGAAAAACTGCACACCGGTAATCTTACTGGCCAATTCTTTAAGACCCCGAATGGTCTTACCTTCATTCCATTTGCTAATATGACGTTAAACCTGGCAGTCTCTACAGGAGGGTTTCCCCATGCCTCTACGACTGCATGGCTTAGTACACTAACACCTGCACATGTGTCTACAATTCCTTTTCGCGTCATATCTCCTAAGGCTAGGACGGGTAAAACTGCATGCATTTTAGTGCCTTCCCAAAAAGCATTGATGTGCAAAGACTTAGGAGTTGAGTGTACAGTTAGACTTGGGATCTGTGTAACCGCATCATGATCTTGCGGATCAGTACCCGCAAGTCCTGTGTGTCCCTCCATCAAGTCTTTTAACTTCTGCCATAAGGAATGATTCTGCCTAGGCAGGTCTTCCAAGCTTAGAATTACTGGAGTAGACAACAAGGTTGTGAGGAGGCTACTGGGCTCTTGTCTTCCCCTGAGGCTAGCATTTCTAGGCCATGCGTTCTCTCTACCCTGGCAAGTTTCCCCTTGGCCTTGCTGCTGAGTTGCCCCTAGTGGTGCAGGTATGCTCACAGCTTGTGGTTTTGAAGGTGAGACTGGTGTGCTCACGCTAGAGAAATCGTCAATAGGATCTTCTAATATGGGTTCAGCATCCTTGAGGTGCTTTTGGGCATCCTTGACCCACTCCTTGACCTTAGCTATAGCCTCGAGCTGATGTTTGGGATGGGGATATTCCCCTACCTTGGCACTCCTTAGCTCGGCTATCTTAGGAGCTGAGGTCTTTGCCTCTGCATTTGTGACCCTCTTTCCCGTTACTAACGTAGTCGCTTCCTCGGTTTTAAGAGTTATCTTTGCATCGGTTCTCTTTTTCTGTCTCTTCTGGCTTTTTCTTTCCTATTGAGGTTGTGTCAAGGTTACTTGGCCCTGGCAAAGAGATGCCTGCCTGTTTTGTTTGAGCTCGCGTCATAACATGTAGTGGGATGGATATATCCTCACTGTCAAAGGTTTCCACTCCAAAAAGCCCCAAAGGCACCGATGGCATGTTGGTAGAGCTGGTTGATGGCTTCCGCCTAGGACAGTCAGGAAACAGATATGTGATTCCACACTCTGTGCATCCGAGATCTGCTTTGTCCTTGTTAGCTTGTTCTCGTTTTGGGTAGCGTGATGAAATGTGGCCTGGGTGGCCGCAAGTCTAGCATGTGACTGGACCTTGGCTTGGCCCTCCAAAGCCTCTGCCTCTTCCTCTTCCTAAAGCCATCACTGGCACCGGCCGATAGTCCATGGGACTGGGTTGCCCTCCTCGTCATAGGATATGTACGGGTTGACATATGTTTCTTCCTCATTAGGCTCTTCCACAAAGTGAACGGGAGCATCGCTAGATGGGTGGGTTACAAAAGGCCCTGGTGGTCTGCGTATACCAGTTGGGTTCATCTCCAGCCTAGGTACGGCAGGTCTTGAGTCAGTCGGTGCTAGGAGAGCTAATTGGGCTCCCCTCCCAAAGAAATTGTGTGGCCTATTACCTACGTATGGAGGGTTGTACTAATGCACATATGGGAATCTCCTCGGCATACTGCAATGCACTGCATCATGCCCGAATCTACTGCAATTTGAGCACAGCCAAGATCTAGGATCTTGGCACTCAACTGGGAGATGATTGCTGCCGCAGTATATACATTGTACATGCAATCTCACAGGCTTCCTTACCAGCTCTTGCAGCCGTGCAATCTCCATTCTCATTTTTGCCATCCCCTGGTCGTGGTCTACACTCTTTCCCTTATCCTGCACACTAGCAGTTGCTTTTCCCCCCAAAGTAGTTGATCTCTCAGGGTCCCTCTAGCTTGCACTCTCTCTGTTGGTAGTCCTCATGCTGCGTTCCCTGACTTGATCATCTACGTGTATTTCCTCCTCGAAAACTCTAGCTAGCACGTCTCCTTGCAAGGTGGAGTTACTGGCCAAAGCCTTGTAGAGCTCCTCACTCCGAATCCCATTCATGAACACTGTAGACACTGCCCTCTCGGTAGGTCACTCATTGGTAGGGATTCTCTTGTAGAGGCTACGCACCTGAGTGACATAATCCCTAACGTCTTCCTTCTCCCTTTGGCAGATATTCATCAACCTAATGATGAGGTTATCCGAATACCCTGCCTCCGAAAACCTCTTGATGAAGAGGCCCTTAAGGCGAACAAAGTTCGTATGTTCTGCGTCATCTAGACTAGAATACGAGGTCCTCCCCTTATCGCCTAAGCACAGGCCGAAAGCTTGAGCTCGCTGCGCAGGGTCAGTAAGACCATTTGCCTCACATACTTGCTCGAACTGCTCCATGAAGCTGTACGGGTCACTACTAGGTTCGTATCTAGCTAGTTGTTTTGCTACGATGGGGATTCTAGCATGTCCTTTAGCCCCTTGTGTGACTCGCAATCCCGATAGTAGAGCGGTGGCTAGGGCAGTAGCGCTCTATTCAACGGATGTATTGTCCAAGAGTCGCTTTGCTACTAGTTCACTCAATGTCATGTCAGCCTCTGCTGCCCGTTCCCTCTCTACATTTGGTCCAGATTTGGCCGCTCCAACTAGGTCTAGCACTCGTCTAGCCTCGTACATATCTACATCTTGCTGTAGCCTTCTAGCCCTTTGCTCATAGTTGTAGGAAATTATGCCTTCTAGCGCTCTCTTGATTGTTCTTCTCTTTTCTTCCAGGTTTGCTACCACTTCCTCTACAGGTCTGCCGTGGATCATGGTCCTAGTGAGTTGATCATAGTTGTGGACCAGTTCTTGGACTGAGGTTGGGAATTCTCCTAAGTCTAATTGGTCCTCTCCTCGTTCGCCTCTTGATCACGACATTGTTTCTGCTTCCAGCTCCACGAGGTTGTCAATAAATCCAAGCAGCTCCGGCAGCGTCCAATCCTCTATATTGTTGTTTTCCGTGTCTTCTGTTTTCTCCAGGTCCTACTTCAGGCACCTATCTAAGTCTTGGGGTCTTCTCCTACTAGTGGGTTCCTTAATGTTATTAGATATCCTGAGGTGTTCCTTGTTATTTGAAAGTAGCTGCCATCCTTATTCACACGTTATGCTTAGTGCTTTCGTGGTGCTTGGTGCGAAAACAGACTTTTGTCTTTTCTTGCAGTGCAAACTTAGTGGAACACAAGAGTGAAGTGCTGATGCAGAAAGCGTTTAATGCAAACTCCACTCTGTTTCTCTCTACATTCTTAGCCTGATTTGAGTTCTAAGCTCGGTTCCTGACTATTCTATGGTCTTTGTGAAGGTCTATGCTGTGTTTTCTATTCTGCTCTAAGTTTGATTGGTCTCTGAAGTTCTAATGGTCAAACTGGGTCTTGGGGGTGTTCAGGGTTGTGTCCTGGGGGTCAGGTCTGTGGCAGGGTCAACTAAAGATCCTTATTTTTCCTTCTGCCAGGATGGTCCGATTCCCAAAATCAGACTGTCTGATTCTAAGAATCGGACAGGGCTGGGTTCGACTCTAGTAATCGAACGGTCCGATTCTTGTAGTCGGATAGAGTGGTCCGACTCTAGTAGTCGGACTGTCCGATTTTGGGAATCGAACAAGGCTGGTCCGACTATGATGGGCGGTCCGAGTGCCACGTGGCACAACTAATCAGACTATCCAATCCGGTTGTTTGGTCTGATCCGAATGTTGGATGGTCCGACTAGCACGCAGTCCGACTCCCTTAGTCGAACGGTCTGATTCTTGGAATCGGACGGTCCGACTCCAGGACTCGGGTGGTCCAATTCTGGGACTCGGACCACTGAGACCTGGTCCGATTGCGTCTGTCGGTAGGCGCGATTTTGACGCGTTTCGATCCCACTTGATGCCTGCTACATACAATCACAAGAGACTTTCCAAATATGATTAGGGCACTACTAAGAAGCACGTGACTCACCTGGAGTAGCACAAATTGCTGGCACCCAGAATCGTGATAGCACTCCCTCTTCCTGGCAACCAGAAGCTCTCTCTCACACAAAGCTAACCCGTGTAATGAGGTTTGCCCTGGCCTCCCAAGCCTCTTAAGGTCCTTTCCTAGCACTGCAAAACCTTAAAGCCAGTTCCCTTTTCCCTGTTTTACCCAGAAATTTGAATCTGGTCCCCTCTTTCCCTGTTTCCAGCAGTAGCCAAAACCTTCTATTTTCTCTTTTCTTAACCTAATCTATCCTTAATCTAGTGTAGCAAAAATGCAAAACAGAGATGCAGAATGGTAGTCCTACACTAATGCTTCCAACAAACCAAAACACTTACTTGTTTCACGGATTAAAACCTCCTAAATCTCCTAACTATCTCGAGCACCGGTTCAGGCTGCAAACCCTAATTCTATGCTCGATTTGATGCGCGCGGCGCTCAAGGCTTGATTCCGTCGGTCCAAGCAATGGAACCAAAATGGAGGGGAGCTACAAACTCTACCCCGAGACCTACGGACCACTTATTGCTCAAGTGTTTCGAACCAAGCGGCCATGGCTACCTCTCACATAGCCAACGCGCAATGCCTACCTTACGGGTGTAGTGAGCTTACCTTGATGCTCGATAGAGTACCCTCCTCTTTCTTGCACACCGGTAGCTCCACGATCCTTGAGGCAAGCTCAAGCAACCTCAATCCCTCTCCCATGAGCTTCATCCTCCATAGCCACACGCGAGACAAGAGAAGAGAAGAGAGGAGGGGAAGATGAAGAGAGAAGATGGAGAGCTTCTTCTCCAAGATCCCTCACTCTTACACAATCACTCCCTCACTTCCTCACACTCTCCCAATCCCTCTCTCAAGCACAAGCAAGAAGGCAAGAAACAAGAGAAGAAGAAGAAGAAGCTTTGGCCACACACAAGAATGAGCTTCTCATTCACTTTTCAACTTTATATACAAAACCCTAAATCCCTTTTGGGAGGTCATCCCCTTTTCCTCTTTTTTACATGGCCTTTCCCATTGTCCTTCTATCTTCCTAGATTCCTTTCCACCGCCCGTCTACATTTACAAATTGCACAGGTGAGAGCCCGGCGCTCTTTTACAATATTTCAGGGTGCGCCTTTTTATTTTAAAATATGCCTTTCCCCTTTTGCATTTGCCTTGGACTTTTAAGGTTGCCCTTGAACTTTTGGCCTTTTCTCCTATTCTTTCTTCAGTCGGGCTACCTTTTTTCCGCCTTTGCCCTGCGTCTTTTTTATTTCCTTTTGCTTTCTTCATGTTGGGGTTAACAAGCATTAAGTACAGTGAAAATAGGAAAAGGTACTCCTGTAAATCAGCATACAGCAACAAAGATCAAAGATTTATCTATGGAAAAAGGGTGGCCAACTAGAAGCCAGCATGCTCATTGCATCTTGCATTATGGGTTGACCGACTACTCACAATATAGTGACTGGCTATATGCCAGCTGAACTTATGCATGGACAACAACCAATTACACCAATTAAATAATCTATTCTCACATGGAGTCTTCTATCTTGGGAGGAAGGCATCAGTAGAGAAGAGTTGCTGACTTTGCGCATATGGCAGCTAGAAAGAAGGCCTAAAGATGTTCAAGCAGCTATTGAGAAGCTAAAGACAGCAATACTAAAGAACAAAAGAACATTTGATAAGCAACATTGACTTCAGCCAAGAGCAATTCAGGAAAATGACTGGGTGCTTGTCTATGACAACAATCTAGACAATCAATACATTGCTTCTAGGAAAATGGTAAAGCATTGGTTTGGCCCGTATGTGGTAAAGGTCATTCATGACAATGCCACATATTCATTGGTTGAATTGGATGGAACAAGCATGAAGATACCCATAGCTAGAAAAAGAATCAAGCTCTTCAAACAAAGAGCAAGTTTGACATATGTGTTAGAAGACTTAGATATAATTCAAAAGCATGAAGACATAGAGGAAGAAGAAGAAGCAGAAGATGAAGACATTGACATGGCAGAAGATACTTCTTCTAACACTCTAGATCCATAAGACTTTGGCACATGCTAGAGGATGTGCAGATTAGGAGGGGGTAAATGTCATGTTGCTACATGCACACCGTGTAAAAAAAATCTAGACTGTGGCTTTCTTAGTGATTTAGAGAGCCAATGCCATTTTAGACATTAGTGTTAGTGTCCATGGTAGAAAAATATTAGATTTTTGGACAAGTTTTAGCCAATTTTTGATATTCTAGATATTATCTCTTGTAAAAATCCATGAAATTGTAGACAACTTCTAGATTATGATAACATGTAAAAGAAAGCATGTAGCTTTTAGCTAATCTGAGAGTATTTTATGTTAAAATAGAGATTAGCAAAATCGTGTGACGAGTGATCGCTGTTTTTAGGCAGTAAACAACACTCCAAAGTGGGAGATGAAGGAGTGATTTGTTGATTTCTGGGCATGTGTCCTTGAATTTAACCCCCCTTTTGGAGCCAATGGAAGCATCACATTGGCAATCTGAGTAGCATAGAGAAAATTATTATTTTATACACGCTTTTGTCTATTAGAGTTTTATCTTCTCATAATGCAGTAATAAACTGACAGGCTTCATCTCTATTAGTATTCTTCTACATTTTCTAATTATTTTTGGGAGTATTCTTCTACGTCTTCAATTTCTTCGAATCCATTCTCTTCCTCTACTCCTCTCCCTAAATCTACCTTCACCCTGTTGTATCTTACCCCCGTAGTGGACTCTTGACACCAAATGCACTGACACCGTATTAGGGGAAGTTTATGCTATCATTAGAGATGAACTCCGGGAGATATTTGGGCTGATTTGGGGCTGATATCTTCAGTCATATTCAAAGAATTAGCTACAATAGTGTTCTTTTAATTCATTTCTTACTCAATAGAAGACATCTTGTCAAAATATGCAAGTATTATGCACCCCTATGGCAGGGAAATGTTTATGGATCATTCATAGATGCTTTGAGTTGAATTAAGAGGACCTTTTTCTCTTATTTCTTGGTTATGGTAACTTATCCTTATCAAGAACTCAATTTGAAGCTCTCTTGAAGCAAGTCTCTTTGCCCTACAAGCCTTGTAATTGACTCATAAGCTTTTTTCCCTAACAATCTACATTGAATGTAATCATGCAAAGTTGATTCGTTTTATGGCATCATGTATGAATGATGGGATGCAAAGTTGTTTATGATACATGACAACATATTGTAGTTGTTTTTTTTTATTGCTCTTACAGTCAAGAAAACAAGCTTGATTTGAATTAGAACTTATGAGATAATACTCTTGTGATCTTTGCTAAGAACATGCAGTTGGAAGCTCTATTAACTTCTTCAAGGACTTGGCTTGAAACCTTCAACTATTCTCATATCTCTATCATCTCCGGAGTCTAAGCTCTTGAACCCCCATACATTCTTCTCTACCAAACCCCTGTGTGGTTACCTTCAACCCTATGCACTGCAACAACGTGGAGTGTGTAAGGGAACCCAAGCTAGAGGGTAGATGAACGGTTTCTTAGGGCAAGCAAGCTTGGTAAAGCAATATCAAATCTCTTCGATCATTGAAACTCTATGCTATGGTACCATACCGCAACCCTTCCTTTTAACGTCATGTTAAAGAACATCATGAGATGTCCCTCGTCTTGGATGCGGTAATTAAACATTAACCTTTGGAATTCACAAATGTGAAACTCTACATCCTCTTCAGCTAACCCATTGAAAATGGGCAAAGGAACTCCTAAAGCTGGCAAATCCGGCGTCCCTACAGGAATTGCAATGGGTTGCGCCATGGCGATAATTGGATTAACAATAGGAGCTTGAACTGAAGCACTCACACCCCCACTTGAAGTGGGTTGAATTGGTGGAAGAGATGAAGAACTTGCGCTTCCTCCTACACCTAGAGGACTATGTGGAGCAGTTGGGTTACTAAGACCACTGCCTCTTATGCGTATCGGGCTACTCCTTTGAGTAGAATAACAACTTACGATCTCTAACCACCGCCTAGCCCTCTCAGCACGTTCTGCTTTTTGTATTTTGGCTTGACGGTCCTTGTCAGAGGACATAAAATAACTTTTTGGTCCCTAAAAACCCTAGATTCAAGAACCACCACTTATAGGAAACTCTCGGCAAACGCACCACTGATGGGACTTGAAATGGGCCAGCACTAGCTATGGCACTAGCCGGACCTCATGCTCATGACACACAAACACCCTCACGGCCTCACGTACTAGGAGCGTCAATCTAATGCTAAAGGACAAATTGCCCTAAAGCTTAATCTATGCATTTATAGTTTATAGTCCAACGTTTCCCTTCCCATAAGCTCCTCAGAGGGAGAACCCATACACATTGGCAATGCCATGATCACATACATGGAGGCAATCTCTCGGCAGAGACACTGCAGCCCCATTGCAGCTCTCCTACATCATAGGGATTGGCCCTTTGATGTGTTGCTCAACATATAAAACAATCGAACACAAACTCCTCTCTTTTATATTTCTCATATTTCCAAGAGATATACCATGTTTCCTCACTTCATAGTCCCTTAGGAAACCGGCCCTCTATCCTACGGCAAGGGATAACCTTACGCTGTCGAAGGGTTTGTGAAAGCAAAGTCGCGTCTTCAGAAGACCTTGATATATGTCAAGATGGAAGATCAATCAAATGAATAATCCAATCTCATCATCAAACTAGTTTTTAGCATTCAACTCTGAGTCATATATTTTTAATAGCCATACAACAATTCCAGAACTCAATCAATAAATTCTGATTAGGCTTCAGCATGTCATACAGGTAGATAAGTGATATTTGTGTAAGGAACGGCTTTCCAAAGGAGTTTGCAACACTTGTATTTGTCTGAAGTATATTCAACACTAGAGAAAAAGACAAGCTAAAGTACCCTGTTCTGCAATTTTTCCTTTCAGACAGAATTCAGTTTATGTTCCAGGATAATAAGAAGGGAAAAGATATTGGATACAAAGCTTAGCTATTATTAAGAAAACTTCCCACGAGGTTATTATTTCACAAGTCCAGTTTGAGGAGGTTTGGGAGATTCTCAAAAGATGAGGGGATGATTCCCTGCAAGTTATTGACATGTAGATCCCATGATCTGAAATTCACTCTGCAGACGATGATATTTGCTCCTAATGAAGCCGACTTTTTGCTGATGTTGCAGAGCCTGATGAGTGCCAACAAAACCCCCTCAAGGCAATCGCAACCAGTCCAAAAGTTAGAAAGAAAGAAGACCATGGGTGCAATGGCATCTCCCTGTAACGAGCCACCTTAGCAAGTATGCCAGACTGCATTAGAACCTGGCATGTCTGAATTAGGGAGTAGTCTGGTATCTATCGAGTGCAATTGTACAATCGACAAGCAGCTGTGATGTGAGCTTGTGCAGAATGTCACCGACAGAGGTCGACAGCTGATCATGTGCCCCATCTTGATTAGTCTTCAGTGAAGCATTATCCTTATTTTGATCCTGCTTCAGCATCAACTTGTCAAAGCTATCAAAGAAGACAGTGTAGACAACGTGGATCAGAAGCTCCATCGTGTGTGCAAGAGTAGTGCCATTGTCCTGATCACTCTCATCCTTCCGAGCATGGAGTAAATATGGATCAGATGTTGTAATGATTAAGGTGCTTAAGATTTTGACAGCTCCTTTTGTAGGCGCGCAGTTCCCCTCTCCCAAGATATGCTTCGTGCTCCTTCAATGCTTCCTTAATCGATCCCTCTCCTTCAAGTCGAAGCATATAGCTAGTTGAAGTATCAGAGAGAACGAGTCGCAGGGGGGTTTTTCGTCTACAGTAGTGCAAGAAAAATTATGTCACCACGAGCATACTTTCTTCCCCGTGGAGTAGCAGAATACAGGATTCCCCCCTAATTCCCAAAAAACTCTCCTCTTTTTCTCCTTTCGTAGATCCCCGAATGCCTGTTCCTCTGCGTTTCCTTCCCTTCTCCCCAATTAGCATCGCCTTCCTTCCTTTTCGTCCCACACGCTTGCTTTTCCCTCCCTCCTTAGCTTTTGAATCCGCTAATTAGCGACATTGTCGTCGAGTCTCTTTGCCAATAATGGCATGAAAATCTCTCACCAACATTGGATAAGGGTGAGGTCCAACTACAGACCCTAAAATATAGTGTGTGGTCTCTACATTTGTAACCCAGTCTCTTATTGCTTCTGATGTCGCATCTTTCAACGTACCTGTACCAGACTGGACATCACGTACCTCAGCTCCAAGGAGTCTCATTCTGAATACATTAAGAGCCTATTGTTCCATATCTTTGGCGCCCATGTAAACAACACATTGTAACTCAAAACAAGCACACACTGTAGCAGTGACAACTCCATGCTGCCCTGCACCAGTTTTTGCTATGATACGTTTTTTACCAACCCGCTTAGCCAGCAAAGCTTGCCCAATCGCGTTGTTGATCTTGTGAGCACCTGTATGATTCAAATCCTCTCTTTTCAGATAAATAAGAGGCCCCTCCCCCCCCGTCTTGACCTTGCTTATAATGTTCTGTCAATCTCTCTACAAAATAAAGTGGTGATTCTCGCCCAACGTAATCGCTCTTCCTGGAAGGCAGAATCTGCCGAGAGATAAGTGAATGCGGCCTCCAGCTGTGCTCCATGCCCCATGCTTCTCATAGCACATTTCAATGCTTGGCCTCCTTCTTTCAAACTCCTGGATGTGGAGGTTTGGTATCATTAGGTATTTTTTATGTAGCTAGAGAAGGAGAAGACAAAGTCCTGAACGAATACGTGTAACATGTTCACCTGCATTAGTTGTGCTTTCCACTTGACGTTGCTCAACATAGGCTGAAAGCATCTCATCATGTTCACCACTATGCCTCCAACTCCTCCCCACTATACTCATACGCAGAAAATAAATGTAAACACAACAACTAAGTATGTACAAAGTATCAAATCACACACACAATTTTTGGGTGGTTTTCACACCTTGAATGCGTGGCAATAGGACATCCACCCCCTCTAATCCTGCGCATCCTCCGGATGGGCCAACTACCCATGATCATTATCATCAAGATCCACAAACAGATCAATCTCTTCATTATGCATTTCCGGTAGATCAACAAGATTATATGTCATATCATCTGTCTCTTCCATTGGAGTTTCTTCTCGTTGTTCTCTTGCAAATTCTTCCAATGCATAATCTTCATCATCTCTTTTCTTGAAAATCTTGATTCTTTTTCCAGCAATAGGCACTCTAAGCACTGTCCCATCCAATTCTGTCAGCTCATATGTTGCATTATCAAAAACATGTCTGACTATGTACATCCCAAACCATCTTTTCACCATCTTCCGAAGTGCAGTATGATAATTTTCAAGGCTGCTATCAAAGACCAATACCCAATCTCCCTCTTCTATTGCTCTAGGCCGCAAGCGATGCCTGCTGTCAAACCTGTCCTTATTTCTTAGTCTAGCAACCTTCAACCTGTCAATAGCTAGCTGAATATCCTCAGGTCTCCTCTCCAACTGTCGAATCCGAAGAGCTAAGAGCTCTTCTCTCGTCAAATCCTCCTGCCAAGGTAAAACTGACCAAGTCAAAGCACAAGTCTCAATCGGCATAACAGGTTTCTGACCATACATCAACTCTGCAGGCAAATATCCTGTGGTAACACTATGAGTCATACGATCAGCCCATAAAGCAAATGGTAGAAGTCTCGGCCATTCTCCAATCCGTCCTCTGCATGCTTTGGCTAATGCTTTCACTATCGGCGGATGCCCTCTTTCACTCTTCCCATTTCCCTCTGGATTATATGCTGTAGTTAGAGCCAACTTGATTCCTAGCTGAGAGAAAAACTCCCTAGCTTCATCTGCATCCAATTCACCACGATCCGCAGTGATCTTACCCACGCAACCATACCTGCAGAAAATTTCCTCCAATAAGAACTTACACACTGCACTAGTGGTCTTCGTTCTCAAAGATCTGCCCTCAACATGATTGGTAAGATCATCTCTAGACAAAACAATGTACCTCATCTGCCATAGACCCATAGGCATGGTAACCAAATCAACTACCCACTTATAATGAATGCATACCGGATAGGTCGGATGAAGCTCATCTCGATGACGCACTACTGAATACATCTGACAGTCTCTGCAAGTCTCAACAAAGTGAGAAACATCTCTGTACATGCCTTTCCACCAATATTTCTCCTTGATTTTCTCATAAGTAGCCCACACTCCTCTATGACCAGCCCAAGGACTCTCATGAAACTCCCTCATCACCTGTAACTGTGTCTCTCTATCGCAAACAACCCACAAAGGTAATCCACCTCTTTTCTTCGAATGCTTCCAAAGAAATCTGTCCTTGAGAAAATAACCATAGGCTTTCCTCCTGATCTTCTTAAACTCTTCATCTGTCCATTCATCTCTTTTGCTTAGTGTACTAAGGTACCTGCCAATCTACAACCAATCTCCAACATAGAATTCTTCTATAAAAGCCACAATATCATAGACATGACAAACATGATCAACCATAGTGGCTGAAATTTCTGCATCATCCTCTTCTGCAAGTAGAGTCTCCTCATCATCATATCTGGCTCTAGACAACATATCTGCCACTGGATTATCCTTCCCTGCTATGTGTTTAAATTCCAGATTTAATGACTTGATGTATGCAATCCATCTCAGCATAGCTATATCCGGAGTAGAGCAACTCATGATCATACCAATCAATGGCAAGCAATCTGTCTCTACCACAACTGAAGCTCCAATAAAGTACTCTTTATCACATTTGAGAGCCATGACAATCCCCAATAACTCCCTCTTGATTTGCGGATATCTCCTCTGTCTCTCGTTTAGGACTTTCGCCCCAAACCGAATAGCATACCTATTTCCATCTGCATCATCTTGACCCACAGCCCAACCTATGCCAATTGGACTAGTGTCAACTGTCAATACAATAGGCTTTCCACAATTATAATCCGCTTTCCTGAGAGTAGGAGCATTCTGCAATAACTTCTTCAATTTTCGCATGGCTCTAGTGTGGCTGTCATCCCAATAGAATTTCTGCCCCTTTCGAAGCAGCTGATACAAACAATCTGCTATGTGTGCAAAATGAGGTATCCAAATCATATAAAACACACAAGCTCCAATGAATCTCCGTACCTCTGAAGTGGTAGAACAATACTCCGCAATATTGCCTATAACATTCACCTTATGAGGTGAGGGTTTCCTGCCATAATATCCACACATATGTCCAACAATGACAACCTCATTCACTCCAAAAACAGATTTTTGCCCTGAAAGTGTCAAGTTCACTTCTTCTAACCTAGCCAAAATCTTCTCACATGCCGAAATATGATCAGCCATAAAGTATCTGCATCCCTGCTCATTTAGACTCTCATTCTTCTCTTCTTCTGCACATCCCTTAATGGGCACATCATCCAAGAAAGGCATGGTAAGCTGAGGTATGTAATCACGAAGGACCTTATGCATGGCATTCATTATATGCGCAACAGAATTAGTGGCACCTTGAGGCAAGGTACACATCCTGACAAGCCCAATAGGAGTTCTCATGGTGGTTATGTCCTTGCTTTCCAAAGCCAGCTGAAACTGATCATATCCTGAATACAAATCACCTAAAGAATAGATGGCACGTCCAGCAAATGCCTCTGCAAACTCATCCACAACTGGACCTATACCAACATTCCTGATAGTAACTCTGTTCACTGGCTGCATGTCCTGAATAAATCGGAGAGTACCATTCTTCTTTGGAACTGTAAACCACCTATTTGAGTATGGTGCAGATGAAGGCTCAAGAATTCCCATCCTGATTTTCTCATTCAATAAATCAATCAGCTTTGGCAAGTGTGCTTTAGGCACTGGAATAGATCGGAGATTCCATGGAATATGGAGAATAGTAAAAATGACCATAGGAGCAACAATATCAGGATTCACACATCCAATCTCATGTGGGAAAAAAGCAAATCCCCTTCCATGACGCTCAAGCATCTCCTGAAAGCATTGCTTCTCTATGGGTAGCAAGAAATCACCATTTCCAATTTTCAATTCAGCAAGAGTCTCTGCTGAAAATCTATGACCAATATGCTCCGAATTCCTTAAAATTTGCTGTTTAGCAGCCCTCTCTATTTGCTGATCACTGTCAGGTGGAAGCGGTACAGCAACCGGCTTCACCTTCTTATCCATAGTTTTGTATTTCGTGTCAACCCTGGCTTCATTATGCTCTTCTGCATTACACAAATCTTGCTGTAAATCAGCAATTCTGCACACCAATGGCTGAATATTCTCAGCCCTCTGCTCTATGGACTGCATAGGAACAGCCCCAAACTCTGAATGCTGAAATATTTCAGCAGTAAACTCTGTTGGCTGAAAGTTTTCAGCCCTCTGTCTCTCTAAAAGCTGATCATAACCAGCAGGAAACTCTGTTTGCTGAATTTCTTCAGCACTCAACACTCTTTGCTGAGTTACCTCAGTCTCTGACTCAATCTGTGACATAAAATCTGCAATTTCATGAAACATGTCCAGGGACAGCACTAATACATTACTGTGACAATTCTGCATATCAGTTTTCAGCATATCTCCCATCTCTGTCACATCATATTTGCACAAGTCACAATGTCATACATCCCATCTATGTACTCATCATCCTCCAAAATTCCTGCATTTTTCAAAATTTTCTCCTTCCTGCATATATACTGCAAGTCAGCTCTAGGCAACCTAGAAGTCTTCTGATAACTCATCGAACTGTTTGCTGAAATCCCAACAAAACCGGAGGAGAAAACACTGCTGCCAGGAGGCGAGAACTCCAATCTCCTCTCCTCTGTACCACCGTCGTCTCGTGAAATGGCGGTACCTAATGAAAACCCAAATCCCTCACAGTGGGCAAAGGTGCATCTCTGAGAGTATCCCTGTTTCTAACATGGTTCACACATACAATCATAAACTGAACTGCTCTCATACCATCTTTATTGCGAATCTGTGCATAAGCAGATCCATCATCCATGACTTTTGTTTCCATGCGCATCTCTGTGATGAATAGCTGACCAAGAATTATGGGATAAGAGCATGAATCCTGCACAAAGAAATGAAAATCCTCCTCTACATCACCAATAGAAACCCTGACACTAGGACAGGCAGCATACAAATCACCTGCAGTATTATTGGCAGCTCTCATACGCCACCCATGCTCTACATCCATAGGCCATCTGTTACCCTCATAAACTCCACGAACTATGAGATTAATCTCTGAACCATGATCCACCAATGCAACATAAGGCACCTGTTTCTCTCCAATCTTTACCATCGTCTCTGTAGTTTCCCTAGCCCAATGGCTTTGCGAAAAGTGACTACGCGGTATCATGACAGGCTCATCAATTTCAGCATAATGCATAGGCTGAACCCTCTTCTCTACCTGCGGAAAAATAGAAGCATTATCAACCATAACCTCATCCAACTCCCCAATCAAAACTCCCTGTGTATCAGTGGTAGACAATGCATGTCTTTTCCTCTTTAAAACCTCCTAAAACTGATCCTGAAACTCTCTTTTTGAGATGCCCAAAATCTCAAAAATAGTGAAAGTCACTTCACTGCCAAGTATCTTATCATTAAAGATTTTCTTCATGTCTGTAGATGTCTCAATATTGGACATCAATCTAAACCCTGGCTACTTTCTCTCTCTAGGCTCTTGCCTCTTTTCTCTCTTTTGAGCATCCTCCATCAGTCGATCTGGCCCTGGTCTTGAAGACGGTCTTGCAGTAGGTGGAGTAACAAACTCACCCCCTCTAGTCTTCTTGGCTGCACTTGGATTTTCATCATCCCTCTTACGCTTCTCCTCAACAAGTACATCTGCACCCTGAGACTTAGCTAAATAAGCATAAATAGAATGCCTGTCAACAGGCGAGTCCCAACTTGTCTCTGATCTGATGCTAGAGCCTGCACTAGTCAAAACAGTTTGCTGAATTTTCCCCTTGTTTGCAGTCTCCATAGCATAAGTCCATAGTGTTGACTGAGTCTCTGATCCCTTCTCAATCTGGACTCCATATGCAGAAGCATCACCTCTAGCTGTCACATAAGAAGTACGCGCAGCCATGTCAGCAAGTGGAGCTCCTATCTCAGTCAACCAAATCTTACCATCTTGTCCCCAATATACCAAATTCTGCCTCCTTGTATCCTGAAAAGATTCACAATCCCTGCAATGCTGATGGTCCATACTATTGCACCAAATACATCTCCGATCTCTCCTAGGTGCACTAGGAGCACTCCTTGGTGCAGTAGGAGCACTAGAAGAAGTAGTAGGCGCAGTCGAAGCAAACTGCTCCTTCAACTTTCCCACCAACTCCGCTTTGACTGACTCTAGTGTCAAATCTGTTATGCCTTTGATTATGTCATCAAGAGAAGTAGGCACCGATGGAGCGGATGGTTTTGGAGCAGAAGGTGTAGGCATCGGTCATGGAACAGGAGGAATAGGTGGAGTGGAAACAGTAGGCACTGGCATAGGCCAAGAAACTGGCTGAGGAGGAGAAGAAATAACAGGGATAGAAGTAGGCATAGGAGCTGATGATGGTGTAGGTGTCATGGAACCATTCTGTAGGCGAGTCTTCCATATCCTCCTCTTGGTCAAAGTCGAGACTGCATCCTGAGCATCCTGCCAATCAGTTTTAAGACCCAAAGGCTTCGTGCGATCCTCAAGAAGCTCACCCAATTCTTCTTGAAGAGCAGGATCAGCAGCTTGCAAGAAAAGCTCAACTTTTTCAACATCCAATGCTCTTTGTTCAATGGCATCAAGCTGACTATACCTCTCCTCAAATTCTCGAATCAACTCCGAAGCAGCTAGACCTTTGTTTGGCATGTAGACCCACTCTCGGAATGACCGTCGAGTAGCCATACCAAAGTCCTCAAGGAAATATTCTTCTTTCAGGGCCTTCTTAAAATCTTGCCAATGTGTATTTTGAATAAAAAGATTAGTCACTTTCGCCCTCAAAGCGGGTGTGACAAGATGAAGGAAGTACTTACTCATAAGTCCAGCTGGAACTCCGAAAAACCCCATCTTGATCTCATATGTCTTCAAATATGCTGAAACATTACGCCCGTCAAATAGCTTCTTCTCATTCTCAACTGGTTCAATAGCCTTAGTCGCGCTGTTTGCATTCTCCTGCTCCGAATAGAGTTGCCTTTGTTGAGACAACTGCTGTTCATGCAATTGTTGTTGTTGCTACATATACAATTGTGTTTGCTGATTTTGGAGCTGCATATACATGGACATATTCTACAAAATCTACTTTAGATCCTCTGTTGAAGTACTTGTCGCAGCGGTCATTGATGGAGCTGAAGTAGACGCAGCTGGAGTTGTAGAAGAGGCTGAAGTATCTCCCATCCTGAAATTTCTGCGACGCTTTCATGTCGGGTTCACCAAAGATGTCGAAGGGTTTGTGAAAGCAAAGTTGCGTCTTCAGAAGACCTTGATATATGTCAAGATGGAAGATCAATCAAATGAATAATCCAATCTCATCATCAAACTAGTTTTTAGCATTCAACTCTGAGTCATATATTTTTAATAGCCATACAACAATTCCAGAACTCAATCAATAAATTCTGATTAGGCTTCAGCATGTCATACAGGTAGATAAGTGATATTTGTGTAAGGAACGGCTTTCCAAAGGAGTTTGCAACACTTGTATTTGTCTGAAGTATATTCAACACTAGAGAAAAAGGCAAGCTAAAGTACCCTGTTCTGCAATTTTTCCTTTCAGACAGAATTCAGTTTATGTTCCAGGATAATAAGAAGGGAAAAGATATTGGATACAAAGCTTAGCTATTATTAAGAAAACTTCCCACGAGGTTATTATTTCACAAGTCCAGTTTGAGGAGGTTTGGGAGATTCTCAAAAGATGAGGGGATGATTCCCTGCAAGTTATTGACATGTAGATCCCATGATCTGAAATTCACTCTGCAGACGATGATATTTGCTCCTACTGAAGCCGACTTTTTGCTGATGTTGTAGAGCCTGATGAGTGCCAACAAAACCCCCTCAAGGCAATCACAACCAGTCCAAAAGTTAGAAAGAAAGAAGACCATGGGTGCAATGGCATCTCCCTGTAACGAGCCACCTTAGCAAGTATGCCAGATTGCATTAGAAGCTGGCATGTCCGAATTAGGGAGTAGTCTGGTATCTATCGAGTGCAATTGTACAATCGACAAGCAGTTGTGATGTGAGCTTGTGCAGAATGTCACCGACAGAGGTCGACAGCTGATCATGTGCCCCGTCTTGATTAGTCTTCAGTGAAGCATTATCCTTATTTTGATCTTGCTTCAGCATCAACTTGTCAAAGCTATCAAAGAAGGCAGTGTAGACAACGCGGATCAGAAGCTCCATCGTGTGTGCAAGAGTAGTGCCATTGTCCTGATCACTCTCATCCTTCCGAGCATGGAGTAAATATGGATCAGATGTTGTAATGATTAAGGTGCTTAAGATTTCGACAGCTCCTTTTGTAGGCGCGCAGTTCCCCTCTCCCAAGATATGCTTCGTGCTCCTTCAATGCTTCCTTAATCGATCCCTCTCCTTCAAGTCGAAGCATACAGCTAGTTGAAGTATCAGAGAGAACGAGTCGCAGGGGGGTTTTTCGTCTACAGTAGTGCAAGAAAAATTATGTCACCACGAGCATACTTTCTTCCCCGTCGAGCAGTAGAGTACAGGATTCCCCCCTAATTCCCAAAAAACTCTCCTCTTTTTCCCCTTTCGTAGATCCCCGAATGCCTGTTTCTCTGCGTTTCCTTCCCTTCTCCCCAATTAGCATCGCCTTCCTTCCTTTTTGTCCCACACGCTTGCTTTTCCCTCCCTCCTTAGCTTTTGAATCCGCTAATTAGTGACACTGTCGTCGAGTCTCTTTGCCAATAATGGCATGAAAATCTCTCACCAACATTGGATAAGGGTGAGGTCCAGCTACGGACCCTAAAATATAGTGTGTGGTCTCTACATTTGTAACCCAGTCTCTTATTGCTTCTGATGTCGCATCTTTCAACGTACCTGTACCAGACTAGACAGCACGTACCTCAGCTCCAAGGAGTCTCATTCTGATGTCGTTCCATATCTTTGGCGCCCATGTAAACAACACATTGTAACCCAAAACAAGCACACACTGTAGCAGTGACAACTCCATGCTGCCCCGCACCAGCTTCTACTATGATACAGTTTTTACCAATCTGCTTAGCCAGCAAAGCTTGCCCAATGGCGTTGTTGATCTTGTGAGCACCTGTATGATTCAAATCCTCTCTTTTCAGATAAATAAGAGGCTCCCCCCCGTCTTGACCTTGCTTATAACATTCTGTCAATCTCTCTGCAAAATAAAGTCGTGATTCTCGCCCAATGTAATCCTTTAGGATTCCTGCAAGCTCTTCCTGGAAGGCAGAATCTGCCGAGAGATAAGTGAATGCGGCCTCCAGCTGTGCTCCATGCCCCATGCTTCTCATAGCACATTTCAATGCTTGGCCTCCTTCTTTCCAACTCCTGGATGTGGAGGTTTGGTATCATTTCCTAGCTGGAGCCGCCGCCTTTGATGTTGAATATTTTTCCCCTAAATTCCAGATTTTTTGGCAAATTTTAGGCACATCTCGAGCTCAAAACTCCGCTCTCAAGTTTCAAGTCAATTTGATCATTGGTCATATTTTTCCAAAATCTAGATACATTAATTCAAGTTTATGGATTTTTAAAAAGTTTGGCTATAAGTTGAAAGTTCACCTCATTTTACACATTTGAGTTTTGTGTTTCAAGTTCTCACTCTTGGAAGACATGGCATGCACTAAGCAAGCAACCCAAAGATCCCCCCTAGAACTCTTGCGCAGAGGCAACCTCCCTCTGCTCCACCACCACCATCACCATGCCACCATCACAAGTGTCAATGGAAGCCATGCACAATGGCCCTTCTAGAGATCCACCATTATCTGAAGACCATGCACCTCTTGATACTAAAGCCTACATTCCAAAAGGTTGTGCAAGTGACAATGCAAAAAATATTGATTAGAAACAATAGGAGGTACTTCCTCAATAGTACAAGTATGGATCAACTTGATTAGTGGTCTACCCCCAAGCCCTCCTTCCACTATAAGAAGTTGCTAAAGCCTTCCTCATTGACTTGCTCAGAGACTCGGTCTATGTAGTGGTGCATACAAGGAGGGTCACCATTCACTAATAGGGATCTATAGATAGTAAGGTTCTTTCAGTGATGAGAGGGATAGCCGTGGGGGCGAATAGCAGTAACAATAGGGGTCTACTAGTGAAACATCTATGGAATCTAGCTTCTGAAGAGATTTTGTAAAACCCTGCTTGTATTGGATCCTCTATAAATTGTTATAAATATGAATACAAAATTTTTGGAGCATCTTATTTTTGTTTAGTTGCTTGTTATTTTCTTTATTTATTTATTTAAGTTATCCTTACATGCATTTACATAAATAAATGTTGCATATGAATTCAATAAAGCATTGCATATTAAATTTAAATAACAAATAATGTTGCATATAAATTCAACAAATAAGCATTGCATGGAAATAAAAAACAATAATAAACAACACATATCATAAACTACTTTGTAGGTAAATCCAACAACATCAATTTTCATTAATACAAGAAAAGATTACAAACTGTGTTACATTGCGAAAGAGACATCATTAGGTAGTAAGTGCATCTAATCTATTCTAGGCTTCTTGGAGTCAGGCTCTCCATGGTCAGAGGTGCTCTTTATCGCAGGCAATAGTACATTTTTCCCTAAAAGTTCCTACCTAATGACAGTGGGGTCTTCAACTCAACACCGATACCATGGGCCACCATGGAGAAAACTAAGCCAGACCTAGTACTTGTGAATAAGTAGAGCAACTTTGAATGTCAAAGCAACACTACTTTCTCCAAGCTAGAGTTGGTCAGGATGGTCTTGAAGGGGCCAACCTTCATCAGTGCCCTTAGTTTCAAGAAGTTCTTAACAAAAGCAAGAGAATATGTCTTATGAAATACTACTATGTCGTTGACAAGCTAGCAATATATGTACTCCAATGCCGAGTTCTACATCCTTTTGTAATAATTACACAACATATTGAATAGAATTTGAGTAAGAGATAGAGAAAGAGAGTACACAACAGATAAGAGGAGAACAAAAATTTTCTTTAACTCCAAACAAGTTGGTACAAAGATGGCTCATCCACCCGTGCACTTCCAATGTGAAGCTTAGATGGTGATCTAGGCAGAAAGATAAATGAAGAGCTTCAGGCTAGCTGGAATAACTCTGATTGGGTAAAGGGATGGATCATGAAAGTTGTGAAGGGGTCTACCTTTTATAACTTGTGAAGGGGGTCATGATGGATGACCTTCCATATTCACCTATGTCTATTGACCTTCCACTGTGCATGTATCTATTGATCTTCCATGTGCATATATGTCTGTTGACCTTCCATATTATGCACATGTGTTTGTTGACCTTCCATGTGCACCTCCACTATTTGGCTAGGGAATATTCTAATGAATATTTCATATCCCTAACCAAGGGCTACTTTTGGTCCCTCTGGCCCAAAATAGGGATCCCTTACCCCACAACTCGATGTGATGTGCCTTGAGTTGCTACCAACTTTAACTACTCTATCTAATCCAAAGCTTAGACCTGCAACGATCACCCTTTTGCCATCCGATCACCACATAGACCTCATTCAACATACAAATCATGACCCAACAATGTCTATGCTCACACATGGCTTCTCCTCATAATGGGGGCCTTATAACTTTGAACACCATGGATCATTATTGGCACCTCACGAGGGTAAGGCATTGAGCATATCTAACAGCCCCCCTCAATGTCCACCTATAGAGGTGAACTAACTCCTTGGCCCAATGTTGAGTCTCCAAAGATGAACTTGAAGCAAATCCTTTGAGAGTGCTTTGGTGAAGATATCTGCTCCATTCTCTTGTGTTGGATAGTAGACTAGCTCCACCATCCCATCCTCAGTCAAATCATGCACATAGTGATAATGGATCTCTTTATGTTTTGTGTGTGCATGAAACACTTGATTCTTGGCAATGGTGATGCAACTTTGATTATCACAACTTAGCAGAGTCGGGTCTTCATCCTGCACTCCCATATTCCATAAGATCATCCTTAACCATACTGCTTCACATGCAACAAAATAGGCTATCTTCTTGTACTTTGCTTTGGTTGAAGATAATGCCACTGTTGGTTGCTTCTCAACTAATCCAAGAGAAAATTCCTAAACCTAAAGAAAAACAATAACTAGATAATTGACTTTTTGGAATCAGTGTCTCCTATCCAATTTGAATCACAGTACCCCACAAGAGAAGTACTAGAACTATATGTGATACCTTAGTTAAGAGTTTCCTTCAAGTATATGAGCACTCGCATCCTAGCCTTCCAATGACTCTCACAGGGTTTGTTTGAGAACCTGCTCAAAACTCCAATAGCAAAACTAATATCTATCCTAGTGTTGCACAAGTAGATCAAGCTACTGACCAACCTCCTGTACCTCCCAACGTTTGCTAGTGTTGATGTCTCCTCAACTGATAACTTTGCATTGACATTTATAGGTGTAGCTATCTCCTTATACTCAATCATACCAAATGCTTTCAAGATCTCCCATGCATACTTCTTTTGAGAGATGAAAATCTTTATTGGCTCTTGCTAGACTTCAATCCGCAAACAGTAGTGTAACAAGCCCAATTCTATCATTTCAAACTCGGAGCTCAGAGCCTTTCGAGTTTGGTTTATCATATCTTCATAGTCACTTGTAATAAGAAGGTTGTCCACATATATGACAATAACCAAAGACTTTTCACCATCCCTCTAGACATACAAGTTAGCATCTGAGGCATATCTTTTGAAGTTTAAGCTTGAAAAGAACTTATCAATCCATTGGTACCATGCACGAGGGGCTTGTTTCATCCCATACAGTGCCTTCTTCAACTTACACACTTTGTTCTCAAAATGGGGAGGCTCAAACCTTGGTGGCTGAAGCACATATACCTTCTCCTTGAGATCACCATTCAAGATGTTGATTTAACATCCATTTGGTAAACTAGCCACTTATTGTGAGGGCCACTATAAGTACTATGTGAATATTGGTCATTCTACTAGTTCAAGAAATGAATCTTGAAAATCAAACCCTTCAACCTGCAGAAATCCCTTTGCAACAAGTCTGGCTTTGTTCTTTTCTAAGGAACCTTGTACTTAACCTTCCAGATCCACTTGGTGCCATGATGTCGTACTCAGCTTGCATAGCTACCTTCCTGCTAGATCTTCAAGTGTTTCTTCCAAGTCAGATGGATCCTTTACTTCTTTCATAATCTTAGCCACCATCAAGGCCATATTGACTATGTGAGCAGAAGCTCTTCTTTGCTCCTCTATTCTTTGAAACCTTCTTGGTCCATCTGCCTTCTCCTCAAAAAATGTGGACATAGAATTATTTTGGTCATAGATCTGCTTCAACCATCATAGCAATGGCTTTTCTAGCATTGTGATGTCAGGCTGGTGAACTTTATCTTCATCATTTGAAGATGATTCTTTCTCCACCTTAAGGATAGGGGTAGCTCTTGGGACAGGTTCATAGTGGATCACTTCTTTACTTGATGATAAAGTGGAAGAACTTACCTTCTCCTCCTCCACTGTGTATATGGCTGCTCCTTGAATACCACATTACGGATCACTATGATCTTCTTTGCCTCTTGGTCACACAATTTGTAAGCCTTTTGCTGGTCAATATAACCCAAGAAGATACTTTTTTTTCTTTGTGGTTTTAACTTGTTTATTTTCTCATCAGAAACATGTGCATAGCATTCATATCCAAAAGTTCTGAAATGTGAGATTTACCAGTGTAGTATATATGTCAGTAATATTTTCTATACATACATGTGATAATCTTCGTAACATGTTTTCTATAGCTTATTTTGACATAGATATCGACATATAGAGATCATAGCTACTATAGTGGATATGCCGATGGTAGCACTTGATATTTGAAAATAAAATTGTAAAAAATTCATCTTATATTTTGTCATTATATCCTTTACACGTCAATAGGTGAACTGGGTGGTCAACCTCCATTAGATCCAAAGATAACACCACATGACAAAAGCTACAAATCTCTCTTAACAATTGTACTTAAATGAACACCACAAAAAACAAAACAACTCCCCTTGTATCACTTTGATTCTATTAAGAGCTCAATTGAGCCTTCTAACTATTGAAAATTTCAAATTTATAAATTTTCTTATTTTTAGGAGTCATAAACGTATTGCAAAGTTGCGAGTACAACTACCGATATTGCATGACTACAAGTAGTGAACTGCCTTTTTTAATTTCATATATGTATTTTAGCATAATCTTCTCATAAAATCACTACAAGGCTTCAAGACATCCTACAAGGCTACTGCTATGAAGTTGCAAGTATTGTATGGAAACTACAGGGTTGCAAGTAGTAAACTACCACTTTCAATTCCAAACTTGTATCCTAGTGTGAAAACGCATATACTTTAGCATATTCTTCCCTAAGAAAGCACTACAAAGTTTTTAAACCTCTAGAACTTAAAGAGCTATAAAATTTGAGACTATGTAAGTATTACGCATGGCCACACGAGAAATCCTTTCCATTCCCAAAGAAACCTACAATTATATTACTTCTACTACAGTAAATTCTTCAATAACCCAAGTAGCATATTCAACCTTTCATAATAGTATATAGGCTTTGGAACACATCAATCCCTCAAACATTTGAACAAGTGGCAAACATACCACTAAAAAATTAAAAATTCCATTGGGGGTCACAAATACTATAGCAAGACCACAAATCCTACTAGGAAGACCGCACTTCCTATTCCAAGAGTGCACTTCTAATGGGACCTAAAACTGGGCCGGCATTGGCTCATTCACTAGCCGGACCTCTATCATGCGCTCAACAACCCCACGGCCTCGCGGCCAAGAGCGTTGATGACACACACTCTGCCTTCTTATAAATCATGCGTTTGTATTGCGTCGTTTGCAGTCCAACTCTAATCCTAATAAATACTCCTCAGAGGGAGTCCCTAGCACATTTCCTAAAGGCACGAAGCACAAACATGGGGGGTCCTCCAACGACTGAGTGCCACCACCCCTCTGCGACTCTCCTACACCTTGGGGATTGGCCCCTTGGTGCGTCGCTCAACATAAAACACAATATCGCACATATTTCCACTCAAGGTACCAATTGATGGTATCCAAGAATGTACGATTTTCCTCACTTTCTTTCCCCTAGGACCCACGTCTACCTACAGCTTGGGATATCCTGTCTCTCACTCAACGCGGGGCATGTTCCTCTAGAAAGCAATTGCCATGCATCCAGGAGTTTCTGATACCTTTAAATTTCTTTATGATTTATGCAAGTAGTGAATGCCCACGTGCTCAAACAATTAAGAAAATCAGCATTTGTGCACATGTGGAAAACATTTCTTTCAATGATTTTGACTATCGCTCGTATGTGGCATTGCATGAACCTAGCACCAAGAAACCCTCGTGCTACTAGGTTCTTAATTTTTAATTATTGACCAACCTAAATGGTATGCATAAAAACCAGCAAGCTTTTCATCATTTCATTCAGCATTTAAACACCTTTTATACACTTTACCCCCTCACCCGTTTAGGTTGTGCATTATTGATCGGTTTAGGGTTCATTTTCCACATTTTTTGTGTATAAACGCAAACAAAACCACACTAGAATAAAAATGTGGGGCTGAAGTGAGGCAAATCCTCATGCTTCAGACCCCACAAACATTCACAAACATGGTTCTTATTTTTCCTTAATTTTCAGCACATCCATTATCCCCTATTTTTTAGTGATTTTTCCCTATTTTCTTTGTATTTTTCCCATTTTTCTACATTTTTAATTACTAAAAATTTAAAACAGGTTATAGGCTGTGGCCCTTAGTTCATTTGCAGCAAAATATAAATTTAGTTGGTGCGTATTATTTATTTTGCTATTTTTATGCCCAAAAACCACCATTTTCCCTTTTTTTTCGTATTTTGCGTGTTTTATTTTATTGTTTTGAACCACGAGATGCGTGTTTTTTTTCTGATTCTCTGATTATGATCAGCAAATACTCATGGAAGCCAGCAACATAAACAATTTTTAGCCCACATGAACAGCATTTTATCAATCAAATGCCATCAAATCCCAAATTTCCTTTGAAAAGATTGAATTACCGCTTGGGCTTTGTGTCTCGAGTTTTGTGGCCATGGCTGCAAATCTGAAAATCAGCAGCACTTAATGCTCATGACGATCACACGTCACCATCTCCAGCCCGTGGAGCGATCCGCGGACAAGCCTCTGCCATTCTTTCCTCTTCCTTCCTCTTCCCACGTGAATGCAACCTTGGAGGAGAGAGAGAGGAGAGAGAAAGACTGAAATCTGATCTTCCTCTACAGCCAACCATTTGACGCGCGGGCTGGAGCGATTTGATGCCAAAAAATATTGTAGTCAGGCTGCAGCATCATTGCTATGGCTTCCTTTGAAGCCAAAAACTCATCGTGTGTGGGGGGGGGGGCGTTTTCTGCAGCCGCGCGACGCCAAAAAAAAGCCTTCCGCGTGAGAAAAACAAATTGGGGGGGTGCCCCCTCCAAAGGGCATCCCCTCACTTCTCTATTTGTCCATCTTTTCGTATCTTGACCGCTTTCTGGCCTCTGGGGCGTCCAGTAACCGATTCGAGCCCGAAAAAATCCTGCACGCCCATCTTGAGACCACGAACTGATCGACAACTTCCGTCACTTGCACAAGCGCATGGAAAAATTACTAAAATTCTCAGAGTATCGCACGGGCGCCCGTTAAGCACTTGATGCTTAAAATCAACCTAGGTCGAGCCGCCGCCTTCGAGATTTGATATTTTTCCTTGCATTTCTACATTTTTCTGCTATTTTTAGGCCTATTCCCGCTCCCAAAATCCAGCTTTCATTGGCGATCATGGGATAGGACAACTCAATCCGTCGAACCCACGAACATATCTGCACATAAACAAGCAAAGGAGCATCAAGCTGCTACAAAATAAATATGCAATAAAACACAGCACAATGCTCACCCTACCCCTGATAAAACCAAGGCATGAAATCCACGAGGAGGAGGGCTAGCAAAATCCAATAAACGGCCAGAGCTAGTCACTACCTGCTGCTCGAACACGGCCAAGCCTCAAAGGCCTATCAAAGAGGTCATCCTAAGTGGTGGTCTGAACTGCCTACCTAACTAAGGACAACTCAACTAGGAGATCCCACCAGGTGAGGTCTCCTGTAGCCTGAATTTTATTTTATTATATTTTCTTTTTAGGGTCTTATTTTTCATACTCGAGCGTGTAAAAAGGAGGGAGCGGAGCGCAGTGACCCAAGGAGAACAGGGCATCGGCCTCAGGTCTAGTCTCGGTATCCAAGAACCTACCAAGCGCTCGCAAGACGACACTAAATAATTTTCATTTTTCTGCTATCACTCACTTTTATTTTCACTCCAACCTTCTTTATTTTCTTATTTTCTAGCTAGATGCCACCCCTAGGAAGACAAGGCATCGTCCCTGGGTCAGACTCGTCCCCAGTAACCTACCAGGCCTTCGCAAGGCGACGGTCAACTGTATATAATTTTTATTTTCATTCCTTTTCTTTGATAGAGGTTAGAACCCCTTTTTGCACACCTCCGCAGGGTTTCAGCTTCCTGATATTTAGGGTTTATCATTCTTTGCTCATTCATTTTGTGGTAGGCTTATCTAACTGCCTCACAACTAGAAGGCACTCCTAACACAACTGCCTACTAGGCTAGCACTACAGAGTCACTAGGACTTCCATCAGAGGTAGGTCTTCCGGCGCCTAACAATGCCTTCACAGACAGATGCAACTAATCAGACTGCTACCGGATATGCTCTCCTAATCCTAGGACTTCATGCCTTGATTGTTGGTCTCCCAAAAAGAAAAGGAACCCTCACAAGTACACAGACACATATAGCAACAAAACACAGTACTCGTAAAGGGTAGATGTCACCTGGATTGGCCACAAGAAGCGTCGATGTTGCGACAAAGGCTCCCTCCAGCTCCATGGAATCTGTCAAGCATAGGACTAAAACAAAGCACGGTTAAAAGCACCCGTACTAGACAGACACACGGCCCTCTTGGCCTAAAGAAATAAAGCTTTACGCTACCAAACGGATTGGCCCTCTTGGCCTAATGAAATAAAGCACTTCACTACCAAACTTTATCGGCCACTTGGCCTAACGAGATAGAACACTAAAACCTCGCAAACTGGCCCTCTTGGCCTAACGAGATCAAACAAAATAGCACCTACACATCCCTCCCTAAAATAGTGCATATATACAATAATATGCTCTCTTCTAAGGAGGAAAAACAAGCTTGTAGCCCTAAACTAAATGCATAAGGTTATGACCCATCCCTCCTGCATAGATAGCAAGAGGCGTACGCATAACATGTTGTCTAATTAACCTATGGGTCCAAGATAATAATGGTAGATTGGTCTCGGCTACTCTTTGCATTACCCATATCAACCATCGTCCGCCATATATTGCATGCTCTGATAACATTCCCCACAAGCAACCGGGTCCTGTTTCATCATTGATGACAATATCCAGACTAGGACCACAATTAAAGAAGAGGTCTTCTTTATAAGCAAGGTTTGCCAATGAATCCGCAAACTGATTCCAGTAATGTGGAATCAGCTGAAAAGACACTCTCTCAAACTCTTCAAGTAGGGTCATAGCAGTCCAATGATACATACAAAGAATGGGATTCCGCACTGTGTATGTCCCATCTAGCTAATTCAGGATCAACTGGGAATCCCATTTTACTAACAACCGACGAATACCACCTTGTTTGGCAATATGCAGTCCCATAATCAAGGCTTTATACTCCGCCATATTGTTAGTGAATCCTACCCCGAGATAAGCAACTAACTTCATCGTAACTCTACGTCCGGGGTCTCGGATTACTACTCCAACACTTCCTTTTTTATGAGGGCCCCTGGACGCTTCGTCAAAATATAATGTATACATCCACAATGGGTTTACATAGCCTGCCATCACGAACCCCTCTACTCGTAATTATGGTAATCAAAGTTTAGCATGTTGAGAGGATGAACTGACGGCTCCATCCCACCTTCTTCATTGAACTCAATAGGGATACTCGTCAACAGTCGTAAGCAGTGATGTGGCAGAAGAATTTGATCTTCCACACAAAGGTTCCATCTTCTTGCTCAATCACTTTATATCCTTTGCTCCACCAGATGAGTTTCCCCTGATGGTATCTCTGCTCCAGATATGGGTGCTCCAAATAAGGGATTAACCGACCCATCAACCAACTTTAAGCTCTTTTCCGCAGGTCTCAAATCATCCCTAGCATGGACCTGCAATGCATTTCTCTATATTAGCATACTTAGAAATAATAAGGTTTAATCTTATTAAGATTAACTTTATTCTTAAACTCTACTCCCTGCAGATCAACTAATAGGGCCGTAGACCTATTTTTCCCTAACCTAACAATCTTGTAGGGGCCATCCCATTTAGGTTTCATCTTCCCTGGAAACAGCTCCCTACGCGCATCATAATAGAGGACTAACTGTCCTTTTTTACACTACTATTCTTCCCTTCGCTATCCTCGACTACATCAAGGTTCGCCTACACAAAGGATTAATGTATATAAATACCATTACAAATAATAAATTAGAGTTACCTATACTTTTCATGTAAAAAATAAAACATACCTCTTCTGGCTATGGAATTCTCATGGCATGATTGTATTGCTCCTCCATGATCAATCCCTTCTCATAGAAATGCTGGTTATGACCTCGATGCTAGTCTACCTCTCTAGGAGTAGGCATCCTGCCAATGATATGATACTACAAAATAATTTTAACATACAATGTATTAGAATACACTACATAATGAATTGAAACAAATTACAAAATTTAATCTAAAAAAAACAAATAATACTTACAAACTCAGCCTCCCATGACTCTGTGCCACCCAATCCATAATGCGACGATCCCATGGTTGCCATCTGGATACGTCACGTCTCTGCATGCTGGAAACTTATCATTTTCTGTGTTGCTCTCTTCTTGGCCTCTTTCCACTCCTTGCGGTGGCAATTGGGTGGTTGGCCATATCAAGGCCACCCCTGCTCTTGTCTCCGCAATGACTCCTTGGCGTGTGTCATAAGGCGAGACCTCTTATTATGAAGCACGTCTCTCACCTTTGACCATCCCCAATCATCTAAGAATCGTGAATTCTCAGGATTAGGGTACCTTCTATATACTACCCTGAGCACCACTTGCCACAAACCACTTTTTTGGTGCTTGAAGGGAATCATATAATCTTTGTATGTGGCATGCATGACACTCCTCAAGTAGGCTATCACTTCCCTCCCCTGAGGGTTATGCAAGATACCACCAACATGTGCGACAGAGTAGTACATTTGTGGAGGCTCACCTCTCTCATTTCCCGGTGAGGGTGATCGAGAGCCACCTCCTAGGCAACCCCCACAAAGCCCTCGACCTCCTCGTCCTCCTGCACGACTCTCCCTCCTCCCTTGCTGGGCACTACCCTCTACCTCACTCGATGCATGTGCTTCTGCAGATGCACATGCTTCGGTCGATCCATGTACTTCAGCTAATCCCTATGCATGAGCTGATATGTGTGTATGCATAGTGCATGGAGTACCTGTTAGAGGTGTGCCAAGGTTTGGTGTTTGTGCGGCAGTGCTAGGCAAAGATGTGATAGGTGTCCCAGACATGACACTAAAAATCTCCTTTGCACTGGGAGGGTGACCAAGATAACTGGTCATCTCCCCCATGAATTGCTCCTTGTTCGGAAAACCTCCAAAAAAACTACTAACACCTCTAAAAAACTCCGGTAACATGTTGTTCATGCGTTCCAAGTTAGGATTAGTGCTGGAAGATCTAGGATCCCACATCTACACAAGCAAAAATCCATTACTACAAAATCAGGAAGCTTTGAAATATACAATTCTGTTTCGCATCTGTTAGTGTGTCTATACCCGCATCTAGTGTGCATTCTAGATGCGCCAGCAGATGCAAAAGCATAATACTAAACAAACAACAAAACTCAGACCTTAACTCTAATTAGTTATGCCGACAACACATCTATATACGCGTCTAAAAACGTGTCTAGACTGCCAGCCAGACGTACCTACAGACGTGCAAAGTTGGACCGTAGCATCTAAAGAGAGAGAGAGAGAGAGAGAGAGAGAGAGAAACAAACAAAGAGAAAGTAAAGAAGATTGAGAGAGAGAAGAAGAACTCACCTTCTTTGCTTGTTCCGAAGGGTGGCATATAGGTTGCAAGCTCCTTGTCCTCCTCCTCCCTTCCCTTGGTAGGTTGCTTGATTCTTCTTCTCTTCTTTGCTATTTGGCTCTTGTTCTTTACTCTTTGGCTCTTCCTTCCTCCTCTTTTTACTCTTATTTCCTTCCCTCCTTGTCTTCATGAAGTGATAGATAGACATGATTAGTGATGTCGAGCTCGAACTGCAGAAAACACGCAAAAAACGTAGGAAAGTACTAGTTTGAAAATAAAGCAACAACGTTTTTTAAAAAAAAAATTATATTTGTATGGAACATCTATAAGTGCGTGTAATTACCTGTCTATATGCTTAGATAAAAGATATTGCACGTGCTAATAGACGTGATTACAATTAAACTTATTAAAATGCTAGCTTATGGTTGTTTTTGGATCAACATGACTTTCCTAGTCTTTCAATATCAAAATGTTTGTCTCCATGTTGTAAGTATCAAAATATTTAGGTAATATGACATATATGCCAAATGAAATCATATATGTCCTTATGATTTAGGTGTAATTATGTCGTCATCTTCTACTAGTATGGGACATGCTGAGTCAACAAACAGTACATCCTCCAGTGAGGATGAGACATTACATCTTTACAATTGAGACGCTTGGCTATGATAGAAAATCAAATGTATGTGTGATCGTTGTCAAGGATATTTTTTTCAAGCACGTCGAATCACAATGTCACACCTCAGCATGTACGGAGAGTGGGACCAAGAAAAAGACTCAGTAATTTTTACTACTTTATTTGCACAAATATTATTGGTCTATGTTGCATCTTCACCATTCAACAAAACCTCCATTTTTTTATTGAGCAAGATGCGGTACCACATCCTCAAATGGTCCCTCCAGGGCATTGAGAGGCTGCGAAGCGTCGATGCGAGGAGGCAGAGTCCTCAAGAAGAGTAGAGGCTGATGACGAGGATAGCACCCCTCTTCAAATGTCCCATCAAGTTTTGGTGGAAGATATTTTGGACAACATGGTGCATGATTTATTTTCCCATGAGTTTTGGGGGGAGGGCGCCACTAGAGAGACAGAGGACCCGCTACACATAGTGTCGAAAACCATTGTACGATGGTTGCACATACTTTGTTTTACGTGCATCTCTCAAGATACTGAACTTACAAACCATTTATGAATGGAGTAATGCTAGCTTGAATGCATTATTGAAGTATGCATCATTTGATATTAATTCATAAATGCTTCTAGACAATATTCACAGTTTGTTAACTCTGTTTGCACAATATATGCAGGTTATTGTCACAAATGCTTCCAAATGGAAATAAATTACCAACTAGAAGGGAGCAAGCAAGGATTTTATTGACATATCTTGGAGGTCTCGATTACGTTAAAATCCATGCATGTGTCAATGATTGCATCTCGTTTCGTGGGGATCATGCATCTGCACGGCAGTGTCCTATTTGTGATGAACCAAGATACAACAAGGAGATGAAATCAATGGATGTGCCTCATAAGGTTTGCGGCATTTTTCTATTATTCCACGTATTTAACTTATGTTTAAGTGTGAATCTATTGTGAGACTCATGTCATGGCATGCTAGTCACCATTCAAGTGATAGAAAGTGGAGAGTTCCTTCAGACACACTGGCTTGGCAACACGTAGACAATTTGTAGCCTACTTTCAAAGAAGAGCCCATAAATTTGAGATTTGGTCTAGGATTAGATGGAATAAATACATTTGGTATCAAAAGCACCTCATATATTGTATGGCCAGTGATATTGGTGAACTATAATATCCCTCCATCTATGGCATATAATGTTGTCCCTTTTGATTCTTGGAAAACACAAAGTAAAAAACATGGACGTTTACTTAGAGCCTTTGATCGAGGAGTTAGAAATGCTATAGAGAGGTATTGAGGTGCAAGATGTGAGTACATCATTGTCCTCTAGAGATTTCACTTTAAAGGGCATGTTGTTGTGGACCATGCATGACTTTGCAGGCTATGGAGAGTGTTTAGGTAGTTGCGTACTCTATTTTATTCATTCTTACCTTTAGTCAAATATATGTCATCATTAACCCACTTGTTTCTACATGTTTAACTACATCAAGATATCATGCATGTCCAATTTGCGGTCCCTCTCTGGTTTCTTCTAGATTGACACGCTTGAAGAAGGTTATCTATGACAATAATCATCATTTTCTTCCTATTGACCACCCCAAATATGCACCCCCCACTAATGGAAGAACTCCACAATCTTTGACCATTCAAGATTGGAAGGACACTTGGACACACGCCAATGATCATCCTCTAGTCGGCATGAGTCGATAACTAGTTTACTTCTTTTGTTTGTCTTTAAAGTACACTCCGTTATGAGAACAAGAAATAATATATTGTTTGTGCCTTAGATTCTCTATATTTTTTCGTCTCCCATATTGGACTGAACTCAAGATCAACCCCATGCATATATTCAAGAATGTTGCCTTTACATTATGGGATCACTTAATCAGGGCTCATGATTCTGTCAATGTAAGGAAGGATAAATAAAATGTACATTACATTCGATTTACAAGTGAAAATTTTCATTACACAATGAGGTACAAAAATTGCATAAAAATGTACAAAGCCAAAATAATAAGGCTCATGTATGCTTATGTTTGCTATTTTCATTCTTTATCGATTTCTTCAAAGATATTTTTTCTCACAGGGCCTTTCTTTGATTGTTGAAAAATTTTCACCTTTACAGGTAGTCTCTTTTCTTGGGGCTTAAGAGGGGATGGATCAAATTTAAGAGGAGAGATAATTGGCATTCCTTTTTTCTTTGACTCTGCAGTAGTGGTCCCATTGCCTTTGCCCTTGCCTTTACTATTGCCATTGTCCTTACCCTTTCCCTTGACCTTTCCCTTGCTTGTGCCCTTGGCCATTGAAGTTTTGGGAGGAAGAGGGGAGTCAGGATCATAGGGTGTGATTGCCTTGTCCAGAATCAGCTCGATGCATCTCTCCCTTATCCACCAAACATATGATTCGGGATAGTCCTTACACTGTAAGAATAAATGTTATAAGTTAGTGAAAAGAAATCATGATAAGGGTTGCACAAACATCAAATGAAATTAACTTACATTCACTCCTTCTATTTGTAACAACTTTGAATCCACTGTTCTGCAAATGTTTGAGATAACTCTCCATCCACAAGAATGCGCATCACTTTGCAATGGAACTTCTTGTAGAAGAAAAGTACAAGGCCTTTGAGGATCAGCAAGATCCTCGTATGTTGTATTCAAAAATGTAGAAACGAGTCTACCAGCACTGCAAAAGGAAACTTTGTAAGTTCAAAATTTTCTTTATAAATAAAATCAAAGTAAGTAATTTTCTTTCAATATACATTCGTGCTTGACCATGAACACCGCTGAGAGAATTCATAAAGATAATTTCCCTTGAAAGACAATTAATGTAGATGAGACTCCAATGCCCTGTGCAAATTCATAAAAGAGGTGAGTAGAAGGATGAAAGCAAATGAATATAAATTTTCCTCTACAGAAAAAGAAAAATACCTTTCTACATAAGGGAAAAAGATGTGGTAATTTGTCACACTATCGAAGCTACGAAAAAATGGTGAAATATTAGAACCAGATTTTGTAAACAGTTCCACAGAGAGAAGTGGATCAACAATGTATATGGTTCTTCGGATATCGAGAGTGAGCGAGGAGACCAATGCCCAGCAGACAATAGCAAAAGCTATTCAATACAAATTTCATCCAAAATATACTTGAACCTTAAAGACTTAACTTACGCAAAAAAATAAAATATAAACCTTACCTTATGCAACAAAAAACCACAGAGTCAGATAGTTGGACATCCCTTTTTTCCAACATGGGCTTGTCCTCGGGAGATATACTAAGATATTCCTCCTCAGGTTCCGCAGAGACATTCACAAGAATCTACCCATACACTTTGCCCATCCTCTCGCTGTTGACGGGAGCAAGTAATGCGGCTTTCCTCTTGTAAACATCGTCTTCAGTTTCAAGCACCTCCTGATTTTTCTCACTCAAGAAAGCCTCCTGCTGGTTGGCACCCCTTGTACGGTAAAGGTGAGTAACATCCTCAACATTTAGCTTTTTCTCTTTCCTAGACAATTTTGGGGGAACGTTAAGGATTTCAAAGGCTTTTTGATCATTGGAAGGCAAGGGCCTCAGCACTTTTTCAAACCTATACCTGACTCTGCTGATGATGCTGAAATCTTTATTCATAAGGGTGATCCTATGAGCATGGGCGGCAGCAATGTAAGCGTCGTTCATGAAATCAATAACAAAATCTTCTGCGGCCTCTTGCAGGGCAAGAATGGCTGAGAGTTGCCACTTCTTATTTAGACCAGAGACAATTGCCACTTGAGACAATCTATCAGAGATCTCTTTAACGACCCTTATAAAAGCAGCTTTTGGAATGACATGCTGTGTAGCTCTCTGGGCTTTCCTTATCTCACTGAAACATCTCTGCATATAGAAGAACTTGGACTTCCTCTTTCTCTTTTGTGGCTTGGGAGGTTCAGTGGCTTCAGCACAGATGTAGCCTCAGGTGCCATTGTAGGGAATGAGTCTTTCACAGGGCAAGAATCACCCTTTGCTTCCTCAACTTCAGGAGAAGAAACATTTATAGAAGATGTAAGGCCAACACCAGGTGTAGGGGGGATTTCTGTTGTAAAATGCTCTGGGGCCTGTGATGGACCAGCTTCAGTAAACTTGGAAGAGGGCTCCTCCTCAGATTCATCAAATTTTAACTTTCTTTTACCCCCACTGTCCTTCCCATCCACATACACTCTTCTTGCAGTTTGCTTTGTCCTTGCCATCCAGAAATCCAAAAATAACAACCAGAAGGACAATATCTGATATAGTAAATCAAACAGGCTAATTGGCGCGAAAAGGGACGAAATGAGCAACTCCGATATGGCACGATATGAACAAAACGAGCACAATGGAACAGCGCCCTCGCTCCGTATTGGACACCAGAATGCCGATACGGCGCGATATGGAGGAAACCAAGACTGTGTATGGATGACCTCGCTCCGTATTGGCAATGACACAAGGGTGAGACCGAAATGCTAATACGGCGCGATATGGAGCAAACGAACACAGCGTATGGACGCCCTCGCTTCGTATTGGCAATGACAAAAGCGGAATGTCAATAGACCTGGTCCGTATTGGTGAGACCAAACTGCTGATACGGCGCGATATGGAGGAAACGAGAACAGCGTTCGGACGCCCTCGCTCCATATCGGCACACCTCTTTTTTACTAGCGAATAAAGAACTGAGCCGAAAGACCACCGATACAACGCGAGAGTTAAGAAACGGAGAAGACGCAAGTCTTGTATCGCACCGTATCGGTAAGCAAGGCAAGAAGAGCTCGAGAAATGAAAAGTGTACACGTAGGAAAATTTACCACTTATATACCCACGTCAATCATGATACGTGTCGGACACATGTCTGACGCTGATTGTGCCACGTATCTGCATTTATGGTCCATGTGCTACGTGTCAAGTAACGACCGGTCCACTTCTTTGCCACGTGGTTATTGGCCACGTGTTGGCCAACGGCTACTGCCACGTGTCGACAACCAACGGATACTGCCAGGTGGCATAATTCCGCGCCTACATAAGGGTGTGTTCCTTATCCGTACGTTTTTTTTCAGTTTTTCGGGAGCTCTGTTTGTATTGCTAATACGGCGCGAGGGTGACTATTTGCCTTCTTCGCTTTCCTCTCTTCGCATCGTTTTGGAGGTTCTGCAGAGTCTGCTCGTGTGACCACCGTTGTGGCGTTCGGGCTTCTTACTGGAATCACTGATACGGCGCGAGGGGGCCTATCCGTCCAAATCGTTTCTCTCTTATCGCGCCGTATCGGCAGAAGTTGTAAACATGTCTGAACCCATAGAATTCCTAGGATCCAGGGTTTCTCCAAGAACTGGTAAAAGAAGAAGGCTTTCAAAAGGCTCAAGGGCATCAACATGTGATGAGCCTGTGCATTCTTTTTCCTCTCCATCCTTTGCACCAGCTTGCAGTCGAAACTGCAAGGGCTCGGGGCAATCCAAATATAGTTACCCTATTGCGTTTAAGATTTTTAAACCATAATCCAGAGATAGCACGATAACCTTTTCGACTTATACCCACAGTATCACATGTCTCTACGATTTCATTTGCTTTCACTGTGCCTTTTAAATCCTTCACTAACTCTCTCAGAGTTGGACCTCTCAAATCCATATTTTCTAGTGACTTAAGAATCCTCAAAATGTCTTTCTTATTCATGGTTTCCTTCAAAAGTTTGATTCTTTCCTCATTCTCTCGGATATTTATGCCTATTATGTTAGAGACATATTTCTTTGTAAGATTTAGTCTCCTTTTCTTTGCTCTCTCACACAAGCTGGTTATATTTTTTAATGGTCTCTTCCTCTCTCTAAATCCTATTGGAGTTTCTCTCAAGCGTGTTAGCTTATCCTGCAATGAATTGTTAACATTTTTCAAAATATCAATCTGACTTGTCAACTCTAAAATATTTGTTTGTGTAGTTTCTAGTGCTTTTTTCATTTCGTGCACTTGAGCTATATATGTGTAAGATGCAGAGTATAACCTCATACAGTAGCCAAGCATTCCATTGTAACCTTCTCCAGCATATCTTATATAGTCATGGACATTCAAAAAAGGAGGTGGTTTACCTATAGAAGGATCCCTGGGATAGATATTTCCATCCACCCACAAATCTATATGCTTCATTCCTTGTGTTCGCAACCTGTTGGCTTCAATCTCATCTATCAATACTCGATGATGTATACTTCTCCAAGATGTGTAAGTCGGATCTAGCTGAATAGATAGCTTGTATTTACGTGTGCTTGCGCCTGTGTTATTTGAAGTAGTATTGCTAGACATTCTAGCAAATGAACCAAGCAAGAATCTCACAGTGGTAGGAAGCAAGTGCAACAAAAGGAATGGTAAAAGAGAATAGTTTATAGAAAGAAAATGCAGGAGCAAACAAATGCGAAGTTCGTACGAAAATCTCGAAAATACAAAATCTCTCGAGTTCCAAGACAATAAACGTCCGAAAAGGTGACCCCTGACCTGGATTAAAAGATGAGGGCAATTAATGGCCGACATCTTCAATGAACCAAATATTCTCTCATTAATCACATCTGGACAACCAAATTTAGAGGTTTTATTCTTCCTAAACCTCAACTAATTAGCAACTTAATCACTTTCTTACAAGTGCCATTTTTGAAGCGTTTTTGGCCGTAATGATCTTTTTCTGGTTGTGATATATGGGGTAGTATGTATGTTCTACACTCTGATCAATGAGAACTACATCATCCATCTTGACATGCACTGAGAAAACATTTTTGCACATGGCATTGCCATCACCATCCAAGAAAAGGTAACTCAATCAATCAACTCCATCTCCCAAATATTTTGCACAGTGAATCTCGTATGTTTTCCTGGAAACCCTGCATGATATGGGCTGCTTTGACATGCTAAATAACATAGCCCCTTGACAAATTGCATTGCCAGGATCTGGGGGATTGTATATTCTTCTAACCTTCCCTTCAAAAGCTTCACGAACTCTTTTTAGCAGATATGGTGAAGCTGAGAAGCCTCCCACCAGCAGGATTGCCTTTATTCCATGGACCATTTGTTCCTGTATCAAGTCTATAATGTTCTGAACTTCAGGATTCATTATGTGTTTCAAGTCCTGACATGATAATGTCAGCTCCCCATATTCATGCTGAGGATACCCGGCTTTTAGATCCTCCTTGGACCACATGTCTGCAAGGGCATGTGGCAAATCATTCTCAGCAAATGATGTGTCCATTCCATCGAAGGTACACTTAATGGACTGCCATGCTTGTAACAGCTTGAAACGGTAGGATGGCTTTGTCTTCAGAAAGACAGGTAAACAAGGGATTTTGGCACTCAAGAAAGAGAGGAAATTCTCATCAACAAAGACGCTACCTCTAAGGCATCCAGTACTCTTTGTAGCTTCCTTCACTTCAAAATTTGTACCAGGAACTTTCTCATGCACAACCAAATCAATAGTGGCTCCGCCCACATCAACCACAGAAAACCTTTCCCCTTCTCTGATGGACAGGAATCTAGCATTTTAGAGACAATGCAAAGATGCAGCCTCTGGCTCTAGAACTACTCTTAATGGATGAGGGCTTGCATCCTCTGAGCATGTTCTGCTTGACACTCCCTTGACCATACTAGTTTCCTGAGCACATTTCCTCATCTTTTGCTTGGCAGCTTCTGCCCATATTGCTAGCACGGTAAGATACCATTGAATATCCTTCATCATCAATTGCCCACCATACCTGTCCCTCAGGTAATGCAAGATAAATTGTGATATTTTCTTGAGGTAGTCGACGATGAGAGACTCAGTTGAAAGGCCTTGAGGAAAAGCCTTCGATTTGGATTGACTTTTGTAAGGAGCTTGTTCTGCTAGATATAACTTGAAACCACTCATGAAATTACTTCCGTAAGGAAGCGATTGCGTGCATGCGACACTTGTCTTGATGGCAATCTCATCAGTAAGATAGCTGCTATCAGGACTGTTTGAATCATCACCAGCTTCTGATCCATGCCGGTCTCTCTTTGCTGGAGGTTGCAGAAGATATCGATGTGGACGTCGAAGGTGAGGAGATGCGACGGTATAGCAAGCTGGTCTGTGTTTTGCAGTAGGGCACAGAGGAGGCCTCACACTGCAGGGGCCAGTCGCGGTTGATGTCGTGCAGAGATGTGGATGTCGGGCAGGGGCCATACCCTCTCTTGCTCTATTTGCCTATTATGTTTAACATGTTATCTCTTTTTCTCTCTCCTCTCATTCTCTCTTTTTTTCTCTCTCCTCTCCCTCTCTCATTTCCTTTGGCTCTCTTCCTCTCCTTCTCTCATTTCTTCTCCCTCCCTCTCCCTCTCTCATTTCCCTATTATGTTTTCGTCTCTCCCCCATCTCCCTCTCCTTCTCTCATTCCCTCTCCCTCTCCCTCTCTCATTTTCTCTCTCTTCCTCCCCCTCCCTCTCTCATTTCCTCTCCCTCTCCCTCTTCCTCTCTTTAATTTCCCTCTCTTTCTCCCTCTGCCTCTCCCTCATTTCTTCTCCCTCTCTCATTACATACAAATTATACAAAAAATAAATAAATAAGAGAGAGAATACACTCTCCCTCTCTCATTCCCTCTCTCCCTCTCTCATTCTCTCTCTCTCTTCCTCTCATTCTCTCTCATTTCCTCCCCCTCCCTCTCCCTCTCTTTAATTTCACTCTCTTTCTCCCTCTCCCTCTCCCTCATTTCTTCTCCCTCTCACATTATATACAAATTATACAAAAATTAAATAAATAACATAGAGAATACACTCTCCCTCTCTCTCATTCTCTCATTTCATCCCCCTCCCTCTTCCATTTCCTCCCTCTCACTCTCCCTTCCTCCCCCTCTCTCTCCCTCCCCCATTTCCTCCCTCTCCCTCTCTTTCTCTCTCATTTCCTCTCCCTCTCTCAATATATATACACAAATTAAAAAAGCAAAAGGGAGAGGGGGAGAGAGAATGCACTCTCCCTCCCTCTCCCTCTCTCATTTCCTCCCCATCCCTCTCCCTCTCCCTCTCTTTCTCTTTCTCTTTCTCTCCCTCTCTCCTTTCCTCCCCCCTCCCTCTCCCTCTCTTTCGCTTTCGCTTTCTCTTTCTCTTTCTCTTTCTCTCCCTCTCTCTCCCTCTCTCTCGTTCTCTCATTTCATCCCCCTCCCTCTTCCATTTCCTGCCTCTCCCTCTCCCTCCCTCCCCCTCCCTCTCCCTCTTGCTCTCCCTCTCTTTCTCTTTCATTTCCTCTCCCTCTCTCAATATATATACACAAATTATAAAAGAAAAAGGGAGAGGGAGAGAGAGAATGCACTCTCCCTCCCTCTCCCTCTCCCTCTCCCTCTCTTTCTCTTTCTCTCCCTCTCTTATTTCCTCCCCCTCCCTCTCCCTCTCTTTCTCTTTCTCTTTCTCTTTCTCTCCCTCTCTCTTTCTCTTTCTCTCCCTCCCTCTCCCTCTCCCTCTCTTTCTCTCTCATTTCCTCTCCTAAACAAGCAAAACAAAAAGAGAATTAAACCCTAAACAAGAAAAAGAAGGAGAGAATGGACTCACCGATGAGATATGGCAAGGGTTTGGCGGCTCCTCTTCACGATGAAGGCTCCTCCTCTCCTTCGTGAACGACAGCGGCGGCGGCGGCAAGCCTTCTTCCTCTCCCTATCTCATGATGTTCGCTCTCTCTCTCGCTCTCCCTCTCAAAACGATCGACGAAAATGCACGAAATGAACCCGCACTCGATTTCGGCCTGTTTTTTTTCCCTATGGGGCGTCGCTATCCTGCATCGCTACCCGTCGTCGCTATAGGTTTAAATCCTTGTAGTGAATTTGTGCATGGCATTCATCATATGAGCTACAGAGTTTGTTGCACCTTATGGTAGAGTGCACATGAGGACCAATCCAAGAGGTATTTTCATTGTGGTAATGTCTCGGCTTTCTAATGAAAGATGAAATTGGTTATATCCTAAATATAGATCGCCCATAGAATAAATTGCTCTACCTGCAAAAGCTTCAGCAAACTCGTCAACAATTGGACCCAAACCAACATTTCAGATTGTGACACGATTAATAGGCTGTAGATCTTAGATGAATCATAAAGATCCATTTTTCTTGGGTACGGTAAACCATCAATTTGACTAAGGTGCTGAAGAAGGTTCTAAAATATTCATTATGATCTTTTCATTTAGAAGTTCCAGTAATTTGGGCAAATGCGCCCTTGGAACATGAATAGGCTTGACGTTCCAAGGCACATGTGCACAATATTTGGATCCACATAGCCTATTTCATTTGGTTGAAATGCAAAAGCTTTTTCATGTTTCATTAGTAAGACGATACCTTAGTCTACTCCAAACAGGAAGAAGACCATGAACCCCAGCTTCGCATTGTCCTTGAGACAATGAGGGCACAGAAGATTTATGCCAAAAAGAAGAAGTGTGCGTTCTTCAAACGACAGATTGATATCTAGGATTCATTGTATCAGCTGAAGGAATTTCAGTAGATCCAGCCAAAGTCAAAGATGTTCTGGAGTGTCCAATACCAGCAAAACTGTCAAGGAAATACACAGTTTTCTTGGATTGACCAGATGGTACAGAGTCTTTATAAAAAACTATGCTTTGATTGCAGCGCCGCTGACCGATCTACTAAAGAAGCAGACATCGATTATATGGTCACCTGCTGAACAATCAAGCTTTGATAAACTATAGCAAAGTTTGGTATCAGCACCTATCCTGAAACTTCCAAACCTTGGTAAGGAGTTCAAAGTAAATAACTGATGCTAGCACACTTTCCTTAGGATGTGTGCTTATGCAGGAAGGTCATCCTGTATAATACTCTTCAAGGAAACAGAAGAGCCATAAGAAGAATTATGCTATCCATGATCTGGAATTGTTAGCTGTCATCCATGCTCTCAAGCTTTGGAGACACTACTTGCTGGGTAACAAGTTTACCCTAGTGATGGATCATAAAAGCCTCAAGTGCATCTTTACCGAGAACGAGCTCAACATGAGGCAACATTGATGGATTGAAGTGCTGGAGGAATATGACTTTGAGATCAAATATCGACCTGGAAAGGAGAATGTAGTTGCCGATGCATATAGTTGCAAGGCATTTCTAAATTCTCTAATCTTGCAAGATCCATCAATAGCTAGATCTCTAGCCACAAAGGTATCCATGCCAAACAACCCAATACTTGAGCTAGCTAGAGAACAGACATGCCATGATCCAACCTATCAAAAGATGCTAAGGGAGATCCCTATCAAGGATCAAGACTCGAAGTTACAGGCAAAGTATCTAGAATTCTCTATCAATAGTGGACTTGTCTACTATAGAACGAGATTATGTATACCGGCAAGCCAATCACTCAAACAAAAGATACTTTTGAAAGCTCATGATTCCCCATTCTCAGGACATCCTGGCTATGCCAAGACCCTCAATGTAGTTAGAAAGAGCTATTACTGGGAAAGGCTTAAAGGTAACATTCTCAAATATGTCACTGAATGTTTGTCTTCTCAATGTATTAAGGCCAAACATGTCAAAATGTTAGGGAAGCTGCAACCACTTGATATTCCCCAAATGAAATGGGAATTCATTAGTATGGATTTTGTTGTTGGCCTACCCCAAGTTCAGGGAGAATACAACTCCATTATGGTTTTGGTTGATATGCTCACTAAGATTGCACACCTTATTCCTGTTAAGACAAACTATAAAGCCTCAGACATTGCAAGGTTATTTATCAAGGAGATATTCAAACTGCATGGGTTGCCTAGAAGAATCATTAGTGATTGTGACTCTCTCTTCACATCACATTTTTGGAAAGCTATCTTAGAAGCCATAGGGACTCAACTCTATTTTAGTACAACTTACCATCCCCAAACTGATGGCCAAACAGAGCGAGTCAACCAAGTCGTTGAGGATATGCTAAGGGCACACTACTACCGTGAACTAAAAAGGTGAATTCAATACTTGCCACTAGTTGAGTTTGCCTACAATGCCTCTTATCAACCAAGCATTCAAATGACCCCTTTTCAAGCATTGTATGGGCATGACTGTCGTAGTCCTTTAAACTTTTCGGATCCAAACTTGAGGGTTGAAGCTTCAAAGCAAATGCTGGAAGATATGGATGACCAAATGAAATCAATAAGACAGGATATCCAAGCCGCCAAGGATAGACAAAAGGCATACGCAGATTTAATATGTCAAGATAGATCCTTCGCTGAAGGAGACATGGTCTTCATTCACGTATGCCCAAAGAAGAGTTCCCTATCCTTAGGTGAATGCAAGAAGCTAAGTCCAAGGTATTGTGGACCCTACAAGATTCTCAAGTGCCTAGGGCCTAATGCTTATAGACTTCAACTCCCTGAGAACCTAAAGGTTCATAATGTATTCCATATGAGTCTACTGAAGAAGTATGTACCTAACCCTAGCCATGTGCTTGATGATCAACAGGTTGTAATGCCTAGCCAAGGAGTCCTTGAGCTGTAGCCTGACAAGATCTTAGATGTTAGGGAGAGACAATTGAGATCCAGAACCTTGAGAGAATGTCTCATCCAGTGGAAAGATTATCCGGAGGAGGATGCCACTTGGATGGATGAAAGTACTCTCAACCAACAATATCCCCAATTCTTCTCGAGATGAGGACATCTCAATTCCTCTAAGGAGGAGAGAATGTAATATTTTCGCTCGAAATAGTAAAGAGCTTTGATCACCACATGCCTACACAAAAACTTGTGCAAAGTTATCTCCCACATCGTAAATATTGACAGCTAAATCCTTACCTGGCACGCGAAATAATGAGTCCGTCCGCATTGAGCAAATGAGGCCGGGGTTTAAAATCGCAAAGCCACGTGAGAACTCCGTTCTAAAAAAAAGGGGGGAAATTGGATAATGGGTAGGATTAAGGAAAAAAAATTTAATTACCCCTCCCCTTAGCCGATGCATGGCAGGGGGAGAGGGAGTGGGAAAAGAAGGCGTAGTGGTGGAGTGCACGGGGAGAAGGGGGAAGGCATGAAGCCTCCAGGTGGTGGAGCTTTCCCTCCCCCCCCCCCCTCAAAGGCTATAAAACCTCCCCCTTAGGCTTGGGGAGAGGCACGAAACAAGGGGAAAAAAAGGAGCCAGAGGCTACCATGCTGTTGACGAACAAAGGAGGAGAGAAGAGAATTTGGAGCGCTGTGTTGACACCATGCTATAGCCGCCATACCGCTGCCCTGCTGCATCGCAGTCCACCTGCTGCCAACACCCATCGCCCACCATTATCATCATAATCCCCCCCCTTTTTTCGTCGTCATAATTCTCCCCCAATCATCACCCCTCCCTCCTCCCACGTAATCTGTTGAAGCAGAAGCTTCTTAGAAGCTTCTTGAGAAGCTTCTAAGGATAAGGCTTCCATAGGCCTTGTGCACACGGTTCTTTTTCTGGGTTCTTAAAATCCACACCTTGTAAGGATAAGGCTTCTAAGGATAAGGCTTCCATAGGCCTTGTGCACGCGGTTCTTTTTCTGGGTTCTTAAAATCCACACCTTCTAAGGATAAGGCTTCCATAGGCCTTGTGCAAGCGGTTCTTTTTTCGGGTTCTTAAAATCCACACCTTGTAAAGGGGTATTCTTGCGTAAGGGAGAAGCACACAGATTTTGAGGTTGTTTTGTCGCGTAAAGGCAAGAACAAATCGCAGAATTCAAGCCCACTTCATCAACGATGGCTCCAAAGCCAAAGACACAAGGCGCACCCGCGAAAGCCTCGAACCCAAGCTTACACGTGGACATCGCCGCAAGTCATCAAGCCCAGGTTCTACGAGTTTAATTCCACATAAAAGAGATGCATTAAGCACGATAAATTTCATGGAAGAAAGCATTTACGCATGTTTCTAATTCACCTAGCCTAGTTAAAATGCATTTGGGAAATTGCCTACTTGAACGATTTACTAGAGTTAGAGCATGATGTGAAATTGGGTTGCTTGCATTTCCAAAGTTATGAATGTAAATTACTTATCCATCTTACAAGTTTAGTAGCATGTTGCCTTTTCGTGCATTTCTAAAGTGACAAGCCTAAGCACATATTTCTTAGGTTTTAAAGGATGAAAAATTTGTTTAAATTCACCTTTGTCTTCCTTGCAAGAAAGAACAAGCGTATCTTGCATTTAGTCAATAACTTCCTTGTTATGACTCGCATGAGGAAATTGTTAACATCCGTTGCACGACATGAAAATGAAACCATGGACATTGCATGTTGCATGCGAAGATGCTTGTAGAATGGATTAAGGTTGCATGGTACATATTAGTCATGCATGAACTTCATTCATCAAAGTTGTATCTAGAAAAGGTTGCATGTCACATATTCGTGATGCATGAACTTCATTTATCGAAGTTGCATTTAGGAAAGGTTGCAAGTCATACTAAAGCCTGAAATTCAATTGCATCAAATGAAAGGTTGTAGGCAAAACTCTTGATGTAAATCTATGTAGAATTTATGCAAGTTATTCTCCAAATTGTCATTCGTCATGACTTTAGCAAGAAAAAAAAAAGGGTTATTGCAAACCTTATGGTGCATAGAGGCAATGAATCCCATATTTACACATAATGTGATGTGATCTTGCAACTATTTACACCTTTAGAACAAGTTTAGCATCTTTAAGAAAAGATTGCTTCTTGTCACAAGACAAGTAGACCGATTTGGCTAGATCACTTGTAAGGATATAACCCTCAAGGGATTCTTAAAAGCCTAAGTAGTTAGTACAACGAACACCTCAAAGTGCTAGTTAGGGTTTGGCACGTTAGAAATTCTGCCTAGTATCGCACTTGGATGCCAAGTCGAGACCTTCAAACCAAAAGGTCCTACCCACATTTATGGAATGTTTAGGTTAATTGGATGCCCATACACTAATGATCTAGGGTTATTACCCTAACAATCAAATGACCTAATACTAAAACTCTGATTGAGCCAAGAAACCCTAGGCCCAAATGTTATTGGCCTATCCAGGTTAGCGTTGGGTTGGGTACGAAGACACCCCAAACCCTACATCTTGACTAAACATATTTCTTGACCAAGAAACACCGTTGATGGGTGAAATGATCCCATTAGTTAGGTGCGACAAGTTGCAACGTCGCATGGCTTGTGTTTTATCACAGGATAGATTTTCCACTCCTTGGAATAAGGTTGGCATGTTCTAGCGCAAGTTTAACTTTCAAGAGGATGAGTAGACATCCTGCTACATCACCTTTCTTGGGCTAATTTGCCAAGTTAAGGAAAGTTATGTATTGCTTGGTAAGCAAAGGATCAATCAAGTTAGAGCGACATGGTCGCCAAGATTTACCATCTTAATTTAAGAAACCTAAGGTGTTGCTAAATTGGATTGACAGGGGATAAACCCTAACCCAAGGACAAAAGGGTAAATAAACAAACCCTTGGGGATCTTGCCAAGTCGCAATTGATCCTGGATTGAATGCTTGATGCATTCGGGGAAGAGGATTCACACCTTAGCAGTTGGCCAAATAAATGACCACTGGATTGGTTGGGTTTGTATAGTTTAGGAGCACTGTTTGTATTGCTTTGCTCAAAGAATCTAAGGCTGTAAAATAATTAATGAATTCAGGTTGAAGGCCTGAAGGAAGAGGCAGCATTAGTTACCCCCGACTGTCTACTTGACCCTAACCAAGGGGGTTGTTAGCCGCACCGGGAACGTGGACCGAACCCGTCGCAAGAGGTCTCTCCGTTGGGTGCTTCTTGGAGCAGGAGGACACTTCGGTGCCAAAGGGGGCTTTGGTCGTAAACCCCTTGCCTTCCGGGTCCTGCCACAAGAGGCCGACATGACTCGGGATTAGATCTCGAGGCCCGCATACTAGTCTACGGGCAGAAACTTGGATTAGTAATCCCTGTGGATTACTGGATTGCCTTCGAGCGGATTATGGATTGCCTTTAGGCGGATTATGGATTACCTTCGGGCAGATTATGGATTAGCCTATGGTCTGGATTATTATGATGTATTCCAAAGATAATTAAGATAAATTGTTGAAAATGAAATTGTTTGACATTGTTTTTCTATGTCGGTGCTAAGATTACGTGAAGGAACCAGTGACTAATTGGCTAATTAAGGAAGATGTTTTATCCGTGTCCAACTAAATGTGGTAGGTAATTAGACAACTAAAGCAACCCTTAGGAAAGTGCGATGGATGTGGCCATGGGTCCATCCTACGGATGGGTGGTCCCGGTTGGCCGAGAACTTTTCTCAAACGAAATCGATAGCAGGGAACTTTTCTCGAAGGAAATGAACAGCAGGGAACGTTGACCTAGAGTCTAGGATACTAGAATCCCGATTTGTGCTGTTTTAGGGGAACGGAATGGGACTATGCCTTATGGGCAGAGAGGTCGAGCTTTGCATCCCTCTCATTTCCCATTTTCCTGGAACCAAGTGCAGCATGAATCTGCTTTGACCCTAATGTTTCTGCGTAAAGTAGTTTGCCTGGGGTTCGACGCTAGCTGCCATTGTAGGAATTTGACCATTGGGGAAACCCTAATTTAGGTCGGTCCTAAGTGGGAACGGCCAGAATGCTTCCGCTACGTGGTAGACTCCAGAGGACCTAGATCACAAACCCTGTGACATTCTGTGGGAGTGCCGGGCGGCGCTTTCTAAACTCTCTTCCTGATGGGCTGCTAAGACGTGTCTTGCAAGTAAACAGGTGGGCATGTTACAATCAGCTAGCCCTTCACTTTCAGGAGGCAGTGGGACTACCACAGGCTTGATTTTTTTATCCACCATCTTATATTCTATCTCCACTTGTGCTTCAGCCTTGTTGAGTAAACCAATGTCTTCTTGCTCAACAAATTCTTGAATTGTTTGATAAAAATCCATTGTACATACTTCTATGGACTGATTTTTAGCCAGATTTTCTGCATGAGCAGCTGCATATATTTCAGCCACTATGTCAGTAGTAATCAGCCCAAAAAATATACCATAAATATCTTCATTTTCATCCAGCATATCATAAGTTTTCAGCATCCTTTTTACATGAAATAAGTATTTTCTTTCAGCTTTTGTCATGACCGGAAGAGACTTATAACAGCCTATACTATTGGCTATATATACATGTGGATTTGCTAAAGACATAATTTCTGTAGCATAAGGAGGTACAATCTTTTTACATGATGCATTGCCATAGCCTCCTTTCAGCAGTGTAGCCCGAAAACCCTTGAATTCTCGAGCAATAGGAGGCACAAGATAGTCACGCAATCGATCTCTGTTTCGATGGTGATTAACACACATAGTAAGAAATTGGACAGCTTGTTCATTATCCTTGCTTCGAATTTGAGCATAGGAAGAACCACCATCGAGAGCTTTTGTTTCCAAGCAGGCTTCAGAAATGGAAGGTTGCCCAAGAATGATAGATGCAGCATATAACTCTCCAAAAGAGTTGTTTGCAGCTCTCATTCGCTAGCCTAGATCAACATCTATGGGCCATCGGCCACTTTCATAGAGACTCCTTGCCATTATGTTTATTTTATAGCCATGGTCTAGGACTACAATACATGGTGTTTCTTTTTCTCCAATTTTGATGACTGTCTCCGTTCTTTCTCTTGTCCAATGCGTACCGGAGTAGTGACTACTTGTAATGAACTGAGCCTCTTCCTCCTCATGCATGTGTTGTAGATGGCCTTTTTTTTAGAGGTGGGCTGTCCAACTGGTTTAGACCAGTCGACCATTACATTTGCATTCATGCTTTCTTTATCTTCAGCTTCAATTGTTGCAATTAATTCTTTAACTGCTTCAAGATGAATTCCTTGTGAAGTTAGCTTCTCTTCATCTTGCAAAAAAACTCAAAGACCTTGCAAAAAAGCATTCATTGTTTCGTTAGCTTCATCACCAACATATTATCTTTTCCTTTTGATTACATTAATAATTACATCATGGAATTCACATTTGGCAATTCCAAGAATTTTGCCTAAGGTGAATTCAATTTTTCTTTCCAGAATACGTTCTTATAAGACTCGTTTGACATCGATTGCAGATTCTATGTCAAACTGCAATTCGTAGCTTGCTGCTTGCCTTTCTTCTTTCCCTCGGTCTTCTTTGTTTGTGGTGCATCTTCCATCTCTTGATCTAGGGTTAAATTTTTAGCAAGCTTTGGTTGTTCAGGCGTTCTTCTAGTTACTCGTTTTGGAGGGCCAGAAGAGGAAGGCCCTGGTTTATTTTCTCTTCTTCTCGTTTCTTCAATCAAGACTTCCTTATGGTTGACGTCATCCAAATGTGCAAAGGCAAAAAATGAATCTACCAGTTCTTTCCAATCAGTTATTCCTCAAATGCACTGATTGGCATTAGCCAAGGCTTCTTTGGCTACTTTACCACGTTCCATTTGATCTAGTGCATGCATCCATACTTTAGATTGCACATTAGCTTTACATGATTTCAAATTTTATTTAGTTGATTTGATTTGCAGCCCATAGGTAGCTTCATCAATTGTTGCGTAGGCATTCTTTACAGCTAAATCTTCTAATCTTTTCCTCATTCAACCATTGCCAAAATTTGGGCTCCAATGGAAGACCAATTTCAACTGCATGAATTTTTCCGTCTTTCCAAAAGACGAGCTTTTATGCTTCAGCCTCACAGAAGGCCGAACACTCTCTCTTGTCATGTTGGCTATCACATCAAATACAATGCCTCTTAAAGCCTTCTCTCATGGGTCTTTGAGTTGATGATTGTCCTTGTTCTTCAACTTTGTTGAGACCTAGCTTCTCCACCTTGGAACTAATTTCTGTAAGATTTAGATGAAGGTCACACATGCTTTTGATGAGTTCATCCATGACATCATTTTTAGAAGAAATAGAAGAAAAAAGAGTTGGTTGATTAGTCAAAGGAATAGGGGATTTTGAAGGTGGAACAAGCTCCATCAATGGAGTTTTTGAAGTTGAAGTAGAGCCCAATCTTAGTCGCATCTACTCTCTTTGAGCAATCATGTTAACTGCATCAGTAACATCTGTCCATGCAGTCTTGACTCCTGATTCAGAGGTAGCATCTTCTAAGTGATTAACAAGCTTCTCTTGCAGAATGAGATCTGTAGTCTTAAGGAATAATTCAATCTTCTGACCTTCCATACTTTGTTGGTCTTCAGCATCAAGTTGTCCAAATTTACTTTCAAACTCATGGTATAGAGCTGTTGCAGCTAAACCTTTGTTGGGTTTCTCAACCCAATCAGTGAAACTTTTCTTCGTCAGGCCAAAGTCTTCTAAGGAGAATTCTTCGCATAGGGCTTTTTTGAATGCAACCCAATCTGAATCTTGTTGGAAAAGACCATGGATTCTTTCTTGAAGACCATGCTTGGCTAGTTTGGCAAAATAACGGCTCCATACATGTTGCGGTATACCAAAGAACAACATTTTCTCAACATACAAACGAATGAAAACAGAGAAATTTTGACCATTAAATTGTTTTAATTCACGTCCAACTTCTTCTAGGGCCTTGATAGCTGTGGAATCAATCTTCTCTTTGTCTTGCATTTGTTGTTGTTGTTGTAACATTTGGGTTTGTTATTGCTGAGTCTACTATAGTATGCACACCAATTGTTGTAGAGTATCTCCTGAAGAATCTCCCATCTTGAAGTTCTCTTACACTGACCTTCACGTCAGGTTCAGCAATGTCGTAGTGCATAGGGTTTAAGGTTACCACAGGGGTTTGGCAAGAGAAGAATGTATGGGGGCTCAAGAGCTTAGACTCCGGAGATGGTAGAGATAAGAGAAGGGTTGAAGGTGTCAAGCCAAGTTCTTGAAGATAAGAGAGAGCAGGGTCAAGGTAGATTCAGGGAGAGGAGTAGATGGAAGAGAAGGGGTTCAAAGAAATTGAAAATGTAGAAGAATACTCCCAAAAAGAATTCTAAAATGTAGAAGAATAATAAAAGAGATGAAGCCTGTCAGTTTCTTTCAACATTATGAGAAGATATAACTCTAATAGACAAAAACATGTATAAATTAAGACCTTCCTCTATGCTGCTCAGATTGCCAATCTGATGCTTCCATTGGCTCTGAAAGGGGGGTTAAATACCAAGACACCTAGCTAGAATTGTGCTAGATCACTCCTTCTTCATCTCTCACTTTGGATTACTCTTCACTGCCTGAAAACAGTGATCGCATGTTGAGCGATTTTGTCAATCTCTTTTTCTACATAAAATCATTGCCGATAGAATTCCCTATTTAAAAATGAGCTCTCCCCATTTTATCTTCCTATAAATCGCTATTAGTGCTGCTGATGCTAACTATAGTGTAAATTTAAGTGACTATACATTGAATTAAGAAGCTAATCAAATTGTTTCTCTTCTTTGCAACTACAGGATGCTTGGCCTATATATTTGTGCGCTTGAGCAAGCCTAAGCCTCTATAGTAGCCATTTCTAGCAACATTACCAAGCATTTTATTGCCCTCCTTAAGTCTATTGTAAGAAAATTTCATTGTGTCACAAGAGAGGCCACTACATTGCATCCATGTAAAGGAATTCAATGTTTCTTGACCATGATTGCACAAGGCTTATCCAAATTTTAGTGCATTGAAGGAGGCCTGCAACTTGGAACCTTGTCAAACACATATTACACTTTTTCATTTTCACCACAAGACATATGTATCCATCACTCTATTGCTATCATGATAATATCTCTCAATAAAAATGAGAATCTCCCTTTCAAGATGCTCCCATTCTACCAAAAATTTCATAAAAAGTGCCAATTGATTTGGAGGCTTTAATTGTCATTTCTGTAGCTATAATTTTTGTAGGGTATTGTTAATAACATTGACATATATGAGTTATCTATATAAAGCAAGCTAATAAAATTTCTAATGGCCTATAGATAATAAATTTTATTTATTTGACATTATCATTTGTGTTCTCTAGCATCTTCCTTCCACTAATCAAGATGTAGCATGGCAAGAAAAGCCCCTTGAATATAGAACATCTACTATCAACAAAAAATAAGAAAGTGAATTGTTTGTGGAAGAAAATGAAATAAACTAAACATTTTGATGTGCATGATATATAACTATAACTCTTAAAAATAGAAATTTACCATAAAAGCATGAGGGCATCTTGATCAACTAGTGAATCATGGTTACCATTTTGGTTGCATGACAAAGTAGTAGTCTCGCTAGCAACAATGTAGAATGGTAAGAAAATAGGAAAAATATGGTTTAGCATTTGATGACTAAAATTATGCATCTGAAATGAACTTAGCCTAACTTGACTTAAAATGATAAGAAATTCAAGAAACATCAATTGAATCAACTAGCCATAGCCATGAACTTGTATTAAAACTACAACACAATGAAGCCATAGTTTGAATGAATCAAATGTGCAATGAGAATCATGTGAGATTATTGCAACAAGAAATCCACCTCCTGCAATGGTGGGCATTGAGGAAATTCACAAATTCTCTAATATGGTGTTCTTGGATGACTTATCCCAAGTATCCTCCACCTCTTAGACCAAGGCTCTCATGATTTTTCCATTTTTTAGTTTGTCTTCCTCCATGCAATGCAAATTGGCCTCCCAAAGAGCATGCCATGCATGCATTTAAAGCATGCTTTTTTTCTTCATTTTACTCCCACCTACATTAAGGCCACATGTATTTTCCTATCCTTTTGATGGCTAATATAAGATCATGTTTACCTTCTCGAGCTCACCAAGATCATTTGATACACTTCTCGAACTCACCAAGATGGCTAATATAAGATCATGTTCACCTTCTCGAGCTCACCAAGATCATTTGATACCCACTTCATTCCATCAATAAGGAATCCTTATCTAAGTAAAATTCTTACCATACTTATCCTCTTATTTAGTTGCTAGGAAAGAAAAACCAAACAACACTACCTATACAACCTACTATGCTCAATGATCCAAAACATGTAGAAGCCACACTATCTTTATTCTAGCCATCCAATTGAAAAGTATTATCCTTCTACGGTTTTTCTAGAGTATATGCATAGTGTCATGATAGCAAAAGCGTGATGGACCCTAACCCACAATCCCTATAATCAAAATTCCTTCCTAGGTTTCTTTCGAGATGAGGATATCTTGATTTCCTCTAAGGGGGAGAGGATATAATGTTCCTCCCTCACCCTTGCACATGAAAGGGGGGCTCAAAGGGGAAAAAAGGTTATAAACCTTGGTTTTTTAAAAATATAGAAAGAAAGAAAATAAAAAGCTATTGTTGTGAACTTGTAGTTCATTGCCACCTCAGATTTATTGCCACCTCTCCCTCTCGAATGAAACACTACTTGTACTACATGGAATGCATCTTCTCGATTAGAATAAAAATTGGTGCTTGTAAACTACCTCAAAGACATCATCAAGAGGGAGAGGAAAGTCGAATAGGCAATGATTTGGAGGGGAAAATGAGATGTTAATAGCCTTTATAAGGCTATATATGCCTTACTATTAAGGCTTGCTGGCTAGCTTTTGCTTTTGGAAATGTTGATGATGTTGAGAGAGAGAGAGAGAGAGAGAGAGAGAGAGAGAGCAAGTTGAAATGGGAAAGAAGAGGAGGAACAAAAGGGAAGAGGGAACACTACAAGAGAAAGGCCCTATAGATGCGCACTGTACACGCGAAAAAGTGGGCGCGTTTATAAGTGCGTCTATTCACACTAGTATAAAAAATGCGTCTATATATCCGCATTTATAAACACGCTTATAGATGCGAAAATAAATGAACATATTTTTCATTTCTCATAAAGTCCCTGAATATGACCAAACCTCTTAACAGCTAGTATTTGTTTGAATAGGGCATGATTGGATAGGGCATGATTGGATGTATATACGACATAATTACACCTGGATCATAAGCTAGGACATGATATACATGTATAGGATCATAAGGACATGATATACATGTATATATGACATGATATACATGTATAGGGCATATACATGCATAGGACATGATATACATTACCGACTTTACTTCTTTTTGAGTATTACAAATATACATCCAATCATTCAAAGCTAATTATATATATGTGATTTCATGCCCTATATACATTCAATCATGCCCTATACAAATGTGATTGGATAGGGCATGATGATTGGATGTATATATAGATCAAAGGTTGACTTGTGCATTTGCAATATATATATATATATATAGAGAGAGAGAGAGAGAGAGAACTTATCAATAAACTCACATATCTCATTTGTTGTGCACTTAACCTAGCCATGCATGCCAATTCATAGCATGAGTAGATTGATGTAAATCAGTTGGCTTGTGCATGTGCAAGCTATTCCAATCATGTCAAGGTGCACTTATAGCTCACATATAATTTTAAATAAGGTGGACCACATGTAGCCAATGTGCACATGTCCTCTTTTCATCATCTTTAGCCAGTGTGTCCACTTGTTGGTGACTAAAATAGATCACTGTAAGGATACTTTGCAATACCAACAAGACAACTACAAATCTCTTATCTATGAAATGTATAAGTAAATTAACTTGGTTAATTTGATGAGGCCAAGTTTTCCTTCCATGGACAGTGTGGTTGGCTATATTCTACTTCAAGGTTATAGGAACTTACAGAAGTCAATGGAGCATCGTAAAAATGATGATACTCTAATTACTATATCAAGTCACTTCATGTACATATATTTGATTGATTGATGGATAATATGCCTTTCTCTATCTCTTTCGTATACACCTTCATTGTATTATCTCTCTCTAGCTAAAAACCATTCGTGCTTTATCCACCTATTGATATTTGCATGCAATTGTAAGTGGGATGGTCTAGTAAGTCACTACACATGTGCCAATTGACTTGCCAATGTGTTATCTATTATCCTCAAGCTTTGTTATATATGTCACCACATAGGTCAATTGATTCCCTAAATGCATGCATTGATTCCCTAAATTGTTGCTGTGCATCTATAAGCGCGTGTAATAGGCATTATCTGCGCATATACATGCGCTTACAGATGCGCCACGCAGGTATAGAAAAATTTAAAAAAAGTTGTGGCTTTCTTTTTAAACCTGTGCTTTCCTGCGTTTTTTGCACATTTTCTGCAGTTCGAGCTCGACATCACTACTCGTGTCTATCTATCACTTCATGAAGACAATGAGGCAAGGAAATAAGAGTAAAAAGAGGATAGGAGGAAAGGAGAGCCAAAGAGTAAAGAACAAGAGCCAAACAGCAAGGAAGAGAAGAAGATTCAAGCAACTTACCAAGGGAAGGGAGAAGGAGGACAAGGAGCTTGCAACCTAGCCGCCACCCGTTGGAACAAGCAAAGAAGGTGAGTTCTTCTTCTCTCTCTCAATCATGCTTTGCTTTCTCTGTCTGTTTTTCTCTCTCTTCCCTCTCTTCACATGCTGGATCTTGTCATCTATGGAGGTTTTTTTGCACGTTTTTTAACCAAGTTTGAAAAGAAATGGTCCGACTGTGCACATCTCTCAGCGCGTCCAGATGACAGTGTAGACACAAGTATAGACGCAGAAATAGACACGCTAACAGACGCCCAGAGACACAGATATAGACGCGCATAGAGACACAGATATAGACGCAGCATGTAATATGTTTTATCTGCACAGGGTAATATGATTTTTCTTGTGTAGATGTAGAATCCTGGATCCTCCAACACCCCATTCAACAAGGAGCAATTCATGGGGGAGATGACCAATTATCTTGGTCGCCCTCCAACTGTAGAGGAGGATTTCAGTGTGATGTCTGGGACACCTATCACATCTTTGCCTACACAGGGATCAGCTGAGGTACATGGATCGGCCGAAGCACGTGCATCCACAGAAGCACATGTATCGAGTGAGGTACAGGGTAGTGCACGTCGAGGGAGGAGGGAGAGTCGTGCGGGAGGACGAGGAGGTCGAGGGCTTGGTGGGGGTTCCCTAGGTGATGGCTCTCGATCACCCTCACCGAAAAATGAGAGAGGTGAGCTTCCACAAATGTACTACTCTCTTATCACTGATGTTGGTGGTATCTTGCATGACTTTGATAGGAGGGAAGTGATAGCCTACTTGAGGAGTGTCGTGCATGCCACATACAAAGATTGCATGATTCCCTTCAAGCATCAAAAAAATGGTTTGTGGCAAGAGGTGTTGTGGGCAGTACATAGAAGCTATCTTAATCCCGAGAATTCACGATTCTCATATGATTGGGGACGGTCAAAGGTGAGAGACGCGCTTCATAACAAGAGGTCTCACCTTATGATGCGCGCCAAGGAGTCACTGCGGAGACAAGAGCAGGGGCGCCCTGGATATGGCCAACCACCCAATTGCCACCGCAAGGAGTGGAAAGAGGCCAAGAAGAGAGCAACGGAGAAAATGACAAGTTGCCAGCATGCAGAGGCGCGACGTATCCAGATGGCAACCATGGGATCGTCGCATTATGGATCGGGTGGCAGGGAGTCATGGGAGGCTGAGTTTGTAAGTATTATTTGATTTCTTTTTTAAAATTAAATTTTGTAATTTGTTTCACTTCTTTATGTAGTGTATTTTAATACGTTGTATGTTCAAATTGTTTTGTAGTATCATATCGTTGGTAGGATGCCTACTCCTAGAGAGGTAGGCTACCATCGAGGTCATAACTGGGCGTCCACTTGGCAACATTTCTACGAGGAGGGACTCATCACAGAGGAGCAATATAATCGTGCCATAAGGATTCCACCATCAGAAGAGGTATGTTTTATTTTTTACATGAAAAGTATAGATAACTCTAATTTATTGTTTGTAATGGTATTTATATACCTTAATCCTTTGTGTAGGCAAACCCTAATGCAGTTGAGGATAGCGAAGGGGAGCGGCACAGGCAGCGGTGGTGGTAGCGATGATGATGCCTCTTCTGAGGAGATATAGAGGAGCCCCATACATGCATGCCTCCCCTTGGCTTGTAATTTTCATTTTTGATATGTATTACTTTCAACTAGTGCTTGTGACCATGACCATGCTTGAGGTCACAAGCACTAGAAGTCATAATGTAAAAACGTTTCATCTATATATATGAAATTTTGTGTTCTACATACATTGTTTTGTTTTCAGTATCCAATCTTCAAAATAATCTTTATCGGTTTTCCCTAAGCATACAATTTGATGTTGATGGGGGAAAAAAAACCAGAGAGCATGGGGCTTGCAAAGCCACATGCTCTCTAGTTTTTTTTCCATACCTCTATTTTACGCATCTATCAACGCATCTAAATTGCAGGATAAATGCGCGTCTATTCTCGTCAAAAACTTGCAGAGTAAACACATTTTTAGACGCGTAGATACACGCGTATATAGATGCACAATATGAATATATCCACTTTTTTATAAATATGATTATATATTTATGTAGTGCGTCAATACGCGCATCTACATGGGCGTGTAACCCTGACTATAAGTGCGCTTTTAGACGCGATACTATAGACGCAGTAATAAACGCGCCCGACATTTTTTTTCAAAGTTCAAATATTGCGTCTACAGGCGCATCTATGGAGCCGTTTTGTTGTAGTGGAATAGGGAATAAGTAGACAAGGAGAAGAAGGTAAGAGAAGGGGGGGAAGATAAACAAAAGAGGTAGAAGGAGGAAAAGAGAGAAGGAAGGGAAGAAGTTGAGGTAGAGGGAGATAGGAATGATGGGAGGACAAGAGAGAAAGAGAGAGCTAGAAATAGATAGAGAGAAAAATATAAGAGATAGATAGAGAGAGAAAGAGGTGGAGATAAATAGATATATATATATATATATATATAGAGAGAGAGAGAGGTAATGAGAAGAGATAGAGAAAAAGAGAAAGAGAGAAAGAGAAGAAGAGATAGTAGCACTCCCATTGTCAAGAATCCACAGAATGAAAGAGCTACTTGTGCTCGAGCAATAGTCAAAAGGTCAAAGGCTAGAGGGATCACATGAGAGTTGGAGGATGACTCCGTGGTGATGTCATATTGAGACAACCATCCCATTGAAGGGGATACACTGGGTCCACCTAGAGTGAATGGCCCAATTTCCTAGTTTCTTCTAGTACACATATAAGGTATTGTATTATAGGGTTGTTTGATAACTCAAAGAAAAGGAAAAGCTTGGCATAGCTTATAGGGAAAAATGCCTGTTGTAAAGCCTTTGAATACCATGCTATTCAATGATAAGACCCATGAGTAGAGAACCTCCCTTGGATGAATAGTAGCCTAAAGCAATCCAAATTAGTGATAGTAAAGGTATTAAGGAACCACCTAAAAGTGCATGGAAAATTTTGAGAAGTTGAATTATTATTTCTACATTTATTAAAGTGTAAGATTACTTATTAGACCCCCCTAAGAATAAAAAAAGGACAATGAATGATGCGTATTCCCTTCTTGAAACTCCTATTGTATTCTAGGAAAGATTGCAAGTTTCCCAACGTCATTAGGCTACAACGTTGTTCTCTAATAATAAAAAGTACTACACAAGAGTATACCTAGGACATGTAAAGGCCAAAAGAGATAAAAGAATCATGTCTTTCAACCTTGCATAAATAATAATGTCCTACAATAAGCATCAACATACTATGCCTATATGGGAAACTTTCAAATAACTAGCTTACAAAAAGGAATATTAAACTTACAAAAAGCTATGGCATTCCATGTTGCTAAGATTTAGACTTTTGCAATTTCTCACATAGATAAGTTTCTTGTTCTTACCCAAATAATGTAGAGTTTACGGACACATGGCCCACCTTGCCTCGGCTCAAGCTTAATTCATACTAAATCATTTGGAATATAAAGGTATTCCATAAGAAAATGTTATAAATATCAAATCCCCAAGGCAGATGTGTTAGTTTCTCAAGGCGCATGCATTTAGTTCATTTTCTTTTATATTTGGGACTACCAATTAATTAATTGCAAAAGTAGAGACTTAATTTATTATAATTCCATAGGTTTTACCTACATTGTAAATAGTATTAGTGGAGGAAAATTAGAAAGAATCTTAATAATGATGGAGATCACACATTAGTTATCCCAAAGCGAGCCACCAAGAACACTCACAACAAGTTATGATCCAAGAGTGAGGCACCAACTAAGAGTGACTGAACAATGACTTTAGTACACAATGTGGGGTTCCAACAGTAAAAGATTAAAATGGTAGAAATAAATTAATAATACGCTAGAATCATGAATGTTTGAGTCCTATACATAGACTGCATATGCCTCAAAGATAGTACAAAAGAAGACTCCTCAAGTATAAATCAAGGGATAAATAAATAACTCCCCACATGTGTGGTAGCTCACCAATGTCGATGATGGTCTAAGTAAGAGTTTCTCAAAGCTCCAAGAATACTATCACATAATTCTAAACCACGAATACTCACAATAAAATGGATCCAAGAGTGAAGAACCAACCAAGAGTGATTCAACAAATGATTTTAGCACAGAATGTGCCATGTGCCAAATAGGTTTTCCTTTGTGTATGTTGCAAGTGAGATTATACTAAAGAGGAGGAGACCCAAGAGTACAAGACTCAAGAGGATGAGGTATAACAAGAGAGTCTCCAATGAAACCACAATAGCACTTTATACAACACCATATACACACCCTCTTGATACTCAATAAATGATATAGTAACAACAGATTACAATGTTAGAAAGTAGACAAGAAGATGCTAGAACCATGGATGCTTGAGTTGATCTATACATAGACTAGATGTGTCTCAAAGACAACAAGACCCCTCAAGTAGGAAGCATGGGATAAGGAAATAACTCCCCATATGTGGTTGGTCATTATCAATGCCCATAATAGTCTAAGTAAGATTTTCTCAAAGCTCCAAGAAGACCATCCAATAGTTCTAGATCATGGACACTCACAATAAGATGGGGATCCAAGTGTGAGTAAATCATGATTCTACCACACAATGTGCAAGGTGCTAGACTACGATGGAATGAGGCTTGAGAGGACAAGACTCAAGAGGATGAGACAAAGAAGGACAAGACTCAAGAGATAAGATATAATAAGAGGTTCATGAGAGAAACCACAATAGCACTTTATAGAGTTGCATACATACATCTTATGCACCTTGTTGAGAATCAATAAGTTCCATAGTAACAAGGGATTAAAATGGTACAAAGAGGTCAATAAGATGTTAGGCCCATGGATGCTCAAGTCCTATACTTAGACTAGATGTCCCTTGAAGAAAACACAAAGAAGACTCCTCAAGTACAAAAGCAAGGGATAAAGAAACAACTCCCCACATGTGGTACCTCACCAATGTCCATGATAGTCTAGGTGAGACTTTCTCAAAGCTCCAAGAAGACCATCCAATAGTTCTAGACGATTGGTATCACTATACCACTACAATGCTCATCCTTCATCACCAATGCTAGGAAAATAGTATGGTAGTCTTTTCCTTTAGTAGAAAGTTTTATTATAGAAAGAGAAGAAGAGATAGTAGCACTCCCATTGTCAAGAAGCCAAGGAATGCAAGAGCTACTTGTGTTCGTGCAATAGCCAAAAGGTCACAGGATTGAGGGAGCACATGAGAGCTAGAGGATAACTCCATGATGTCATATTGAGACAACCATCCCATTGAAAGGAATACATTGGATCCACCAAGAGCAAATGGCCCAAACCCCTAGGTTCCTCAATCTAGTACACATTTAAGGTCTTGTATTATAGGGTTGTTGATAACTACAAAGAAAAGGAAATGCTTGGCATAGCTTATAAGGGAAAATGCTTATAGTAAAGTCTTTTTAATGATAAGACCTATAATTAGAGGACCCTCTTGGATGAATAGTAGCCTAAAGTGATCCAAATTAGTGATAGTAAAGTTATTAAGGAACCACCTAAGAGGGCATGACAAAAATTGAGAAGTCGAATTATTGTTTCTACATTTATTCAAATGCAAGATTACTTATGAGACCCTCCTAAGGATCAAAAGAGGATCAATGATTGATGAGTATTCCCTTCTTGAAACTAATATTGTAGTATGGGAAAGACTGCAAGTTGCCAAACTTCATTAGGCTATAATGTTGTTCTATAATAATAGACGGTACTACACAAGAGTACACCTCGGATATGTAAAGGCCCTTGGGCCCATTGAAAAGGGATTAGAAACAAGGGAAAAAGACCAAAAGTGTAGCCTAAAACAATGCTATATTGGAAGATTGCAAAGTATGTTAGTAGACTAAGGTCGTTGCTATCATGTGCCAATTAGGTTTCGCGTTGATAGTCACATTCAAAAAAATATCTATAAGAAGCTCATAGTGACCCAAGGACCTATAATGATAGGAGAAGGATCTTAAGCCTAAATATAAGAGGGAAACTAGCAATCATGACTAAACATGAGACCCTAATATATGGGCTAGAACCAAGGACTCACTTATGTTGACTTACAAGTCTAAGCCCAAGATCGCATGAGGAAGCCCTTGTCTATGACTTTGACTAATGAAGTTCCTTTGAAATTGACGTACCCTTTAGAATAAATTAGTATGTGAGATCTTCCTATATATGAGATGTGCAATGATTAATTTACTACTATGGATTAAGGGCAACATCTTAAAAGAGTTGTGCATGGAATTTCCTTATGAAGTAGCAACTCATGTTGACAAGTATTACTCAAATAAGCCATGTTATAAATAAATTTAGTGACCTAAGTGGAAGACAGATACAAAGATAGATGTCTCTTGATATAATGACAAAAGGGATTCTACGTAGTAAATTGTTCAATCATTTAAAGGAAATCTTGGAATGTAAAGAAAATGCTAGAGATGTGTATCTTTTATATATGACTAGCATGTATCATTTTTGGGATTGCACTAGAGAAGAATAAGTTGTTGTGGATTGCATCTTCTTATCACTCTGATGACTTGTCTTTTAAGATAAGGTTTGCTGAATTGGAAAGAGATGGATTTCTTACCCATAATGGTTGTGTGGATTGATGCTATAAAAAATGAATGCCATATTAACTGATGATGATAGGTTAATTTTTTGATTATGTGACTGCACAAAGGTTCTTGTGCCCTCATGGGTAGATTTATAGATAGGCACTATACCTCCCCTAAGGTTAGTAGTGGGAGCACTTCACCAAGGCACTATTTCACTAGGCTGGAGGTTAAGACTGACCCTATATGTGAGAGGCCTTTCCATAGGGAGGGTGTTAGGCTAGGAGGCAAGAAGGCTACTAGGGGGCTCTGGTCATAAATCCCTTGGGTCTTTGGCCTAGCCCTTACGAGCCCAAGATGGACTTCATGGAAGGCCCTAAAGCTAGATAAGGATGGATCGATGGATCATATGTCTAGGGTGCCCCATATTTGCATGCATGCATTGTTGTCCAAAATCCATCGGATTAACAAAACCAAGATGACCTTGTATTTGGATGTCTTGCTCTATTGGCACTAGGTGTTGTTTTTTCTCATCACCAACTTTTGGTGTGACTTGAGGTTGTGTTGGCCACTCTTTGAAAGCTTCTTCATGTCCCAAAGCTTAAGAGGAAAACATCTTTTTCTTACCCTTTTTTTTGTTCTTTGTAAAGTTTGAAAAACTTATGAATCATGGATCCTTGGCCAACTTGGTAAAGGTGCCTATTGTTTCCCTAAACCAAACCTTAAAGTAGTCATCATGTTCTTCATCTTCTTGCTAGCTACATAACCATATTGTGGCCTAGAGAGACCCACTTCTTGGTCGAAACCCACATTTTTTGCTTGTTACCCAAGCAATGTGCCTTGTCCAAGATGAGGCATTGCATTCTCCCCTTCATTATGTCTTCAAGAGAAATGGTTGTTATACATGACTAGTACTCCTTGAAAATTTCCCATTGATTTTACATCAATCTAGGTGTCTCAGTTTAGGTCTTCAATCTCTTGCATGTGGGCCACAATAATTTAGAAATGTCTATCTTTGGGATTAGCTATAAAATTAATACCTTTAGGTTCTATATTGAGTACTTGGATCTTCAATAAGTGGGTACAGATCCAATAGTGGTTGTGGAAACCCTAATGGATATTGCAAATAAGGGTTTCAATAGAAATTTCTTCAATGTCTCTTCACAAATGGCTTCAATATGCTAAGAATTGATGAGAGAATGTCAAAGGATGAGAGAAAAAATCAAGCAAAAGGAGTATCATTTGAATGATAGCTTTGATGGCAATTCAATGGTACCAATAACTCCAAAAGGGGGTAAAACTCTAGATTAAGTACTCTCCACTGAGGTAGAGAAGGAAATATGAGGCCCTTATGTTATTGCATTGTTTCCACTTTCAGATCTCACCTGATGGTAGCTCCTTCCTCCCTTGTTCTTTAAACACTCAAATGACCCTCACTCAACTCCTAAACAACCTTCTCTTAGGTTGCATGGGTAATTTTGACAAGGCCTAGCCTGTTTTGCTAGTTTTCAATCTTCTAACTATAATTTCTAGCTTTGATTAATTAATTTTCAAAATTTAAATTATTTCAATTTGTTGAGATATAGAGATGCAATAGGGAGAGAAGAGACACACCATATACACTCCCAAAAGACAACATCATATTGATCACAATCTACATATATATAGGTGAGACCTAGTCTAGATAGGGTGAGTTATATATAGCACTAACACCCCCACTCAAACAAAGGTCTCTAGCTGCGAATGAAAAAACCCTTAGGAAGCACAAGGGAAAAACCCGAGCTCCTAATATAAATGTACAAACATGTGATCGAGAAGGATTATTGTGTGCATGTAAAGTGAATCTGTGCATGTGTAGTGAAACTAAATATGTATGTATGTGCATATGTGAAGCATATGGTGCCTACAAGGAGTATGGCTAATGGCACTACAATGTCATAGTAGATAAATTCACAAAGATTGAAGTTGACACAACTCCAAGTTCTGAGTGCAATAGAGTAAGCGTGCTTCATCGAGTCCTTTGGTGAATATATGTGCAATCATCTGATCACTTGGATAATTTTGAATCATGATCATGCCTTTCTTTACTTGATATCAAACATAGTGATAATGCACTGCAATAGGTTTAGACTTGTTATGTTGAACATAGTCTTTAGCAAGACTAATAGCACTTTGGTTATCACATCAAAGTGGTGTGCTGGAGAGAGAGGAGTATGGAGAATATTTGATAGAACTTGTCGAAGCCATACTAATTCTGGAGCCGCTAAAGATGCAACCACATACTCAGCCTTTGTAGTGGAAAAAATAGCAACACAACATTGATTCTTGCTAGTCTAAGAAACAAGACAACCATTGATAAAGAAACAATTTCCACTTGTAGAATGCATAAATAAGTGAGAGCCTGCCCAATGTACATCTGTATAACCCAAAATTTGAAGTGAATGTAGAGAATCAGAGTGTTGTTGGTGTCCATAAACCAACCCAAAATCTTTAGTGCCTTTCAAATACTTCAAAACTCGTTTAGCACTACAGTCGAATGTTTAAGCAATGGAGAACTAAGATGTTGTCCCAGAAAATTTGTAGCAAAAAGAATATTGGGCCAAGAATTTAAGCCAACAAATTGAAGACATAAAGACCAGGAGGCATATTCCACGGTGGATTCCGTGAGTTTTTATTCCACGGTGGACTCCATGAGGTTTTGCGATGGATTCCATAAAACATGGATTCCGTAAAACTATATTTATTTGTCGGGGCTCATACACAAGGTGGATTCCTTGTGCGAGAAGTTGACTGGGATGCCTGTTCTTTTCAGGCGTCGTGTTAATTTAATGTGCATGTGGGTGATTCCATAATGGGTGATTTCACAAAATACATATTTAAATTAATTGACATTTGTGAGTTAGAGTGCGCACTCGTAACCTATTTATTTATTTTGTAGCTGAAGTCTGCTAGGTATTCACTTTTGTCGGTTTAATTTTATTATTTTCTAACAATTGAGAATGCTTCAATTGATGTGTAGAGCAGGCAGCGGTGGCATTGGGAAGCACTAGGCAGTTGCGTGTATTCATATTACTTAGAAAAATTTATCATTTTTTATGGGCGTGCGTCTTATCATTAAAGGCATGGCGCTAGTATTTATTTAGACACACTTATTTATTGAAGCGCCTGATAAATATTTATTATTTTGTATGCGCATGGGCGTACGGTTTAGTTATTTCATTATTGGACATTGTATTTGGGCATAACTCGACTCTTGGGCCACCCAACCGCTTTATTCTCTATTTGGACAAAAGCTAGCATAAAAGCTAAAGCATGCTTATTGAAAAATTGGGCTATTTTTTAGCTTGGAGATTAATAGATTTATAAATACATGCCTTGTGGAGCGCTCACATAAGGCATGGGGGGAGATTGTACCCAATTGGTCTTTTTGCCTCATATTGTGCACATCTTGTTTCTTGTTTTTTGAGCTAAAGTAGAGTTCTTTTGTTCTTGGGGACCTTCCGACGCTCGCTACGTATGCATACAGCATAAGATTTGCACACCAATGGTATTAGAGCAAAGCTAAGATCAAGGGCTTCCAATCGCTTCCTATCTCGCGCGAAGGCGAAGCTCCTAGAATGAACGGCTCTACAGCCAGTCTCGCGACAATCTGTCAATACCAGCGCATTCCTGGCGGTGAAAAAGCCCCTACTACACAATCGGATTGCGAGGGTTCACTCTCTGGAGGCGGAGGACCACCTAGAAAGTTCCCTTATCAACACGTTTTTTTTTCTCAGTTAGTAGATAGAAAGAAGAACTTTCAATAAGTTTAAAATTCATTAAGCTTAAAAAGCTTAAAAGAAAGCTTTAGCCCCCATAAATCCGTCAACTGCTTTTGGTTTAACTAATGCACCAACCACATTCAGTCATATGATGAATCACATATTTTTGAAGTATCAGCATTGTGCCATTGTTTTCTTTGATGAAATATTAGTTTTCAGTAAAAATGAGGATGATCATTATGAACATTTATCCTTGGTTTTCAAATTACTAAAAGAGAATCAATTATATGCTAATCCTGAAAAGAGTGAATTTTTCCAAACCCACATTGAATACTTAGGACACATTGTTTCATCTGAAGGTATTAAAGTTGATCCTACAAAGATAGAAGCAATTTTGAATTGACTGATACCTAAAAATGTGCATGAATTACGTTCTTTCTTATGTCTTGCTAGCTTTTACAGAAAATTTGTGAGAAATTTTTCATTGCTTGCATTGCCTTTGACAAAATTATTAAAGAAATGTATTGTGTATCATTGGTTTGAAAATCAACAAAAGTATTTTGATTTACTAAAACATGCCTTAATACATGCCCTTGTATTGCAACTACCTGACTTTAATAAACCATTCTTCCTAGTAGTCACTGATGCTAGTGGATCACAACTAGGAGTTATCCTTATGCAAGATTCACATCCCATAGCCTACTCTAGCTGCAAACTTAAACCCTCTGAACTTAAGTATTCTACCTATGATAAGGAATCGCTAGCTGTAGTACAAGCTTTACATCAGTGAAAAAAACACTATTTAATGGGATCTGAATTCATGATTAAAACTGACCAACAAAGTATCAAAAATCTCCTTAGTCAACCACAAATCTCTGACCAACATATTAAATGAACTACTTTAATTCAAAATTTCCACCCACTTATCCAATATCAACATGGAAAAGAGAATATTGTTGCCAATGCCTTGAGTAGAAGATGAACTAGTCATAGTATTTATGTGATGTCTTTTGATTCCCTTATCCTTATGAAAGATACCTATGATCAAGACCCCAATTTTCAAGCTGATTGGAATAAATTAGTTGCTAATAACTCGATTCTAATAGATTCATTGTCTTATGCTGATGGATTTATGTTTTATGAGAAAAGATTATGTGTAACTTTTCCATTTAGATCATTTGTGTTGCACGAAATTCATTGTCCCCCATATCAAGGACATAGAGGAATTATTTCTACTTTGCGTACATTTATTGAAGATTTTTATTAGCCACAAATGGAGTCTAATGTTTCCAACTTTGTATCTGAATGTTTAATTTGTCAAAGAGTTAAGCGATACCATGGTAAGCAATATGGTTGGTCAATGCATTTACCAATTCCTAAACGACCATGGAAATAGATTTCAATGGATTTTATTACCGGTTTGCCTAACACTCAAGCTAATCATGATATGATTTGGACTATTGTAGATCAGTTTAGCAAAAGTATTTCATTCCATGTAAGAAAACATTAATTGCATCTCAAGCTGCTCAATTGTTTTTGAAATTTATTTTCACTAACCATGGTTTGCCAAAAGTTATTATTTTTTACCATGATTCTAGATTTTGCAATAATTTTTTGACTACTTTGTTTGCTAATTTAGGTACAAAGATTGATTTTTCATTTGCATTTCACCCTGAAATGAATGGGCAAACAGAAGCTGCTAACAATACTATTTTAGATCTTTTGCATGCATACACAATTTTAAAACCACAAACATGGGATACACTTGCATTTACTTCAGTTTGCATACAATAACACGCAACATATAGCTACACAGAAAGCACCTTTTGAAATCATTTATGGACATACATTGCCTACACCTGTTACATCATTGTCAAACAAAGTTAAAGCTGTTGATGATATTGCTAATATGCATGCTACTATATTTTATGAAGTCAAAGATATGATTGCGAATGCCCAACAATCATACACAAAACAAGCAAACAAGAAAAGAAAAGCTATGAGTTCAAAGTTGATGATTATGTTTGGTTACGCATTGTAAAGAGAATATTACAAAGTGTTGAAAAACACCCTGTTGTTAAACAAGCACCTAGATTTTATGGAGCTTTCAAGATCATTCACAAAAATTAATGACAATGCATCTAAATTACAATTACCCCAATACTGAAAAATCCACAACACTTTTCACATCAGTTTATTACGACCTGTTAGAGGCCAATTACTTGTACACCATGTCTATGAAAACCCTCCTTTTTTAGAAGAAGAAACCGAAATTCTTCAACCTGAAACTATTCTAGATACTGATTGTATGACCACTAGAACTAGTAGTAGATACTCTAGATATTTGGTTAAGTTTAAAAATCATCTTGTTGAAGAGGCTCAATGGATGCATGCTCACGACCTAAGTGCTTACCCTCACTGTTGGCTCCACATTGAGCTAATGGCAATTGAGCATAATTGCTATCCCACCCTGGGGATATGATGCCAGGAGGCATATTCCACGGTGGATTCTGTGAGACCATGGTGGATTCAATGAGTTTTTATTCCACGGTAGATTTCGTGAGGTTTTGCGATGGATTCCATAAAACTATATTTATTTGTCGAGGCTTGTACACAAGGTGGATTCCTTGCCCAAGAAGTTGACGGGGACGCCTATCCTTTTTGAGTGTCATGTTAATTTAATGTACACGTGGCTGATTCCATAGCAGGTGATTCCACAAAATAAATATTTAAATTAATTGACGTTTATGAGTCAGAGTGTTCATTCGTATTAAATAAAGGTTAGGAAAGAGTTCCAATCTATTTATTTATTTTGTAGTTGAAGACTGGTAGGTTTTCACTTTTGCCAATTTAATTTTATTATTTTCTAACAATTGTGAATGCTTAAGTTGATGTATAAAGCACGCAGTAGTGGCGTTAGGAAGCACTCGGCAGTTGCGTGTATTCAAATTATTTAGAAGAAATTATCATTTTTTATGGGCGTGCGTCTTATCATTAAAGGCATGGCGCTCACATGCCTTGTGGAGCACTCATATAAGGCATGGGTGGAGATTGTACCCAATTGGTCTTTTTGCCTCATGTCATGCAAATCTTCTCTCTTGTTTTTTGAGCTAAAGTAGAGGAACTCCTCTTAATATTCTAGTGGATGAAACAGTCTCCAGATATAAATCACCCACTCCTTTGACTTGACAAGTCATATCATCCACAAGGTAAACAAACTTCTTGACAGGAAGAGAATGATAATTGTGAAGCCACTGCGATTGGTATGTCATGTTTCCAGTGGCACCTAAATCAACGATGAATAGAGAACCATCATGAACATGAAGTACCTTTTCTGGAGAGATATCATGATGGACGAAATTGAGCTCTTGATGAGTATGATCATCATCAGTTGTAGTTTGTTGAACAATATAAGCTCGAGAACGTTCTTCATCATATCTGCATTTATAACAATGATGAGATGAATGATCTGTATGTGCAAAATAATCACAAGGAGGAAAACTTTTGGATGAGTGAGGTTGCTTTGTAGTAACTCCATGCTCCTCATCATATTGACGTGCCCAACAATCAGAAGCCACATGGACTTTCTTATCACAATAAGAACAATGTTTGTTAGGATAAGCAGGACGAGAAGATTTACCACCTTGATTAGGGCATCCACCTTGCTGAAAACGTGAAGCTGGACGCTTCATTGCGAGCAACAAAAGTAGCATCAAAATCCCTTTGTTCGCGAGTGACCAAAATAGCATCAGATTTTTCCAAATGATGCTCATGACGCTGAGAATATTCAATAAGAGATATACATGCTTTGTCAAAGTGGATATGATGCCACGAGGCATATTCCATGGTGGATTCCGTGCCACAGTGGATTCCATGAGGTTTTGCGATGGATTCCGTAAAATTTTATTGCCGAGGCTCATACACAAAGTGGATTCTTTGTGCGAAAAGTCGATGGGGACGCCTATTCTTTTCGGGCGTTTTATTAATTTTATGTGTACATGGGTGATTCCATAGCGGGTGATTCCGCAAAATACATATTTAAATTAATAAACATTTATGAGTTTAGAGTGTGCACTCGTAATAAATTAAGGTTAGGATTGATTTCTAACCAATTTATTTTTGTAGCTGAAGACTGCTAGGTATTCACTTTTGTCGGTTTAATTGTATTATTTTTCTAACAATTTTGAATGCTTTAGTTGATGTGTAGAGCGAGCAGAGGTGGCATTGGAAAGCATTGGAGGATAGCGTGTATTCAAATTATCATCAATTTTTAATGGGCGCGTATCTTAGGCATGCCTATATTTTGTCATGCTTATTTATTAAAGCGCTTGATATTTATTTATTATTTTTGTATGCGCATGGGCGCACGATTTAAATACTTGTATTGGACATTGTATTTGGGTACTGCCCGATTTCTTGGGTGCCCATTAGCTTTAATTCTTTATTGGCACAAAAGAAAACTCAAAAGCTAAAGTGTGCTATTTTTTGTAAATTGGGCTATTATTTGAGCTTGAAGATGAATAATATATAAAATACATGCTTTGTGGAGTGCTCACACAAGGCATGGGGGGAGATTATACCCAATTGGTCTCTTGTTCATGTCGTGCAAGCTTTCTTCATTGGTTTTTGTGTAAAAGGTAGAGTTTTTTTGTTCTTGGGGACCTTCTGATGCTTATTACACGCGCATACAGCGTCCGATCTGTGCATCAGTGGTATCAGAGCGAAGCTGAGATGGAGAGCTTCCAATCGCTTACCATCTCGCGCGAAGGTGCAGCTCCTGGAACGATCGAGCTCTAAAGTCAGTCTCGTAGCAAACGGTTGACACCAGCATATTCTTGGCAGTCAAGAACCCCCTTCTGTACCCTCTGATCGTGTGAGACCAGCCTCTGTAGAGGCGAAGGACCGGTGGCAAAGCTTCTTCATCAAGTCATGGAATATAAAGATAAGAAATCCTCCATAGCTCAAAGCTTTTAAAGATTTAAGAATAAGCTTATTAAGCTTAACACTAAGCTTATTAAAAAAGCTTTATAAAATGAAATTTCTGTGCCTGCGGCGGCACTATGTACTCCCCGCTCTCGACGCTCGCAAGAAGATACTGAGGTCCACGAAAATCAAATTGAGTCACTTAAGCTCTAAAGTCCAAGCTCTCTTAATTCCCCAAGTCCCCAAAGTCACTAAAGTCATCTCCAACAACTCTTATAGTGGCCGTTCATACTGTGTGTAAGCTAAACTGGTTTTGGAGCTTTGAGAAGTCCCTGTTCATACTTACAGTCTTGCTGAACCAGTTTCAGCAAAAGCAGAAGTTCACATGCAGACTATACACAGTTTATACGCAGTCTATACGCAACACTATTCTCTTGGAAGACGGTTGTGACAACGAACTCTGCAATCGTAAAGGAGAGATACTACAAAAGCCAAACAAAATATACAAGCTTTGTAAACCCACCTTTGAGCTACGCTCATCCCGCTAATAAGATTTTGAGAGTGTGAGGTATTTTGGAATTTTGTAGGATGACTGATCAAAACATGGACGATCTTATGGCTGAAGGTGATTTACTCAAACCAACAATGGAGCAAAACTTGGATTTGATTATGATGCAGCTACAAGAGGAACGAAGAGCCCGACAAGCTTTGCAAGTTCAATTGGCCAATTTGCAACGATCTACCACCAACTAAGATGGATCGCAACCCGAAGATCTTATACAATGTACAATCAATGCAACACTTGAAGCCCAATCCATTCGCAAAGAAATAAAGATAAGTAAAAGAAACTTCAAATTTCGTACTTTCAATGGATCACGCGATAGAAAGACTATACTTGCTTTTATCAGTCAACTTGATGATTACTTCCATGAAGAAACATATGTTGAGAAAGACAAAATTAAATGTGTCACTAACCATTTAGTTGACTGAGCATCCTTATGGTGGATTGTGGTCCGCAAGAGCGTTGATTGTCCCACTACCTGGGAGACTTTCCAAAAGAAATTTTTGCAAAATTTCCTTCCTCCCCAATTCCACGAAAAAGCCATCAAACAATGGGATCTTCTATAACAAAGGGATCGCGGACCTATTTCCCAATACACTGAGTGTTTCTAGAATGCTCCACTACAACTACGTATGCTCAAAGATGTACTTGAAGCAACTCATAAATGCAAGTTTATATCTAGCCTACTTGGACATTTCTATGCGGAAGTCAATATGTTCAAGCCAACAACACTTGAAGATGCAATTTCCTTGGCCCATGACACTGAAGATAAAATTTGCAGACAAGACAAGCGACCACAACAATTTCCAACTAATAGTAACTTTGGTTCCAAACAATTCAATTCAAATTTTCGAAGATTCAATCAAAGTCATTTTCTTCCATCTTCATTCCGTAAATCTTGAACACGACCACCTGCCTTGCCATCCAACACAAATCCAAACCCTAAGCCATCCCCACAGTCAAATCCCAACATTCCTAAACTTCCTACCATTACCAATAATGTATCTAAAGAAAAACCCATAGTTTGTTACAAATGCCATCAACCTGGACATCTAGCAGCCAATTGTCAATCCAAAAAGCCATATGTCCATATCAATTATCTATGAGAAATAGAAGAAGAAGAACGTGAGGAAATGCCAGACTTTACGGAAGATGATGACGACATTGGTACTACTTTGGATACTTTGCTAGGTATGCCAACTCACCATTGTTTGATAACAATGAAATGTTTTGTGCATGGTAAAGAAAAGACTATTTTACATGATGATAGGAGCACACATGATTTTATTTCTGCAAAATTAGTCAAAGAATTGAATTTACAAACTGTCTCTACACATTATCGCATCAAGGCTACATTCCTAGGTACGAGATATAATGGAACACAAGAGGTGCATAATTTAGAAATTAAAATTGGTGATTATATTGAACGAAGAAATTTCTTAGTTGTACCTTTGCAGTCTAGTGACATTATCTTAGGAATGCCTTGGCATCATCAATACAATCCTGATATAGATTATTCTACGCATTAAATTTAAATTTATTTTCAAGGAAAACAAATCACATTGCATGGTATGCACGCTTCCAATAATTTTCCACTGCTTGCTCATACTTAGGCTAAACGTGCATTACGCAAAAATAGCAAATCTTATTTAATATGGGTGAATGAACTTCAGGCTAAAGAAAAACAGATGCATCCTACGTATACACAATTTTTTGCCCAATTTCAAGATTGTTTTGCTGCTGCTGATTTACCACATGGATTACCACCGTCACGTCTTGAAGATCATAAGATAGATTTAATTCCTGGAACACAACCATCATATAAAGCACCATATAGATATAACCAAATTGAATAGAAAGAAATTCAAAATCAAATAGAAAAAATTCTTAACAGAGGATTAATTTGATTAAAACTGACCAACAATAGAGGAGTTGCCACAAGGCAATGGAGTCAGCCTTATCGAGGCTGTACGCATCAATGGTGCTGAAACCTCTAACCTACGAGCCATGACAAGAGGCCAAAAGGCTAAAGAGGTTGACAAAGATAATGCAAAACTAGTCGATGGAAACCCTAAGCAAGGGGATAAGGGGACGCAAATCCTGAATCCTGGCGTGGAAGGTGGACCTCTAAGGCCTATTGATAGAAAAGTCAATCCTAAGAAGGATGAGGAAGTGCCAAGAAAGAAGGCAAGAGCCTTTGGATTGTGCAATGCACCTGGATCATGGCAACGAACAACAGACAAGACCTTTGGTGATATCTCCCCAAATGAGTTGAAAGTATTTATTGATGACCTGGGGGCAGCCACTGTAAGGGAAAGGATGTTGATTATCTTAAGAAAGTGTGTTGAGTGCTGCAGACAATTTTGTATCGCTCTTAGCCCACGGAAGTGTATCTTTGGAGTGCCTTATGGGCTGTTACTAGGCCATGTGGTCAGTTCAGTGGGGATAGCAACTGACCCTGAAAAGATCAAGGTTATAATCGCTATGAGTCCACTACACACTCCGAAAGAGGTACATAGCTTTCTGTCATCAATAGGGTACTATCAGAGGTTTATAAATGCCTTGGCAGAAAGGACGTTGCCATTAACAAACTTATTATCCTTTAGATGTTTATTTGTATGGAGCGACCCTTGTAAGGTAGCTTTCGAGGATGTGAAATAGGAGCTAGTGAAAGCACCCGTTTTAAAAGCACCTAAAAGAGGCAAGGTGTTTTACATATTTTCAGCAGCCACCATGCATAGTATCAGCTGTTGTTTAGCCCAAATCAAGAGGAAAAGTGGTATCATCCGATAGCTTTTGCTAGTAAAAAATTGGGCATTTCAAAAATTAATTACACCTACATGGAGAAGTTGTGTATTGCGATGGTCTTTGCGACTAAAAAATTCAGGTAGTATATCCTCTATGAGAAGGTAGTTTTCTATACGAAGGCGGAAGGACTTAGATTGCTTATGAACAAGCTACAACCGCCTGATCATCTGGCAAAGTGGTTAATCACTTTGTAGGAGTTTGATTATGAGATTAAGAGTAAGCCACCAAGGCTGTAGGGGATTGTGGAATGCCTTGTGGATTTCAGAGAGCCGAAAGAGACTTTGGCTGAAGGAAGTGATATTGAAGAAATGTTTAAAATTGATACAGCTTCTATCCCATCTTGGTATGCTGCTATCATGCAGTATCTATCAACAGGAGAGACTGGAGCTTGTTTATCAAAATCAGAAAAGATGAAAATCAGACAACAGGCTTTGAAGTTTTCCTTGATCGCAGAAACACTATATCGTAGGATGTTGATAATATCTATTGCCGATGTGTGATGCTTGACGAGGTTCCTTTCATCTTGGAAGACAGCCATGACTCTGCATGTGGAGGGCACTTCGCTGGACGGTTGAGGCACAGAAAGCTTTAAGAGCTGGATATTAGTGGCCGTCCATCTTCCAAGATTCCTTTGAGTATGTTAAGAGATGTGATACCTATCAAAGACATGACAACACAGAGAATAGGAAATGCCCACTTATGCCTACTATGGCTATCCTTCCATTTGAGAAGTGGGGCATTGACTTTGTGGGTCCTATCACCCTGTCGTCTACTACTCAAAAGAGGTACATTATAGTAGCAACTGATTATTTTACAAAATGATCAGAGGCGTAGGCGACGAGGCAGGACAATGCAAAAGAGACTGCAAGTTTTCTTTTAGAGCAGATTATCTGTCGTTTCGGTCCACCGAAGGAATTAGTGTCGGACTGTGGAACTCACTTTTTGAATAAAATGATCAAAAGCATGACTGAAGCTTGGCAAATCAAGCACAACAAAACAACCCCCTATAATCCGCAAGCAAATGGACAAGTCGAAAGCACTAATAAGCAGCTTGTGGGTATCTTGTCTAAAATAGTCTCTGAGAAGAAACGAAACTGGGATAGGAAGTTGTATGTGGCATTATGGGCATACAATATAATGTTCAAGTGAGCTACCGGCCATACTCCATTTAAATTAGTTTATGGGGAAGAGTGTGTGTTACCCCTCGAAATCGAGTTGCCGACCATACGGTTTGCAATTAACCACTCTTTGGGAGATGAGCATTCACTCTTTGAGAATTTTACGACCATTGCACACCTAGATGAGCTGAAATTGTAGAGCCTATTACACCAGGAGGTAGCTAAACATCGGATGAAGCAGTTGCACGACCTTAAAGCAAAGAAGTATACCGCTAAAAAAGGGCAATTAGTTATATATTACGATGTGCATAGGGAGTTGTTTGCGGGGAAGTTGAAACCTAGATGGGATGGCCCCTACAAGATTGTCAGGATAGGAAAAAATAGGTCTATGATTCTACTAGTTGATCTGTAGGGAGTAGAATTTAAAAATAAGGTTAATCTTAATAAGATTAAACCTTATTATTTCTAAGTATGCTAATATAGAAAAATGCACTGCAGGTCCATGCTAGGGCTGATTTGAGACCTACAAAAGAGCTTAAAGCTGGTTGATGGGGCGGTTAATTCCCTATTTGGAGCACCCATATTTGGAGCAGAGATACCATTAGGGAAAACTCATCTGGTGGAGCAAAGGATACAAAGTGATTGAGTAAGAAGATGGAACCTTTGTGTGGGAGATCAAAGTCTTCTGCCATCACTGCTTACGAATGTTGACAAGTATCCCTGTTGAGTTTAATGAAGAAGGTGGGATGGAGCCATTAGTTCATCCTCTAAACATGTTGAATTTTGACTATCATAATTATGAATAGAGGAGTTCGTGATGACAGGCCGTGTAAACCCATTGTGGACGTACACATTATATTTTGATTAGGTTTCGAGGAGCCCTAATAAAAAAGGGAGTGTTGGAGTAGTAATCCGAGATCCCCGACGTAGAGTACTATGAAGTTAGCTACGTATCTCGGGGTAGGATTCACTAACAATATGGCGGAGTATAAAGCCTTGATTATGGGACTGCATATTGCCAAGCAAGGTGGTATTCGGCAGTTGTTAGTAAAAGGGGATTCCCAGTTGATCCTGAATCAGCTAGATGGGACATACACAGTGCGGAATCCCATCCTTGTATGTATCATCGAATTGCGATGACCCTACTTGAGGAGTTTGAGAGTGTCTTTTCAGCTGATTCCACGTTACTGGAATCAGTTTGCTGATTCATTGGCAAATCTTGCTTATGAAGAAGACATTTTCTTCAATTGTGGTCCTAGTTTCGATATTGCTATCCATAATGAGACAGGACCCGATCGCTTGTGGGGAATGTTATCAGAGCATGCAATATATGGCAGGCAATGGTTGATATGGGTGATGCAAAGAGTAGCCGAGACCAATCTACTGTTGTTATCTTGGACCCATAGGCTGATTAAACAACATGTTATGCGTACGCCTCTTGCTATATATGTAGGAGGGATGGGTCATAATCTTATGCATTTAGTTTAGGGCTGTGCACCCTATTTTTTCTCCTTGGAAAGGAGCATATTATTGTATATCTGTACTATTTCGGGGAGGGAAGTGTAGGTGTTATTCTGTTTGATTTCATTAGGCCAAGAGGGCCAGTTTTGCGAGGATTTAATGATTTATTTCATTAGGCCAAGAGAGCCGATCAGTTTTTGTAGTGAAGTGCTTTATTTCATTAGGCCAAGAGGGCCAGTTGTCTGTTTAGTACGGGTGCGGTTAATGGTTACTTGTTTTAGTCCTGTGCTAGACAGGTTTGAAGAAGAGCTTGGAAGGAGCCTTTGTTGCGTGGAAGCTTCTCGTGGCCCTATCCAGGTGATATCTCTCCTTTATGAGTAACGTGTTTTTTATGCTATATGTGTCTGGGTACTTGTAGGGGATTTTCTTTTCTTATTGGGGACCGGCGTCCAAGGCATGAAGTCCCAAGTTTAGGTTAGGTATGTCTGAGGGAGGATTGAGTAGTCGTGGCCTCCTGTAAAGACATTGCCAGGCATCGAAAGACCTGTTTTGGAAAGCAGTCCTAGTGACCCTATTCTGCTAGCCTACTAGGCAACCGTTCTAGGAGTTCTTGCTTAGTTGTGAGGCAGTTAGAGAAGCCTGTCTGAGGAAAAATGATGATGATAGAGAGAAGAAAAAAAAACCCTGAATATCTCAAAAGACAATAAATATATACAAAGGTGTGTAAAAATGGGTTCTAACCCCTATAAACATAGAAAAGAAAAGAAAGGAAAATTTATAAGCAGTTGATCATCGCCTTGCGAGGGCTTGGTAGGTTCTTGGGGACGTGTCAGACCTAGGGCTGATGCCTTGTCTTCCTAGGGGTGGCATCTCGTTGGAAAAAGTAAGGAAGGTTGGAGCGAAAATAAAAGTGAGCATCAGAAAAGGATTAAGTGTCGCCTTGCGAGGGCTTGGTAGGTTCTTGGGTACCAAGATAGGACTTGAGGCCGATGCCCTATTCTCCTTAGGTCACTACGCTCAGCTCTCTCCTTTTTACATGCCCGAGTATGGAGAAATAAATACCTAAAAGAAGAATTGTGCAAAAAGAAAATACTTCTTGATCAGGCTATAGGAGTCCTCGCTTAGTAGGAGCTCCTGGGTGTGTTGTCCTTAGTTAGATAGGTAGTTTAGACCACCACTTAGGTCGAGTTCTTTGATAGTTCTTTTCAGTTTGACCATGTTGTAGCAATCAATTAGTGCTAGCTTCGGACCTTCTATCAGATTATGCTAGGCCTACTCCTTGTGGATTTCATGCCTTGGTTTTGTTAGGGGGTAGGGTGAGCATTGTGCTGTGTTTTAGTATGTATCTATTTTGTATCAGCTTGATGCTTCTTTTGGTTGTTTTGTGCAGATCTGTTGTGGGATTCGACGGGTTGAGTCGCCCTATCTCGTGGTCGCCAATGAAAGCAGAGTTTTGAGCCTGGGATGTGCCTAAAATTTTCCAAAAAATCTAGAATTTAGCGGAAAAATATTTAGCTTCGAAGGCGGCGGTTCCGGTTAGGACGATTTTAAGCACCAAGTGAAAGACGGCTTTTAAAAGGCGCCTGATCAACACTTGTGGATTTTTTATAATTTTTTCGACTGCAGTGCGGGATGAGAGGAGTTGCTAGTTAGTGTGGGATGTCAAGCCGGACGCCTAGGATTTTTCAAAGCTCGAATCGGAGTCCGGACGAAGAAGGAGCCAACAAATGGTCAAGATTTGAAAGGGTGGCCACAACTTGGACCAAAGGGGAGGTGCCCTTTGGAATTTTAACCCCCCCTCTAATGTTTTGATCAAGAAGATGAAGAAAACGTGGAGATATGGCGACGTGCAGCATGGCCGAAAAATGCGCCATGATCCTTATGGATCATGATGGCAGGCTGCAACAAGCAACCCATGCAACTGACAATGGCCGGCACCTTCTCCCTCTTTGCTGATCATTTTGCTGCCCTTCACACGTGGAATGACTATGTGGATGAAGAGAACAGATTCTAGTCTTTCTCTCTCCTCACTCTCTCTTCTCTATGGGCTGTTCATGTGTGCCATCTTGAAGGAGGAATCGAGGAAGAAGAATGAAGGAAATGGTGATGAAGATTGATGGAGGTGCTGGAGATTGAAGTGCAGCATTGGATTGAGAGCAATGGAGGCTCCGTCTGCTGGTTATGCATGCATTCAAGGCATCTCGGGTTACGTAAAAACATGGTATTACCATTTTTATGAAGAAAATAAAAGATTTTTTATAGTTTATGATGATAATTATGTTCTTATTGGATGAAAATTTATTGTGTGCTGGTTGAATTATGAGTAATTACTGTTCATTAGAAAATCTTGGTTTTGTAATGATTTACATGCTCTATTTAATTCTCGAAAACCCAAAATGCGGTTTTTAAGCGGTAAAATGGTAGTTTTTCTGTTTCGAGTGGGTAAAATCTGTTTCCATGGGGAAAAAGTGGAAGATAAATTGAATGCTAGTATGCTAAAGTGATTGGAACAAGAAAAACCAGAAAGTAGTATATTTTATTGCCAAATAAATTAAGAAAATGGAGAAAATAAGAAAAAAATAGAAACACGTCTTGGAAAAATAAGAAAAAATATAATGAATGTTTGTGAATGTATGGTAGTGGCAGAGGATGAGGTTTGGCCTCAGTTTGCTCTATCTCTCTGTCAAAGTTTGTGATTTATTGCTTTTTATATATCAAAACATGACAAAATGATTATTGCGTGCAGATTATTGCTGATTTTTTGATGCATATCATGATGTAGGGTTTGGTGTATTTTAATTAAGAGGATAGTAGCACGGGTGTTGTCTCGATGCTATTCTTGCATCGCCGCAACGGGTTAGTAAATGCATTTGGAAAGCCTCGCTGTGCACCATGGTTCTGATTGAAAATGATGTTTGAGCACTTTAGAATCATTCACTTTGCATGTGCATGTCAACCATGGTATCGGAATAAAAGGACTGGATGCGTAGCACGTGTTTTCAATGACAATGACTACGCTTGAGTGTGAAAAGGCATCCTTAGCCGTAGGATAGATGGTCATTTCTTGGGGAATCATTTGGTAAGGAAACATGGTATCTCCTAGATTACGTTTGAAATGAAGAGTGGAGTTTGTTCATTTGTTTTATATGTTGAGCAGTGCATCAAGGGGCCAATCCCTGCGATGTAGGAGAGCTGCATTGGGGCCGCGGTGTTTCTACCGAGAGGTTCCCTCCCATGTATGTGATAATTGTGGCATTTATGGCCAATATGTATAAGTTCTCCCTCTGAGGAGTTTATAGAAAGGGAAACATTGGACTACAAAAATATAGTAGTGGCCTCACGATCATGATGGCATCCCCTCTCCCTTCTCTTGTGATAGGCGGCAGCACTCCATCGTTTTTATCTCTGGCCGCCGCCACGGTTTAAATAGGGGAGGGGAGGGGGATGCTCCCTCCCTTGCGTGTCGACAGGCATGGCTAAGAGCTTAGGCAAGCTCCAGCAAGGAGCTTGCCCACCTTACTAATCCCCTCTTCCTCTAGCTCGACATTGACTGAAGGAGAGGGAAAATAAAAAAATTTGCTTTTATCTAAAGGATAATTCCATTATCTTCTAATGTCCAGTTCACGCGAGCCTACGTCTTTGAAATATTACAGGTGTACTTTGGTATAAATTTTCTCATCCACGACCATGAAAACAGTATAGCCTCCAATAAGTGGTGCCCTTCCACTCATTGCGGATTTGGTCAGAGTATTCAATTCCATAGTGCATTAACTTGTATGTAACAACACTTGGACCAATATTCGTGCAGATGAAGAGAAATGAGGAAAAGCGGCCGATGCTGACATGCGTAGCATATCCAAGAATGGAGACCATAGCCATGATCAATGGTTGTGAAGTAATTCTCCTCTATGGCTTATTTTTCTCATTAATACATCAACACTTTTGTCAAAAAGTCACCTAGATTTTCTGTAAAAGCTCAAGCAAAACATCACTTACCTATTCAGATCTTCATGGCCACAAGTATTGACAACAAGAATAAGGCATTAGCAAGTTCATTTCATTCACCAAAGCATGCTTCAATCAAAGCATATCAATTTGTTCCCAGATACTCATCACATGTCAACTTACAATTGTGTAAACCTCTATCCATACCTTCTCTATAAAACCTCTTTTCTTCTTCATTTTGTGACTAGATCTCTTACCTCGGATGATTATTTCTTTGTATCTTGTTCCCAAATACAAAGCAAGTTTCAAACTTATCCTTGAACACTAATGTATTTTAATCTTCCACTCCACGTAAATGCCTTAAAATTGAGTTTTGTTTATCATCCTTTTCTCCCATCTTGTTGAGCATCCCTACGGTGAGCCACTTCACGAATCCCTGCGCAAATTTTGTGCGACACCTGGTGATCGCGACGTGAAAGCGTCACTTTTGATTGTCGAGATGAGAGACACTTCTAATACTCCACCCACTTCATCATTGAGTGCTTCTTTCTTTTCGATTGATGAGATGAAGAATTTATTTCAAACTCTTTCTTTAGCCATTATAATGCAAAATTATCATATGCACTTATCTATGCAGCAACAGCTACACTAGCAATAATCAGATAAAAAACGAATGTTACATCAAGAACAAGAGCATACACATGGAGCAACCAAAGCGATCAAGGCTGTGGTAAGTGAATGCAAATTAATTTATGGTCGGAATGTTTCAGCTTATCTTAAAACATTTGAAAGCCAGGTGTGCTTCTTTGGAGTTCCTACCAACTAGAGCAACTATTTCTTATGGATTTTCACGCCTACTTTGTGGGTTAGAATGTTTGATTTATTTATGCAAGATTCAAATTGGAATGTCTTCAAGGAGGCTCTCAAATATGAATATTTCCTAGAGGATTATGGTATTGCTACTCAGAAGACATTCAGAGAGTGGGTCTATAAGTCCAACAAAGGACTTGTTGCTTCCGAGTTATTGCACGAATTTGAAGATCGTTACAACCAATTGGATGCACTTGAGCAAAGAGCCCTAAACTCGGAGAAGGTGGAGTTTTTCTTGCAGGTGTCTGATCCCACACTACAAGACGAGTTGGGAGAGCTTCTTGAAGACCGTACATAGCCTACAGGATTGAAGATGGATTGGCAAGATAATGTTGATGTGATTTCCACATTGATGAAGAGGCAGATATGGAAGGCTCGCTTACAAAACGGTATGCAAACACCTCTAACAATTTCTTATTCTACCTCCACTTCTCCTACTGCTCCTTCCACTTCTTCTCCTACCTCTCATTCCTTGTCTATGCCTACTTCTATGCCTATGCATATGCCTATTCCTATGGAAGTTGTCAAACCATCTGCTAAACCAACTGTCGAAAGACATGGTGGAAGAAATTTCAAAGAACTTGAAAGATCTTCAAATAAAAATGGCTAGAAGAGATATACAACCACTTAACCCACCCCCAAATTTTGCTCCATCCTCTTCTGCACCTATGAATTCTTCCAGAAATGATTGTGTTCAGCGTTTCATATGGTGCGATAGTCCAAACCATGACTGTAAGGACTGTCAAGACTTTGAAGAGGCAAAAAGACTGAAGTTGGTGGTTTGGGAGGATAGGATGATATGTCTTGGAGATACAGAGCAACCACTTAAAACAAATTTGGGCAAAGGAGGTATGAAGAAATTATTGAAGGAATCTCTCTTACGTTCTTCTTATGTGAAGGAAGAGGCGACAAGAGAAGCTACTGCTTATGGTCTTCAACTGGAGCAGTTACCGAAAGACAAGTCTCCTTTATGGTCCTATGCACTGCATGCAGAAAAGAAAGATAAAGCTTCATCATTTGAACTTTCATTCATAGGAGATGCAATTAGAAAAGGGACTGGACAGAATGATCGCGCAGATGTCTTCTCTATCTATGGTTATATTGCAAAATCTCAAGGATTTGAAGCACTTGTTGAAGAAAAGCGCAAAAGAGATAATGATCAATATGAAGGATCAAAAAGGGCAACTAAGGGAACTGAACCAGTTCTTCAACCTTATTCTTCAAGACCAGAGCAAAGTATAGCCGAGATACAGAAACCAAAAGTACAAGAAGATCAAAAGGCCCTGAAGACAAAGGATTCAAAGCCAAAGAAGCAACCTGGATTCAAGCTACTATCTGACATCGAGACATCCATAGACTTGAAAAAGGTACTTGAGGATTGAATTTTTAATTGCATGATTTACACTTGGAGAAGTTTTGGGGATTGCAAAAATGGAGTTTCATGATGTTATTATTGACATCATAAAAAGAAAGCGCCAAATTATTGAAGAGCTAACGCAGGATATGATCCATCGAGAGGCTTTAGCTATTGGCAAGGCTATTCTCTATGGATTACAGATTGAGGAGGTTGATTTTGAAGAAAAGACAGTTGAGGAGCCTACAAATGAAGCTCTATATATCCAGTCCAAAAATTCTCTTCATCCTTTACTACAGCCCGTACAGTATAATGAGAGCAATGATGCGCCTAGATTGGTGCCGCGTAGCCATTTTTCTCGAGGTCACTGGGCTCATGGGACTACAGAAACTATCGTCAAGCTTAGTGAGACTGAGACTCCTTGTGTTTCTCTTTTGTATCATGGTTCCGAGATTAATGTAATTGTGCAAGGTTTATATGAAATTGGTAAATGGCTAGTTGATGTTGATCATGGTTGGCGCATGCGTGCGGCCAACAACCCTACAAGAGATTTATATGTTTCTTGTCCAAATTTGAATATTTCTATTGGAGATGTGGGTGAGTCTTATCATTTCTTTGTTCAAAACTCTTGTTCCTATCCTATTATTTTGGGGCAACCATTTATTTGCTGAGTCTCGGATGGAGACTAAGGTTCTAGATGATGGGTCTACCTATGCACGGATCCGAAGCAAGGATGGGAAGAGAGTTGTCCAATTCATGACTATTTGCATCAATCATTAGAGGAATAAAGATTCTTTGAGGGATTCCCCTCTTCTAGCAGGAGAGCCAGATTTTTGCTAGGTACCATTGTCTTGCGAGACGATGGTGGTACGAGTCAGGAAAAGCTCTCACCTCCTGGCAGTGGCAGATTTTCCTCATGTGTTTATGGTGTATCCACTGAAAGTACTTTTTGTTTTCAGCATATTTCTGATATGCCTATAGTTGCCAGGCAATATGTAAAAAGAAAAGAAAAAGAATTGATGATTGCAGGTGTTTTGCAAGAAGAAGACCAAATAGATGGTCTTTATGATGGCCTTTCATGCTCAGATACCATGGAAGAACTTTTGGTATTGCTAAATGCTAACAATCAAGAGTTGACATGTGTCTTATAGGTTCATTCTATGGTGATCTATTGTGAGATTGCTGATTTCATGCTTCAAAAGAATTTGGGTGCTAAGGATTTTCAGCAAAAAGTATTCCTTGCTGACATATTTCAACAAAAAGATTTGGGTGTTGCTGTTTATACACAACAAAATTTGTGTTTATCAGGGCATTTTCATCGAGGGTTGAAATCTGCAAGTTGTAGCAATGAACATAGAGTTCAGACAAAATATAAGATAGTTGACAAAAAGATTAGGCCACTTGCAGGACCACTACCTTTGGACAGTGATGAGATGATTAGGAGAGCTGCTATCCAAGCTTCTTTGCGAGATCCTAGAGGCATCATCTGATTGTGATTGCCATACCGGCTACCATCGAATGACATTCAACAGATGACTTTTGATTTTTTGTGTGACGTTGATCTCACTAACTGCAACGAATATCCAGCTAAAAAGGAGGCAACATCAAATTAGGTATGAATTGACAAATTGGCCTATATGTTTAACAACTTGACAATGTTTAGGGTGACGTGAAAGTGATGACAAAGGAGCGAGTCACAGCATCAACGAGCTCAGAGAAGCACACAGAAGGGGTGCTATAGTCGAGTATCTGCCTAAAAAGGAGGCAACATCAAATTAGGTATGAATTGACAAATTGACCTATATGTTTAACGACTTGACAATGTCTAGGGTGACGTGAAAGTGATGACGAAGGAGTGAGTCATGACATGGATGAGCTCAAAGAAGCACACAGAAGGTGTCCTATAGTCAAGGCCATTGTAATGGTAAAGAAGAAGGCTCAGTCGATGGCAAGTCGAGGGAGAGAAGTCATAGAAGAAAGCATCAACGAGGGAGGAGGGTGATAGAGGACGAGGACGAGATGAAGATTGTTGAAGCTACAAAAATCGGATTCTATGTGATGCTGCTACGATGAAGGAGTGCCAAGAGCAGAAGCCAGAGAAGGCTAGCAAAATTACTAAGACGATGGCAATATCGAACAACAAAGGGCTGACCTGTGTATCAACTAATGGTCGCTCCTGCGCCTTTGGTGTGAGCTAATATTACTGTCTATAGCCATGGTGTACTTTGGTATAAATTTTCTCATCCACGACCATGAAAATGGTATAGCCTCCAATAAGTAGTGCCCTTCCACTCGTTGCGGATTTGGTCAGAGTGATGAATTCCACAGTGTGTTACCTTGAATGTAACAACACTTGGTCCAATGGTCCTGTGGATGAAGAGAAATGAGGAAAAGAGGTAGTGCTGACATATGCAACATATCCAAGAATGGAGACTAGGGCCATGATCAATGGTCGTGAAGTAATTGTCCTCTATGGCTTATTTTTCTCATTATGATATCGGCAGTTTTGTCAAAAAGTCACCGGATTTTCTATAAAAGCGCAAGCAAAACATCACTTACCTATTCAGATCTTCATGGCCACAATTATTGACAACAAGAATAAGGCATCAGCAAGTTCATTTCATTCACCAAAGCATGATTCAATCAAAGCATATCAATTTGTTCCCACATACTCATCACATGTCAACTTACAATTGTGTAAACCTCTATAAATACCTTCTTTATAAAACCTCTTTTCTTCTTCATTTTGTGAGTGTATCTCTTACCTCGAATGATTATTTCTTTGTACCTTGTTACCAAATACAAAGCAAGTTTGAAACTTATCCTTGAACACTAATGTATTTGAATCTTCTACTCTACCTAAATGCCTTAAAATTGAGTTTTGTTAATCATCCTTTCCTCCCATCTTGCTAAGTGTCCCTGCGACGAGTGACTTCATGAACTCCCCGCACGAATTCATGCGACAGTGGGATTCATATTTAAATGTGAATTTAGGATCCGTCTTTCACTTGCGCTTAAAATGACTGGACCTTATGGGCTCGCATTCTTTCTTTACAATGGTAGATTTTGGCACACTTTTCACCGTTTACCTGGATTAAAATCCCACTCTCAATATACTTGATCAAAAGTGGGAATCCATATCTATGGATTTTATCACTAAGTTTCCGATTGTTAGGGGAGGATATGACACTATCTTTGTGGTAGTGGATAGACTCACAAAAATAGTACATTTCTTTCCCATGAAAAAAGACTGACACATCTTTAAATGTAGCTAAATTATTTATGAAATAAATCTTTCGTTTGCATGGTATGCCCAAAATTATTGTTTATGATAGAGATTCAAAATTTACATGTAACTTTTGGCAAGCCACATTTAAGGGCCTTGGAATTGAACTAAGGATGAGTATAGTATTTCATCCGTAACTTTTACATTGGAATTTACATGTAACTTTTGGCAAGCCACATTTAAGGGCATTGGTATTGAACTAAGGATGAGTATTATATTTCATCCGTAGGCTGATGGGGAGACAAAGAGAGTGAACTAGGTTTTAGAAGACATACTTAGAATGTATCTAAATGAAAAAAAAAACAATTGGACTAAATATTTAGCCTTAATTGAATTTGCATTCAACAATTCATGACATGCGTAAATTAAAATGACTTCATTTGAAGCAATATATGGTTATAATCATGTGACTCCTATTCATTTTTCTAATGCTTCAAATAGAGTAGAAATTTTTAAAAAAAGCTTGTAACAATGGATGAGAAATAAAAAAGAACAAAGAAACACATTAAAGAGGCACAGCTAAGGCAAAAGAAATATTATGGTAATAAAAAGAGAACACTAAAGTTTAATGAAGGTGATATGGTTTTCTTGAGAGTTGAACCCCATTGAACTAACTTGTTTCTTGGGAAAGATAGAAAGTTATCTCCACATTTTGGAGGACCACTCAAAATTCTAAAGAAGATTGATTCACTTGCCTATTGAAATGGCAATCTCATGTCAAGGTTTGTCCTGTTTTTCATGTGATTTTATTGAAAAAGTATGTTGCTAACTTAGATCATGAGAAGTTTATATTACAAGAAGATGGAATATTGAAGGTGGGACTAGAATTAGTATTTGACATCATAAAGTAAGACATCTTAGAGGTAGAGATATTGTAGAGGTGTTGCTAAAATGGGATCGAATGCAACTTGGGTTTATGTAGATAGTTTGCAACAGGAATATCCATCTTTCCAACTCTCAGGACAGAGTTTTTGAAAGAAGGGGAGAATGTGATATGCCCTAATAAAGCAATATTGAACTTTTTTTTTACATGTATGTAGATAGTATTTGGAAATGATTTTTATATCATTTTAAGTGTTTTGACAAATTTTGGTGATGGTAAGATTTTTGTCAAAATTTTTCTTAACCTTTAGGCAAAAGACTTGTTTTAGAAGCTAATTTCTTATCAAATGGAGCAAAAATCGGCAAATTTCCTCTCACAAAGTTCAAAGAGGAGATGGAGGAGAATATTTTATCATCTCACAGGCTCGGTCCAATTAATTACCATTTTGGAGATATGAGCCTTCAAAAATATAAAATAGAAAGTTTTTAACACTTTAAAATAAAAAAATGTATCATGCTATTTGTGATTTCTTTCCATTTTTTTGCAAGTTTACATGCAAGTGATGATTTGGGAGGATTATTTCAATTTTGGTATGTGCGGTTCTTGAAAAACACACATTAATTATAAAAAGCCTATTTTGGATATGTAAATTCATTTTGGTAAAAAGTTGAGCAAACAATCATCTTCCTCCAAAATCCAAGATTGAGAATGTGAATGTGATTGCAATTGAGATTGTGAGTGAAAGTGAGATTGAGAGTGAGATTGCGATCCTTTTCATGTACATGATTGCATGCCTCTATTCCCATTCCACCTATTGCCCAATTGTAGTATTTCCTACATGGATTAGATTTTAAAATCCAAGTGCAGTTGAGTAGTAATACTCTTTCTAATATAGATAGTGCCATTACATGAGCCGAGGAGTTAGAGTCACAAACAATTACAAGAAACCTATGCATCTCGGGCAAATCTCTATTCAAGTCTAGGTCCTTACAATAATTTGGCAATAACTGTAGCTAGTGGAGGTCAAGGTGCAATAAGTACACCCATGACCAACCCTAATGTAGGAGGAAGTGATGCAAAATGTACTTATGTTGCCTGCTCCTCTTAAAGCTACTATGAAAATGACTAGCCAAATAGCTCCATTAAATAGCAAAAGACAAATGAGGAATCCCAATGGAATACCAACTCATCACTAACCAATACGTAACCAGGTGGTTAGGCTATCCAAAAGTGAAGAGTATGATTAGAGTTATAAGTCTAGTGCGTTAAATAATCTTGGTGAAGTCAAGGACATGATGAAGCATTTTACAAACATGATATGTAAATAATATAGACAAATAGTTGTAGATGTAAAATTCATGAAGAAGTAACAAAATTTAATAGGAAGTTGACACCATGAAGAAGGTGGTCCATCAAGGTTTAGCTATAAATGGTGTGGTGGTCAACAATGCTAAATGTGATATAAACAGGAATTCCAACACTTGCTAGAGCAAGATTAGTTTCCTTCAACAAGGAAATAGATAGCCAGATCCTATTAATCATCGAGGACAAGGAAACAATCTTCAACAAGACGAGGGACCAAATAAAATTTTGTAGAGAGGAAATGCTATAGTGGAAGAATTGCCTAGTGGTAGTGGTGTAAGTTTGATAGATGTAGTGTGTGTTAATGAGACTCATGCTTGTAATTTACGAGTAATTATGAGAGGTTAAAAGGGAAAAGAGAGAGATAAAGATAATGCAAAACCTATTGAGAAAACCCCTAAACATGATGATAAGGGCAAGTAAATTCTTAACCTTCATGTGCAAGGTGGTCCTTTGAAGGCTATTGATGGCAAAGTCGACCTGCACTCGGGGGATTCACTATATATATATCCATACATCATGTGCGTTCAAGACATATTTATAAATATCCTTATCTATGAAATTTTCTTAAATAAAACATAATCATTTTCTATTCTCCCTTTATATTACACCATTTGTATGTACCAAATGTATAAAAATGGTAATTTAAAAATACCTTATTTTGAGCGGACGTGATGCATAAATATATTCATGAGTGATCATCTTGATGATCTGAATAAGGAGAAAATGAAGAAGAAGCTGAAGGCCAAGAAAGAGGCGCCTAAGTCTATGAAGTAACCAAGATAGTGGATGGTTTGGAGGGAGAAAAGAGCTACTGCTAACATTCAAGAATTTGGTCTAGCAAGTTATCTTTGTGAGGTCAACCTCTGATGTTAACCTCTTGTAGTTAATTAAACTATTCTTGAGGAGTGTGTAAGGAGTTTAAAAAGATCCTTGATCATCGCATATATTGGTGATGATTGGTTTGAGCATGCTAAAAAATATTACCCAAGGGTACCAACTTATGTTGACAATATATTGGTGGACCATGCCATTGTGGATACAGAATCCTCCGTTAATATTATCAGCTTAGAATTGATGGAGAGGTTGGGAGTACAGGTCCAAAAATATGCCTTCACAATTCTAAGGATGGCTGACGACAATTTGAGACAATCAAAAGGTTGTATTACCAAAGTCCATGTAATCATTGCTAACATTGAATGCATCCTAGACTTTAGAGTCATTAGGTTTGTAAGGCAACCAAGCTACGAAGTGCTTAGGAAAGCCATGGATCTTGAAATACAACTATCAAGCCGATATTATCACTTTGCAAGAATTTGATTACGAGATTAAGAGCAAGCGGTTGACAATGCAAGACATTGTAGAATGTCTTGTAGACTTTAGGAAACCAAAAGAAGTATTGGCTGAGATTAGCGATCTCGAGGGTCTGTTTAAAATAGACATGGCCTCCACTCCATCCTAGTATGCTACAATCATGTATTATCTATCTATAGGAGAGACTTGAGTCTCTCTATTTAAGGTGGAGAAAAGGAAAATTAAATAGCAAGCTTTAAAGTTTATTTTAATTATAGGAACACTATATTAGCAAGGGGTAGATGATGCCAGGAGGCATATTCCACGGTGGATTCCGTGCCACGGTGGATTTCGTGAGGTTTTACGGTGGATTCCGTAAACTTAGATGACCGGGGCTCATACACAAAGAGGATTCTTTGTGCGAGAAGTTGATGGGGACGCCTGTCCTTTTCGGGCGTTTCATTAATTTAGTGTGTACATGGGTGATTCCATAGCGGGTGATTCCGCAAAATGCATATTAAATTAATAAACGTTTATGAGTTTAGAGTGCGCACTCGTAATAAATTAAGGTTAGGATTTATTTCTAACCAGTTGATTTATTTATGTAGCTGAAGACTGCTAGGTATTCACTTTTGTCGGTTTAATTGTATTATTTTACTAACGATTGTGAATGCTTCAGTTGTTGTGTAGAGATAGCAGCAGTGGCGAAGGAAAGCATTGGAGTCTAGCGAGTATTCGACCTTTGGACTATATTTTGATAGGCGCCACGCCTATATTTTGTTATGTCTATTGAGACATTGATTATTGATTATTATTTTGTATGCGCCTTTGCGCCCGGATATGTTATTTCTATTTGGACATTGAGATTGGGCGTGCCAGACTCTATAGGCACCGTCCATTAGCTTTATTTTCCTATTTTTGTAGAAAGCAAACTCAAAAGCTAAAAGCTTGTCATATTTTTGTAATTGGGCTATTATTGAGCATAAAGATTGGAAATATACATAAAATACATGCTTTGTGAAGCGCTCACACAAGGCATTGGGGAGATTGAACCCAATTTCTCTCTTGCCTCTTGTCGTGCATGCTTTTACATTGTTTTTTGTGCAAAAAGGTAGAGTTCATTGTTCTTGGGGACCTTCATGGATTCACTACGTGAGCTATCTACGACCGATCTGTGCACCAGTGGTATCAGAGTGGAGCAGAGATTAAGAGCTTCCAATCGCTACCAATCTCGGGCGAAGGCGGAGCTCCAGGAACAAACGGGCTCTACAGTCAATCTCATCGCGAACTGTCGATACAAGCAGACTTCTGGCGATCAAGAACCCCTGTTTCTACTGCCAGATCGCGAAGGACCAGGCTCTGCAGGCGGAGGACCACGCATACATCTCCCTCATCAAGTCGTGGAGTTACAGAGATAAGTTTCAAATTTTCATCTCTACCAAGCTTAAAATTAAAGCTTTATAAGCTTAAGGGAAGCTTAAGACTTTTCAAATTCACCTCGGCGTATCAGAAGAGACCTCCGAAAATTTCGCGCGGCCAAAAAACGCCCCCCCACGAAAAATCACGCCCCCCTGCTAGTCCTCCATTAAGCTTATTAAAGCTTAAGCTTAATCACTTAAGCTTAAGTTATTAAGCTCTCTGCAAGTCTGACAAGACACACAAGTTGATATACTCCAGGTCCCGCACTTCTGAAGTCAAGTTCAGCAAGTCAATTGAAATCAAGTTCTGCAAGTTCTGCAAGTCGGCCTAAGTTCAGCAAGTCAACAACTCTGCAAGTCTACTAAGTCTGCAACTCTGCAAGTCAGACTAAATCAGAACTGACTAGTGCTTAAAACTCCTAGAAGACTTGTTCGTATGCAAAAACTCTGAACTGGAAAGTTGTTCGCAGCAAGCTATTCTACCTATCTACAAGTTCGTTGAAGTACTTTCAGCAAACGGATACAGAAATATTGCAGATTTTCTGAAAATATACAAAGAAATACCCAAAAATACATAGCCTTGTAACCCCGAATTTGAGCTACGCTCATCCCACTAACCTGATTTTGAGAGAGAAAGGTTTATTGAGTTTTACAGGATGACTACCCCACATATGGATGATCCTATGACTGAAGACGACTTACCTGAGCCTACCATGGAACAAAAGCTGGATCTAATCATGCTACAATTGGAAGAAGAGCGAAGGGCTAGGCAAGCATTGCAAGCGCAATTGACAAAACTTCAAAGAGCGTCCACCGACAAAGAATAACCTCAAGCTGAAGATTTGATTCACCGTACCATCGACGCCACTCTTGAAGCACAAACCATTCGCAAGGAATCCAAGATAAGTAAACGAAGTTTCAAGTTTCGCACTTTCAATGGTATACGAGAAGGAAAGACTGTTTTATCATTCATTAGCCAGTTTGATGACTATTTCCATGAGGAAACTTATCCCGAAAAAGATAAAATCAAGTGTGTTACTAATCATCTGATAGACAGAGCATCACTTTGGTGGACTGTAGTCCGCAAGAGCATAGAATGTCCTGCTACTTGGGAAGATTTCAAGAAGAAGTTCATGCAGAATTTCCTTCCACCGCAATTTCATGAGAAGGCTATCAAGCAATGGGATTTACTTCAACAACGGGATCGTGAGCCTATTCCACAGTATACAGAGCGTTTTTGTAATGCACTCCTACAGCTACGCATGCTTGAAGACGTACCAGAGACGACACATAAGCGGAAGTATATGTCTGGACTTCTTGGACATTACTACGCTGAAGTGAATATGTTCAAGCCTGCTACCCTTGAAGACGCCATCTCTTTAGCTCATGACACTGAAGATAAGTTACGCGGAAGAGACAGACGACCACAGAAATTCCAAGCCAACGGTAATTATGGATCTAAACAATTCAATTCCAATTTTAGAAGGTTTAATCCAGGTCGTTTCTCATCACCATCTTTCCGCAAGAATTGGCCTAAACCACCTGCATTACCATCCACTGTCAATCCAAATCCTAAGCCTATTCCACAAGCAAATCCAAATGTACCCAGACTTCTAGCCATTGCAAATAATGTGACCAAAGCCAAGCCAATAGTATGCTATAAGTGTCACCAGCCAGGGCATCTCGCAGCAAATTGTCATTCAAAGAAGCCACCATCACATATTAATTATCTTGGAGCCATGGATGAAGACGAGCATGAGGATATGCCGGATTTCACTGAAGATGAGGATGATCCTACTACTACTTCCGACACTTTACCAGGTATGCCTACTCCACATTCATTGTTGACTATGAAATGTATGGTGCATGGAAAGGAAAGAACTATCTTGCATGATGATGGTAGTACCCATGATTTTATTTCAGCAAAATTGGTAAAGGAATTAAAATTGCATATTGTACCTACGCATTATCGCATAAAAGCTGCATTTTTAGGCACTACTGGTGCGCAGATCGGTCGCAGATAGCTCACGTAGTGAATCCCTGAAGGTCCCCAAGAACAATGAACTCTACCTTTTTGCACAAAAAACAATGTAAAAGCATGCATGACAAGAGGCAAGAGACAAATTGGGTTCAATCTCCCCCATGCCTTGTGTGAGCGCTTCACAAAGCATGTATTTTATGTATATTTCCAATCTTCATGCTCAATAATAGCCCAATTTACAAAAATATGACAAGCTTTTAGCTTTTGAGTTTGCTTTCTACAAAAATAGGAAAATAAAGCTAATGGACGGTGCCCATAGAGTCTGGCACGCCCAATCTCAATGTCCAAATAGAAATAACATATCCGGGCGCATAAGCGCATACAAAATAATAATCAATAATCAATGTCTCTATAGACATAACAAAATATAGGCGTGGCGCCTATCAAAATATAGTCCAAAGGTCGAATACTCGCTAAACTCCAATACTTTCCTCGGCCACTGCTGCTATTTGCGACCGATTTGCGCACCAGTAGATGATGTTTATAGTTGATGTGTTATGCCTAAGGAGGTTCCATTTATCTTGGAAGACTGTCATGACTCAACTTGTGGAGGGAACTTTGTTGGATGGTTGATGGCCCAAAAAGCCTTACAAACTGGATATTGGTAGCCATCCATATTCCAAGATGCATTTGCATATGTAAAGAGATATGATGTATATTAGAAACATGATAGTAAAGAGAATCAAAAGCATCCACTCACTCCTATTATGGCTTCATTACCATTCAAGAAGTGGGGCATTGACTTTGTAGGTCCCATTACCCTGTTTTCCTCTACACAAAAGAGGTATATCATAGTAGCAAATGAATATTTCACAAAATGGTTAGAAGTACGACTGACGAGGAAGGATGATGCAAAGGAGACTGCTAGCTTCCTTCTTGAGTAGATAATCTATCAGTTTGGCCCACCAAAAGATCTTGTGTTGGACCATGGGACTCATTTCTTGAATAAGGTGATCAGAAACATGATTGGCAGATAAAACATAACAATATAATACCTTATAATCCATAGGCGAATGTGAAGTTGAAAGGAAAAATAAGTAGCTTGTGTGAACACAAGGCATTTTCCCAAAGAAGGCCTCATAAGGAGTCCTATTCTGCAATGTTGAAGTCGGAGATCTATTGCGGATATGTATTGCTATAGCAACCACCTCACCCCAAAGACAGTAAGGTAGATTCCTATGCTCCAACATCAATCAAACCATCTCAAGCATGGTTCCATTGGCGTGCTCCACCAGACCATTCCCAAAATGGTATGTTTGAAAAAGAATATTCTATCTAAATCCCATGATCGCTACAAAACTTAGAAAAAACATTAGCACAAAATTTGCCACCAAGGTCAACTCAAACACCTCAAACATTCAAAGTCATTTGCAATTCCATAAACAACTTCCAGTCACAAACATTGCTTAAGCATCCTTGCAAGTATCTTTGTAGGTTTCAATGAAGAATTGGCGATGGAGCCTTTGGTTCACCCTCTCAATATGTTGAACTTCCAAGAGGAAGTGGCAATGGTTGGATCTCTAAACCCTTTATGGACCTATACATTGTATTTTGATGGAGCATCACCGGGTCCCAATAAGAAAGGGAGCATTGGGGTAGTCCTTAGAAATCCCTGGCATAGAGTCACGATGAAGTTAGCTACCTACCTTTGGTTAGGATTTACTAACAACATGGTAGAATATAAAGCCTTGATAATGGGACTGAACATCGCTAAGACATGCGGTATTTTCCAATTATTAGTAAAGGGAGATTCCGAGTTGATATTGAATCAAGTTAATGGGATATACACAATATGCAATCCCATCCCTCGTATGTATTATTGTGCTGCTATAGACCTAAGGGATGGATTATAATAAAATAAAACTCATACATCTAGCTAGAGAATTAGCTTAATTAGAGTAGGAGTATAGAAGGTAGGAGGGTGTCAATGTAACAGGTATTTTAGTCATTGGCTAAATTTCTCCATTTCTTGGAGTTTGATGGTTTCTACCTTCCCCACCAACATTGAGGGTGTATATTCAATATGCTTAATTATCCAAAACATGTAGAAGCGACACTATCTTTATTGTAGCCATCCAATTTATAAGCATCCTTCTTTTGTGGTTTTTCTAGAGTAGACACATAGCATCATGATAGCAAAAACCACGATAGACCCTAACCCTATACACAAGATAAAAAGAAAGAAAGATCTATTGACGTCTCTAGAAGGCCAGGATGGCCTATGAGACCATAACCAATACAACTGGTATCATCATCTCTCATTAAAGAAGAAAAACAAAATTATGTCTAGATCTACACGATAATTTGAAATGGGAAATGAAAATAAGGAAAGAGTATAGAGACCTCTCAGTCTATGGAATCCACCAAAACTTTGCCAACTATCTCCAATCGAATCAGCGTGGTAATCTTCATCTGTAGCGAGCAATCGTGGTGCAAATGTGTTGCATATGAGCATGCCTATGTTGAAGTGTAGGTACCCTAGGGCGTTGTGCTCTGCATAACACTGTAGCTCTGTCTACTCTGATGCTGATGATGTTCCTCGATGGCGCTTGGTAGAAGAAAGAAAGAAAGACAAAAAGACGGAAGAGATAGTAGCAATCCCATTGTCAAGAAGCCAAGGAATGCAGGAGCTACTTGTGTTCATGCAATAGCCAAAAGGTCACAAGCTCGAGGGAGCACATGAGAGCTAGAGGATAACTCCATGATGTCATATTGAGACAACCATCCCATTGAAAGGGATACATTGGATCCACCAGGAGCGAATGACCCAAACCCCTAGGTTCCTCGATCTAGTACACATTTAAGGTCTTGTATTATAGGGTTGTTGATAACTACAAAGAAAAGGAAATGCTTGGCATAGCTTATAGGGGAAAATGCTTATCGTAAAGTCTTTGAATACCAATATATTTAGTGATAAGACCTATGAGTAGAGAACCCTCTTGGATGAATAGTAGCCTAAAGTGATCCAACTTAGTGATAGTAAAGGTATTAAGGAACCACCTAAGAGGGCATGACAAAAATTGAGAAGTCGAATTATTGTTTCTACATTTATTCAAATGCAAGATTACTTATGAGACCCTCCTAGGGATCAAAAGAGGATCAATGATCAATGAGTATTCCCTTCTTGAAACTAATATTGTAGTGTGGGAAATATTGCAAGTTGCCAAAGCTCATTAGGCTATAATGTTGTTCACTAATAATAGACGGTACTACACAAGAGTACACCTAGGATATGTAAAGGCCCTTGGGCCCTTGAAAAGGGATTAGAAACAAGGGAAAAAGACCAAAAGTGTAGACTAAAACAATGCTATACTAGAAGATTGCAAAGTATGTTAGTAGACTAAGGTTGTTGCTGTCATGTGCCAATTAGGTTTCCAGTTGATAATCGCATTCAAAAAAAGATCTATAAGAAGCTCATAGTGACCCAAGGACCTATAACGATAGTAGAAGGATTTTAAGCCTCCATATCCAAGCCTAAATACGAGAGGGAAACTGGAAATAATGACTAAACATGAGACCCTAAATATGGGCTAGAACCAAGGACTCACTTATGTTGACTTACAAGTCTAAGCCCAAGATCGCATGAGGAAGCCCTTGTCTATGACTTTGACTAATGAAGATCCTTTTAAATTGATATACCCTTTAGAATAACTTAGTACATGAGAACTTCCTATATATGAGATGTGCAATGATTAGTTTACTAGTATGGATTAAGGGCAACATCTTAAAAGAGTTGTGCATGGAATTTCGTTATGAAGTAGCAACTCATGTTGACAAGTAATAGGAAAATAAGCCATGTTATAAAGAAATTTAGTGACCTAGGTGGAAGACAGAAACAAAGATACATGTCTCTTGATATAATGACAAAAGGGATTCTACATAGTAAATTGTTCAATCATTTAAAGCAAAGCTTGCAATGTAAAGAAAATGCTAAAGATGTGTATCTTTTATATATGACTAGCATGTATCATTTTTGGGATTGCACTAGATAAGAATAAGTTGTTGTGGATTGCATCTTCTTATTGCTCTGATGACTTGTATTTTAAGATAAGGTTTGCCGAATTGGAAAGAGATGGTTTTCTTACCCAAGATAACTTCATTGATTTGTAAAAGGAATATTCATAATGGTTGTGTGGATTGATCCTATAGAAAATGAATGTCATATTAACTAATGATGATAGGTTAATTTCTTAATTATGTGTTTGCACAAAGGTTCTTGTGCCCTCATGGGTAGATTTATAAATAGGAACTATACCTCCCCTAAGGTTAGTAGTGGGAGCACTTCACCAAGGACTATTTCACTAGGTTGGAGGTTAAGACTAACCCCAGATGTGAGAGGTCTCTCCATAGGGAGGGTGTTAGGCTAGGAGGCGACAAGGCCACTAGTGGGCTCTGGTCATAAATCCCTTGGATCTTTGGCCTAGCCCTTATGAGCCCAAGATGGACTTCATGTAAGGCCCTAATGCTAGATAAGGGTGGATCGATGGATCGTATGGCTAGGGTGCCCCATGTTTGCATGCATGCATTGTTGTCCAAAATCCATCGGATTAACAAAACCAAGATGACCTTGTATTTGGATGTCTTGCTCTATTAGCACTAGGTGTTGTTTTTTCTCATCATCAAATTTTGATATGACTTGAGGTTGTGTTGGACATTCTTTGAAAGCTTCTTCATGTCCCAAAGCTTTAGAGGAAAACATCTTTTTCTTACCCTTGTTTTTGTTCTTTGTAAAGTTCGAAAATCTTATGAATCATGGATCCTTGGCCAACTTGGCAAAGGTGTCTATTGTTTCTCTAAACCAAACCTTAAAGTAGTCATCATGTTCTTCATTTGCTTGCTAGCTACATAACCATATTGTGGCCTAGAGAGACCCACTTCTTGGTCAAAACCCACATTTTATGCTTGCTACCCAAGCAATGTGCCTTGTCCAAGATGACGCATTGCATTCTCCCCTTCATTATGTCTTCAAGAGAAATGGTTGTTATACATGACTAGTACTCCTTGGAAAAAAAATTCCCCTTGATTTTACATCAATCTAGGTGTCTCAGTTTAGGTCTTCAGTCTCTTGCATGTGGGCCACAATAATTTAGAAATGTCTATCTTTGGGATTAGCTATAAAATTAATACCTTTAGGTACTATATTGAGTACTTGGATCTTCAATAAGTGGGTATAGATCCAATAGTGGTTGTGGGAACCCTAATGGATATTGCAAATTAGGGTTTCAATAGAAATTTCTTCAATTTCTCTTCACAAATGGCTTCAATACGCTAAGAATTGAGGAGAGAATGTCAAAGGATGAGATAAAAAATCAAGCAAAAGGAGTACCATTTGAATGATAGCTTTGATGGCAATTCAATGGTACCAATAACTCCAAAAGGGGTAAAACTCTAGATTAAGTACTCTCCACTGAGGTAGAGAAGGAAATATGATGCCCTTATTTTGTTGCATTGTTTCCACTTTTAGATCTCACCTGGTGGTAGCTCCTTCCTCCCTTGGTCTTTGAACACTCAAATAACCCTCACTCAACTCCTAAACAACCTTCTCTTAGCATGCATGGGTAATTTTGAGAAGGCCTAGCTTGTTTTACTACTTTTCAATCTTCTAACTATAATTTCTAGTTTTGATTAATCAATTTTCAAAATTTAAAATATTCCAATTTGTTGAGATGTAGAGATGCAATAGGGAGAGAAGAGTCACACCATATACACTCCCAAAGACAACATCATATTGATCACAATCTACATATATATAGGTGAGGCCTAGTCTAGATAGGGTGAGTTATATATAGCTCCAACACCCCCACTCAAACAAAGGTCTCTAGCTGCGAATGAAAAAACCCTTAGGGAGCACAAGGGAAAAACCTGAGCTCCTATATATAAATGTACAAACATGATCAAGAAGGATTATTGTGTGCATGTAAAGTGAATCCGTGCATGTGAAGTGAAACTAAATATGTATGTATAAAGATGATCAAGGGGTTTGAGGTGTACGTGCATATGTGAAGCATATGGTGCCTACAAGGAGTATGAATAATGGCACTACAATGTCATAGTAGATTAATTCCCAAAGATTGAAGTTGACACAACTCCAAGTTCCGAGCGCGCAATAGAGTGAAGCGTGCTTCATTGAGTCCTTTGATGAATATATGTGCAATCATCTGATCACTTCGATAATGTTCAATCATGATCGTGCCTTTCTTTACTTCATATCAAACATAGTGATAATGCACTGCAATATGTTTAGACTTGTTATGTTGAACATAGTCTTTAGCAAGACTAATAGAACTTTGGCTATCACATCGAGGTGGTGTGCTGGAGAGAGAGGAGGATGGACAATATATGACAGAACTTGTCGAAGCCATACTAACCCTGGAGCCAATAAAGATGCAACTACATACTTAGCCTCTGTAGTGGAAAAAACAACAACACAACATTGTTTCTTGCTCGTCCAAGAAACAAGATAACCATTGATAAAGAAACAATTTCCACTTGTAGAATGAATAAATAAGTGAGATCCTTCCCAATGTACATCTGTATAACCCAAAAGTTGAAGTGAATGTAGAGAATCAGAGTGTTGTTGGTGTCGATAAACCAACCCAAAATCTTTAGTGCCTTTCAAATACTTCAAAACTTGTTTAGCACTGCAGTTGAATGTTTAAGGCATGGAGAACTAAGATGTTGTCCCATAAAATTTGTAGCAAAAAGAATATCAAGGCGAGAATTTAAGCCAACAAATTGAAGACATGATGCTAGGAGGCATATTCCACGGTGGATTCCCTGAGACTATGGTGGATTCCGTGAGTTTTTATTCCATAGTGGATTCCATGAGGTTTTGCAGTGGATTCCGTAAAACTATATTTATTTTCCGGGGCTCGTACACAAGGTGGATTCCTTATGCGAGAAGTTGAGGAGGACGCCTGTCCTGTTCGGGTGTCATGTTAATTTCATGTGCACGTGGGTGATTCCATAGTGAGTGATTCTGCAAAATACATATTCAAATTAATTGACGTTTATGAGTTACAGTGTGCACTCGTATTAAATAAAGGTTAGGACAGAGTTCCAACCTATTTATTTATTTTGTATCTGAAGACTGCTAGGTATTCACTTTTTTGGTTTAATTTCATTATTTTCTAACAATTGTGCATGCTTCAATTTGATGTGTAGAGTAGGCAGTGGTGGCGTTGGAAAGCACTGGGTGGTTGCGTATATTCAAATTACTTAGAATAAATTATCATTTTTTATGGGGGCGCATCTTATCATTAAAGATGTGGCGCTAGTATTTATTTAGATGCGCTTATTTATTAAAGCACCCTATAAATATTTATTATTTTGTATGCACATGGGTGTACGGTTTACTTATTTCATTATTGGACATTATATTTGGGCACATCCCAACTCTCTCGAATCTTGGGCCACCCAACCGCTTTATTCTCTATTTGGACAAAAGCTAGCACAAAAGCTAAAGCATGCTTATTGTAAAATTGGGTTATTTTTTAGCTTGGAGATTAATAGATTTATAAATACATGCCTTTTGGAGCGCTCACATAAGGCATGAGGGGAGATTGTACCCAATTGGTCTTTTTGCCTCATGTCATGCAAATCTTATTTCTTGGTTTTTGAGCTAAAGTAGAGTTCTTTTGTTCTTGGGGACCTTCCAGCACTCGCTAGGTATGTATACAGTATCCGATTTGTGTACAAGTGGTATTAGAGCAAAGCTGAGATCAAGGGATTCCAATCACTTACCATCTCGCACGAAGGCCAAGCTCCTAGAATGAATGGGATCTATAGCCAGTCTCGTCACAATCCGTCAATACTAGCGCATTCCTGGCAGTGAAGAAGCCCCTTCTACGCAGTCGGATCGCAAGGGACCACTCTCTAGAGGCAGAGGACCACGTGGGAAGCTCCCTTGGCAACATGTTTTTTTTTCTCAATTAGCAGACACACAAATAAGAAGTTTCAATAAGTTTAAAATTCATTAAGCATAAAAAGCTGAAAAGAAAGCTTTAGTCCCCACATAAATCCGTCGACTGCGGCGGCGGCAGCATGTACTAACCACCGTGCCGAATCCGTCGACGACATGCTCTTGTCCTAGTTGACAAAAACTGGTTGGTTAAAGCTTTTTAAGTAAAGCTTTACTCTTTTCTAAGCTATTAAGGTTTCAAACCTTCAAGTTTCAATCTTCTTTTAATCTAGCTTTCAAACTAGACAATCCTGAATTCGTTTCAACCCCTCAGCAAGCCACTATTCATATCTGCGTTGTGACAAAGAAAAATTCGAGCAAGCAGAGAATCACATGCAGACTACCGCTTGGAAGAAGCTTTGTAAACCCGACTTTGAGCTACGCTCATCCCGCTAACAAGATTTCGAGTGTGTGAGGTTGTTTGAAATTTTGCAAGACGACTAATCAAAATATGGAAGATTTTTTGGCCGAATGTGATTTACCGGAAGTAGCAATGGAGCAAAAATTGGACCTAATTATGATGCAGCTTCAAGAGGAACGAAGAGCATATCAAACTTTGCAAGCTCAACTAGCAACTCTTCAATGATCTACTGCCGATCAAGATGGACCACAACCTGAAGATGTTATATGATGTACGATCGATGCAACACTTGAAGCACAATCTATCCGAAAAGAAGCAAAGATAAGTAAAAGAAATTTCAAGTTCTGTACTTTTGATGGGTTATGCGATGGAAAGATTGTTCTTACTTTTATCAGTCAGTTTGATGATTATTTCCATGAAGAACAATATGGGGAAAAAGATAAACTCAAGTATGTCACTAATCATTTAGTGGACAGAGCATCACTATGGTGGATTGTTGCCTGCAAGAGTATTGATTGTCTTACTACTTGGGAGGATTTCCAAAAGAAATTTTTGCAGAATTTTCTTCCACCTCAATTCCACAAAAAAGCAATCAAAGAGTGGGATCTTCTACAACAAAGAGATCGCGAGCCCATTTCACAATATATCGAGCATTTTTGGAATGGCTTATTGCAACTTCGAATGCTCGAAGATGTACCTGAGGCGATCCATAAGCACAAGTTTATGTCTGGTTTGCTTGGTCACTTTTATGTGGTGGTGAACATGTTCAAGCCAACGATTCTCAAGGATGCGATTTCCTTGGCCCATGATACTGAAGATAAAATTCAAGGATGAGAGAAGCAGCCACAACAATTCCCAACTAACGGTAACTTCGGTACAAAGCAATTCAATTCTAACTTTAGAAGATACAATCAAAATCACTTTGTTCCATCTTCTTTCCATAAATCTTGGACACGACCCCCTACTTTACCAACAAACACAAATCCAAATCCTAAGTCATCTTTCCAGCCAAATCCCAACATTCCTAAACTTCCCACTATTACCAATAATGTTTCCAAAGCCAAACCCATAGTTTGCTTCAAGTTTCATAAACTTGGACATCTAGCAGTGAATTGTCAATCCAAAAAGCCAAATGTTCATATCAACTACTTCGGAGCGACTTAAGATGAAGATCGTTAAGAAATGCCAGATTTCATGGAAGTCGATGAAGATATCGGTACTACTTCAGATATTTTACCAGGTATGCGAAATCCCCATTCTTTATTAATGATGAAATGTCTTGTGCATGGTAGAGAAAAGACTATTTTACATTATGATGGGAGCACACATGATTTTATTTCTACAAAATTGGTCAAAGAATTGAATTTACATATTGTTTCCACTCATTATCGTATCAAGGCTGCATTCTTAGGCACTAGGTACAATGGAACACAAGAATTTCATGACTTAGAAATTAAAATTGGCGATTATGTTGAATGCAAAAATTTCTTAGTTGTGCCTTTGCAATCTAGTGACATTATCTTAGGAATGCCTTGGCGTCATCAGTATAATCCTGATATAGATTATTCCACGCATTCAATGAAGATTCATTCTAATGGGAAACAAATCACATTGCATGGTATGTACACTTTTGATAAATTTTCATTGCTTATTCATACACAGGCTAAACGTGCATTAAGAAAAGGTACCAAATCCTACTTAATATGGGTGAATGAAATTGAAGTTAAAGAAAACCAGATACATCCTAGGCATGCACAATTTCTTTCACAATTTAAAGATTGTTTTGTTGCTGACTTACCACCTGGATTACCACCTACACGTCCTAAAGATCACAAAATAGACTTAATTCCTAGATCACAACCACCATGTAAAGCACCTTATCGACATAATCAAATTGAACAAAAAGAAGTTCAAGCCTAAATTGAAGAATTATTAACTCGAGGACTTATTAGGCCCAGTAGTTCTCCTTCTGGTGCACATGTCCTATTAGTCAAGAAGAAAAATAACACCTATAGGATGTGCATTGATATCATGCCCTAAATAAGATCACTGTCAAGAATAGATATCTGATCCCTAGGGTAGATGACCTCATCGATAGACTACAAGGGGCTACAATATTTAGTAAGATAGATCTTAAATCTCGATACCATCATGTACGATTGGACACATCTGATATTTTCAAAACTACATTTAGAAATCAATTTGGACATTATGAATTCCTTGTTATGCCTTTTGGTTTAACTAATGCACCAGCCACATTCAGTCGTATGATTAATCACGTATTTTTGAGTCATCAGCATTGTGTCATTGTTTACTTTGATGACATATTAGTTTTCAGTAAGAATGAGAACGAGCATTATGAACATTTATCCTTGGTTTTCAAATTACTAAAAGAGAATCAATTATATGCTAATCTTGAAAAGAGTGAATTTTTCCAAACCCACATTGAATACTTAGGACACATTGTTTTATCTGAAGGTATTAAAGTCGATCCTAAAAAGATAGAAGCAATTTTGAATTGGCCGATATCTAAAAATGTGTATGAATTTCATTCTTTCTTAGGACTTGCTAGCTTTTACAAAAAAATTGTGAGAAATTTTTCATTGCTTGCATTACCTTTGACAAAATTATTAAAGAAAGGTATTGTGTATCATTGGTCTAAAAATCAACAAAAGTATTTTGATTTACTGAAACATGCCTCAACACATACCCCTGTATTGCAATTACCTGACTTTAATAGACCATTCTTCCTAGGAGTCACACTGATACTAGTGGATCACGAATAGGAGTTGTCCTTATGCAAGATTCACATCCCATAGCCTACTCTAGCTGCAAACTTAAACCCTCTGAACTTAAGTATTCTACCTATGATAAGGAATTGCTAGCTCTAGTACAAGCTTTACGTCAATGGAAACACTATTTAATGGGATTTGAATTCATGATTAAAATTGACCAACAAAGTATCAAACATCTCCTTAGTCAGCCACAAATTTATGACTGACATATTAAATGGATTGCTTTTATTCAAAGTTTCTACCCACTTATCCAATACCAACCTGGAACAGAGAATGTTGTTGCCAATGCCTTGAGTAGAAGATGAACTATTCATAATATCTTTGTGATATCTTTTGATTCCCTTATCCCTATGAAAGATACCTATGATCAAGACCCCAGTTTTCAAGCTGATTGGAACAAATTAGTTGCTAATAACTGGATTCCAATAGATTCATTGTCTTATACTGATGGATTTATGTTTTATGAGAAAAGATTATGTGTAACTGTTCCATTTAGATAATTTGTATTACACGAAACTCATTGTCCCCCATGTCAAGGCCATAGAGGAATTATTTTTACTTTGTGTATATTGATTGAAGATTTTTATTGGCCACAAATGGAATATGATGTTTCTAACTTTGTATCTGAATGTTTAATTTGTCAAAGAGTTAAGCAACACCATGGTAAGCAATATGGTTTGTTAATGTCTTTACCAATTCCTAAACGACCATGGGAAAAGATTTCAATGGATATTATTACTGGTTTGCCTAACACTCAAGCTAATCATGATATGATTTAGACTATTGTAGATCGGTTTAGCAAACAAGCATATTTCATTCCATGTAAGAAAACATTAACTGCCTCTCAAGATGCCCAATTGTTTTTTAGAACTGTTTTCACTAACCATGGTTTGCCAAAAGTTATTATTTCTGACCGTGATTCTAGAATTTGCAATAATTTTTGGACTACTTTGTTTGCTAATTTAGGTACAAAGATTGATTTTTCAATTGGATTTCATCGTGAAAAAAATGGGCAAACAGAAGCTACTAACAATACAATTTTAGATCTTTTGTGTGCATACACAATTTCAAAACCACAAACATGGGATACACACTTGCATTTATCTCAGTTTGCATACAATAACACACCACATATAGCTATATAGAAAGCACATTTTGAAATCATTTGTGGACATAGATTGCCTACACTTGTTACATCATTGTCAAACAAAGTTAAAGCTGTGGATAATATTGCCAATATGCATGCTACTATTTTTTATGAAGTCAAAGATATGATTGCGAAAGCCCAGCAATCATACAAAAAACAAGCTAACAAGAAAAGAAAAGCTATGAGTTTTAAATTTGATGATTATGTTTGGTTACGCATTGGAAAGAGAATGTAAGAAGCTGAGAATAAGGAATTAGTGTAAATAATATTGATATTATGCCATGTCACACTGACATTGGTATAAAAGGAGAGGATATGTAATTTTACACATCTTTTTGACACATTAATACAATTACAGTCTTTCTCTCCCTTCTTGCTCACAGCTTCTATGGCTTCCCCTTCTTTCATGTCTTTCTCTCTCTAAATCTAGTCTTTCTCTCTCCTCGTCACTCTTCTTCTCTCTCTTCCTGCAGTCTTTCTCTCTCTTTTGTAATCTTCTCTCTCCTCTTTCTCTCTCCCTAGTTCTCTCTCTGACAGAGAAGATTACAAAGTGTAGAGAAACACCCTATTGTTAAACTAGCACCTAGATTTTATGGACCTTTCGAGATCATTCACAATATCAATGACAATGCATTTAAATTAGAATTACCCCAACACTAGAAAATCCACAACACTTTACACATCAGTTTATTACGATCTTTTAGAGGCCAATTACATGTACACCCTGTCTATGAAAACCCTCCTTTGTTAAAAGAAGAAATCAAAATCCTTCGACCTGAAACTATTCTAGATACTAACTTTATGACCACTAGAACTAGACATAGATACTCTAGATATTTGGTTAAGTTTAAAAATCATCATGTTGAAGAGGCCCAATGGATGCACACTCGCGACTTAAGTGCTTACCCTCACTATTGGCTCCACATTGAGCTAATAGCAATTGAGGACAATTGCTATCCCACCCCGGGGGGAGGGGGGGAGGGAGGTATGATGCCAGGAGGCATATTCCATGGTGGATTTCGTGATACCACAGTGGATTCCGTAAGTTTTTATTCCACGGTAGATTCCGTGAGGTTTTGCGGTGGATTCTATAAAACTATATTTATTTGTCGGGGCTCATGCACAAGGTGGATTCCTTGTGCGAGAAGTTGATGGGGACGCCTATCCTTTTCGGGCATCATGTTAATTTAATGTGCACATGGGTAATTCCATAGCGGGTGATTCCACAAAATACATATTTAAATTAATTGACGTTTATGAGTTAAAGTACGCACTCGTATTAAATAAAAGTTAGGAAAGAGTTCCAATCTATTTATTTATTTTGTAGCTGAAGACTGCTAGGTATTCACTTTCATCGATTTAATTTTATTATTTTCTAACAACTGTGAATGCTTCAGTTGATGTGTAGAGCAGGCAGTGGTGGCGTTGGGAAGAACTGGGTGGTTGCATGTATTCAGATTACTTAGAAGAAACTATCATTTTTGATGGGTGCGCGTCTTATCATTAAAGGCGTGGCTCTCACATGCCTTGTGGAGCGCTCGCATAAGGCATGGGGGGAGATTGTACCCAATTGGTATTTTTTGCTCATGTTGTGCAAATCTTCTTTCTTGTTTTTTGAGCTAAAGTAGAGTTCTTTTGTTCTTGGGGACCTTTCAGTGCTCGCTATGTACGCATACAACATTCGATTTGCACACCAAGACATTTGGTCACTCATTATCTATGCCCACAATAGTCTAAGTAAGATTTTCTCAAAGATCCAAGAAGATCATCCAATACTTCTAAATTATGGATACCCACAATAAGTTGGATCCAAAGTGACATTGGAAAAAATCTTGGCTTTGTCTCAATAGTTTATCCACATCAATATTTGAACAAGATTTATATTGTTTAAGAAATCATCATTATCACAAAGATTTTGGATAGGAACATAGTGTTGTCATGTAATCATAGCTTTAAGATGTATGTTAAGTAAGAAAAGTGTTTTTGATAGTGTAGCTTTCTCAAGCAAAGTATGAGGAATATGTTGCAACCAACTTTGATAGTATTACTTGATGTCGTTCTACTACTCTCATCCAAATTTGAAGCTTTTGAAACTTCACAAGCATGGATGCCTACTTTTAGTAATCAAATGCTTCTAAATTTTTCTAAACCATATTTTTCTTATTTTCTTACCATTCTTCATTGTTGTTGGTGACATTACTACTTTGTCATGCAACGAAAATGGTATCCATCAGTAGTTGATCAAGATGCACTCATGATTTTTATGGTAAATTTCTATTTTCAAGTGAAACCAAGATATTTTTCATGGCCATAAATGCATTATATAGATAGTTTGGCATGACTGTCATATCATCCTCAAAACAAGATGTAACCTTCGACTCTTATATTTACATTTTCTCTTCTCTTTCGCTTTTGAAAATAATTTTGGGTATCTTAGGATTATTTGTTTTTGAACTTTAGAGTTTGATTATCATCAAGAGATAGATAAAATGAAAGTGTGTATATGTTAATATTTAATAGTTATACATTTTTTATGATTTATGGTTAATAATTTTAATTAGTAAGACATATTATCTCCCCCAGTAGCATATCTATAGGTGTATTCTTTTGTACATTTATAACAGTGTTTGAAAGCATGTTTTTGACTAGTTTAATGGAGTTTGTAACAAAAAATTTAAAATTATCTTAATAAGTAAATTTACATAAATATACTTATAAATATAAGCTACTTAAGTTTAATGGATTCATTCATGAGAATGTGGTAATATAGTTGTGATGCTAGACCCTCAACTTCCAAGAAGAATCATGGTAATGAAGTCAATGAAGATCATGCACTCTCTATATACTTACAATTTACTTATATACCATGCATATAGAAATATCCAGTTTATTTTCATTTGCTTCCACAAACAATTCACTTTATTGCTTTTTATTGATAGTAGATGTTTTATATTTAGGGCCCTTTTCTTGCTGTGCTACATCCTGTTTTGTGCAAGGAAGATGCTAGAACATAAAAAATAATTTCAAGCAAATAAAATTTGTTATTTGTACTTGTCCACGAGCTAAAACAGGCCTAACACTGGCTCTATAGCCTTAGTTGGCCTCTACTACACACCCAAACCACCCATCATGGCCTCGTGGCCAGGAGTGTCTCTAAGGGGTATTCTACCCTAACCTATAATATAGAACTTCGTGTTTATATGGATTGTAATCCAATGGATAACCTTTCCCACACTCTTCAAATGGAGTCCTTGCATAGTGTAATACACCATGTAAGCACTGAAAAAGGGAGTGCCCCTCCGCTGATTGCCCCAGCCCCACTGAAGCTCTTCTACAGCTCAAGGATTGACCCCAAGATGCACTGCTCATACATAGAACACATTCGATACATGCTCCACTCTTTAAATTAATCCTTCCACTAGATGTAATATATTCCTTGTTGAAGACTCCCCAAGGAGGTTGATCACTAGCCCTACAGCTTGGGGTACCTCACCTCCTCAACATAGGTCATTGTTCATGAAGACAATTGTTATACATCTAGGATGATGCCATATGTTGCGTTGTCATGCTGCTACGCGCACAGCGTGTAAAAAAATCTAGAGTGTGGCTTTTTTTATTGATTTAGAGAGCTAATGCCATTTTAGACATTAGTGTTAGTGTCCATGGTTCAAAAATATTAGATTTTTGGACAAGTTTTAGCCAATTTTTTGATATTCTAGATATTATATATTGTAAAAATCCATAAAGCTATAGACAACTTCTAGATTAGGATGACATGTAAAAGAAAGCATGTATCTTTCAGCCAATTTGAGAGGATTTTATGTAAAAAGAGAGATTGACGAAATCGCGCGACACGCAATTGCTGTTTTTAGGCAATGAAGAGCACTTCAAAGTGGGAGATGAAGGAGTGATCTGGCACGATTCTCACCAGGTGTCTTGGTATTTAACCCCTCTTTCGGAGTCAATGGAAGCATCAGATTGGTGATCTGAGCAGCATAGAGGAAGGTATTATTTTATACATGTTTTTGTCTATTAGAGTTATATCTTCTCATAATGTTGAAAGAAATTGACAGGCTTCATCTCTGTTAATATTCTTCTACATTTTATAATTCTTTTTAGGAGTATTCTTCTACGTTTTCAATTTCTTCGAACCCTTTCTCTTCCATCTACTCCTCTCCTTGAATCTACCTTCACCCTGATGTCTCTTATCTTCAAGAACTTGGCTTGAAACCTTCAATCCTTTTGTTATCTCTACCATCTCTGGAGTCTAAGCTCTTAAACCCCCATACATTCTTCTCTTGCCAAACCCCTGTGGTGACCTTCAACCCTACGCAGTTCGACATTGGTGAACCCGAGGTGAAGGTCGGTGTAAGAGAACTTCAAGATGGGGGATTTTTCAAGAGATACTCTACAACAATTGGTGTGCATATTTCAATAGACTCAGCAACAACAAATCCAAATGTTACAACAACAACAACAAAGGCAAGACAAAGATAAGATTGATTCCACAGCTATCAAGGCCCTAGAAGAAGTTGGGCGTGAATTAAAATAATTTAATGGTCAAAATGTCTCTGTTTTCATTCATTTGTATGTTGAGAAAATCCTCTTCGTTGGTGTACCACAACATGCATGGAGCCGTTATTTTGCCAGACTAGCCAAGCATGGTCTTCAAGAAAGAATCCATGGTCTTTTCCAACAAGATACGGATTGGGCTGCATTCAAAAAATCCCTACGTGAAGAATTCTTCTTAGAAGACTCTGGCCTTATGACGAAGAAAAGTTTCATTGTTTGGGTTGAGAAACCCAACAAAGGCTTAGCTGTAACAACTCTATACCATGATTTTGAAAGTAAATTTGGACAACTTAATACTGAAGACCAACAAAGTATGGAGGGTCAAAATATTGAATTATTCCTTAAGACTGCAGATCCCATTCTGCATGAGAAGCTTGTTAATAACTTAGAAGATGCTACCTCCGAATCAAGAGCCAAGACTGCATGGACAAATGTTACTGATGCAGTTAATATAATTGCTCGAAGAGAGCGAATGCGACTAAGATTGGGCTCTACTTCACTCAACTTCAACAACTCCATTGATGGAGCTTGTTCCACCTTCAAAATCCCCTATTCCTTTGACTAATCAACCAGCTCTTTCTTCTTCTGTTTCTTCTTAAAAAGATGTCATGGATAAATTCATTAAAAGCATGCGTGACCTTGATTTGAATCTTACAGAAATTAGTTCCAAGGTGGAGAAGGTGGGTGTCAAAGTTGAAGAATGAGGATGATCATCAACTCAAAGACCCATGAGAGAAGGCTTTAAGAGGAGTTGTATTTGATGTGACAATCAACAACATGACAAGAGAGAGTGTTCTGCCTTCTATGAGGCTGAAGCACAAAAGCTCGTCTTTTGGAAAGACGGAAAAATTCATGCAGCTGAAACTGTCTTCCATTGGAGCCCAAATTTTGGCAATGGTTTAGAAGATTTAGCTGTAAAGAATGCCTACACAACAATTGATACAACTACCTATGGGCTGCAAATTGAATCAACTAGATCAAATTTGAAAGCATGTAAAGTTAATGTGCAATCTAAAGTATGGATGCAGACACTAGATCAAATGGAATGTGGTAAAGCAGCCAAAGAAGCAATCAGTGCATTTGAGGAATAACTGTTTGGGAAGAACCAGTAAATTCTTTTTCTGCCTTTGCACATTTGGCTGATGTCAATCATAAAGAAGTCTTGATTGAAGAAAAGAAAAGAAGAGAATATGAACCAGGGCCTTCCTCTTTTGGCCCTCCGAAATGGGTAACTAGAAGAACGCGTGAACGACAAAAGCTTGTTGAAAATATAACCCCATATCAAGAGATGGAAGATGCACCTTAAACAAAGAAGACTGAGGGAAAGAATAAATGCAAGCAGTGAGGTTACAAAATGAAGTCTGACATAGAATCTACAACCGATCTCAAACGAGTCTTAGAAGAATGAATTCTAGAAAGCAAAATTGAATTCACCTTAGGCGAAATTCTTGGAATTGCCAAACATGAATTCCATGATGTAATTATTAATGTAATCAAAAGGAAAAGACAATATGTTGGTGATGAAGCTAAAGAAACAATGCATGCTTTTTGCAAGTTCTTTGAGTTTTTGTGCAGGATGAAGAGAAGATGACTTCACAAGGAATTCATCTTGAAGCAGTTAAAGAATTAATTGTAGTAATTAAAGTTAAAGATAAAGAAAGCATGAAGGCAAAAATTAAAGAAGTGAAAGCTGAAAATGTAATGGTCGACTGGTCCAAACCAGTTGGGCAACCCACCTCTAAAAAAAAAGGCAATCTACAATACATGCATGAGGAGGAAGAGACTCGGTTCATTCCAATCAGTCACTACTCTCGTATGCATTGAGCAAGAGCAACAACCGAGACAGTCGTCAAAATTGGAGAAAAAGAAACAGCATGTATTGCACTCCTAGACCATGGTTCTGAAATAAACGTCATGGTAAGGAGTCTCTATGAAAGTGGCGGATGGCCCATAGATATTGATCCAAGCTGGTGAATGAGAACTGCAAACAACTCTTCTGAAGAGTTATATGCTGCATGTCCTAATGTGCAGGTAACTATTGGAGACATAAAAGACAATTTTCACTTTTTTGTTCAAGACTCTTGTGGTTACCTTATCATTCTTGGGCAACCTTACATTCTAAAGCCTGCTTGGAAACAAAATCTCTTGATGATGGTTCTTCCTATGCTCAAATCCGAAGCAAGGATAATGAACGAGCTGTCCAATTTCTTACTATGTGTGTTAACCATCATTGAAACAAAGATCTAATGCGTGATTATCCTATGCCTCCTAATGCCCGAGAATTCAAGGGTTTTTGGACTGCACTGCTATAAAAGGAGGCTATGGCAGTGCGTCATGTAAAAAAATTGTACCCCCTTATGCTACAGAAATTATGTCTTAAGAAAATTGGCATGTATGTATAGCCAATAGTATGGGATATTATAATTCTCTTCCAACCATGACAAAATCTTTAAGAAAATACTTATGTCATGTAAAAAGGATGTTAAAAACTTATGATATGATGGATGAAAATGAAGATATTTTTGGTATATTTTTTGGACTAAGTAGTACTGACACAGTGGTTGAAATATATGCAGCTGCTCATGCAAAAAATCAGTCCATAGAAGTATGTACATTGGATTTTTATCAAACAATTCAAGAATTTGTTGAGCAAGAAGACATTGGTTTACTCAACAAGGCTAAAGCGCAAGTGAAGACAAAATACAAGATGGTGGATAAGAAAGTCAAGCCTATGGTAGACCCACTACCTCCTGAAAGTGAAGGACTAGTTGATAGGGTAACAAATCAGCCAAGTCTTCGTGATCCTTCCAACATTGGTCACAAATTTACATCTGAAAGTATAAAAGAGCTCAAAATAGGTGATAATTATTTCCTTTCGCCGGATGAAAAACACCCTTTTATACAAATGCTAATGAAACATGGAAAAACTTTTGCATTTCAATCAAATGAAATAGGCTATGTGGATCCAAATATTATGGCTCCTATGGTCATTTTTATGGTTCCACATGTGCCTTGGAACCTCCAGCCTATTCCTGTTTCCAAGGGCGCATTTGCCTAAATTACTAGAACTTCTAAATGAAAAGATCAGAATGAAGATTTTAGAACCTTCTTTAGCACCTTACTCGAATCGATGGTTTACCGTACCCAAGAAAAATGGATCTTTACGATTTATCCAAGATCTATAGCGTGTTAATGGTGTCACAATCCAAAATGTTAGTTCGGGTCCAATTGTTGACGAGTTTGCTAAAGCTTTTGCAGGTAGAGCAATTTATTCTATGGCCGACCTATATTCGGGAGATGACCAATTTCGTATTTCATTAGAAAGCCGAGACATTACCACAATGAAGACACCTCTTGGATTGGTCCTCATGTGCACTCTACCACAAGGTGCAACAAACTCCGTAGCTTATATGATGAATGCCGTGCACAAAGTCTTAAGAGACTTTATTCCACAACTTACTCTTCCATTTCTTGATGATGTACCTATCAAGGGATGTGAAGTCAATGAAAAAAATGAGGCGCTTGATGAAGATGGCTGCAGGACATTTATAGTTAACCATATTCATGATTGTGATAGCATTTTGACAAGGCTAGAAGAGGTACATCTTACCCTTTCTAGAGCTAAGTCAATTTTTGGAGTAGAAGAAATTCTAGTGGTTGGACATCTATGTGGCCTCTACAGATGTAAACCTTCACCAATCAAAATAGATGCCATCAGTAGAATGCAAGAAAAATGCACAAATATCTCAGCGGGGGTGAGAAGACTTATTGGCGCATGTGTATTCTATCTCATATGGATACCACATTTTGCTCATGTCGCCGAAAATCTTTATCAAATATTAAGAAAAGGCCAAAGATTCTCTTGGGAAAAAGAACATACTCTCACTGTACGCAAACTAAAGAAGTTGTGAATTTCAGACCCCACTCTCAAAAAGGCTAATTATTCAAATGGTCAACCCATCATCCTTACTGTGGATACAAGTCCCATTGGGATAGCATGGGCTGTTGGCCAAGAAGACCTTGAAGGTAACATGTATGCAATTCATTTTGGAGCAAAGGTTCTCAATGAGCATCAAAGAAGGTATGCACAAGTAAAAAGGAAATTGTGGGGAGTTGTAACAACATTAAAATGTGATTGTGAATACTTTATAGGTGCTTCCGTAGTGGTAGAAACTGATTATCTTCCACTCTTGGGCATGATTGTCAACTGCTCTACACCCGACATTGCTATGCTAGGATGGATTGCATATATTCAATCTCTCAACCCCGAATTAAAGCATATTGTAGGAAAGGTGAATCCACTTGCTGACATGCTATCAGGTGCAAGATATGAAAATGAAGAAGAGTTGATGGGAGAAGATAAAGCTGAAAAATCTATACTTGCTGAATTTCATTCCATGGCTACTGAAAGTACCTTTTCAATTGCTGCATATACAAACCCAAAGCTGAATCTTGCAGCAACAAAGATCAAATATTTATCTATGGAAGAAGGATGGTCAACTAGAAGCTAGCATGCTCATTGCATTGCTCAAGTTATAGTTCATTTCCTTGAACAAAAGTATAAAGAAGATATTTGAGCACAATGAAAAAGGAGGATTCTTAAACTTATGAAGAGTTCAAGCATATTAAGAGCAAAGCTTATGGCTTTTTTCTTAAAGAAGGGCATCTATGGAAGCACGCAAAGAAGAAGAAAGGAGTACCTATCCGAGTTTTAGGTAACAAAAGATTGCAACAACAGGTAATGAAGGAATTTCATGAAAGCCTGTGGACTCGCCATAGAGGCATATGGGGAACTTTTAGTAAAGTCAAAGAAAAATATTAGTGGCAAAACATGTATTGGGACATAGCACATTTTGTTGAAACCTGTTATGTGTGTCAAATGTATTCTATGGTCAAGCATTGAGATGGGTTACAACCAACTTATCCTTTGTCTATACATTATAGATGGGTTATTGATCTTATAACTACGCCTACAGGAATATGGAATATGCAATATTTAGTGCTTGCAAGAGAGGATCTAACCAATCAAGTTGAAGGCAAAGCCTTAACAACTAAATCCACTCAAGCTGTTTGTCATTTTTTGCTTGAAGATGTGTTTTGTAGATATGGTTGTGTGGGTAAAGTAACTGCAGATAAAGAAGAGTTGGATGTTGATGAGGCACACAACTTCTTTGCTCAATTAGGTATTAAGTTGGCTTTAACATCAGGCTAAAAGCCTGAAGGAAATGAAAAGGTGAGAGAGGGAACCAACCTATTCTCAAAGCTCTAGCAAAGTCTCGTAGAGGAAAGATCAAAGAATGGCCTAAAATGCTATCTTTTGCATTATGGGCTGACCAGACTACTCTCAGTACAGAGACTGGCTATATGCCAGCTGAACTTATGCATGGACAACAACCAATTATGCCATTTGAAGAATCCATTCTCACATGGATTCTTCTACCTTAGGAGGAAGGCATCAGTAGAGAAGAGTTACTGACTTTGCACATATGGCAGCTAGAAAGAAGGCCTGAAGATGTTCAAGCAGCTATTGAGAAGCTAAAGACAGCAATACTAAAGAACAAAAGAAGATTTGATAAGCGACATTGACTTCGGCCAAGAGAAATTCAAGAAAATGACTGGGTGCTTATCTATGACAGCAGCCTAGACAATCAATACAGTGCTTCTAGGAAGATGGTAAAGCATTGGTTTGGCCCGTATGTGGTAAAGGTCGTTCATAACAATGCCACATATTCTGTAACGTGTCCACCTATCCACTTGTAGGACACTCTTAGCAGCCCATCGAGAAGAGAGTCCAAAAAGCACCGCGCGACACTCCCACGAAATGTCACGGGGTTTGCAATCTAGGTCTTCCCGAGTCTGCCACGAAGTAGAAGCATTCCGACCATTCCCACTTAGGATCGACCTGAATCCGGGTTTTCATAGTGGTCAAATTCCTAGAACAATAGCTAGCGTTGAGCCCCAGACAAACTACTTTACGCAGAAACGTCAGGGTCAAAGCAGATTCATGCTGCATTTGGTTCAAGGAGAATGGGAAACGAGAGGGATGCAAAGCTCGACCTCTTTGCCCGTAAGGCATAGTCCCATTCTGTTCCCCTAAAACAACATAAATCGGGACTCTAGTACTCTAGATTCTAGGTCATCGTTCATTGCTGTCAATTTTCTTTGAGAAAAGTTCTTGGCCAACCAGGACCACCCTTCTGTAGGACGTACCCATGGTCACATCCACCGCACTTTCCTCAGGGTTACTTTAGTTGCCTAATTACCTATCACATTTAGTTTGACATGCAAACTTCCTTAATTAGCCAATTAAACATTGATTCCTTCACATAATCTTAGCATTGACATAGAAAAACAATGTCAAACAAGTTCCTTTTCAACAATTGGTCTTATTTATCAGTCTTTGGAATACATAATATAATCTAGCCTGAAGGCTATTCCATAATCCAGCCCGAAGGCTAATCCATAATCCATCCAAAGGCAATCCAGCAATCCTCAGGGATTACTAATCCAAGTTTTCGCCCATAGACTAGTATGCAAGTCTCGAGATCCAATCCCGAGCTACATCAGCCTCTTGTGTAGGACCCGGAGGCAAGGGATTTACGACCAGAGCCCCCCTAGCACCCAAGTGTCCTCCTGCTCCAAGTAGCACCCACCGAGAGACCTCTCGCGGCGGGTTCAGTCCACGTACCCAGCGTGGCTAACAACCCCCTTGGTTAGGGTCAGGCAGACAGTCAGGGATAATGAATGCTGCCTCTCTCTCCAGGCCTTCAACTTGAAGCATTAGTTACTTTTCCATCTTTAGTTCATTGAGCAAAGAAGTACAAATAGTGCTCTTAACTGTACAAACACAATCAATCTAGTGGTCGTTTGTTTGGCCAACTGCTAAGGTGTGAATCCTTCTCTCCGAATGCATCCAGCATTCGATCCGGGATCGACTGCGAGTTGGCAAGATCCCCAAGGGTTTTGTTGTTTTTTTACCCTTTTATCCTTGGGTTAGGGTTTATACCTTGTTAACCCAAATTAACGAACATCTTAGGTCTCCTTATATTAAGGTCAACAATTTCCTGGGCAACCTTGTCGCCCTAACTTGATCGGTCAATTTCTTGCTAGGCAATATGTAACTTCCCTAACTTGGCAAATCAACCCAAGGAAGGGTGATGTAGCGGGATGACCACTCATCCTTTTTGCAAGTTAGATTTGCACTTAGACTTGCCAACCTTGTTTCAAGGAGTGGCAGTTCTACTTTGTGATTTAAACAGAACATCTTGCGACATTGCAACTTGTTATATGTGGGTAGGACCTTTGAGGTCAAAAGTCTTGACTTGGCATTTCAAGCGCGATACTAGGTAGAATATTATCGCGACTTAACTCTTCCTAGCGTATTGAGGTAATCATTGTTTGAGTTACATCATTGCAAGCAAATTTCCTAATCGATCTAATTGCCTTACGACAAGAGGTGATCTTTCCATAGAAGAGATGTAAATACATAAATTTAAGATACAACATTCCATGCAAGTATGACATTCATAAACTTTTCCTTTTATGTAACTACAAGGACCATTTATTTTTCTTGCCTAAACTATAATGATTGACACTTAGGGCTAACTTGTATAAAACCTACGTTGAATTTCATCAAGAACTAAGCTCATAACCCTTTGCTTAATGCATTGAATTCAAGCTTTAATATGAAATGTATCTTTTTCTAAATACAACTTTGATAAAAGAAGTTCATGCATGACGAATGTCATAAGACTATAATTGACTTAATCCATCCTACAACACCTAAGCCAACCTAGGATGTAATTAACATCACAGACAACTTGCAAGGTACATAAATCCCTTTCATGCAATGCAACTACTTGGACAACATCCAATGGACGACAACGATTATCTCATACAAAACCACAACTGGAAAATTATTACCTAAATGCTTTATGTGCTTTTCTTTTTTGCGGGCAATCAAGGATGCATTTAAACAAATCCACTTTTTTTGCAAAATGCGATCAGGATTGCAACTTGGAAGTGCAAGCAATGTGCAACATGCAACTAAATCTTGTAAGACGAATGAATAATTGCATTCATAATTTAACCCATGAAAATTAAACGTGCCCAATGCATCCCTTTTATGCAGAATTAATCTTCTAAGAACCTGGGCATAGGGTTTTTATATTCTAGATATTATATATTGTAAAAATCCATAAAACTAGAGACAACTTCTAGATTAGGATGACATGTAAAAGAAAGCATATAGCTTTCAGCCCATTTGAGAGGATTTTATGTAAAAAGAGAGATTGACAAAATTGTGCGATGCATGATCGCTATTTTCAGGCAGCAGTGAAGAGCACTTCAAAGTGGGAAATGAAAAATGAGTGATCTGCAGAATTTTGGTTAGGTGTCCTAGTATTTAACCCCCCTTTTGGAGCCAATGGGAGCAATAGATTGGCGATCTGAGCAACATAGAGGAAAGTATTATTTTATATATGTTTTTTTTAATTAGAGTTATATCTTCTCATAATGCTAAAAGAAAGTGATAGGCTTCATCTCTGTTAGTATTCTTCTACATTTCCTAATTCTTTTTGGGAGTATTCTTCTACATTTTCAATTTCTTCGAACCCCTTCTCTTCCGTCTACTCCTCTCCCTAAATCTACCTTCACCCTGTTGTCTATTATCTTCAAGAACTTGGCTTGAAACCTTCAACCCTTCTCTTATCTCTACCATCTTCAGAGTCTAAGCTCTTGAACCCCCATACATTCTTCTCTTGCCAAACCCTTGTGGTGACCTTGAACCCTAGCGCAGCGACAACGTGCAATGCAATTGTTTATGATTCACAGTGGTCAATCATTTTTTATCTACAACTAGCATTGTGAAGGTGAAAAAATATTTCTTTTCATGCCTTTACTCCAAACGTAATTTCTACATTGTATCGGGCCACCACCGAGCATGCTCATGCTACTGGACTCTTAATTTTCAAAACCCCGTGTCCTATATTCCATGCATTAAAAAAACATAAAAACTCAGCATATTATAAGTACTTAACATCCCCCTTTCCCCTACGGCTTAAGATTGTGCATTCATCGATGGTAGATTTAGAGAGCATTTTTTATGTTTCATCAAAGCAGTAAATATCTACTTTAACATAAAGATAGGGCTAAAATGAGGCATATATTATTTTTTTTCTATTTTTTTGAAATAAAAATCTATTTTTTACTTTTTTCTCTTTTTTTCTATTTATTTATAAATAAACACTGATATTTTTTAATTTACTAATTTGGAGTGATTAAGCTTACTGAGAATTGATTTTATATCACATTCCATCCCATACGAATACCATACACACAACAAAACCCCAAAACCACAAGATTTTTCCTCGATTTTTCTCAAAACTGCAATGTTGCATGGATTTCGCATATTTAGCAAGAAATTATTAGATGACTACTTTTTATTGATTTCTTTAACATTTCTTATCAATCACAGCATTGACAACCAAATGCAACCATTTCCAACTAAACATGATCATAAAACAATTAAATTTTTATCTTACTCATAAAATCACGCCTTATGACGTGTGTATCTCGTAATTGGAGGCACGGTAATGCTTTCGAATAGGTGTTGACGACTTTCCAACCTCGATCAAGGCTTCTTCACGCTCTAGCATCATCCCACAATCAAAATCTCTCATCTCACTCCACTCCCTTTTCTCATAGAATCAACCATGGAAACACACAATAAGAGGAGAGAGGAGAGAGGAGAGAAAAATACTAAAAATTAGTATTTTGATTCCTTGCATGATAATCTACACGTCCATAGTCAAATTGAAGCTCTTGAGAAGTAGATCAGGCATGTGCCATCATTCCTTGATGATCCCTAACCCCTTGAAGAGGCACAAATCTCATGAGTTTTTGGGCAAAATTTTTTTTGCATCCCCTCCTTGCCTTGATAAAACTTTTTGGAGTTTTGAGCCTTTTAATTAAGGCTTAAGGTTTAAACATTAAAACAACTAGTTCAACTTCTCATGTTCACACTGTAAACGAAGTGGATTTTTGCATTTTGGCAGGGCAAACGAACTTGGATTTGAGATCTAATTGGAAAAGTGGCTTTGTGGCATGGAAATCTATAAACCTAGCCTCCATCACACACTTTTTGGCTCCCAGATCACATAGCTGCTTTATAGGGCAAAACCTTGCGGGGATTAAATGGGGGGTCAAATGACCTCCGATTGACGAACCAAGACTTGTGTTGTGTTCTTGGCATCAAATTCTATCTAGAAAAACTCCAGCTCATCGACCCACAACCGTTTCATTTTCGATGAAAAATTGGTCTTTTATGCCTCTTGGGCACTTTTCCGCTTCAAAAAGGGGTCCCAACATCCATCTCTCGGTAGTCCATTAGGACTTTAATTAGATTTCTTTGTATACATAATTGATATATGTCAATGTTATTAACAGTACACTATGACAATGATAGCTACTAAAATGATAATTATAGCCTTCAAATCAATTGGTATTTTCTTATGAAATATTTGGTAGAATGGGAGCATCTTGAAAGGGAGAAGAAATACAATATATTGAGATTCTCATAGAAGGTTTATTGAGAAATATTATCATGCTACTAATAGATTGGTGGATATGCATGCCACGTGGTGCAAGTGTAAAAATATAATATGTGTTTGATAAGCTTCCAGGTTACATATTTCCTTCAATGCACTAAAAGTTGGATAAGCCTTCCACAGTCATGGTCAAGAAACATCGAATTCCTTTAGATGGATGCAATGTAGTGGTCTCTCTTGTGACATAATGAAATTTTCTTGTAGTAGAGTTATGAAATGGCAATAAAATTCATGGTAATATTGTTAGAAATGGCTACTACAAAGGCTTAGACTTGCTTGAGCACACAAATAGGTAGGCCAAGTATCCTATAGTTGCAAAAGAAGAGAAACAATTTGATGAGCTTCTCACGTAAATGTATAATCACTTAAATTGAGAATGTGTAGTCACCATGGGCATGGTGAGGCACTATGAAATTTCTTTGAAATGATGCATTACTAGGGTTTTTCTCATGCTAGATACATCCTCAATTATATCTTGAATGTGGCAACATAAAAGGAACAAATAAGATTGAAATGATGATGCAAATATTGTTGCAATGGAATTATTTTTGGAAACATTTTCATACTCCTAGATTTTTTGCTTGCTACTATCTCTTGGAGATGATCTACTAATCCATGAAGGTTTTAGTTGTAGATTGCTACTTTCTACTAGTGTTGTGTGGTGTTGCTAAGGAACAACACCCTGCTAACCCGTGCTACTGAACCTCTTAAAACTTATATGAACCACAACCTATATGCTAAGATATGTAAAGAAATCAACAACTTAATCAAATAACTTTCCATTATAGCCCCACACCCCCTACCATTTAGATTTAGATTGATTGCACAAATGTAGGAAGATTCATGCAAAGACAAAGCACATTGAGGTATGCTATCACTTCATTAGAGGACAAGTCTATTGAGCTTGTCAAAATGGCTTGAACTTCTGTAGCAAGCCCCATCCACTCATCGTAGAAGATAAGCCTGTGACCCAAGGGACTCCTGAGAACCTTTGCCACACCATATTAGAAGTAGGTCCCTCTAGTTCTAACCAGAACAACTTGGACCTGAAGTCCCATATTACTTTGCTCAGGCTAAGTACTTGGGCTCAAAGGAACTCGAAAGAGGAGGAATCATAGTCTTCAAGCCACCCCATTAAGAGTGGTACTGCAACTACTTTCCTGGCAATTATCCCAATAACCGTACCTAGTTCCCTCAACTCTACATAAGAACTTATCATTCCAGTAGAGTTATCCCGAGATCGCCTTGTGTTTCCTTAAGTATGTGACAAAAGGCCTCCAATGCTACCCTTTAGTAACATGTGTGGTTCCTGTAAGGTAAAGTACAACAACTGCACCAAGACAATGAGACCCTCCTCATGGCCTAGGTTTAGTACTAGTAGGAGGAGCTTTATGACCAACAACATGGCCTCACTCCAAGCCAACTATGAAGCTCAATTGGATTTGGTAGAGTTTCTTTATTACTAATACAAGCGAGCCATAATAGATTCTACCTTCCTGCATGGATGACTTGGTGCACGTGAATACCCAAAGAATAGCAACTTTATCGATTTGGATATGGTGCAAACCTTACATGCCAGCTTCTAGATGAACCTATGGGATACTTGGGAAGAAGAAATCCAGAGATTTTGGGGTGTGCTCATAGATTCCTACTCCCAATTGCCATCGCTACTGCATCGAATGATGATTTGGATGCTGACCCTAAGTCCCAATTGTCGGATAATGATTTGGATGATGACACCCAATTCCAATTGTCCGATGATGATTTGAATGCCAACACCGAGTCCCAATTTTCAACCCATCTTACCCTCTCGAATCCTATCCCAACTGCCCACTACTGCTGCCGTCGATAATAGTAATGCCACAACACCATTTTCATCTGCACTTGTTGCCTCTCCTTCCACCACTACCTTGGTAACCACACTCTAGTAGAAGGCTACAATCTCCACCACCACCCATATTCCCCATGGTGTGCCTACAAAACCTCGAAAAATGGCAGCAATTCCTTGTCCCACCCCGATTGCCACTATGTCAAAGACATGATAGTAAAGAGAATCAGAAGCACCCACTAACTCCTATTATGGCTTTATTACCATTTGAGACGAAGTGGGGCATTGACTTTGTAGGTCACATTACCCCATCTTCCTCTATAGAGAAGAGGCATATCATAGTAGTGAATGACTATTTGACAAAATGGTTAGAAGCACAAGTGATGAGGAAGGATGATACAAAGGAAACTACTACCTTTGTTCTTGAATAGATAATCTATTGGTTTGGCCCACCAAAAGAGGTAGTGTCGACCGTGGTACTCATTTCCTGAATAATGCATGACTAGTAGATAAACATAACAAAATGACACCTTATAATTCATAGGTGATGCCAGGAGGCATATTCCACGGTGGATTCCGTGAGGTTTTACGGTGGATTCCGTAAACTTAGATGACCGGGGCTCATACGCAAAGAGGATTCTTTGTGCGAGAAGTTGATGGGGACGCCTGTCCTTTTCGGGCGTTTCATTAATTTAGTGTGTACATGGGTGATTCCATAGCGGGTGATTCCGCAAAATGCATATTAAATTAATAAATGTTTATGAGTTTAGAGTGCGCACTCGTAATAGATTAAGGTTAGGATTTATTTCTAACCAGTTGATTTATTTATGTAGCTGAAGACTGCTAGGTATTCACTTTTGTCGGTTTAATTGTGTTATTTTACTAACGATTATGAATGCTTCAGTTGATGTGTAGAGATAGCAGCAGTGCGGAGGAAAGCATTGGAGTCTAGCGGGTTTTCAACCTTTGGACTATATTTTGATAGGCGCCACGCCTATATTTTGTTATGTCTATAGAGACATCGATTATTTATTATTATTTTGTATGCGCTTATGCGCCTGGATATGTTATTTCTATTTGGACATTGAGATTGGGCGTGCCAGAAGGCAGGATCGGGGCAATTTGAGTAGAGTTTAAGGAAACTGTCAAAAGAGGGTAGCAGATCACGCAACTGGAAGTGATAGATATCACTCTCATGCGGAGCATTGATATTGGGAATTTTGGGAAAGTTATGCCTGCCATGCTTCTCAGCATCATAGTTTCTGCCATACCTTCTCAGATAGCAGCAATGGAGTACATCTGTCTTCCGATTTGAGTAGCAAAAGGCGGAATGGGCCATTTCATCCGCTTCAAGGATAGGATATCGCCATTCTGGTTGAAGCTTCCACACCTCTCGTGGCTTCTCGGTGAGATACTCCCTCTTGTTCTTCTCCTTGGGAATCTTACAAGCTCCTTTCAAAGCCGACCTATCCTGTTTCTTCAACCACTTCTTAGCAATCTTCTTTCCCACTTTAATAAGCTTTTGCACTGTACTGACTGGTAAGGGTGTTTTGAATTTGGCATCTCCATAGACATTGAAATAAAAAATGATGGTCTCCTCCCTCGTCTGCTTCTCATGATAGGTCTTAATGGGCTCATCTAGATCCTCTCTCTGTGCCTCGATGCCTTGCATGTCAATGAAATACTTTGGCACATCCTGAGGGGTAGCCCTAAGAACTTGAACCATCCTATCAAAGCGCTCTTGGACCTCAAGTTCCTTGTCCCACACTGTTGGGGGTACCTGTATTTCCTCAGTAGCTCCATCTTCCTGCTCAGCAAGATCTTGAGGATCCATATAATCCTCAAAAGGAACCATATCTTCAAAAGGCTCTACTGCAATAGGGTCTTCAACAAGTGTCTCATATTGTAAGTCACATGGCTCAGTAGATGTTGGCTGCATCATTTCTACATCCCTCAATTCTTGATCATTATAGCCCATGTCATGCAAATGATCAATCATCTGGCTGCTAGTTGGGTCTGAGGTCAACAACATGAGCTCCTTACCCCGGTCAAAAGCGGCTAAGGCACCGGTAGCAATTCCCAACTGAGCTTTGAGTTCCTCCACATCATCGGTGCTTTTGGATGATAAATTGCAAATGGCCTGATGATAAAGCCCTTGCTGTAATGATAGTGCATGTTGATAGGCAGTTGCATGAAGCTTAAACTGGCGTTCCTTGTGAAGGGAATGAGCCAAGTCTGTGAGTAGCTGTTGTAACATCTCCTCGTAAGCTCTGTTAGCTTTTTTCTCAACTTGATTGACAGCAGTAGTCAGACTCATTGCAATTGTATCTTGCAACCCTATAAAGGCTATCTTCATCTGCGTCTGAGTCCGATGTGCTTCTGACAACTCTTTGGTGAGAGTTGATGTCCTTGCCTTTTCCTCCTTTAACTGAACCACAAGATCTGCAACCTGAGCACAGAGAATTTCTTCCCTTTTCCTCAGGACCTCAACTTCTTGCAACTGTTCCCTTAGCCCCTCCATCTCCTTATTGTTCTCCACAATCTGAGTCTATAAGTCCTGTAACTACTGGGCTAAGTGTTTCAAAAATTCTTGATGAGATGATCTCTCTGCCTCATACTTCTTTTGTAATTCCAATTTTTCCAGAATTGCTTGATCCTTGTCCTATTTCAACTCTTCACATAAGAGCTCTAATGTGGTAAGACCATCCAAATTCGCTGATGTCCTTCTTGTGCAAACTTTTGAACTAGTGGTAGTCTCATCTGGTCGCAGCTTCTCTATACTAGAAGTGACTGTAATTTCTTCATTCTATCTACCATGTTCCAACATGTTTATCTAGGCTTGCATGGTTTGTAAAGTGGTCATGAGCATCTGAAAATCTCCTGGACCAATCACCGATTGTTTTCCTTGAGTCTTTCCCTTTCCTTTGTCAGAATCTCCACGTTTCCTAGCAACGTCTTCTTCAACTTCCTGTGGAGCGGAGGCTTCCTTCCCTCTCATGTCCTTAATGGATGATTCCTGTATGGTTGTGGCTTGATTCTCCTTTTCCTTGTGGAGAGCTTCCCCCAAGTGTTGTGCATTCTCTAGCGACTCCTCGATCGCTACGTGGTGCTCTGTCTTAAATTTTCCTTTCTTACTCTTTTTTTGACCCATCTTCTTTAGTGAACTCTCAACACTTGGCTCTTGTTCCTCCCTTGGTCGTTTGTCCTTCAGTTGACCCATCTCAGCAATTGCGGTTGTCACCTGAAAGGGCTTGGAGAGTCCCAAGGCTGTGGTGATGACCTTACTGAGTGCACCACCGTAATTTATCATGCATATCTTGGCCTCAGTAGTGGTGAGTCTCCCTTCAGGAGTTTTAGGAAGAGTCTCATGTGCCTTGGCAAGGGATTCACAAATCTAATCCATCCAAAACTTATTTAAATCCTCATCAAGTATCCTGTCTGATAAGATATCTTCCATGAAGCCCTTGGGTATTCTCCCTACACGAGTGTTGTTGACAATATTCTCCAAGTTGGTAAGTTGACGAAACTTCAAGGCCCCAAAACTCCATATGCTAGTCTCTAGACCAAACTCCTTGCATTGCTCCATAGTGAATACTCCCCTGTCCTCATAATGATGATCCTTGACAGCCACCAATGTCGACATTGTAGACATTTCAAACTGTGAACCTGTCATCTGCTTAATCAAAAGATAAGACCACATCTTGAGAAATTTCTAGCTAACCATAAGACAAAATATAAAAGTTAAAGTATACCTTTGCCTTTTTATAAAAATAATGCCAAAATGGATTGCCTTTGCCTTTTTATAAAAATAATGCCAAAATGGATTGCCAATTGCCCTCCTGCAACAAAAAGACCTAGCAAGCTTCCTAACTTGCAGGGGTAAGTGACAAAGGACGGAAAAGATGACAGGGTAACACAAAAAGGAAAAAGAAAAAGAAGATGAAGTATGGACAAAGAAAATTGAAAGACAACTAGGTGGATGGGGAAAATGAAGGAAGGATGGACTTCCACCAAGCGTAAAAGTTGGGGTTATACTCCAATTCCGCAAATGTATCAAGGTCAAATGGGCGCATAGCCAAACCACACAAATAAGTGGTAATATCTGTGAGGAGACATGGACCAGCGATAGCCACATGTAGTTCTTCCGCCGTTATAATTTTATTAAACAGGGGATGGTGGTGCAAATTGGAAGGCACTTCTAGGTCACGAGCCAAAATGATGGCATGGAGTGAAACAGGAGAATGATATGTAGGATCAGACCGAAGGTTACTAATGGCGCATTGTTGCTCGGCAGTGGTCATCAGACGACTGCCAGCCTGAGCAATCTCAAGCCGATGGTTATACCAGAGGTGTAAGAAAAGACTAAAAGTGGTTTGTTTGGTGGTAAGAGCTGCAAGCTCGGCGGAATCAACACATTTGGTCACTGGAGCATAAGAAGAGATTAATCGGGAGGACTGGAGACGCTTCTCAGGAAGAGTCTTGACGTACTCAGCCTGCACCAAGAGACTTTTGCAGAAGAGATGTTCATGCTCCTCCCACGTGGGATTCCATCGAGTAGCAAGTTCAAGTGCCTCATTGTTGGCAAGGCCGAGGTCAATCATAGCAAACAATTTCGCAAAAGTGGTAAACATAGAATCGAATTGGAGTAACCAACTAGCGTCGGAGGAGTTGTCCTTCGTGGCCAAGTCCGCAGCCATGCCACTAAGAGAGCGGCAAATGAGCAGAGGTTTTAGACCAGAAGGGGGATCAGAAGCGGTGGAACTAATCAAAAGATGAGGTGGAACCAGGTCCCCGTGTTCATGTTGGAGTTTAGCTTGGGCTGCCTGATCCAACAGGTGGACTGGCCGAGAGAGATTGGAAGAGGAGGATGCCTTAGAGGAAGCTGAGGGCCCAAGGGAAGGTGTGAGAAGAGGGTCAGGAGGGGGTTTCGGAGCGAAAGATGGAGATGAGGAGATAGAGGAAGGTAGTGGAAATGACTTCTTATTAGGAGGTGGTTGGTTAAGGGAAGCGGAATGGGGCGTAGACTCTGACTCGTCATGAGATGAGGTGACTGGAGGTAGGAAGGAATGAGAAACCCGCGGATAAGACATTCAGCGCTTCGAGCATCCTGGAGGAACGGTGGACAAAGCCCAAGAAAAAGGGATAGATAAGAAGTTAGATCGTTTGGGAATCCAAATGTAGGTGTTACCCTAGTAATAGCCCTGAGCCTCGAAGAGAGCACGTGCCACCCAACACAAGGAAATTGTGGGCTTTGGAGGAGTTTGACGACGTCGACTCGGTTGCCGATGCAACGGATTTGAGGGTGGTGAAGGTGGAAATGGAGGTGGTGAGGGGAGGCGAGGTCACCACTGGAAGTGAGGAAACTTCATAGGCGTGGGTTTTGAGGCACGACTAATAGGAGTAGCATGGTGATGTTGAGCTTGCAGCAACTGATGAAATAAGGAACTACCGGATTGAGAAGGGGTGGGAAGAGGAATTGGCGTTAGCCCCGCAGAAAGATCCCCTTTACTGAAAGCAGAAACTACATGGGCACCTGGAAATTGCAATGTAATGCGCTGATCATCATAGTTGATAGTGCATGGAACCTGATACTTGAAAGGTTGGCCCAAGAGAAGTTCCTTGCCCACATCTTCGCGGTTCAGAAGAACATAAAAAAAAAGAGGGATGCTCTCAGTTGCAATAGTAAGCAAAAGCTTACATTTACCCAAGAGCGAGTAAGGTTGGCCACCATAGGGGTTAAGCTTAGTGTGAGTGGGTGTCAAGGTGGGTTGGCCCAAATCCATCCACAGGTTATATGGAAGGGTGTTGAAGTTACAACCTTCATCAATGAGAGCGTCAGTAGTGACCTGCTTGGCAGCAGTCAACTGGATTCGAAGGAAAGCCGGGGGAATGACAAGGTCATCCTCAAGGTCAAGTAAAGAAATGGAAACAGCTCGTACATTAAAAAATGAAGAGGAATTCTGTGTGGTGCTAGATGAAGCCAACTTATGAGCATCTGCCTTCTGCTCAAGTTGCTCATACCAGGTTTGTTCAGCCACCATGACCGCACTGACAGGAACATCAGGACGGCGCATGGGGACAAGCAATTCCGCCAAGTATCATAACCAGGTCATGATGACAATATGGCAAGTAAGGACGGCACTTGATACCAATACTTAAAGCAAGAGGTTCAACTTTGGAATGTGAGTAAAACAAGTAGGAGTGAAGCTTAAGGCATAGGTTAAGAGACTATGGGTGGGAATGTCAGTGAGAGTTAAGAGAGGATGAGTGAGTAGGGATGAGTGAGAGATGAGTGTGGAGAAGTAAGTGGGGGATTAGTGAGAGAGGAGTATGAGTGAGGGGTGATTGGTGCAAGTGATAATTAGGGTTTGTGAGGGATTAGGGTTGGGGTGGTACTGGTGAGTGATAAGAGGTGGTGCGAGTGAATAAGGTGCTAGGTGGGTGCGAATGAGGTGGTGCGAATGCGAATGAGGTGGTGCGAATGAGTGTGACCTAGGTGGTGCGAATGAGGTGGTGCGAATGCGTATGACCTAGGTGGTGCGAATGAGTATGACCTAGGTGGTACGAACTAGAGTAGATAAGGATAGCTGTTATCTAGCTATTATTCATGGGCAGTGTACCAACCGCATTTACAACTGACAAGTCGGTGACATAAATGCACAACGGTCACCCTGGCATATCGCGAGTGGAGCTCGATCTCTCAACAGTATGTGCTTGCACACACACACAGATATGTATGGAGGTATGCACATGCGTATACACTCACATGGAAGGATGTACATATACATGTACTTAAGGAAAGCTTTATATTTTGTAAATATTGAAAATCATCATAGTACATTATATGACACACACACACACACACATAGAGTGAGTGATTGAAAGAGGAGAAACATTTGGGATTAAGTCCATGTAGTTCTATAATAGTCCCACATTGGGCATCCATGATTCATGCTTTATGAAAGTACAACATTATCAATTAGGATGTGGCTGTGATGACTGTAGAGAACAAAAATACTTTTGATGAATGGGAGAAAAGGCTATTGATCCTTGTTTGGTGAATTTCTATTAGTTCATATATCCAAAATAGAAAATATCTTGAGTACTGTTGACATAGTGAAAATGGATGTTAAGAGAGATATGCCACCACCATATGTTAAGATAAATGTGGGTATTCCTATGCTTGATTCAATAGCATAATACAAGCTAGAGTAGATATCCTTCCCAAAGAGCCGATAGAATGCTCGTGGCAAACCCATTATAAACTGAAACCATAAAGATTCTTCATTTTTAGTTTGAACGAAAGATTCATATAAAGTAGCCTTTTAGAGTTTCAAAAAATGGAAAACCTCATAAGTTGAAGGGAGTAGATGTGCCATTGCAAGATGATGAAACATTGTATCTAGGAACCAGTCGTTGTGCACAGAGATGACTACATCACCAACAATGATTGTTCCTTGAAGAGTGTGTGGGTTGTACAACCCTTTTCCAATTGTGTAGTGAATGTCTACAAGAAAGATTGTTAGATCATGTTAATTAAAGCAATACATTGCATTTTGATTAGTGATAAAGTAGGATGATCTTTAAGTAATAACTATTTTCAATTTACCTATAACCATGTAGGTAATAAATTGAGTCTTATTTTGGTCCCAAACCAGCATTTTGTCACCAGCATATTTGTAGCGAAAAAGTTGATCATTATCTATCAATAGTGGTTATATTGATAGATAATATCCTGATCTAAAACTATGGCAAAGTGTAGGGGACTGAGCTCCAAATCCATGACTCTTTTGTTAGCAAAGATATCTTGATCATATGAGAGCTTGAAATGCAAGAATCTTGAGGATATATTTGCATCAGCATGTCCAAATCCATATACATGACTAAACTCAAGCTCTTTGCGATTGCTATTCCACACTGCAACCTAACAAGTAGTAGCACCCTAAATTGATGAGTATATAGTGGTTTTAGAAAGTATACTACTACTTTAGGTCCACAACAATTAGGAACTATCATGAATGAGGTATTGTATAAACTATATATATTATACATGAAGTGCTTTTAGGATAACCTGATCTCCAATTGAGGATCATGCATCTTTTTGTGATACCCTGTAGATGTGGTAAGCACAGAATTTCCTGTATGCAATGGCATAATCTCATACAAAAAGAAGCTGGATATCAAATTTTGATAATATAGATTCTAATAAATTTAATTAATGTAAGTATTTTACACAATATTACATTCAGGCACACAAACACAACCAAGATTAATAGTATAGTGCTTGACATTATCACGTAATTGCTATTAAGTTTCAAACATAGATACTATGTATGGGCCTAGCCCAACCTGGGAAGCAAGAAGTTCCAGCTTTACTTGCGATTGCATCAGCACTACACCTTGCAGCTACACCAGCAATTGCTGTGGCCCCAACAACTGCTATTGCACAAACAGGTGCAAATACACCAGCCTCGATACATGTAAATGGAACGGCAGATAGCCCAAAAATTGCACCCGAAGCAAAACCTACAAACCAATATTTTGAGATCATTGTTTTACTCAGACGTTGTGGAGCTAATAATTGTGTGTAATAAGACATTAGAATAGGTAGTATAGGCAATGAGATCTACAAGATGATATGCTGAGAAAAAAGGAGACAACTTGAGGTATTCTTAGTAAGAGTCAACTACTTGTTGACTATGAAAACTGGTGAGGAACCACCATGACAAGTTTCTCTAACATTGTGTGTTTCATCGTTGTGGAGGGGCATGATTAATAGATCAATCTGCTTTTGTTAGTTTTTCTGCATGATATAATATATTTTGGAGCTCAGAAAATGACTGTCATGAATTGCTCCTCCATTGGAAGACACCATGAGCTATCTTGACTATATTGAACGGGATGTATATCTATATATTTGTATAATAGTTGCACAAAAGCATGTGTATCAAAATGCATTTGCTTTTCTTATTTCTAGCAATATGAACACAATCTTGTGATTAGAAATAACAAGCTAGATTCGAATTTGGATAGGCTTTAAGATAACCTTCAAGAATACAGAAAGGTGAGACGCTGTCCATGTTGGATAGACCACCCTTAGCGAGTTGTGTACTTCGATTCATGGAAGTAGTACTAGTGTCAGAATCGATATTGTTGATGGCAATACTCGAGTGGTATGGAGGTTGCTCGTAGATGGAGTTGACATCATCTCCAGTGTTGTATAGGGAACAACCAATCGTCCATGTGTTATCATCACATATGATCTAAATATTTGAGTCCATTAACAATAGATGGATGAAATCCGTCAGAATGCAAAGAATCTGAACTCATCATACACAAACATTCTAACGTATTGCAATTATTTTGAGCATTCAAATCTAGCGCAGTATTATTGAATAAAGTATTTCGATTAGAGAATGTGATGTTAGCTTACAACATTAGTGCGGCCTGTATTGTCTGTGAAAACCATCTCTACACCCATAGGAGAGTAAGTTGATGCATCACAACCTCCAATTGCTTGAATCTGTTATAAAGACGTTCAAATTAGCACAGAATAGATACATGGGTAAGTTGTAGATGATCATGATGGACATTATATGTATACTATGTGCGAGTGGGTGCTATGGACATTACATGTATACGTTGGTACATATAGTACCTGCAAGTTCCAGTTCACGGTGGAACCATAGGCGGTGACTGTGGCCGGGATGGATTGGTAACCGTTCTCCACCATCTGGCAAGCCGACTCGACCGTGGCGCCTGGCACCGCGCCATAAAAGAATCCTGGCGTGTCCTGCCCCAGCAAGGACGACGCCAACAGAGAGATCCAGGACACTATCCCTACATCGGCATAGCCGTCATCCAGAGGCGTGTAAATGTTGAGCTGCAAAGTATCGTCATTCTGCGCCCTGGTGCTACTTGTATGGAGATGATGTAGAATTATCCAAAAGAACAACAATGTAGGCACCAACTGCGACCTGCCCCGTTGCGGGCGCTGAGCTGCAGGTCCAGCTGGAGTATTTATCATCGTTGCGTAGTGAAGCGGGGAGGGGGGAGAGAGAGAGAGAGAGGGGGGAGACCCTGCGTGAATGCCTTTTGGCGATCCCTACTATATTTGCTCGCCTTTTATAGACGCTCTTAGTAATCCAAGTCTCATGATTATGCTTACCCCAAAGAGAGTAAGACAAGGCTGCAAGCCGGTACGCCGCTCATTGGATTATCCCCCGGGCCCTCTCCCCCTCCTTCGAGGATCCAGATTCCAGAATGAAAAGAGCCGAACTTCTTGTCTTGACTCGTGCCAACATTCGTTTAGAGCAGATTCACACGAGCCTAAATCTTCATACTATCAATGTTTGATTTGCAAAACTAATCTTTTGTTAGCATTGCTTGTTGAGGGTTGGAAAATGCTATTACAATGCTGTAGCGACAAGGTGGTGCCTCTTTGAAAATTTACTCTTAGAAGTTGATTTGTGTTACGTGGTTTACTTTTGCTTGTTAAGATCTCTGAAGAGAAGTACAAAATCAAGCTATGTTTTCAAATTATTTTGCGTTACCTAAAACATGTAAGAGTTTCTCATGTGGCTATAGAAGTTGCATGTAACTAGAGGTAGGTGATGTGAGATTACAGACACATAAAGATCGAAATGAGAGATCTTGTTGTAGAGCCTCTTGCTTGAGGTCACTCCCCTATCCTATAAAGATAGCTGCCATATAGAGGGTGTCCTCCTTGTATATGTTCAATGAGGGATCTTGCAATGGCGGTGCATCAGAACCAAGGTTCTCGAGGTCTCTTACAAACTAGAAACCTCACCAAATTTAAATGGCTCGAATGTATTAGAGCTCAAAACATGCAATTGAAGTACATAGTCAAAGTTGCATAGCTTGGAGGGCATATTCAAGGTGCTAGAATCTAGCTCATATTACACGTTGTTGATTATATTTATGGTAGTTCAAAAATGTTGTTCATCTTATCTTCATTAAGGTGAAGACTTCTCATCGAGGTCCACAGTGCAAGCATGCCTAGTATACACGAGGAATCACCTTGCTTAGCAAGATAATACAACACACTTGATTTATTATACATTTGGTAGCAAGCTACCAAAGAGTTGGCATTTGATTTGTGCTTATCATATTGTAGCTACTAGGCTTCTTGACACTCTAAGAGCCTCTCACAAGGATGTGTATTTTTAGTGCTTGGGTTTGGTATTGTTAAGCTATGGGTATGTGAGGTACACATGTGGAGCGTAAGTCAGTTAAGTCATGCTCATGGCTTAAGTGACCAAAGGGAATAGTGGTGGGTTACATTGGAAAGGCTTGTACAAAGTTATGCACCAGGGTAGGTACTTGCGCATACTTAGTATCAATGTGAATTAATATTGAGACCATTAAATGTCCCATGGGGACTAGTACCTTATTTGTGAATGGGTACTAGAAAGTTCTTGGGTACGATCAAATGTATAGTTAATGAAATTTTAGAATTAAAATGATAAAAATTAATTAATCAAAGATAGAAATTACAATTACTAAAATCCAATTAGAATAATTTCAATTGTGCAATTTAATTAATTAAAGCTAGAAATTACAGTTAGAAGATTGCAAATTAGCAGAACAGGCTAGGTCTTGTCGAAATTACCCACACAAGCCAAGAGAAGGTTGTTTAGGAGCTCAATGAGGGTTATTTGAGTGTTCAAAGACCAAGGGAGGAAGGAGGTACCATCAAGTGAGCTCTGAAAGAGGAAACAACTCATTGCATAATGCAACAACATAAGGGCATCATATTTCCTTCACTAGAGTACTTACTCTAGAGTCTTACCCACTTTTGGAGTTATTGGCACCATCAAATTGCCATCAAAGATACCATTCAAATGATATTCCTTTTGCTTGATTTTTTCTCTCTTCCTTTGACATTCTCTCATCAATTCTTAGCATATTGAAGCCATCCGTTAAGAGAAATTGAAGAAATTTCTATTGAAACCCTAATTTGCAGTATCCATTAGGGTTTCCACGACCACCGTTGGATTTGTGCCCACTTATTGAGGATCCAAATACTCAATATAGTACCTAAAGGTATTAATTTATAGCTAATCCCAAAGATAGCCCTTTCTAAGTTATTGTGGCCCCCATGCAAGATATTGAAGACCCAAATTGAGACACCTAGATTGTTGTAAAATCAAGAGAATTTTTTTTTCCAAGGAATACTGGTCATTTATAACTACCATTTCTCTTGATGATTGAAGACATAATGAAGGGGAGAATGCAATGCCTCATCTTGGACAAGGCACATTGCTTGGGTAGAAAGCACAAAATGTGGGTGTTGACCAAGAAGTGGGTTTCTCTAGGCCACAATATGGTGATGTAGCCAGCAAGGAGATGAAGAACATCTTTGCCAAGTTGGCCAAGGATCCATGATTCATAAAATTTTCAAACTTTTCAAAGAAGAAAAACAAGGGTAAAAAAAAAATGTTGTCCCCTCATTCTTTGGGACATGAAGAAGCTTCCAAAGAATAGCCAACACAACCTCAAGTCACACAAAAGTTGGTGATGAGAAAAAACAATACCTAATGCCAATAGGGCAAGACATCCAAATACAAGGTCATCTTAGTTTTTTAAATGAGATAGATTTTGGACAACAATGCATACATGCAAATATGAAAATGCTTCATATGGTGCTAGTTAATTTGCAAATACAACAAATGTCCCCTTTTTGAAGTTGCCAATGTATGATAACTTGACTCCAAAAGGGCGAATAAAGGACTATGATGAGAGTGGTAAAGGGATAGAGTTTTAGGCCTTTATTGGTGTGCAACTCACAACAAAAGCATCAACTTTCATTGAAATTTTTTATACAAAGTACTTGAGAGGAAACCTCACTGAATCTTCTAATATTAGATAGAAAGCCATCTTTTTGAAGGGAAATGCATTGCATTGGAGGTCCACATTTCTAATGCAAGGTAAAGCACCATCAACATGGATACAATTAAAGCAAAGATTTGCTTCCAATTTGTTCATGAGCATCTTTGAAGAGGATGTTAGAACTTCTTAGAATAAGTTGGATGAATCACAATGAAAAAAGTAAGAGTAATATAATTAGACATTATGGGATGTATTGCTACATGTTACTGCATATCCTCTCATTCCCCTTCCTGAGAAAATTGAGAAGTATTGATGTGCTTTACCTAAAAAAAATAGACATTTTTACATAAATCCCACCATGACAAGCACGTCACAACTCATACAAACAACAAGTATAAACAATGCTTTGTTATAAGGAAAAGATTCAACCTTGCAAGATGAGAATCCATCAAAATAGTTCCTACAGCTAAGAAAAAGGCTAGATATGAAAATAAGGCTACGAAAAGAAAAGATAGCAATGGGAGACTTGGAAATTGGTTGCACAACATAGAGAATTAATAGATGCAAATAGATGTTTTGTATGTTAATAGAAGGGGCACATAGCAAATAATTTTTCCAATAGACACCAAGCTACAAAAGTTGAAAATAAGGGAGAGTTGAGGGGCAAAAGGCCCAAATATCTATTTGTTTGATGCTTGATATAGTTTATGATCAACCTAATGATGATACTATTGAGTATTGTAGAGCATAGGGAAATATGAGGGACTAGAATTCATTATTATTTTTTGATAATGGAGCAACAATGATTTTTATCTCCAAAAACATAGTAGCCCATCTATGCATCCAAGAGGATGAGATGGGGTGCATGGGAGAAATATTGTTACGTATTTCTTGGTATGCCTTGGTACATTGTGTGCATGCAATGATTGAAAAGACCACCCATCCATGAGACGAACTCATCCAGGATCTTGTCCTTCCACTTTTCCTGAGGGTGTATTTTAATTATCTAATTATCCTAACACATTTATGTTTAACATGTAAAGATAACGTTTTTAATTAACTATTAATACTAGTTCCTTCACATAATTTTGTCACACAAAAAGATAATGTCAAACCATCCTTTGAAAGTGCTTGCAAAAGAATATAATTTTATTCTTTACCTTCTCCAAAGTGCAATGCCAACCCGACATTCCATCCCTCAATCCAAGACTCATGTTCAAATCTTAGACATAGGCTCCACCGATCCACCCTTATCTAGCATCAAGGCCTTCCATGAAGTCCATCTTGGGCTTGTAAGGGTTAGGCTAGACCTAAGGGATTTATGACTAGAGCCCCCTAGTATCGTTGTGGCCTCCTAGCCTAATGCCCTCCCTATGGAGAGACCTCTCACATCTGGGGTGAGTCTTAACCTCCAACTTAGTGAAATAGTGCCTTGGTGATGTGCTCCCACTGCAAACCTTAGGAGAGGTTCAATGCATAACTATAAATCCGCCCATGAGGGCACAAGAAATTTTGTGCAAACACATAATCAAGAAATTAACCTATCATCATCATCTAAGATGACATTCATTTTTTATAGCATCAATCCAAACAATCATTATGGTTATTCCTTTTACGAATCAACGAAGTTATCTTGGGTAAGGAAACCATCTCTTTCCAATTTAGCAAACCTTATCTTAAAAGACAAGTCATCAAACCGATAAGAAGATGCAATCCACAAAAAAATATTATTCTCTAATGAAATCCCAAAAAAAATACATGTCGGTCATATATTAAAAATACACATCTCTAGCATTTTCTTTACATTGCAAGCTTTGCTTTGAATGATTGAACAATTTACTATGTAGCAGCCCTTTCATCATTGTATCAAGAGACATCTATATTTGAAGTTACCATTCTTTGGCAAGAAATGGAGAAATTTAGAAAAAGACTAAAATATCTATTACATTGACACCCTCTTGTCTTTGTACTCCAACTATAATTAAGCTAATTCTGTAACTAAAGGTATGAGTTTTATTTCATTACAATCCATCCCTCCGGTCTATAGCAGCATCATAATACATACAAGGGATGGGATTGCATACTAATGACATCCCATTGAGTTGATTCAATATTAACTAGGAATCCCCCTTACTAATTGGAGAATACCGCCTCTCTTTTAGTAACGTTCAGTCCCATTATGAGGGCTTTATATTTTGCCATGTTGCTAGTAAATCCTACCCTAAGGTAGGTAGCTAATCTCATCGTGACTGTATGCTAGCCCTTTTTCCATTTCCCCACACATTTTCTTAGGGCACATCAAGGTCAGGACATACCTAGGGAGTCTCGGCTTGGCTAGGTTAGACTTGTCACCCTGAGTCACGTGCACTTTTCATTTCTACTTCATTTATCACAGTAACACCACATCACCTCAGGTCACCTACCACATGTGGTTGATCCAGTGGAGAACCATGTGCTTCAAGAATTCCTTTATCTATCCCACTTAGGTGTCTCCCTTGCATCTTCAACAACAACCTTTTTTTTTCTCAGTACTTACCATTCTTTCCATATTCATCAGATCAAGCTCCCTTGCTTCCTCATCATCGAGCATCATCATCAACAGAAGCACCCATGGAGAAGTCTTCTACCTATGTATTAGACTATGTATGCACGTGCACTCACTATAGTATTTGCACCATAACCTATTCACGGTTTTGGGTCCTCAAGTGTGGGACAACACTTCAGGCTTGCCTGGAGTTCGACCCATCTCCCAAACCAACATCATCATATGTCCTGTGCACGATCAAAAGACTAGCACTTTTCCCCTAGGGAGTGACTGCACGTGAGGTTTTACTTTGCAGGTATTCGAGTTGAGGAGAATCATGCGCATCACTTCTACATCAACATTGCATCTCCCATCTTCTACGACCTCTATTCCATTTTCCAATGACCATTCAAGTTCTATTCATTAGAAGGATCAAGAGTCAAGTGTATCTTTAGCATAGCCAACTTTTACAAGATTTGTCACCAACAACACCATCAGTCTCTCCATCTACCACAATTTGAGCAACATCATTTGTACCACCCGCAGCAGGCAACATCCTCATCTTCAACAACCACCATTCTTCATCAGTCACATCCATTTCTTATCCATCAGGACTACTACTTGATCAGGACTGTTCCCAGCATTCCGCGTCTTTGGTGCAAGCTACAGCATGCTATCTACAACGTGAGTGCCCTGGGACTGGCACTCGTCTAGGGGGAAATAATGTTAACGGTATTTTGAGAAGGCTGCAGAAAGCACAAGTGCTAGATACTATTATTTGGTGGATTACTATTTTTTGGAGCTTCATTGTATTACTTTGGGCACTTGTGTATTACTTTTTACTCATGGACATCATCAGACTATCATGGTTGTATTATTTTGTGAGAGCCGGTCACTCCCGTGCACATTGTATTTATCACCCGTAGTTGTATTTGTCACACCCGCATGTGTTGCATGGGTTGCGCACATGTAATTGTGATTAGAATAGTGTAGGCTTGGTCTATTTAGGCTAAGGTTCAAGCATGTTTCAAGGATTGACCGGCCTAAAGCCCACTATGTGGGTAGGATGTCCAAAGAGGGTGCAAACCCTAATTCACAGTTGTGGAAACCCTAAACGCAAAAGGGGCGCAAACCCTAACCCTAACCCTAAATGCAAAAGGGGTGCAAACCTTAACCCTAACCCTAAACACAAAAGGGGCACAAACCCTAACCCTAACCCTAATTCTATGTCTATATAAGGGTGGGAGGTCTCAGTTATATTCACCCCTTTGGCACATTCATGCTGCGGAAGCTCTGTTAGTGCAACCATTCAATCTTTCTATTCTATCATCTTGCTTCCATTGTGTTGAGAGTGACTGAGAGGGAGAGAGTGAGAGGTGTGTTGAGCGAGGGACTGAGGGAAGGTGAAGCTCTTTGTCGTCTTCTTGCTTTTCTCGTCGTCTCTACTAGCTCTTCGACTCGTTGGTGTGCTTGGTGGTGGATGCGAAGGAGCGACGGCATCAGATCGTGTTGATTGTGGTCGTGGAACTATCTTCGAGCCTTTGAAAGGTAAGTTAGGTGAGTTCACTACAACTCGAGCTAGTCTTGTGTTCTTTCTTCCTTGGGTTGGAGAGGAGAATTCTTGGTTAGTTAGAGCGGAGCGTGAGAGACAAGGTGAGAGATTGTCGCCCACGTGAGTTGCAGCTTCTGAAAGAATAGAAGTCCGTCCAAAGTCCCGACTGTTGGTGCGTTTGCCTCAACAGAAGGATATCAAAGAATACATCCTTTTGCAAGATAACTTGCGTAACGATCCGCCATCCTTGTTGAGGGTATTTAACCTTTCTTCTTGTGAATCAATCACAAGACCATATGACTTCGTACTTGCTGTGCAAGTCCTGCATCGTAATATACGATGAAACAATTCGTTTTAGTTTCTTTAAGCTGACATTTGTCAGACCTAGGGTCTCCTTTTATTATTTTCTTTAAGAACCTCAGGGACAAACCCTAGTTCTTTTACGTTTACAATTTATTGACCCTACAACTAGGAAAGGTGGGCAAGTATTTAAGGTATAAATGTTTCTTGGATTTTAAATCATTCCCAATGCATATTTCGCAGTATAGGTATTTCTAAGTTTATATTAATTCGGTTAACTTTTAGAAGGTAATATCGAGATCACCTCGGCACGATTTGTTATCTATGTGACAACTGTTTTTCAGTCCTTAACTTTATTGCTTTGAGATTAGGTAAATTCAATTAATCTTCCTTTTTCCTTGCGAACAAAACTCATACCAAATAAACAATCTTTTCCTTGCTAAGATATGTAGTTAGCAATGATAACTTCCTAGAGTTTAAGCAACATAAGAAACCTTTCATGAATTTCACCTTCTATGATGATTCGTTGTAAAAAGAATAGGGGTTAATGGTGCAAGATGCAGTTTTTATACCTTCACGATTTAACCAAAATATACTACTATAGTGGGTAGATAATCTTGCTCCTAATTCGTTTCAATGCATAATGCTATTTGTGAAGCATATGGTGCCTACAAGGAGTATGAATAATGGCACTACAATGTCATAGTAGATTAATTCCCAAGATTTAAGTTGACACAACTCCAAGTTCCGAGCGCGCAATAGAGTGAAGCGTACTTCATTGATTCCTTTGATGAATATATGTGCAATCATCTGATCACTTGGATAATGTTCAATCATGATCGTGCCTTTCTTTACTTCATATCAAACATAGTGATAATGCACTGCAATATGTTTAGACTTGTTATGTTGAACATAGTCTTTAGCAAGACTAATAGCACTTTGGCTATCACATCGAGGTGGTGTGCTAGAGAGAGAGGGGGATGGACAATATTTGACAGAACTTGTCGAAGCCATACTAACTCTGGATCCACTAAAGATGCAACTGCATACTTAGCCTCTGTAGTGGAAAAAACAACACAACATTGTTTCTTGCTCGTCCAAGAAACAAGATAACCATTGATAAAGAAAGAATTTCCACTTGTAGAATGCATAAATAAGTGAGAGCCTTCCCAATGTACATCTGTATAACCCAAAAGTTGAAGTGAATGTAGAGAATCAGAGTGTTGTTGGTGTCAATAAACCAACGCAAATCTTTAGTGCCTTTCAAATACTTCAAAACTTGTTTAGCACTGCAGTTGAATGTTTAAGGCATGGAGAACTAAGATATTGTCCCATAAAATTTGTAGCAAAAAGAATATCAAGGCGAGAATTTAAGCCAACAAATTGAAGACATGATGCCAGGAGGCATATTTCACGGTGGATTTCCTGAGACTATGGTGGATTCCGTGAGTTTTTATTCCATGGTGGAATCCATGAGGTTTTGCAGTGGATTTCGTAAAACTATATTTATTTTTCGGGGCTCGTACACAAGCTGGATTCCTTATGCGAGAAGTTGACGAGGATGCCTGTCCTATTCGGGTGTCATGTTAATTTAATGTGCATGTGGGTGATTCCATAGTGAGTGATTTTGCAAAATACATATTCAAATTAATTGACGTTTATGAGTTACAGTGCGCACTCGTATTAAATAAAGGTTAGGACAAAGTTCCAACCTATTTATTTATTTTGTAACTGAAGACTGCTAGGTATTCACTTTTTTTGGTTTAATCTCATTATTTTCTAACAATTGTGAATGCTTCAATTTGATGTGTAGAGCAGGCAGCGGTGGCGTTGGGAAGCACTGGGCGGTTGCGTGTATTTAGAATACTTAGAAGAAATTATCATTTTTTATGGGCGCGCGTCTTATCATTAAAGACGTGGTGCTAGTATTTATTTAGATGCGCTTATTTATTGAAGCACTCGATAAATATTTATTATTTTGTATGCACATGGGCACACGGTTTAGTTATTTCATTATTGGACATTATATTTGGGCATAGCCCGACTCTCTCAAATCTTGGGCTGCCCGACCGCTTTATTCTCTATTTAGACAAAAGCTAGCACAAAAGCTAAAGCATGTTTATTCTAAAATTGGGCTATTTTTTAGCCTAGAGATTAATAGATTTATAAATACATGCCTTGTGGAGCGCTCACATAAGGCATGAGGGGAGATTGTACCCAATTGGTCTTTTTGCCTCATGTCATGCAAATCTTATTTCGTGTTTTTTGAGCTAAAGTAGAGTTTTTTTGTTCTTGGGAACCTTCCAGCACTCGCTAGGTATGCATACAGTATCCGATTTGTCCACCAATGGTATTAGAGCAAAGCTGAGATCAAGGGCTTCCAATCACTTACCATCTCGCGTGAAGGCCAAGCTCCTGGAATGAATGGGATCTATAGCCAGTCTCGTCACAATCCGTCAATACTAGCGCATTCCTGGCGGTGAAGAAGCCCCTTCTACGCAGTCGGATCGCAAGGGACCACTCTTTAGGCGGAGGACCACGTGGAAAGCTCCCTTAGCAACATGTTTTTTTTTCTCAATTAGCAGACACACAAAGAAGAAGTTTCAATAAGTTTAAAATTCATTAAGCTTAAAAATATTAAAAGAAAGCTTTAGCCCCCACATAAATCCGTCGATTGCGGCGGTAGCATGTACTGACTGCAGTGCCGAATTCGTCGACGGCATGCTCTTGTCCTAGTCGACAACAAATTATTGGTTAAAGCTTTTCAAGTAAAGCTTAACTCTTTTCTAAGCTATTAAGGTTTCAAACCTTCAAGTTTCAATCTTCTTTTAATCCAACTTTCACATTGGACAATCCTAAATTCGTTTCAACCCCTCAGCAAGCCCCTATTCATATCTGCGTTGTGACAAAAACAAATTCGAGCAAGCAGAGAATCACATGCAGACTACCGCTTGGAAGAAGTCAGAAATTAAATTTCGTAACCACGAAGAAGAAAGATTGCTAAAAAATCCATTTAAAAAAAAAGAGAAATAAGCCTTGTAAACCCGACTTTGAGCTACGCTCATCCCGCTAACAAGATTTCGAGTGTGTGAGGTTGTTTGAAATTTTGCAGGACGACTAATCAAAATATGGAAGATTTTTTGGCCGGATGTGATTTACCGGAACCAGCGATGGAGCAAAAATTGGATCTAATTATGATGCAGCTTCAAGAGGAACGAAGAGCACATCAAACTTTGCAAGCTCAACTGGCAACTCTTCAACGATCTATTGCCGATCAAGATGGACCAGAACCTGAAGATGTTATATGATGTACGATCGATGCAACACTTGAAGCAAAATCTATCCGAAAAGAAGAAAAGATAAGTAAAAGAAATTTCAAATTCCATACTTTTGATGGGTTATGCGATGGAAAGATTTTTCTTGCTTTTATCAGTCAGTTTGATGATTATTTCCACGAAGAACAATATGGAGAAAAAGACAAACTCAAGTATGTCACTAATCATTTAGTGGAGAGAGCATCACTATGGTGGATTGCTTTCCGCAAGAGTATTGATTGTCTTACTACTTGGGAGGATTTCCAAAAGAAATTTTTGCAGAATTTTCTTCCACCTCAATTCCACAAAAAAAGCAATCGAACAATGGGATCTTCTACAACAAAGAGATCGCGAGCCCATTTCACAGTATATCGAGCATTTTTGGAATGCCTTATTGCAACTTCGAATGCTCGAAGATGTACTTGAGGCGATCCATAAGCGCAAGTTTATGTCTGGTTTTCTTGGTCACTTTTATGTGGAGGTGAACATGTTCAAGCCAACGATTCTCGAGGATGCGATTTCCTTGGCCTATGATGCTGAAGACAAAATTCAAGGATGAGAGAAGCAGCCACAACAATTCCCAACTAACGATAACTTCGGTATAAAGCAATTCAACTCTAACTTTAGAAGATACAATCAAAATCACTTTTTTCCATTTTCTTTCCGTAAATCTTGGACACGACCCCCTGCTTTACCAACAAACACAAATCCAAATCCTGAGCCATCTTTCCAGCCAAATCCCAACATTTCTAAACTTCCCGCTATTACCAATAATATTTCCAAAGCCAAACCCATAGTTTGCTACAAGTGCCATAAACCTGGACATCTAGTAGTGAATTGTCAATCCAAAAAGCCAACTGTTCATATCAACTACTTCGGAGTGACTTAAGATGAAGATCGTTAAGAAATGCCAGATTTCACGAAAGTCGATGAAGATATCGGTACTACTTCAGATATTTTACTAGGTATGCGAAATCCCCATTCTTTATTAATGATGCAATGTCTTATGCATGGTAGAGAAAAGACTATTTTACATTATGATGGGAGCAAACATGATTTTATTTCTACAAAATTGGTCAAAGATTTGAATTTACATATTGTTTCCACTCATTATCCCATCAAGGCTGCATTCTTAGGCACTAGGTACAATGGAACACAAGAATTTCATGACTTAGAAATTAAAATTGGTGATTATGTTGAACACAGAAATTTCTTAGTTGTGCCTTTGCAATCTAGTGACATTATCTTAGGAATGCCTTGGCATCATCAATATAATCCTGATATAGATTATTCCACACATTCAATGAAGATTCATTCTAATGGGAAACAAATCACATTGCATGGTGTGCACACTTTTGATAATTTTTCATTGCTTATTCATACACAGGCTAAACGTGCATTAAGAAAAGGTACCAAATCCTACTTAATATGATGAATGAAATTGAAGTTAAAGAAAATCAGATACATCCTAGGCATGCACAATTTCTTTCACAATTTAAAGATTGTTTTGTTGCTGACTTACCACCTGGATTACCACCTACACATCCTAAAGATCACAAAATAGACTTAATTCCTAGATCACAACCACCATGTAAAGCACCTTATCGACATAATCAAATTGAACAAAAAGAAATTCAAGCCTAAGTTGAAGAATTATTAACTTGAGGACTTATTAGGCCCAGTAGTTCTCCTTTTGGTGCACATGTCCTGTTAGTCAAGAAGAAAAATAACACCTATAGGATGTGTATTGATTATCATGCCCTAAATAAGATCACTGTCAAGAATAGATATCCGATCCCTAGGGTAGACGACCTCATGGATAAACTACAAGGGGCTGCAATATTTAGTAAGATAGATCTTAAATCTGGATACCATCAAGTACGATTGGACACATCTGATATTTTCAAAACTACATTTAGAAATCAATTTGGACATTATGAATTCCTTGTTATGCCTTTTGGTTTAACTAATGCACCAGCCACATTCAGTTATATGATGAATCACATATTTTTGAGTCATCAGCATTGTGTCATTGTTTACTTTGATGACATATTAGTTTTCAGTAAGAATGAGAACGAGCATTATGAACATTTATCCTTGGTTTTCAAATCACTAAAAGAGAATCAATTATATGCTAATCCTGAAAAGAGTGAATTTTTCCAAACCCACATTGAATACTTAGGACACATTGTTTCATCTGAAGGTATTAAAGTCGATCCTAAAAAGATAGAAGCAATTTTGAATTGGCCGATACCTAAAAATGTGTATGAATTTCTTTCTTTCTTAGGACTTGCTAGCTCTTACAGAAAATTTGTGAGAAATTTTTCATTGCTTGCATTACCTTTGACAAAATTATTAAAGAAAGGTATTGTGTATCATTGGTCTAAAAATCAACAAAAGTATTTTGATTTACTGAAACATGCCTTAAAACATACCCCTGTATTGCAATTACCTGACTTTAATAGACCATTCTTCCTAGTAGTCACTGATACTAGTGGATCAGGAATAGGAGTTGTCCTTATGCAAGATTCACATCCCATAGCCTACTCTAGCTACAAACTTAAACCCTCTGAACTTAAGCATTCTACCTATGATAAGGAATTGCTAGCTGTAATACAAGCTTTACGTCAATGGAAACACTATTTAATGGGATTTGAATTCATGATTAAAATTGACTAACAAAGTATCAAACATCTCCTTAGTCAGCCACAAATTTTTGATCGACATATTAAATGGGCTGGTTTCATTCAAAGTTTCTACCCACTTATCCAATACCAACCTGGAACAGAGAATGTTGTTGCCAATGCCTTGAGTAGAAGACCAACAACTATTCATAATATCTCTGTGATATCTTTTGATTCCCTTATCCCTATGAAAGATATCTATGATCAAGTCCCTAGTTTTCAAGCTGATTGGAACAAATTAGTTGCTAATAACTGGATTCCAATAGATTCATTGTCTTATACTGATGGATTTATGTTTTATGAGAAAAGATTAAGTGTAACTGTTCCATTTAGATAATTTGTATCGCACGAAATTCATTGTCTCCCATGTCAAGGCCATAGAGGAATTATTTCTACTTTGCATACATTGATTGAAGATTTTTATTGGCCACAAATGGAATATGATGTTTCTAACTTTGTATCTGAATGTTTAATTTGTCAAAGAGTTAAGAGACACCATGGTAAGCAATATGGTTTGTTAATGTCTTTACCAATTCCTAAATGACCATGGGAAAATATTTCAATGGATATTATTACTGGTTTGCCTAACACTCAAGCTAATCATGATATGATTTAGACTATTGTAGATCGGTTTAGCAAACAAGCATATTTCATTCCATGTAAGAAAACATTAACTACCTCTGAAGATGCTCAATTGTTTTTGAAAACTGTTTTCACTAACCATGGTTTGCCAAAAGTTATTATTTTTTACCGTGATTCTAGAAATTTCAATAATTTTTGGACTACTTTGTTTACTAATTTAGGTACAAATATTGATTTTTCATTTGGATTTCATCCTTAAAAAAAGGGTAAACAAAAGCTACTAACAATACAATTTTAGATCTTTTGTGTGCATACACAATTTCAAAACCACAAACATGGGATACACACTTGCATTTATCTCAGTTTGCATACAATAACACACCACATATAGCTACATAGAAAGCACATTTTGAAATCATTTATGGACATAGATTGCCTACACCTGTTACATCATTGTCAAACAAAGTTAAAGCTGTGGATAATATTGCCAATATGCATGCTACTATTTTTTATGAAGTCAAAGATATGATTGCGAAAGCCCAACAATCATACAAAAAACAAGCTAACAAGAAAAGAAAAGCTATGAGTTTTAAATATGATGATTATGTTTGGTTACGCATTGGAAAGAGAAGATTACAAAGTGTAGAGAAACACCCTATTGTTAAAATAGCACCTAGATTTTATGGACCTTTCAAGATCATTCACAATATCAATGACAATGCATTTAAATTAGAATTACCCCAACACTAGAAAATCCACAACACTTTTCACATCAATTTATTACGATCTTTTAGAGGCCAATTACATGTACACCCTGTCTATGAAAACCCTCCTTTGTTAAAAGAAGAAATCAAAATCCTTCGACCTGAAACTATTCTAGATACTAACTTTATGACCGCTAGAACTAGCCATAGATACTCTAGATATTTGGTTAAGTTTAAAAATCATCATGTTGAAGAGGCCCAATGGATGCACGCTCGCGACCTAAGTGCTTAACCTCACTATTGGCTCCACATTGAGCTAATAGCAATTGAGGACAATTGCTATCCCACCCGAGGGGGGGGGGAGGGGGGGTATGATGCCAGGAGGCATATTCCATAGTGGATTCCGTGATACCACAGTGGATTCCGTAAGTTTTTATTCCACGGTAGATTCCGTGAGGTTTTGCGGTGGATTCCATAAAACTATATTTATTTGCCGGGGCTCGTACACAAGGTGGATTCCTTGTGCGAGAAGTTGACAGGGACGCCTATCCTTTTCGGACATCATGTTAATTTAATGTGCACGTGGGTAATTTCATAGCGGGTGATTCCACAAAATACATATTTAAATTAATTGACGTTTATGAGTTAGAGTGCGCACTCATATTAAATAAAAGTTAGGAAAGAGTTCCAATCTATTTATTTATTTTGTAGCTAAAGACTGCTAGGTATTCACTTTCGTCGGTTTAATTTTATTATTTTCTATCAATTGTGAATGCTTCAGTTGATGTGTAGAGCAGGCAGCGGTGGCGTTGGGAAGCACTGGGCGATTGCATGTATTCAGATTACTTAGAAGAAACTATCATTTTTTATGGTTGCACGTCTTATCATTAAAGGCGTGGCGCTCACATGCCTTGTGGAGTGCTCGCATAAGGCATGGGGGGAGATTGTACCCAATTGGTATTTTTTCCTCATGTCGTGCAAATCTTCTTTCTTATTTTTTGAGCTAAAGTAGAGTTCTTTTGTTCTTGGGGACCTTTCGGCGCTCGCTATGTACGCATACAACATTCGATTTGCGCACCAAGACATTTGGTCACTCATTATCTATGCCCACAATAGTCTAAGTAAGATTTTCTCAAAGATCCAAGAAGATCATCCAATACTTCTAAATTATGGATACCCACAATAAGTTGGATCCAGAGTGACATTGGAAAAAATCTTCGCTTTGTCTCAATAGTTTATCCACATCAATATTTGAACAAGATTTATATTGTTTAAGAAATCATCATTATCACAAAGATTTTGGATAGGAACATAGTGTTGTCATGTAATCATAGCTTTAAGATATATGTTAAGTAAGAAAAGTGTTTTTGATAGTGTAGCTTTTTCAAGCAAAGTATGAGGAATATGTTGCAACCAACTTTGATAGTATTACTTGATGCCGTTCTACTACTCTCATCCAAATTTGAAGCTTTTGAAACTTCACAAGCATGGATGCCTACTTTTAGTAATCAAATGCTTCTAAATTTTTCTAAACCATATTTTTCTTATTTTCTTACCATTCTTCATTGTTGTTGGTGACATTACTACTTTGTCATGCAACGAAAATGGTATCCATCAGTAGTTGATCAAGATGCACTCATGATTTTTATGGTAAAGTTCTATTTTCAAGTGAAACCAAGATATTTGTCGTGGCCATAAATGCATTATATAGCTAGTTTGGCATGACTGTCATATCATCCTCAAAACAAGATGTAACCTTCGACTCTTATATTTACATTTTCTCTTCTCTTTCTCTTTTGAAAATAATGTTGGGTATCTTAGGATTATTTGTTTTTGAACTTTAGAGTTTGATTATCATCAAGAGATAGATAAAATGAAAGTGTGTATATGTTAATATTTAATAGTTATACATTTGTTATGATTTATGGTTAATAATTTTAATTAGTAAGACATATTATCTCCCCCAGTAGCATATCTATAGGTGTATTCTTTTGTACATTTATAACAGTGTTTGAAAGCATGTTTTTGACTAGTTTAATGGAGTTTGTAACAAAAAATTTAAAATCATATCAATAAGTAAATTTACATAAATATACTTATAAATATAAGCTACTTAAGTTTAATGGATTCGTTCATGAGAATGTGGTAATACAGTTGTGGCGCTAGACCCTCAACTTCCAAGAAGAATCATGGTAATGAAGTCAATGAAGATCATGCACTCTCTATATACTTACAATTTACTTATATACCATGCATATAGAAATATCTAGTTTATTTTCATTTGCTTCCACAAACAATTCATTTTATTGCTTTTTGTTGATAGTAGATGTTTTATATTTAGGGCCCTTTTCTTGTCGTGCTACATCATGTTTTGTGCAAGGAAGATGCTAGAACATAAAAAATAATTTCAAGTAAATAAAATTTGTTATTTGTACTTGTCCACGAGCTAAAACAGGCCTAACACTGGCTCTATAGCCTTAGCTGGCCTCTACTACACACCCAAACCACCCATCATGGCCTCCTGGCCAGGAGTGTCTCTAAGGATATACTATCCTAACCTATAATATAGAACTTCGTGTTTATATGGATTGTAATCCAATGGATAAACGTTCCCGCACTCCTCAAATGGAGTCCTTGCACAGTGTAATACGCCATGTAAGCACTGAAAAAGGGAGTGCCCCTCCGCTGATTCCCCCAACCCCACTGAAGCTCTTCTATAGCTCAAGGATTGACCCCAAGATGCATTGCTCATACATAGAACACATTCGATACATGCTCCACTCTTTAAATTAATCCTTCCACTAGATGTAATATATTCCTTGTTGAACACTCCCCAAGGAGATTGATCACTAGCTCTACAGCTTGGGGTACCTCACCTCCTCAACATAGGTCGTTGTTCATGAAGACAATTGTTATACATCTAGGATGATGCCATATGTTGCATTGTCATGCCGCTACATGCACAGCATGTAAAAAAATCTAGAGTGTGGCTTTTTTATTGATTTAGAGAGCTAATGCCATTTTAGACATTAGTGTTAGTGTCCATGGTTCAAAAATATTAGATTTTTGGACAAGTTTTAGCCAATTTTTTGATATTCTAGATATTATATATTGTAAAAATCCATATAACTATAGACAACTTCTAGATTAGGATGACATGTAAAAGAAAGCATGTAGCTTTCAACCAATTTGAGAGGATTTTATGTAAAAAGAGAGATTGATGAAATCGCGCGACACGCAATTGCTATTTTCAGGCAATGAAGAGCACTCCAAAGTGGGAGATGAAGAAGGAGTGATTTGGCACGATTCTCGCCAGTTGTCCTGATATTTAACCCCTCTTTCGGAGTCAATGGAAGTATCAGATTGGTGATTTGAGCAGCATAGAGGAAGGTATTATTTTATACATGTTTTTGTCTATTAGAGTTATATCTTCTCATAATGCTGAAAGAAAATTGACAGGCTTCATCTCTGTTAGTATTCTTCTACATTTTATAATTCTTTTTGGGAGTATTCTTCTATGTTTCCAATTTCTTCGAACCCCTTCTCTTCCATCTACTCCTCTCCCTGAATCTACCTTCACCCTGTTGTCTCTTATCTTCAAGAACTTGGCTTGAAACCTTCAACGCTTCTCTTATCTCTACCATCTCCGGAGTCTAAGCTCTTAAACCCCCATACATTCTTCTCTTGCCAAACCCCTGTGGTGACCTTCAACCCTATGCAGTGTGACATTGGTGAACCCGATGTGAAGGTTGGTGTAAGAGAACTTCAAGATGGGGGATTTTTCAGGAGATACTCTACAACAATTGGTGTGCATATTTCAATAGACTCAGCAACAACAAATCCAAATGTTACAACAACAACAACAAAGGCAAGACAAAGAGAAGATTGATTCCACAGCTATCAAGGCCCTAGAAGAAGTTGGGTGTAAATTAAAATAATTTAATGGTTAAAATGTCTCTGTTTTCATTCGTTTGTATGTTGAGAAAATGCTCTCCGTTGGTGTACCACAACATGCATGGAGCCGTTATTTTGCCAGACTAGCAAAGCATGGTCTTCAAGAAAGAATCCATGGTCTTTTCCAACAAGATGCGGATTGAGTTGCATTCAAAAAATCCCTACGTGAAGAATTCTTCTTAGAAGACTCTGGGCTTATGACGAAGAAAAGTTTCATTGTTTGGGTTGAGAAACCCAACAAAGGCTTAGCTGCAACAACTCTATACCATGAGTTTGAAAGTAAATTTGGACAACTTGATGCTGAAGACCAACAAAGTATGGAAGGTCAGAAGATTGAATTATTCCTTAAGACTATAGATCCCATTCTGCATGAGAAGCTTGTTAATCACTTAGAAGATGCTACCTCTGAATCAAGAGCCAAGACTGCATGGAAAAATGTTACTGATGCAATTAACATAATTGCTCGAAGAGAGCGGATGCGACTAAGATTGGGCTCTACTTCACTCAACTTCAACAACTCCATTGATGGAGCTTGTTCCACCTTCAAAATCCCCTATTCCTTTGACTAATCAACCAGCTCTTTCTTCTTCTGTTTCTTCTAAAAAAGATTTCATGGATAAATTCATTAAAAGCATGTGTGACCTTCATTTGAATCTTACAGAAATTAGTTCCAAGGTGGAGAAGGTGGGTGTCAAAGTTGAAGAATGAGGACGATCATCAACTCAAAGACCCATGAGAGAAGGCTTTAAGAGGAGTTGTATTTGATGTGACAGTCAACAACATGACAAGAGAGAGTGTTCTGCCTTCTGTGAGGTTGAAGCACAAAAGCTCGTCTTTTGGAAAGATGGAAAAATTCATGCAATTGAAACCGGTCTTCCATTGGAGCCCAAATTTTGGCAACGGTTTAGAAGATTTCGCTGTAAAGAATGCCTACGCAACAATTGATGCAGCTACCTATGGGCTGAAAATTGAATCAACTAAATCAAATTTGAAAGCATGTAAAGTTAATGTGCAATCTAAAGTATGGATGCAGATACTAGATCAAATGGAATGTGGTAAAGCAACCAAAGAAGCTTTGGCTAATGCCAATTAGTGCATTCGAGGAATAACTGGTTGGGAAGAACCGGTAGATTCTTTTTCTGCCTTTGCACATTTGACTAATGTCAATCATAAAGAAGTCTTGATTGAAGAAAAGAGAAGAAGAGAATATGAACCAGGGCCTTCCTCTTCTGGCCCTCCGAAACGGGTAACTAGAAGAACGCATGAACGACCAAAGCTTGCTGAAAATATAACCCCGGATCAAGAGATAGAAGATGCACCTTAAACAAAGAAGACTGAGGGAAAGAAGAAATGCAAGTAGTGAGGTTACAAATTGAAGTCTGACATAGAATCTGCAACCGATCTCAAACGAGACTTAAAAGAACGAATTCTAGAAAGCAAAATTGAATTCACCTTAGGTGAAATTCTTGGAATTGCCAAACATGAATTCCATGATGTAATTATTAATGTAATCAAAAGGAAAAGATAATATGTTGGTGATGAAGCTAAAGAAACAATGCATGATTTTTTGCAAGTTCTTTGAGTTTTTGTGCAGGATGAAGAGAAGCTGACTTCATAAGGAATTCATCTTGAAGTAGTTAAAGAATTAATTGTAGCAATTAAAGTTAAAGATAAAGAAAGCATGAAGGAAAAAATTAAAGAAGTGAAAGCTGAAAATGTAATGGTCGACTGGTCCAAACCAGTTAGGCAACCCACCTCTCAAAAAAAAGGCAATCTACAACACATGCATGAGGAGGAAGAGACTGGGTTCATTCCAATCAGTCACTACTCCCGTATGCATTGAGAAAGAGCAACAACCGAGACAGTCGTCAAAATTGGAGAAAAAGAAATAGCATGTATTGCACTCCTAGACCATGGTTCTGAAATAAACATCATGGCAAGGAGTCTCTATGAAAGTGGCGGATGGCCCATAGATGTTGATCCAAGCTGGTGAATGAGAGCTGCAAACAACTCTTCTAAAGAGTTATATGCTGCATGTCCTAATGTGTAGGTAACTATTGGAGACATAAAAGACAATTTTCACTTTTTTGTTCAAGACTCTTGTAGTTACCCTATCATTCTTGGGCAACCTTACATTCTAAAGCCTGCTTAGAAACAAAAGCTCTTGACGATGGTTCTTCCTATGCTCAAATCCGAAGCAAGGATAATGAACGAGTTGTCCAATTTCTTCCTATGTGTGTTAACCATCATTGAAACAAAGATCTAATGCGTGATTATCCTATGCCTCCTAATGCCCAAGAATTCAAGGGTTTTTGGGCTGCACTACTGTAAAAGGAGGCTATGGCAATGCGTCATGTAAAAAGATTGTACCCCCTTATGCTACAGAAATTATGTCTTAAGAAAATCAACATGTATGTATAGCCAATAGTATGGGATATTATAAGTCTCTTCCAACCATGACAAAATCTGAAAGAAAATACTTATGTCATGTAAAAAGGATGCTGAAAACTTATGATATGATGGATGAAAATGAAGATATTTCTGGTATATTTTTTGGACTGATTACTACTGACACAGTGGTTGAAATATATGCAGCTGCTCATGCAAAAAATCAGGCTAAAAATCAGTCCATAGAAGTATGTACATTGGATTTTTATGAAACAATTCAAGAATTTGTTGAGCAGGAAGACATTGGTTTACTCAACAAGGCTGAAGTGCAAGTGGAGACAAAATACAAGACGGTGGATAAGAAAGTCAAGCCTGTGGTAGACCCAATACCTCCTGAAAGTGAAGGGCTAGCTAATAGGGTAACAAATCAACCAAGTCTTTGTGATCCTTCCAACATTGGTCACAAATTTACATCTGAAAGTATAAAAGAGCTCAAAATAGGTGATAATTATTTCCTTTCACCGGATGAAAAACACCATTTTATGCAAATGCTAATGAAACATGGAAAAGCTTTTGCATTTCGATCAAATGAAATAAGCTGTGTGGATCGAAATATTATGGCTCCTATGGTCATTTTTACAGTCCCACATGTGCCTTGGAACCTCCATCTTATTCCTCTTTCCAAGGGCGCATTTGCTTAAATTACTAGAACTTCTAAATGAAAATATCAAAATGAAGATTTTAGAACCTTCTTCAGCACCTTACTCGAATTGATGGTTTACCGTACCCAATAAAAATGGATCTTTACGATTTATCCAAGATCTATAGCTTGTTAATGGTGTCACAATCTGAAATGTTAGTTCGGGTCCAATTGTTGACGAGTTTGCTGAAGCTTTTGCAGGTAGAGCAATTTATTCTATGGCCGACCTATATTCAGGAGATGACCAATTTCGGCTTTCATTAGAAAGCCGAGACATTACCACAATGAAGACACCTCTTGGATTGGTTTGCATGTGCACTCTACCACAAGGTGCAACAAACTCCGTAGCTCATATGATGAATGCTGTGCACAAAGTCTTAAGATGCACTTATCAGCTTTTGGATCCAACTTGGATCTCAACTCATCTGGTACATGTACATAGGCAATGCAACCAAAAATTTTCAAATGAGAAATATCTGGTTTCCTACCAGTATACCTCTCCTCTGGAGTCATCCCATGTATTGCTGCAGTGGGAGTCCTGTTCATTATATAGACTGCTGTAGCAACTGCTTCAGCCTAGTAAAAATCATGCAAGTCTTTTTTGTTGAGCATGGCACGAGATACCTCTCCAATATGCCTGTTTTTTCTTTCTGCAATTCCATTTTGTTGTGGAGTATGACTACATGAATATTGCTGCTTTATGCCATGCTCCTGCAGAAACCTTGCAAACTCATTTGAGAGGTACTCTCCCCCTCCATCTGACCTTAGGCATTTTATTTGCAGGCCTGTTTCTTTTTCAACCATAGCTTCAAGAGCTTTGAAATGCCCAAAAACTTCACTTTTATTTTTCATAAAATACACCCAAACTTTACTGCTATAGTCATCAATAAAAGTGACAAAATAATGACAGCCTCCAAGAGATGCAGCTTTAGTCGTCCACACATCAGAGTGGATTAATTCCAAAGGCTTCTCACTCTCTTGAACATGTCTAGGAAATGGTTTCCTTGCCTGTTTTCCAAACTGACAGGCTTCACATACCTTATGCATTTCTGCAACCTTGAATTTAGGCAATCCTGCAACAATGTTTTGGGCCTGCATTGATTTAAGTCGCTGTACATTAACATGACCAATGCGTTTATGCCAGATATCAATATCTACAACTACACCGGTCCCATGTGCAAACATTGCTGCACTCAATTCAGGCATGTCTGCATCCAACATAAACATTCTGCCCTTCTTCTTTCCTTTTGCTATCAAGCGACCTTTATTTTTCATATCCTCAACAAAGCATCCATGAGGATTAAATCTGACCTACAAGCCCTGCTCAACCATTTGACCAACATAAACAAGATTCTTGGTGATATTCGGGACATGAAATACATCGGACAGGTATTTCTTTTTCCCATCCTGCATAGACAAGGGAATTTTTCCAATCTGCACAATAGGATGTGCAATATCATCACTAGTCTCCACAAATCCTGGTTTTTCCATTTTTCTTGCATCCTCCATCCATTCTGCATGACCTGTCATGTGGTTTGATGCACCTGAGTCAACATACCATACATCGTTGCTTTCTTCTGCACTTGTCACAGAATTGTTCATGTGCTGTACCATAAACAAAAGCTCATTTCTGTCATCACCCTGTCTACTAGAAGATGCATAATTCCCTTGTTGCAATTTTCCATTCATTATGTCATTCTGCTTTTTATAGCAGTCTTTAGCCATATAACCCATTTTACCACAATAGTAGCATTCAACATTACTGTTTGCATTTTGGCCTCTTTGCCATCCACCACGACCTCTTTGGCTCCCCCTGCCTCTAGAGTTACCACGTCCTCCTCCATAGGACTGGTTTTCTTGAGTTTTCTGCATATTCTGATTTCTACCACGGCCTCCAAATCGGCCTCCTCTACCTCTGCCTCTACCTCTTCCAACATTTGAGTAGAAGACAGCTTCTTTTGAAGTTCCTCCTGAAGAAGATGCACCACCATTTCTCTGCTCCTCAGAAATTAGAAGAGCAATCAACTCCTCAAAATCAGGAAATCTTTCACGGACGGAAATGGATGTTCGGAACTGTGCATAATCCTTTTCTAGACCATTCAAGGTCACTGAGACTAAATCATCATCTTCCACTGGCGACCCAATGGAAGCAAGTGCATCTACAATCTTCTTCACCTTCATGTGGTAGTCATTGATGCTCATACTTTCTCTTTGCACATTGTGCAACTCTTGCTTGAGCTGCATTTTCCTGGCTTGCGTATTTGTGCTATACATTTTTGACAAAGTATCCCATGCCTCCTTTGGCGTACTTGCATCTTGAATATGCACAATCATAGAGTCTGAAATGCTGATAGACAGCCAGTACATAACTTTCCTGGCTCTCTCATGCCATGCTTTAAATGCCTGCATTTGCTGTTGATTGGGAACATCAGGAAGAACTGGTTCTTCTTCATTTCCTGCAACAAATTCCCAATATCCTTTTCCCATAAGGAAATTCTTCATTATAAACTTCCATGCTTGGAAGTTGTTCTTGTCAAGCTTTTCAGTGACAATCTGTGAAAGAGAATCACATGCCATTACAGAACACTGCAAAAAATTCTGTCACTGCAAAAAACACAGCTTCACCCTCACAAGGGAAAATCTGCAAAACTGGCGAAAGTGGTATTTGACCACACAGTCACTTCCTAGTGACGATTTTGCATCAACAGGCAACAGGGATGATTCTGTAACTCCCAATGTCTCTGCGCACAAGCATACGATGCAATTTCTACAGTAACTTTTCACCGACCTGTAGAACAGTGGTTGCACAGCATAAAACTGGGCCTTTTCCTGAGTGCGTGCAGAAAACTTTCGCCTCCAAAACAGGCCCCAAAATGGCCTCAAATAAAAAAAACAAGGTCGCATCCCGCAGCATATACTGTCCTCTTGCTTCACCGCGAAGGGCATCTCAACCTGAGACAATACACTCCTGTACTTTCCGGCTGTGCTACCTGCAGAGATCTACTTCCAAAACAGAAAATGAAAGCAACACTGCTTCTCTTACCAGAACACTGCAAGCTTGGCTTGCTTTCTTGAGCTCCTTACCACGAACAAGGCTCTGATACCATGTCAAGATTGTGGGAGAGAAGGAAGGAGTCTCACTTGTAGCTTTCTTGCTTGCACAATGGGGGAATACACACAAGGGTGGAGGCTGAAAACAATTTTCCTCTTCTTAGTTGTGTAAGCCAAAAAAGAACTCTCTTACAAAGAAATAGAAGAACCCTATATATGGGTCTCAAACCAAACTCAACTAACTAAGGTGGCATACTAACTGAGCCACGAACTAGAGTAGATAAGGATAGCTATCATGTAGCTATTATTCATGGGCGGCGTACCAACCGCATCTGCAACTGACACGTCGGTGACATAAATGCACAACGGTCACCCTGGCATATCACGAGTGGAGCTCGATATCTCAACAATTTAAAGCTCGGTAGTCAATACACATACGATAGGTATTATTCTTTTTCTTGACTAACAATACAGGTGCACCGAATGGAGAACTGTTAGGTCGAATCAAATCTCTATTTAGTAATTCCTCAACTTGACTCTGGATTTCTTTTTGTTCTATCTGGTTGTGCCTATATGGTGCTTTGCAAGCTGGTTGTGTGCCAGGGATCAAATCAATCTTATGGTCTTCTGGACGTGAAGGAGGTAAACCTGGTGGTAGGTCTTCTGCAAAACAATCCTTAAAATATGCAAGAAATTCCTTATGCCTAGGGTGCATATGATTTTCCTTTACTTGCAATTCATTCACCCAAATGAGAAATGATTTACTACTCTTTTCTAATGCACGTTTAGTTTGAGTATGCGAAAGCAGTGGAAAAACATTACATGCATGCATACCATATAATGTAATAGATTTTCCTTGAAAATTAATATTCATTGTGTGTGTGGAATAATCTATATCTGGGTTATGCTAGTGTCGCCAAGGCATTCCCAAAATAATGTCACTCGACTGTAATGGAACAACTAAGAAATTTCTTCTTTCAGTGTATGAACCAATTTGAATCTCTAAGTCTTTCACTTCTTGTGTACCATTATACCTAGTGCCTAAAAATGCAGCTTTTATGCGATAATGCGTAGGTACAGTCTGTAATTTCAATTCTTTTACCAATTTTGCTGAAATAAAATCATGAGTACTACCGTCATCATGCAAAATAGTATTTTCCTTTCTATGCACCAAACATTTCATAGTCAATAATGAATGTGGAGTAGGCATACCTGGTAAAGTATCGGAAGTAGTAGTAGTGTCATCCTCATCTTCAGTGAAATCAGGCATATCCTCATGTTTGTCTTCGTCCATGGCTCCAAGATAGTTGATATGAGCTGGTGGCTTCTTTGAATGACAGTTTGCTGCGAGATGTCCAGGATGGTGGCATTTATAGCATACTATTGGCTTGGCTTTGGTTACATTATTTGCAATGGCGGTACATTTGGATTTGCTTGTGGAATAGGCTTAGGATTTCGATTGACATTGGATGGTAATGCAGGTGGTTTAGCCCAATTCTTGCGGAAAGATGATGAAGAGAAACGACCTGGATTAAATCTTCTAAAATTGGAATCGAATTGTTTAGATCCATAATTACCATTGTCTTGAGAATTGCTATGGTCATCTGTCTCTACCGCGTAGCTTATCTTCAGTGTCGTGAGCTAGTGAAATGGCGTCTTCAAGAGTGGCAGGCTTGAACATGTTCACTTTAGCATAGTAATGTCCAAGAAGTCCAGACATATACTTCCACTTATGTATCGTCTCTGGTACGTCTTCAAGTGTGCGTAGCTGTAGGAGTGCATTCCAAAAACGCTCTGTGTATTGTGGAATAGGCTCACGATCCCGTTGTTGAAGTAGATCCCATTGCTTGATAGCGTTCTCATGAAATTGCGGTGGAAGGAAATTCTGCATGAACTTCTTCTTGAAATCTTCCCAAGTAGTAGGATATTCTATGCTCTTGCGTACTACAGTCCACCAAAGTGATACTCTGTCTACCAAATGATTAGTAACACACTTGATTTTATCTTTTTCGGGATAAGTTTCCTCATGGAAATAGTCATCAAACTGGCTAATGAATGATAAAACAGTCTTTCCTTCTCGTATGCCATTGAAAGTACGAAATTTGAAACTTCGTTTACTGATCTTTGATTCCTTGCGAATGGTTTGAGCTTCAAGAGTGGCATCGATGGTATGTCGAATCAAATCTTCAGCTTGAGGTTCTTCTTTGTCAGTAGACGCTCTTTGTAATTTTGCCAATTGCGCTTACAATGCTTGCCTAGCCCTTCGTTCTTCTTCCAATTGCATCATGATTAAGTCCAACTTTTGCTCCATCATAGGCTCAGGTAGGCAGCTTAGAATTGATGGAGAGGTTGGGAGTACAGGTCCAAAAATATGCCTTCACAATTCTAAGGATGGCTGACGACAATTTGAGACAATCAAAAGGTTGTATTACCAAAGTCCATGTAATCATTGCTAACATTGAATGTATCCTAGACTTTAGATTCATTAGGTTTGTAAGGCAACCAAGCTACGAAGTGCTTAGGAAAGCCATGGATCTTGAAATACAACTATCAAGCCGATATTATCACTTTGCAAGAATTTGATTATGAGATTAAGAGCAAGCAGTTGACAATGCAAGACATTGTAGAATGTCTTGTAGACTTTAGGAAACCAAAAGAAGTATTGGCTGAGATTAGCGATCTCAAGGGTCTGTTTAAAATAGACATGGCCTCTACTCCATCCTAGTATGCTACAATCATGTATTATCTATCTATAGGAGAGACTTGAGTCTCTCTATTTAAGGTGGAGAAAAGGAAAATTAAATAGAAAGCTTTAAAGTTTACTTTAATTATAGGAACACTATATTAGCAAGGGGTAGATGATGTTTATAGCTGATGTGTTATGCCTAAGAAGGTTCCATTTATCTTAGAAGAGTGTCATGACTCAACTTGTGGAGGGAACTTTGCTGTGGACGGTTGATGTCGACCAAAAAGCCTTAAGAACTGGATATTGGTAGCCATCCATATTCCAAGATGCATTTGCATATGTAAAGAGATATGATGTATATTAGAGACATGATAGTAAAGAGAATCAAAAGCATCTAGTCACTCCTATTATGGCTTCATTACCATTCAAGAAGTGGGGCATTGACTTTGTAGGTCCCATTATTAATGACCGGGGCTCATACACAAAGTGGATTCTTTGTGCGAGAAGTTGATGGGGACGCCTGTCCTTTTCGGGCGTTTCATTAATTTAGTGTGTACATAGGTGATTCCATAGCGGGTGATTCCACAAAATACATATTAAATTAATAAACGTTTATGAGTTTAGAGTGCGTACTTGTAATAAATTAGGGGTAGGATTTATTTCTAACAAGTTGATTTATTTATGTAGCTGAAGACTGCTAGGTATTCACTTTTGTTGGTTTAATTGTATTATTTTACTAACAATTATGAATGCTTTAGTTGATGTGTAGAGATAGCAGCAGTGGAGCAGAGGAAAGCATTGGAGTTTAGCGAGTATTCAACCTATGGATTATATTTTGATAGGCGCCACGCCTATATTTTGTCATGTCTATTGAGACATCGATTATTTATTATTATTTTGTATGCGCCTATGCGCACGGATATGTTATTTCTATTTGGACATTGTGTTGGGCGTGCCAGACTCTATGGGCACCGTCCATTAGCTTTATTTCTATTTTTGTAAAAGCAAACTCAAAAGCTAAAAGCTTGTCATATTTTTGTAAATTGGGCTATTATTGAGCATGAAGATGGAAATATACATAAAATACATGCTTTGTGAAGCGCTCACACAAGGCATGGGGGGAGATTGAACCCAATTGGTCTCTTGCTCTTGTCGTTCATGCTTTTTACATTGTAATTTGTGCAAAAAGGTAGAGTTCATTGTTCTTGGGGACCTTTCGGGATTCACTACGTGAGCATACTGCGACCGATCTGCGCACCAGTGGTATCAGAGCGGAGCTGAGATCAAGAGCTTCCAATCGCTACCCATCTCGTGCGAAGGCGAAGCTCCTGGAACGATCAGGCTCTACAGTCAATCTCGTCGCGAACCGTCGATACAGGCAGTCTTCTGGCAATCAAGAACCCCTGTTTCTGTTATCAGATCGCGAAGGACTAGGCTGTACAAACGGAGGACCACTCCCTCATCTCCATCAACAAGTCGTGGATATACAGAGTAATTTCTTTTCATCAAGCTTCAAAGCTTAAGATTACTAATCAATAAGCTTAGATTAGAAGCTTAATAGCTTCACAAACTCAATCGTTTCATCTCAGAGGAGGTCCGATTTTTCCGCATGGCGAAAAAAACGCCCCCCCCCACGACTGCACCGTTTTTTTGAAGATTAAGCCCCCCCCCCATAAGCTAAAGCTACCAAGCTTAAATCATTAAGCTTAAAGAAGTCAGACAAGTTACCTCTCAACTCTGTAAGTCAGCAACTCTAGGTCCTGCACTCCAGAAATCAAGTTCTGTAAGTCAACTGTGATCAAGTTCTGCAAGTTCACTAAGTTGACTAAGTTCTGCAAGTCTGCAACTCCACAAGTCACATAAGTCTGCAACTCTGCAAGTCAGACTAGTCAACTGGAGTCAGAACTGACTTGTGCTCAAAACTCCTAGAAGGGTTGTTCCTGCGCAGAAACTCCGAACTGCAAAGTTGTTCGTGGCAAGGTATTCTACCCATACGCAGGTTTGCTGAAGTATTTTCAGCATATGAAGAAGGAAAAATCACAGATTTTCTGAAGATTGAGAAAGAAATACCAAAAAACACATAGCCTTGTAACCCCGATTTTGAGCTACGCTCATCCCACTAACCTGATTTTGAGTGAGAAAGGTCTTTTGAGTTTTACAGGAAAGACGGAACCACATATGGATGATCCTATGGCTGAGTGTGACCTAGGTGGTGCGAATGCGAATGACCTAGGTGGTGCGAATGAGTGTGACCTAGGTGGTGCGAATGAGGTGGTGTGAATGAGTATGACCTTGGTGGTGCGAATGAGATGGTGCAAATGCGAATGACCTAGGTGGTGCGAATGAGTATGACCTAGGTGGTGCGAATGAGTGTGAGCTAGGTGGTGCGAATGAGGTGGCGCGAATGAGTATGACCTAGGTGGTGCGAATGAGGTGGTGCAAATGAGTATGACCTAGGTGGTGCGAATGAGTGTGACCTGGGTGGTGCAAATAAGTATGACCTAGGTGGTGCGAATGAGTGTGACCTAGGTGGTGCGAATGAGTATGACCTAGGTGGTGCGAATGAGGTGGTGCGAATGAGTGTGACCTAGGTGGTGCGAATGAGTATGACCTAGGTGGTGCGAATGAGGTGGTGCGAATGAGTATGAGGTGGTGCGAATGAGGTGGTGCGAATGAGTATGACCTAGGTGGTGCGAATGAGGTGGTGCGAATGAGTGTGACCTAGGTGGTGCGAATGAGTATGACCTAGGTAGTGCGAATGAGGTGGTGCGAATGAGTATGAGGTGGTGCGAATGAGTATGACCTAGGTGGTGTGAATGCGTATGACCTAGGTGGTGCGAATGAGGTGGTGCGAATGAGTATGACCTAGGTGGTGCAAATGAGGTGGTGCGAATGAGTATGACCTAGTGCAAATGAGGTGGTGCGAGTTGTAAGATTGTGCAAACCCTAGGCGGTTCAAGGATGGTGGTGCGAGTAAGTGAGGTGGTGCGAGTTGATGTGTTAGAGCAAGGGTGAGAAAAAAAAAGAGAGAGAGAAAAATAAATAAATAAATAAATAAATATATATATCTCTTTCCTATTCCCCTACCGACCCTTCTGGCCGACTTCCCTACTTATTCTCGTTAATCCGCTTCTCCTTCTCAACTGCTTCCACTTCCCTTCTCTCCTAGTCTTCTTCCTCAACTTCTCATATTCTCCTACGCTTCCTCTTCTTCGTACTCTTATCTTCTTCTATCCCCTTCTTCTTATTCTTCTTATTCACCTTCTTCCCCTCTTTCTTCCGCTTCTCCTTCTCAACTGCTTCCACTTCCCTTCTCTCCTAGCCTTCTTCCTCAACCTCTCATATTCTCCTACGCTTCCTCTTCTTCATACTCTCCTACGCTTCCTCTTCTTCATACTCTTATCTTCTTCTATCCCCTTCTTCTTATTCTTCTTATTCACCTGCTTCCCCTCTTTCTTCCACTTCTCTTATTCTTCTTCCTCACTCCTTCTTACTTTCTTCTTCTCTTGTTTTTCTATCCTCCTCTTCTTCTTCTTCTTCTTCTTGTATTCTTCTTCTCTTCTTCTTACTCTTCTTCTTCTAGCTCTCTTCCTCACTACCTCTTGCCCTTCCTTTTTCTCTATTTCACCCTTTTTTTCATCTATCTCTTCTTCTTCCCAACCATCTTCTATCTACTTCTTCTTGGCCTTCTTTGCTTTCTCCTTCCTCTACCTCACAAGCCAAGCACTTTAGAAGATGAGTACAAAGGCAAGCAGTATATTTGGTTAGATCTCAACCATAAACATGTATGTAACCAATGACAAAAGCAAGAACGATGAACCCTCATCTCCCAACGTTCCCACACAAGATGTCCAACAACAAGAAGAGCGCTTTGAGTTTTGAGTTTTGAGTTTTGAGTTTTGTGTTTTCTTGTGTCTTTGTGTTTTTGAGTTTATGGTTTGTGTTTTCTTCTATTCTACCCTATTCCAATCTCAATCCAACAAACCGGTTCCTTCCGATTTGGCCCTTCCTAACCTAGCCGCATGGGTTTCGGAAGCTAGCCACAAACGCGGACGATCGGAACCACATCGATCCTATCCACGCCCATGCACAAGCCTCCTATTCCGCCACACGGTGGGAGTGTGAGAACCTCGGCGGTTGCACCATCCTAAGTCCCGGCAACGGAATCAAAATGTTGAGGCAAACGCACCAACAGTCGGGACTTTGGACGGACTTCTATTCTTTCAGAAGTTGCAACTCACGTTGGCGACAATCTCTCACCTTGTCTCTCACGCTCCGCTCTAACTAACCAAGCACTCTCCTCTCCAACCCAAGGAAGCAAGAACACAAGACTAGCTCGAGTTGTAGTGAACTCACCTAGCTTACCTTTCAAAGGCTCGAAGATAGTTCCACGACCACGATCAACACGATCCGATGCTGTCGCTCCTTCGCATCCACCACCAAGCACACCAACGAGTCGAAGAGCTAGTAGAGACGACGAGAAAAGCAAGAAGGCGATGAAGAGCTTCACCTTCCCTCAGTCCCTCGCACAACACACCTCTCACTCTCTCCCTCTCAGTCACTCTCAACACAATGGAAGCAAGATGATAGAATAGAAAGATTGAATGGTTGCACTAACAGAGCTTCCGCAGCATGAATGTGCCAAAGGGGGTGAATACAACTGAGACCTCCCACCCTTATATAGACATAGAATTAGGGTTAGGGTTAGGGTTAGGGTTTGCACCCCTTTTGCATTTAGGGTTAGGGTTAGGGTTTGCGCACCTTTTGCATTTAGGGTTTCCACAACTGTGAATTAGGGTTTGTACCCTCTTTGGGCATCCTACCCACATAGTGGGCTTTAGGCCGGTCAATCCTTGAAACATGCTTGAACCTTAGCCTAAATAGACCAAGCCTACACTATTCTAATCACAATTACATGTGCGCAACCCACGCAACACATGCGGATGCGACAAATACAACTACGGGTGATAAATACAATGTGCATGGGAATGAGCCCGGCTCTCACAAAATAATACAACCATGATAGTCTGATGATGTCCATGAGTAAAAAGTAATACACAAGTGCCCAAAGTAATACAATGAAGCTCCACAAAATAGTAATCCACCAAAAAATAGTATCCAGCACTTGCGCTTTCTGCAGCCTTCTCAAAATACCGTTAACACCTTCTAAGTAAGGAAGGTTAAAAACCGGAAACTAAAGTATCCAATGAACTTTAGGGTTGACCAAGTTGGGTTAATAGGGTACGCCATAACCCATAATATAAAGGATCTTGCCAACTTGCAAGGTACCCCGGATCGAGTGCTAGATGCATTCAAAAGGAAAGATTCCTTCCTTAGTAGTTTGCCAACAACAAGATCGATTAATAGAAATGTTTTTGCTTGCTAGAGATTTTAGAGCACTGTTTGATTTATGAATTATAAATTAAATGAATATCTATACTTCAAGTTGAAGGCCTAAAGGGAGATGCAGCTTCAATTACCCTCGACTGCCTGCCTAACCCTAACCAAGGGGGTTGTTGACCGCGCTGGGAATGCGGACCGAACCCGCCGCGAGAGGTCTCTCCGTTGAGCACTACTTGGAGCAAGAGGACGCTTGGGTGCCAGGGGGGCTTTGGCCGTAAATCCCTCGCCTTTCGGGTCCTGCGCAAGAGGCTAACGTGACTCGCGATTGGATCTCGAGGCCCGCATACTAGTCTATGGGCGGAAACTTGGAATAGTGATCCCTGTGGATTGCTGGATAGCCTTCAGGCTGATTGTGGACAAGCCTATGGGCGGAACTCCTTGTAATTCAAAGATAAATATGATGACATGTTAATAAAGAACTTGTTTGATATAGTTTTTCTATGTCACGTGATAAGATTATGTGAAGGAACCAGTGCTTGACGGTTTAATTAAAGAAGCTGATTGTTACATCACGTGTTAGATAATTACCTAACTAAAACAAACCACGGAAAGTGCGGAGGATGGGCCATGAGTCCGTCCTACGGTTGGGTGATCCCCGTTGGTCGGGAACTTTTCTCAAATCTCGAAGAACAGCGGGATGATCGTCAAAGGACAGGAACAACAAAAGCGTTGACCTAGAGTTATGTCTTAACCGATTTACGCTGTTTTAGGGGAACGGAATGGGACTATGCCTTATGGCATAGAGGTTGAGCTTTGCATCCCTCTCGTTTTCCATTTTCTTTAAACCAAGTGCGGCGTGAATCTGCTTTGGACCTGGCGTTTCTGCGTAAAGTAGTTCGCTTGGGTCCGACACTAGTTGCTGTTAGGAAATGACCAATCAGGAAAACCCAAATTCCGGTCGATCCTAAGTGGGAACGGCCAGAATACTTCTGCTACATGGCAGACGCGGAAAGCCCTAGATCACAAACCCCGTAACATTCCATAGGAGTGCCGAGCGGAGCTTTCTAGACATCCTTTCCGATGGACTGCTAAGACGTGTCCTGGATGATACTAGTGGGCACGTTACACAAGGGTAAGAAAAAGATGTTTTCCTCTAAAGATTTGGGACATGAAGAAGCTTTCAAAGAATGTCCAACACAACCTCAAGTCACACCAAAATTTGATGATGAGAAAAAACAACACCTAGTGTTAATAAAGCAAGACATCCAAATACAAGGTCATCTTGGTTTTGTTAATCCGATGGATTTTGGACAACAATTCATGCATGCAAATATGGGGCACCCTAGACATACGATCCATCGATCCACCCTTATCTAGCATTAGGGCCTTACATGAAGTCCATCTTGGGCTCATAAGGGCTCGGCCAAAGACCCAAGGGATTTATGACCAGAGCCCCCTAGTAGCCTTGTCGCCTCCTAGCCTAACACCCTCCCTATGGAGAGACCTCTCACATCTGGGGCTAGTCTTAACCTCCAGCCTAGTGAGATAGTGCCTTGGTGAAGTGCTCCCACTACTAACCTTAGGGGAGGTATAGTTCCTATCTATAAATCTGCCCATGAGGGCACAAGAACCTTCGTGCAAACACATAATTAAGAAATTAACCTATCATCATCAGTTAATATGACATTCATTTTCTATAGCATCAATCCACACAACCATTATGAATATTCCTTTTACAAATCGATGAAGTTATCTTGGGTAAGAAAACCATCTCTTTCCAATTCGGCAAACCTTATCTTAAAATACAAGTCATTAGAGCAATAAAAAGATGCAATCCACAACAACTTATTCTTCTCTAGTGCAATCCCAAAAATGATACATGCTAGTCATATATAAAAGATACACATCTTTAGCATTTTCTTTACATTGCAAGCTTTGCTTTAAATGATTGAACAATTTACTATGTAGAATCCCTTTTGTCATTATATCAAGAGACATCTATCTTTGTTTCTGTCTTCAACCTAGGTCACTAAATTTCTTTATAACATGGCTTATTTGAGTATTACTTGTCAACATGAGCTGCTACTTAATAAGGAAATTCCATGCACAACTCTTTTAAGATGTTGCCCTTAATCCATAGTAGTAAACTAATCATTGCACATCTCATATATAGGAAGTTCTCACGTACTAAGTTATTCTAAAGGGTACATCAATTTAAAAGGATCTTCATTAGTCAAAGTCATAGACAAGGGCTTCCTCATGCGATCTTGGGCTTAGACTTGTAAGTCAACATAAGTGAGTCCTTGGTTCTAGCCCATATTCAGGGTCTCATGTTTAGTCATGATTGCCAGTTTCCCTCTCGTATTTAGGCTTGGATATGGAGGCTTAAAATCCTTCTCCTATCGTTATAGGTCCTTGGGTCACTATGAGCTTCTTATAGATCTTTTTTTGAATGTGATTATCAACTGGAAACCTAATTGGCACATGACAGCAACAACCTTAGTCTACTAACATACTTTGCAATCTTCTAGTATAGCATTGTTTTAGTCTACACTTTTGGTCTTTTTCCCTTGTTTCTAATCCCTTTTTAAGGGCCCAAGGGCCTTTACATATCCTAGGTGCACTTTTGTGTAGTACCGTCTATTATTAGTGAACAACATTATAGCCTAATGAAATTTGGCAACTTGCAATATTTCCCACACTACAATATTAGTTTCAAGAAGGGAATACTCATTTATCATTGATCCTCTTTTGATCCCTAGGAGGGTCTCATAAGTAATCTTGCATTTGAATAAATGTAGAAACAATAATTCGACTTCTCAATTTTTGTCATGCCCTCTTAGGTGGTTCCTTAGTACCTTTACTATCACTAAGTTGGATCATTTTAGGCTACTATTCATCCAAGAGGGTTCTCTACTCATAGGTCTTATCATTAAATATATTGGTATTCAAAGATTTTACGATAAGCATTTTCCTCTATAAGCTATGCCAAGCATTTCCTTTTCTTTGTAGTTATCAACAACCCTATAATACAAGACCTTAAATGTGTACTAGATCGAGGAGCCTAGGGGTTTGGGTCATTTACTCTTGGTGGATCCAATGTACCCCTTTCAATGGGATGGTTGTCTCAATATGACATCATGGAGTTATCCTCTAGCTCTCATGTGCTCCCTCGAGCTTGTGACCTTTTGGCTATTGCACGAACACAAGTAGCTCTTGCATTCCTTGGCTTCTTGACAATGGGAGTGCTACTATATCTTCTTCTCTTTCTCTCTCCCTCTATCTTTTCTCCTTGCCTCTCTCTCTCTCTCTTTCTCTATCTTTTTATCTCCACCTCTTTCTCTATCCTCCCATCCTTCCTATCTCCCTCTACCTCTACTTCCTTCATTCTCTCTTTTCCATCCTCTCCCTCTTTCATTTATCTTATCCCCCTTCTCTTATCTTCTTCTCCTCCTCTACTTATTCTCTATTCCCTCTTCCCTTCTTTTCCACCTCTTCTTCCCCTTTTTCTCTTCCTCCCTTCCCTATCTCCTCTGTGTGTGTGTGTGTGTGTGCAATCTCAATGTTTTGAAAAGCAAAAGCTAGCCATCAAGCCTTAACAATCAGTCTTATATAGCCTTATAAAGGCAATTAACCTCTCACTTTCCCCTCGACATCATTGCGTATTTGACTTGCCTCTCCCTCTTGATGATGCCAATATGGAGGCAGTTTATGAGCACCAATTTTTATGGTAATCGGGAAGATACATTCCATGTAGTGGTAGTAGTAGTAGTGTTTGATTCAAGAGGGAGAGGTGGCAGCAAATCCAAGGTGGCCATAGACTACTGGTTGACAATAGTAGCTTTTCTCTTTCTTTCTTTCTATATTTTTTGAAAAACTAAGGTTTGTAGCTTTTGTTTCAAATCCCCCCTCTGAGAACCCCTTTTCATGTGCGAGGGTGAGGCAGGGACATTACATCCTCTCCCCCCCTTAAATGAATCAAGATACCCTCATCTTGAAAGAGACCTAGGAAGGAAGTTGGATTGCAGGGATTGTGGGTTAGGGTCTATCATGGTTTTTGCTATCATGATGCTATGTGTCTACTCTAGAAAAACCACAAAAGAAGGATGCTTATCAATTGGATGGCTACAATAAAGATAGTGTCACTTCTACATGTTTTGGATAATTGAGCATATTGAATATACACCCTCAATGTTGGTGGGGAAGGTAGAAAGCATCAAACTCCAAGAAATGGAGAAATTTAGCCAATGACTAAAATACCTATTACATTGACACCCTCATACCTTCTATACTCCTACTCTAATTAAGCTAATTCTCTAGCTAGATGTATGAGTTTTATTTTATTATAATCCACCCATTAGGTCTATATCAGCACAATAATACATACGAGGGATGGGATTGCATATTGTGTATATCCCATTAACTTGATTCAATATCAACTCGGAATCTCCCTTTACTAATAATTGGAAAATACCGCATGTCTTAGCAATGTTCAGTCCCATTATCAAGGCTTTATATTCTACCATGTTGTTAGTAAATCCTAATCAAAGGTAGGTAGCTAACTTCATCGTGACTCTATGCCGGGGATCTCTAATGACTACCCCAATGCTCCCTTTCTTATTGGGACCCGGTGATGCTCCATCAAAATACAATGTATAGGTCCATAAGGGTTTAGAGAGCCAACCATTGCCACTTCCTCTTGGAAGTTCAACATATTGAGAGGGTGAACCAAGGGCTCCATCCCCAATTCTTCATTGAAACCTACAAAGATACTTGCAAGGATGCTCAAGCAATGTTTGCGACTAGAAGCTGTTTGTGGAATTGCAAATGACTTTCAATGTTTGAGGTGTTTGAGTTGACCTTGGTGGCAAGTTTTGTGCTAATGTTTTTTCTAAGTTTTGTAGCGATCATGGGATTTAGATAGAATATTCATTTTCAAACATACCATTTTGGGAATGGTGTGGTGGAGCACGCCAATGGAACCATGCTCGAGATGGTTTGATTGATGTTAGAGCATAGGAATCTACCTTACTGTCTTTGGGGTGAGGTGGTTGCTATAGCAAGACATATCCGCAATAGATCTCCGACTTCAACATTGCAGAATAGGACTCCTTATGAGGCCTTGTTTGGGAAAATGCCTTGTGTTCACACAAGCCACTTATTTTTTCTTTCAACTTCCCATTCGCCTATGGATTATAAGGTGTTATATTGTTATGTTTTATCTGCCAATCACGCTTCTGATCACTTAATTCAAGAAATGAGTCCCATGGTCCAACACAAGATCTTTTGGTGGGCCAAAATGATAGATTATCTACTCAAGAAGGAAGCTAGCAGTCTCCTTTGCATCATCCTTCCTCGTCAGTCGTATTTCTAACCATTTTGTGAAATAGTCATTTGCTACTATGATATACCTCATTTGTGTAGAGGAAAACTGGGGCGTAGATCGGTCGCAGTATGCTCACGTAGTGAATCCCGGAAGGTCCCCAAGAACAATGAACTCTACCTTTTTGCACAAATTACAATGTAAAAAGCATGAACGACAAGAGCAAGAGACCAATTGGGTTCAATCTCCCCCCATGCCTTGTGTGAGCGCTTCACAAAGCATGTATTTTATGTATATTTCCATCTTCATGCTCAATAATAGCCCAATTTACAAAAACATGACAAGCTTTTAGCTTTTGAGTTTGCTTTTACAAAAATAGAAATAAAGCTAATGGACGGTGCCCATAGAGTTTGGCATGCCCAACACAATGTCCAAATAGAAATAACATATCCGTGCGCATAGACGCATACAAAATAATAATTAATAATCGATGTCTCAATAGACATGACAAAATATAGGCGTGGCGCCTATCAAAATATAATCCATAGGTCGAATACTCGCTAAACTCCAATGCTTTCCTTCGCCACTGCTGCTATCTCTACACATCAACTGAAGCATTCACAATCGTTAGTAAAATAATACAATTAAACCGACAAAAGTGAATACCTAGCAGTCTTCAGCTACATAAATAAATCAACTGGTTAGAAATAAATCCTACCCTTAATTTATTACGAGTGCCCACTCTAAACTCATAAACTTTTATTAATTTAATATGTATTTTGCGAAATCACCCACTATGGAATCACCCATGTACACACTAAATTAATGAAACGCCCGAAAAGGACAGGCGTCCCCATCAACTTCTCGCACAAAGAATCCACATTGTGTATGAGCCCCGGTCATTAAAGTTTATAGAATCCACCGTAAAACCTCACGGAATCCACCGTGGCACGGAATCCACCGTGGAATATGCCTCCTGGCATCATACCCCCGGGGTGGGATAGCAATTGACCTCAATTGCTATTAGCTCAATGTGGAGCTAACAGAGTGGGAAAAGCATTTAAGTCTCTAGCGTGCATCCATTGTGCTTCCTCTACAGGATGGTTCTTAAATTTAACTAGATATCTAGAATATCTTCGGCCAGTTCTAGTGGTCATAAAGTCAGTGTCTATAATAGCTTCTAGTTCAAGTATTTCAGTCTCTTCCTCTAATAAAGGTGGGTTTTCATAAACAGGGTGGACAGGTAATTGGCCTCTAAATCGTCTCAATAAACTAATGTGAAATGTATTGTGAATTTTCCAATGAGATGGTAATTCTAACTTGAATGCATTATCATTAATTTTATGAATGACTCTAAATGGTCCATAAAATCTAGGAGCTAGTTTGACAACTGGATGTCTATCTACACTTTGCAGTCTACGTTTTTCTATTCTCAGCCAAACATAATCATCAACTTTGAAATTCATAGCTTGTCTTTTCTTATTGGCTTGTTTGGTATATGATTGCTGGGATTTAGCAATCATATCTTTGACCTCATCAAAAATACTATTATGCATACTAGCAATATCATCAGCACTTTGAATTCTATTAGACAAAGATGCAAAAGGTGTAGATAATCTATATCCATAAATGACTTCAAACGGTGCTTTCTTTGTAGATGTGTGTGGTGTATTGTTATATGCAAACTGTAATAAACGCAAATGAGTGTCCCATGTCTGAGGTTTAGAGATAGTATATGCACGTAAAAGATCTAGAATGGTGTTGTTTGTGGCTTCTGTTTGTCCATTAGTTTCTGGATGAAATGCAGATGAGAAATCAATCTTTGTGCCTAGATTAGCAAACAGGGTAATCCAAAAATTGTTACAAAATCTAGAATCACGATATGAAATGATAACTTTTGGCAATCCATGGTTAGTAAAAACAGTTTTCAAAAATAACTGTGCTGCTTGTGATGCTGTTAAAGTTTTCTTACATGGAATGAAATATGCTTGTTTACTAAATCTATCTACAATTGTCCAAATCATATCATGGTTAGATTTAGTATTTGGTAAACCAGTAATGAAATCCATAGAAATTTGTTCCCAAGGTTTAGATGGAATAGACAAAGGCATGAGTAATCCATACTGTTTACCATGATGTCTCTTAACTCTTTGACAAATCAAACATTCAGAAACGAAGTTAGATACATCTGCATCCATATGCGGCCAATAAAAATCTTCAGTTAACATACGTAATGTAGATATGATACCTCTATGACCCTGATATGGGGGACAATGAATTTCATTCAAAACAAAAGATCGAAATGCAATTGTAACACACAATCTCTTTTCATAAAACATAAATCCATCATTATATGACAATGAATCAACAGGAATGAAATTATTTTGAACTAATTTATTCCAATCAGAATGAAAAGTAATATCCTGGTGATATGTATCTTTCATAGCAATCAAAGAATCAAAAGATATGACAGAAATATTATGAATTGCAGGTCTTCTACTCAATGCATCAGCCACTACATTTTCTTTTCCAGGTTGGTATTGAATGATAGGATGAAAACTTTGAATGAAGGAGGCCCACTTGATATGACAGCAGAGATTTGGGGTTGGCTAAGTAAATGTCTAATACTTTGTTGATCGGTCTTTATCATAAATTCTGAACCCATTAAGTAGTGTTTCCACTGTCTTAATGCTTGTACAACTGCTAATAGTTCTTTGTCATATGTGGAATATTTCAGCTCAGAGGGTTTCAGCTTACAACTAGAATATGCTATAGGATGATTGTCTTGCATAAGTACGGCTCCTATTCCTGATCCACTAGCATCGGTCACAACTAGAAAGAATCGTCTATTAAAGTCAGGCAATTGTAGAATAGGGGCATTGGTTAATGCATGTTTCAATAAATCAAAAGATTTCTGCTGATTTTCAGTCCATTGATAAACTATTCCTTTCTTCAGAAGTTTGGTTAATGGTAAAGCAAGTAATGAAAAATTACGTACAAACTTCCTATAGAAACTAGCAAGACCAAGGAATGAACGTAACTCATGCACGTTTTTAGGAACAGGCCAATTCAGTATTGCATCAATTTTCTTAGGATCAACTTTAATTCCTTCAGATGATACAATATGACCTAAATACTCAATTTCTGTCTTAAAGAATTCACTCTTTTCAAGATTTGCAAACAGTTGATTTTCTTTCAATAACTGAAAAACTAATGACAAATGCTCATAATGTTCTTTCTCATTTTGACTAAACACCAAAATATCATCAAAGAAAACAATTACGCAATACTGATATTTCAAAAAGATACGGTTCATCATTCTACTAAAGGTAGCAGGTGCATTAGTCAATCCGAATGGCATGACTAAGAATTCTAATGACCAAACTATGTTCTGAATGCAGTCTTAAATATGTTAGATTTATCTAGCCTCACCTGATGATAATCAGACTTAAGGTCAATTTTATTAAATATAGAAGATCCTTGCAGTTTGTCCATAAGGTCATCAACTCTAGGAATAGGATACATATTCTTTACAGTGATCTTATTTATGTCAAGATTGTGGGAGAGAAGGAAGGAGTCTCACTTGTAGCTTTCTTGCTTGCACAATGGGGGAATACACACAAGGGTGGAGACTGAAAATAGTTTTCCTCTTCTTAGTTGTGTAAGCCAAAAAAGAACTCTCTTACAAAGAAATAGAAGAACCCTATATATGGGTCTCAAACCAAACTCAACTAACTAAGGTGGCATACTAATTGAGCCACGAACTAGAGTAGATAAGGATAGCTGTCATGTAGCTATTATTCATGGGTGGTGTACCAACCGCATTTGCAACTGACACGTCGGTGACATAAATGCACAACGGTCACCCTGTCATATCACGAGTGGAGCTCGATATCTCAACACTCCCCCTCAAGCTCAATCCCAATTTCTACACACCAAGCAGGTCTCTGAACTTGCGCAGCTTCTCTGTGCCCAATGCCTTTGTAAATATATCAGCTACCTGATCCTCTGTGCTGACATAAACTAGATCAATAAGACCTAGTAAAACCCTCTCTTGCACATAGTGATAATGCACCTCAATGTGCTTTGTTCTAGCATGATAGACTGGGTTATTTTCCAAGTGTATACTACTCATGTTGTCACAATAAATGACAACTGGCCCATCTGTAGGCTGATGCATATCACAAAGTAGCTTATGCAACCAAGCTACCTCACATGCAGTCATTGCTGCGCCCCTGTACTCAGCCTCTGTGTTAGATAAGGCAACTGTAGGCTGTTTCTTACTGCTCCAAGTGACTGCAGCACTCTCAAAAGAGAACACATATCCACTGGTAGATCGTTTATAAAAAATGCTACCAGCCCAATCAGCATCAGTGTATCCATGCAACTGTATCTGAACCCCAATCTCATAAAATAGTCCATACTGCAATGTGGACTTCACATACTTGAGTATGCGTCTAGCCGCATCCAAATGCGCTTTCCTTGGAGACTGCATAAACTGACTTACCAATCCAACAACAGAGCTCAAATCTGGCCTGGTAATAGTCATATAAATCAAGCTTCCTACTATGCGTCTGTACATAGTAGGGTCTTCCAGAAGCTCACCTGCATCTGCGCTCAGCTTCACATTCTGCTCCAAAGGAATTGAAATAGGCTTACAGCCTGTCATCCCATATTTGGACAGCATGTCCAATCCATACTGCCTCTGCAAGAGCTGTATCCCACTTGGTGATCTAATCACCTCAATGCCCAAGAAATAACGCAGCTCTCCCAAATCCTTCATCTCAAACTTCTGCTTCAATAGCATTTTCACATGAAGGATATCTTCATCACTGTCACCTGTCATAATCAAATCATCAACATAAATGACAAGCAGCATAATATCTTTCTCTGTTTTTCTCACATAAAGTGAGAAATCTGCCTTGGAAATCTGAAAGCCAATAGTGACAAGATACTGTCCTATCTTGTCAGACCATGCTCTAGGTACTTGCTTCAAGCCATACAAGGCTTTCTTCAACCTGCAAACAAACTCAGGATGAACAGCATGCACATAACCTGGTGGCTGCTCCATATAGACCTCTTCTTGCAAATCACCATGCAAGAAGGCATTCTTTACATCCATCTGATGTAAAGACCATCCCTTTGATGCAGCCATAGCAATGACTGCTCTTACGGTTGCCATCTTTGCAACCGGACTGAATGTTTCTTCATAGTCAATGCCATATGTTTTTGCATACCCCTTGACTACTAATCTTGCCTTGTATCTGTTCACAGAACCATCTGCATTGTGCTTCACCTTATAAACCCACTTACAGCCAATTGCATTCTTACCTTTAGGCAAAGGTACCAATTTCCATGTAGCATTTGCTTCCAAGGCATCCATTTCTTCATCCATGGCTTTCTCCCATTTTTCTTTTCCCATGGCTTGCTCAAAAGAAGTGGGTTCTGGTTCCTGTATCACTTTGACCATATAGGCATAGTGAATGGCTGTAAATCCATCATATTTCAGCCTATCCACAGGATACCTAGCTCTCGTAGACCTGTGCAAAGTAGGTTCACTCCCAGGTGCTCTCAAAACATCCCTGGTCTTCCTTACTCTAGGTGTAACAATAGAAGGAATACCCAACTCATCATCAATGCTCTGTTTTGAGCCACTGGATTCACCATCCACATAAGAGTGACCTGCATTCATATCAAACATGGGCTGATCTACCTTCTCTTTTCCTTTTCGTGATACCTGCATACCACTATCTACATTGCTTTGAGAAGATTCTCCTGAACTCAATCTACCTGTCCATGGCGAAGAATGTGAACCACTGCTAGAGGATGCTCCAGGTCCACTAATATTTTGTGACTGCTGTTGTGAATTCTGTGCAGCATTACCACTTTGTGCATCTACATCATCAATCACATTTACTGGTTTATACTAGCTACTCATCTCATCAAAAACAACATCTCTGCTCACTGTAAACTTAGAAGTAGAAGGTTTATAGCATCTATACCCTTTTTGATGTACCTATCAAGGGATGTGAAGTCAATGAAAAAAATGAGGAGCTTGACGAAGATGGCTGCAGGACATTTGTAGTTAACCATATTCATGATTGTGATAGCATTTTGACAAGGCTAGAAGAGGTACATCTTACCCTTTCTAGAGCTAAGTCAATTTTTGGAGTAGAAGAAATCCTAGTGGTTGAACATCTGTGTGGGCTCTACAGACGTAAACCTTCACCAATCAAAATAGATGCCATCAGCAGAATGCAAGAAAAATGCACAAATATCTCAGCGGTGAGGACTTATTGGCGCATGTGTATTCTATCTCATATGGATACCACATTTTGCTCATGTCACCGAAAAACTTTATCAATTATTAAGAAAAGGCCAAAGATTCTCTTGGGAAAAAGAACATACTCTCATTGTACGCAAACTAAATAAGTTGTTAATTTCATACCCCACTCTCAAAAAGGCTAATTATTCAAATGGTCAACCCATCATCCTTACTATGGATACAAGTCCCATTGAAATAGGATGGGCTATTGGCCAAGAAGACATTGAAGGTAACATGTATGCAATTCATTTTGGAGCAAAGGTTCTCAATGAACGTCAAAGAAGGTATGCACAAGTAAAAATTGAAATTGTGGGGAGTTGTAACAACATTAAAATGTGATTGTGAATACTTTATAGTTGCTTCCGTAGTGGTAGAAACTGATTATCTTCCACTCTTGGGCATGATTGTCAACTGCTCTACACCCAACGTTGCTATGCTAGGATGGATTGCATATATTAAATCTCTCAACCCCGAATTAAAGCATATTGTAGGAAAGGTGAATCCACTTGCTGACATGCTATCACGTACAAGATATGAAAATGAAGAAGAGCTGATGGGAGAAGATAAAGCTGAAAAATCTATACTTGCTGAATTTCATTCCATGGCTATTGAAAGTACCTTTTCAATTGCTGCATATACAAACCCAAAGCTGAATCTTGCAGCAACAAAGCTCAAATATTTATCTATGGAAGAAGGGTGGTCAACTAGAAGCTAGCATGCTCATTGCATTGTTCAAGTTATAGTTCATTTCCTTGAAGAAAAGTATAAAGAAGATATTTGAGCACAATGAAAAAGGAGGAGTCTTGGACTTATGAAGAGTTCAAGCATATTAAGAGGAAAGCTTATGGCATTTTTCTTAAAGAAGGGCATCTATGGAAGCACGCAAAGAAGAAGAAAGGAGTACCTGTTCGAGTTTTAGGTAACAAAAGATTGCAACAACAGGTAATGAAGGAATTTTATGAAAGCCTGTGGACTGGCCATAGAGGCATATGGGGAACTTTTAGTAATGTCAAAGAAAAATATTGGTGGAAAAACATGTATCGGGACATAGCACATTTTGTTGAAACCTGTTATGTGTGTCAAATGTATTCTATGGTCAAGCATTGAGATGGGTTACAACCAACTTATCCTTTGTCTATACATTATAGATGGGTTATTGATCTTATAACTATGCCTACAGGAATATGGAATATGCAATATTTATTGCTTGCAAGAGAGGATCTAACCAATCAAGTTGAATGCAAAGCCTTAACAACCAAATCCACTCAACCTGTTTGCCGTTTTTTGCTTGAAGAAGTGTTTTGTAGATATGGTTGTGTGGGTAAAGTAACTGCAGATAGAGGAGAGTTGGATGTTGATGAGACACACAACATCTTTGCTCAATTAGGTATTAAGTTGGCTTTATTAGCCTAAAACCCTGAAGGCAATGGGAAAAGTGAGAGAGGGAACCAGCCTATTCTCAAAGCTCTAGCAAAGTCTTGTAGAGGAAAGATCAAAGAATGGCTTAAAATGCTATCTTTTGCATTATGGGCTGACCGGACTACTCACAGTACAGAGACTGGCTATGTGCCAGCTGAACTTATGCATGGACAACAACCAATTATGCCAATTGAAGAATCCATTCTCACATGGAGTCTTCTACCTTATGAGGAAGGCATCAATAGAGAAGAGTTACTGACTTTGCGCATATGGCAGCTAGAAAGAAGGCCTAAAGATGTTCAAGCAGCTATTGAGAAGCTAAAGACAGCAATACTAAAGAACAAAAGAAGATTTGATAAGCGACATTGACTTCGGCCAAGAGCAATTCAAGAAAATGACTGGGTGCTTATCTATTACAACAGCCTAGACAATCAATACAGTGCTTCTAGGAAGATGGTAAAGCATTGGTTTGGCCCGTATGTGGTAAAGGTCATTCATAACAATGCCACATATTCTGTAACGTGTCCACTTGTCCACTTGTAGGACACGTCTTAGCAACCCATCGAGAAGAGAGTCCAGAAAGCGCCGCCCGGCACTCCCACGAAATGTCACGGGGTTTGCGATCTAGGTCTTCCCGAGTCTGCCACGAAATGGAAGCATTCCGGCCGTTCCCACTTAGGATCGACCTGAATCAGGGTTTTCATAGTGGTCAAATTCCTAGAATAGTAGCTAGTGTCGAACCCCAGACAAACTACTTTATGCAGAAACATCAAGGTCAAAGCATATTCATGTTGCACTTGGTTCAAGGAAAATGGGAAACGAGAGGGATGCAAATCTTGACCTCTTTGCCCATAAGGCATAGTCCCATTCCATTCCCCTAAAACAACATAAATCGGGACTCTAGTACTCTAGATTCTAGGTCATCGTTCATTGCTGTCAATTTTCTTTGAGAAAAGTTCTCGGCCAACCGGGACCACCCTTCCGTAGGACGTACCCATGGTCACATCCATCGCACTTTACTCAGGGTTGCTTTAGTTTCCTAATTACCTATCACATTTAGTTTGACATGCAAAGAGAGCTTCCTTAATTAGCCAATTAAACATCGATTCCTTCACGTAATCTTAGCACTGACATAGAAAAACAATGTCAAACAAGTTCATTTTCAACAATTCGTCTTATTTATCAATCTTTGGAATACATCATATAATCTAGCTCGAAGGCTATTCCATAATCGAGCGCAAAGGCTAATCCATAATCCATCCGAAGGCAATCCAGTAATCCTCAGGGATTACTAATCCAAGTTTTCGCCTGTAGACTAGTATGCGGGTCTCAAGATCCAATCCTAAGTCAAGTCGGCCTCTTGTGTAGGACCCGGAGGCAAGGGATTTACGACCATAGCCCCCCTAGCACCCAAGGGTCCTCCTACTCCAAGTAGCACCCACGAAGAGACCTCTCATGGCGGGTTTGGTCCACGTACCCGACGCGGCTAACAACCCCCTTGGTTAGGATCAGGCAGACAGTCAGGGGTAATGAATGCTGCCTCTCCCTCCAAGCCTTCAACCTGAAGCATTAGTTACTTTTCCATCTTTAGTTCATTGAGAAAAGAAGTACAAACAATGCTCTTAACTGTACAAACACAATCAATTCAGTGGTGGTTTGTTTGGACAACTGCTAAGGTGTGAAACCTTCTCTCCGAATGCATCCAGCATTCGATCCGGGATCGAGTGCGACTTGGCAAGATCCCCAAGGGTTTTGTTGTTTGTTTACCCTTTTATCCTTGGGTAAGGGTTTATACCTTGTTAACCCAAATTAACGAACACATTAGGTCTCCTTATATTAAGGTCAATAATTTCCTGGGCAACCTTGTCACCCTAACTTGATCGGTCAATTTCTTGCTAGGCAATACGTAACTTCCCTAACTTGGCAAATCAACCCAAGGAAGGGTGATGTAGCGGGATGACCACTCATCCTTTTTGCAAGTTAGATTTGCATTAGACTTGCCAACCTTGTTCCAAGGAGTGGCAGTTCTACTTTGTGATTTAGACACAACATCTTGCGACGTTGCAACTTGTTGCATAGGTGTCGCACCTAACTTATGGGATTATTTCTCCCATCACACGGTATTCCTTGGTCAAGGATACCTTGGTCATGATGTAGGGTTTGGGAGTCCTCTTGACTCAACCCAACCCTAATCTTACTAGGCTGACAATGTTTGGCCCTAGGGTTTCTAAAATCAATCGGAAGTTTAGTATTAGGCCAATTTACCCTAGGGTAAAAAATCTAGATCTTTATTGCATGGGCGTCTAACTAACCCTAACATCCTGTGTATGTGGGTAGGACCTTTAAGGTCGAAAGTCTTGACTTGGCATTTCAAGCGTGATACTAGGTAGAATCTTATTGCGACTTAAATCTTCCTAGGGTATTGAGGTAATCATCATTTGAGTTACATCATTGCAAGCAAATTTCCTAATCGATCTAATTGCCTTGTGACAAGAGGTGATCTTTCCATAGAAGAGATGTAAATACATAAATTTAAGATACAACATTCCATGCAAGTATGCCATTCATAAACTTTTCCTTTTATGCAACTACAAGGACCATTTCTTTTTCTTGCCTAAACTATAATGATTGACACTTAGGGCTAACTTGTATAAAACCTACATTGAATTTCATCAAGAACTAAGCTCATAACCCTTCGCTTAATGCATTGAATTCAAGCTTTAATATGAAATGCATCTTTTTCTAAATACAACTTCGATAAAAGAAGTTCATGCATGACGAATGTCATAAGACTATTATTGACTTAATCCATCCTACAACACCTAACCCAACCTAGGATGTAATTAGCATTGCATGCAACTTGCAAGGTACATAAATCCCTTTCATGCAATGAAACTACTTGGACAACATCCAATGGACGACAACGATTATCTCATACAAAACCACAAGTGGAAAACTATTACCTAAATGCTTTATGCATTTTTCTTTTTCGCGAGCAATCAAGGATGCATTTAAACAAATCCACATTTTTTGCAAAATGCGATTAGGATTGCAACTTGGAAGTGCAAGTAATGTGCAACATGCAACTAAATCTTGTAAGACGAATGAATAATTACATTCATAATTTTACCCATGAAAATTAAACGTGCCCAATGCATCCCTTTTATGCGGAATTAATCTTCTAAGAACCTGGGCATTGGGGTTTGGGGCGTTATCCACATGCGAACTCGAAGTAGAAGCTCCTGCATGTGCACCTCTCGCCTTTAACTTTGGGGCCATTTATGTGGTGTATTTTTGTCGCAGCAGCTTCCCTTGGGTTACTCGCACGTCCCGAAGACTCACAGTCCACGATCTCCCTCTCCTGCGCAGGATTAGGGACCTTAGAGGCTTGGGTTTAAATTCCCCGGGGGAGCACGGGGAAACCAGGCCTATGGAGGCTTAAGACTAGAAGCTTCTAATGCTTCTCTATCAGAATGATCATGGAGAGAGAAAATGAGGAGGTGATGATGAGGATAATGATGAAGATGATAAAGGATAATGATGATGATGATGATGATGATGATGAAGATGATGATAATAGTAATGATGATGAGGGGGTTAATAGAAAAAAAAAAGAAAAATTTTAACCACTATCCTTTTGCCTTTCCCGTAAAGGGTGTTCTCGTGTAGCCTTACGGTCTTCAAGCCGCGGCCTCTTATGCACCATGTGGGTAGAGCTTATTAACGCACGAGGGTGGAGCATTTAGCTCAGGGTTCTTCTAGTCATGGGGAGATTATTTTAAGCTACTCTTGCGCGGGGCATGTAGTGGTCAAAATTCATTAATATTTCGTGCGAAAATATTACATATTCATTGGCTAGATTGGATGGAACAAGCATGAAGATACCCATAGCTGGAAAAAGAATCAAGCTCTTCAAACAAATAGAAAGTTCAGCATATGAGTTAGAAGACTTGGATATAATTTAAGAGCATGAAGACATAGAGGAAGAAGAAGAGGCACAAGATGAAGACATTGAAATGGCAGAAGATACTTCTTCTGATATTGCAGATTCGTAAGACTTTGGCACATGCCAAAGGATGTGCAGGTTAGGAGAGGGTGGATGTCATGCCGCTACGTGCACACCGTGTAAAAAAATCTAGAGTGTGTCTTTCTTATTGATTTAGAGAGCTAATGCTATTTTAAACATTAGTATTAGTGTCCATGGTTCAAAAATATTAGATTTTTGGACAAGTTTTAGCCAAAAATTTTATATTCTAAATATTATATATTGTAAAAATCCATAAAACTAGAGACAACTTCTAGATTAGGATGACATGTAAAAGAAAGCATATAGCTTTTAGCCAATTTGAGAGGATTTTATGTAAAAAGAGAGATTGACGAAATTGTGTGATGCACGATCGCTGTTTTCAGCCAATGAAGAGCACTCCAAAGTGGGAGATGAAAAATGAGTGATCTGGCAGAATTGTGATCAGGTGTCCTAGTATTTAACCCCCCTTTCGGAGCCAATGGGAGCATTAGATTGGCGATCTGAGCAACATAGAGGAAAGTATTATTTTATATATGTTTTTGTCTATTAGAGTTATATCTTCTCATAATGCTAAAAGAAAGTGACATGCTTCATCTCTGTTAGTATTCTTCTACATTTCCTAATTCTTTTTGGGAGTATTCTTCTACGTTTTCAATTTCTTCGAACCCCTTCTCTTCCATCTACTCCTCTCCCTAAATCTACCTTCACCCTGTGTCTATTATCTTCAAGAACTTGGCTTGAAACCTTCAACCCTTCTGTTATCTCTACCATCTTCAGAGTCTAAGCTCTTGAACCCCCATACATTCTTCTCTTGCCAAACCCCTGTGGTGACCTTCAACCCTACGTGCAGCGACAACGTGCAATGCAATTTTTTATGATTCACAGTGTTCAATCATTTTTTATCTACAACTAGCATTGTGAAGGTGAAAAAATATTTCTTTTCATGCCTTTACTCCAAACATAATTTCTACATTGTATAGGGCCACCACCGAGCATGCTCGTGCTACTGGACTCTTAATTTTCAAAACCACGTGTCCTATATGCCATACATTAAAAAAACATAAAAACTCAGCATATTATAAGTACTTAACATCCCCCTTTTCCCTACGGCTTAAGATTGTGCATTCGTCGATGGTAGATTTAGAGAGCATTTTTTATGTTTCATCAAAGCAGTAAATTACCCACTTTAACATAAAGATAGGGCTAAAATGAGGCATATATTATTTTTTTCTATTTTTTTGAAATAAAAAATCTATTTTTTATTTTTTCCTATTTATTTATTAATAAATACTAATATTTTTTAACTTACTAATTTGGAGTGATTAAGCTTACTGAGAATTGATTTTATATCACATTCCATCCCATACGAATACCATACACACAACAAAACCCCAAAACCACATGATTTTTCCTCGATTTTTCTCAAAACTGTAATGTTGCAGGTTTGGCATATTTAGCAAGAAATTATTAGATGACTAATTTTTCTTGATTTCTTTAACATTTCTTATCAATCACAGCATTGACAACCAAATGCAACCATTTCCAACTAAACATGATCATAAAACGATTAAATTTTTATCTTACTCATAAAATCACGCCTTATGACGTGCGTATCTCGTGATTGGAGGCACGGTAATGCTTTCGAACAGGTGTTGACGACCTTTCCAACCTCGATCAAGGCTTCTTCATGCTCCAGCATCATCCCACAATCAAAATCTCTCATGTCACTCCACTCCCTTTTCTCATAGAATCAACCATGGAAACACACAATAAGAGGAGAGAGGAGAGAGGAGAGAAAATACTAAAAATTAGCATTTTGATTCCTTGCATGATAATCTACACATCCATAGTCAAATTGAAGCTCTTGAGAAGTAGATCAGGCATGTGCCATCATTCCTTGATGATCCCTAACCCCTTGAAGAGGTGCAAATCTCATGGGTTTTTGGGCTAAAAACTTTTTGCATCCCCTCCTTGCCTTGATTAAATTTTTTGGAGTTTTGAGCCTTTTAATTAAGGCTTAAGGTTTAAACATTTAAAAAACTAGTTCAACTTCTCATGTTCACACTATAAACGAAGTGGATTTTTGCATTTTGGCAGGGCAAATGAACTTGTATTTGAGATCTAATTGGAAAAGTGGATTTGTGGCATGGAAATCTATAAACCCAGACTCCATCACACACTTTTTGGCTCCCAGATCACATAGCTGCTTTATAAGGCAAAACCTTGCGGGGATTAAATGGGGGGTCAAATGACCTCCGATTGACGAACCAAGACTTGTGTTGTGTTCTTGGCATCAAATTCTATCTAGAAAAACTCCAACTCATCGATCCACAACCATTTCATTTTCGATGAAAAATTGGTCTTTTATGCCTCTTGGGCACTTTTCCGCTTCAAAAAAGGGTCCCAACATCCATCTCTCGGTAGTCCTTTAGGACTTTAATTAGATTTCCTTGTATACATAATTTATATATGTCAATGTTATTAACATTACAGTATGACAATGATAGCTACTAAAATCATAATTATAGCCTTCAAAGCAATTGGTATTTTCTTATGAAATATTTGGTAGAATGGGAGCATCTTGAAAGGGAGAAGAAATACAATATATTGAGATTCTCATAAAAGGTTTATTGAGAAATATTATCATGCTACTAATACATTTGTGGATATGCATGCCACGTGGTGCAAGTGTAAAAATATAATATGTGTTTGATAAGCTTCCAGGTTACATATTTCCTTCAATGCACTAAAAGTTGGATAAGCCTTCCACAATCATGGTCAAGAAACATCGAATTCCTTTAGATGGATGCTATGCAGTGGTCTCTCTTGTGACACAATGAAATTTTCTTGTAGTAGAGTTATGAAATGGCAATAAAATTCATGCTAATATTGTTAGAAATGGCTACTACAAAGGCTTAGACTTGCTTGAGCACACAAATAGGTAGGCCAAGTATCCTATAGTTGCAAAAGAAGAGAAACAATTTGATGAGCTTCTCACGTAAATGTATAATCACTTAAATTTAGAGTGTGTAGTCACCATGGGCATGGTGAGGCACTATAAAATTTCTTTGAAATGATGCATTACTAGGGTTTTTCTCATGCTAGATACATCCTCAATTATATCTTGAATGTGGCAACATAAAAGGAACAAATAAGATTGAAATGATGATGCAAATATTGTTACAATGGAATTATTTTTGGAAACATTTTCATACTCCTAGATTTTTTGCTTGCTACTATCTCTTGGAGATGATCTACTAATCCATGAAGGTTTTAGTTGTAGATTGCTACTTTCTACTAGTGTTGTGTGGTGTTGCTAAGGAAGAGCACCCTGCTAACCCGTGCTACTGAACCTCTTAAAACTTATATGAACCACAACCTATATGCTAAGATATGTAAAGAAATCAGCAACTTAATCAAATAACTTTCCATTATAGCCCCACACCCCCTACCATTTAGATTTAGATTGATTGCACAAATGTAGGAAGATTCATGCAAAGACAAAGCACATTGAGGTATGCTATCACTTCATTAGAGGACAAGTCTATTGAGCTTGTCAAAATCTCAACTGAAGAGAATCTTGTAGATCTACTCACTAAAAGTCTCTCAACAGAACCTTTTTTCTTCTTCAAGAAGATGATATGAGATGATCTCTATTCCTCATCCAATTGTACTTTATATATATTTTTACTTTGTTGCTTTTTTCTTGTTCTCTCCTCACTAGGGGCACGTTTGCCTTTAAGTAGGATATTGTTGGGGGTAAAGGCACATGTGTCTATTCACCTATGTATTTATTACATAGATAATATCCATACATTTGTACATCGCATGTGACACACGCCCATCATTGTCACTTTATTCTTTATTCTTTCACTGACATTTGAATAAGGGAAGGCTGTTCACACATTGCGGATGTTGGAGTTCCCACATATGGTGTCTCTCTCTCTTGCTGGCTTGCTCCATCCACCATAGCTCTTGCTTTCACTTGTGTTCTTTCACTCAAGCTCTATCTTTTAGGAAAGATCAATTGAGAGAGAGAGAGAGAGGTAAAGAGGAAAGGAGGGAGGTAAGGGAGAAATAGAGGGAGGGTGAGAGGAAGAGAGAAGAAGAGAGAAATAAAGGGGGGGAGAGAGGGAGGGAGAAAGAGAGAGAGAAATAAAAAAGGAGGGTAAAATAAAGAGAGGGATGGAGAGAGAAAAACATATGGAAGAGGGGGAGAGAGATAAGTAAACAAAATAAAGAGGGGAATGGAAAAAAGAGAAAGAGAGAGAGGGATAGAGATAAAGAGGAGGGGAGAAAGTAGAAATAAAGGGAGGAAGGGAGGCATGTCATGTGCAGCTAGCATTTCACCCTCTTGTTTTCACTCCCCACCGATCACCCCTACTCACTCTCTTCCCATTTCCGATGCACCACACTGCTCCCCTTCATCTCCACAAACTTTTGCAAAAGCTGGCATAGATAGAAAGTCGAATACAATACAAGAGAAAATGGCTTGAACTTCTGTAGCAAGCCCCATCCACTCATCGTAGAAGATAAGCTTGTGACCCAAGGGACTCCTGAGAACCTTTCCCACACCATATTAGAAGTAGGTCCCTCTAGTTCTAACCAGAACAACTTGGACTTGAAGTCCCATATTACTTTGCTCAGGCTAACTACTTGGGCTCAAAGGCACTCGAAAGAGGAGGAATCATAGACTTCAAGCCACCCCATTAAGAGTGGTACTGCAACTACTTTCCTGGCAATTATCCCAATAACTGTACCTAGTTCCCTCAACTCTACATAAGAACTCATCATTCCAGTAGAGTTATCCCGAGATTGCCTTGTGTTTCCTTAAGTATGTGACAAAAGGCCTCCAATGCTACCTTGTAGTAACATGTGTGGTTCCTGTAAGGTAAAGTACAACAACTGCACCAAGACAATGAGGCCCTCCTCATGGCCTAGGTTTAGTACTAGTAGGAGGAGCTTTATGACCAACAACATGGCCTCACTCCAAGTCAACCGTGAAGCTCAATTGGATTTGGTAGAGTTTTTTTATTACTAATACAAGCGAGCCATAATAGATTCTACCTTCCTACATGGATGACTTGGTGCACGTGAATAACCAAAGAATAGCAACTTTATCGATTTGGATATGGTGCAAACCTTACATGCCAGCTTCCAGATGAACCTATGGGATACTTGGGAAGAAGAAATCTGGAGATTTCGGGGTGTGCTCATAGATTCCTACTCCCAATTGCCATCGCTACTGCATCGAATGATGATTTGGATGCTAACCCTAAGTCCCAATTGTCGGATAATGGTTTGGATGATGACACCCAATTCTAATTGTCCGATGATGATTTGAATGCCAACACCGAGTCCCAATTTTCAACCCATCTTACCCTCTCGAATCCTATCCCAGCTGCCCACTACTGCTGCCGTCGATAATAGTGATGCCACAACACCATTTTCATCTACACTTGTTGCCTCTCCTTCCACCACTACCTTGGTAACCACACTCTAGTAGAAGGCTACAATCTCCACCACCATCCATATTCCCCATGGTGTGCCTACAAAACCTCGAAAAATGGCAGCAATTCCTTGTCCCACTCCGATTGCCACTATGTCAAAGACATGATAGTAAAGAGAATCAGAAGCACCCACTAACTCCTATTATGGCTTTATTACCATTTGAGACGAAGTGGGGCATTGACTTTGTAGGTCACATTACCCCATCTTCCTCTACAAAGAAGAGGCATATCATAGTAGTGAATGACTATTTGACAAAATGGTTAGAAGCACAAGTGATGAGGAAGGATGATACAAAGGAAACTACTACCTTTGTTCTTGAATAGATAATCTATTGGTTTGGCCCACCAAAAGAGCTAGTGTCGACCGTGGCACTTATTTCCTGAATAATGCATGACTAGTAGATAAACATAACAAAATGACACCTTATAATTCATAGGTGAATGGGCAAGTTGAAAGCACCAATATGTTCAAAAAACAAGTGAGATTGGGACAAGAAATTATATGTGGATATATGGGTGTATAATATAACCTTTAAATGAGCTATAAGCCACACTCCTTGAGATCAAGTTACCTACAATAAGATTTGCGATTTCTCTGGGGGATAAAGATGTAGTGTTTGAATTCTTTACGACCTTAGCACATCTCGATGAGCTTAAAATTCAGAGTTTCATGCATCAAGAGGTGGTTAAACATGACATGAGAGAACTTCATGACGTGAAAGCAAAGTACACCTTTAAAATAGGACAATTGGTCCTATACTATGATGTTTGTAGGGAGCTTTTTCCTGGGAAATAGAGCCTAAGTGGGATGATCCCTACAGAATAGTTAGAATAGGTAAAAGTAAGTCCACCACATTATTAGCAGATTTACAGGGGGTGGAATTCAAGAATAAGAAACCTTAACAAGATTGAACCTTATCATCTATAAGTAAACTAATGCATCAAATGCTTTGCAAGTTTATGCCACATTGATTTGAAACCTGCAAGAGAGGATAACATTGGTTGATGAGGTGACGAATCCTCTATTTGGAGCACACATATCTAGAACAAAGATACTATGAGGGAAGGCTTGTTTGGTGGAGAAAAGGGTATAAGGTGATTGAGCAAGCAGACAAGACATTCATTTGCGAAATTAAGGTCTCCTACCATCACTGCTTGAGTGTCCTGATGATTATCCTTGTAGGTTTCCATGAGAAGGTGGGATGGAGCCTTTGGTTCACCCTCTAAATATGTTGAACTTTGATTATCATAGTTACAAATAGAGGAAGTGATGATGGCCATATGTGTAAACCATTTATAGACCTATTTGTATGTTAATGGAGCGTCCAGGGGTCCCAATAAGAAAGGGAGCATTGGGGTAGTCATTAAGGATCCCTGGCATACAGTCACGATGAGATTAGCTACCTACCTTAGGGTAGGATTTACTAGCAACATGGCAAAATATAAAGCCCTCATAATGGGACTGAACGTTACTAAAAGAGAGGCGGTATTCTCCAATTAGTAAAGGGGGATTCCTAGTTAATATTGAATCAACTCAATGGGATGTCATTAGTACGCAATCCCATCCCTTGTATGTATTATGATGCTACTATAGATCGGAGGGATGGATTGTAATGAAATAAAACTCATACCTTTAGTTACAGAATTAGCTTAATTATAGTTGGAGTACAAAGACAAGAGGGTGTCAATGTAATAGATATTTTAGTCTTTTTCTAAATTTCTCCATTTCTTGCCAAAGAATGGTAACTTCAAATATAGATGTCTCTTGATACAATGATGAAAGGGCTTCTACATAGTAAATTGTTCAATCATTTAAAGCAAAGCTTGCAATGTAAAGAAAATGCTAGAGATGTGTATTTTTAATATATGACCGACATGTATTTTTTTGGGATTTCATTAGAGAATAATATTTTTTTGTGGATTGCATCTTCTTATCGGTTTGATGACTTGTCTTTTAAGATAAGGTTTGCTAAATTGGAAAGAGATGGTTTCCTTACCCAAGATAACTTCGTTGATTCGTAAAAGGAATAACCATAATGGTTGTTTGGATTGATGCTATAAAAAATGAATGCCATCTTAGATGATGATGATAGGTTAATTTCTTGATTATGTGTTTGCACAAAATTTCTTGTGCCCTCATGGGCGGATTTATAGTTATGCATTGAACCTCTCCTAAGGTTTGTAGTGGGAGCACATCACCAAGGCACTATTTCACTAAGTTGGAGGTTAAGACTCACCCCAGATGTGAGAGGTCTCTCCATAGGGAGGGCATTAGGCTAGGAAGCCACAACGATACTAGGGGGCTCTAGTCATAAATCCCTTGGGTCTAGCCTAACCCTTACAAGCCCAAGATGGACTTCATGGAAGGCCTTGATGCTAGATAAGGGTGGATCGGTGGAGCCTATGTCTAAGATTTGAACATGAGTCTTGGATTGAGGGATGGAATGTCGGGTTGGCATTGCACTTTGGAGAAGGTAAAGAATAAAATTATATTCTTTTGCAAGCACTTTCAAAGGATGGTTTGACATTATCTTTGTGTGTGACAAAATTATGTGAAGGAACTAGTATTAATAGTTAATTAAAAACGTTATCTTTACATGTCAAACATAAATGTGTTAGGATAATTAGATAATTAAAATACACCCTCAAGAAAAGTGGAAGGACAAGATCCTGGATGAGTTCATCTCATGGATGGGTGGTCTTTTCAATCACTGCATGCACACAATGTACCAAGGCATACCAAGAAATACGTAACAATATTTCTCCCATGCACCCCATCTCATCCTCTTGGATGCATAGATGGGCTATTATGTTTTTGGAGATAAAAATCATTGTTGCTCCATTATCAAAAAATAATAATGAATTCTAGTCCCTCATATTTCCCTATGCTCTACAATACTCAATAGTATCATCATTAGGTTGATCATAAACTATATCAAGCATCAAACAAATAGATATTTGGGCCTTTTGCCCCTCAACTCTCCCTTATTTTCAACTTTTGTAGCTTGGTGTCTATTGGAAAAATTATTTGCTATGTGCCCCTTCTATAAACATACAAAACATCTATTTGCATCTATTAATTCTCTATGTTGTGCAACCCATTTCCAAGTCTCCCCTTGTTATGTTTTCTTTTCGTAGCCTTATTTTCATATCTAGCCTTTTTCTTAGCTGTAGGAACTTTTTTGATGGATTCTCATCTTGCAAGGTTAAATATTTTCCTTATAACAAAGCATTGTTTATACTCGTTGTCTGTATGAGTTGTGACATTCTTGTCATGGTGGGATTTATGTAAAAATGTCATTTTTTAAAGGTAAAGCACATCAATACTTCTCAATTTTCTCAAGAAGGGGAATGAGAGGATATGAAGTAACATGTAGCAATACATCCCATAATGTCTAATTATATTACTCTTACTTTTTTCATTGTGATTCATCCAGCTTATTCTAAGAAGTTCTAACATCCTCTTCAAAGATGCTCATGAATAAATTGGAAGCAAATCTTTGCTTTAATTGTATCCATGTTGATGGTGCTTTACCTTGCATTAGAAATGTGGACCTCCAATGCAACGCATTTCCCTTCAAAAAGATGGCTTTCTATCTAATATTAGAAGATTCAGTGAGGTTTCCTCTCAAGTACTTTGTATAAAAAATTTCAATGAAAGTTGATGCTTTCGTTGTGAGTTGCACACCAATAAAGGCCTAAAACTCTACCCCTTTACCACTCTCATCATAGTCCTTTATTTGCCCTTTTGGAGTCAAGTTATCATACATTGGCAACTTCAAAAAGGGGACATTTGTTGTATTTGCAAATTAACTAGCACCATATGAAGCATTTTCATATTTGCATGTATGCATTGTTGTCCAAAATCTATCTCATTTAAAAAACTAAGATGACCTTGTATTTGGATGTCTTGCCCTATTGGCACTAGGTATTGTTTTTTCTCATCACTTTTGTGTGACTTGAGGTTGTGTTGGCTATTCTTTGGAAGCTTCTTCATGTCCCAAAGCATGAGGGGACAACATTTTTTTTTTACCCTTGTTTTTCTTCTTTGAAAAGTTTGAAATTTTTATGAATCATGGATCGTTGGCCAACTTGGCAAAGATGTTCTTCATCTCCTTGCTGGTTACATCACCATATTGTGGCCTAGAGAAACCCACTTCTTGGTCAACACCCACATTTTGTGCTTTCTACCCAAGCAATGTGCCTTGTCCAAGATGAGGCATTGCATTCTCCCCTTCATTATGTCTTCAATCATCAAGAGAAATGGTAGTTATAAATGACCAGTATTCCTTGGAAAAAAAATTTCTCTTGATTTTACAACAATCTAGGTGTCTCAATTTGGGTCTTCAATATCTTGCATGGGGGCCACAATAACTTAGAAAGGGCTATCTTTGGGATTAGCTATAAATTAATACCTTTAGGTACTATATTGAGTATTTGGATCCTCAATAAGTGGGCACAAATCCAACGGTGGTCGTGGAAACCCTAATGGATACTGCAAATTAGGGTTTCAATAGAAATTTCTTCAATTTCTCTTAACGGATGGCTTCAATATGCTAAGAATTGATGAGAGAATGTCAAAGGAAGAGAGAAAAAATCAAGAAAAAGGAATATCATTTGAATGGTATCTTTGATGGCAATTTGATGGTGCCAATAACTCCAAAAGTGGGTAAGACTCTAGAGTAAGTACTCTAGTGAAGGAAATATGATGCCCTTATGTTGTTGCATTATGCAATGAGTTGTTTCCTCTTTTAGAGCTCACTTGATGGCACCTCCTTCCTCCCTTGGTCTTTGAACACTCAAATAACCCTCATTGAGCTCCTAAACAACCTTCTCTTGGCTTGCGTGGGTAATTTCGACAAGACCTAGCCTGTTCTGCTAATTTGCAATCTTCTAACTGTAATTTCTAGCTTTAATTAATTAAATTGCAAAATTGAAATTATTCTAATTGGATTTTAGTAATTGTAATTTCTATCTTTGATTAATTAATTTTTAGCATTTTAATTCTAAAATTTCATTAACTATACATTTGATCGTACCCAAGAACTTTCTAGTACCCATTCACAAACAAGGTACTAGTCCCCATGGGACATTTAATGGTCTCAATATTAATTCACATTGATACTAAGTATGCGCAAGTACCTACCCTGGTGCATAACTTTGTACAAGCCTTTCCAATGTAACCCACCACTATTCCCTTTGGTCACTTAAGCCATGAGCATGACTTAACTGACTTACGCTCCACATGTGTACCTCACATACCCATAGCTTAACAATACCAAACCCAAGCACTAAAAATACACATCCTTGTGAGAGGCTCTTAGAGTGTCAAGAAGCCTAGTAGCTACAATATGATAAGCACAAATCAAATGCCAACTCTTTGGTAGCTTGCTATCAAATGTATAATAAATCAAGTGTGTTGTATTATCTTGCTAAGCAAGGTGATTTCCTCGTGTATACTAGGCATGCTTGCACTATGGACCTCGATGAGAAGTCTTCACCTTAATGAAGATAAGATGAACAACATTTTTGAACTACCATAAATATAATCAACAACGTGTAATATGAGCTAGATTCTAGCACCTTGAATATGCCCTCCAAGCTATGCAACTTTGACTATGTACTTCAATTGCAGGTTTTGAGCTCTAATACATTCGAGCCATTTAAATTTGGCGAGGTTTCTACTCTGTAAGAGACCTCGAGAACCTTGGTTCTGATGCACCGCCATTGCAAGATCCCTCATTGAACATATACAAGGAGGACACCCTCTATATGGCAGCTATCTTTATAGGATAGGGGAGTGACCTCAAGCAAGAGGCTCTGCAACAAGATCTCTCATTTCGATCTTTATGTGTCTGTCATCTCACATCACCTACCTCTAGTTACATGCAACTTCTATAGCCACATGAGAAACTCTTACATGTTTTAGGTAACACAAAATAATTTGAAAACATAGCTTGATTTTGTACTTCTCTTCAGAGATCTTAACAAGCAAAAGTAAACCACGTAACACAAATCAACTTCTAAGAGTAAATTTTCAAAGAGGCACCACCTTGTCACTACAGCATTGTAATAGCATTTTCCAACCCTCAACAAGCAATGCTAACAAAAGATTAGTTTTGCAAATCAAGCATTGATAGTATGAAGATTTAGGCTCGTGTGAATCTGCTCTAAACGAATGTTGGCACGAGTCAAGACAAGAAGTTCGGCTCTTTTCATTCTGGAATCTGGATCCTCGAAGGAGGGGGAGGGGGCCCGGGGGATAATCCAATGAGCGGCGCACCGGCTTGCAGCCTTGTCTTACTCTCTTTGGGGCAAGCATAATCATGAGACTTGGATTACTAAGAGCGTCTATAAAAGGCGAGCAAATATAGTAGGGATCGCCAAAAGGCATTCACGCAGGGTCTCCCCCCTCTCTCTCTCTCTCCCCCTCCCCGCTTCACTACGCAACGATGATAAATACTCCAGCTCAACGCCGGCAACGGGGCAGGTCGCAGTTGGTGCCTTCATTGTTGTTCTTTTGGATAATTCTACATCATCTCCATACAAGTAGCACCAGGGCGCAGAATGACGATACTTTGCAGCTCAACATTTACACGCCTCTGGATGACGGCTATGCCGATGTAGGGATAGTGTCCTGGATCTCTCTGTTGGCGTCGTCCTTGCTGGGGCAGGACACGCCAGGATTCTTTTATGGCGCGGTGCCAGCCGCCACGGTCGAGTCGGCCTGCCAGATGGTGGAGAACGGTTACCAATCCATTCCGGCCACAGTCACCGCCTATGGTTCCACCGTGAACTGGAACTTGCAGGTACTATATGTACCAACCTATACATATAATGTCCATAGCACCCACTCGCACATAGTATACATATAATGTCCATCATGATCATCTCCAACTTACCCATGTATCTATTCTGTGCTAATTTTAACGTCTTTATAACAGGTTCAAGCAATTGGAGGTTGTGATGCATCAACTTACTCTCCTATGGGTGTAGAGATGGTTTTCACAGACGATACAGGCCGCACTAATGTTGTAAGCTAACATCACATCCTGTAATCGAAATACTTTATTCAATAATACTGCACTAGATTTGAATGCTCAAAATAATTGCAATACGTTAGAATGTTTGTGTACGATGAGTTCAGATTTTTTGCATTCTGAGGGATTTCATCCATCTATTGTTAATGGACTCAAATATTTAGATCATATGTGATGATAACACATGGACGTTTGGTTGTTCCCTATACAACACTGGAGATGATGTCAACTCCATCTACGAGCAACCTCCATACCACTCGAGTGTTGCCATCCACAATATCGATTCTGACACTAGTACTACTTCCATGAATCGAAGTACACAACTCGCTAGGGGTGGTCTATCCAACATGGACAGCGTCTCACCTTTCTGTATTCTTGAAGGTTATCTTAAAGCCTATCCAAATTCGAATCTAGCTTGTTATTTCTAATCACAAGATTGTGTTCATATTGCTAGAAAAAAGAAAAGCAAATGCATTTTGATACACATGCTTTTGTGCAACTATTATACAAATATACAGATATACATCCCGTTCAATATAGTCAAGATAGCTCATGGTGTCTTCCAATGGAGGAGCAATTCATGATAGTCACTTTCTGAGCTCCAAAATATATTATATCATGTGGAAAAACTAACAAAAGCAGATTGATCTATTAATCATGCCCCTCCACAACGATGAAACACACAATGTTAGAGAAACTTGTCATGGTGGTTCCTCACCAGTTTTCATAGTCAACAAGTAGTTGACTCTTACTAAGAATACCTCAAGTTGTCTCCTTTTTTCTCAGCATATCATCTTATAGATCTCATTGCCTATACTACCTATTCTAATGTCTTACTACACACAATTATTAGCTCCACAACCTCTGAGTAAAACAATGATCTCAAAATATTGGTTTGTAGGTTTTACTTCGGGTGCCATTTTTGGGCTATCTGCCGTTCCATTTACATGTGTCAAGGCTGGTATATTTGCACCTGTTTGTGCAGTAGCAGTTGTTGGGGCCACAGCAATTGCTGGTGTAGCTGCAAGGTGTAGTGCTGATGCAATCGCAAGTAAAGCTGGAACTTCTTGCTTCCCAGGTTGGGCTAGGCCCATACATAGTATCTATGTTTGAAACTTAATAGCAATTACGTGATAATGTCAAGCACTATACTATTAATCTTGGTTGTGTTTGTGTGCCTGAATGTAATGTTGTGTAAAATACTTCCATTAATTAAATTTATTAGAATCTATATTATCAAAATTTGATATCCAGCTTCTTTTTGTATGAGATTATGCCATTGCATACAGGAAATTCTGTGCTTACCACATCTACAGGGTATCACAAAAAGATGCATGACCTCTCGATTGGAGATCAGGTTATCCTAAAAGCACTTCATGTATAATATATATAGTTTATACAATACCTCATTCATGATAGTTCCTGATTGTTGTGGACCTAAAGTAGTAGTATACTTTCTAAAACCACCATATACTCATCAATTTAGGGTGCTACTACTTGTCAGGTTGCAGTGTGGAATAGCAATCGCAAAGAGCTTGAGTTTAGTCATGTATATGGATTTGGACATGCTGATGCAAATATATCCTCAAGATTCTTGCATTTTAAGCTCTCATAACAAAAGAGTCATGGATTTGGAGCTCAGTCCCCTACACTTTGCCATAGTTTTAGGTCAGGATATTATCTATCAATATAACCAAAATCGCATCTACACTATGTATACATCTAAAATGTCAAACTAATTATCTATCCAATCTACTATTGATAGATAATGATCAACTTTTTCGCTACAAGTATGCTAAAGAAGTGGTTATTGGTGACAATATGCTGGTTTGGGACCAAAATAAGACTCAATTTATTACCTACATGGTTATAGGTAAATTGAAAATAGTTATTACTTAAAGATCATCATACTTTATCACTAATCAAAATGCAATGTATTTCTTTAATTAACATGATCTAACAATCTTTCTTGTAGACATTCACTACACAATTGGAAAAGGGTTGTACAACCCATACACTCTTCAAGGAACAATCATTGTTGGTGATGTAGTCATCTCTGTGCATAGTGACTGGTTCCTAGATACAATGTTTCATCATCTTGCAATGGCACATCTACTCCCTTCAACTTATCAGGTTTTCCATTTTTTGAAACTCTAAAAGGCTACTTTATATGAATCTTTCGTTCAAACTAAAAATGAAGAATCTTTGTGGTTTCAGTTTATATTGGGTTTGCCACGAGCATTCTATCGGCTCTTTGGGAAGGATATGTACTTTAGCTTGTATTATGCTATTGAATCAAGCATGGGAATACACACATTTATCTTAACATATGGTGGTGGCATATCTCTCTTAACATCCATTTTCACTATGTCAACAGTACTCAAGATATTTCCTACTTTGGGTATATGAACTAATAGAAATTCACCAAACAAGGATCAATAGCCTTTTCTCCCATTCATCAAAAGTATTTTTGTTCTCTATAATCATAACAGCCACATCCTAATTGATAATGTTGTACTTTCATAAAGCATGAATCATGGATGCCCAATGTGGGACTATTATAGAACTACATGGACTTAATGCCAAATGTTTCTCCTCTCTCAATCACTCACTCTATGTGTGTGTGTGAGTGATATAATGTACTATGATGATTTTCAATATTTACAAAATATAAAGTTATCCTTAAGTACATGTATATGTACATCCTTCCATGTGAGTGTATACGCATGTGCATACCTCCATACATGTCTGTGTGTGTGTGCAAGCACATACACATACATGTAGATGCATGCATGCGTGTGGGGTGCAAAATTTACAAGTAGAATAGAAACTCTATAAACTTAATGACAAAGAAAGATTACACTAGAATTGGAGTAGAGAAGTCGAGGCATGTATTGTTAAGCAAGTTTATCCTTGTGTGTAGATTCATGTGTAATAACACGTGGAATGGTGTTTCTAACAAACGAAATTATAAACATAATTTTAATTACACATAAAAACATGTACTTCTATGACTCAATACATACTTATTTATATGTGTCCCTATTTTTGAAATCATGCACGCTCTATTTTTTACTTTCCCTTTGAGGAAAAAGACCAAAATTAAAGAAAAGAGTCACACATACACACAATAAGAGAGAGAGAGAGAGAGAGAGAGAGAGAGAGAGAGAGAGAGAGAGAGAGAGAGAGAGAGAGAGAGAGAGAGAGAGAGAGAGAGAGAGAGAGAGAGAAGAAGAAGAAGAAGAAGAAGAAGAAGAAGAAGAAGAAGAAGAAGAAGAATAATAATAATAATAATAATAAGAAAACAAGGAGAAGTAGAGAGATAACAAGAAAGAACTTTAGCCTTTAAGCGAAGTTACAATGACACCTATGTGGGCACATCTTCTATTGAAGCTTTCAATGTAAACCCTCGGTTAAACCTTTCATTTTTGTTATCTATAAACTTAGCTTGTTATTTGCATGGGCGTAAAGGGAACCATCTCCATAGGTTTAGTGCAGGTATTTTGTGTATACAAATGTGGACATTATCTTATTTGTGAATACATTTTGATCTGTTGCAAAAATGAGGTGTTGCTGGGTGTTTTTAACACAAAAGTAACTACCATATTTCTTGATGTTTTTAACATGTGTTTTCATTTGTTTCTTTTGGATTGGTTAATACATTAGGTATGTGGTTTCTTATAGAGAAACCAAGATATTTATCCTGGTGATAAATGCATTATATAGATAGTTTGATAGGACTGTCATATCATTCTCAAAACAAGATGTAACCTTCAACTCTTATATTTACATTTTCTCTTCTCTTTCTCTTTTGAAAATTATTTTGGGTATCTTAGGCTTGTTTGTATTTGAAATTTAGAGTATAATTATCCTCAAGAGAAAGACAAAATGAAAGTGTGGATATCTTAATACTTAATAGTTATATGTTTGTTATGCTTTGTGGCTGAAAATTTTAATTAGTAAGAGAGATAATCTCCCCAATCAGCATATCAATAGGTGCATTTTTTTGTATTTTTATAGAAGTGCTTAAAAGTATGTTTTTGACTAGTTTAATATGGAGTTTCTAACAAAAAAATTAAAAGCATCTTACTAAGTAAATTTACATAAATATACTTATAAATATACGCTACTCAAGTTTAATGGATTCATTCATGAGAATGTGGCAATATAGTTGTGGTACTAGACCCTAGACTTCCAAGAAAAATCATGGTAAGGAACTCAATGGAGATCATGCATTCTCTATATACTTACAATTTACTCATTAGATCTTTAGAGAAGAGAGATTTGGATTTAGCATTAATGGCTTAGTGTTTAGATTTTAGTGCTTAGAGTCTAGCGCTTTGTTTAGGGTTTAGATTTTACTAATTAAGGTTTAGAGTTTAGGGTTTAGTTTTGTCTTATGCTTCAATGGGTAGTTCTTCACCAGGTGGATACATTATTTTATAAGGTACCATGTGAGAGAGTTCAAGGTTTTGTGTTTTGTGTTTAGGGTTGAGAGTTTCAAATCTAGGGTTTAGGGTTAGGTTTTAGGATTTACATTTCGTATTTAGGATTTAGTATTCAGATTTTAAGTTTTAGTATTTAGGGTTTAAAGTTTTGCTAGTTTTAGGGTTTAGAACTCTAATGTGCTTTGATGGGTAGTGCTTCATAAAGTGGATATATTTTTTGCCAATACAAAACATGAGAGGAAAATTCCCAAAGTTGATATGTAGGACAACATCAAAGCTATTAGTATCTTTAAGTTCTAGGTATGAAAGGGGGATCTATACTGCAATACTAAAGAATACATGCATTTCTCCTGAGCTTGAGTATACCAATCATTAATGTTAGAGCGGATACGTATAATACTTTTACAAATACTTATCAAAGCCTTTACTTCGTCATCCAAACAAGTACGAATATCAATATGAAATATAATATATACCAGGCATTCATGTTCAAGGAGAGTGTCAAATGTAAAGGTCACACTCCATTGCAAAGCAAACACCAAATTACCACAATACTACAGTGTTGAGCTTTCTTGAGCTAAGTAAAAGCATGTAAAAAACTTTTCCACAAATTGTTAGGTAAGGATATTATAATGTCATCCCTCATGGAATTTGATGTGTATAATAGTTCAAAGATGGAGTCCACCTATTGAGTAATGTTTTCTTCGATGATGATGGCAATCGAATGTGGAAAAATGTTTTCTCTGTGCATGTCAAGATGGATAATCTAATTCTGAATTGTTAGAATGTAAAACATACATATTATTGTAGATATCACAAGAAAATAAAGATGCAAATCTCATTATAAATTGTTGAGGGTTTAGGATTTAGTAGTCTCATTTTCTTTGATTGGCATTCCTTCATAAAGTGGATACATTATTTGTCCTAGGTAACATGTGAGAGGGTTTAGGGTTTATGTTTTAGTGTTTCGAGGTTGAAGGTTTAGTATTTAGGATTTTGGGCTTAGTTTAGGATTTAGGAGTCTAGTATTTAGCATTTAGTATTTAGTGTTCACACAAGGAGCTTATAAAAGAATCCTACATAGGAAAACTCTTGGAATGTAAGAAACTCTCTAGTATTTCCTAGGTAGCTACATAAGTGTTTTCTACATATAGCTAGGAAATTACATTTCCCCCATCTCATAGTAGGGATCCTAGGTATCAATATATGAATCTCCCACATATAACTAGGGAGTTTTATTCCACACATCTTGAACCAGGTAGTATCTATGGGTCATATAATGAGGGAATCTAGTTCCCCATATACCATCACAAGGAATTACAAGTCACACAACTCGGGAATTCAATTCCCTATATCCCATAATAGAGAATTACAAGTAGCCATACCAAGATATACTTTGTGGAAAATGGTTACCAAACAACTTAGGGTTAAACTAATAGCCACTCAATCCCATGCTAGCTACACATTCTAAAAAATAATCCATGTTAATTTTCTCATAGATTGATGATTGGTTAGAAACTAATTTTATAGTGGGGTCTTGTTTATATGAGTAATGTTTTTGCATGAGTAATTATAGGTACAAAAGGTCATCCATGCCGGAACATATATTGCATAACTTCAAAAAGAATCACGACTAGTATCATGAAAATGAAACTTGAACCCTCAATTTGTATATTGGAACAATTAGATTGAAACAATGGTAACAATCTCAAGTCATGAAGTGATCAGATAAGTAACAATAATGTGTATTATTTTAAGTCAACTTGCTACTCTGTAGTGAATGAAAAATTAATTTCATTTTCTACACATTTTACTATTTTTCCATATAGGTCCTCAAAGATTTTGTAATGTATTACATAATGAATGTCAATTTGCTACTACAATACACATGTTTTAAAGTAACTTTATTAAACTCGCATGACTAGTGCAATATAACTTACATCCATAATTGATGCTTTGTTCACTGACTTCATACATAATTATGGTCAAAAGTTAGGATGACTTTACATCATATCACATTTATATGAGAAGATTATTAAAATAAAACTAATCTTATGTTTTTAATACGATCTTGTACAATGACTAATACTTATGCCTTAAAGCTCATAATCGGGTGGTTTTTAACATAGAACTATATGATTAAGTTTTTAGCCCTCAAACTAATTACTCTAGTTAAGATACACATTTCACCCATTTGCAAGGGATATACTCTATGTCTCACATAAACCCAGATCACTAAGGTTGTATTTAGCTTTAGCTAGCGAGCTCTCAAAAGAAATCAAGAATCCAAATCTATATATAATCGAAAAGCCATGGACCCCTTTATAAAGCAAGGCCCCATAAGCTAGCCCTAGCACCATAACCTAATTTCCTAAGATGTCCCTAGGCCTAAAACCTATTCAGTACATCATCATGGCTGGAAGATCCATTCAATATCAACCCTAACGGCCCATTTTGTTCAAGGTTGCAACCTCATATGTCTTAATACTACAAGGGATATAAATATTAATATATAATTCCTTACGTAACATGCAATGTGATAGCACATCATGATTTGGATAAGTTGAGAGCATGCTTTGAAAGGAGCATTAGTCATACCATGCCTCGATAAATGGAGATATGCCACATCCTAAGGGCCACAAACCACCCCCATTAGTTGGGATGAAACTCCCTAAAACTAAGATGGATACACTAGTCTATTTTATTTATTTCATGCTCAACTGGTATGGCATTACTTCTCATCATTTCTTAAATGAAATTTTGTGGAATCCTTATTCTTACTACTCTAAAAATTATTTGGTAGTTGATCAATAATTCAATTTTGACCAAGTTTTAACCTAGTTTTATACTTATAAAAACTAGGAACCAATTATAGTGTGCCATTTGTGCATCTTCTTCCATACCTTTCTAATCCATGTGCATTGCCAAAAGAGATAAAAAGAATCATGTCTTTCAACCTTGCATAAAGAATAATGTCCTACAATAAGCATCAACATACTATGCCTATGAGTATGGGAAATTTTCAAATAAGTAGCTTACAAAAAATAATATTGAACTTACAAAAAGCTATGGTATTCCATGTTGCTAAGATTTAAACTTTTGCAATTTCTCACATAGATAAGTTTCTTGTGCTTACCCAAATCATGTAAGAGTTTATGGACACATTGCCTACCTTGCCTAGGCTCAAGCTTAATTCATACTAAACCATAAAGGAATTCCATAAGAAAATGTTATAAATATCAAATCCCCAAGGCAAATGTGTTAGTTTCTCAAGGTGCATGCATTTGGTTCATTTTCTTTTATGTTTGGGAGTACCAATTAATTAACTCCAAAAGTAGAGACTTAATTTATTATAATTCCATAGGTTTTACCTACATTGTAAATAGTATTAGTGGAGAAAAATTAGAAAGGAACTTAATAATGATGGAGATCACACAAGTTATCCCAAAGCGAGCCACCAAGAACACTCACAACAAGTTATGATCCAAGACTGAGGCACCAACTAAGAGCGATTGAATAATGACTTTAGTACACAATGTGGGGTTCCAACGGTAAGAGATTAAAATGGTAGAAAGAAATCAATAATATGCTAGAATCATGGATGCTTGAGTCCTATACATAGACTAGATATGCCTCAAAGACAATACAAAAGAAGACACCTCAAGTATAAATCAAGGGATAAATAAATAACTCCCCACATGTGTGGTAGCTCACCAATGTCCATGATAGTCTAAGTAAGAGTTTCTCAAAACTCCAAGAATACTCTCACATAATTCTAGACCATGAATACTCGCAATAAGTTGGATCCAAGAGTGAAGAACCAACCAAGAGTGAGTAAACGAATGATTTTAGCACACAATGTGCCATGATCCAAACACGTTTTCCTTTGTCTATGTTGCAAGTGAGATTATACTAAAGAGGAGGAAACCCAAGAGTACAAGACTCAAGAGGATAAGGTATAACAAGAGAGTCTCCAATGAAACCACAATAGCACTTTATACAACACCATACACACACCCTCTTGATACTCAATAAATTCTATAGTAACAAGAGATTGCAATGTTAGAAAGTAGTCAAGAAGATGCTAGAACCATGGATGCTTGAGTTCTATACATAGACTAGATGTTTCTCAAAGACAACAAGACCCCTCGAGTAGGAAGCATGGGATAAGGAAATAACTCCCCATATGTGGTCGCTCATTATCAATGCCCACAATAGTCTAAGTAAGATTTTCTCAAAGCTCCAAGAAGACCATCCAATAGTTCTAGATCATGGACACTCACAATAAGCTCGGGATCCGTGTGAGTAAATGATGAATTTAGCACACAATGTGCAGGGCGCTAGACTACAATGGAATGAGGCTTGAGAGGACCAGACTCAAGAGGATGAGACGAAGGAGGAAATGTAACGTGTCCGCTAGAATCATTCCGGACACGTCTTAGCAGTCCATCGGGAAGGATGTCTAGAAAGCTCCGCCCGGCACTCCCATGGAATGTTACGGGACTTGCGATCTAGGTCTTCCCGCGTCTGCCACGTAGCGGAAGTATCCTGGCCGTTCCCACTTAGGATCGACCTGAATTTGGGTTTTCTTGTTTGGTCATTAGCTAGCAGTAACTAGCGTCAGCCCCGATCGAACTACTTTACGTAGAAACGCCCGGTCTGAAGCGGATTCAAGCTGCACTTGGTTCAAGGAGAATGGGAAACGAGAGGGATGCAAGGCTCGACCTCTCTGCCGCAAGGCATAGTCCCAATCCGTTCCCCTAAAACAGCGCAAATCGAGTAGGATGTAACACTAGGTCATCATCCTCGTTATTCGCTTTGATGCTGAAGATCAACCTCTGTTCGCCGAAGACTTTGAGAAAAGTTCCCGGCTAACCGGGACCACCCATCTGTAGGACGGACCCATGGTCCATCCTCCGCACTTTCCTCGGTTTGTTTTAGTTATGTAATTACCTACCACATTAGTTTGACATATAACAAACAGCTTCTTTGATTAACCCTGTTATGCACTGGTTCCTTCACGTAATCTTATCACAGGACATAAAGAAAACAATGTCAAACAACTCCTTTATTATCATTATATCCTTTTATCTTTGAAATACAAGGAGTTCCGCCCGTAGGCATATTCATAATCTGCCCAAAGGCTATCCAGTAATCCACCAGGGATCACTAATCCAAGTTTCCGCCCGTAGACTAGTATGCGGGCCTCGAGATCCAATCTCGAGTCACGTTAGTCTCTTGTGCAGGGCCGGGAAGGCGAGGGATTTACAGCCAGAGCCCCCCCTGGCACCCAAGCGTCCTCCTGCTCCAAGTAGAACTCAACGGAGAGACCTCTCACGGCGGGTTCGGTCCACGTTCCCGGTGCGGTTAACAACCCCCTTGGTTAGGGTCAGGCAGGCAGTCGGGGGTAACTGAAGCTGCCTCTCAGGCGCCAACCTGAAGCTTTAGATATATTTTCATCCTTTAGTTCATTGAGCAAACAATGCAAACAGTCCTTTCTAAATTGTTACAAGCACAATCAATTTCAATGGTCGTTTAGCTGGCAACTGTTAAGGAGTGACTCCTTTCCTCCGAATGCAACCCGCATTCGCTCCGGAATCAATTGCAACTTGGCAAGATTCCTATCATTCTTGGGTTAGGGTCATACCCTACCAATACTTTAGGTTTTGGTGTGGCAGGATCTAGCGACCATGTCGCTTTAGTTTATTGTCTGGTCATTTGCTTCAAGGCAAATACCTAGCTTTCCTTTTCCTTGGCAATTATTTCCCAAGAAAAGTGAGTAACAGGATGATTACTCATCCTCTTGTAAGTTAAATTCTTTCAATAACTTGCCAACCTCATTTCGAGAGGTGACAAAACTCTCTTGTGGACAAATCTCAAGTCTACCCGATGTTGCAACCTTTTTGCACATGCGTTGCATTATTCCACGGGATCATTCCACCCATTGAATGGCGTCCTCCGGTCACGGAATTTACCTCCAGCCGAGTAACAGGGTTTTAGGGTATCCTCCAAACCATTCCTAGTTATGTTGGCCCATGGCCCTAGAAATAGGCAACTCCGTCGGAGTTTCATCATTTTAAACGAATGATCCTTGGGATAAAACCTTAGATCATTTCATGCATGAACATCCAATTGATTCGACATTTCGTGAACATGTGAAAGATCTTTAGATTTGTTGGTTTTGTCTTGGCAACCAGTGTAAAACTAGGTCGAACTATTATTGCACTAAACCCTAGTTAACACTTGGGATACCTATCATATCGTCTGAGCCATGCCCATATGAGTCCCTTGTGTTTTAGGTTACTTAGACAACTCAATATTCTTGTATTGCAACAAGAATGAACCTTCTAAAGGTAATAAACTAAATCTAACGGAGAACAATAGTTATAACTCCACCAACACGCGAAAGCATGCGATTTATTGCTTTTATGCATCACATGGTTCACAATAACCCTATCCTTCCTTGGTAAGGTAAAAATGCCTGATAATCTGGACACTAACTTTCCTAGGTCCTACTAGGATTTATGTCAAATAATCATGCCACTTGCAAGTCCATAGATCATTTTCGTGCCTTCTATTCCTTTTCGAATAACATCTTATGGGTGTTAACTTATTACAAGGAAGATTTATCTAAAAATGGGACATGCCATTAATCTTTCCATGCCTAGCAAAAAGGTGTACCTCAATAATTTCAACCTTGAAATGAGGCAATAGTTGTCCTAGGCTCGTCACTTTTGAATACACAAAAAGGAAACTTGCTGATAAGGTCCTACAAATGCATAGACACCTTATGCTCTTTTCACCCATTCCTTTGAACGTACCAATGATCAATTTTTCATATCTTAGGCTATTTCTAATAAATATTCAAATAGCCAATTCATTTTCCAATTGCATTTAACTTGACTAGTTGCATTTGACATGCATGAGTGCCCCCTAATCCATGAAGTTATCATGATTAATTCAATACTTCTGTGTGGAATCCAAATAGATAAAACCTGGACTTGTGGACTCCAGGAAATGTCCACGTATGCTCGGGGTGAACCTTCCGCATCGCACCTTGTGATCTTTCTAGAGGCCATCGCGAATTCGATCTCCAGTTAGCCTTTGTGGATTTCAACTTTTTGCCTTGGCTTGCAGTTTTTATGACCTTGGTCCGTCTCCCTTGTATGCGCAATTTCCTTTGAGATATGGCTTCCTTGACCGAAGTTCCGACTTGCGGAATTTGACTTGGGAAGGCCTTAGGGTTCTTATGAGGTCCTTTGGACAATGGAGATTTGAGAGCTTTTAATCCACCTTGAAATTCCGGGTTTAGGAAGGATTTTGTGGCCCTTACGATGATGTTCGCGGAAAAGGGCTCTTGCGAATGGGCCTTGCAAGAATGGAGACTTTAGAGTTCTTCTTCTCCTTCCCTAAAATCCAAGGACCGGCCTTGTAAGTGATTAGTGGGAGGGGCCTTTACGGCCTCCTCTCTTATTCTTCAAAATCCCGGCCCAGAGATGACTGGTGGGAAGGGGTCTTTGTAGCCTCCTCTTCTTCAAAGTCTCGGATGGACTTCTTGGGTGATCGGTGAGAAGGCTCGTAGCGTTTTTTTCCCTTCAAAGTCTCGGGGGGGGGGGGGGGGGGGGGGGTTATGAATGGACTTTATGGGGATCTCGTGGAAAAGGGGGCTTAAGAAGCCCTCTTAGAAGCTTCTTGAAGAAGCTTCTAAGAAGCTTCTGGTTGACTGTAGCAGCGTCGAGGAGGGGGGAGGGGGTCGTGATCAGGCGGGACGGCGGACCATGGCGGCGTTTCGTCAGCACGGCGACCTCCTGCGGCAGCTCGGTGAACTCCTCCTGCAGCACGACGAGCTCCTTCTGCAGCACCGCGAGCTCTCCCTCTCTCTGCACGGCCCGTCCTTCTCCCAGCCCTTCTCTCACAGCTTCTCCCTTCACACTCCCTCTCCTTACGGCCCGTCCTGCACACCCTCTAGCCTCCTCTTCACGGCAGCAGCAGCCCATCCACCTCCCTCACGTCCACACGGCCGTTCAGCACGTCCTCCCCTTCCACAGCCGGCCTTCACACGATCTTCTGCCTCCATGTCCTTCTCTCCTTTCCCCCCTCCCCAAGAGGGGGTTCTTATAGTCCAAGGGGGGAGAGGGAACCTCCCCACGTGGTCAGTTGCATGGCTCTCTCCCTCTCACCTCCCTCATGCTAGCCCATCCCTTTCGCCCCAGCCACACATCGGCTGGGGAAAATAATAAAAAAATTTGCTCTAATTCCACCTTTATCCCCTTATCCTCCTCCCAAGAGGGAGTTTTCCCGCGGCTATGCCGGTTTGAATCCCCGACCCTATTTTCGCAAGGTGGAGTGTCTCCATTTCCCGCGTATGGCTGCTGGCACTGGTGATAATCTTTGCACGAGATTTACACGACGTGTGGGAAGTCAATATTTGCGGCACGCAGTGTGCGGAAATATTACATTCTCTCCCCCTTAGAAGAATCAAGATGTCCTCATCTCGAGATAAACTGGGGATATTGAAGATTGAGAGAGCTTTCATCCATCCAGGTAGCATCCTCCTTAGGATAATCTTTCCACTGGACGAGGCATTCTTTTAAGGTTCCAGATCTTAACTGTCTTTTTCTGACATCTAAAATCCTGTCCGGCCTTAGTTCAAGGACTCCTTGACTAGGCATTACAAGTTGTTGGTCATCAAGTACATGATTAGGGCTAGGTGCATACTACATTCTTCAATAGACTGTTATGGAATACATTATGAACCTTTAGGTTTTCAGGGAGTTGCAGTCTATAAACATTAGATCTTAAGCTCTTGAGGATCTTGTATGGTCCACAATACCTTGGACTTAGCTTCCTGCAATCTCCTAAGGATAGAGAACTCTTCTTTGGGCATACGTGAATGAAGACCATGCCTCCTTCTTCAAATTTCTATCTTGACACTTCAATTTCGTGTATGCCTTCTGTCTATCCTTCGCCGCTTTGATGTCCCGATAGAGTGAAATCATAAGCTTCGCACAATATCTTCTGCTTAAGTGACTGGCTTGCTCGTATACATACTCTCATCCTATAGTAGACAATTCCATTATTGACAGAGAATTCACGATACTTAGCCTCTAGCTTTTGTTCCTGGTCCTTGATAGAGACTTCCCTTAGCATCCTTTGATAGGCTAGATCATGGCATCCTTCCTCTCTAGCTAGCTCAAGTATTAGGTCGTTTGGCATGGACACCTCTGTAGCTAGAGATCTAGCTATTGATAGATTTTGCAAGATTAATGAATTAAGGAATGCCTTGCGATTGAATGCATCAACAACTACATTCTTCTTTCCAGGTCGGTACTTGATCTTAAAGTCATATTCCTCCAATACTTTAATCCATCGACGTTGCCTCATGTTGAGCTCGTTCTGGGTAAAAATCCATTTGAGGCTCTTATGATCGGTTACTAGAGTAAACTTGTTACCCAACAGGTAGTGTCTCCAAAGCTTTAGAGCATGGATGACAGTTAATAACTCCAGATCATGTGCGGCATAATTCTTTTCGTGACTCTTCAATTTCCTTGAAGAATATGCTACTGGATGACCTTCCTGCATAAGAACACACCCCAAGGCAAGAATGCTGGCATCAGTTACTACCTCAAACTCCTTATTGAGGTCAGGAAGTTTCAGAATAGGTGCTGATATTAAACATTGCTTCAATTGGTCGAAGCTATTCTGCTCGGGAGTTGACCATGTAATAGAAGTCTGCTTCTTTAGTAAGTCGGTAAGAGGTGCTGCAATCAAAGCATAGTTTTTGATAAAGATCCTATACCATCCTGTCAAGCCAAGAAAACTACGTATCTCTTTGACAGATACTGGTATTGGCCATTCAAGCACATCTCTGACTTTGGCTGGATCTACCGATATTCCTTCTGATGATACTATGAATCCTAGATATTCAATCTGACGTTTGAAGAATGCATACTTCTTCATTTTTGCATACAGAATATGAGACCTCACAATCCGTAGTTGTGGTTCATGATCTTCTTCCTGTTTAGAATAGACTAAGGTGTCGTCGAAGAAGACAAGCACGAAGTCATCAAGATATGGCCTAAAAATATCCTGCATTAATCTAGTGAAAGTGGCAGGTGCATCTGTAAGCCGAATGACATAACCAAGAATTCAAAGTGCCCATATCTTGTATTGAAGGCCGTTTTTGGAAATATCCTCATCCTTGATCCTGATTTGATAGTAGCCTGACCTGAGATCAATTTTGGAGAAGATCTTTGCACCTTGAAGGCAGTCAAGAAGCTCATCTATTCTAGGGATATGATATTTGTTCTTGACTGTTGATTGATTCAACCCACGGTAATCAATACATAGTCGAAGTGTCCCATCTTTCTTTTTCTGGAATAGGACTGGAGCTCCCCATGGTGAATTGCTAGGCCCGCTGTAGCCTTGGTTTAACAGCTGCTTGAGTTGTTCCTTCAACTCAATTGCTTCCGATATAGACATTCTATAGGTTCTCTTCACAATTGGCACAGCTCCTATTGCTGGCTTGATCTCATGATCTACTTCTCTTTGAAGCGGGAGTTCTGTTAACTCTTCAGAAACTATGTCCACGTATTCCTTCAGCCAAGTGACCAAATCACTTTACTTCTTTATCAATATTCATAGTCAAGTCAATCGGGAAAAAGTTTTATTCCATTCATCTCAGCATAGCCCTTATAATTATTTCTTGGGCCGATGGAACAAGTTAATACATTAATTCGAGGAGAATAAGATATTATTGCATTCAGCTACAGGAACTGAGTAGTAGTACGGATTGGGGTCATTGATTTTCAGGAATCGATAGTTCATTGGAAGATTAGGGTATCTCTTCCTTCGATATCCATTCTTCTCACGACGCCCCAAAACCTTGATTCGGTCGGCAGGGATTCTTTGAATCACTTCCCCGTACACATACTTATTCTGGTTAACCCTTCGACCTCCGACCTGTAGGGTCACGTTTGCATGAGCCTCAATAAAGACGAACAGCTTTACGATCTTCAAATCCTCCATCCACTTGATTCTCTTCAAGTTAATTTGAAGGTACGCAGGTTGATAGGCAGTTATGTAATAGATCCCTGTAACACCCATCCATCTCCATTCCACGTACACAGGTGATGGATTGTAAATGCGGTCTAGGATGTTCATCATCTCAACCCTTTGTCGATAATTTGTGGAATGCATCGCGGTCATAAACATGACTCGGAACACTAAGAACCTGTTCCATGCTTCATAATTCTGCAAGACAGTATTCAAAGTAAGGAAATGTTTGGGACACAACATTTGCTTTACTTCTTCTTATTAAAATTTCCTAAAAACAAATCCTTTGTTGGTTCGCTCTGATACCAACTGTAACGTGTCCGCTAGAATCATTCCGGACACGTCTTAGCAGTCCATCGGGAAGGATGTCTAGAAAGCTCCGCCCGGCACTCCCATGGAATGTTACGGGACTTGCGATCTAGGTCTTCCCGCGTCTGCCACGTAGCGGAAGTATCCTGGCCGTTCCCACTTAGGATCGACCTGAATTTGGGTTTTCCTGTTTGGTCATTAGCTAGCAGTAACTAGCGTCAGCCCCGATCGAACTACTTTACGTAGAAACGCCCGGTCTGAAGCGGATTCAAGCTGCACTTGGTTCAAGGAGAATGGGAAACGAGAGGGATGCAAGGCTCGACCTCTCTGCCACAAGGCATAGTCCCATTCCGTTCCCCTAAAACAGCGCAAATCGGGTAGGATGTAACACTAGGTCATCGTCCTCGTTATTCGCTTTGATGCTGAAGATCAACCTCTGTTCGCCGAAGACTTTGAGAAAAGTTCCCGGCTAACCGGGACCACCCATCCGTAGGACGGACCCATGGTCCATCCTCCGCACTTTCCTCGGTTTGTTTTAGTTATGTAATTACCTACCACATTAGTTTGACATATAACAAACAGCTTCTTTGATTAACCCTGTTATGCAGTGGTTCCTTCACGTAATCTTATCACAGGACATAAAGAAAACAATGTCAAACAACTCCTTTATTATCATTATATCCTTTTATCTTTGAAATACAAGGAGTTTCGCCCGTAGGCATATTCATAATTCGCCTGAAGGCTATCCAGTAATCCACCAGGGATCACTAATCCAAGTTTCCGCCCGTAGACTAGTATGCGGGCCTCGAGATCCAATCTCGAGTCACGTTAGTCTCTTGTGCAGGGCCGGGAAGGCGAGGGATTTACAGCCAGAGCCCCCCCTGGCACCCAAGCGTCCTCCTGCTCCAAGTAGAACTCAACGGAGAGACCTCTCACGGCGGGTTCGGTCCACGTTCCCGGTGCGGTTAACAACCCCCTTGGTTAGGGTCAGGCAGGCAGTCGGGGGTAACTGAAGCTGCCTCTCAGGCGCCAACCTGAAGCTTTAGATATATTTTCATCCTTTAGTTCATTGAGCAAACAATGCAAACAGTCCTTTCTAAATTGTTACAAGCACAATCAATTTCAATGGTCGTTTAGCTGGCAACTGTTAAGGAGTGACTCCTTTCCTCCGAATGCAACCCGCATTCGCTCCGGAATCAATTGCAACTTGGCAAGATTCCTATCATTCTTGGGTTAGGGTCATACCCTACCAATACTTTAGGTTTTGGTGTGGCAGGATCTAGCGACCATGTCGCTTTAGTTTATTGTCTGGTCATTTGCTTCAAGGCAAATACCTAGCTTTCCTTTTCCTTGGCAATTATTTCCCAAGAAAAGTGAGTAACAGGATGATTACTCATCCTCTTGTAAGTTAAATTCTTTCAATAACTTGCCAACCTCATTTCGAGAGGTGACAAAACTCTCTTGTGGACAAATCTCAAGTCTACCCGATGTTGCAACCTTTTTGCACATGCGTTGCATTATTCCACGGGATCATTCCACCCATTGAATGGCGTCCTCCGGTCACGGAATTTACCTCCAGCCGAGTAACAGGGTTTTAGGGTATCCTCCAAACCATTCCTAGTTATGTTGGCCCATGGCCCTAGAAATAGGCAACTCCGTCGGAGTTTCATCATTTTAAACGAATGATCCTTGGGATAAAACCTTAGATCATTTCATGCATGAACATCCAATTGATTCGACATTTCGTGAACATGTGAAAGATCTTTAGATTTGTTGGTTTTGTCTTGGCAACCAGTGTAAAACTAGGTCGAACTATTATTGCACTAAACCCTAGTTAACACTTGGGATACCTATCATATCGTCTGAGCCATGCCCATATGAGTCCCTTGTGTTTTAGGTTACTTAGACAACTCAATATTCTTGTATTGCAACAAGAATGAACCTTCTAAAGGTAATAAACTAAATCTAACGGAGAACAATAGTTATAACTCCACCAACACGCGAAAACATGCGATTTATTGCTTTTATGCATCACATGGTTCACAATAACCCTATCCTTCCTTGGTAAGGTAAAAATGCCTGATAATCTGGACACTAACTTTCCTAGGTCCTACTAGGATTTATGTCAAATAATCATGCCACTTGCAAGTCCATAGATCATTTTCGTGCCTTCTATTCCTTTTCGAATAACATCTTATGGGTGTTAACTTATTACAAGGAAGATTTATCTAAAAATGGGACATGCCATTAATCTTTCCATGCCTAGCAAAAAGGTGTACCTCAATAATTTCAACCTTGAAATGAGGCAATAGTTGTCCTAGGCTCGTCACTTTTGAATACACAAAAAGGAAACTTGCTGATAAGGTCCTACAAATGCATAGACACCTTATGCTCTTTTCACCCATTCCTTTGAACGTACCAATGATCAATTTTTCATATCTTAGGCTATTTCTAATAAATGTTCAAATAGCCAATTCATTTTCCAATTGCATTTAACTTGACTAGTTGCATTTGACATGCATGAGTGCCCCCTAATCCATGAAGTTATCGTGATTAATTCAATACTTCTGTGTGGAATCCAAATAGATAAAACCTGGACTTGTGGACTCCGGGAAATGTCCACGTATGCTCGGGGTGAACCTTCCGCATCGAACCTTGTGATCTTTCTAGAGGCCATCGCGAATTCGATCTCCAGTTAGCCTTTGTGGATTTCAACTTTTTGCCTTGGCTTGCAGTTTTTATGACCTTGGTCTGTCTCCCTTGTATGCGCAATTTCCTTTGAGATATGGCTTCCTTGACCGAAGTTCCGACTTGCGAAATTTGACTTGGGAAGGCCTTAGGGTTCTTATGAGGTCCTTTGGACAATGGAGATTTGAGAGCTTTTAATCCACCTTGAAATTCCGGGTTTAGGAAGGATTTTGTGGCCCTTACGATGATGTTCGCGGAAAAGGGCTCTTGCGAATGGGCCTTGCAAGAATGGAGACTTTAGAGTTCTTCTTCTCCTTCCCTAAAATCCAAGGACCGGCCTTGTAAGTGATTAGTGGGAGGGGCCTTTACGGCCTCCTCTCTTATTCTTCAAAATCCCGGCCCAGAGATGACTGGTGGGAAGGGGTCTTTGTAGCCTCCTCTTCTTCAAAGTCTCGGATGGACTTCTTGGGTGATCGGTGAGAAGGCTCGTAGCGTTTTTTTCCCTTCAAAGTCTCGAGGGGGGGGGGTATGAATGGACTTTATGGGGATCTCGTGGAAAAGGGGGCTTAAGAAGCCCCCTTAGAAGCTTCTTGAAGAAGCTTCTGGTTGACTGTAGCAGCGTCGAGGAGGGGGGAGGGGGTCGTGATCAGGCGGGACGGCGGACCATGGCGGCGTTTCGTCAGCACGGCGACCTCCTGCGGCAGCTCGGTGAACTCCTGCAGCACGACGAGCTCCTTCTGCAGCACCGCGAGCTCTCCCTCTCTCTGCACGGCCCGTCCTTCTCCCAGCCCTTCTCTCACAGCTTCTCCCTTCACACTCCCTCTCCTTACGGCCCGTCCTGCACACCCTCTAGCCTCCTCTTCACGGCAGCAGCAGCCCGTCCACCTCCCTCACGTCCACACGGCCGTTCAGCACGTCCTCCCCTTCCACAGCCGCCCTTCACACGATCTTCTGCCTCCATGTCCTTCTCTCCTTTCCCCCCTCCCCAAGAGGGGGTTCTTATAGTCCAAGGGGGGAGAGGGAACCTCCCCACGTGGTCAGTTGCATGGCTCTCTCCCTCTCACCTCCCTCATGCTAGCCCATCCCTTTCCCCCCAGCCACACATCGGCTGGGGAAAATAATAAAAAAATTTGCTCTAATTCCACCTTTATCCCCTTATCCTCCTCCCAAGAGGGAGTTTTCCCGCGGCTATGCCGGTTTGAATCCCCGACCCTATTTTCGCAAGGTGGAGTGTCTCCATTTCCCGCGTATGGCTGCTGGCACTAGTGATAATCTTTGCACCAGATTTACACGACGTGCGGGAAGTCAATATTTGCGGCACGCAGTGTGCGGAAATATTACAGGAAAAGACTCAAGAGATATGATATAATAAGAGGTTCATGAGAGAAACCACAATAGCACTTTATAGAGTTGCATACATACTTCTTATGCACCCTATTGAGAATCAATAAGTTCTATAGTAACAAGGGATTAAAATGGTACAAAGAGGTTAATAAGATGTTAGACCCATGGATGCTCAAGTCCTATACTTAAACTAGATGTCCCTTCAAGAAAACACAAAGAAGACTCCTCAAGTACAAAGCAAGGGATAAATAAACAACTCCCCACATGTGGTAGCTCACCAATGTCCATGATAGTCGAAGTGAGACTTTCTCAAAGCTCCAAGAAGACCGTCCAATAGTTCTAGACCATTGGTATCACTATACCACTACAATGCTCATCCTTCATCACCAATGCTAGGAAAATAGTATGGTAGTCTTTTCCTTTAGTGGAAATTTTTATTGTGGCATAGTGCAAAATCATAGATGTTTCTACAATAGTATGGTACTCTTTTCCTTTAGTAGAAATTTTTATTGTGGCATAACGCAAAATTATAGATGTTTCTACAAAGTCCATGAACTCTTCAAGTTTGTTCATGGGTAACAAAAATTAGATTTGCCATGGATTATATGTGAATTTCTATTTACACATCTCTCTCCGTCATGAATTTGGTTGGATAATTATATATTAGAAGAGGACAAAACATTTGGATTGATGGACAAGGGGGCTAGGGTTTTGGTGGAGCAACTAGATCTGAGAGGCATGGGTTTAGAGTTTTGGTGGAAGCAAGGCTTTAGGATAGGGTTAGCATTTTAGGGGCTAAGGGGTTAACTTCTTACATTTTGGTGGCATTTGGTGGTTTTGCATTAAATGTTGTTGGATGCAAAAAATATCCAAGAAAGTGAGATTGAAGGTGTCACTATTCCAGCCTCTTTGACCCACTTATCAATCATGAATTGTATGAAACAAAAGTCATATGATATATTTCATGTATTCACAACCATAGCTATGTCAACTACATGTGACCCATCTCCAAAGGAAATTCAAGAGATGGCTCACATTGGCCTTGAAATATTTACTTCTTTAATAGAGAAACCTATAGAGGTTTCACAATTGTCTAGACATTGTTTTCATAGAGGGGTGTGTGGTTGGCTTGTCCTACCAAGAAAACATCTAAACCTATTGACATTTGGATTTTTTGGATTCTTTGTCTTGGATGTACAACAGAGTTTACATGTAATACATGCAGAGTTTGAATCATTGAGCTTTGTCTTTATCTTGTGTAAAGATTTTGGCAAACTTGGCACAAGGTTTCATGATTGATTCATGATGTATGGACATATCTGGAAGAGAAGTTGATTTCCAACATTCTTGGGATTCATTAGAATCTCTTGCCTATTCTTTTTCTTCTCTTATGTCTCCTATTCTCTACTTCCTTCTCTCTCAAATACCTGGTGGATACGACCTTTTGACTAAAACCCCTTCTACAATGTTGCATGAGCTCTTTTAAAGTATAGTCTGATGGTTTGCCCATCGTGACTCCAAGAAAATGGAGCTTCCCATACTTAGGTAACTATTTCACCTCTTTTTATATACATGGAGGGCAAGCGGAATGTTGTGGCCCTCACAACTCTCCTATATTCGAGGGAGGATTGGCCCCAAGATGTGTCGTCTTGATTTGTAAGTCATAATGAAATATAGTTCGCTCTTTGTATCTTTTCTTATCTTGGATATTTATTATTTTCTCACACAACCTTTCTTGAAGATAGCCACTCTAATTTATGACAAAGGAACCTCTTTCACTCAACATAGATCAATAATTTGGCAGACAAGTACCATGCATCTAAAAGATTTTCTTTGATACCATGCTTCATCCATATGCAATGTCATGCCCTAGTGTTCTCAAAGATTTTTGACCAATTGTTAGCCACGTGTTTTGCATAGACATTATTTTCATGCTTTCCCCTAGCATAGTGTAGAATAATTAAGGAGACAGAACTGCGCTAACTCGTGCTTCCGCTCCTTTAGATATTGAACATAACCTAAAAGATGCACTTCAATGCATAGTCATATATTTTTCATGAAATAAAACTTGGCATTTCAACCTCAATGCCCATTGATTCATTATGTCGCGTTCTTTATGTTATATGATATTTTTCCATAGAACCACCCCCTAAACGGGCACTTTAATATGTAGATGCATGTAGGCTGAGACTAAACCTCATGCCCCATAGCCCACCATACATCTGAGTGTATTTTACTATTTTTTTCTATTTTTATAGATTTAAAAATCATTTTTTCTTATTTTTGTGCTATTTTTCTCAATTATTTCTACTATAAATACTCATTATTTTGTATTTTTTTATTACACACCAACAAATACTAACAATGGCAATCATCATATACTATTTCATCCACATATAATATTTCTTTCTACTATTTTTTAAAATTATTATCAAAATTACTTATTTTTGTGTGTTTTTTAATTTTGGATAATTACTTTCTCATTAATGTGATATCAGATTGTGCATTTTCTTTATGACCGAATTTAAACACGTCACATGCTATGCTGATATCAAATTTCATGCCATAGGCACATCATTTCCATGATTGAACATAAAAATGAACCAATTTTTCATGAAAAACAAGACTTATTGAGATTTCTCGTCTTTTATATTTTTATAGCTGCATATATAGACAATAGATTGGTCTAAATTTAGGGTCTACTCAGTGTTGGTCATCGCATCTTAGCATTAGTCTCATCTCATCTTCATCTACCAGTATGCCATCTCTCATCTCAACCTTCTCTTGATGATTCCAACAAGAATAACCCACAAGAGAAGAGACAGAGAGGAGAGAGAAAGTGTAGAAATGGGTATTTTTTATCAAGCCACCATTTGTGGAGCCGGATGCAAGGATGGAGAGTGAAAAAATGAGGAAGAATCATGCTGCCATCGGTTGGAATGGGTATTTTGATGCTCCATATCTCTCTCACCCCCCTTCTTCCCCTTCACATCAATCCACCTCCCCCACCACTTACGCCAAACCCCTTTCCCATTTGGCCATTTCTATGCTTTCCACTACTAGGGCACCAGTAACTTCCACATTTGACATCAAAATTGCGATTTGAAAAATTTTATATGTTTGTCCTAGACTCCTGCATTGCTTGGCACTTGTTGTTGTTGGTTTCGCTACTCCAAAAAAATTATAAAAATTCAAATCCACTATGGTGTCGTGATGCTGCATGTCTACCACTGTAAACATGAGGGCAGAATTTTGTGCCAAGATTTTGGACTCTTAAGTCAGTGTCATTATCAGTTTATTTTTCATTGCGTGTTTCTTTTGTGTTTGCATTTGCATGACGCACAAGCACATGTAGTTAGGCTAGGCACAAATTCCTCAATGCATTCATATTTTTGGTGTGGAACATCGCTTGATTGATTGCAAATCATAGACTCAAATTTGCAAACTGTATGAGTGAAGGCCACAAAGTTCTTTTCCAAAGCATGATCTTTGATTGGGAATATTGAATGGAGAAACAAATTCATATGAAGAAATCTGATTTTGAAAACTCAGAAGAGTCATTCATGTCAAGTGTTCAAGCCTGCAAGAAGCATATGAAGAGTTTGATAAGCTGACAAGACGAAGCATTGCAAGCATTGCATCAAAGGGCATAATGATCATGATAATTGAATTGGTTATATGTATACTCACTTGGTCACAATTTATGAGATGCAAAAAGAATCCAAGGAAGAGAATGATCCAAATTTATACAAATTCCCATCTTGACTATGCCAAATGATGATTCTACTCATCTAGTTTCTGATTTGACTAGACATAATACTGAGGGTCAAATTTGTTGACCCACAACAGATTTGTCAATTGTCCAATGATCTTCTATTCCTTTCACGATTAAAGAAAAGTGTGATCACAAGAAAAGATCATGCAAATGTTTCAAATCAACTCTAAGCTAACTATGCAAATCTTAGAGTTGTATTTTGCTACCTTATTAGCTTTTGGTATGTTTGTTGCGACGAGGAGAACAACCAAAGAGTAAGGAGATGGAGGAGAAGAAGGAGTTTTGTAGTTGTGCCACTACCCATCACAACAAATATTCAAGGTGAGTCCTTCTTCTCTTCTCTCTCTCTCTCTCTCTCTCTCTCTCTCTCTCTCTCTCTCTCTTTACTCTGAGTTGTATTTTGGTTCCTTCTTAGCTTTGGGTATGTTAGTTGTTACTTTCTTTTCCTAGTTTTATTTTGTGCTTCATTGCTAATTTGCGTCTACAAGCACGTCTGATATACAGAGTAGACGCGCTCGTAGACGCGCAAGTGTCGGAGATCCATGAAACCTCCTAGGTTTTTTTGAGTTTTGTGGAGCTGGCGTGTGTAAGAGCGAGTTTGATCCACAGAGTAGATGCGCTCGCGTTAAACAACCACACCTCCTCTGAGGTTTTTTTGAGTTTTGTGGACCTGGCGCGTGTAGGAGTGCGTCTAGAGTGCAGTGTACACGCTCTGATAGATGCGCAACTTTGTTGTGCAAAATATGCAAAAAGAGAGAGAGGGAGAGAGAGAGACAAACAGACAAACAAACATGTAGAGAGACAAACAGATAGACACGTAGATAGAAATACTCACTACAATGCAATGGCACCTTAAGTGTAACGGATCCTTGCAACGGATCCTAGCTTATAAAATCACATTTTTTCTCCTATATTAGCTACCTTGTAAAATTACTTATCTCTCACACTAGTACTACACGATCTTTGCAATGGACTTTTACGAGAAGGGGCTCATCATAGATAAGGTATGTTTTGTTATTGCATGAGAAGTATGGGTAATATTCTTGAGTAATGTTCTTGTGTTTTCCCCAAACACACAAAATTTGATGGGGGGAAAAAAGGCCAGAGAGCATGATGGCAACCATGTGCTCTCTGGTTTTTTTTTCATACACTATTTTGCACGTCTATATTTGCGTCTAATTTGTAGGTGAAATTGCATCTATGTGCATGTGTATATGCGCATCTATAAGTGCATCTATATGAGCATCTATATTTGGGTGTATATGCGTGTCTATATGTGCGTGTGGTTTTCACTATAAGCGCGCTTGTAGATGTGAAATATTAGACGCACTAGTAGACACGGTAATAAACGTGCTCGATATTTTTAAACACAATTCAAATATTGCGTCTACAAGCACGTCTATGAATTGGTGGAAGCTTTTCGGAAGCTTTTGTAAGCTGCAGCTTTTGTTGCTGCGGTGGCAAAGATCGATGGAATTGATTATTTAAGAGGGTGGTGTATGTTGATGGTGGAGGGGGGAGACGACAAAGTGAAAGGGCGAGATAAAGCTATTGCAGAGGGAATGAACGAAGAAGATAAAGAGCTGGTACGCAGAACGACACAAAGAAGCCGAAGGGTAGGTAAGCACGGCCAAAATATGAACGATGAAGCTCACAAACGAATCTAACAAAGAAGGATGCAGTAGAGAAGGATGGCAATGTAAAAAGGTGACGACGATAGAAACAAGAGGAAGGTGACAAAGGAATCGAATAGAGCGGTGTTGAAGGGTTTTTCAAAAGCAAAGTTGTGACCACAGAGGACCTTGACTAATTTCAGGATAGAAGATCGATCAAGCAAGATCATGATTCAATTTGAAAGAAGGTCACCTCAATTTCGGATAATGGCCCTATAATCAACTTGTTTAAGCCTTTTGGTCTCTTGAATGTGGCAAATAGACCTGGATGTATGCAATACTAACTACACTTCACCCATTTGATTACAACCCTATTCAACATCAATAGCTTTAGCTTCATAAAAGAAACAAATCTTATTTATAAACTGGCTACTGAAAAAAACTGAAGTCCTTCACGTCCCTTCTTGCTATTTCAGAGAGAAACACTCTGCAAGTTGTTTGCTGATCAGTACTGTATAGGAAGCACCAAGATAATCTGTATGCCGAAGACTAGATTCTTATTATATCAAAGAGGAACACTCTACAGGTTGTTTGTTGATTAGTACTGTATGATGAAGATTGTCTAAAATGTGCGCTTACAACCTTGGATAGTACAGTAATAGAATAAACTCTGTGCATGCTTTCATCTCTACATGAACAAACCTCACAAGGCTCTGAGATGCAGAATTTATCCACTAGTCAAGAACATTGGTGGAGTCCAGCAGACCTTTATAGTTTAAAGGAATCAAAGGAGTTCCACATTCTATCTTGATTCGGATCGCATTTTGAACCCAAAATCTATAGGCATTGCACCAAGGCAGGAACACATCATTCACCAGTGCAAAGACTCTTGCTTTCTTGAACCGCAAAAGTTCTGCTCGAACAACTGGGAGTTGATAAGATACAAGCGCCAAACATTAGCTCCAGCTCCCCAAAAGCATCTCCCTCTTCTAAAACTCAAGCACTTTCTGCATTATCGTGAACACTGTTCTCAGGTTTTGTGCTAGCTTTGATATCATGTGCTGCAGAATTGTCATGGTCCTCTACTTGCTGATCAGCTCCTTTGCAATTGCTTCATTCCCATGGTGCCCTGAAACAGAGTCCCCCGTTTTCGACCCAGCTTCATTCAATGGCTTCTTCTCCAAAGGCTTTGCAGTGCTTGCAACACCATCCTCGACAATCTCATTAGAGTGTTCAGTGGAGCAATGAAACTGTAGATCTTTGGCTTTCAGGAATAGAAGAGCTGCCCTTAGTCAGAGTTGTGCTGCCAATATCATCATGTTCTATTTCAACTCAGACAAGCTTTGCCCCATTACATCCATCCTCTCGATTGATAGTCTCAATGCTTCTTGATCCATGTGCCCCAAAAGCATGACACCCCTCCTCCCCCTTTAGCTTTGCAATCTTGATTTTCTCCCCACATAGCTCAATTTTCTTGCAAAGGTGCTCAAGAGCTGCCTTCTTTGGTCTAGCAGTAAGTTTTATCTCCAATGCAAGAGATGACAATTCACGTTCCACATTCCAGATCTTCAAGTAATTGTCCTCAATAAACCTTTCTAGCCTGCTCCCCGATGCTTTTCTTCACAATTGCATGTTCCTTCCACAGTAATCTCCTTCCTCTATTTTGTCGTTCGTTGCTTTTTCTTCCCCAGGCCTACCACACGCCCCAGAAAAGCGGCCCCCTTTTTGACCAGAAGAGCGGCCCAGCCACTCCCAATTGTGCACTCCCTTGAAAGAAAATCCCTGATGCAATCACGAGAATTCTTCACTCAGAGAGGCTCTTGACACAAGTCTGTAAATCGGTGTAGTCGGTGTAGAGGAAACACCAACAGCTGCTTCCAAAGAATTCTACCAAGGATTTACATCCTCTTCAATGAGATGATCGTTGTGCATGGTGTTCTTTAGAGACACACTTTTTTGGTTGATGTTTAATTCATCCTCAAAATTTAGGGAGCAAAGCTTGCTATAGCCCACACAGCACCAGGCATCATTGTGGTTTAGGTGCAGGTGCCTCTTCTAGACTCTCAGCTTGACATACTTATATCAACCAAAAACTGCTTGTCACCCTCACTATACTCAACATATGCTGAAAGCAAGTTGTGCTATGTCATTGAATTGTGCTCTGACAACCCATTGAACACATTCTTTGCTTCCTCCATATCTCCATACATACCATATATAGTTAGAAGACCACTACAGACAGAAATGTATATACTATAACCCATCCTAGAGGCATCATCATGCAATGCCCTTCCAATCTCCAACACGTCCATGGCTTTCTGGTCAGGATATGGCTCACCTTTCTTCAAAAGGGTGTTGCATGCCTGAAGGCTAATGACAAATGTTGCCTTGCAAGGAATACAACCTTCTTCTTGCATTTTTTTGTAGCACCATAAACTGCTTTCCACTTGACCCTGCTCAACATAGGCTGAAAGCATCCCATTATGCCCACCATTGTTGAAGGAGGATCTATCAGGTGCAACCCTAGCTGAAAGGAAAGGTAGCAAAAGACCCCTCTCTCTACTATACTACCCATGAAGAACAAAATGCAAACACAACGACTAAGTATGTACAAAGTAACAAATGTCACACACACAACTTTTTGGTGGATTCCACACCTCGGATGCGCAACAGTAGGACATCCACCCCCTCTGATCCTGCACATCCTCTGGATGGGCCAACTACCCATGATCATTGTCGTTAAGATCCATGAACAAATCAATCTCTTCATTAACTATTTTCAGTATATCAGCAAGGTTATGTGTCATATCATCGGCCTCTTCTACAGGAGTTTCTTCTCGTTGCTCATCTCTTGCAAATTCTTCCAATGCATAATCCTCATCATCTCTTTTCTTGAAAATATTGATTCTTTTTCCTGCAATAGGGACTCTAAGCACTCTCCCATCCAATTTTGTTAGCTCATATGTTGCATTATCAAAGACATGTCTGACTATGTACGGCCCAAACCATCTTTTCACGATCTTTCGAAGTGCAATATGCTGATTTTCAAGGCTACTATCAAAGACTAATACCCAATCTCCCTCTTCTATTTCTCTAGGCCACAAGCGATGATTGCTATCAAACTTATCCTTATTTCTTAGTCTAGCAACCTTCAACGTGTCAATAGCTAGCTGAATATCCTCTGGTCTTCTCTCCAACTGCCGGATCCGAAGAGCTAAGAGCTCCTCTCTCGTCAAATCCTCCTGCCAATGTAAAACTGACCAAGTCAAAGCACAAGTCTCAATCGGCATAACCGGTATCTGACCATACATCAACTCTGCGGGCATATATCCTGTGGTAACATTGTGAGTTGTACAATCGACCCACAAAGAAAATGGTAGAAGCCTCGGCCATTCTCCAATCCGTCCTCTACATGCTTTGGCTAATGCTTTCACTATCGACGGATGCCCTCTTTCACTCTTTCCATTTTCCTCTGGATTGTATGCTGTAGTTAGAGCCAACTTGATTCCTAGTTGAGAGAAAAAATCCCTAGCTTCATCTACATCCAATTCACCGCAATCTGCAGTGATCTTACCAACACAGCCATACCTGCAAAAAATGACTTCCAATAAGAACTTACACACTGCACTAGTGGTCTTCGTTCTCAAAGGTCTACCCTCAACATGATTGGTAAGATCCTCTCTAGCCAAAACAATATATCTCATCTGCCATAGACCCATAGGCATAGTAACCAAGTCAACTACCCACTTATAATGAATGCATAGCAGATAGGTCCAATGAAGCTCATCTCGATGACGCACTACGGAATACATCTGACAATCTCTGCAAGTCTCTACAAAGCGAGAAACATCTCTGTACATGCCTTTCCACCAATATTTTTCCTTGATTTTCTCATAAGTAGCCCACACTCCTCTATGACCAACCCAAGGACTCTCATGAAACTCTCTCATCACCTGTAACTAGGTCTCTTTATCATAGACAACCCGCAAGGGTAATCCATCTCTTTTCTTTGGGTGCTTCCAAATAAATCCGTCCTTGAGAAAACAACCATAGGCTTTTCTTCTGATATTCTTGAACTCTTCATCTATCCATTCATCTCTTTTGCTTAGTGTACTAAGGTACTTGTCAATCTGCAACCAATCTCCAACATAGAGTTCTTCTATGAAAGCCACAATATTATAGACATGGCAAACATGATCAACCATAGCGGCTAAAATTTCTACATCATCCTCTTCTACAAGTAGTGTCTCCTCATCATCATATCTAGCTCTAGACAGCATATTCGCCACTGGATTATACTTCCCTACTATGTGTTTAAATTCTGGATTTAATGACTTGATGTATGCAATCCATCTCAGCATAGCTATATCCGAAGTAGAGCAACTCATAATCATACCTATCAATGGCAAGCAATCTATCTCTACTATAGCTGAGGCTCCAATAAAGTACTCCTTGTCACATTTGAGAGCCGTAACAATTCCCAGTAATTCCCTCTTGATTTGCAGATACCTCCTCTGTCTCTCGTTTAGGACTTTCGCCCTAAACCGAATAGTAAACCTGTTTCCATCTGCATCATCTTGACCCACAGCCCAACCTATGCCAATTGGACTAGTGTCAACTGTCAATACAATAGGCCTTCCGCAATTATAATCTGCTTTCCTAAGAGTAGAAGCAATCTGCAATAACTTCTTCAATTTCTGCATGGCTCTAGTGTGGCTCTCATCCCAATAAAATTTCTTCCCCTTTCGAAGCAGCTGATATAAACAATTTGCTATGTGTGCAAAATGGGGTATCCAAATCATGTAAAACACACAGGCTCCAATGAATCTCCGTACTTCTGAAGTGGTAGAACAATACTTTGTAATCTTGCCTATAGCATCCACCTTCTCAGGTGAAGGTTTCCTGCCATAATACCCACACATATGTCCAACAATGACAACCTCATTTCCTCCAAAAATAGATTTTTGCCCTGTTAGTGTCAAGTTCACTTCTTCTAACCTGGCCAAAATCTTTTCACAAGTTGAAATATGATCAGCCACAAAGTATCTACATCCCTGCTCATTTAGGCTCTCATTCTTCTCTTCTTCTGCACACCCCTTAATGGGCACATCATCCAAGAAAGGCATGGTAAGCTGAGGTATTTACTCACAAAGGACCTTATGCATGGCATTCACCATATGCGCAACAGAATTATGGCACCTTGAGGCAAGGTACACATCCTAACAAGCCCAATAGGAGTTCTCATAGTGGCTATTTCCCTGCTTTCCAAATCCAGTTGAAACTAATCATATCCCGAATAAAAATCACCTAAAGAATAGATGGCACGTCCAGCAAATGCTTCTGCAAACTCGTCTACAACTGGACCTATACCAACATTCCTGATAGTAACTCTATTTACTGGCTGCATGTCCTGTATAAATCGGAGAGTACCATTCTTCTTTGGAACCATAAACCACCTATTTGAGTATGGTGCAGATGATCGCTCTAGGATTCCCATCATGATTTTCTCATTCAACAAGTCAATTAACTTTGGCAAGTGTGCCCTAGGCATTGGAATAGGTCGGAGGTTCCATGGAATATGAGGAATAGTAAAGATCACCATAGAGGCAACAACATTCGGATTCATACATCCAATCTCATGTGAGAAGAAAGCAAACCCCCTTCCATGTTGCTCAAGCATATCCTGAAAGCATTGTTTCTCTGAGAGTAGCAAGAAATCACCATTTCCAATTTTTAATTCAGCAAGAGTCTCTCTAAAAATTTATGACCTATATGCTCTGGATTCCTCAAAATTGGCTGCTTGGCAGCGCTCTCTATTTGCTGATCACTGTCAGGTGGAAGCGGTCCAGCTACCGGCTTCACCTTCTTATCCATAGTCTTGTATTTCTATCAACCCTGGCTTCATTATGATCCTTTGCATTACTCAAATCTTGCTGTAAATCAGCAATTCTACACTCTGTGGTGGTTGAATATCCTCAGCCCTCTGCTCTATGGGCTGCATAAGAACAGCCCTAAAATCTGGATGCTGAAATATTTCAGCAGTAAACTCTGTTGGCTGAAAGTTTTCAGCCCTCTGTGTCTCTGTAGGCTGATCATAATCAGCCGAAAACTCTATTTGCTGAATTTCTTCAGCACTCAACACTTTTTGCTGAGTCACCTCAGCCTCTAACTCTATCTGTGACACAAAATCTGAAATTTCATGAAACATGTCCAGGGACTGCACTGATACATTACTGTGACAACTTTGCATATCAGTTTTCAACATAATTTTCCATCTCTGTCATCGTATCTGCACAAACCATACTATCATACATCCCATCTATATGCTCATCATCCTCTAAAATACCTCCATTTTTCAAATCTTTCTCCTTCCTGCATATGTATTGCCTGGCAGCTCTAGGCAACTTAGAAGTCTTCTGATAACTCATCAAACTGTTTGTTGAAATTCCAACAAAATTGGAGGAGAAAACACTACTGCCAGGAGGCGAGAACTCCAATCTCCTCTGCTCTGTACCACCGTCGTCTCACGGGACAGCGGTACCTAATGAAAACCCGAATCTCTCATAGTGGGAAAAGGTGCATCTCGAAGAGTATCCTTGTTTCTAGCATGATTTACACACACAGTCATAAACTAGACTGCTCTCATACCATCTTTATTGCGAATTTGTGCATAAGCAGATCCATCATCCATTACTTTCATTTCCATGCGCATCTCTATGATGAATGGCTATCCAAGGATTATGGGGTAAGAGCATGAATCCTGCACAAATAAATGGAAATCCTCCTCTACATCTCCAATAGAAATCGTGACACTAGGACAGGTAGCATACAAATCACTTGCAGTGTTGTTGGCGGCTCTCATATGCTACCCATGCTCTGCATCCATAGGCCATCTATTACTTTCATAAACTCCACGAACTATGAGATTAATCTCTAAACCATGATCCACCAAAGCAACATAAGGCACCTATTTCTCTCCAATTTTCACCATTTTTTCTGTAGTTTCCCTAGCCCAATGACTCCGCGAAAAGTGGCTGTGCGGTACCAAAATAGGCTCATCAGTTTTAGCATAATGCATAGGCTGAACTCTCTTCTCTGTGTGTGGAAAAATAGAAGCATTCTCAACCATAACCTCATCCTCATCCTCATCTAACTCCCCAATCAAAACTCCCTGTGTATCAGTAGTAGGCAATGCATATCTTTTCCTCTTCAGGAATTCTTGGAATTGATCTTGAAACTCTCTTTTCGAGATGCCCAAAACCTCAGAAATAGTAAAAGTCACCTCACTGCCAAGTATCTTATCATTAAATATTTTCTTCATGTCTGTAGATGTCTCAATATCGGACATCAATCTAAACCGTGGCTGCTTTCTCTCTCTAGGCTCTTACCTCTTTTCTTCCTTCTGAGCATCTTCCATCTGTCGTTCTGGCCCTAGTCTCAAAGGCAGCCCTGCAATAGGTGGAGTAATAAACTCAACCCCTCTAGTCTTTTTAGCTGCATTTGGATTCTCTTCATCCCTCTTATGCTTCTCCTCAACAAGTACATCTGCTCCCTGAGACAGCCAAGTATGCATAAATAGTGTACCTGTCAGCAGCAGGCGAATCCCAACCTGTCTCAGATCTGAAGCTAGAACCTGTACTAGTCAAAATAGTTAGCTGAATTTTCCCCTTGTTTGCCGTCTCCATAGCATAGGTCCATAATGCTGATTGATTCTCTGATCCTTTCTCAATCTAGAATCCATATGCAAAAGCATCTCCTCTAGCCGTCACATAAGAAGTACGCATAGCCCTATCATCTACTAATTTCTTCATTCTGCCTTTCCCAAAATCGGTAGCAAGCGGAGCTCCTCTTTTAGTCAACCAGATCTTGCCATCTTGTCCCCAAAATACCAAATTCTTCCTCCTTGCATCTTGAAAAGATTCACAATCCCTGCAATGCTGATAATTTGTACTATCACACCAAATACATATTCGATCTCTCCTAGGTGCACTAGGAGCACTCCTAATTTTTCCACCAATTTTGCTTTAGCTGACTCCAATGTCAAATCCATTATGCCTTTGATTATGTCATCAAGAGAGGAAGGAACTGACAGAGCGGATGGTTTTGGAGCAGAAGAAGCCGACATCGGTCTTGGAATAGAAGGAACAGGAGGATTAGAAATAGTAGGCACTGGCATAGGCCAAGAAACTGGCTGAGGAAGAGAAGAAATGACAGGGGTAGAAGCAGACATAGGAGCAGAAGACGGCATCCGTGTCATGGATCCATTCTGTAGGCGAGTCTTTCATATCCGCCTCTTGGTCAAAGTTGAGACCGCCTCCTGGGCGTCTTGCCAATCCGTTTTAAGACCCATAGGCTTCATGCGATCCTCAAGAAGCTCTCCTAATTCTTCCTGAAGAGCAGGATCTGCAGCTTCCAAGAAAAGCTCAACTTTTTCAACATCCAATGCTCTTTGTTCAATAGCATCAAGCTGACTATACCTCTCTTCAAATTCTCATATCAATTCTGAAGAAGCTAGACCTTTGTTTGGCATGTAGACCCACACTCGGAATGACCGCCGTGTAGCCATCCCAAAGTCCTCAAGAAAATACTCCTCTTTCAGTGCCTTCTTAAAATCTTGCCAACGTGAATTTTGAAGGGAAAGATCAGTCACTTTTACCCTCAAGGCAGGTGTGACAAGGCGAAGAAAATATTTACTCATAAGTCCTATTGGTGCTCCAGAAAATCCCATCTTGATCTCATACATCTTCAAATAAGCCGATACATTACGGCCATCAAATAGCTTCTTTTCATTCTCAACTGCTTCAATCGCAATAGTCGCGCTGATTGCATTCTCTTGCTCCAAATATAGTTGCCTTTGTTGAGACAATTGTTGTTGATGCAACTACTGCTCTGCTGCATATACAATTGTGTCTGTTGATTTTGAAGCTGCATATACATCGACATATTCTGCGAAATCCGCTTTAAATCATCCGTAGAAGTACTTTAAGTAGAATTTGATGATGAAGCTGAAGTAGAAGAAAAAGCAGGAATCGTAAAGAGGCTAAAATTGATGCTAAAATATCTCCCATCCTGAAATTTAAATGCGATTCTTTCACGTCAGGTTAACCAAAGATGTCGAAGGGTTTTTTGAAAGCAAAGTCTTGACCACAGAGGACCTTGACTAATTTCACAATAGAAGATCAATCAAGCAAGATCATGATTCAATTTGATAGAAAGTCACCTCAATTTCGGATAATGGCCCTATAATGAACTTGTTCAAGCCTTTTGGTCTCTTGAATGTGGCAAATAGACCTGGATGTATGCAATACTAACTACACTTCACCCGTTTGATTACAACCCTGTTCAACATCAACAGCTTCAGCTTCATAAAAGAAACAAATCTGATTTATAAACTAGCTGCTCAAAAAAACTGAAGTCCTTCATGTCCTTTCTTGCTATTTCAAAGAGAAACACTCTGCAAGTTGTTTGCTTATCAGTACTATATAGGAAGCACCAAGATAATCTGTATGCTGAAGACTAGACTCTTGTTATATCAAAGAGGAACACTTTGCAGGTTGTTTGCTGATCAGTACTATACGATGAAGATTGTCTAAAACGTGTGCTTACAACCTTGGATAGTACAGTAATAGAATAAACTCTCTGCATGCATTCATTTGTGCATGAACAAACCTCACAAGGCTTTGAGATGCAGAATTTATCCACTGGTCAAGAACATTGGTGGAGTCCAGCAGACCTTTATAGTTTAAAGGAATAAAAGGAGTTCCACATTCAATCTTGATTCAGATTGCATGCTGAACCAAAAATCTATAGGCATTGTACCAAGGCAGGAACACATCTTTCACCAGTGCAAAGACTCCTGCTTTCTTGAACCGCAAAGGTTCTGCTCGAACAACTGGGAGTTGATAAGATACAAGCGCCAAGCATCAACTGCAGCTCCTGAAAAGCATCTCCCTCTTCTAAAACTCGAGCACTTTCTGCATTATCATGAACACTATTCTCAGGTTTTGTGCCGGCTTTGATATCATGTGCTGCATAATTGTCATGGTCCTCTACCTGCTGATCGACTTCCTTTGCAACTGCTTCATTGTCATGGTGCCCTGAAACAGAGTCCTCGGTTTTTGACCCAGCTTCATTTAATGACTTCTTCTCCAAAGGCTTTGCATTGCTTGCAACATCATCCTCGACAATCTCATTAGAGTGTTCAGTGAGCAATGAAACTGTAGATCTTTGGCTTTCAGGAATAGAAGAGCTACCCTTAGTCAGAGTTGTGCTGCCAATATCATCATGTTCAGTTTCACCTCAGACAAGCTTTGCCCCATTACATCCATCCTGTCGACTAATAGTCTCAATGCTTCTTGATCCATGTGCCCCAAAAGCATGACACCCTTCCTCCCCCTTTAGCTTTGCAATCTTGATTTTCTCCCCAGATAGCTCAATTTTCTTGCGAAGGTGCTCAAGAGCTGCCTTCTTTCGTCCAGCGGTAAGTTTTATCTCCAATGCAAGAGATGACAATTCACGTTCCACATTCCGAATCTTTGAGTAATTGTCCTCAATAAACCTTTCTAGCCTGCTCCTCGATGCTTTTCTTCACAATTGCATGTTCCTTCCACAGTAATCTCCTTCCTCTATTTTGCCGTTCATTGCTTTTTCTTCCCCAGGCCTACCACACGCCCTAGAAAAGTGGCCCCCTTTTTGACCAGAAGAGCGGCCCAGCCACTCCCAATTGAGCACTCCCTTGAAAGAAAATCCCTGATGCAATCATGAGGTTTCTTCACTCAGAGAGGCTCTTGACACAAGTTTGTAAATTGGTGTAGTCGGTGTAGAGGAAACACCAACAGCTGCTTCCAAAGAATTCTACCAAGGATTTACATCCTCTTCAATGAGATGATCGTTGTGCATGGTGTTCTTTAGAGACACACTTTTTTGGTTGATGTTTAATTCATCCTCAAAATTCAGGGAGCAAATCTTGCTATAGCCAACACAGCACCAGGCATCATTGTGGTTTAGGTGCAGGTGCCTCTTCTAGACTCTTAGCTTGACATACTTATATCAACCAAAAACTGCTTGTCACCCTCACTATACTCAACATATGCTGAAAGCAAGTTGTGCTATGTCATTGAATTGTGCTCTGACAACCCATTGAACACATTCTTTGCTTCCTCCATATCTCCATACATACCATATATAGTTAGAAGACCACTACAGACAGAAATGTATATACTATAACCCATCCTAGAGGCATCATCATGCAATGCCCTTCCAATCTCCAATATGTCCATGGCTTTCTAGTCAGGATATGGCTCACCTTTCTTCAAAAGGGTGTTGCATGCCTGAAGGCTAATGACAAATGTTGCCTTGCAAGGAATACAACCTTCTTCTTGCATTTGTTTGTAGCACCATAAACTGCTTTCCACTTGACCCTGCTCAACATAGGCTGAAAGCATCCCATTATGCCCACCATTGTTGAAGGAGGATCTATCAGGTGCAACCCTAGCTGAAAGGAAAGGTAGCAAAAGACCCCTCTCTCTACTATACTACCCATGTAGAACAAAATGCAAACACAATGACTAAGTATGTACAAAGTAACAAATGTCACACACACAACTTTTTGGTGGATTCCACACCTCGGATGCGCAGTAGTACGATAGCGGAGCAAAAAAAAAACGAGGAATGCAATGAGAAGCTTCCTTCTAATCGTCATTGCCATACCGACTACCATCGAACGACATTCAACAGACAACTTTTGATTTTTTGTATGATGCTAATCTCACTAACTGGCTTCAATGAATATCTTGCCAAAAAGGAGGCAACATCGGATTAGGTATGAATTGACAAACTGGCCTATATGTTTAACGACTTGATAGTGTTCAAGGTGATGAAGGAGCGAGTTGCGGCATCAACGAGCTCAGAGAAGCACACGGAAGGGGTCCCATAGTCAAGGCCATTGTAATGGCAAAGAAAAAGGCTCAGTCGATAGCAAGTCGAGGGAGAGAAGTCGCAGAAGAGAGCATCGATGAGGGAGGAGGGTGACAGAGGACGAGGACGAGATGAAGGTGATGTTGAAGCTACGGAAATTGGATTCTATGTAATGCTAATGCGATGAAGGAGTGCCGAGAGCGAAAGCCGGAGAAGGCTGGTGGAATTACTAAGCTGACAGCAATATCGGTCAACGAAGGGTCGAGCTCTATGTCTGCTAATGGTCGCTGCTACGCCTTTGGTGTGAGCCGATATTATTGTCTATAGCCATGGTGTACTTTGGTACAAATTTTCTCATCCACGACCATGAAAATGGTATAGCCTCCGATAAGTGGTGCCCTTCCACTCATTGCGGATTTGGTCAGAGTGATAAATTACAAAGTGTATTACCTTGAATGTAACAAAACTTGGACCAATAGTCCTGCGGATGAAGAGAAACAAGGAAAAGAGGTCGGTGCTAACATGCGCAGCATATCCAAGAACAGAGACCACAGCCATGATCAATGGTCGTGAAGTAATTGTCCTCTATGGCTTATTTGCCTCATTAAAACATCATCAGTTTTGTCAAAAAGTTACCTGGCTTTTTTGTAAAAGCTCAAGTAAAATAAATAAGAAAAGAAAAAAAAAACTACTACTACTACTACTACAAACAAGAAAACAACAACCTCTCCCTCCTCTCTCTCCTTGCCTCTCCCTCTTCCTCTCTTTCGCTCTTTCCCTATTATGTTTAATGTTTTCTCTCTCTCTCTCTCGTTTTTTCTTTCCTTTTCTCTCTTCCTCTCCCTCTCTCATTTACTCTCCCTCCCTCTCCCTCTCCCTCTCTTTCTCTCTTTCTCTCTTTCTCTACTATGTTTAGTATTTTTTCTCTTATCTCCTCTTCCTCTCTCATTTCCTTTTCTCTCTTCCTCTCCCTCTCCCATTTACTCTCCCTTCCTCACCCTCACCCTCTCTTTTTCTCTTTCCCTATTATGTTTAATGCTTTTTCTCTCTCCTCTCTCTGTCATTTCCTTTTCTCTCTTCCTCTCCCTCTCTCATTTCCTCTCCCTCCCTCACCCACACCCTCTTTTTCTCTCTTTCCCTATTAGGTTTAATATTTTTTCTCTCTTTTTCTCTCTCCTCTCCCTCTCTCATTTCCTTTTCTCTCTTCCTCTCCCTCCCTCACCCTCTCCCTCTCTTTCTCTCTTTCCCTATTATGTTTAATGTTTTTTCTCTTTCCTCTCCCTCTCTCATTTGCTTTTCTCTCTTTCTCTCCCTCTCTCATTTCCTCATCCTCTCCCTCTCTTTCTCTCTTTCCCTATTACGTTTAATGTTTCTTCTCTCTTTTTCTCTCTCCTCTCCCTCTCTCATTTCCTCTCCCTCCCTCACCCTCTCCCTCTCTTTCTCTCTTTCCTTGTTATGTTTAATGTTTTTTCTCTCTTTTTCTCTCTCCTCTCCCTCTCTCATTTCCTTTTCTCTCTTCCTCTCCCTCTCTCATTTCCACTCCCTCCCTCACCCTCTCTCTCTCTCTTTCTCTCTTTCCCTATTATGTTTAATGTTTTTTCTCTCTCCTCTCCTTCTCTCATTTCCTTTTCGCTCTTTCTTTCCCTCTCTCATTTCCTCTCCCTCCCTCACCCTCACCCTCTCTTTCTCTCTTTCTCTATTAGGTTTAATGTCTCTTTCCCTATTATGTTTATTTTTTTCTCTCTCCTCTCCCTCTCTCATTTCCTTTTCTCTCTTCCTCTCGCCTTCTCATTCCATCTCCCTCCCTCACCCTCTCTCTCTCTCTTTCTCTCTTTCCCTATTATGTTTAAAGTTTTTTCTCTCTTTTTCTCTCTCCTCTCCTTTCATTTTTTTCTCTCTCCTCTCCTTCTCTCATTTCCTTTTGCTCTCTTACTCTCCTTCTCTCATTTCTTCTCCCTCCCTCACCCTCTCCCTCTCTTTCTCTCTTTCCCTGATATGCTTAATGTTTTTTCTCTCTCCTCTCCCTCTCTCATTTCCTCTCCCTCTCTTTCTCTATTTCCCTATTATGTTTAATGTTTTTTCTCTTTTTTTCTCTCTCTTTTCCCTCCCTCATTTACGCTCCTTTCCTCACCCTCTCCCTCTCTTTCTCTCTTTTCCAATTATGTTTAATGTTTTTTCTCTCTTCTCTCCCTCTCTTTCTCTCTTTCCCTATTATCTTTAATGTTTTTCCTCTCTCCTCTCCCTCCTCCCTATCCCTGTCCCTCTCTTTCTCTCTTTCTCTATTATGTTTCATGTTTTTTCCTTCCTCTCCCTCTCTCATTTCCTCTCCCTCCTTTTCTCTCTTTCCCTATTATGTTTAATGTTTTTCTATCTTCCTCTCCCTCTCCCTCTCCCTCTCTTTCCCTATTATGTTTAATGTTTCCCTCTCCCTCCCTCTCCCTCTCCCTCTCTCCCTCCCCCTCTCTTTCTCTCTCCCTCCCTCTCCCTCTCCCTCTCTTTCTCTCTCCCTCCCTTTCTCTCTTTCCCTATTATGTCTAATGTTTCCCTCTCTCCCTCTCCCTCTCCCTCCCTCTCCCTCCCCCTCTCTCATTTCCTCTCCCTCCCCCTCCTCCTCTCTCTCCCTCCCTCCCCCTCCCCCTCTCTCTCCCTCCCTCTCCATCTCTAATTACCTCTCCCTCTCCCCCTCCCTCTTCCTCTGCCTCTCTCATTTCCTCCCTCTCCCTCTCCCTCTCCCTCTCTTTCTCTCTCATTTCCTCTCCCTCTCTCAATACACACGAATTATACCAAAAACAAGTAAAAGAGAGAGAAAATACAAAAGCAAAGCAAGAATGGACAGTGCACTCACCGTAAAGGCTCGAAAAAGGGTTTGGCGGCTCCTCTTCGTGATAGCGGCTCCTCTTCACCTTCCGTATACCTCCTCTTTTTCTTCGCAAACATTGACGGTGGCAGTGAGAAGCCTTCTTTCTCCCTCTTTTTCTCTTTCTCTCCCTCTCCCTCTCCAATGCAAGATGCTCGCTCTCCCTCTCACTCTCCCTTTTGCTCTCTCTTTCGTGTATGCGCGCAAAATAATGCTTATCTTTTGCATTTTCTTCTTTGATGGGGTAAAGGGTTAAAATTGAGAGATTTCTTTGTGGTTACCCTTCCTAATACTAGATGATGCAATCTTTTAGCCACATGATTAGAGGGGCTTGTTTGATCTTGCAAGATAAGCATTTCATCCTCTTCATCTAGAGGATTTGAAGGAGTCTATGTAGAGCTAGAAGGAGAATGATAAACTATAGCACTACCTATAGAGGTACCCACATCTTGAAAATCCTCTGTATAGTTTGTATTTCGGCCCGCATTTTTTTTCTCTGAGTACCATTGCTATTTGCGTTGCTATTAGCATCGCATTAACGTTTTTTTTGTCTGAGTACCGTCGCTATTTGCAATGCTAATAGCGATGCCGCTATTTTATGTTGCAAATTGCTGTCGCTATACCTCCATATCCTTGTAGTGATTTAGGGTGCTACTACTTGTTAGGTTGTAGTGTGGAATAACAATCGCAAAGAGCTTGAGTTTAGTCATGTATATGGATTTGGACATGCTGATACAAATATATCCTCAAGATTCTTGCATTTCAAGCTCTCATATGATAAAGATATCTTTGCTGACAAAAGAGTGATGTATTTGGAGCTCAGACCCCTACACTTTGCCATAGTTTTAGGTCAGGATATTATCTATCAATATAACCAAAATCGCATCTACACTATGTATATATCTAAAATGTCAAACTAATTATCTATCCAATTTACTATTGATAGATAATGATCAACGTTTTCGCTACAAATATGCTAAAGAAGTGGTTATTGGTGACAAAATGCTTGTTTGGGACCAAATAAGACTCAATTTATTACCTATATGGTTATAGGTAAATTGAAAATAGTTATTACTTAAAGATCATCATCCTTTATCAATAATCAAAATGCAATGTATTGCTCTAATTAACATGATCTAACAATCTTTCTTGTAGACATTCACTACACAATTGGAAAAGGGTTGTACAACCCATACACTCCTCAAGGAATAATCATTGTTGGTGATGTAGTCATCTTTGTGCATAGCGATTGGTTCCTAGATACAATGTTTCATCATCTTGCAATGGCACATCTACTCCCTTCAACTTATCAGGTTTTCCATTTTTTGAAACTCTATAAGGCTACTTTATATGAAACTTTTGTTCAAACTAAAAATGAAGAATCTTTGTGGTTTCAATTTATATTCGGTTTGCCACGAGCATTCTATCGGCTCTTTGGGAAGGATATCTACTCTAGCTTGTATTATGCTATTGAATCAAGCATAGGAATACCCACATTTATCTTAACATATGGTGGTGCCATATCTCTCTTAACATCCATTTTCACTATGTCAACAATACTCAAGATATTTCCTATTTTGGGTATATGAACTAATAGAAATTCACCAAATAAGGATCAATAACCTTTTCTCCCATTCATCAAAAGTATTTTTGTTCTCTACAATCATCACAGACACATCCTAATTGATAATGTTGTACTTTCATAAAGCATGAATCATGGATACCTTATGGGACTATTATAGAACTACGTCATGGACTTAATGCCAAATGTTTCTCCTCTCTCAATCACTCACTCCGTGTGTGTGTGTGTGTGTAACATATAATGAACTATGATGATTTTCAATATTTACAAAATATAAATTTATCCTTAAGTACATGTATATGTGCATCCTTCCATGTGAGTGTATACACCTGTGCATACCTCCACACATGTATGTGTGTGTGTGCAAGCATATACACATACATGTAGATGCATGCATGCATGTGGGGTGCAAATTTTACAAGTAGAATAGAAACTCTATAAACTTAATGATAAACAAAGACTACAATAGAATTGGAGTAGAGAAGTGGAGTCATATATTGTTAAGCAAGTTTATACTTGTGTGTATATTAATGTGTAATAACACGTGGGATGGTGTTTCTAACAAATGACATTATAAACATCATTTTAATTACACATAAAAACATGTACTTCTATGACTCAATAAATACTTATTTATACGTGTCCCTATTTTTGAAATCATGCATGCTCCATTTTTTACTTTCCCTTTGAGGAAAAAGATCAAAATTAAAGAAAAGAGTCACACATACACACAATGAGAGAGAGAGAGAGAGAGAGAGAGAAAGAGAGAGAGAGAGAGAGAGAGAAGAAGAAGAAGAAGAAGAAGAAGAAGAAGAATAATAATAATAATAATAAAAGGAGAAGTAGAGAGATAATAAGAGAGAACTTTAGCCTTTAAGGGAAGTTACAATGACACCTAAGTGGGCACATCTTCTATTGAAGCTTTCAATGTAAACCCTCGATTAAACCTTTCATTTTTGTTATCTATAAACTTAGCTTGTTATTTGCATGGGCATAAATGGCACCATCTCCATAGGTTTAATGCAGGTATTTTGTGTATACAAATGTGGACATTATCTTCTTTGTGAATACATTTTGATCTGTTGCAAAAATGAGGTGTTGCTAGGTGTTTTAACACAAACGTAACTACCATATTTCTTGATGTTTTTAACATGTGTTTTCATTTTTTTCTTTTGGATTGCTTAATACATTAGGTATGTGGTTTTTTATAGAGAAACCAAGATATTTATCCTGGTGATAAATGGGTTATATAGATAGTTTGATAGGACTGTCATATCATTCTCAAAACAAGATGTAACCTTCAACTCTTATATTTACATTTTCTCTTCTCTTTCTCTTTTGAAAATAATTTTGGGTATCTTAGGCTTATTTGTATTTGAACTTCAGAGTAGAATTATCCTCGAGAGAAAGACAAAATGAAAGTGTGGATATCTTAATATTTAATAGTTATATGTTTGTTATGCTTTGTGGCTGAAAAGTTTAATTAGTAAGAGAGATAATTTCCCCAATTAGCATATCAATAGGTGCATTTTTTTGTATGTTTATAGAAGCGTTTAAAAGTATGTTTTTGACTAGTTTAATGGAGTTTCTAACAAAAAAATTTAAAGCATCTTAATAAGTAAATTTACATATTATATTTATGGTAGTTGAAAAATGTTGTTCATCTTATCTTCATTAAGGTGAAGACTTCTCATCAAGGTCGATAGTGCAAGCATGCCTAGTATACACGAGGAAATCACCTTGCTTAGCAAGATAATACAACACACTTGATTTATTATACATTTGGTAGCAAGCTACCAAAGAGTTGGCATTTGATTACAGTTCTTTGTGCACTATCCTATTGTAGCTACTAGGCTTCTTGACACTCTAAGAGCCTCTCACAAGGATGTGTATTTTTAGTGCTTGGGTTTGGTATTATTAAGCTATGGGTATGTGAGGTACACATGTGAGACTGAGCCAGCCGACCAAAGCCACTGGACGCATCCAACTTGAGGACCCTAGGTGCAGTGCAGTGCATGTGAGTGCATATATATATATATATAGCTTTTTTTTTTGTTTTTTCCATCATGTGATGCACAAGGGAGTCACTCCTCAGGAAGTGGCTGCAAGGTAAGTGAAAGACACCCTTTGCTCAAAAGATATGGCTTAAGAAAGGTTCAGAGATAAATGGGTGATTCTGGATAAAAAGGATGGGTACACCGAGCAAATCTGCTATCCACCATATCCTCAAGCAAGGCTACGCAGTAAGAGGGGAATAATACAGCTCGAAGAAGAAGTCTTGCCATGGCAATGCGGTCAATCCCTGTGTTGATGTCGAAGAATAAGGGTGGTAGGCCATCCTCATAGGGAGTCAGTGGCTGCTGTAAGAGCTTGAATATGAGGCGGAGATAAGGAGAGTGTCAAATGTAAAGGTCACACTCCATTGAAAAGCAAACACCAAATTACCACAATACTACAGTGTTGAGCTTTGTTGAGCTAAGTAAATGCATGTAAAAGAGTTTTCCACAAATTGTTAGGTAAGGATATTATAATGTCCTCCCTCATGGAATTTGATGTGTATAATAGTTCAAAGATGGAGTCTGCCTATTGAGTAATGTTTTCTTAGATGATGATTGCAATCAAATGTGGAAAAATGTTTTCTCCGTGCATGTCAAGATGGATAATCTAATTTTGAATTATTAGAATGTAAACCATACATATTATTGTACATATCACAAGAAAATAAAGATGAAAATCTCATTATAAATTGTTGAGGGTTTAGGATTTAGTAGTCTCATTTTCTATGATTGGCATTCCTTCACAAAGTGGATACATTATTTGTCCTAGGTAACATGTGAGAGGGTTTAGGGTTTAGGTTTTAGTGTTTCGGGTTTAAGGTTTAGTATTTAGAATTTTGGGCTTAGTTTAGCATTTAGGAGTCTAGTATTTAGCATTTAGTATTTAGTGTTCACAAAAGGAGCTTATAAAAGAATCCTACATAGGAAAACTCTTGGAATGTAAGAAACTCTCTAGTATTTCCTAGGTAGCTACATAAGTGTTTTCTACATATAGCTAGGGAATTACATTTCCCCGATCTCATAGTAGGGATCCTAGATATCAATATATGAATCTCCCACATATAAATAAGGAGTTTTATTCCACACATCTTGAACCAGATAGTATCTATAGGTCATATAACGAGGGAATCTAGTTCCCCATATACCATCACAAGGAATTACAAGTCACACAACTCGGGAATTCAATTCCCTATATCCCATAATAGGGAATTGCAAGTAGCCATACCAAGATATACTTTGTGGAAAATGGTTACCAAACAAATTAGGGTTAAACTAATAGCCACTCAATCCCATGCTAGCTACACATTCTAAAAAATAATCCATGTTAATTTTCTCATAGATTGATGATTGGTTAGAAACTAATTTTATAGTGGGGTCTTGTTTATATGAGTAATGTTTTTGCATGAGTAATTATAGGTACAAAAGGTCATCCATGCCGGAACGTATATTGCATAACTTCAAAAAGAATCACGGCTAGTATCATGAAAACAAAACTTGAACCCTCAATTTGTATATTGGAACAATTAGATTGAAAAAATGGTAACAATCTCAAGTCATGAAGTGATCACATAAGTAACAATAGTGTGTATTATTTTAAGTCAACTTGCTACTCTGTAGTGAATGAAAAAATAAGCTCATTTTCTACACATTTTATTGTTTTTCCATATAGTTCCTCAAAGATTTTGTAATGTATTACATAATGAATGTCAATTTGCTACTATAATACACATGTTTTCAAGTAGCTTTATTAATCCGGCATGACTAGTGCAACATAACTTACATCCATAATTGATGCTTTGTTCACTGACTTCATACATAATTATGGTCAAAAGTTAGGATGATTTTACATCATATCACATTTATATGAGAATATTATTAAAATAAAGCTAATCTTATGTTTTTAATAGGATCTTGTACAATAACTAATACTTACGCCTTAAAGCTCATAATCGGATGGTTTTTAAGTTAGAACTATATGATTAAGTTTTTAGCCCTCAAACTAACTACTCTAGTTAAGAGACACATTTCACCCATTTGCAAGGGATATACGCTATGTTTCACATAAGCCCAGATCCCTAAGGTTGCATTTAGCTTTAGCTAGCAAGCTGTCAAAAGAAATCAAGAATCCAAATCTCTATATAATCCCAAAGCCATGGACCCCTTTATAAAACAAGGCCCCATAAGCTAGCCCTAGCACCATAACCTAATTTCGTAAGATGTCCCTACACCTAAAAACTATTCAGTACATCATCATGGCTAGAAGATCCATTCAATATCAACCCTAACGGCCCATTTCGTTCAAGGTTGCAACCTCATATGTCTTAATACTACAATGGATATAAATATTAATATAGAACTCCTTACGTAACATGCAATATGATAGCACATCAAGCTTTTGATAAGTTGAGAGCATGCTTTGAAAGGAGCATTAATCATACCATGCCTCGATAAATGGAGATATGCCACATCCTAAGGGCCACAAATCACCCCCATTAATTGGGATGAAACTCCCTAAAACTAAGATGGATACACTAGTCTATTTTATTTATTTGATGCTCCACTGGTATGACATTACTTCTCATCATTTCTTAAATGAAATCTTGTGGAATCCTTATTCTTACTACTCTAAACACTATTTGGTAGTTGATCAATAATTCAATTTTTGACCAAGTTTTGACCTAGTTTTATACTTATAAAAACTAGGAACCAATTATAGTGTACCATTTGTGCATCTTCTTCCATACCATTCTAATCCATGTGCATTGCCAAAAGAGATAAGAAGAATCATGTCTTTCAACCTTGCATAAAGAATAATGTCCTACAATAAGCATCAACATACTATACCTATGAGTATGGGAAACTTTCAAATAAGTAGCTTACAAAAAAGAATATTAAACTTAGAAAAAGCTATGGCATTCCATGTTGCTAAGATTTAGGATTTTGCAATTTCTCACATAGATAAGAGTTTATAGACACATTGCCCACATAGATAAGAGTTTATAGACACATTGCCAACCTTGCCTAGGCCGAAGCTTAACTCATACTAAATCATTTGGAATATAAAGGTATTCCATAAGAAATTGTTATATCAAATCCCTGAGGCAGATGTGTTAGTTTCTCAAGGCGCATGCATTTAGTTCATTTTCTTTTATGTTTGGGAGTACCAATTAATTAACTCCAAACGTAGAGACTTAATTTATTATAATTCCATAGGTTTTACCTACATTGTAAATAGTATTAGTGGACAAAAAGTAGAAATGAACTTAATAATGGTGGAGATCACACAATAGTTATCCCAAAGCAAGCCACCAAGAACACTCACAACAAGTTATAATCCAAGAGTGAGGCACCAACTAAGAGCAACTGAATAATGACTTTAGTACACAATGTGGGTTTCCAAGAGTAAGATATTAAAATGGTAGAAAGAAATCAATAATATGCTAGAATCATGGATGCTTGAGTCCTATACATAGATTGGATATGCCTCAAAGATAGTACAAAAGAAGACTCCTCAAGTATAAATCAAGCGATAGATAAATAACTCCCCATATGTGTGGTAGCTCACCAATGTCCATGATAGTCTAAGTGAGAGTTTCTCAAAGCTCCAAGAATACTATCACATAATTCTAAACCATGAATACTCACAACAAGTTGGATCCAAGAGTGAAGAACCAACCAAGAGTGAGTAAGCAAATGATTTTAGCACACAATGTGCCATGTGCCATGTGCCAAACAGGTTTTCCTTTTTGTATGTTGCAAGTGAGATTATACTAAAGAGGAGGAGACCCAAGAGTACAAGACTCAAGAGGATGAGGTATAACGAGAGAGTCTCTCCAATGAAACCACAATAGCACTTTTTACAACACCATACACACACCCTCTTGATACTCAATAAATGCTATAGTAACAAGAGATTGCAATGTTAGAAAGTACTCAAGAAGATGCTAGAACCACGGATGCTTGAGTTCTATACATAGACTAGATGTGTCTCAAAGACAACAAGACCCCTCAAGTAGGAAGCATGGGATAAGGAAATAACTCCCCATATGTGGTCGCTCATTATCAATGCCCACAATAGTCTAAGTAAGATTTTCTCAAAGCTCCAAGAAGACCATCCAATAGTTCTAGATCATGGACACTCACAATAAGCTGGGGATCCAAGTGTGAGTAAATGATGATTTTAGCACACAATGTGCACGGTGCTAGACTACAATGGAATGAGGCTTGAGAGGACAAGACTCAAGAGGATGAAACGAAGCAGGGCAAGACTCAAGAGATAAGATATAATAAGAGGTCCATGAGTGAAACCACAATAGCACTTTGTAGAGTTGCATACATACTTCTTATGCATCTTGTTGAGAATCAATAAGTTCTATAGTAACAAGGGATTAAAATGGTAAAAAGAGGTCAATAAGATGTTAGACCCATGGATGTTCAAGTCCTATACTTAGACTAGATGTCCCTTGAAGAAAACACAAAGAAGACTCCTCAAGTACAAAGCAAGGGATAAAGAAACAACTCCCCACATGTGGTAGCTCACCAATGTCCATGATAGTCTAAGTGAGACTTTCTCAAAGCTGCAAGAAGACCATCCAATAGTTCTAGACCATTGGTATCACTATACCACTATAATGTTGATCCTTCATCACCAATGCTAGGAAAATAGTATAGTAGTCTTTTCCTTTAGTGGAAAGTTTTATTGTGGCATAATGCAAAATCATAGATGTTCTACAATAGTATGGTAGCATTTTCTTTTAGTAGAAATTTTTATTGTGGCATAGTGCAAAATTAGAGATGTTTCTACAAAGTCCATGAACTCTTCAAGTTTGTTCATGGGTAATAAGAATTAGATTTGCCATGGATTATATGTGAATTTCTATTTACACATCTCTCTCCCCCATGAATTTGGTTGGATAATTATATATTAGAAGAGGACGAAACATTTGGATTGATGGGCAAGGGGGCTAGGGTTTTGGTGGAGCAACTAGATCTGAGAGGCATGGGTTTAGAGTTTTGTTGGAAGCTAGGCTCTGGGATAGGGTTAGCATTTTAGGGGCTAAGGGGGTAACTTCTTATAGTTTGGTGGCATGAGGAATAGGGGCATTAAGACTCAGGGGAATCGATCTTCTTAGGTAGGGAGTTAACTTTGATGGAGTGTGCACACATATATAGATACATACACATGCACACATACACGCATATACACACATACATAGAGCAAGATTTTGATAGCCCTTTAATATCCTCTCTTTAATCCCCTCAAATATCTTGTGATGGTGTTCCAATTACTTTCTACTTCTATGGAGGCTCATGGATGACTCCTCAATCCTTCTCTTTTTTTCTCAAAATCTATGCTACCCTTGCTACATTCAAAGGTCCTATTGTCTCATTCTAAGAGAGATAATTGGGGAGAGCAAGGGAGAGAGCTATCAATACTTCTTTTTGAAATTTAGGTTTAGGGAGCCTTGGCAAGTCCAAGGAGATTCGAATTATATGTAAGCTACTGGAGAGATTGAACTGTATTACAAATACATAAATGGATTGTAGCAGTTCTTAATCTAGCAAAATTTGGATAGTATTATAAGGCCTAACATGGACGTCTAATACCATGTTAGTGTTACAACTATATATATCATCTCTCACTTGACTTGGGTCTCACCTATATATACTAACTCTACATCAATATGAATCATTCTTTGGGAGCATGTCTTGTGTATCTCTCTCGTACTCTCTCTCTCTCTCTCAACATGGTATCAGAGCCAACAAACAAACCAAGATCAACTAGACGAGCAACAGAAAGAAGATTTCTTTGCAAATCTGGAACATGAAGAACTCCTCTTAATATTCTAGTGGATGAAACAGTCCCCAGATATAAATCACCCACTCCTTTGACTTGACAAGTCGTATAATCCACAAGGTAAACAAACTTCTTGACAGGAAGAGAATGATAATTGTGAAGCCACTGCGATTGGTATGTCATGTTTCCAGTGGCACCTGAATCAACGATGAATAGAGAACCATCATGAATATGAAGTACCTTTTCTGGAGAGATATCATAATGGACGAAATTGAGCTCTTGATGAGTATGATCATCATCAGTTGTAGTTTGTTGAACAATATAAGCTCGAGAACATTCTTCATCATATCTACGTTAATAACAATGACGAGATGGATGATCTGTACGTGCACAATAATCACAAGGAGGAAAACTTTTGGACGAGCGAGGTTGCTTTGTAGTAACTCCATGCTCCTCATCATATTGACATGCCCAACAATCAGAAGCCACATGACCTTTCTTATCACAATAAGAACAATGTTTGTTAGGATAAGCAAGACGAGAAGATTTACTACCTGGATTAGGGCGTCCACCCTGCTGAAAACGTGAAGCAAGACGCTTGCGAGCAACAAAAGCAGCATCAAAATCCCTTTGTTCGCGAGTGACCAAAACAGCATCGGGTTTTTCCAAATGAGGCTCATGACGTTGAGAATATTCAATAAGAGATATACATGCTTTGTCAAAGTGGATATCATCCTTGTTGAGAGAGAGAGAGAGTACGAGAGACATACACAAGACATGCTCCCAAAGAATGATTCATATTGATGTAGAGTTAGTATATATAGGTGAGACCCAAGTCAAGTGAGAGATGATATATATAGTTGTAACAGTTAGAAGTGGGTGCAACAATGGAAGTGTAGAAGATTGTTGTAATAGACTACATAATAGCATTCCTTATCATAGCACTAGCATAGCAAGTAGGCTTGCCAAATACCATGGAATCCTTTGCTTAGAAGCTATATTCAAGTGCAGAGTGATATGTATGTTACAACTTGTGATATTACACATGTGCTCCTATATGTGCATTCTCTTCATATCATAGTCAGACACTTCATTAACATTGAGTCCGTTGTGCTCATATTGTGGTTTTGCATTAAATTTTGTTGGATGAAAAAATTATCCAAGAAAGTGAGATTGAAGGTGTTACTATTCTAGCCTCTTTAACCCACTCATCAATCATGAATTATATGAAGCAAAAGTCATATGATATCTTTCATGTATTCACAACCATAGCTATGACAACTACATGTGACCCATCTCTAAAGGAAATTCAAGAGATGGTTCACATTGGCCTTGCAATATTTACTTCTTTAAGCAAGATTCTGCCCGTAGACTAGTATGCGGGCCTCGAGATCCCATCCTGAGTCACGTTGGCCTCTTGTGTGCAGGGCTCGGAAGGCAAGGGATTTACGGCCAGAGCCCCCTGGCACCCAAGCGTCCTCCTGCTCCAAGTAGCGCTCAACGGAGAGACCTCTCGCGGCGGGTTCGGTCCACCTTCCCAGCGTGATTAACAACCCCCTTGGTTAGGGTCAGGCAAGAAGTCGGGGGTAACTGAAGCTGCCTCTCCCTTCAGGCCTTCAATCTGAAGCATTAGATATCTTTTCATCCTTTAATTCCTTGAGCAAATAAAGCAAACAATGCTCTATACAACTTGTTACAAGCACAATCATTTCCAGTGGTCGTTATTTTTGGCCAAGTGCTAAGGAGTGAATCCTTCTTTTCGAATGCATCTAGCACTCGATCCAGGATCAATTGCGACTTGGCAAGATCCCCAAGGGTTTGTTTGTTAACCCTATAACCTTGGGTTAGGGCCGTACCCTATTAGCCCAACTTAACCAATACCTTAAGTTCAATTAACAATAAGTATGTTGCTCCAATTATTGATTTGGTCCTTTGCTTCCAAGCAAATATCTAATCCCCTTGTCTTGGCCATTTTTCCCAGGAAAGTTGCTATGTCAGGATGACTACTCATCCTCTTGCAAGATAACTTGCACAAGAATATGCCAATCTCATTCAGAGGAATTGTCCATTCTCTTGTGATCAAATCACAAGATCATGCGATACTGCAACTTGTTGCACAAGTGTCGCATAAAAAACCATGGGACTATTTTACCCATCGAATGGTGTCTTCTAATCACGAAATCGTGATTAGATAAGAGACAGGGATTGGATGTCTTCATAACAATCCATTCCTAATTGCACTAGGCCAACATTGTTGGTCCTAGGGTTTTAATTTCAAATCGAGTTTCATCCTTTTGGCGAGCGAACCTTAGGGTAAAAACCCTAGATCGTTTCTCGCAAGTATGTCCTACTATCCCTACATTCCATGAATGTGGGCAAGTCTTTAGGGTATAAGAGTTTCAGCTTTGGCAATGAGAGCGATTAAGTTACGTCCACAACATACTAAACCTTAGTTAGCTCTTTGGGATATGTTGCATTGAATTAACCCTTCCTAAACGAGTCCCTCACAGTTTATGTGTTTAGGTTAAACCAATTTACTTGTCTATTCTTGAAGATAACTACGCTACCATTTTCGTAACCACATTCTTCATTGCCTACGTATAAGTTGATTTACAAACCCTAACTTTTCGGGTTAAGATCAAAGCATATGTTAAGTTATGGCATAATTCCAATTGATCCTTTTGTACATGCAAATAAGATTCATGATACTAAGCTTTAGGATTTTATGTTTAACCATGCAGCTTTTTCTAACAACTATGCAGTTGAAACGAGATTTATGCCATTTGCCTAGAGTTTAATCTTCTTCATGCAGCCTACAGTCATTTCCATGACTAGCATTTTCTACGATTGTTAGCAACCTTCTTTAAAGAATCATTTCGAAGAAAAGATGTTCAACAATGCGATCTATTCCTTCCATGCATAATCGAAGTGCACTATCATTATTTTGGCTTGTAAAGATGGGCATTAGTTAATCTAAGTTCGTTACTTTGCAATGCATAAAACCCACTTGCTAGGAATACATAGAGATCTTATGCTCTTTCTTTGTTCGTTTCATTACAAAATACCAATGACCAAATTCTTCCATCGTGGCCTATTTCTTTTAAATTAGTCAAAGTACTTTAATCGAAAAATGCATCATCTCTATAAATGATCCATGCATAATCAAAATATTACGACGTTAATCAAATTTAGGAAGAAAAACCTGGACTTGTGGTGAAATGTCCACATGGATGTTAGGAGGTGATTCTCCTGCAGTTGCGCCTTGTGCCTTCTTAGGAGCCATCGACACTTTGACCTTCTCACCTTGGTCGTGGACTTATGATCTTGGCCCGTCCCCTTTGAATGCAAAATTCCCTTTGTGACCGTTTGCACTGTCTTTCGGAATCAGCTTTAGAAGGCTATATAGGCTTCCTCCTATGAAATGGTTTTAAAAGGCTTATGTGGGAATGCAAAGGCTTAAACTCTGGGGCCTATAAGGGAAGAAAAAAAAACCTTAAACTTCAAGGAAAAAGGGGTGTAAAAGATTGCTTTGGGAAGGCAAATAAAAGGGGATTTTTAAAGATCCCGGGGTAACAAGAACCCACTTGAGAGGGCAATAGGGAAGGGGGTTTAGAACCTCGGCTAATGGGAGCTTGTGGGGGAATCCAAGGGGGGAAAAAGGGGCTTAATTTTCAGGGTACATGGGCTTTTAAAGGGCTTGGATGGACCCCCACGAAAATGGGGTTTAAATCCCGGGGATGGAAAGGGGGTATAAAAACCCTCTAGAGGAGGGCTTAAGAAAGCCCACAGGAAGGGGGGCTTAGATCCCTCCCCTTAGAAGCTTCCAAGAAGCTTCTTGGAAGCTTCTGTGGTCTCAGTATTCACGTGGGGGGAGAGGGGATGGCTATATTCGACAATTGTTGGTGGCCAGCAGAGCGGCGCAGCTCTCTTCTCTCCTCACGCCCAGTAGCGTTACGCTCTCCTCCCTCACGGCTAGCAGCCGATTATCACAGCCTACTCCTTGGCTAGTAGAGCAGCGCGGCTCTCTTCTCCCCTTCAACGGCGGCATCCCGGCTCTCTTCAATCTCTTTCTTCCTTGGCCTAGCCAATGCCCCGTCATATCACAGCCTCCTTTCTCCTCTTCACACGACCACCATCCTCACTCCCCTTCCCCATAGGGGGTTTATATGGGAGAGGGAGAGGTACCTCCCTCCCTCCACGCGGCCATTTGCATGGCCTTCACTCCTCCAACAAGCTCCGGCAAGGAGCTAGGTCTTCCCTCCCTCTCCTCCAGCATGACAGTCGGCTGGGGGGAAGGAGGGGATAATTTTTAAAATTTTTTGCCATAATTTCAAATTATTATCCTCATGACCTCCTATTAAGAGGAGGTTCTTATGAAGAAGAACAGGGGTTTAGAAATCAGAAATGTTATATATTTTATTTATCCCTTGCTTTATACATAAGGAGTCTTCTTTGTGTTGTCTTCGAGGCATATCCATTCTATGTATAGAACTCAAGCATCCATGATTCTAGCATCTTATTGATTTCTTTCTACCATTGTAATCTCTTATTGTTGGAACCCCACCTTGTGTACTAAAGACATTGTTCACTCCCTCTTAGTTGGTGTCTCACTCGTGGATCATAACTTGTTGTGAGTGTTCTTGTTGGCTCACTTTGGGATAACTATTGTTTGATCTCCATCATTATTAAGTTCCTTTCTAATTTTCCTCCACTAATATTGTTTACAATGTAGGAAAAACTTATGGAATTATAAGAAATTAAGTTGATGCTTTTCTAGTTAACTAATTGGTATTTCCAAACATAAAAGAAAATGAACTAAATGCATGCTTGGGGATTCGGTATTTATCACATTTTCTTAGGCAATACCTTTATATTCTAAATGATTTAGTATGAATTAAGCTTGAGCCTAGGCAAGCTCGGCCATAAAGTCTTACATGATTTGGGTAAGCACAAGAAACTTATCTATATCACAAATTGCAATAAATTTTTGTAAAATGCCATATTGGGGAATATGGGAATTTCCCATAAGTTTGGGACACGTGGTCAAATCTTTGGATTTGTCATAAGTTGAACATTATAACTCCAAATCAAGTGGTCTATAGCTCAATAGATTTCCATTTTTGAAGCACTTTCCAATGATAGGTCACATCATATGGTTTTGAGAAACTTATGGACATGTAATCCATGTGCCACATTTTTAGTATTCAAGAAATGGGAATCATGAGATTCCCAAACTCACTAATATTGTGTTGTAAGTTTAATATTTTTTCTTTGTAGGCTATTTATTTGAAAGTTTCCCATACTCCAATTGCTTCAACGTGTTGTAAAGACGTACAAATTATCATGGAATAGATACATGGGTAAGTTTTAGATCATCATAATGGGGAGAAAAGCTCCCAAATGAAATATTCCAACCGAGTGGCTATTGGTGGATTCAGCCCATCACAAAACTTTGAGAACTGTTGGGGGATACTTATTGTCCGGGCGTATTTCAGCAAGGAAACAAATATCGAGTAGTATGCTTCCAGAGACGGCCCAACTGCCTCAACTTAAAGAACTCATTCATCTTCTGAGTTCTATACGCAAGTGGCATATACCTTCCCTACACTAGTTCCTTTAGTTTTTCCCAAGTTATTGTGCTTTCAGTGACTGCTTGGTCTTTACACCATTGCTTTCACCATAGCCTAGCTTCGCTAGTGAGCTTGAGCTTAACAATCATTGCTTGGTTCAGGTGCTGTTTTGGCTACACTAAAATAGTCCTCCATGGATTCAATCCATATTTCAGCATCACCTTCAACAGTCTTCCCTTTTCCATCAAATTCTGGTGGTTTAATTTGTTTGAGAAGAAACTTCTTCTCTTGTACCTCTGTTGGGGTTAGTGTAGAAACATGATTTTGGATCTGCGCTTGGGGTTGTATCTAGATACTATTTAAACTTTTCCGTGTTAGGATTGCATTTAAACATCCCTATACAACTTAAATCAATGCGCACACATTTTCCATTGCAACTATGCAACCATTCAAATGAACACAAAATTCTTATTTAACCATAGGGAGGTGTAAGCCTCAAGTACAATTATTCGAGAATAGATAGGGTTTGGCTGAGATGATTTTTTTTTCAGGAGTCACATTAATATCAGGTTAATAATTTCTTATTGGAATTAGCTATAGGGACAGAATAGTAGTATGGATTGGGGGAATGGATTCTCAGGAAGCGATAAGTCATGGGAAGTTCAGGAAATCCCTATTTTTGATAGCCATGACATTCATTTCAACCCATTACTTTAATTATGTCTGCTGGTAAAATTTTAACCACCTCTTCGTAGATGTAGCGGTTCTGATCTACTTGTCGGCGTCTGATGTGTAGGGACGAGTTCACACTAGCCTCATGGAAGATGAGTAACTTGATAATCTTCAAGTCTTCCAACTACTTTAACCTCTTCAGATTGTTTTGAAGATAGGCGAGTTGGTTGGCATCTATGTAGCAGTATCTCGCGCTCCAAGTCCAATGCCTTTCCACATACACCAGTGAGGGATTGTAGAGCCGATCTAGGATCCTCATCTTGTTGGATCGTCTGCGTTAGCTTGAAGATTTCATAGCTGTCATGAACATGATATGAAATACGAGGAACCTGCTCCATGCCTTGTAAGTCTGGAAGCGGCAGCAATCCACAAGTGAGTAAAAAGAAAAACATTTTCTAATGAAAACATCGCCTCACTCCTCTCGACTTTTTTTTTCCTAATTGTTTGAGTCGTGGGTTGGCTCTGATACCAACTGTAATGTGCCCACTGTCCAAGCATGTTTTTGGCAGTCCATCGAGAAACGAATCTAAGCGTCGCCGCTCGACACTCCCACAGAATGTAATGGGGTTTGTTGCCTAGGTTTTCCCAAGTCCGCCTCGCAAACAGAATGTTCGTGGCCGAACCTGATGCCAGGAGGCATATTACATGGTGGATTCCGTGCCACGGTGGATTCCGTGAGGTTTTACGGTGGATTCCATAAACTTTAATTACCAGGGCTCATACACAAAGTGGATTCCTTGTGTGAGAAGTTGATGGGGATGCCTATCCTTTTCGGGCATTTTGTTAATTTAGTGTGTACATGGGTGATTCCATAGCGGGTGATTCCGTAAAATACATATTAAATTAATAAACGTTTATGAGTTTAGAGTGCACAATTGTGATAAATTAAGGTTAGGATTGATTTTTAACCAATTGATTTATTTATGTAGCTAAAGACTACTAGGTATTCACTTTTGTCGGTTTAATTGTATTATTTTACTAACGATTGTGAATGCTTCAGTTGATGTGTAGAGATAGCAGCAATGGCGGAGGAAAGCATTCGAGGATAGTGTGTATTCAAGTTATCATCTATATTTTGATGGGCGCTTACCTTAGGCATGGCGCCTATTTATTAAGGCGTTGGATATTTATTTACTATTTTTGTATGCGCGTGGACACACGATTTAGATATTTGTATTTGGACATTGTATTGGGTATGCCTGACTTCTTGGGCGCCCACCCATTAGCTTTATTTCTATTTGGCACTAAAGCAAACTCAAAAGCCAAAAGCATGCTATTTTGTAATTTGGGCTATTATTTGAGCTTGAAGATGATTAATACATAAAATACATGCTTTGTGGAGCGTTCACACAAGGCATGGGGGGAGATTGCACCCAATTGGTCTCTTGTTCATGTCGTGTATGCTTTCTACATTGAGTTTTGTGCAAAAAGTAGAGTTCTTTTGTTCTTGGGGACATTCTGACGCTCACTACGCGCGCTTACAACATTGGATCTGTGCACCAGTGGTATCAGAGCGAAGCTGAGACCGAGAGCTTCCAATCACTACCCATCTTACGCGAAGGTGGAGCTCCTGGAACGATCGAGCTCTACAATGAGTTTCATCGTGAACGGTCCATATGGGTGGATTCCTCGCGGTCAAGAACCTCTGTCTATAGCCTCTGATCGCAAAGGACTAGCATGAGGAGGCGTAGGACCACTCCTACATCTATCACTACAAGTCCTTTTTCCACAGTACAGTAAGTTTTATTTCCATAGCCAAGAAGTTTAGAAGACTTATCTAAAAGCTTAAAAAGCTTATTATAAAGCTTAAGCCCATAAAATTGATCATCGATGGCAGCAGCATGCTCACGCAGTAAACGGCGTGAAAAACGGCCCCCCCTCAATGATCGACGACGACAGGCAGATCAATCATATTAAGCTTAGTTACATAAGCTACAAGTTAAAAATCTTCCTAGTCTACCAAGTTTTGCAAGTTGTTTTACTCTGCAAGTCCTGCAAGTCCACAGAGATCAAATCTGACTTATCTCAATTACTCCCATAAAGGCTGTTCCTGCGTAGAAGCACAGAACTACAAAATTATTCCCTGGAAGACTCTATTCACATGCGTAGACTTGCTAAACCAGTTTCAGCACATGCAGAAGGTTATACGCAAAAGACCGTGAAAGCTAAACAAAAATATATAAGCCTTGTATACCCGACTTTGAGCTACGCTCATCCCGCTAATTGGGATTTCGAGAGTGTGAGGTTTTTTGGATTTTTATAGGATGACGGAACAAAATATGGACGATTTAATGGCTGAAGGTGATCTTCTCGAACCTACGATGGAACAAAAGTTGGATTTAATTATGATGCAGCTTGATGAAGAACGAAGAGCCTAACAAGCTTTGCAAGTTCAATTGGCCAATCTACAATGATCTACTACTAACAAAGATGGACCACAACCCGAAGATCTTATCCGACGTACCATCGATGCGACGCTCGAAGCTCAATCCATCCGCAAAGAAACAAAGATAAGTAAAAAAAAATTCAAATTTTGTATTTTCAATGGAGCTCAAGATGGAAAGACTGTACTTGCATTTATCAGTCAGTTCGATGATTACTTTCATGAAGAGACATACGCTGAAAAAGACAAAATTAAATGTGTTACTAATCATTTAGTCGATTGAGCATCTCTTTGGTGGACTGTGGTTCACAAGAGCATTGATTGTCCCACTACCTGGGAGAGTTTCAAAAAGAAGTTTTTGCAGAATCTTCTTCCTCCTCAATTCCATGAAAAAGCCATAAAGCAATGGGATCTTCTACAACAAAGAGATTGTGAGCCTATTTCCCAATACACTGAACGTTTTTGGAATGCCCTACTACAACTCCGAATGCTTGAAGACGTACCTGAAGTGACTCACAAACGTAAGTTTATGTTTGGATTACTTGGACATTACTACGCTGAAGTCAATATGTTCAAGCCTACAACCCTTGAAGATGCAATTTCTTTGGCTCATGACACTGAAGACAAGATTCAAGGAAGAGACGAGCATCCACAACAATTTCAAGCAAATGGTAACTATAGTTCCAAGCAATTCAATTCAAATTTTAGAAGATTCAATCAAAGTCGTTTTCCTTCATCATCTTTCCGTAAGTCTTGGACAAAACCACCTGCTTTACCATCAAATACCAATCAAAACCCTAAGCCATCCTCACAGCCAAATCCTAATATTCCTAGACTTCATGCCATTGCCAACAATCTATCTAAAGCCAAACCTATAGTGTGTTACAAATGCCATCAACCTAGACATCTAGCAGCCAATTGCCAATCAAAGAAACCACCTGTCCATATCAATTATCTTGGAGCAATGGAAGAAGAAGAACGCGAGGAAATGCCTGACTTTACGAAAGATGAGGACGACATTGCTACTCCTTCGGATACTTTACCACGTATGCCAACTCCACATTCTTTGTTGACAATGAAATGTTTAGTGCATGGAAAATAAAAGATTATTTTGCATGATGATGGTAGTACACATGATTTTATTTCTGTAAAGTTAGTGAAAGAATTGAAATTACAAACTGTTTCTACACATTATCGCATTAAAGCAGCATTCTTAGGCACAAGATATAATGGAACACAAGAGGTGCATGACTTAGAAATTAAAATTGGTGAATACACTGAACGAAGGAATTTCCTAGTTGTACCTTTAACATCATATTGGGGAGTATGGGAATTTTCCATAAGTTTGGGACACGTGGTCAAATATTTGGATTTGTCACAACTTGAACATTATAACTCCAAATTGAGCGGTCTATAGCTCAATAGATTCCATTTTTCAAGAGCTTTCCAATGATAGGTCACATCATATGGTTTTGAGAAACTTATGGGCATGTCATCCGGGTGCCACCTTTTAGTATTCAAAAAATGAGAATTGGGAGATTCCCAAACTCACTAATATTGTGTTCTTTACAGTCAAGTGATATTATCCTAGGTATGCCTTGGCGTCATCAGTATCACCCTGACATAGATTATTCCATGCATTCAATTAAAATTTATTTTCAAGGAAAACAAATTACATTGCATGGTATGCATGCATCTAATAATTTACCACTGCTTACTCATGCTCAAGCTAAATGTGCATTACGTAAAAGTAGTAAATATTATTTAATTTGGGTGAATGAACTTCAAGCTAAAGAAAAACATATGCATCCTAGGCATACAGAATTCCTTGCTCAATTTAAAGATTGTTTTGTTGATGATTTGCCACCTGGACTACCTCCTTCACGACTTGAAGATCACAAAATAGATTTAATTCCTCATACACAACCACCATGTAAAGCACCATTATAGGCATAACGAGATTGAACAGAAAGAAATTCAAAATCAAATAGAGGAATTGCTAAATAGAGGATTAATTAGATCTAGTAGTTTTCCATTTGGCACACCTGTTTTATTAGTAAAGAAGAATAATAATACTTATCGTATGTGCATTGATTATCGTGCCCTAAATAAGATTACTGTAAATAATAGATATCCAATTCCTAGGGTAGATGATCTTATGGATAAACTACAAGGTTCTACCATATTCAGTAAGATAGATCTTAAATCTGGTTATCATCAAGTGAGATTAGATAAATCTGACATATTCAAAACTGCATTTAGAACACAATTTGGACATTATAAATTTCTAGTGATGCCTTTTGGATTAACTAATGCACCTACTACATTTAGTCGAATGATGAATCACATATTTCCGAAATATCAGTATTGTGTTATAGTATTCTTTTAATGATATCTTAGTATTTAGTAAAAATGAGAAAGAGCATTATGAACATCTATCTTTAGTTTTCAAGTTGTTGAAAGACAATCAATTGTATGCTAATTCGAAAAAGAGTGAGTTCTTTCAAACAAAAATTGAGTATTTAGGTCATATTGTTTCATTAGAAGGTATTAAGGTTGACCCTAAAAAGATAGAAGCAATTTTAAACTGGCCCATACCCAAAAATGTGCATGAGTTACGTTCTTTTCTAGGTCTTGCTAGTTTTTATAGAAAGTTTGTGCGAAATTTTTAATTACTTGCTTTCCCTTTGACTAAACTTTTAAAGAAGGGTATTGTTTATCACTGGTCTGATAATCAACAAAAATCTTTTGATTTATTGAAACATGCATTACCCAATCATTCGTTATGATTCCAGTTTTTTAGATCTTTTACGTGCATACACTATTTCTAAACCACAGACATGGGATACACATTTACATTTACTTCAGTTTGCATATAACAATACACCACACACAGCTACAAAGAAAGCACCGTTTGAAGTGATTTATGGTTATAGATTGCCTACACCTGTTGTATCTTTATCAAATAAAATTCAGAGTGCTGATGATATTGTTAACATACATCCTACTATCTTTGATGAGGTTAAAGGCATGATTGCCAAAGCCCAGCAATCATATACAAAGCAAGAAAATAAGAAAAGACAAGCCATGAATTTTAAAGTTGATGACTATGTTTGGTTAAGAATAGAAAAACATAGATTACAAAGTGTAGATAAACACCCAGTTGTGAAATTAGCACCTAGATTTTATGGACCATTCAAAATCATTCACAAAATCAATGACAATGCATTTAAGTTACAACTACCACCACATTGGAAAATCCACAATACCTTTCACATTAGTTTATTACGACCCTTTAGAGGCCAATTACATGTACACCCTCTTTATGAAAACCCAGCTTTGTTAGATGAAGAGACTAAAATCCTTGAGCCTGAAGCTATTATAGATACTAACTTTATGACCACTAGAACTGGCCGTAGATATTCTAGATATTTGGTCAAGTTTAAAAACCATCCTGTTGAAGAGGCCCAATGGATGCACGCTAGAGACTTAATGCTTTCCCCACTCTGTTAGCTCCACATTGAGCTAATAGCAATTGAGGACAATTGCTATCCCACCCCGGGGGTATGATGCCAGGAGGCATATTTCACGGTGGATTCCGTGAGGTTTTACGGTGGATTCCGTAAACTTTGATTATCGGGGCTCATACACAAAGTGGATTCTTTGTGCGAGAAGTTGATGGGGACGCCTATCCTTTTCGGGCATTTCGTTAATTTAGTGTGTACATGGGTGATTCCATAGCGGGTGATTCCGTAAAATACATATTAAATTAATAAATGTTTATGAGTTTAGAGTGCGCACTCGTGATAAATTAAGGTTAGGATTGATTTCTAACCAATTGATTTATTTATGTAGCTGAAGACTACTAGGTATTCACTTTTGTCGGTTTAATTGTATTATTTTACTAACGATTGTGAATGCTTCAGTTGATGTGTAGAGATAGCAGCAGTGGTGGAGGAAAGCATTGGAGGATAGCGTGTATTTGAGTTATCATCTATATTTTGATGGGCACTTACCTTAGGAACGGTGCCTATATTTTGTCACATCTATTTATTAAGACGTTGGATATTTATTTATTATTTTTGTATGCGCGTGGGCGCACTATTTAGATATTTGTATTTGGACATTGTATTGGGTATGCTTGACTTCTTGGGCACCCGCCCATTAGCTTTATTTCTATTTGGCACTAAAGCAAACTCAAAAGCCAAAAGCGTGCTATTTTGTAATTTGGGCTATTATTTAAGCTTGAAGATGATTAATACATACAATGCATGCTTTGTGGAGCGCTCACACAAGGCATGGGGGGAGATTGCACCCAATTGGTCTCTTGTTCATGTTATGCATGCTTTCTACATTGAGTTTTGTGCAAAAAGTAGAGTTCTTTTGTTCTTGGGGACCTTCTGACGCTCACTACGCGCGCTTACGGCATCCGATCTGTGCACCAGAACCCACTAGGATCGATGTGAATCTTGAATCCCTCGTGGTCAAAGTTTTTCGGTCACTCTACTATATGTGAAGTTACCCAATCTGAAGCAAGTCCATATCCCTTTGGGTTCAAGGAGAAGTAGGAATGAGAGGGATGCATCACTCCACCTCTTTGTCCGTAGGGCATAATCCCCTTCCGGTCCCCAAAAACGGTATGAATTCGGTTATTAATCCGCGCTGCCCAAAGGTCAAATGACGGTAAAATCTTGTGAGAAGCCTCCTAATTTTCTGGGACCACCCTGCCGTAGGACAGAGTCATTGGGGGTTTTGCCCTCCCACTTCCCTCAATCGGCGTACTTTAGTTATCTAATTAGCCCTATCACTTTTAGGTGTGGCATGTAAACATAGCTTCCTTAATTAGCCTCTTAAAGGACAGGGTTCGTTCACGTAATCTTATGGCACTGACAAAAAAACAAATTCAAACAAGTTCCTTGGAAGTAAACTTAATATTAGCAATTTATCAGAGATACAAGTCTTGGATAAAATCCACAATCCGTAAGGACGCACTTTATTTCCACCAAGTTTCCGCCTTGCACTAGTAACAAGGGCCCTTTGGGAATCTGAGTCACACAGATCATTTGAGTAGGAGCCGAAGGCAAGGAATATAGAGCCAAAGGCCCCCCTGGCATCCAAGTATTCTCCTATATTCAAACCAACCCGCAGTGTGACCTCTCATGATGGGTTCGGTCCACATTTCCGTCAAGGCTATTTAGAACCCCCTTGGCTAGGGTTGGCAGCCAGTTGGGGGTAATTTTGGCGCACCCTCCGAAATTTCAACCTGATTCATTATTCTCATTTATGAGTTTGGGGTTACACAATCTTTTTTAGAAGTGGTGTTTCTAAATTTACAAGCACAAACAAGGGGTGCAGGTGAGTGCTCGAGACATCTGCTAAGGTGGGGGTCCCTATCTTGATGCTTAGCGTTTGACCTTCTTGCCTTGGCAGAAATTTCCAATATCCTTCGAGGGTTTGGGAATACCTTCTTTCAAACCCCACTCCTCTATGATAAGAGCAAGCAATTATGCAATTGGATCTATATCAGATAGTTCGTAGATGGTAGCTGTCCTAGCTTACTAGTCTTTAATCCAGGGTTCTTGTCATTGGAAGAAACAACACTCGAACCTCTTGTATTAACGACAGATTGTGTCATGGTTAAAGGTGATATCTTCAAGGTTGTTTCAGCTTTATCGAGGCCACATTTGGAATAGAGACCAGTGAGTGTTTTACTTGTCTCATGGTCCACTTATGAAGTAACAATAGATTGGCTCAATTACCGTTAATCGTAAATAAGTCGAGTTGAGCTCCATATAGGATTTATCTCATTGAACTACCTAAGAAATTAAGGTTAACGCTTCATATGCATGTCTTATAACTATCTTTAAGATGAATCGCTAGCAATGCCACTGAAACCGTCCATGATACCACGTAATCTAAATGCGAGTCTTTCCTAGGATGAAGATGCAATGCGGAGTTTTGCTCTTGGGAATTTCTTTTCAATGCACTTATGCAAATTATAGATCGAGCCTTGTATTTTTTTTTTGTATGAGGAACGCGAAGTCATCAAGCCTAATGCATGTGCAAGCTACATCTCTCTATAGGATTATAGGAGCCCAAAACCTCGCTTACTGTTGCAATGACTTAAACATACTTAACCCATTATTATAGCACTCATGATTCTCATGGACTTGATTCAAGCTTTTACCCTACCTTCTTAGTTTAACCAATTTTGGGATGCAAAAAAAAGTATGATTTCCACTTAATGATGAATATGCATAAGTGTCCTATCAACCCATTTTTCAGTACCTTCAAGCATGCCAATGCTAGTGCATAATCTAAAGCACTACGATCACAATCAATAAGGTCCTTGATTTTTTTAGTGTGCATGAATGCAAAATCTTTCATGCAATTTATTTGTTCAAAACATTCTAAAGTGCAATTTAAAAAAATTTCCAACATGATAGAATGACACAACCTAAATGGTGGTTAGTTATCATAGACTTTTGCCGAATACTTCTCCCCTCCCAATGAAGTGGGTCTAGTTCTTTAAGGGCTCCCATCAAGGTAGGATTTATGGGATGCACCTAGTTACCAAGCGTCGCAGTTTCTTGACTCGTAGCTCCATCGATTGAAGCCCGTTTTGTGCTCGATTGAACCTTACTTCTCTTGGGAGGAATCGTATAACTCGGCTTTTTCTTCGTGGCTATGCACCCAGGTTATGAGAGAGATGACTCCTCATGCACAAAGTCCACTCTCGAGCATTCATGCATCCCAACTCTTAAGCTTGGTAAAGCTAGTTCTGACGATGTCCAATTACAGCTGAAGACAAAGACACTCTGGACAATGGACCAAGAAACACCTTCTGACCATCTCTCAGGCCAGCCTTACCTTCTATTAGACCAATTCATGCTGTTGCACCATCAATTTCTAGTGCCAGTGCTCTTTCAACTGGAATGCAGACTCCTTTTATGTCTAGTGGAGTTGCTAAATCTTTCTTTGAAGGAAGAAGTTTCAGTAAACCTCCACAATCATGGGGCTCAAATGCAACCCATCATCCCAACTGGTCACAACCATCTTGGGGGGGGGGATAGCAAGGTATGGAGCCCCCTATCTCTTCCTAGGCGGCCAGGTGATTGGGCTGCCGCCACTCAACTGTGGATGTGTCGTCATCCACAGCAGCTCGCCCGCTCCATCCTCCCTAGCTAGAGCTTCCCCCATGCTTGCACATCATCAAATAGCAGCCCGCCCCCTGCGTTCTGCCACCTGGAGCTCCCCCATGCCCACGTACATCTGTTGGCAGCGTGGGATGTTTATTCTTTTTTATTTAAAAAAAATCTTAATAAAAAGGGGGCGATGGGAAATACATTCGAGCGGGGAAAAAAAAAAGGAAATATTACATATGGACATTGGCACAATGATGTATTATTAATTTGAAAAGGGCTATCACTTTTTGCAAATGAGAGCTATGGTTTTATAAGCATGTAGTACAAGGGTGTGCATAAAGGAAAATCCCTCTTATTTATCTACATGTAAGCCTCATGATGAGCAAGGTTGATCTATTAAGTTTAAAACTTAACTATTTTCTTTGTCAACCATAGCCCATGTTTAAGAAACTAGCACATTGGTCCTAGCTTGCTCCATGGCTGTGCAAAAAGACAAACAAGGTTGATCTATCCTCACCCTTGCCAATGAGCCATATCAAAGGGAGCTTGCTCTTTCAAGTTCCCACACACCTTGCCCAATGGCATTGTTACTACCACATGAACATGTGATAGGTGGCAAGGTCAAGGCTGGTATGTTTGGCATGTCCATGGCATTCTTGCTTCCAATTGAGGTGGACAAAACCTTAAAGGAAAGCTAGAGCATTACCATGTTTGCACTATTAGATCATGTCTTTATTGGACTTGGCATAATTGGCAAGGGGCCTATGCATGATGGGCTTCATGCAAGGGCAACATTTGGGAATTTTTAGCTAGCCTACAAACAAGTTCATGTGTATATATTGATTACTTTTATTAGCACATCCTAAAATTATGAGATCAACTATATTGACAATCCCCAGTATAAATACCATGCACTCACTTTTGTCTATAGTGCAAGATTTGGGGATTTTTAGCCAGTCTACAAATAAGTTATTGTGTATATATTGATTATTTTTGTTAGTAGATCCTAATCATGAAATCAACTATATTGATGGCCTCTAGGATAAATACCTTGTGCTCACTTTTGTCCTTAGTGCAAGGCTATTAGTAGGAGTCTGTTTCATCCGAGGGGTTTAAACATGTGCACTATTCATTTAAAGTTATTTTAAAAAACAAGAATATTCAATACAATATATTAATTTGAAAAGCTAATACATTAACATTGAATTCCATGTAGATTTTTACTTGAACCTTGGGCTCATATTGTACAAAAATCCAAGTTTGATGCTTCCAATTCCAAGCAATTGAATTTTTGTTCACTTGGAAGCATACATGTGTGATGGAGTGGGGTTAAATCATTGGGAAATTTATTGATAGTATTTTAAATTCTGTGCTTTTGTGTAATATATCAAATATTGAAAATTCATGGGAATTTTTTTTAAATTCTTCTCTCGTCGGTGACGGTCGTGTTGGAGGGGGAGAGGGATTTAGAAAGGCGAGCAAGCTCCTCTCTCTGGAGCTTGCTTAGTCTCAATACCATGGCGCCTAACACATAGGAGAGGGAGGATCCCCCTCCCCTCCTCTATTTAAACCCTGCGCTGCTACTACCGCTTGGGAGGACGAAGGAGGAAAGAAGGCCGCCACAATACTCTACGGTGCAGTTGACGAGAGAGTGAAGAAGGACACGAGAGAGTGCTGCCGCTTGCTCGCCGCGAGAGAAGTGATGAAACGCCGCCACAACAAGGCCATTTGCCGCCTTCAATCGCCGCCCGAGTCTCGCCGTTGGTCTTCTCCTTCCACATGGCGTGGAAGCTTCCTAGGAGAGGAAGCTTCTAAGGGGCCCTCAAGCCCCTTTTCACCCCCGTGTCCTAAAATCTCCCAAGGCCCCCTTCTTATGCCTTTTGGAACCACACCCCCCCGGTTAAAACCCTTACAAGCCCCTTTACCCCCTTTCCCATGGCATTTTGGAACCCCCCTCGTGCTTAAAGCTCATAAGCCCCCTTTCCCTTGGAACCACACCCCCCCCCTTAGTTTTACCCCCTATAAGCCATTTTCCTTGGGTTTGTAAGCCTTTCCTTCCAAAAATAACTAAGACTTTAAAGGTTTTATTACCCCCCTCGTGTTTTTATTTCCTCAGGGCCCTTGTTTATTATAACCCTCGGACTACCCCCCTTATATCTTCTCCTAAGGCCTCCTTAGGCTCCCTTTTTCAAATAACCTTTAAGGCTACTTTTCCCTCCCTTGGAGTTCCTCCCTTAGGATTCTATAAGGCCCTTTTTCCCCGAAGATAATTTGTCCTTAGCCTTTCCTTTCAAACTCGCAACATACCTTGGAGTTTTGTTCTTCTTCCCCACTCGTAAAAGAGAAGAGAAGTGTTGAGGGCTTTTTAACACCTTCCTTTCCCCCTCAAAAGCCTCGAGGGAGCCTTCTAAAAAATGGACGGTGCAAGGGAGCGACAGTGGAATTCCAAAGAGGAGTGGTAAAGCTGCTTCCACATCCAAAGGACTTAAATTGCGATGCCTCCTAAGAAAGTCCAAGGCGTAGCTGTGGGAGGGTCATCTCCTGGCATCCACGTGGATATCTCACCCCAAGCCTAGGTTTTCCTTCTTAATTTTTATTTGATATTGTTGTAATTCAAACATGAAAGGTTAATTGTTAGAAATAGGATATATTTTGGTCCTAGATGCTCACGAGGAATGAACTTAGTCATCAATGCTTTTAAATGAAACATGCAAATTAAGAAAGTATAAACGCATTTCTAGCAAATAGCTTATGCATTGAAATGAATTATAAGACGAGATTCTTATCCATTAAAATAGTATACTTCGGTTAAGCCTAGACATATAAACTGCATCTCGCTCTATTAATCCATATCCTCTTTGCAATGAATCATCATGGAAAGTGCAAGCATGAAATGATTCTTACGATGCATAAACTCTAGGAAAATAATCATTTGTCAACAACATAAATTATCAAGGAAAAGGTTGCTTGTTTAGCATGAATTTTGTTCGCAAAGTGTAGGAAGATTATTTGGAATTAACCTAACCTCAAATCGATAAATTTTAGGATTGAAAAAATCAATTTACGTATAGACAACAAATCATGTGGAAGTAATCTCAAAATTATCTTCTAGAGTTAACCAAATTGACATAAACTTAAAACACCTAAGCTGTGAAATACTCGTTGGGAATGAATTAAATTCCGAGAAACGCCTATGCCTTAAATATTTGTCCACATTCACTGAATGTAGAGACAGTGAAATGAAATCGTAAAGTGAGCTAGGGTTTTGTCCTTGAGAATCTTACAAAGATGAAACTTGGAAACCCTAGGTCTAACGGCGTCAGCCTAAAGAACTTGAAGCAGATTGTTTCGTGACTCCATTGACGCATAGTACGATGCGACACTTGCGCAGCAAGTACGGAGTCATATGGTCTGGTGATTGGATCACAAGAAAAATGCCAAATTCTTGAAACAAGGATGGCAGATCCTTACGCAAGTTATCTTGCAAGAGGATGAACACTTTAGTATCCTTCTTGGGTAAGGAAGACTAATTGGAAACTAAAGACCAGCCGATAAATTGAAGTACCCAATGAACTTAAGGTTTGACCAAGTTGGGTTAATAGGGTATGCCCTAACCCAGGATATAGAGGATCTTGCCAAGTTGCAAGTCATCCCGGATCGAGTGTTGGATGCATTCGAAAGGAAGGATTCATTCCTTAGCAGTTTGCTAACAACAAAAACGATCAATGGAAATGTTTGTGCTTGCTACAGATTTTAGAGCACTGTTTGACTTTGTTTGATCAATGAATTAAATGATAAATGGATATCTATACTTCAGATTGAAGACCTGAAGGGAGAGGCAGCTTCACTTACCCCTGACTGCCTGCCTGACCCTAACCAAGGGGGTTGTTGATCGCACCGGAAAAGTGGACCGAACTCGCCGCGAGAGGTCTCTCCGTGAGTGCTACTTGGAGCAGGAGGAAGCTTGGGTGCCAGGGGGGGGCTTTGGCCGTAAATCCCTTGCCTTCCAGGCCTTGCACAAGAGTCTAACGTGACTCAGGATTGGATCTGGAGGCCCGCATAATAGTCTACGGGCGGAAATTTGGATTAGTGATCCCTGTGGATTGTTGGATAGCCTTTGGGTGGATTGTGGATAAGCCTACGGGCTGGACTCTTTGTATTTCAAAGATAAATATGATAACCTGTTAATAAGGAACTTTTTTAATATTGTTTTTCTGTGTCAAGTGATAAGATTATGTGAAGGAACTAGTGCCTAACGGGTTAATTAAAGAAGCTGGTTGTTACATGTCCAACTAATGTGTTGGGTAATTACATAACCAAAACAACCCAAAGAAAGTGCGGAGGATGGGCCATAGGTCCGTCCTAGGGATGGGTGGTCCGGGTTGGTCGAGAACTTTTCTCAAATCACGATGGACATCAGGAAGATCGTCAAAGAACACGAACAACTAAAGCATTGACCTAGAGTTATGAGTGAACCCGATTTACGTTGTTTTAGGGGAACAGAATGGGACTATGCCTTATGGCAAAGAGGTTGAGCTTTGCATCCCTCTCGTTTCCCATTCTCCTTGAACCAAGTGCAGCGTGAATCAGCTTTGGACCTGGCATTTCTGCGTAAAGTAGTTCGCTTGGGTCTGATGCTAGTTGTTGTTAGGAAATGACCAATCAGGAAAATCCTAGTTCAGGTCGATCCTAAGTGGGAACAGTCGGAATACTTCCACTACGTGGCAGGCGTGGAAAGCTCTAGATCACAAACCCCGTAACCCCATGGGAGTTACGAGCGAAACTTTATAGACATCCTTTCCGATGGACTGGTGAGATGTGTCTTGAAAATACAATGGGACAGGTTACAGTTGGTATTAGAGCGACCAACAACGGAATTATTTTTATGAAATCTTAATAAAGATGAAGTAAAAGCAAATGCTGATGTTCCAAACATTTCCTTACCTTGAATGCTATATTGCAGAATTACGAAGTGTGGAATAAGTTCTTAGTATTTCGAATCATGTTTATGACTGCAATGCATTCTCTGCATTATCGACAAAGGGTTGAGATGATGAATATCCTAGAGCAAATCTATAATCCATCACCCTTGTACATGAAACAAAGATGGACGGGTGCTTCACGAATCTACTATATAGCCGCCCATAGGTTTGCTTACCTACAAACCAACCTAAAGAGGATCAAGTGGTTGGAAGACCTGAAAGTCGTGAAGCTATTTATTTTTGTGGAAGCTCATGTAAACTCAACTTTACATATTCGAGGTCGGAGGGTTGAGATGAACTCATATGTATATGAGGAAGTAACCCGTGTAATCCCCACTGATAGGATTAAAGTGTTGGGCCGCCATGAGAAGTATGGATTCCAACAGAAAGGATATCCTGAACTTCCAATGGCTTACCGATTCCTGAAGATCCATGACCCGAAACCATACTATTATACAGTTCCTGTAGATAAATGTAATACAATGTTGTTCTCCCCAAACTAAATGTAATAGTTGGCTTATTATCGCAAGAAATGTTGTATTCCGAAAGGGCTATACCCATATAAATACAAATAAGACTTCTTTTTATCAATGTCTGATTGTGCATGAGAATTGATAAAAAGTTAAGTAGCTACATTGCTTACGTGATAGCAGAATTGAAGATGTAATATAAATCAATAATGATTATCATATAATAATGTTAAGAAACCTTTATTCAGGCACAACCCCAGGTACAGGTTCCTAGTTCGCCTCCTATATCAAGTACTGCTATAATCCAGGAGAAGAAGTTCCTTCTCAAGCAGATTAAGCCGCACGAGTTTGACGGGAGAGGCAGGTTCGTCCAAGCTGATGCTGAAATTTGGATTGAATCTATGGAGAATTACTTCAAAGCAGTCGGTACTGCACCCGCCAATCAAGCTATGCTCACCAAGCTAAAGCTCACCGGCGAAGCCATGATTTGGTGGAAGCAATGGTGTAGGGATCAAGGGATCACGGAGGGATCCATTACCTGGGAGAAGCTGAAGAAAGCCGTGCAGGGAAGATACCTACCACCTGCATATCGCATGCAGAAAATGAATGAGTTCTACGAGCTAAAACAGCTGGGACTCACTCTTGACGCATACTATTCCAAATTTGTCTCACTTCTTAAGTATGCGCCACAGATGGACATGACACAACAGGTGTCCAAATTTTGTGTGGGTTTAAATCCACCAATAAATACCCATCTCGAATCTATGTGTCCATCAGATCTATAGGACGCACTCATTTGAGCAGCACCTATAATTTAGGAGGTACAGTCTAGACCAAGGGGTAACAAAACTTGGTCTTATAATGACCCAAACAGAGGAGCATTTAGACCTCAGATAAAGAGAATTCAAGGTCATAATCATGGACAAAGAAAGAAAGAAAGGACTAACAATGTCAACAACTTTGTTCCTACTCAAAGCAATGGCCGAAACCTTCGTTGTTTCCACTGCAATGAACCCGTTCACTTTAAGAGGCAATGTCCCGAGCTTGGTGGAGGACATCGCCAAGCACCTTTCCAAGGAATGGGCCATGGTCAAGGAGCCGCTACCTGAGGCAGAGGAAGAACCGCCTGCATTGCTAATAGGCAAATGTGCCAAGAAGAAGAAGAAGAAGAAGATCCGACCATGGAAGCAGAATTTGAAAGAGCGACAGTCCATGCCGCTCTACACAAGAAAGGGCCGAATCACCAGTTCTCGATGATTCAGGCACTGCGAGACTATCAAGGTAAAAGTTTTAAGACCTTGATTGATTGTGGCAGTACACATTCCTTTATCTCACCAGCTTGTGAAAAAAGATTAGGAATAGCCACAGTAGAAGCACCTACCCTGCTTGTGGAATTGGCAAATGGCTGTGAGGTTACTTGTACCAGGCAAACTGCTAAGGTGGAATTCTTCCTGGGAGGAAAGAGGACTTCGGTAAAATTCAGAGTCATGAATTTAGGTATCCATGAGTGTCTACTCGGGATGGACTGGCTTAAGCCTAATGACGCCCACATTCACTATGGAAAGGGTCAAGTTTCCTTTTGAAACTCTGAAAGGGAATTAGTCACAACTCAAGGTGAGGCTGGAATGCCGAGAATCCAATTGGCCAAAGTATCTCCGATCATAAAAGGAGTCAGAAAAGGATTACCTGTCTACTTGATCAAACTCAACAAGTTAGATCAGAAGCAAGAGTCTCATGAAGAACCTTCTTGGCTAAAGGAATATGCAGACGTATTCCCAGAAGAGTTGACTGAACTCCCGCCTCAAAGAGAAGTGGATCATGAGATTAGGCTAGTACTAGGAGCTGCGCCAATTGCAAAAAGACCTTATAGAATGTCCATACCAAAGGCAATTGAGCTGAAGGAACAATTCAAGCAACTACTAGATCAGGGCTACATCTGGCCTAGTAGTTCACCATGGGGAGCTCTAGTACTATTCTAGAAAAAGAAAGATGGGACACTTCGACTATGTATTGATTACCGAGGATTGAATCAATAAACGATCAAGAACAAGTACCCTATTCCTAGAATAGATGAGCTTCTTGATCGTCTTCAAGGTGCAAAGATATTCTCAAAGATTGATCTCATGTTAGGTTACTATCAGATAAGGATCAAGGAAGAGGATATCCCCAAGACGGCCCTCAATACAAGATATGGGTACTTTGAGTTCCTAGTTATGTCATTCGGACTTATGAATGTAGCTGCCACTTTCAATAGGTTAATGCAGGATATCTTTAGGCCATATCTTGATGATTTTGTGCTTGTCTTCTTCGACAACACTTTAGTCTATTCCAAACAAGAAGAAGATCATGAACCCCAACTCTGGATTGTCCTTGAGACAATGAGGTCACATAAGCTGTATGCTAAAATGAAGAAGTGTGCATTCTTCAAGTGTCAGATTGAGTATCTGGGATACATAGTATCAGCAGAAGGAATCTCAGTGGACCCAACCAAGGTCAGAGATGTGCTAGAATGGCCAATACCAACATCTATCAAAGAAATACGCAGCTTTCTTGGATTGACAGGATGGTATAGGGTCTTCATAAAAAATTATGCTTTGATTGCAACACCTTTGATAGACTTACTGAAGAAGCAAACTTCCATTGTATGGTCAACTCCCGAACAAAATAGCTTTGACATATTGAAGCAAAGTTTGGTATCAGCACCTATTCTAAAACTTCCAAACCTCAATAAAGATTTCGAGGTAGTAACTGATGGTAGCATACTTGCCTTGGGGTGTGTACTCATGTAGGAAGGTCATCCTGTAGCATACTCTTCAAGGAAATTGAAGAGTCATGAAAAGAATTATGCTACACATGATCTGAAATTGCTAGCTGTCATCCATGCTCAAAAGCTTTGGAGGCACTACCTGTTGGGTAACAAGTTTACTCTAGTAACTGACCATAAGAGTCTCAAATGGATCTTTACCCAAGACGAGCTCAACATGAGGCAACGTCGGTGGATTGAAGTGTTAGAGAAATATGACTTTGAAATCAAGTACCGACCAGGAAAAGAGAATGTAGTTACCGATGCACTTAGTCGCAAGGCATTCCTTAATTCCCTAATCTTGCAGAATCCATCAACAGCCAGATCTCTAGCTACAAAAGTATCTATGCCAAACAATCCAATACTTGAGTTAGCTAGAGAGTATGCATGCCATGACCCGGCCTACCAAACAATGCTAAGGGAGATCTCTATCAAGGATCAGAACCAAAAGTTGTAGGCTAAGTATCATGAATTTTCTATCAATAGTGGACTTGTCTATTATAGAACAAGGCTGTGTATACCAGCAAGCCAATCACTTAAGCAGAAGATATTGTGGGAAGCTCATGATTCCCCTTTCGCAGGACATCCTGGCTATGCCAAGACTCTTAATGCAGTTAGGAGTAGCTACCATTGGGAGAGGCTCAAAGGTGACATTCTCAAAAATGTCACCAAGTGTTTGTCTTGTCAACGTATCAAAGCCGAACATGTCAAGATGCCAGGGAAACTGCAACCGCTTGTTGACATTCCCCAAATGAAATGGGAATTCATCAGTATGGATTTTGTTGTAGGCCTACCCCAAGTCTAGGGAGGATACAACTCCATCATAATTGTGGTTGACATGCTTACTAAGGTTGCATACCTTATTCCAGTAAAGACAAACTATAAAGCCTCAGATATTGCAAGATTGTTTATCAAGGAGATATTCAAGATACATGGTTTACCCAGAAGAATCATTAGTGATCATGATTCTCTCTTCACATCACACTTCTGAAGAGCTATCTTTGAAGCTATTGGGACTCAACTCTATTTTAGCACTGCTTACCATCCCCAAACGGATGGCCAAACAGAGTGAGTAAATCAAGTCATCGAGGATATGCTTAGGGCATACTACTGTCGAGAGCCGAAGAGGTGGATTCAATACTTGCCTTTGGTTGAATTTGCCTACAATGCTTCTTACCAACAAAGCATTCATATGACCCCTTTCCAAGCATTGTATGGTCATGACTGCAAAAGACCCCTAAACTTCTCAGATCCAACCTTAAGGGTTGAAGCTTCAAGGCAGATGTTGGAAGAGATGGATGACCAAATAAAGTCAATAAGACAGGACATCCAAGCTTCCAAGGATAGACAGAAGGAATACGCAGATTTGAAGCATCAAGATAGAATCTTCGGAGAAGGAGACATGGTCTTCATTCGTGTACGCCCTAAGAAGACTTCCCTATCCTTAGGAGATTGCAAGAAGCTAAGTCCAAGGTATTGTGGGCCGTACAAGATCCTCAAATGCCTAGGACCTAATGCTTATAGATTGCAACTCCCTGAGAACCTAAAGGTTCACAATGTATTCCATATCAGCCTATTGAAGAAATATGTACCTAATCCTAACCATGTACTTGACGACCAACAAGTTGTAATGCCTAGTCAAGGAGTCCTTGAACTAAGGCCTAATAGGATCTTAGATGTTAGGGAGAGACAATTAAGATCCAAAACCCTGAGATAATGCCTTGTCCAGTGGAAAGATTATCCCGAAGAGGATGCCACTTGGATAGATGAAGGCACACTCAACCATCAATATCCCCTGTTTATCTCGAGATGAGGACATCTCGATTCCTCTAAGGGGGAGAGAATGTAATATATCAAATATTAAAAATTCATGGGAATTTTTTTTAAATTCTTCTCCCGTCGGCGACTGTCGTGCTGGAGGGGGAGAGGGATTTAGAAAGGCCAGCAAGCTCCTCGCTGGAGCTTGCTTAGCCTCAATGCCATGCCGCCTGACACATAGGAGAGGGAGGATCCCCCTCCCCTCCCCTATTTAAACCCTGGGCTGCTCCCGCTTGGGAGGACGAAGGAGGAAAGAAGGCCGCCACAATACCCTACCGTGCAATCAACGAGAGAGTGAAGGACACAAGAGAGTATTGCCACCTGCTCGCCGCGAGAGGAGTGATGAAACGCTGCCACAACCAGGCTATTTTCCGCCTTCAATCGCCGCTCGAGTCTCGCCGTTGGTCTTCTCCTTCCATGTGGCATGGAAGCTTCCTAGGAGAGGAAGCTTCTAAGGGGCCCTCAAGCCCCTTTTCACCCCCGTGTCCTAAAATCTCCCAAGGCCCCTTTCTTATGCCTTTTGGAACCACACCCCCCCAGTTAAAACCCTCACTAGCCCCTTTACCCCCTTTCCCATGGATTTTGGAACCCCCCTCGTGCTTAAAGCTCATAAGCCCCCTTTCCCTTGGAACCACACCCCCCCCCCCCAGTTTTACCCCCTATAAGCCCTTTTCCTTGGGTTTGTAAGCCTTTCCTTTCCAAAATAACTAAGACTTTAAAGGTTTTATTACCCCCCTCGTGTTTTTATTTCCTCCTTAGGGCCCTTGTTCATTATAACCCTCGGACTACCCCCCTTATATCTTCTCCTAAGGCCTCCTTAGGCTCCCTTTTTCAAATAACCTTTAAGGCTACTTTTCCCTCCCTTGGAGTTCCTCCCTTAGGATTCTATAAGGCCCTTTTTCCCCGAAGATAATTTGTCCTTAGCCTTTCCTTTCAAACTCGCAACATACCTTGGAGTTTTGTTCTTCTTCCCCACTCGTAAAAGAGAAGAGAAGTGTTGAGGGCTTTTTAACACCTTCCTTTCCCACTCAAAAGCCTCGAGGGAGGCTTCTAAAAAACGGACGGTGCAAGGGAGCGACGATGGAATTCGAAAGAGGAGTGGTAAAGCTGCTTCCACGTCCGAAAGACTGAAATTGCGATGCCTCCTAAGAAAGTCCAAGGTGTAGCCGCGGGAGGGTCATCTCCTGGCATCCACGTGGATATCTCACCCGAAGCCTAGGTTTTCCTTCTTAATTTTTATTTGATATTGTTGTAATTCAAACATGAAAGGTTAATTGTTAGAAATAGGATATATTTTTGTCCTAGATGCTTACGACGAAGAAACTTAGTCATCAATGCTTTTAAATGAAACATGTAAATTAAGGAAATATAAACATATTTCTAGCAAATAGCTTATGCATTGAAATGAATTATAAGACGAGATTATTATCCATTAAAATAGTATACTTCGGTTCAGCCTAGACGTATAAAATGCATCTTGCTCTATTAATCCATATCCTCTTTGCAATGAATCATCATGGAAAGTGCAAGCATGAAATGATTTTTACGATGCATAAACTCTAGGAAAATATCGTTTGTCAACAGCATAAATTATCAAGTAAAAGGTTGCTTGTTTAGCATGAATTTTGTTCGCAAAGTGTAGGAAGATTATTTGGAATTAACCTAACCTCAAATCGATAAAGTTTAGGATTGAAAAAATCAATTTAAGCATAGACAATGAATCATGTGGAAGTAATCTCGAAAATTATCTTCTAGAGTTAACCAAATTGACATAAACTTAAAACACCTAAGCTGCGAAATACTCGTTGGGAATGAGTTAAATTCCGAGAAACGCCTATGCCTTAAATACTTGTCCACATTCACTGCATGTAGAGACAGTGAAATGAAATCCTAAAGTGAGCTAGGGTTTTGTCCCTGAGAATCTTACAAAGATGAAACTTGGAAACCCTACGTCTAACGGCGTTAGCCTAAAGAACCTGAAGTAAATTGTTTCGTGACTCCATTGTCGCATAGTATGATGTGACACTTGCGTAGCAAGTGCTGAGTCATATGGTCTGGTGATTGGATCACAAGAAAAAGGCCAAATTCTCGCAACGAGGATGGTGGATCCTTACGCAAGTTATCTTGCAAGAGGATGAACACTTTAGTATCCTTCTTAAGTAAGGAAGATTAATTTAAAACTAAAGACCAGCCGATAAACTGAAGTACCCAATGAACTTAAGGTTTGACCAAGTTGGGTTAATAGGGTACGCCCTAACCCAGGATATAGGGGATCTTGCAAGTTGCAAGTCATCCCAGATTGAGTGCTCGATGCATTCGAAAGGAAGGATTCATTCCTTAGCAGTTTGCTAACAATAAAAACGATCAATGGAAATGTTTGTGCTTGCTACAGATTTTAGAGCACCGTTTGGCTTTGTTTGATCAATGAATTAAAAGATAAACAGATATCTATACTTTAGGTTGAAGGCCTGAAGGGAGAGGCAGCTTCAGTTACCCCCGACTACCTGCCTGACCCTAACCAAGGGGGTTGTTGACCACACTAGGAAAGTGGACCAAACCGGCCGTGAGAGGTCTCTCCGTGAGCGCTACTTGGAGCAAGAGGACGCTTGGGTGCCAGGGGGGGCTCTGGCCATAAATCCCTCACCTTTCAAGCCCTGCACAAGAGGCTAACGTGACTCGGGATTGGATCTCAAGGCCCACATACTAGTCTATGGGCGAAAAATTGGATTAGTGATCCCTGTGGATTGCTGGATAGCCTTCGGGCGGATTGTGGGTAAGCCTACGGGCTGGACTCTTTGTATTTCAAAGATAAATATGGTAACCTGTTAATAAGGAACTTGTTTGATATTGTTTTTCTATGTCAAGTGATAAGATTACATGAAGGAACTAGTGCCTAACGGGTTAATTAAAGAAGCCGGTTGTTACATGTCCAATTAATGTGTTAGGTAATTAAATAACTAAAACAACTCGAGGAAAGTGCAGAGGATAGGCCATAGGTCCGTCCTATGGATGGGTGGTCCGGGTTGGTCGGGAACTTTTCTCAAATCACGATGGACAGCACGAAGATTGTCAAAGAACACGAACAACTAAAGCGTTGACTTAAAGTTATGAGTGAACCCGATTTATGCTATTTTAGGGGAACGGAATGGGACTATGCCTTATGGCAGAGAGGTTGAGCTTTGCATCCCTCTCGTTTCCCATTCTCCTTGAACCAAGTGCAGCGTGAATCAGCTTCGGACTTGGCGTTTGTGCATAAAGTAGTTCGCTTGGGTCTGACGCTAGTTGCTGTTAGGAAATGATCAATCAGGAAAACCCTAATTCAGGTCGATCCTAAGTGGGAATGGCCGGAATACTTCCGCTATGTGGCAGATGCAGAAAGCCCTAGATCATAAACCTTGTAACATTCCATGGGAGTGCCGGGTGAAGCTTTCTAGACATCCTTTATGATGGACTGCTAAGATGTGTCCTAAAAATACAAGGGGACACGTTACATTTTGATTTGATGTTCTAGCTAATTGTTGCCTAGTGCATGACCAACATAGTCTCTTCTCCAAGTTGAGGAATTTGACCCCAAGTTATTTATCCTCACCCCACTAGATCTCCATCACATGCTAGATCATGAGTGTTCTGACAACCTCTAATGGCATGATCGATGCCCAAGGCATGTCAAGAATAAGTACAAGTGAAGGTCACACTAATGCACTACTTCTTAGTGATGACATAGGCCATGAGGATGACACCACTAGCCTTGGGCCAAAATATGGGCCTTTCCTTCTTAACGAGGATGTTGGAAAGCAAGATGAGTGTCCATTTGGAGATGACAAAGACAAGCACCAATTAGTCATGGAACTAACTAAATCCCCAACGTAGCATGAAAATTCCTAAGGATCAAGGCCCAACTAGACTACTATATCAAGGCCCCAACCTAATTACTATATAAACACTGGTCAGATAGTCAACCCACTAGATTGTTATAGGTGACATCAAATATCATTTCGATAGTCTATTGGGGGATAGCACCCATTAGAAAGGCCTCACTATTGTCCTCCTCATCAAAGATTAACAAAGGTTAGCATGTACAATGATGCTCCCTATTAGAGGTGTAGATATAAGTCATTCCATCATCATAGATGGTGAATAACGTTCGAAGGTCTGTTGGGAAGGGTTATCACAATAACTATATTCATAGTAGGTGCTAAGGTCATTATACCCACGGCTAAGGTTACCTAGGAGAGGGGATAGGGCATCACAAAAGGGATAGTAGAAGAGGGAAAGGATTACAAGAAGACATAGTTATAGTCAAGGAGCGTGCTACCTCTTCCGCTATTTGGGTCATACTCCAAGACCCTATCCAAGATTTCCACCAATGAATTTCCCATATAGATCTCCACCACCTCAATGCGCCACCTTGCATGACCTGGGAATAGTATCATTGGGAAGTCCACCCCACGGGGCACTACCCCATCTCCTCAATACAAAACTTCTATGTTGGACCTCGATCCCCTTAGTGGTTTAGTAAGAGAAATCACTATTGTAATGCATGTTTGATATTAGTTGCTCCAGTAGTGAGAGCCCTAAGCCCATCTTTCTTATAGGCTAAGTACTCCTAATGATGCCAATGGCCTTGGACTGCATTGTTTGTTCTGCAACCAAGTCCCACATTTTCTAATGTGATCATGTTCAAGCCCTACATGTCAAGGTCATATTAGGTGAGATTATCTTATGCCATGCTAATTTGGATAGCGTCGTTGGATCTAATGGGACTAGATGGGGAGACTATCGTGGCCTTTCTCACCCCATCATCTCCTCATGCCCCTATCACCTCCTCCAGCACCTATGGTCTAGTAGCAAGGATCATTTGCTACATTCTTCTCTACTCATGGGACAAAGTTGATAGGTTACTTCAGCTTGGCCATTGGCTCTTGTGTAGTAGGGCATGAACTTACCATAGCATATCTTATAGATCTCTATTGGCTCTTCCACGATCTTGTTTAGAAAGTGAGTGCCTTTGTCAATCACTGAGAAGCTCTAAGGGACTGGTCAAAGTGGGTGATAATGTTCTCATACAAGAATAAAGCCACACTAATACCATCATCGCGCTTGAGAGCTTTGACTTCACACCACTTCGTCACATAATTAGTATAGACCATAATGTATTTGTTTTGCTTTCTTTTGATTGGAGGTCGATTGGGCCCACGAAGTTGATGCCCCATTTCTCAAATTTCTTCAAGGAAAGGATCGATTGTAGTGATATTTCATTGGTTTTTGCATGCTTCCCCATTTGTTGACAAGCATCACAACACTTATAGTAATCATAGGCATCTTTGTGGAGGATTGGCGACCAATATCTTGTGAGTAGAGCTTTCATGGCCATTGCTTCTCTTGCAAAGTGACCACCACATGGCTCATCATGATATGATTTCAACACAATCTGGATCTCATCTCCTGCAACACATCTCTGTAGCACTTCATCTTTGCCTTTCTTGTATAGTGCACTACATAGCAAGGTGTAGGGGGTTGATTCCAACAGAAGATTCTTTTTCTCTCTACTAGAGATGCCAAGAGGATACTCTTGTATGGATAAGAGGTTGGCAATGTCTATATACCATGGAATCACAATCTCTACTAGAAATAAAGTTGCATCTAAAAGGTTGGCATCATCTTGTTCCCCTTCATGACTCTAAGGGATTTGCGATAGATGATCAACCAAGCATATGGAAATGACTAGGTTGAGTGGTGACTTCAAAATCAAAATCTTGGAACAAAAGAGATCATCTCATCATTCTATCTTTGACATCTACCTTATTCATTAGGAAGGACAAAGCTTCATGATCCATGTAAAACTTAAAATGTGTTGATAGAAGGTAATGCAAAAACTTCTCTAGAGAGCAAACACCATTGCAAGGCACTTTAACTCAATCATTGTATAGTTTCTCTCCCTATCAGTGACCTTTCGGCTTGCATAATAAATTGGTTGGCTTTGAGGAGCCTTTTTGACAAATGACTACACCGAGCCCTTTGACAGATCCATCAGTGTGCACATGGAATTCCTTCATCCAATCAAGAGGTTGTAGGATGGGTGCTCTGATAAGGCACTGCTTCGAGGTATTAAAGGTTTCGTCATAGTCATATGTTCAAATGAGCTCTGCATCTTTCCTATAGAATCTTGAGTAGGGGGATTTTCTTAGTTGAGAAGTAGGTGTGATGAATCGTCCATAGTAGCCCACATGACCAAGAAATCCTCTCAACTATTTTAAATTGGCTAGTGTGGCTAGGGCTACAATCTTTTCAATCTTGGTAGAATCTATTCCTATTCCTTGTATGGAGTCAAATGCCTAAAGAGAATCCAAAGATGCATTTTTCAAGGTTGAGGGAGATCCCATACTCTTGCGATCAATCAAAGCATTGCTCCATGTGTCCCCAATGCTTACAAAAAAAAACTAAAGACACAGAAATCATCTAGATATACCACAATGAAATTATGTAGGTGATTTTGGAATTGGCTATTATAACTCGTTCAAAGGTAGCAGGGGCATTACATAGCCCAAACAACATCACTCTGTAACTGTAAGTCTCCCATTTTGTGGTGATGAAGGTTGTTTTGGTCTGGTCTTCTTCTTCAATCTACACTTGATTATATCCACTAAAGCTATCCAATAAGAAAGACCACTCTATCTAACAATTGGTCAGTGAAGGCGATAGAAAAATGATCTTTCTTTGTCTTGGAATTCAACTCTTAGAAGCCCACACAGATCCGCAACTTTCCAATATTCTTCTTAGGTACGACCATTATGGGAAAAACCCATTCACTATTGGCCACTGGCTAGATGAACTGAGCTTCTAAGAGGTTCAACAACTCTGCTTTCACTAGGGTGGAGTAACTTGGACTCGTGTGCCTTTGTCATTGTTGTACATGCTTAGCATTAGACTTTAGGTTAGTAGCTACTGGATCCGGGAGCCAGAAAGTGTATGCCAAAGGCCGAGATAATGGATTTTCATGCCACAAATCCACATCGATCTCTAATTCAAGTCCGTTTTCCCACCTGAAACCGAACGTCCCCTTCCTAAACTTGAGTAAAATGCTTTAACCTATTTAGCATTTCTTTCAGACGAATCACCTTGCATATTGATCTCTTTGGTAATCATAAGAGAGACCAACTCATCAAATTTTGGAAATGGCTTCTGTGCGTATACTAAAGTAACAAATGATTTCCATGTATTTTCATTATTAAGGCCGCCACTAAAAGTGGATGAAACCAAATCATCATCATCAAGCATTGCATCAATTGTTACTAAAGCATCTGCAATGCTCCTCACCTTCAAAACATACTCGTTAACAGACATTTTCCCTTTCTTCAAGGTATTCAGTTGAATCTTTCGTGCCTTTGTATTTACTAAAAACATGTTCTCAAAAATTGTCCAAGCTACATGTGAAGTTTCTACATTCCTGATATGTCCGAGCATAGTATTATCAATGACTGCAAATAGCCAAGTATATCACCTTTTTGTCTTTTACATTCCATTCTTTCCATGCCTTTTATTCATCTACAATCGGAGGGATACCCAGCTCTGGCTCCTTTTCTTCACCTGAAACAAACTCATAAAGGCCCTTTCCAATGAGGAAGTTTGTCACACGGAACTTTCATGAAGGGTAGTTGTTCTTGTCGAGCTTCTCAATAATGGGATTTCTACTATTCTCTGCCATTATCACAAAGAAGAATACAACATAGCAAGCTAGTCTTTTGCAGCCATTCACAACAACTACAGAGCAATATACCAAGCAACCTTTTTCACTAATTGCTCAATAATACATGTAATCTGCAACCTGTTTATAGATAAACCTTATGTTTGCTTCTTGGAAAGCACTTTAAAAATTACAGATTTGAAATTTGTAACGTGTGCACCCACGTTCGATCAATATAGCCGAAATCATAGTGTACCCTGAAACTGCTATTCGCAACCTTGCGGCTTTAAAACGGGGCTTGAAATGGTCTCAGATGCCCAAAAAAACTGCAGCAAGATCCTAAAGGGCTTATATGCAAAATATACAGTGCTCTCCGTGCACACTTAATCTCATAGCAGTCTAAGATTTTCATTCTACCGTGCTTTGGGTGCCTCCACAAGTACTATCCAAGAGAAAGAGTGAAAGAATGGGAGAGCTTCTTACATGTTACTTGCTTGCTCGAACCTTGTTTATTTTGATTCACTTCAGCCTTCAAAATCAACCTCTCTCAGCGGTGTGGCTCTGATACCATGTCAAGAATTATGTGGTGGAGGGATTTGCTTCAGCTATTACGCCAAACACACACTGTATACACAAGAGGAAGCTCACTCAAGAATACAAGAAGAGAGATGGAGACCAAAACGTTTTCTTGTTGATTTCTTCTTCTTCTTCCACACACTATACAATGTACACAAAGTATAGATAAGATACAATATAAAGGAAAGTGGCCTACTAAGTAAAACAATGCATAATAGACTACACTAATTGAGTGGTGCTATATCTTTGCCAGCTGTAGGTAGGTGTAACAAACTAACTATAATAAGTGATAGGTAAGTGGCCATGTGAATATCATAATGACCACAAACGAGCTAAGTGTAGACATGCACACCCATCTAGCCAGGCAGTCCATCATCAATGTCCACAAGTGTTGGGCTTGCCATCTCAATAGGAAGGAGCAGTAAGGGCTCAGGACAAGAATCCCATAAGCACAGTAGGAGGATGTGCTACCTAGACTTTTCTATAAAGCATTGTACTTGCTTCCTTTTCTTTAATGATATGAAAGTACTCTTTTTTTTTCAATAAAGTGTCTTTGTCATTATCCACACACAAGATTGTTTTTATGACTCCAAGTCTCAATCTTGGAACTTAATTCACTTGTGTGACAGTTAGTCTTGTCTGTATCTATGTCTTCATGAGTTTGGTCTTCATCTTTCAACCTCCATAGCTTTTGCATTGCCATGTCCTAGGTCCATGTTTCATCATTGTATCAGAGGCCAATCGGGCATGGCCTAGCTTAGCTCAGCTCATCTTCACTTCTACTTAGTTCATGACCTCACTTCTAGCTCCATTCCCACTCTACCTTCAGTGAAGCTTCAATGGCTGCAATAGCTTGTAGGACCTAACTGACTTGGAGGGCTCAGATCTCTTCAACCAAGGCACATCTCCCTAAGCTTTCTTCTAGGCATATCTTCTTGACCTCAGGGCGCTCCCTCTTGATCCCTCAATCATAGACATTGATGACCTTTGACTCCAGCATTCTGTAAATTGGCGTTTGTTGTCATGATCACGCTGTTGCCTCGTCATATGCTTCAAGCTCCGTCTACACGCAGTGCCTTAACCTGTGACTATAGGGCTTCTTTACCCCTTTGTATAGGCTTACTCCCCACCCAATATTGGTCAGAATGTCTACGTGCACATGCTGTTGTCGTCGCTTTTCATAGACAGGTCTGAAACCCTAACACTGTCCTCCATAACCAAAAGTCCTCAAGCTCAAAGTCACCTTATTTTCTCTCTCCTTCCAATCAAGCCAAGGCATTAATATTTAAATCTAGTTACTCTCTGAAGATTCAAGCGAGTACATGTATCAAATCATTGAGGGGAGATCATGGTGACTTCTTGCAAGATTGTAGCATAGTATCATAGTGTCTCTTGGCACTTATTTAGTGACTCTTATCGCTTATATTAGCTTTGCCTCACATCAAGTCTGAAATTTTTGGGCTACTCTAGCATCAAATCAAGGAGGGAAATAAAACCTTGAAGATCAGTTCTTGTCTTGGGTGTAAAGGCACCTCCGCCTAGCCGCACATGTATTACTACACTGACAGTACCCGCCACTGCATACTGTAGGTGGCGGCTGCCCATCACAGTCACTTATTCTTTATTCTTTTAGTGACAATTTGAATAAAGGAAGGCCTGGCCACACATTGTGGTTATTGGAGTTCCCACTTTTGAGTCTCTCTCTCTTGGCTCTTGCTCTCCATCTGCCATAGTTCTCACCGCCAAGCTTCTTTCTTCTGGGTTCCACTTCCCTTTCGACTTGTATCTGAACAAAGACATCGGAGCTTGCCTAGCATTCTCTTTAGCTTGGATTTGAAGAGCTTCAACCCGAGCTTCAATGGCAGCCATGGCACCTTCATTTGCATGTATGTTTTGATCTCCCGCCTTCTCCTCGAGCTTTCGAACCTTTATCGGCTTCTTCCTAGGCTGCATTGGAGCCCCCTTGACATTGTCAAGTGCCCTCAAGGGCTGTTGAAGACCCCCCAACCCCTAGGAATAGGCAACACAATTTTTGGCACATCTTTAGGGGGCTGGGCTGACCTGCTCCCCGGTATTTCCCTGCTCCTCCTCGGCTTTCCGGCACTCTTGGTAACCTTCTAAGCATTGCTTGACTCCCTGGCATTAGTGCTTGACTTCCGGTGATTGATTTGAGTGCTTCCTCCTTCAACCCTTTGCTATATATAGAGTCCCAGGACTGTCAAAAAAGGGCAGCACTTGACATTTACTATTTGATGCTTCCATTAGGGCCAAAAACGTTTCAAAAATGGCACTTGTAAGAAAATGATTAAGTTACTAATTAGTTGAGGTTTTAAAATAATGAACCCTCCAAATTTGGCCATTCAGACGTGATTAATGAGAGAATTTATTATTCATTTAAGAGGTTAGCCATTAAATGCCTAAGGACGTTAACTCATGTCAAAGGTCACTTTTCGGTCATTATTCTTTCTTTTGGAATATTCTACTATCACGTTTCCCACCAAAATCACGCTTCTTTTTTCATTTGCATTCATTTGAATCATCGTTCTCTCCTCTTCACTTTGTTTCTTAGTTCTTAAAGCAGATTTTACTCTGTCGTAAAATTTCTCACCAAAATCACGTCTGGTTCTTACCAGCAGCGTGCATTGGTCTCCCTTTGTCTCCTTTCACAAAATCTTGAGAAGGTGATCAGCAATCAAAAGAGTCTCTATACAGAGGATCAATACCACTTACTTGCCGATTGAGCTATAGAGATATGGTCCTCCATGGACCTGAGAAGAGATCATCTCATTAGTTTTCAGCAGACCCAACTAGGTTGGGACATCCAAGCCGCATCTTTACTTCGACCCCTAAGACATCCATTCTGTAAGATTTTGTTTCAACTAAATCCAAGCTTTTTCTTCAATCTCTTCAATTTGATTCATAAGAAAATGGGTAAAAGAGTCCCACGGCGTTGATGCAAATGTTTATTATTCAATTTTGTTTATTAAAATATGAAAAACATTAAACAAGTAATAGATAGAAGTATTAGTGATATTGTGTATCATATCAACTTTAGGACTAAGATGATTTTATGTGTACAGGATGCTTTGAAGAATATGAAGAATACAACTTCTTACTTGATATTAGCTCTTGGGAGTATATTTCTCATCATACCCTCAACTATGATTAGCACTATGGGGTTTCAAGTTTCAATATCTTCAATTGTGATTATTATTAGCACTATCAGATTTCAATACCTAAATGGTGGCTTGATGTCATGGGATGATACTACTCATGCTATCATATCCTAGCAAATCTGTTAAGATCTCTTCCCTTGATTTGTAAGAAGAAATAGAAAGCACTTGACTCTATTTCTTTCTCTCAGAACCCTGATTCTAATGCAGACTGATTTTATAATTGAAAGCATCACTACATTATTGATGCTTTATCCTTGTATATCTTTTTTCAAATGTAATATATCTCAATTTCACAAAAAAAGACCATCAAAATAATCTTTGTGATTATAGATCTCCTTTACTCTATAGCATTCATGATCTTATTTATTTTTTAAAAATAGTTTAAAGAGTATTATATGATGTTAAACAAATTTCTCTACATGAAATAACATGAACTTTTGACAAGTCAATGAAGTTAGATAAATAAATAACATGAACTTCCTTGAGCAGAAGAGCAAAAAAGAGCCTAAAAAAGACCCCAAAAATCACAAAAAAATCACCCAAAAATAGCATGTCCGATACGGCACGAAAATGGGGTGTCCAAGCTGCTCGGACACCCTATTTTCGCGCCGTATCGGACATGCTATTTTTCACGCCATATCGGACATGCTCGGACACTCCCCTTGTAATGACTTATTTTTTGTGAGACCTTAAACCCATCAAAAAAATTTAAAAAAATCAATAATTTTATTAGGATCTTAAAAAATTTTAGAAATTTTTTAAGATTTTTTTGAGCTTGTTTACTATTTTAAAACAAATTTTTAGTAAAAAAGAGCCTAAAAAAGACCCCAAAAATCACAAAAAATTTACCCAAAAATAGCATGTCCGATACTAAAAAATTATTTTAAAATAGTAAACAAGCTCAAAAAAATATTAAAAATTTTCTAAATTTTTTTAAGAGCCTAACAAACTTATATAATTTTTTTTAAATTTTTTTGATGGATTTAAGGTCTCAAAAAAAATAAGTCATTACAAGAGGGGTGTCCGAGCAGCTTTGAAGGACCCTTACGGAGATTCTCACACCATATCAACTCATCCACAATACGGAGCGAGAAGTATAGTACCAAACATTATGCTTTTTGCCACGCTCGCACCGTATGAGCTGCTCCACGATAGAGCACGAATATGACCCTGCGAAAATTAGGCTTTGCTGCTCTCGCGTCATATCAACTTATTCTCACATGGTTGACTTTATGACTTTATGAATTATTCTTACATTGTTGCTGCTCATGCTCATAAGAGGTTATCAATGTTTCTTGCACTTTTGAGGAAGAGGACTATCTTAGCATATCTCATGAGGACAAGTCCATGCTAGTTGTAAAAATGATATTTAATTGTTAGATTCTGTAGTTTATTATTGCATAAGGTAAGGCATTTTGACTCTAAAATTTTTTAGTATATAGAATAATTGTGCTATTGATTGCAAATAACACCCCTTTATTTTTGCTATTAGCTTTAGGACATTGATTGCATCTCTTAGCCAATAAATCTCTAAAATTATGTGTATTGTTGATCCACTGTTATCAATGGAAATTTTTTCGAGATTTGGTTCAAATATAGCAATGTCTTTCAAAGCTTTTGATTCCATCACAACTACCATATTTTTTTTTATTACATCGGATACACTCACCAGAGAAATTATCCTCATGAACTCTCTAAGTGGTATCCATGGCCAAGGAAGAATGTGGGTTGAATGGAATATTGCTTGCTTTTTGGTTAATTATTTATTTTATTTGATTGTCTATTTTAGTTACATGTTTCCATTTGCAGTGCTGGCAGGCTCATGACTACCTTCTTGGACACCACATATGAGGATATTGTTGATCCTAGAAAACCATATAAGTCTCTCTAACAAGAAGTATCATTGCAAAGTCACAAAGTCATACATATACTTGTGGAAAGAGAGTGCTTTTCAAATGTCTGCAGGACAATAGATTCAAAGATACTCAAGATAGATGGAGTGAATGCAAGTCTCTTTCATATTGTTGGTTTTTTTAGGGACCCTTTTTTACCAACTTGTCATATTTTTTCTCGTAGTGCTAAGATTACCCTAACTCATATATGCGATGGATAAGGGAGCAATGTATTGAGTTGATTTTGGATAGGGTAATCACACTAGTTGATTCCGATTCCCCTCCACAAAGCCACGAAACATGCATAATAAAAGAACCCACAATCTGATCAGCATAGATAATGTCTATGAACACCTTATGAATCACATGGAAGTTTCCACTTAAGCTTTCCATAGGTTGCCATTCTGTACTTGTTGATAGAAATATATCTACAACCAAGAATTCATTATTAGTACTTGCTTAAATGAAAAAAAAAATGTTATCAACTCAAGTCTTACAATGTGTTTGCTGCGAAACATACTCGTTTGGAGGCAAGTGGATATCCTTCGCCATATAAACATGTTGCAGTTTGATAAATCACCCTTCATGCATAATTTTGAAAGAAATGATACGTCCCTTCCAGTGATGTTTAATATCCTCTCATTTTTTTCTTTTCACCTTGTGAGAGTCCTTGCAAGAGGGTAGCATGGCAACCTAATCGTTTATACTAAAGATCTTTGGCTCCCAATTTTCATCAACTCTGATATCGACAGTGCAAGAGTTTACTAAACGAGAAGAGCGCCTTCTGGATGCCATACTTAAATTAAATTCGCAAAGAAAAAAGCTCATCGAGAAAGATGAATGAACTAAAAAGCAGAGAAAGAAGCTCACTGAGAAAGGTTAATGAACTAAAAAGGAATATTAAGAGTACTAATGAAAATATATTGGGTGCCAAAAAGTTTTTGACTTTCAAAAAAATCATCATTAACTTCACAGCAACTTTATTATGTCATTTGTCAGATTTTATAAGTAAATAAGGACTTCGGGACTACCAAAACATGTCAGACATTGGAGATTTTGGCTAAAAAGGAGGAGAGAATCACGAAGTGGACTCTACTATCTCCAAAAAAGAGGAGACAAGAATACCATATTCTTGTACACGTGGCAAACTCTCTTTGGCCCTTTTCTTAATCCCGTGATTAACAAAAGTGCATTTTTTGAAGTGTTTTTGGCCCTAATGCTTCGCATTGCCCATTTGATGCCTATTGATGCCCGGTGATGCCTAGATATTATGGGATGCTATATCTATGATTTGGGATTGATTTGGAGAAAATTTGAGCACCGTTTGAGCTTTTTTTAATAGTAATTTACTTGTTGTAATACAATGGGATGAAGCTCATTTACTTGGTGTATGCATTGGTTCATGGATACGGGGTGCTTACTGGAGATTTGAATGATCAAACCGATGTATTTGGAGGTTGTCAAATGCTTCCTATTGGTTCTGGAATGCTTTTGAGCTTGGATTAGGCTCCGACTTAGTCGTCATCATTGGCATTTGACTTCAGTTGGCATGCTTTGGATCGGTTTATGCCTATTGTCACTACTTGACATTTAGGCCTCTTGCATTTATGCTTTGGTCAGATATGGATGCCACTTGGTTTGCCCATGCTTGAAAGTTACTTGGAGTTTCATCTTCAGATGTATTTGAGCATTTTGGATCTACTCGGTATTACATTTGGTTGCCAGTTACATGCTCTTTGAATGCTTTCAGGCTTATGCTTCGGCTATTTCATCCCAAAAGAAAGCTTCTTTCTTTAACGGATCTGTTAATGGTGTAGCCACATGAGCATAATTCTTGATAAACCTTCGATAGAAAGAAGATAAACCAAGGAAACCCCTCAAGGAAGTGGTATTTGTTGGAGTAGGCCAATCTTTCACACATTGGATCTTTTTCAGATCAACCTTGATATCATTTTCTCCAAAAATATGTCCCAAGTATTCTAGTTGTTTGGCCATGAATGTACATTTGGTTGCTTTAGCAAACAACTTGTCACTCCTCAATATATCAAAGACTTTTCTAACACGCTATAAATGCTCTTCTTTGTCCTTGCTATATATCAATATGTCATCAAAGAACACCAAAATTGACTTGAACAAAAGTGGCTGAAGTATCTTGTTCATTAAAGCTTGGAATGTGGATGAAGCATTTTAAAGACCAAAGGACATAACCATGAAATGATACAATCCCCTCTCGGTCCTAAATGCAGTCTTGTATTCATTCCCCCTCTTTCATGCATATTTGATGGTATCCCGATCGTAAATCGATCTTTGAAAGACCTTGGCATCCTTCAATTCATCCAAAAGATCATCAATCCTTGGTATTGGATACCTATTTTTGATAGAGGCCTTGTTCAAATCCCGATAATCTATGCACATATGGAATGAATCATCTTTCTTCTTGACTAGAAGAACGGGAGAAGCAAAGGGAGATTGACTTGGTTGTATAAGACTCATTTCAAGTAACTCCTTTACTTGGCACTCAACTTATTCTCTTTCCACCTTTTAAAGGCGATATGGAGGTTTATTGATAGGCTTGGTATTTGGAAGCAAGTCGATGGGGTGATCCACTTCACGCTTTGGAGGAAGAGAAGAAGGTGGCTGAAATAAATCATCATACTCTTCCAACAATTTACAAAGACAAAGATCCATATCATTTGAAGGAGTAGAGGGCTGATTAGAAGAGGGCTCATCCTCATTAATCTTTGATAAGAGAAGGGTAAACATACATGACTTTGTATTAATCTCTCTCTTAATCTTCTTGGTGTTGATCACCTCTAGCTTCTTCTTCTCAATCCCTTGAAGAGTAACTTGCTGTCCATGCCATTGAAATTCCATTTGTAGCCAATTCAAATCCATGGTAAACCTACCAATACTTTTCAGCCAATTGCAGCCAAGTATGACATCAATGGGACCCATCTCCAAGGCAATAAGATTCACCGAAGTGATACAAGATGATGATAAAGTGATGGGAACATTGGAACAAATCTGATTGCTGCTATCATAAGCTCCATTTGCCACTTGGATTCTTAGTGAAGAAGGCATTTCTTGTGTATACAACTTCAGCCCATCAAGAGACCGTGTATTAACAAAGCTATGTGTACTCCCGATATCAATCAGAATATGAGCAAATTTTCTACTAATGTAGCCTTTACGGCATAATGTATTGCCCCCTTTGGAACCATTCCAAGCATCAGGGAGATGGAACAAAGCTTCAATGAATCCAAATTTCTTAAAACATCATCCATAAAGTAACCACCCGGGTCAAAGGGAAAACCATCCATAGGGTCGTAGAATTCTTCATGGCAATCATCATCATGGTCATACGTCTCCTCAAGTGTGGGTAAGCAATCAAGCTAAGATAGATTGTCTTCATTTGCCTCAACATCCGATTCCTCTTCAAAGATCATGCTCACTTGAACATTCTTGGCTTTACATTTTGTCTTGTGATCAGGAGACCATTTCTCCCCACACTTAAAGCATAGACCTTTCACATACATGTCCCTCAACTTGTCATTAGGCACATGCTTTCCTTGCATAGGAGCTAAGTTTTTGCCACTAGTTTCAGTCCTCTTTCCATCTGATCTGTTTTCAGCATTAAACATGAAATTACTGCCCTATTTTGGTCCATAAATAGTAGGGAATGTAGGTATCTTGCAATAGGTATTTATTGGCTTCCCTCCTTGCTGAAATTCAGTCTTTGAGTGCCCATAATTTGCAGTTGTTCTAGTTGACTGGTTTGGCTGAAAATGTTGCCTTGTTCTTTGCTGAAAACTGTTATATTTTTTACCATACCTTTTAGCCAATTGTATGGGAGCGTGTAAAGAGGATGGTTTCATAGCTCCCACTTTTGATGAAAGAGAAGATTCAAGACCAAATATATACTTATTCAGCTTGGCATTGTCAGATAATCCATCCCCATACATGGAGAGGTTAAGGAATTGGTTAAAAATAATCTCTAACCGATAATCCCCTTTGCTCAAGCGCATACCACTTCTTCTCTAACTTCTCTTTTTCAATAAGAGACACAAAAATTTCGACCATTTCCCATTTTAATGCATCCCATGTTAAGAATTCATTACCAATCCTTGACATATACCACCACCAAGTGTGTGCATATCATTCCAAATGTAGGGTTGCAAATTTTACCTTGGCATTCTCCTGTCTAGGATACAAAGAAAAATACATCCCAAGCTTGTCAAACCATTCTTCTAATTCGGTAGGGGATGGATTTTCACCCTTGAAATTAGAAATGGTTATTTTCTCCTTCTATTCCCGCTCATATTGATGAGATTGGCCACTATTGTGTTGTTTTCCATAAAAGTTTGGACCAAAAGAATTTTGTCTTTGAGCATCATTATTCCATGTTCCATGAATAAATGGCTGTTGCTGTCCATGAATATTTGCAAACCCATTTGGCTGGTTAAATTGTCCTTGCGGCGGAGAAAAAGAGTTGCCAACAACATGAGGATGTCCATAGACTTGATGTCCATACATAGGAGAGTGTATATTTGGTGTGACAATCATTGGTGGTTGTTGTCCATTCATTTGATGAGACCAAAACTAATTTGAATGAGGGCCTTGTTTAGAGGGCTGATTATATACATGGTTATTATTGACATGATGTTGTTTTCCATAAGAATTTGGAACTGAATTCACATGACCATGTCCATTGTATGGGTGCTGCCCATGAGAATTATTTCCTCCACTTGCTTGACCATGATAGGATCTTTGTTCATCAGCTTTTTTTTCTTCATGTGTAGATTTAGGGATATTATAAGGTTGTCCATAGAAAGACTTATAAAAAGGATGGCATCCATGTGTGTTGTCATCAAGCCTTGAGTTAGCTTGGGCCTTATCTTCCAAATCCTCTCCATGAGGGCTAGTGTAGGTCTTAGGTTGATTTAGGGGTTGAAATTGAGGATGAATATGAGAGGGTTGAGCCCTTGATGGCTCTCCAACTTCAAAGTGCCCAACAACCTTGGGAGTTGAGGACTTTGACTGCTCTTGGGTAATAGGAAGTCTGGGAGCATTTGGAATAGTAGTAGGTAATATCCTCTCACTCAAGAGAGCCACTAGCTTTTCAATGCCCGATTTCATATCCTTAATGTCATTGGAGAGTTTTTGAAAACTGTTAGAATCAGTAGAGACACGAGTAGTTCCAACCCCATTCACTTGTTTGTTTACTGCACCATGTGTTGAACTTATCTCTAGCTCCTCATTACCATGGTTCTCAAGGTAAATAGCCTCTTGTGAAGCTTCGTGCTCTTTATCCAACCGATAATACTTTAATCCTTCACTGATGGTATCCATAATAGGTTCCTTTCTTTTATTTTTGGCCATAGGTGACATCTTTTCCTGAGCATACAGCAGAAGGAAAACTCAAATATCTTGAGCTCTAATGATCCAAATGACCAGCTTCTTGGCTCTGTATAAAGCTTAGGATGTCCCCTTTCAAATGAGCTATGAAGTGTTAAAAATGGTTGAGTACGGAATATTTTGTAAGCAATTTACTATAGCTGTTTGGAATTTCCTGCAACCAATGAATGCTTTGTTCTGGTCATCTAATGACTTGTACCATCAATTTCATGCATATTCCAACTATGTAAACTTTCAAATGAACTTCATACATTTACCAATACTGAAAATAACCTCTACAATAAACCAAGGATTGAATAATCCCACTGTATGCTGCAAAAGAAGGGTCTAATCAATGGAACTTTGCTGGAAAACCCTATTCCAATACTTTTATTACTGACCCAATTAAAAAATGCCACCAATAGCATTCATAATGCTCAGCATTACTCTATTCCCATTTTCCACTTGCATTGCATTATGTTTCCATACATTTGCCTTTGCATCATGTAGCCCATGCCAAATATACTATACTGAAAGCTGAATTCTTGCTCCCTTGAGTGGTACCTGCACCTGAACTTTAAATGTGTGGGATCCGAGACTTGAGGGGTGTGAAAATTTCCTCTCAAGCCAGTTTGTGATCCCCTTTAGGTTCCTTGTCAATAGGGGAGGGTCACTTCTCTTATGTCCTACTAACTCCCCGACATCCACTTTTCCTCGTGGGTAGAAACATGGCAGGTCAATGCTAGTCGATTAAGAAAACAACATGAAATGCATGTATTGGAAAGGATTTGATTGTCATTTTATGATATGCATGAGCTTGGAAGAAATTGAACTGAAAATGAGGTGGGATTAGGTAAGGAACACATGCAACAGTCACTCACTGCTTTACAATTGTATTTCACTTACCATTCGGCAAAATGTTTTTATTCAAGGCAAGGAGACAAAAGGAAAATAGTTCAATGTCAGGTTAGAGAAGAATGGGTGAGAATTTGAAGCATTGGAAGTGGTTATTTTCAATGAATATAAGTGATCAATCAGAAATTAATCACTAGGATTGCTAAATGGATTATTCATGAAGTGCTTTTAATAGAATAGTGGAAATTCTGAATCATTTTAATCCCTCATTCATCAATTGGATTAGCTCAGCAATTGGATTCAGAAAGGAGAGATTAAAGATGATTTAAAATACCTCCTATGCTTGTGATTGATGAATGTAGTTGATGTAGAGTCCTCACTCAAAATAGATTGTCTTCAGCTATAAAGATCCACAGAAATTCCAATTTCAACAAGCTTCAATGTAGCATACGCTCCTAGCTTCATATGGACTCCATTGTTGCTCCATACTTCAAGAATGGTTGATGAAGGAATAATCTTCTCCTATTTGATGAAGTCCAAAGCTTCCATAGATCAGAATAAACCCATGGATGCTTCAATGTTGCCTCAATGTTGACAATGGAATGAAACCACGTGCATAAGCAAGCTCCAGGAGTGATTTGCCACAAATAATCCCTTCATTTGCTTCAAGAAATTAGTGATTTTCAGTTGCTGTCCAAAACTGTCAATAATAGGGTTCCATGGGAGAGAGGAGAGTCCACAATAGAGATATATCTTGCCAAAGCTTGAAGGAGATCACTTGTGAAGTGCTTCAGAGCTTTAATCTTGAGTGATTTGAACTCCATAGCTCATACTTTGGATGTGAAGTACAGAAGTATATCATTGGCATATTTCATGCTGATGCTATCCACATTTTGGAGAGAGCAAAAACAAGGCTAATAGAGCCAAGTAACCATTCTACTTGAAGCTCATGAGATGGAGAACAAGGCTATGGAGTCCTTTTGCATGGTAGAAGTCACGGGCAAGAGATCTTGCTCAGCCTTTGGCCATGGATTCTTAAGAGAAGCTTGAAGGGAAAGGGAAGAAACCCCTATTCTTGAAAAGTAACTCAAGTTTGAACCAAACTAAGTCTTGTAACCTTCATTTTGTCCAACTTACCCCAATTTTTGGTCCAAAACTTAATCACGAGTTGCCAAATTGGTTGGAGCCCACCATTGTCCACTCATTCATGCCAAGAACCTCCATCTTAGTCATGGTTTCTGAGAGATCTCCTTGTCAGACCATGGTTATGGAAGAACTAACTCCTGTGAGATTGAATTTTAACTATGGTTTTCACTCCCTAGTCACTGCAACTAAATCTATTGCATGAAAATGACTTTTGACAGGATCTAAACTAATGCTCTGATACTAATGTAATGAGGACTAATCTAACAATGGAAATGAATAGGAAATTAAAATACTCTAAGCTACAAATGACAAGAAATCAACTAAACTAAGATTCCAGCATGGCCATGCCATGGAACAACTTCCATTACCATAGCACAATGTAGCCATGGACTCTCATCCAAGTAAAGAAAAGTATGAGACACAAGAAGGATGAAATTTTTGATAATGCCAATGAATAATGCTACAATAGCACTTCTTGCCCTTTTATACTAAAACCTAAGTCCTCTCTTCTAGGCTCAAGTATTTACAAAGTTTTATACTCAGAATAGGCTTAAACTCTCATGTTGATAATTTGCTTCATTACAAGGACACATTAGGCCACAGTGCCATGAAATGCATGATGATAAGCGCAAGGAAAAAGGAAAAGAAAAAGTGTAGGAAAAGTCTTCTGAGCGCAGTCTTGTACCTGCAAAGTTTAGTGTGAAGATAGAAGAGGTTAATGTCATGCAGGCCACTGATTCAGATGATGATTACATACTTGCAACTTCTTCATGCAATGCCTTACAGGATTTTGAGATACATTCTATGTATACACAGTGCTGGCTCTTGGATTTGGGTGCGTCCTTCCATGTGACACCCTGTAGAGATTGGTTTCATACCTATTGTACCATGTTTGGTTCTGTGCGTCTTGGTGATGATAGGTCTCTTGACATTGTGGGAATTGGAGATGTTAGGCTGCAATTTCCTTCTAGCAGTTCTTTTGTTTTGCATGATGTATATCATGTACCTGCATTGACTCGCAGCCTTATGTCCACTAGACAGCTTGATGATGTATGGTATTTTGTGTCTTTTGGAGACTCTGTATGGAAGATTACTCATAGAAGGCTTGTACTTGCAAGAGGTGTAAAGTATGGCAGCCTCTATCCCTTACTTGTATTTGGAGCTACATTGATCATGTTTTGTCTGTGGGTTCTTTTTTCCATGTATCCCTTTGGCATGCTCCTTTGGGGCATATGTCTCTTAAAGGAATGAAAAATCTTCGTGCTTTGCAGTATCTTCTGCCTTTTGACTCTTCGCATTTTGATTCTTATGATCAGTGTTTGTATGGCATGCAGACTAGAAATACGCATAAAAAGTGTGGCAAGAAATGTATGGGTGAGCCCTTGGCTCTTATGCACTCAGATGTATGTGGGCCCATGCCCTGTCAGTCACTTGGTGGGGCAAAGTACTTTGTTACTTTCATTGATGATTACTTGCATAAGGTTTGGGCTTATCCCATAAAGAGAAAGTCCGATGTCTTAGACACATTTCATCATTGGCTTGCATTGGTAGAGAACTAGTCTGGGAAATGCTTAAGGTTAGATAATGGGGGTGAGTATGTATCACGTGCTTTTGAGCAGTTTTGTGATGAGCGAGATATTAAGCATCATTTGACTGCCCCTTACACCCACCCCATAATGGTATGGCTAAATGCATGAATAGGACCATTCAGGAAAGGGTCCGTAGCATGCTTAGCTAGGCTGGCTTACCGCAACACTTTTGGGCTGAGGCAATTACTACTGCAATGCATCTCATTAACAGATCTTCTAGCAGTGGCATTGAATTTTAGGTTGTAGAGAGGATTTATGGGTAGGCAAGCCCTCCTCTTATGATCATTTGCATGTCTTTGGATGTGAGGCATTCTACCATGTGCCCAAGGACAAATGAAATAAGATGGATCCTAAAAGTGTCAAATGCATTTTCATTGGCTATGGAGATGTCGGAGAGATGGGTTACCATCTATGGGATCCGCAAGAACGGAAAGTGATCCACAGCCATGATGTCATCTTTCGTGAGGACAAAGTGCATATGCAGCCTTAGAATGTGGTAGAGGTACGTAGAGTTATCTTTCAGGAGGAGCCGCCTGCTCCCATTCAGCCCGGCTCCACAGCTAGCTAGATAGCGTACAGCATCAACTAATGCTCATGGCCGAGATGTTAGACATTCTGATGTTAGACAAGATGTTGGTCACGCAACAGAACCTGGGTTGAGGCGTTCTATTAGAGATAGACAACCTCCTAACCGTTTTGCACCCTTTATGCTCCTTTGCAGCGGGACGAGCTTTCGGGGGATGAGGATGCATAGCTCGCCCTTGGATCCCTGGAGCTCACACACCTTTATTTTTGAGTCGCCTGATCTATGTAGACATTTTCTATGTATTAGTGATATCCGGTCATGATTGTACCAATCGCTTTTTATGCGATCATGTATTTATTTCATTATCAGTTTTATGATTTCAGTATATATTGTTTTTGTTTGCAAGCACATTGTGCACAGTAGTGCAGAAACTATTTTGTATGGCTCTCATAAAGCACATAGTGCTATATGTGGCAGGGTAGCTTGCTGCCTTGCCACAAATTTTTTTTTCCCTGTTACCATCGCTATTAGTGTCGCAAATTTTACTGCTCGCGTCGTTATGCACATCGCTATCATCGATGATTTTGGCGTCGCTATCAGTGTCGCATTTGTGACGCTGATAGTGACGCCAATACCGACTGTTCTATGGCGTCACCAATAATGATGCTTTTTGCGACTACGGGGGCAAATTTTGTTATTTGCATTTTTGTCACTTTAAATGTCGGTATAAGGCCTATATCTTGTAGTGAGTCTTAAGGGACTTTATTCGACAACTTACTCTTCCATTTCTTGATGATGTACCTATCAAGGGATATGAAGTCAATGAAAAGAATGAGGAGCTTGACGAAGATGGCTGCATGACATTTGTAGCTAACCATATTCATGATTGTGATAGGATTTTGACAAGGCTAGAATAGGTACATCTTACCCTTTCTGGGAGCTAAGTCGATTTTTGGAGTAGAAGAAATCCTAGTGGTCAAACATCTGTGTGGCCCCTGCAGATGTAAACCTTCACCAATCAAGATAGATGCCATTAGCAAAATGCAAGAAAAATGCACAAATATCTTAGAGGCAAGAAGATTTATTGGCGCATGTGTATTCTATCTCAAATGGATACCACATTTTGCTCATGTTGCCGAAAATCTTTATCAATTATTTAAAAAAGGACAAAAATTCTATTGGGAAAAATAACATACTCTCACTGTACGCTGTCGTGTTGCTGCGCATCTGAGCCATGAACACCTCCATTTTTGTTGTGCATATGTGTTAATTTCTGTGTGTGATTCATTGTTTGTGTGATGCATTTTAATAATCCGCAGCCAATGTATATATTCCCTTAATGCATTGCACACTGATTTTGTTCTAGAGTTACTATCTGAAGTTGAGAAGACTGATCTCAAACCACTCCAACCATGTTTTGACGGTGTCATGAATATGTATTTGCAATTGAAGTGCTATAAAGAAGTGGAGTCATGGCTTCGACAAATTCTTCCCTCATAGCGGTCATTGGAGACGAGGACACCGTGACCGGCTTCATTCTAGCAGGAGTTGGCCACGTTGACATTAGGAGGAAGACCAACTATCTGATTGTGGATAACAAGACTACGGTGAAAACAATCGAAGACACCTTTAAGGAGTTCACAGCCAGGGAAGATATTGCAATTGTTCTCATAAATCGACATATTGCAAATATGATACGGTTCCTGGTCGACAGTTACAACAGGCCAGTGCCTGCCATTCTGAAGATACCTTCCAAGGAGCATCCATATGACCCTGCTCAGGACTCAATTTTGGCACGTGTGAAGCACATGTTCTCTAGTGATCCAGCAGGTCCTACCAGTAGGTGGTGATCAATTATTGACTTGATCTTTTGTAGGCAAGAAGTTCTAAAGAAAAAGCTAGCCTATTCTGGGAGGGGGATATTTTTGAAAAAGGCAAAAATGGCGGGCTGCGCCTGGATTGGGGAAGGAGAGAGCTGAAATCGTGGAGGAGGAAGAAAAGGAGGGAGCTCTACAGCAAGACGAGGCAGAGTATGAAAAGAGGAGACAATGAAGGTAAAAGAAAACAAAACGAAGTGGAAGAACCAGCCGAAGGCAAACAAAGGAACATGACGACTACAGAGGAGCAAGACGTTTCTGTGTCGACGTTGCTACGAGAGAGAAATTCCAGAAGTGTTAGCCATCAGCTATCGAAGCTCCGTGCAAGGATTTCCAGCCGAGACCTGCAAATTCAATCTTGATTAGAGTACAATAATTGAAATCTCTTGCATCAATATCCCTTGTGCTAATCAGTCTGGAGGGTGTGCACAGGGTGCAAAATTCGGATTGAAATCCTGTGTGCGTTGTGGATTAGCAGCGACCATCTCCTGCGTGTAGGCCCGGCAGATCTATGACAGTCGTGGAAACCCCACTCTTGAGGCGAATGTCCATCTCTCAGACGGATCGTATCATTGAGCTGCCGTTCCAAGTGGTGCCTTAACGGGTGTATATGAAGCACTTGAACTGAGAGATGAAGGAAAAGAATATCTTGGCAGAGGAGTTTCAAAAGCTGTCAGCAATGTAAACACAATCATTGGACCAGCCTTAATTGGAAAGGATCCCACTGACCAGGAAGGGATTGACAAATTCATGGTCCAAGTACTGGATGGGACTCAAAACCAGTAGGACTGGTGCAAGCAGAAGCTTGGAACCTGAATGGAGATGCAAGTATTACGGTGTAAAATATGGTGGAAGTGCTTGGAGGCTCGTCCACTTTGCTCAAACAAGTCAATTAATTTGATCCCTCTGGTTTCAAGCATCAATACAATCAGGAAGCTCTAAGATTTTCAGAAGGCATGCAGCTCCTTTGTGATAGTGCTACTTCATGGAATTCTGTTTTTAGTGAAGTAGAGCCAGTGCTTCTGATCCATAAACATTGTCCACTAGGGAACCATGTATCATCATGCAACAATTACCAGCTCAGTCTGCGGGCAATGCCACTAGCTTATAAGGTGCTCTGAGTCAATCAAGCAATCGTGAATCATCAGTTAAAAAATTGTCACCTCCAGGAGCATACCAACTGTCAGGATGATTTCGTTTGCTCTGGTTATCTCCTTCCTATGCTAGAGATATGCATTGTTGAAAAAGACTTGGCACAAGGTAAAGAATCACACTTTTCAATTATTCAAAGTGGACTAGATGCTGATGCTGTTTTGGGGAGCCGCCTGATCCGCATGTACAATTTTTGTGACAACTTAAATGAAGCAAATCAGGACTTTCTTAAACTTGGTGAGCCAAATCTGTTTGCATGGACTGCTATTATTTCAGCATATGGGAAAATAGGACTTCATGACGAAGCTATTGCATTGTACCATCAAATGAGGAATGCAAGTGTGAAACCATTCTGTCCAGCTTGCTTACAGATCACCCTAAACTGTATTAAAACCTAAGGAAGAGTGGAAATTGAAATAAAATATATGGATCTTTGGTTACCAAGGAGAGGATCACTTGTTGAAATACCAAAACTGTTCATGACAGCATATAAAGAACATGAGTTTGCTCCATTTCTTTGTTGTAACTCTACCATTATGACATGCAATATAGTGAACTTTGGCATCAAATTTTTGAGTTCTTCTTGTTAGCCTCTTCCATTGCTGTACCTTGAACCCCGTGTTCTGCAGCTCTCGCACGATCTCTTTGACATTTCTGGTGAACCCGACGTGAAAGTGCTGCGTCATCAGCAAGATGGGAGACTCGCAAGAAGAGATGACAGATGATAATGTCATGAAGAACCTGTTTCAGTCATTTACCATGTATATGCAGCAGCAAGCTCATGCAAAACGTGACAGTGATGCTATGGATGCTTTGAAAGCTGTCCAACAGGAGATGAAGCAGTTTAATGGCCAACAAGTGTCAACTTACCTGCATTTGTATGAAGAAAAGATGAAGTTTTTTTGTGTTTCTCAAGATGTTTGGAGCCGCTACTTCTTGCGGATCGTGGTGCGCGCTCTTGAAGGTCGAATTGCTGAAATTCAAGAGGCACATGCAGGTTGGGCTGAATTTAAAAAGGCATTAAAAGATGAATATTTCCTGGAGGATACAGGTCTTATGAATCGCAGGAATTTTTTAGCATGGGTTTCTATGCCTAGTAAGGGACTTTCTATTACTGCTCTTCTGCGAGAGTTTGAAAGCCGTTATGATCAGTTGGATGGGACTGAACAGCAAGCTTTGGAGATGCAGAAAGTGGAGTTATTTTTGCAAGCTGCAGATGCTGATTTACAGGAAAAATTGGATGATCTTTTGGAAGATCAAGCTACTGATTCAGGTTTAAAGACTGAGTGGAGATATGTCATTGATGCTGTGAATGCTCTTGTCAAGAAGCAGCGCAGGAGAGTCACATTGCATCGAAATACAGGATCAGTTCCTGAAAAATCCTTGGAGACTTCTTCTTCTACCCCTGCTGCTTCTTTGCCTAAGCCTACTCCTCCTGTTGTGAATCCACCAGTACCTGCTGCTCCAGTGCCCTTATCTGTAGATGATGTTATTAAAGGCTTGGCGGATTTGACAATTGAAGCAGTCAAAGCTGAAGTTGGTAAGTTAAAGGAGCAACTTATGTCAGTACCTGCTGTAGCACCTACTCCAGTGACTGCTTTTCCAGCTGGTCAAAGAAAAGGGCGACGATGTATTTGGTGTGATAGTACAGAGCACCAACACTGCAGAGATTGTGATGCTTTTCAGGAAGCACGTAAGAAGAATGTAGTGTTTTGGGGACAAGATGGGAAGATATGGCTGACAAAGACTGGCGCTCCTCTTGACACGAACTTTGGTAAGGGAGGTATGAAGAAGCTTGTTGATGATATGGCTGCGCGATCAACTTATGTGAGTGTTAGAGGAGATGCTTCAGCTTTTGGAGTCCAGCTTGAGCAGAAATCTGATGGAGACTGTGCTTTATGGTCTTCTGCCTTGGAGATAGCGAGAAGAGGGAAAGTTCAAACTTCTACTATGACTTGTGTGGGCTCTAGCATCCGAGGAGAAACAGGATGGGATTCTCCTGTTGACAGGTATTCTATTTTTGCTTATATTGCTAAAACGCAGGGTTTAGATGCCATGGTTGAAGAAAAGAGAAGAAGAGATGATGAGGGTCCTAGCTCCTCCAAAAAGACTAGAGGGGGTGACTTTGTTTCACCACCTGTTATAGCTCCACCTATGTCAAATTCTCCAACTCAAACAGGTTCTGATCAACCAATGGAAGACAAGCAGAAAGAAAAGAGGCAACCAAGAAAAGAGCCAGGATTCAAGCTCTTGTCAGACCTTGATATGCAAACCGATATGAATAAGATTTTTCATGAAAGAATTTTGAATAGTGAAGTCACTTTTACTGTTGGAGAGGCTCTTGGGATTGCTAGAAGAGAAATACAGGAACAGATGCAGGATCTTTTGCGGAGGAAACGACATGCGATGGAAGGACCTGCTTCACAGGGATTGTGGCATGGAGCTCTTGGAGAAGAGCATGATGATGCAGTGATGGTTGAGAATGCTTCTGTTAATCCGCAATCGGAGAAAATAGTGCAGCGTATGCAATATGAAGATGATGAGACCCCTATTCTCATTCCTCGTAGCCATTTTTCACGAAGTCATTGGGCTAGAGCAACCACTGAGACAGTGGTAAGGATTGGAGAGAAACAAATTCCCTTGATCGCTTTGGTTGATCATGGTTCTGAAATTAATCTTATTGCTCGAGGTGTTTATGAGAGTGGCAAGTGGCCTATGGATGCAGAGCATGGCTGGCGCATAAGAGCCGCCAATAATACTTCTGGTGATATGTATGCTGCTTGTCCGAGTATCAGAATTTCTATTGGTAATGTTGAAGAGGATTATCATTGCTTTGTTCAGGATTCATGCTCTTATCCGATTATTCTTGGACAACCTTTCATTACAGAAGCAAGAATGGAAACAAAAGTGATAGATGACGGATCAGCTTATGCGCGGATACGCAGTAAAGATGGTATGCGAGCTGTTCAGTTTATGACTGTTGGGGTAAATCATCCGAGAAACAGGGACTCCTTGCGTGAGGCACCACTACCTGCGAAGGAGTTGGATTTTCATTAGGTACCGCTGTCTTGCGAGACGCCAGTGGTACGGAGAGGAGAAAAGAGGAGATCTCGCCTCCTGGCAGCCAGTCTTTCTCCAATAACTTTGTTGGGTTTACTTCAGATAGTTCAGTAAGTTATCAGAAAATTTCAGATTTGCCTAGAGCTGCCAGGTAGTACATTGGTCGTAAGGAGAAAGAGTTGAAGAATGCATGTATTTTGCAAGCAGAAGAGCATGTGGATGGATTGTATGAAGGGATGTCTTATGCAGATACATTGTTTGAGATGAGTGCAATGCTGAAAACTGATGAATGCATGGGTTCAAAGATCATACCTGTGCAAACCTTGGATATGTTTCAGGAAATTTCTGGTTTTATGCTGCAAACAGAGTTAGAGGCTAAGAAAACTCAGCAAACTGAATTTATGGCTGATCTTGATCAGCTAATAGAATTGCAGAGGGCTAAATCCATTCAGCCAACAGAGTTGAATGCAGAAAAATTTCTGCATACAGAGTTTCAGGATGCATCTATGCAGTCCATAGAGCCGAGGGCTGAATTCATTCAGCCAACAGAGTTGAATGCAGAAAAATTTCTGCATACAGAGTTTCAGACTGCACCCATGCAGTCCATAGAGTTAAAGGCTGAAATTTTTCAGCCAACAGAGTTGAAAGATGCTGAAAATTTGCAGAAATTGCAGCAAAGGAAAGAGTGCTTGAATGATGCCAAGGTTGACACAAAATATAAAACAGTTGATAAGAAGATTAAGCCGGTTGCAGGCCCGCTTCCTTCTGATAGTGATGAACAGATTGAAAAAGCTATGAAGCAGCCTATGTTGAGGGAATCTGCAAATATTGGACATAAATTTACAGCTGAAACTCTTGCAGAATTGAAGATTGGAAATGATGATTTTTTGCTTCCAGTGGAAAAAGAATGTTTTAGAGAGATGCTTGGACGTCATGGTAAGGCATTTGCTTTCTTTCCACATGAAATTGGCTGCATTAGTCCCGAATTGGTTGCACCTATGGTCATCTTCACTGTTCCTCATGTACCATGGAATATACACCCTATACCTGTGCCTAAAGCACACTTGCCAAAGCTGATAGAGTTGCTGAATGAGAAGATTAAAATGGGGATTTTGGAACCCTCTTCTGCACCCTATTCTAACAGGTGGTTTACTGTACCAAATAAGAATGGTACTTTGAGATTTATTCAGGATATGCAACCCGTGAACAAAGTGACAATCAAGAATGTGGGAACAGGTCCAGTTGTGGATGAATTTGCTGAGGCTTTTGCAGGACGAGCCATCTATTCACTAGGGGACCTGTATTCAGGTTATGATCAGTTTCAGCTTGCCTTGGAAAGCAAGGATATTACTACTATGCGGACACCTATTGGTCTTGTGAGGATGTGTACCTTGCCTCAAGGTGCTACAAACTCAGTTGCTCATATGATGAATGCTATGCATAGAGTTCTTCGAGACTATATTCCGCAGTATACCATGCCTTTTCTAGATGATGTGCCTATTAAGGGTTGGGCAGAAGAAGAAAAGAATGAAAGTCTTGATTTGCGTGGATGTAGACAGTTTGTGGCTGATCACTTGATTGCTTGTGAGCAAATTTTGACACGATTAGAGAAGGTAAATTTGACACTTTCAGGGCTGAAATCTGTTTTTGCTGTTAATGAAGTCATCATAGTTGGGCATATGGTTGGATACTATGGCAGAAAGCCTTCTCCTGCAAAGGTGGATGCCATAAACAGGATTGCAGAGTATTGCTCAACTACTTCAGAGGTGCGGAGATTTGTGGGAGCTTGTGTATTTTACATGATTTGGATTCCTCATTTTGCTCATATTGCAGATGTTCTCTATCAGCTGTTTCGAAAGGGGCAGAAATTTCATTGGGATGATGAAGCTGATGGAGAAACAGGTTTACTAGAATCAGAAGATGGACTTGACCTGTTTGTGGACTTGAATGATCCTGGATAGTTGGCACATCCGGAGGATGCGCAGGTTTAGAGGGGGTGGATGTCGTGTTGCTGCGCATCTGAGCCGTGAACACCTCCATTTTTGTTGTGCATATGTGTTAATTTCTGTGTGTGATTCATTGTTTGTGTGATGCATTTTAATAATCCGCAGCCAATGTATATATTCCCTTAATGCATTGCACACTGATTTTGTTCTAGAGTTACTATCTGAAGTTGAGAAGACTGATCTCAAACCACTCCAACCATGTTTTGACGGTGTCATGAATATGTATTTGCAATTGAAGTGCTATAAAGAAGTGGAGTCATGGCTTCGACAAATTCTTCCCTCATAGCGGTCATTGGAGACGAGGACACCGTGACCGGCTTCATTCTAGCAGGAGTTGGCCATGTTGACATTAGGAGGAAGACCAACTATCTGATTGTGGATAACAAGACTACGGTGAAAACAATCGAAGACACCTTTAAGGAGTTCACAGCCAGGGAAGATATTGCAATTGTTCTCATAAATCGACATATTGCAAATATGATACGGTTCCTGGTCGACAGTTACAACAGGCCAGTGCCTGCCATTCTGGAGATACCTTCCAAGGAGCATCCATATGACCCTGCTCAGGACTCAATTTTGGCACGTGTGAAGCACATGTTCTCTAGTGATCCAGCAGGTCCTACCAGTAGGTGGTGATCAATTATTGACTTGATCTTTTGTAGGCAAGAAGTTCTAAAGAAAAAGCTAGCCTATTCTGGGAGGGGGATATTTTTGAAAAAGGCAAAAATGGCGGGCTGCGCCTGGATTGGGGAAGGAGAGAGCTGAAATCGTGGAGGAGGAAGAAAAGGAGGGAGCTCTACAGCAAGACGAGGCAGAGTATAAAAAGAGGAGACAATGAAGGTAAAAGAAAACAAAACGAAGTGGAAGAACCAGCCGAAGGCAAACAAAGGAACATGATGACTACAGAGGAGCAAGACGTTTCTGTGTCGACGTTGCTACGAGAGAGAAATTCCAGAAGTGTTAGCCATCAGCTATCGAAGCTCCGTGCAAGGATTTCCAGCCGAGACCTCCAAATTCAATCTTGATTAGAGTACAATAATTGAAATCTCTTGCATCAATATCCCTTGTGCTAATCAATCTGGAGGGTGTGCACAGGGTGCAAAATTCGGATTGAAATCCTGTGTGCGTTGTGGATTAGCAACGACCATCTCCTACGTGTAGGCCCGGCAGATCTATGACAGTCGTGGAAACCCCACTCTTGAGGCGGATGTCCATCTCTCAGACGGATCGTATCATCGAGCTGCCGTTCCAAGTGGTGCCTTAACGGGTGTATATGAAGCACTTGAACTGAGAGATGAAGGAAAAGAATATCTTGGCAAAGGAGTTTCAAAAGCTGTCAGCAATGTAAACACAATCATTGGACCAGCCTTAATTGGAAAGGATCCCACTGACCAGGAAGGGATTGACAAATTCATGGTCCAAGTACTGGATGGGACTCAAAACCAGTAGGACTGGTGCAAGCAGAAGCTTGGAACCTGAATGGAGATGCAAGTATTACGGTGTAAAATATGGTGGAAGTGCTTGGAGGCTCGTCCACTTTGCTCAAACAAGTCAATTAATTTGATCCCTCTGGTTTCAAGCATCAATACAATCAGGAAGCTCTAAGATTTTCAGAAGGCATGCAGCTCCTTTGTGATAGTGCTACTTCATGGAATTCTGTTTTTAGTGAAGTAGAGCCAGTGCTTCTGATCCATAAACATTGTCCACTGGGGAACCATGTATCATCATGCAACAATTACCAGCTCAGTCTGCAGGCAATGCCACTAGCTTATAAGGTGCTTTGAGTCAATCAAGCAATCGTGAATCATCAGTTAAAAAATTGTTAGCTCCACGAGCATACCAACTGTCAGGATGATTTCGTTTGCTCTGGTTATCTCCTTCCTATGCTAGAGATATGCATTGTTGAAAAAGACTTGGAACAAGGTAAAGAATCACACTTTTCAATTATTCAAAGTGGACTAGATGCTGATGCTGTTTTGGGGGGCCGCCTGATCCGCATGTACAATTTTTGTGACAACTTAAATGAAGCAAATCAGGACTTTCTTAAACTTGGTGAGCCAAATCTGTTTGCATGGACTGCTATTATTTCAGCATATGGGAAAATAGGACTTCATGACGAAGCTATTGCATTGTACCATCAAATGAGGAATGCAAGTGTGAAACCATTCTGTCCAGCTTGCTTACAGATCACCCTAAACTGTATTAAAACCTAAGGAAGAGTGGAAATTGAAATAAAATATATGGATCTTTGGTTACCAAGGAGAGGATCACTTGTTGAAATACCAAAACTGTTCATGACAGCATATAAAGAACATGAGTTTGCTCCATTTCTTTGTTGTAACTCTACGATAATGACATGCAATATAGTGAACTTTGGCATCAAATTTTTGAGTTCTTCTTGTTAGCCTCTTCCATTGCTGTACCTTGAACCCCGTGTTCTGCAGCTCTCGCACGATCTCTTTGACATTTCTGACTCAAAAATTTGATGCCAAAGTTCACTATATTCCTTGTTCAGTAAATTACATGAGGTCCATGTTTAGAAAAATCTGTTGTATCTCATTATCTATGCTGTTTTCACAATTAATTCTACACATCTTCAAATCAAACAGTTTTCTTTCACCATTACAGGCATGTTCAGCATCTCTAAATCTCAAATATGAAGGATGTCTTTGAAGTTTCCAGCAGATTGGACAGATTTAGGGACTCCAGGTTGTACAATCAAACACAGCATTCCAAAAGCCTTCGCTCTATTCAGCAACAAGAGTGCAAAACACCGATCAACTGTACAACCCTTCAGATGTCTGTCCATATACATTCTCATGCTTTCTGCATACATTAATGGAGCCCAAAGGACTACATCCATGCCAATCACACTTAAACAAGGATGTCAGTCAACCTGGAAATAGACTTGAGAGAGCCATTTATTTAATCCCTTTCGCAAAGACTTGAGGCATTCTCAACATTCATTTCCAATCCTTATGCCATGCAAATCAGTTCGTTCCCAATAATTATGCCATGTCTTTAATCTTGATTGTGTCAAATCAGTTGCAGAAAGATCTGCATGGCATTCAGGAAAGACCAGATTTGACCACGCTGGAACAGAGAGATCTGTAAGGGACTTTCAGTATCTTAAGTCATCAAACCATGAATGCACTCAAAACATGTCAGCATTAAGCCACAGTATATTTGCCTGTGAATTTTCAAAAACAAGCATGCAAATATCAAACTTTATCGGGAAGCCATGGAAGATTGCACATGAGCAGTCCGAACTGCATCTACCATATAATCATCTAGTAGATCCAGCTCCCCATTGTCCCTCATTCTTATGTAATCAGCAGAGATGCACTGTGCTACTAATTTCACCAGTTCTCACTGCTGATAAAGGGCTGCAAATTTCATGACTTCTGGGCCTAAATGCAAACTATTCTCTAAGCGGCTTTGTATAATGCTTAGGCATTGTTCCTTCAGATCTGGGAGTACCCACTGATCAGCAATCTGTGCTAGCTCCACATAGGATTTCAGATGTTTTATTTGTTCTTCCTTGTCAGAGAAAGCCCACATGCAGCCTGCTTCGGGAAGCTGTATCTGTCCTGCATGTCAGAACGGAAGAACGCTTCAAAATAAGAACATCGAGTAGAAAGCATTGGACGATGTGCATGTAGATGTTTCTGATCTCCAGCACTTAGGATGCAACCAGCTTGAGATCTATCCTTATCTTCTAACAAGATATCCGCAAATTTACAGCCCTTATTGCCAAGCGCAAGGGAAAAATCGTATGTATCATAAAAGCTTCCCTCGATTAACCTGTGTCTCAACTCCCCTTCGTAAGTCTGCCTCTGCGTCATTTTCATCCTCCTCCAATAGCAAAGGTCAAAGCCCAGACAAGGAGCACTGATGTGTAGATTAAGAAACCAATTCCTGATCGCATTATATATGTTTTGAGGACAGGATCAGCTGACTGGCGATGGCGAAGAACAGGCGAGAAGTAGAAGCAATTGATGAACCAGAGTCAGTGAATCTTGAAAGAACCAGACTCTTTAGATTCTCGTGTCCACTCCAACCCCAGCGTACTCTTCGATGTCTCATACGTTGTTTTCACTGTATTCTCTCCTGCAATCTTCTGTGATGCAGCAAAGCTCCAAGCTTCTGATTGAAAATCGTAAGAAGGCTCGAAAGTAGCACCTGAACATAAATATTAGCTGAATTCATGAATTGGAACCTGGCTGCCTTCCTGGGAAGGTCGTAGTCCACGATGAAGAGGCCAGGCTTCTCGATGCCGAGGGAGACCAGGCGACTTCGATTTGTTGTTTCAGGGACAAGAGAGCGATGATGTCGGTGAAGAGGTTAAGGCAAGCGCACTCTGACAGTAAATCGATGACAGTCTTGAGCTTCTTCTCCACCTTTGATGTCATCAAAAGCTCCCAATTCCCTCCTTTTTCATCGTTTTTCCCATAATACTCCAGCCTCTGTTCCTCCCGACTCCCTTCCTGCCCAAGGTTTTAACACCCGATTCCCGATTTAGAGCTCTCTTCTTCCCCTTTAGCATTGCTCCCTCTCCTTTCGCCACACAGCCCGCCATTCTTCCTTTTTCAAAAATATCCCCCTCCTTTTTCCCAAAATAGGCAAAAAGGCCCAACAAATTCAGTTATTCCTATTAGCAAGGTGATACACGTAATTCTCATCATTCATGTCATGGTCATTTGGGGATGTAAGATTTGCTTAAGTTCCAAAAATCCTTAGACAAACTACACAATTTCACCATCATCTCCATCTTCAATATCAACTTCGATGTTCCCATGTTTTTGTGGGTCTCCATCACCAAAGCACATCTTGTTTGTTTTGGGGATTTGAAGTTTGTCCAGCGCTTTACTTAGAATTCATCATTGAAATTGACAGCTTAATAATATTCTTTGGCATCAGTTTTGCATATTTTTATTGAAACACGCGCAATAAGATAACACAGATGCACAACAAAAATGGAGGTGTTCACGACTCGGATGCGCAGCAACACGACTTGTTAGTCTCTTCCATTGCTGTACCTTGAACCCCGTGTTCTGCAGCTCTTGCACGAACTCTACGACAACGCAAACTAAAGAAGTTGTTAATTTCAGCCCCCACTCTCAAAAGGGATAATTATTCAAATGGTCAACTCATCATCCTTACTGTGGATACAAGTCCCATTGGGATAGGATGGGTTGTTGGCGAAGAAGATCTTGAAGGTAACAGGTATGCAATTCATTTTGGAGCAAAGGTTCTCAATGAACATCAAAGAAGGTATGCACAAGTAAAAAGGAAATTGTGGGGAGTTATAACAACATTAAAGTGTGATGGTGAATACTTTATAGGTGCTTTCATAGTGGTAGAAACTGATTGTCTTCCACTCTTGGGCATGATTGTCAACTGCTCTACACCTGACATTGCTATGCTAAGATGGATTGCATATATTAAATCTCTCAACCCCGAATTAAAGCATATTGTAGGAAAGGCGAATCCAGTTGCTGACATGCTATCACATGCAAGATATGAAAATGAAGAAGAGCTTATGAAAGAAGATAAAGCTGAAGAATCTATACTTGCTGAATTTCATTCCATGGCTGTTGAAAATGCCTTTTCAATTGCTGCATATACAAACCTAAAGCTGAATCTTGCACCAACAAAGATCAAAGACTTATTTATGGAAGAAGGGTGGTCAACTAGAAGCTAGCATGCTCATTGCATTGCTCAAGTTCTAGTTCATTTCCTTGAAGAAAAGTATGAAGAAGATATTTGAGTGCAATGAAAAAGGAGAAGTCTTGGACTGATGAAGAGTTCAAGAATATTAAGAGGAAAGCTTATGGATTTTTTCTTAAAGAAGGGCATCTATGGAAGCACACAAAGAAGAAGAAAGGAGTATCTGTCTGAGTTTTAGGTAACAAAAGATTGCAACAACAGGTAATGAAGGAGTTTCATGAAAGCCTGTGGGCTGGCCATAGAGGCATATGGGGAACCTTTATTAAAGTCAAAGAAAAATATTGGTGGCAAAACATGTATCGGGACATAGCATATTTTGTTGAAACTTATTATGTGTGTCAAATGTATTCTATAGTCAAGCAATGAGACGGGTTACAACCAACTTATCCTTTGTCTATACATTATAGATGGGTTATTGATCTTATAACTATGCCTACAGGAATATGGAATATGCGATATTTAGTGCTTGCAAGAGAGGATCTAACCAATCAAGCAGAAGGAAAAGCCTTAACAACCAAATCCACTCAAGCTGTTTGTCATTTTTTACTTGAAGAAGTGTTTTGTAAATATGATTGTGTGGGTAAAGTAACTGCAGATAGAGGAGAGTTGGATGTTGATGAGGCACACAACTTCTTTGCTCAATTAGGTATTAAGTTGGCTTTAACATTAGCCTACAACCCTGAAGGCAATGGGAAAAGTGAGAGAGGGCACCAACCTATTCTAAACAAAGTCTTGTAGAGGAAAAGTGAAAGAATGGCCTAAAATGCTACCTTTTGCATTATGGGCTGATTGGACTACTCACAATACAGTGACTGGCTATATGCCAGCTAAACTTATGCATAGACAACAACCAATTATGCCAATTCAAGAATCCATTCTCACATGGAGTCTTCTACATTGGGAGGAAGGCATCAAGAGACGAGTTACTGACTTTGCGCATATGGTAGCTAGAAAGAAGGCTTGAAGATGTTCAAGCAACTATTGAGAAGCTAAAGACAGCAAGACTAAAGAACAAAAGAAGATTTGATAAGTGACATAGACTTCGGCCAAGAGCAATTCAAGAAAATGACTGGGTGCTTATCTATGATAGCAACCTAGACAATCAATACAGTGCTTCTAGGAAGATGGTAAAGCGTTGGTTTGGCCCATGTGTGGTAAAGGTCGTTCATGACAATGCCACATATTCATTGGCTGAATTGGATGGAACAAGCATGAAGATAGCCATAGCTGGAAAAAGAATCAAGCTCTTCAAACGAAGAGAAAGTTCAACATATGAGTTAGAAGACTTGGATATAATTCAAGAGCATGAAGACATAGAGGAAGAAGAAGAGGCAGAAGATGAAGACATTGACAAGGTAGAAGATATTTCTTCTGACACTGGAGATCCATAAGACTTTGGCACATGCCAAAGGATGTGCAGGTTAGGAGGGGGTGGATATCATAACGCTACGCGTACAACACCGTGGAAAAAAATGTAGAGTGTGGCTTTCTTATTGATTTAGAGAGCCAATGCCATTTTAGACATTAGTGTTAGTGTCCATGGTTCAAATTTATTAGATTTCTGGATTCTAGATATTATATATTGTAAAAATCCATAAAACTATAGACAACTTCTACATTAGGATTACATGTAAAAGAAAGCATGTTGCTTTCAACCAATTTGAGAGGATTTTATATAAAAAGAGAGATTGACGAAATCGTGCGATGCATGATCATTGTTTTCAGGCAATGAAGAGCACTCCAAAAAGTGGGAGATGAAGAAGGAGTGATCTGGCAGAATTGCGGTCAGGTGTCCTAGTATTTAACCCCCCTTTCGGAGCCAATGGAAGCATTAGATTGGCGATTTGAGCGGCATAGAGGAAGGTATTATTTTATACACGTTTTTGTCTATTAGACTTATATCTTCTCATAATGCTAAAAGAAACTGACAAGCTCCATCTCTGTTAGTATTCTTCTACATTTTCTAATTCTTTTTGGGAGTATTATTCTACGTTTTCAATTTCTTCGAAGCCCTTCTCTTTCGTCTACTCCTCTCCCTGAATCTACCTTCACCTTGATGTCTCTTATCTTCAAGAACTTGGCTTGAAACCTTCAACCCTTCTCTTATCTCTACCATCTTCGGATTCTAAGCTCTTGAACCCCCATATATTCTTCTCTTGCCAAACCCCTTTGATGACCTTCAACCCTACGCGCAGCGACAGCGTGCAATGCAATTGTTTATGATTCACAATGTTCAATCATTTTTCATCAACAACTAGCATTGTGAAGGTGCAAAAATATTTCCACTTGTTTGCTTGCAGGACATGTCTTAGCAGCCCATCGGGAAGAGGGTCTAGAAAGCTCCGCCCAGCACTCGCATGGAATGTTACGGGTTTTGCTATCTAGGTCTTTCCAAGTCTGCCACGTAGCGGAAGTATTCCGATCGTTCCCACTTAGGACCGACCTGAATCAGGGTTTCCCTAATGGTTCAGTTCCTAGAGAGTAGCTAGCGTCAAACACTAGGTGAACTATTTTACGCAGAAATGTCAGGGTCGAAGCGGATTCATGCTGCACTTGGTTGAAGGAGAATGGGAAACGAGAGGGATGCAAAGCTCGACCTCTCTACCCATAAGGCATAGTTCCATTACGTTCCCCTAAATTAGGATAAATCGGGATTCTAGTAATCTAGACTCTAGGTCAACGTTCCTTGCTATTCATTTCCTTCGAGAAAAGTCCCCGGCCAACTGGGACACCCCATCCGTAGGACGGACCCATGGCCACATCCACCGCATTTTTCTCAGTTTGCTTTAGCTGTCTAATTACCTACCACATTTATTTGGACACGCATAAAACAGGTTCCTTAATTAGCCAATTAGTCACTGGTTCCTTCATGTAATCTTAGCACTTGACATAGAAAAGCAGTGTCAAATAAGTTCCTTTATATCAATTGATCTTATTTAACTTTGGAATACATCATATAATTCAACCCATATGCTAATTCATAAATCCACCCAAAGGCAATCCATAATTCGCCCGAAGGCAATCCAACAATCCACAAGGATTACTAATCCAAGATTTCGCCCGTAGACTTGTATGCGGGCCTCGAGATACAATCCCGAGTCACGTCGGCCTCTTGTGCACAATGCTTGAAAGGCGAGGGATTTATGGCGAGAGCCCCCCCTGGCACCCAAGCGTCGGGGGTAACTAATGTTGCCTCTCCCTTCAGGCCTTCAACCTGAAGCATTAATTATCTTTCCATCTTTAGTTCCTTGAGCAAACAATACAAATAGTGCTCTTGAGCTGTACAAACACGATCAATCCAGTGGTTGTTTATTTGGCCAACTACTAAGGTGTGAATCCTTTCCTTCGAATGAGTCCAGCATCCGATCCAAGATCAATTGCGACTTGGCAAGATCCTCAAGGGTTTGTTTGTTTACCCTTTTGTCCTTGGGTTAGGGTGATACCCTGTCAGCCCAAATTAACCAATACCTTAGGTTTCTTAAATTAAGACAGTAAATCGTGGTGACCATGTCACTCTAACTTGATTGATCCTTTGCTTATTAGGCAAAACATAACTTCCCTTAACTTGGCAAATCAGCCCAAGAAAGGTGATGTAACAGGATGTCTACTCATCCTCTTGCAAGTTAGACTTGCGCTAGAACCTGCCAACCTTATTCCAAGGAGTGGCAACTCTATCTTGTGATTAAACCACAAGGTCTATCTTGTGATTAAACCACAAGGCCATGCCACGTCACACAAGTGTTGCACCTAACTCATGGGATCATTTCACACATCAAATGACGTTCCTTGTTCAAGGAATTTGTTTAGTCAAGGTGTAGGGTTTGGAGTGTCTTCTTACCCAAATCAACCCTAATTGTACTAGGTCGACAAGGTCCTAGGGTTTCCAAGAGTTTTATCATTAGGTCGATCAATCCTTAGGGTAGAAACCCTAGATCGTTGTTTGCATGGGTGTCCAATTAACCCAAACATTCCGTGAATGTGGGTAGGACCTTTGGGTTTGAGGGTCTCGACTTGGCAACCAAGTGCGATACTAGGCAAAATTTCTAACGTGCTAAACCCTAGCTAGCACTTTGAGGTGTTCATTGTACTAACTAGCTATGCTTATACGAATCCCTTGAGGGTTATACCCTTACAAGTGATCTAGCCAAATCGGTCTACTTGTCTTGCGACAAGAAACGATCTCTTCTTGGAGATGCTAAACTTGTTCTAAAGGTGTAAATAGTTGCAAGACATCACATTACGTGTAAATATGCGATTCATTACCTCTATATACTATAGGGTTTTGCAATAACCCTTTTATTTTCTTGCTAAAGTCATGACAAATGATGATTTGGAGAATAACTTGCATAAAACCCACAAGGATTTACATCAAGGAACTATGCCTACAACCTTTAGTTTAATGCAATTGAATTTCATGCTTTGATATGACATGCAACCTTTTCTAGATGCAACTTCTATTAAATGAAATTTATGCATGACGAATATGTAACATGCAACCCTTTTCTAGATACAAGATCGTTAATGAAGTTCATGCAAGAGAAATATGTACCATGCAACCTTAATCCATTCTACAAGCGTCTTCGCATGCAACATGCAATGTCCATGGTTTCATTTTCATGTCGTGCAACAAATGTTAACAATTTTCTCATGCGAGTCATAAGAAGGAAGTTATTGACTAAATGCAATATACGCTTATTCTTTCCACGGCCAATCAAAGATGCACTTAACAATTTCATCTTTTAACCCTAAGCAATATGTGTTTAGGATTATCACTTTGGAAATGCACAAAAAAAAAGGCAACATGCAACTAAGCTCATAAGACAGACAAGTAATTTATGTTCACAACTTTGGAAATGCAAACAACCCAATTGCATGCCATGCACCAACCCTTGTCCATCGTTCAAGGAGATAATTTCTCAAATTTACTTTTATCTTTACTACATGAATTAACGATAAGCGTAAATGCAAACTTCCTATGGAGTTAAGCGTGCTTAAGGCATTTCTTTTATGTGGAATTAAACTGGTGGAACCTGGGCTTGAGGGCTGGTGGGAATGTCCACGCATATGCTGGGGGAAGAGACCTCCGTGTGTGCACCTTGTGACTTTGGCTTTGAAGCCATCGTAGACGTAGAGGATTTGGACTCCTGGGTTTGTCCTTACCCTTTACGCGATCTCTAAATTCCTTCCAAGCTTTGGCAAACAGCCTCAAAATTCATTTACTTCTGCCTTATGTAGGAATACCCCTTTATAGGATGTGGGCTTTAAGACCCTGGGAAAGCTCGTGGAAACAGGGCTTACGGGAGCCTTATCCTTAGAAGCTTCCAAGGAAGCTTCTAAGAAGCTTCTGCTTTACAACAGAATTGACATGCAAAGGGGAGGGCAATGATTGGAGAGAGGAGATGACAACGAAAAAAGGGGGGGATTATGATGAAACGGTGGTGGTAAAGGCGGCGGCCTGGCAGACTGGGGTGCGGCAGGGCGGTGATTTCTGCGGGCTGCAGTACGGCGTCAGCACGACACTGTTCCTTCTCTCTCTTTTGTACCTCCCTCTGCCCACGCTTAAGGGTGGTTTTATAATGCTAAGGGGGGGAGAGGTAGCCACATACGTGGCTGGTGCATGCCTTCCCCCTCATGCATCCCACACACCACACTTCCTCTCTCCACTTAACGCACACCTCCACACACTCCCTCTCCTCCTACCATGCATCGAGTGAGGGGAGGGGTGATTATTGAAAAAAATTGTCTTAATCTTACCCATTATCCAAATTGCCCCTTTTTCCAAGAAGGGTGTTCTTGCGCGGCTTGCGGTCTTTGTGCCCCGGCCTTATTTTGCATGACACGGATGGGGATTATTATCGCGCACGCAGGGTAAACACTTAACCACCATCATGAATGGATGCAGGAGATGACTTTGCATAGTCTTTGCATGGGCATGCGGTGATCAAAGATCTTTAATATTTTGAGCAAAAATATTACATTCTGTCCCCCTTAGAGGAATCGAGATGTCCTCATCTCGAGAAGAACTGGGGATATTGTTGGTTGAGAGTGTTTTCATCTATCCAAGTGGCATCCTCGTCGGGAGAATCTTTCCACTGGACGAGACATTCTCTCAAGGTTCTGGATCTCAATTGTCTCTCCCTAACATCTCAGATTTTATCAAGCCGTATCTCAAGGACTCCTTGGCTAGGCATTACAACTTGTTGATCATTAAGTACGTGACAAGGATTAGGTACATACTTCTTCGATAGACTAATGTGGAATACATTATGAACCTTTAGGTTCTTAGGGAGTTGAAGTCTATAAGCAATAGGCCCTAAGCACTTGAGAATCTTGTAGGATCCACAATACCTTGGACATAGCTTCTTGCATTCACCTAAGGATAGGGAACTCTTCTTTGGGCGTACGCGAATGAAGATAATGTCTCCTTTAGTGAAGCTTCTATCTTGACATTTCAAATCCACGTATGCCTTCTATCTATCCTTGGCGGCTTGGATGTCCTATCTTATCGACTTCATTTGGTCGTCCATATCTTCCAGCATTTGCTTTGAAGCTTGAACCCTTAAGGTTGGATTCGAGAAGTTTAAAGAACTTCGATAGTCATGCCCATACAATGCTTGAAAAGGGGTCATCTGAATGCTTTGTTGGTAGGAAGCATTGTAGGCAAACCCAACCAATGGCAAATATTCAAACCACCTTTTTGGTTCACGGCAACAGTGTGCACTTAGCATATCCTCAATGATTTGGTTGACTTGCTCTGTTTGGCCATCAGTTTGGGATGGTAAGCTCTAGTGAAACATAGTTGAGTCCCAATGGCTTCGAAGATAGCTCTCCAGAAGTGTGATGTGAAGAGAGAGTCACGATCACTAATGATTCTTCTAGGTAACCCATGCACTTTGAATATCTCTTTGATAAAAAACATTGCAATGTCTGAGGCTTTATAGTTTTTCTTAACAAGGATAAGGTGTGAAACCTTGGTGAGCATGTCCACCACAACCATAATGGAGTTGTATCCCCCCTAAACTCAGGGTAGGCCAACAACAAAGTCCATACTGATGAATTCCCATTTCATTTGGGGAATGTCAAGTGGTTGCAACTTTCCTGGCATTTTGACATGTTCGGCCTTAATGCGGTGACAAGACAAACACTCAGTGACATATTTGAGGACGTCACCTTTAAGCCTTTCCCAATAATAACTCTTTCTAACTGCATTGCGGGTCTTGGCATAGCCCAAAGTATCTTCTGCTTGAGTGACTCGCTTGCCGGTATACATAATCTCATTCTATAGTAGACAAGTCCACTATTGATAGAGAATTCTTGATACTTAGCCTATAACTTTGGGTCTTGATCCTTGATAGGGATCTCCCTTAGCAACTTCTGATAGGTTGGATCCTGGTATGCTTCTTAGCTCAAGTATTGGGTTGATTGGCATGGATACCTTTGTGGCTAGAGATCTAGTTGTTGATGGATCTTGCAAGATTAGAGAATTAAGAAATGCCTTGTGACTAAGTGTGTCGGCAACTACATTCTCCTTTCCAAGCCAGTATTTGATTTCAAAGTCATATTCCTCCAGCACTTCAATCCATCGACGTTGCCTCATGTTGAGCTCATTCTAGGTAAAGATCCACTTAAGACTTTTGTGATCTATCACTAGGGTAAACTTGTTACCCAACAGGTAGTGTCTCCAAAGCTTGAGAGTATGGATGATAGCTAACAGCTCTAGATCATGGGTAGCATAATTCTTCTCATGACTCTTCAGTTTTCTTGAAGAGTATGCTACAGAATGACCTTCTTGCATAAGCACACATCCTAAGGCAAGCGTGCTAGCATTAGTTACTACTTCGAACTCCTTACCAAGATCCGGAAGATCTGAGATCAATCTTGGAGAAGATCCTTGCACCTTGAAGACGGTCAAGAAGTTCATCTATTCTTGGAATAGGGTACTTGTTCTTAATGGTTGATTTATTCAACCCTTTGTAATCAATACATAGTCGAAGCGTTCCATCCTTCTTTTTCTGGAACAGCACTGGAGCTCCCCATGGTGAAGTGCTAGGACGGATGTAGCCCTGATCTAACAGTTGCTTGAGTTTCTCCTTCAACTCAATTGCTTCCGAGATGGACATTCTATATGGCCTCTTTGCAATTGGTACAGCTCCTGGCACTAGCTTGATTTCATGATCAACTTCCCTTTGAGGCGGAAGTTCGGTCAACTCTTCAAGAAATACGTCTGCGTATTCCTTTAGCCATGAAGGTTCTTCACTAGAATCCTGATTTTGATTTAGCTTATTAAGCTTAATCAAATAGACAGGTAGTCCCTTTCTAACTCCCTTTTTTATCCGAGATGCTTTGGCCAATTGCATTTTTGGCTTTCCAGCCTCTCCTTGAGTTGTGACCAATTTCCCTTCAGAGTTTGAAAGAAAACTTGGCCCTTTTCACAATGAATGTGGGCGTCATTAGGTTTAAGCCAATCCATTCCAAGCAAATACTCATGGATACCCAGGCTCATGACCCTGAATCTAACCGAAGTCGACTTTCCTCCCAAAAAGAATTCCACCTTAGCAGTTTGCCTGGTACAAGTGACCTCACAACCATTTGCTAATTCCACAAGCAAGGTAGGTGCATCTTTTGTGGCTATTCCTAATCTTCTTGCACAAGCTGGTGAAATAAAGGAATGCGTACTGCCACAATCAATCAAGGTTTTGAAGCCTTTTGCTTGATAATTTGATGGTGTCTGAATCACCAAAAACTGGCGATTCGGGCCTTTCTTGTGAAGGAAAGCATGGAATGTTGCCCTCTCAAAGTCCGCTTCCATGGTCTTCTTCTTTGCATACCTCCTTGTTGGCAACACAGGTGGTTCTTCCTCTACCTTAGGTGGCGGCTCCTTGGCCATGGGCAGGTCCTTGGAATGGTCCTTGACGTTGTCCTCTGCCAAGCTTGGGACATTGCCTTTTGAAATAATCAGGCTCATTGCAATGGAAGCAACGGAGGTTGTGGCCATTACCTTGGGTAGGAAAAAAGTTATTAACATTGTTGGTCTTTGCTTTCTTCCTTTGTCCCTAGTTTTGACCTTGAATTCTCTTTGCTTGGGACCTATATACTCCTGGGTTCTGATCCTTATAAGACCAAGTCTTGTTGCTTCTTGGCCTAGTCTGCACCTCTTGAATTATGGGTGCAGCTCGAATGAGTGCGTCCTGAAGATCTGTTGGGCACATTGATTCGAGGCGGATATTTACAGGTGGGTTTAATCCAGCACAAAACTTCGACACCTGTTGTGTCATATCCATTTGTGGCGCATACTTCAGAAGAGAGATAAACTTTGAGTAGTAAGCGTCAAGAGATAAACCAAGCTGTTTCAGCTCATAGAACTTGTTCATCTTTTGCCTGCGGTATGCAGGTGGTAAGTATCTTCCTTGCACATCTCTTTTCAGCTTCTCCCAAGTAACGGATCCTTGCGAGATCCCTTGGTCTCTGCACCATTGCTTCCACCAAAGTTTGGCTTCACCGGTGAGCTTCAGCTTGGCGAGCATCGCTTGGTTAGTGAGTGTAGTATCTCGGCCGCTTCAAAGTAATCTTCCATGGACTCGATCCAAATCTCTGCATCAGTTTGGACGGTCCTTCCTTTGCTGTCAAATTTTGGTGGCTTGATCTGCTTGAGAAGAAACATCTTCTCCTGAATCACGGTCGTACTTCGTGTAGGGGTTGGACTAGGAATCTATACCTGGCTGGGTATAAGATTCTTAACGTTAACAACTCGCTAAACGTTTCTTACATTACATTTCATGCTCAATTCAGCTTTCAGCCAAGAGACCTAATCACTTAACTTTTTTTCAATACCCATAGTCAAGACAAACACTGATAAAAGGAGTCTTATTTCATTCATATGGGCATAGCCCTCTTGGAGTACAATTATTCTTGGGAAGATGGAACAAGCTGATACATTAATTCGGGGAGAATAAGGTTGTATTGCATTCAGCTACGGGAACTAGGTAATAGTATGGATTTGGGTCATGGATCTTCAGAATCAATAAGTCATTGGAAGATTAGGGTATCCTTTCCTTTGATACCCATTCTTCTTATAATGTCCCAACACCTTGATTCTGTCGGCAGGGATTATTCAGGTCACTTCCTCGTACACATATGTGTTCTGCTTGACCTTTCGACCTCCGACATGTAGGGTTGTATTTGCATGAGCCTTAACAAAGATGAAAAGCTTCACGATCTTCAAGTCCTCCAACCACTTGATTCTCTTTAGGTTGGTTCGAAGGTACACAAATCGGTGGGCAGCTATGTAATAGATTCCTGAATCACCCATCCATCTCTGTTCCACGTACACAGGCGATGGATTGTAGATGTGGTCTAGGATATTCATCATATCGATCCTCCGTCGATCATCCGAGGCACGTATCGCGGTCATAAACATGACCTGGAACACCAAGAACTTGTCCCATGCTTCCCAACTCTGCAAGTCAGCATTGACAGTAGGTAAGGAAATGTTCTTAGTAGCAACATTTGCTTTACTTCACCTTATTAAGTGTTTTTATAAAGACAGATCCTTCGTTGGTTTGCTCTGATACCAACTGTAATGTGTCCACCTGTTCGCTTACAGGACACGTCTTAGTAGCAGCCCATCCAGAAGAGGGTCTAGAAAGCTTCGCCGAGCACTCGCATGGAATTTTATGAGTTTTGCAATCTAGGTCTTTCCGAGTCTGCCACATAGCAGAAGTATTCTAGCCGTTCCCACTTAGGACCGGCTTGAATCAGGGTTTCCCTAATGGTCAAGGTCTTAGAGAGTAGCTAGCGTCAAACCTCAGGCCAACTACTTTACACAAAAACATCAGGATCGAAGCGGATTAATACTGCACTTGGTTCAAGGAGAATGGGAAACGAGAGGGATGCAAAGCTCGACCTCTCTACCCATAAGGCATAGTCCCATTCGGTTTCCCTAAAACAGCTTAAATCGGAATTCTAGTAATCTAGACTCTAGTTCAATGTTCCTTGCTATTCATTTCCTTTGAGAAAAGTTCTCGGCCAACCGGGACCACCCATCCGTAGGACGGACCCATGGCCACATCCACCGAACTTTCCTCGGTTTTCTTTAGTTTTCTAATTACCTACCACATTTAGTTGGACATGAATAAAATAGCTTCCTTAATTAGCCAATTAGTCACTGGTTCCTTCACGTAATCTTAACACTTGACATAGAAAAGCAGTGTCAAATAAGTTCCTTTACATCAATTGATCTTATTTAACTTTGGAATACATCATATAATCTAGCTCATAGGCTAATCCATAATTTTGCCCAAAGGCAATCCATAATCCGCTCGAAAGCAATCCAGAAATCCATAGGGATTACTAATCCACGATTCCGCCCATATACTAGTATGCAGCCTCGAGATCTAATCCCGAGTCACGTTGGCCTCTTGTGTAGGGCCCGGAAGGCGAGGGATTTATGGCCAGAGCCCCCGTGGCACCCAAGCATCCTCCTGCTCCAAGTAGCGCCCAATAAAGAGACCTCTCGCAGCGGGTTCCATCCACATTCTCGGCGCGGCTAACAACCCCCTTGGTTAGGGTCAAGCAGACAGTCGGGGGGTAACTGATGCTGCCTCTCCCTTCAGGCCTTCAACCTGAAGCATTAATTATCTTTCCATCTTTAGTTCCTTGAGCAAACAATACAAACAGTGCTCCTAAACTATAGAAACACAATCAATCCAGTGGTTGTTTATTTGGCCAACTGCTAAGGTGTGAATCCTTTCCTCCTAATGCATCCAATATTCGATCCGAGATCAATTGCGACTTGGCAAGATCCTCAAGGGTTTGTTTGTTTATCCTTTTGTCCTTGGGTAAGGGTCATACCCTGTCAACCCAAATTAACCAATACCTTAGGTTTCTTAAATTAAGATAGTAAATCTTGGCGACCATGTCGCTCTAACTTGATTGATCCTTTTCTTATTAGGCAAAACATAACTTCCCTTAACTTGGCAAATCAGCCCAAGAAAGGTGATGTAACATGATGTCTACTCATCCTCTTGCAAGCTAGACTTGCTCTAGAACCTGCCAACCTTATTCCAAGAAGTGGCAACTCTATCTTGTGATTAAACCACAAGGCCATGCGACATTGCAACTTGTTGTGCAAGTGTTACACCTAACTCATGGGATCATTTCACCCATCAAATGGCGTTTCTTATTCAAGGAATTTATTTAGTCAAGGTGTAGGGTTTGGGGTGTCTCCTTACCCAACCCAACCCTAATTGTACTAGGCCGACAAGGTCCTAGGGTTTCCAAGAGTTTTAGCATTAGGTCGATCAATCCTTAGGGTAGAAACCCTAGATTTTTGTTTCCATGGGCATCCAATTAACCCAAACATTCCCTGAATGTGGATAGGACCTTTGGGCTTGACGGTCTCGACTTGGTGACCAAGTGCGATACTAGGTAGAATTTCTAACGTGCTAAACCCTAGCTAGCAGTTTGAGGTGTTCGTTGTACTAACTAGCTATGCTTCTACGAATCCCTTGAGGGTTATACCCTTACAAGTGATCTAGCCAAATCGGTCTACTTGTCTTGCGACAAGAAACGATCTCTTCTTGGAGATGCTAAACTTGTTCTAAAGGTGTAAATAGTTGCAAGACATCACGTTACGTGTAAACATGCGATTCATTACCTCTATATACTATAGGGTTTGCAATAACCCTTTTCTTTTCTTGCTAAAGTCATGACGAATGACAATTTGGAGAATAACTTGCATAAAACCTACAAGGATTTATATCAAGTAACTATGCCTACAACCTTTAGTTTAATGCAATTGAATTTCATGCTTTGATATGACATGCAACCTTTTCTAGATACAACTTCGATGAAATAAAATTTATGCATGACGAATATGTAACATGCAACCCTTTTCTTGGATACAACATCGTTAATGAAGTTCATGCAAGATAAATATGTACCATGAAATCTTAATCCATTCTACAAGCGTCTTCACATGCAACATGCAATGTCCATGTTTTCATTTCATGCCATGCAACGGATGCTAACAATTTTTCCATGCGAGTCATAACAAGGAAGTTATTGACTAAATGCAATATACGCTTATTCTTTCCATGGCCAATCAAAGATGCACTTAACAATTTCATCTTTTAACCCTAAGCAATATGCGTTTAGGCTTATCACTTTGGAAATGCACAAAAAAAAGGCAACATGAAACTAAGCTCGTAAGACGGACAAGTAATTTATGTTCACAACTTTGGAAATGCAAACAACCCAATTGCTTGCCATACACCAACCCTTGTCCATCGTTCAAGGAGATAATTTCTCAAATGTACTTTTATCTTTACTACATGAATTAACGAAAAGTGTAAATGCATTCTTCCTATGGAGTTAAGCATGCTTAAGGAATTTTTTTAATGTGGAATTAAACTCATGGAACATGGGCTTGAGGGATCATGGGAATGTCCACGCGTATGCTCGGAGAAGAGACCTCTGTGCATGCGCCTTGCGAATTTGGCTTTGGAGCCATCGTAGACGTAGAGGATTTGGACTCCGAGGTTTGTCCTTGCCCTTTACGCGATCTCTAAATTCCTTCCAAGATTTGGTAAACAGCCTTGAAATCCGTTTACTTCTCCCTTATGCAGGAATACCCCTTTACAGGGTGTGGGTTTTAAGACCCCGAGAAAGCTCGTGGAAACGGGGCTTATGGGAGCCTTATCCTTAGAAGCTTCTATGAAGCTTCTGCTTTACAACAGAATTGACGTGGAAGGGGGAGGGCAATGATTGGAGAGAGGAGATGATGACAAAAAAAGGGGGGGGATTATGATGAAACGGCGGTGGTATGGGTGGTGGCCTAGCGGACTGGGGCGCGGCAGGCCGACGATTTATGCGGGTTGCAGTACGACGTCAGCACGGTGTTGTTTCTTCTCTCTCTTTTATATCTCCCTCTGCCCATGCTTAAGTGTGGTTTTATAGTGCTAAGGGGGGGGGAGAGGTAGCCACATACGTGGCTGGTGCATGCCTTCCCTCTCATGCATCCCACACACCACACTTCCTCTCTCCACTTAACTCACACCTCCACACACTCCCTCTCCCCCTGCCATGCATCGGCTGAGGAGGTGTAATTATTAATAAAATTTTCCTTAATCTTACTCATTATCCAAATTTCCCCTTTTTCCAAGAAGGGTGTTCTTGCACGGCTTGCGGTCTTCATGCCCCGGTCTTATTTTGCATGATGCGGATGGGGATTATTATCACGCGCGCGGGATAAACACTTAGCCACCATCATTAATGGACCGGGAGATGACTTTGCACAGTCTTTGCGCATGTGTGCAGTGATCAAAGATCTTTAATATTTCGAGCGGAAATATTACACTATATGTCCATAGTCAAACTGAAGCCCTTGAGAAGTAGATTAGACATGTGCCATCATTTCTTGATGATCCCTAACCCCTTGAAGAGGCACAAATCTCATGATTTTTGGGCTAAAAAAATTTCGCATCCCCTCCTTGCACTACAAGAGAAAGGCCCTATAGACGTGCACTGTACACGCGAAATAGCGGGCACGCTTATCAACGCGTCTATTGGCGCTAGTATATAGATGCGAAAAATGCATCTATATACCCGTGTTTTTAAATGCGCTTATAGATGTGAAAATAAATGCACAGATTTTTCATTTCTCATAAAGTCCCTAAATATGATCAAACATCTTAACAGCTAGTATTTTTTAGAATACATTACCAACTTTACTTCTTTGTGGTCTAATATAGCATACCCAATTGTACTTCTTTGTGCATCTTGGTGCATTGTTCTTTGGATGTGCACATTCAATTCTAATACTATAACACAACAAACACTATATGTATCACAAAAGTAAACGGCTCTTAATTGATATTTTAGTTGTTTCTGAGTATTACAAATATATATCCAATAATGCAAAGCTATTTATATGCTACAATGAATGATCAATCTCATCTTCAATGAGATCGGCCCTTGCTAGATTATCTACCTCTAGGTCTATGTTACCAATAGGCAATGAAACAAATAAGTCTATTCCACTATCAGATGTATTGCTATGCTCAATTTCTTCATCATCATCTGCAACCATATTGTTATCCTCTTCTGCGCTTCCTTGAACATCCTCACGGGGATCATCTTGCACTGCATCATGTATATCATCGATCATGGCATCATCATGTACATCATCATTGATTGTTTGATTGTCATCAACTATCTCTATGTTGGTAGCATTGCCATATATTGGTTTTGAACGATTAGATATGGGGATGATGTGCCACCATCGGTTATTGTTTACCATTGGGTGATACACAACCTACATTTAAAAAACAAAAAGTAAGCAACTTAGATATTTATTGTATTTTTATAATGTATCAAGAAGTAATATATATGAAAATAAATAACTTTTAATATACATGCATTAGGGGAGTTTTGAGGTCTCGAAAATGCCCTGTAAGAGATCCTAGAGAGAGAAAACAATTTATGAAATAAAATCATTTTATAGAATTTTTAAAAGGTTTATATTTTGGTAAGTTAAAATATCAAAATTCGTTAATAAGTCATTGTCGTGATATTCTCGTGGTCACATCAAACCTAGAAATCTAGGTCGCCATAAAGTTGGCAAGGTTGTCATAATGAAGATCTTACCTCTCCTCATTAAAGTGAAAAGTAATATTCAATTTGAATTTTGGTGGATACTCGATTGCCTCCCTCCATCGTTTCTCCATCGTTTCTCTCTTCTTTTTTTCTCCTCCTTATTAGTCTCTTCTTTGTTTTCGTTCTTGCTTCTAATCATATCCTTAGCTATGGATCAATCACCCAATGATCTCTGTAACTCAGCTATGGATCAATCATCTAATGATCTCTGTAGCTCTCATAAAAGACCTCTCTATCATCTTCATATTGAGTTGGACAGTGAGTATGAACCGATAAGAAAGAGAACAAAATCTATCACGGTTACAGAGTCTATGAAACATATACTGAGGTTTGAAGGAAAGAAGAATATTGATCTTTGGTTAGATGGAAAGCTATATCCCAAAGATCCTAGCAGAAATAGCACTCCTCCTTTCTATAATAGCTCGTCATTAATGAGGTTTATTGGCGATGGCTACAATGGATTTTTAGGTTATACACTTAATCTTGTTGCAGAAAAGGATATCCTTGGACTAGAGAATCATCTTTTGATGAAACACAATATAGAGTTGTTGCAGAAGCTAGAGGATTGTCAACAAAAAATTCATTCATTGGAAAAGCGTATCAAAGCTTATCAACAAAAGCAAACTTTATTAGGCCTTCGAAATCGACAAAGAGCTCTTAAAAATATTGAGAATCTCAAACGAGGAGGAGGAGGCTGTGGTAAAAGAATCCAAGCAGCAAGGTATATTTTTTTTCACTTGAAAAATCTTAAATATGGCTTTATTTAAACTACTTGTATTGATTTGTGATGTTAATTTTGCTTAGATCTCTTCTACAACCAAATGCAAGTGAAAGAGATTCTTTAAAAGCAGCTCAGTTTTATTATCATCTTCTTCCTTCAGTGGTTTCAAAGGATATTTTGGAGAAGAAGAAATTTAAAAAGGCAAAGAAACAATGCTTGGAGTCATTTGTGAAGGATCATTCTTTGGATTCTGAGTTAGTACAGAAGACACTGGATAGTATTGGTATCAGTCGAGATGCTTATATGCAACTTTTCCAACTTTTACAATCAAATATGAAGCAAGGACAGGTACACAATTGCATACTTCCGAAACCATTTGTGGTTAGGACTATCAGACAGAGAGTTAATAACAAAGTGATGGAGATTCTAGGTGAGCCTTTTCATATCAAGGCTAGCTTCAAGGGCAAGAAAAAGGAGGTTACATTCAATGAATTTAACAATATTTTCCTTGACTTGCCCAGCCTACAATGCTTAATGATCAAATTTTATGACTTGTCAGTAGTTGAGGCACAGGGAGTGGCTAGATTTGTGATTAAACTTGATGAAAGTGAGATTCTGAAATGTAAAAAATTGGAGAGAATCTCTATCACCTTGATGAATAGAGCACTTTCGTCAAGTCATTGCAATCACTCAACATCATTTAGTGTTCAATCTGAATATAACATCTGGTGGCTAGGAGCATTTGAGGTAGATACTGAGAATTTTGATATACTATATTGGGTTTTTCATCAAACATCAATACCTAATGTTATTCAAAGGCAACAAGCAGGAGAAGAGCTATTTGTTGAAGGATTAGGGAACTACAGGATTGAGTGGCACATAGCTGGTGACCTAAAGACACTCAAATGTATGTATAATGTATCAAAGGGAGCTAACTCGAGATCTCCTTGCTTATACTGCATGTCACCAGCTGTAGAGTTAAACTCAAGCAATTGGAATAGAGCTCCCTCTAGGCACAATAAGGATCCACAGTTTAAACCAGTCTTGGACATTCCTTTAGCGAATGCCCATATTTGTACACTTCATGCACTTTGCAGGATAATCGAAAAGCTTGTTCATCTCTATATAGGATTTGCATGGAAGTTGAAGCCATTATCAACTAGAACAGATGCTATAACAAAGGTTGAAAAAGTTCTCTCTGCAATTGGTTTGCATGGTGGCAATGTTGTTATTGAACCAGATCTTCAAAAGTCTAAGGATGGTAATTGTGTCCCAAAAAAACCATCTATTGGTGGAGTGAAGGCTAGAAGGTTTCTAGGCTTTCATGGGAGACTTGGCAAGATAAACTCGAGAAATGGTGGCTCAACTATTAAATTTAATCAGTGGAAATCCCTACATAATGCAGTTAAGGATCACACTGATAATGGACAAGCTCGAAATAGAAAAGCTAAAGTTTGGGAAACACTAGACAAAGTGTTTTTTTATTGTGATAAGACTGAATGGAATGACGATGATCTCAAAGACTTTAAAAACCAATTGAACCTTTTCAAAAAGGCGATGACAGAAGCTTGGGGTGATCAACACTTTACTCACTATATGGTAAGAAGTTTGTATATGTTTGTTTCTTCATTGTCGAACTCATATAATGTTTTTTAATAACTTTCCTTATTTGTTGACTATGCAGCATATTCTATACAACCATGCTCCATACTTTATTAAACAATATGGATCTCTATCTATCTGGTCAACCCAAGGTATGGAAAAATCACATTATCAAGCAAGAACAAAATATTTCAGACATACAAGACATGGAGGTGGAAGACACAAAGCCAACAGTTTATTAGAGGTCTTTCAATGGTTCTATCGACAAATTTGGCATAAATTCAAGCTTAAAGATACAACCACATCAAGCAATACATCATCTTTAGCAAGGACTATACAAATTGTTACCCAAAGAAGAAAAGATAGATATTTAAATTCTTGCGCAAAGCAAAGATTTACAGAATGGTTACAAACCAAACAAAGAGTTGGGAAAAGATGGGTTTCAAGAAACCCTTAATCTTTGGCATCTTCTAGTCTGATTGTGTTGCAGAAGAGTCCTTAGTTTCAGGCACCTCAACAGGGCCTTCAGTGGAGTCCTTGGTTTCAGGTAGCTCGACAGGGCCTCTAGAGGAATCTTTTGTTTCATCCCACTCAATAAGACCTCTGTATTTCAAAAACTCTTGTTTTCGATAGCCCGGAAGAAGCTTCAAATTCTTACTATCTCCTACATAAGAGAGCAAATAGGAGCCAAGAACTCCAAAATATCCAGCTCTAGATCCACTGTATCCAGGCATAAAGCCAAAAACTCTTATGGCTTCTTCCTTCTCCACCAAAATGATCTTGTCCAAACCTCTGCTGAAAACTTGAGATCCAATAACCTTTGAGATAGCTCTCAAAGCCATCATTGGTAGACTTGGAGAGCTTGACAATCTACTATGATATATTACAATTGTTTGATTGTTTAAGTTTCCAATATAATGGCCAAGGCTTTGATTTTTTCCAAGCTTCATTGGCCTAGAGCCCTTGGCCCTTCCAAGAAAGTTGTCCAGATCTTCAATCTCAATCTATAGAACAAACCACAACAGTACAAGATATAAGATATTTATCTATAATGCATAATAAAGTCTAACATAAACTCAATGGGTAACTTCGAATTATATTTCATACCTTAGGGTGTTCATCTTCTTCAAGAAGACTATCATCATAAAGATTTATTGAACTCTTGGGCTTCTCATCTGATGGAGACTTCAATCTCTCTTCATACCCTACATCATCAATATGAAGTTTCTTCTGGACTTGCAAGAACTCTTCTTCTGTAGGTAGCCCCCCCTTTTCGTATTCTATGATCTGATTAATACATGTATGTAAGGCTATAGAGCTATCTTGGAAATTCTCTCCCTCAACATCAAGACTTGCTAGTGGTTCTTGTTCATAACCTATAAAATTCATGTCATTTTTGCCCCAACCTGCAAGGATTGCTAAGCAATAATCTTCTCTAAGATCAAAAAGATGTTGAATATCATTTAGCAACACATATCTCTTCTTGTTGATAAGATAAGTGGGAAATGTTGGAACACAGGCAAGAGGACCTTCTTCATCAACCTGTGCACTTGGCTCAATCTCCTTTTCTTCCACCATTGTGATATTGTCACTCTTGAATAAACCTACATCAAAACCTTGGACAAGTTGATTCTCAACATCTTCTTGGAACATCTCCTCCTTCTCTTCGACCTCCTTATCCATACTTGCAATATCCTCTAGCTTTCTCTGTTGGTCTATATCTGGAGAAGAATTTTCCATGTACTGAAGATACACAATAAATCCAACGTCCTTGTGGATTAGAAGGCATTGGTGTTGGTACCTGTGGAAAGGGCAACATGTTTCTTTCTTTCTGAATTCCTCATCAATGAGGTTGAACCTGCCGAGCAAAGTTGACCTGGATGTATTGGTGGCTCCCATGACATCACTATAATGAACAAATCCATTGACTTCCAAACCTTGCACATGTCTATCATAAAAACATCTGTACTCCTTAAGTTTATCATCAAGATCCTCTAATAACTCCTTCAAATCAAAAGGAACATTGAAAATTTCCCTGATATAGCAAAACTTGGAAGAATTTCGAGTGATGTGTAAAAAATCAAAGAGCCTATCATCAGATGTCTCAATTATCTCCTCCTCATCCATTTCTTCCAGAGATAGCTTCCTCTTTGTCATTTTGACCAGAAAAATATTTATCCCTAAAAAAAAAAAGCAGAAAAGAACCAATATCCAATAAAACAAGATGATATCATGGAAAGAGGCCCCAACATTGATTTTCCAAGACAAAAAAATCAAAACAGGAGAATTTTTTTAGTTGACCGGTGAAACGCGAAAATTCAAGTGTGTAAGGCAAATGCCTGTAAAGGAATCGCGTTTCATCAGACACTAGCTTGAAGACAAAAATTATTCTAAAATGTGGCCGGTGAAACGCGATACTAAGAAAAATATCATCAACAGAGACATTGTCTCGCGTTTTACTTGTCAAAAATTGCAAATGAAAAAAAGAAACATGAACAATAAATAAATTCTATGGAAACACACAAATTGATGATATAATCATTTTTGGAAAAGATATGCTGCATTTGAAAGATAGAAAGCACATAACATCTTTAATTGTTTAAGTGTTATAAAACATTCTTTCTATATTAATCAAATTTATTTTGTTAAAATGCTTGTAATAAAAAAAATTGTTACCTATCAAAGATTGTTGAACTGCTCTCCACACAGGATGCAAGGACCTTGAAGGGAAGTCGAGACGAAATTTTGGCAGAGAAGAAGACAATGTCGGAGAAATGGGTTTGAAATGCTTTTATATCGACCGTTAAGCATGTGGTGATAGTTCCAACGAAAAAGTTTGTGTAATAATGGAAAATACATGTACACGTGTGTGACTTAACACAGCGTAATAAACTCCTCAGAAGACGTGCGCATTCTCTTTTTCCAAAAATACGTTTTACGTGTGTTAAATAACCCTTTTCCAAGTAAATAAAAAATTCCGATAAGCGAGAGTACGTCACACGTGTGTTATTAACACTTTGCGAAGAACGTTGAGTCCATGCAAATTCACCGCCTTCAGCTTTCATCGCATTTCATCGCTACTCCATCTTTGTTTTTGGTGTTCCTTCCAGTCTCCACGCATTTCCTTCCAATCTCCAAGCATTTCACTGCTTCCCCAACAAAGCAAACCTTCAAGCATATTGTCATCTTTAGGCTCAGATTGTGAAGAACAAGCTAAGAAGAAGGTATGGTTTCTGTATCTTGCTTTTCAATAACAAGCTCCATTCAATGCATTGTTTTGATATTTTTCCTTAATCCTTTATGTTATTATTAGCTCATGACCACTACAAAAGAATTTTTTCCACAGTGAAAGCATTCCTTAATATTGTGGATATTTAAGAAAATCTTACTGTGATCTGCATGAGCTATCTGAAATCCATGCTGCTGTAAATAATTACTTATCTAAGAATTCCATGCTCTCGGTGCCTGTTTCTTTCCTCCCTAATTCTATGGATATTTTAAGTAATCTTAAAAGATTTCCTTGGATATAGATATACCATGCTTCCTCACTTAACAGTCCCTTAGGAAACCGACCCTCTACCCTACGGCAAGGGATAACCTCACACTCTCAATCGTGGGTCAAAGTCCTAAGAAAACAATTGCTATGCAGCCAAGAGATTTTTCCTTTGATACCATGAACCATGCATAGTGCATAATGTGAATGGTTTAGTGCACAAACAAAAGAAAATCAGCATTGTGTATCGTGCATAAAGCATTCTTTCCATGAATTTCACTAACACGTGCTACTTTGAAAGGAGGCACCGAACCATATGCTCATGCTACCATCCTCTTTATTCAAACCGTTTTCTATGTGAAAAGTGTAATGCATAAATCAAATCTTTTTTTTATCTTTCAGTGTTTCAGCCCCTCTTCATCCAACTCTTAGCATTTTGTATCATTAATCGGTTAGATAGGGTTTCTATGCATTTTTTCCTTTCAAAAGAACGATAAATACACACAAAACATAGAAACGGGGACAAATCGATGCCAACCTCATGCTTTGCCATCATTATACATTGCACCAATATATATATAATTTTTTCTAACTTTCCTCAGCCCGTTTCTTATTTTTCCCTAATTTGAAACCCATTTTTCCCATTTTTTGGTATTTTCTCCTATTTTTTCTTTAATAAAAAAATCTGAAAATGAAAGTTGATTGTGGGCTGTGGCCCTTAGGTTCATTGACAGAAAAAACTCAGATTTAGTTGGTGTGACATATCATATTTCTCATTTATATAGCAAAAAACCCAATTTTACCCTTAAAACACATGTTTTCCATGTATTTTAACACTAATTCCGGCCATATAGCCTTATATTTTCTAATTTTCAGGTTGCAAACAGTTGAAACTCATGGCAAATAATATTATAATGAGCTTTCATTACATATGAACAAAGTTTCATAAAGCAAATAGCATAAAAAGATCATTTTTCTTCATAAAAATAGCATTACCGCTTATTTTCAGGTCTCGATTTCTTGGTCTTGATTACGGGACTGATTTCCACACTTGACGCTGAAAATTGTCCTAGCTGGAGCCGCCGCCTTCGACATTGAATATTTTTCCCTTAATATTTGTAATTTTTGGCTATTTTTAAGCATTTCTCGACATCAAAACTCCGCTCTCATTGTTGGCGACCATGGGATAGGGCGACTCAGCTCGTCGAATCCCACAACAGATCTGCAAAAAACAACCAAAGGAAGCATCAAGCTGATACAAAATAGATACATACTAAACACAGCATAATGCTCACTCTACCCCCTGACAGAACCAAGGCATGACATCCACAAGGAGTAGGCCTAGCATAATCTGATAGAAGGTCCGAGGCTAGTCACTAACGGACTGTTCCAACACGGCCAAACTAAAAAGAGCTATCAAAGAGGTTGCCCTAAGTGGTGGCCTAAACTACCTACCTAACTAAGGACAACACAACCAGGAACTCCTACTAGGCGAGGACTCCTATAGCCTAATCAAGAAGTATTTTCTTTCAGCACATTTCTTCTTTTAGGTTTTTATTTTCCCCATACTCAGGTATGTAAAAAGGAGGGAGCTGAGCTAGTGACCCAAGGACAATAGGGCATCGGCCTCAGGTCTTGTCTCTGTACCCAAGAACCTACCAAGCCCTCACAAGGCGACACTTAATCCTTTTCTTATGCTCACTTTTATTTTCGCTCCAACCATCCTTACTTTTTTTTTCCAACAAGAAGCCACCCCTAGGAAGACAAGGCATCGGCCCCGGGTCTGACTCATCCCCAGGAACCTACCAGGCCTTCGCTAGGCGATGATCAACTGCTTGTAAATTTTCGTTCCTTTTCTTTTCTATTTTTATAGGTGCTAGAACCCGTTTTTACACACCTTTGTATATATTTATTGTCTTTTAGATATTCAGGGTTTTTATCATCATCATTATTTTTCTTCTGGCAGGCTTCTCTATCTGCCTCACAACTAACAAGAACTCCTAGAATGGCTGCCTAGCAGGCTAGCAGAACAGGGTCACTAGGACTCCCTTCTAAAACAAGTCTTTTAATGCTTGACAATGTCTTTATAGGAGGCAACGACTACTAAGACCTCCCTCAAACATATCGAACCTAAACCTGGGACTTCATGCCTTGGACTCCAGTCCCCAACAAGAAATGAAAAACCTATGAACAAGTACACAGACACATATAGCATAAAACACAGTACTCATAAAGGAGAGATATCACCTAGATAGGGCCACGAGAAGCTTCCACACAATAAAGGCTCCTTCCAAGCTCTTCTTCAAACCTGTCTAGCACAAAACTAAAACAAAAAACCATTAACTACACCTGCACTAAACAAACAACTGGCCCTCTTGGCCTAATGAAATAAAATAGAATAGCACCTACACATCCCTCCCTGAAATAATACAGATATACAATAATAAGCTCCTTTCCAAGGAGGAAAAACAGGCTCGCAGCCCTAAACTAAATGCATAAGGTTATGACCCATCCCTCCTGCATATATAGCAAGAGGCGTACGCATAATATGTTGTCTAATCAGCCTATGGATCCACGATAATAACGGTAGATTGGTCTTGGCTACTCTTTGCATCACCCATATCAACCATCGTCTGCCATATATTGCATGCTCTGATAACATTCCCCACAAGTGACCGGGTCCTGTTTCATCATTGATAACAATATCCAAACTAGGACCACAATTAAAGAAAATGTATTCTTCATAAGTAAGATTTGCCAGTGAATCCGCAAACTGATTCCAGTAACGTGGAATCAGCTGAAAATACACTCTCTCAAACTCCTCAAGTAGGGTCATGGTAGTTCAATGATACATACAAAGAATGGGATTCCGCACTGTGTATGTCCCATCTAGCTTATTCAAAATCAACTGGGAATCCCCTTTTACTAACAACCGCTGAATACCACCTTGTTTGGAAATATGCAGTCCCATAATCAAGGCTTTATACTCCGCCATATTGTTAGTGAATCCTACCCCGAGATAAGTAGCTAACTTCATTGTAACTCTACGTCGGGGATCTTGGATTACTACTCCAACACTCCCTTTTTTATTAGGGCCTCTGAACACTCCGTCAAAATATAATGTGTACGTCCATAATGGGTTTACACAGCCTACCATCACGAACTCCTCTACTCATAATTATGATAATCAAAATTTAACATGTTTAGAGGGTGAACTAACGGCTCCATCCCACCTTCTTCATTGAACTCAACAGGGATACTCGTCAACAATCGTAAGCAGTGATGGTGGCAGAAGACTTTGATCTTCCACACAAAGGTTCTGTCTTCTTGCTCAATCACATTGTATCCTTTGCTCCACCAGATGAGTTTCCCCCTGATGGTATCTCTGCTCCAGATATGGGTGCTCCAAATAAGGAATTAACCACCCCATCAACTAGCTTTTAAGCTCTTTTGCAGGTCTCAAATCATCCCCATCATGAACCTGCAATGCATTTTTTTCCGCATTAGTATACTTAGAAATAATAAGGTTTAATCTTATTAAGATTAACCTTATTTTTAAACTCTACTCCCTGTAGATCAACTAGTAGAGTCGTAGACCTATTTTTCCCTAGCCTAACAATCTTGTAGGGACCATCCCATTTAGGTTCCAGGTTTCCGAGAAACAGCTCCCTATGTGCATCATAATATAGAACTAATTGCCCTTTTTTAAAGATATACTTCTTCGCTCTAAGGTCATGCAACTGCTTCATCCGACGTTTAGCTATCTCCTGGTGTAATAAGCTCTGCAACTTCAATTCATCCAGATGGGCTATGGTCGTGAAACGTTCAAAAAGGGAATCCTCATCTCCCAAAGAGTGGTTAATTGCAAACCGTATGGTTGGCAACTCGATTTCTAGGGGTAACACACACTGTTCCCCATAAACCAATTTAAATGGAGTATGGTCGGTAGCTCGCTTGAACGTTGTATTGTACACCCATACTGCCACATACAACTTTCTATCCCAGTCCCGTTTCTTTTCTAAGACTATTTTAGACAAGATACCCACAAGCTGCTTATTAGTACTTTCAAGTTGCCCGTTTGCTTGCGGATTATAAAGAGTCGTTTTATTATGCTTGATTTGCCAAGCTTCTATCAAGCTTTTGATCACTTTGTTCAAAAAATGGATTCCAGGTCTAACACTAATTCCTTTGGTGGACCGAAATAGCAAATAATCTGCTCTAAAAGGAAACTTGCAGTCTCTTTTGCATTGTCCTGCCTCGTCGCCTGCGCTTCTGACCATTTTGTAAATTAATCAGTTGCTACTATAATATACCTCTTCTGGGTGGTAGACGACGGGGTAATAGGACCCACAAAGTCAATGCCCCACTTCTCAAATGGAAGGATAGCCATGATAGGTGTAAGTGGGCATTTCCTATTCTCTCTATTGTCATGTCTTTGATAGGTATCACATCTCTTAATATACTCAAAAGAATCCTGGAAGATGGACGGCCACCAATATCCAGCTCTTAACGCTTTCTGCACTGTCAACCGTCTTGCAAAGTGCCCTCCACATGCAGAATTGTGGCACTCTTCTAAGATGAAAGGAACCTCTTCACGCATCATACATCGGCGGTAGATATCATCAACACCCTGCCGATACAGTGTTCTTGCGATTAAGGAAAACATCAAAGCATGTTGTTTGATTTTCCTCTTTTCAGCTTTTGATAAACCAGATCCCGTCTCTCCTGTTGATAGATAATGCGTAATAGCAGCATACCAAGATGGAATGGAAGCTGTATCAATTTTAAACATTTCCTCAATGTCACTCCCTTCAACCAAAATCTCTTTTGGCTCCCCGAAATCCACAAGGCATTCCACAATACCCTGCAACCTCGGTGGCTTACTCTTAATCTCATAATCGAACTCCTGCAAAGTGATTAACTACTTTGCCAAACGATTAGGCGGCTTCAGCTTGTTTATAAGCAATCTAAGCCCTTCTGCCTTCGTATAGAACACTACCTTCTCATAGAGGATGTAGTGCCTGAATTTCTTAGTCCCAAAGACCATCGCAATACACAACTTCTCCAATCAGGTATAGTTAATCTCTGAAATGCCCAATTTTCGACTAGCAAAAGCTATCAGATGATACTACTCGTCCTCCCAAATTTGGGCTAAATAGCCAGCTGATACTATGCATGGTGGCTACTGAAAATATATAGAACACCTCGCCTCTTTTAGGTGCTTTTAAAACAGGTGCTTTTACTAGCTCATGTTTCATATCCTCGAAAGCAACCTTACAAGGGTCGCTCCATTCAAATAGACAGCTAAAGGATAATAAGTTCGTTAATGGCAACATTATTTCTGGCAAGGCATTTATAAACCTCCCATAGTACCCTATCGATGATAGAAAGCTATGAACCTCTTTCGGAGTGCGTGGTGGACTCATAGCAACTATGACCTTGGTCTTTTCAGGGTCAGTTGCGATTCCCACTAAACTGACCACATGGCCTAGCAATAACCCATAAGGCACTCCAAAGAAACACTTCCGCAGGTTAAGAGCGATACAAAATTGTCTACAGCGCTCAAAACACTTTCTTAAAATAATCAACATCCTTTCCCTTACTGTGGCTGCCCCCAAGTCATCAATAAATACTTTCAACTCATCTGGGGAGATGTCACCAAAGGTCTTGTCTGCTATTCGTTGCCATGATCCAGGTGCATTGCACAAACCAAATGCCATCACATGGTATGCAAAAGTACCAAAGACAGTAATAAAAGTTGTTTTCAACTTGTCCTCCTCTGCAATTGCCATCTGATTATATCCCGCAAAGCAATCCATAAACGAATATATCTCCCTACCTGCTAATTGATCTAGAATCTGGTCAATAAACGGCAACGAGTATTAATTCTTAACTGTCTACTTATTCAGCTCTCTAAAATCTACACATAATCGGATCTGGTTATTTTTCTTCTTCCTGATAACAACTGGTAAACACCATTCTGTGTGCTGAACAGGAAAGATTAAACCAGCTTTTCTTAACTTCTGTAACTCCTCAAACAACCCGTCCCTCAATTCAAAAGGCATACGCCTTACTTTCTGACGCATAGGACGACTGCCTTTTTTTACAGGAATAGTATGAACAGCCAGGTTGGGAGGAATGCCTTTCAGCTCATCATAACTCCAAGCAAAGATGTCACGGAATTCTTGAATCAAGGACACATAGTCCTCCCTTTCTGCTAAACTGAGCATGGAACCTAATTCAATTGGCCGTGAATCATTTGGTGTGCCAAGGTCTAACTCAATCACATCCGCATCTCTTATCTTGTCTTGCAGCTCTATCGGCTCATTTAGAGTTATCTGATAAATATCCTCTGTAGTGGACCCCTCTTTAGATTCATCACTGGATGATGTCTCACTACCAGATGGATCATCTGCTATCTCTAATTCAGTAGAAGATAAAGGAGCTCTCTCACTTTGAGGAGACTCAGGATAAACATTGACTATTACTCGATTAGCACCTCTACCTAGAACCACTCGACCGGTGGGTATATCGACTTGACAGCCTGTTCGTAAGATCCAAGGCCTACCTGGCAAAACTAGATAGCTAGGACGTCTTGCAAATCTGATCACCCTAAAGTCCAAGAAGCATTCTACACTTGCAACTGTAACATGGACTTTAGTAACGCAACCCTCTGGTTGTCTCAGACTATCATCAGCCATTCTAAGAAGGGTGGAGCTGTCTTTTTGGATGCCTAGACCCAACCTCTCCATCAATTCTGAACTCATGATATTGACAGAGAATCCAGTGTCTACAATGGCATGTTCCACTAATATTCCATCCACATAAGCTGAAACCCTAGGGCAGTTCTTTTCAGCATGGTCAAACCAATCTTTTCCTACTCGTGCTATGCCCAAAGGTTCCACAATATACCCGATATGCAGGATCTTCTTGAATTCCTTGCGTACTCCTGGAGATAATTTAATCAATTGCAAGAGGTTCACATCTGGTTTGACTTCACAAAGAGAACTTGCTAAATCAAAGTCATGATAGTTAGCCAAAGCTCTCTTTTCTCGCCAAACCATTCTCTCTTTTGGTCTTTGGATCGGTTTTGGTGCTTCTTTCTTAGCTCTTGCCTTCTTTCTTGGCACTTTCTCATCCTTTTTAGGATCGATTTTCTTATCAACTGGCCTTAGCGGTCCACCTTCCCTGTTAGGACTTTGGACTTGCGTCCCCTTATCCCCTTGCTTAGGGTTTGCCTCAACCAGTTTTGCATGATCTTTGTCAACCTCTTTAGCCTTTTGGCCTCTTGTCACGGCTCTTAAATTAGAGGTTTCAGCATCATTGACTCGTATAGCCTCAATCAGGCTGATTTGCGTCCCCTTATCCCCTTGCTTAGGGTTTGCCTCAACCAGTTTTGCATGATCTTTGTCAACCTCTTTAGCCTTTTGGCCTCTTGTCATGGCTCTTAAATTAAAGGTTTCAGCATCATTGACTCGTATAGCCTCAATCAGGCTGACTTCGTTGCCTTGTGGCAACTCTTCTACAGTGTTCTTTCCCCTCTGCAATATTTGCCTTGGTACATCATTCTACTGTAAGTTATTTCCTTGAGCTCTATGATTCATGGGACCTGGTTGTTTACCCCCTTGTTGGAGGGAGCTAATCTTACTCCAACAGGTAGCAACTAAATGGCCTGACTTCCCACAAATGTCACATTTAACATTTGGACAATTTCTAGGGAAATGATGTCCACCACACCACTTACAACTGAATCTTGAGGGTCCACCCTCTTCAGGGCATCGACTCCCTATAAAATTCTGCTGCTTCTTCAAGAAATTAACGTCGAGAGCTATTTGTTGATATTGTTCGGAAATCATGTCGGTATAATACTTAATCATATCCTTAACTTCGCCAAGGACATTAGATGCACTCGACTCGTAGCCTCGATCGTCTACCAGTCGTTCCATTGGCCTAATAATCTGATTTGGCATTGGTTGTTGGCTCACAGGAACAACATTAGAATTTGAAACTTGGCCTCCAACATTTGGTGGAGCCAACTGACTTGCCATAGGCATAGTGACACTGGGGGGAGCTTGCAGCAAAGGTACATTCTGAACCACACTCCCTCTCCCATTAGGGTTAGTCATAGGCATTCCTTGACTTCCATTCCTCAATGATAGATTTCCTCCAGGTACTAAACCCGCATTAAAATTCATTCGAGAGGAGTAGGCCATTTGTAATCATGCTTCTACTCCCTCTGCCCGCGTAATAGCGGTGTCTATATCTGCCAAGGCCACACTGCTCAATTGTACTTGGATATTAAAATCCAACCCATGCAAAAAGTATTGCAATTGGGCAGCCGATAGAATGGGAATGTAAGTTTGTAACTTACAGAATACTTCCTTCAGCTTCTTGGCATAAGCTTTCACATTCTCATGAGGGTCTTGGCGCGTTACATTCAAGACCCGCAACCAATATTGGCCACCTCTTTCAGGGACATATTCTCCTCGAAAAGCTGCATAGAGTTGATCAATTGTGGTTATGGTTCTAGACTCTATGCTGTGATACCATACCGCAGCCCTTCCTTTTAACATCATATTGAAGAAAATCATAAGATGTCCCTTGTCTTGGATGCGATAATTGAACATCAATCTTTGGAACTCACAAATGTGAAATTCTGCATCCTCTTCTGCTAACCCATTAAAAATGGGCAAGGGAACTCCTAAAGCTGGTAAATCCGGCGTCCCTGCAGGAATGGCAATGGGTTGTGCCATGACGACAATTGGATTAACAATAGGAGCTTAAACGGGTGAATTCACCCCCCCACTTGAAGTGGGTAGACTTGATAAAGGAGAGGAAGAACTTACGCTTCCTCCTTCACCTAATAGACTATGTGAAGCAGTTGGGTTACTAATACCACTACCTCTTATACGTACCGGGCTACTCCTTTGAGGAGAATAACGACTTACGATCTCTAACCGCTGTCTAGCCCTCTCAGCACGTTCTGTTTTTTGGATTTCGGCTTGATGGTCGTTGTCAAAGGACATAAACCAATTTTCTTTTGGTCCCTAAAAACCCTAAATCCGAAAACCACCACTTATAGGCTGCTCCCGGCAGACACACCACTGATGGACCTAAAATGGGCCGGCACTAGCTATGGCACTAGCCGGACCCCATGCTCATGACACACAAACACCCTTACGGCCTCACGGACCAGGAGCGTCAATCTAATGCTAAAGGAAAACCTGCCCTAAAGCTGAATTCATGCGTTTACAGTTTATAGTCCAACATTTTTCTAAAACTCCTCAAAGGGAGATCCCAAAGTACATAGGCATAATGCCTCGTCACACGCACATAGGAGGCACTCCACCGACTAATAGTCGGAGCCCCATTGCAGCTCTCCTACATCGCAGGGATTGGCCCTTTGATGCGCTGCTAAACATATAACACAAACGAGCACAAAATCCTCTCTTTTATATTTCTTGTATTTCCAGGAGATATACCATGCTTCCTCACTTAACAGTCCCTTAAGAAACCGACCCTCTACCCTATGGCAAGGGATAACCTTACACTCTCAATCGTGGGTGAAAGTCCTAAGAAAATAATTGCTATGCAGTCATGAGATTTTTCCTTTGATACCATGAACCATGCATAGTGCATAATGTGAATGGTTTAGTGCACAAACAAAAGAAAATCAGCATTGTGTATCATGCATAAAGCATTCTTTCCATGAATTTCACTAACACGTGATGCGTTGAAAGGAGGCACCAAACCATATGCTCATGCTACCATCCTCTTTATTCAAACCATTTCCTATGTGACAAGTGCAATGCATAAATCAAATCTTTTTTTTATCTTTCAGTGTTTCAGCCCCTCTTCATCCAACTCTTAGCATTTTGTATCATTAATCGGTTAGATAGGGTTCCTATGCATTTTTCCCTTTCAAAAGAACGATAAATACACCCAAAACATAGAAATGGGGACAAACCGAGGCCAACCTCGTGCTTTGCCATCGTTATACGTTGCACAAATATAGATATAATTTTCTCTAATTTTTCTTTGCCCGTTTCCTATTTTTTCCTAATTTTAAATCAAATTTTCCATTTTTTGGTATTTTCTCCTATTTCTTCTTTAATAAAAAATGACTGAAAATGAAAGTTGATTGTGGGCTGTGTCCCTTAGGTTCATTGACAGCAAAAACTCGGATTTAGTTGGTGTGACATATCATATTTCTCATTTATATAGCAAAAAATCCAATTTTACCCTTAAAACGCATGTTTTCCATGTATTTTAACACTAATTCCGGCCATGTAGTTTTTGATTTTCAAGTTGCAAACACTTGAAACTCATGGCAAACAATATTATAATGAACTTTCATCCCATATGAACAAAGTTTCATAAAGCAAATAGCATAAAAAGATCATTTTTCTTCATAAAAATAGCATTACCGCTTATTTTCATGTCTCGGTTTCTTGGTCTTGATTATGGGACTGATTTCCAGCATGCATTTAATGCTCAGCATCTTCAAGAATAGCACTCTTCATGTCTTCATCCATCCGGAAGCAATCTGGTCTCATCCGGACAAGCTTTCCTCCATCATTCTCCATTGTCTTCTTCCACACAAGAACAGCCCCTTAAGGGAGAGAGAGGGAGGAGAGAGAAAGACTAAAATCAGAGATCTTCATCCAGGCCATCATTGCATGAGTGAGAGGTGGCAATATGATCAGCAGCAGGTAGAAGGTAGTCAAGCCCCATGATCAAATGGGAGGGTTGCTCACAGGCAGCATGATGCATTTCCCAAGATCATGGCACATTTTTCGGTGCCTTCCTGCCACGCTTCCCTCATGTTTTTTCTCCTCATCTTCTTGGCCACGATTTAATGTTTGATGTCATGTGGCATAAAATTCCTTGGGCTCCCAAAGGTCACCACTCATTTGGTCCACCCTTTCGCATCTTGCCCATTTGTTGGCCATTTCTCCCTCCGTGTCCAAATTGAGTGCTGTAAATTTCTAGGCGTCCGGCTTGACATCCCGCATTGGCTAGCAACTCCTGACAACCCACATGGCAGTCTAAAAGATTATCAAAAATCAACAAGTATTGCTTGGGCGCCTTTAAAGCACTTGACACTTAAAATTGTCCTAGCTGGAGCCGCCACCTTCAACGTTGAATATTTTTCCCTTGATATTCGTAATTTTTGGCTATTTTTAAGCATTTCTCGGCATCAAAACTGCGCTCTCATTAGTAGACCCCTACTACAAAATTTGCTAAACAATGGATTGAGAAAAATCAACCCTCTCTTGGTATGATGACAGCTATTCCAAAAGAAAATTTTGTCACACCAAAAAAGGAAGCTGATACATCCAAAGAAGATGCAGATGAAGGTACATCCCCATCTCAAGAGTCTTTTCCAAATGAAAAGTAGTCTCATGACAAGATAGAGGAGAAAGCAAAAGGCACCAAAAGATCCAAACCACCAAAGGATTTCAAATATCTTGATCTTATCAATAGATTTGAACCTCCTATTTTGGAACAAGAAAAGAAACCATCACCTCTTGTTTCTCTCATGTCAAGATCTTCTAACAAGTTAAAAGGCCTCCCAATTTAAGATTACCCCTAATGAAATACTTTACATGATGAAATCTTCTTATCGAAAGAAGAAAGGCAAAGGAAAAGAAATCGTGTAGGATCAATCAAGAAAGTTCCTCCAAACGATCAGTGGTCTCCAACTGACTGTGGGAATCGATGCTATTAATTAATCATGGAGGCACAACTATCCACAACCGAGCATCAAGATCTCAAAGCCTACAAAACTAGCTGAACAAGGATTGAAGACTATACTAAAGCAGCTTTGGGTTCGCTTCACATAAAGGAATTGGTCCTTGAAGGCCAAACCGAAAAACTATTGAAAAAGAATAATCACAATGCTCCATCAAGATCTGATGGTGAGATCCTATCCCATCCCTATTCTCCTTCTTCAGATCCATTAGATGTAGTTCGAGTTAGGAAAACTACTCTAAGAGAGGATGAAAAGGGTTTTTGTTATGAAGATTGGGCTAACTATCAAGAAGAAATATGTAAAACGGACATTCTTCACTAGGAGGCAGAATATAAATTGGAAAAATATCCACAAAGATGATCTGCCTGACACCCAATCAGACCTAGAAGTCTTTAACCCTTATCCAAGCTATAAATCCTTGAATGATCCCAATGATAGCTGACTACAAAAGAGTAACTACCAACCTCCACAAAGCTCCCAGTGGTTTCAAATTGAAAAAAAAGATAAACGTGATATCTGTGCTCAATGGACTGATGATTATGGTTGGGAATACTGTAATGATGATATCCAAACCCAAACCAATCCTAATGACTACGATGAATTGAATGATGATTCTAGTTGGGATTACTATGGTGATGATGAATACGAATATCCATATCCATATAATCCAAACTATGATAAAATATGTAAGTTTGAAAAAATTGTCCTCAGCTGAACTACTATTAGGCAGTATTTTCCTGACTATATTTCATATCATCCCCACACAATGGGATGCCCTACTTATAACAAGTTAGAATATGATCCACCAAGCTCTACACAATTTGGAACATTTTGAAGATTAGGATACCGATGATAATGAAGATCATGTTGGAGACCTTGACTATGTAGACTCTGAACAAAGACTTTATATGATGGTACTAGAACCATATTGTCTCAATGATGCATCTCTTTCATTTCAAGATAAACATACTTCATCATCATTTTTTTCTTCTCCAAATGATGCATATCTCTCTACAAAAGGTGAACAAACTCCAAGTATGATGTAGCTAAGGGAAAATTTATTACCCTAGCCATCACCGCACTATTTGAAAATCTACATCAAACACATAGTGCTCTTCTCTCCAACTTTCTTCTATGCCAAGGTTCTAGATACCTCTTTGGATGCTATTCCTAATTTAGCTATTAAAGGTAATATTTGAAGATGGTGGGAATCTGTGAAGAAAGTTTAAAAAGATGATGACTCAAGACGTATTCTCTTTCTTCTGATCCCTAAGCAGAGTCATGCTCTATGCAACTTTAAAAAGTATCTTCACAAACATAGTGGTAAACAATTTACTACTAATAACTGCATAATAGGATGTCTATATGTCAAGACTATCCTACAAAGATCAATCCTGTATGTATGATTTTTTTACACATGGATCCTCTTAATATTTCTTTTGCAAAGGATCTATGAAAATAAAATCTATTCAGAATGCCTCCCCTTCGAAAGAAACTTGGATATCTCTCCAACACATGGGCACTTTCAACACCTACAAAACAACAACAAAGATGAAGAATATGCTCTCTCCAAAGGCCCATCTCTCACAAGAGAATTTATTTATATCAAGGAAGTCACAATGCCTGCAACAAAGAAAACTATGTTTTCTCGTGGCCAAAGTGCTTGACTACATAAAAGAAAACTATGTTCAAAGTAGCTCTCCAATGTGTCATAATAGGCAATCAATAATGTTGAATATCAAGCAAGCAAAAAGGAATGCAAAGGATAATCCCAAGCAAATGATTAATCCGAGTTCCTTAAACCCACAATTACCATAGCTCGTTGGCAAATATCCACCTCAACTACAAAGGATATATAACTTGGTTTTTTGAAAAAATTTAAAAAAAAGGAAAAGAGAGTCTTAACAAATATAGCAATTACAAAACAGCCCTTGGAAGGAATATAGCAATTACAAAATGACCCTTGGAAGGATCCAAAGCATGAGCAAATGTGAGAAATTCAAAAACATGCAAAATGCACATCCACATTACAAACCTTTTGAATTAAGAACTCAAGTCATATCAAATACTCGTACTTTGGTAAAAGATCAACAAAAACTCCAAACCTTGCAAAATGCACATCACAAACATTTTATACATGCAACTCAAAAGAAGAAAAAGTCATGAGTATAAGTTCTATCAAATATGCATACATACTTCTTTATACAAAGGAAATATGAATGAACAAGAGTAAAATAATGAAGGAGTGATAGACAAAGAAAAGATGGATGATGGATGAAGAATAAAGAAATGCAAAAATATGGACGAAAATGCAAAAGGATACCATGTCAACAACAAAGACTTCTCAACCACTTTGAAAAAAGGAGAAGTATGAAGAAAACTTACATGAAACCCTTTTTTTTTCAACAAAGGCACATGGTAGCAAAAGAAAAGACACATGGAAGAAAATCAAGAGATTCATATGAGCACATCTCCTTTCAACAAAGACTTATAAATATTTTGAGATAGTACTCTTTCGCATGAATAAACATGTTACTCTTCCACCTTTCACATGAATAGCACATTAATCTTCCACCTTTTCATAAGGAACCCATTTTCTCTAGAGAGTTTCTCCTCTATCCATCTATTATATTGTTAAGGGGACTCCCTTGGATCTATAAAGGGGAGCTCTCTCATCCTTAGAAGGGGGCCTTTCACACATCTTTTGTAAGTTCATTTTGTAGTTCATTTCATAGTTTATTTTAAGAGTTCTTTCTTAGATAAGCTCAACAAGCCTCTCACACCTTGCCTCTTAAGATTCCCTTGTGCAAACCCTTCTTTTCCTTAAGCTCCTAGCCTTAAGCCTCTCCATCCTCCTCCTCCATACTCACGATGTGGCACGGAGTTTGCACGGGGTTTCATCAATGTCACTTGTCGTAGGGACACTTAGAGATGGAGTAAAGATGATGAAGAGTACTTAACTCAAGGAAAATTCACGGAAAAGAAGAAGTTTAGATGCAATAAGAATTCTCAAAGGAAGTTCATGAGCTAGGAATAACTTATTTACACCAAAGTTGATAGTATCACTAGTGGAAAAGAGCTTCGTAATCCCTCTTCAAAACATCTTGAGAAGTCTAAGAAACCAAGCTAAAGGCTTGTCAGATGAAGATAAACCTCTATTAGTTAGGAGAAAAGCCCTTCTTGTAGCCCATGATTAGTTTCTCCAATGAGGTTCACCGTGTCTAAGAAAACCACATAAGAAGGGATAATATAGTTTGGATCTATTGTTTTGGCGCATATGTGGTAAGAGTTTTGCTTTAAAACACAGCTGTGATGCTCAGATTCTTCAATAGTTCTCAAGGCATTCTTCTTGAATTGAGGTATTTGTCGCAGTGCTCTTTGAGGCCTCAATCAAGCTTAGAGCATAGAACTTTCTCAATGTCTCTTCTCAGGCAGTGGGTTCTTCAGTGAAGCTGACCACCAATCGCCAAAATACAGATACTTCAGACATGATTGACTTGGCTACCACACATCATCACAGCTCGCAAGCTGGCATTTTGGAGAGCGCACCATCTACTCCAGACGATCATTCAGCACTACCTCGATCATGGCTGCTCTGTACTATTGGATTGATGGTCTCTGTGTGTGCGAGTACGCCTAGAGCTCAGAATATAAGGTTTCTCTATCTCCCTCTCTGACTGCGTGGCCTTCAAGCAGGTCCTCTTGTTTGCGTCGCTATTTGTCGGAGAGAGAAAGCGGTCTGCCACATTGCTATAGAACGATGTGCTGGAGATTGTGGCGGGTTGGCACGTTGGTGCGCCGCACGCAGTGCGTTGCAGTTGTCCGTGGTGGCATGCATAGCGCTTCAGGCAGCGGGGTGCAGCAATTGCTACGAAGTCGATGACGATGGTGGCGGCCCAGAGCTCCAACTCGGTCGTCAGAAGGGTGACTGCACAGAAGATCGGTACTTCGTCGTCGTCTTCTCCTTCGTCACCATCTGCAAGACTTCCCCCCGATATCCCTCGTCATTCCCCACCCTGCTTTTTTATATAACAATTCCAGATTGGAGCTTTTTCATCCAGAAAAGCTTGAAAAAAAAGCTTTTGTTTTTATCGTTAGTGAATTCGTCGAGCTTGTGACATCAAGGATTACGTCGTCCTTGTGCCGCCATCTTTCAAGATGCATCCTTGAAAGACCACATCATTGCTTGCGCCATACATGCAGCATCTTCAATTGCTCCACCAAATCGGACGACCACAAATCAACCATATGAGGTGGTAATAATTCATATCTAGCCCACAATGGCTTAGGCCCATTATCCAAATCGGACGCCGCCTGCGAGGCCTTCTCACCAAATTGGATGGAGGCTTTTCGATGGATCAAGGAGCCACTTTATCGTCGGATGAGGAGGGGAGGGGGGAGGGGGGGGATTCGTACCGCCTTTAGACCAAACCGGCCAAACGAAGGGAGGGAGAATTTGGAGGCACGCACGTCTAAAAGCAAATCTCTTGCCGTAATTTATTTAATTAAGGAAAAGAAAAAGTAGCTTCCCATCGCCCATATTAGGCCCAAAGGCGTTGTCCAAGGCTCTTAGGCCTTATCTTTTCAAAGGGTTTTGTATAAAGCTCTTAAGCCTTAGCCTTGCCAAACGGTTGTTCTTGAGCCCAATTTTCCCCTCTGACTTTGCACGTAGGCCATAGTTCTATTCGACCGATGGGCCATTTTGACCTTGCCTTGGCATGTGATCCTGTCCCAATAGGCCAATTTGTGTGTTTGACCTTCTATTTGGCTTAAAGGCTTCCTTGGCCTTTGTGACTTGATTGCATGGTCAATAGGTCGGTGTCGTTTTGATATGATGTTGATAAATTGAAGTAGTGATTCTGGCTTGGGGGATTTTTCAATAACCTCCTAGTTTGCATGGCCATCTTGAGCGTGTGTAAAACTTTGAAATAGGACCCCACAATAGAGTAGGATAACGTCCAATCCCAAACTGATCGCAAAGAGGAGTATTTAACTTTAGAGCACAATCAACCTTTGCCAAGAAGACAATGCCAAAATGTGTAAAAGGTAGAGGGATAGTGGTCACATCATGGCAAGTCTCCTCCTTCTCCACAAAGAATGTAAGTGTCGGATGTAGCAATACTCCACTTAAACATACATGATACGAGCGGATTACTTTTAGCTTTCACAGACTCCTAAATGTTGAACCAATTTTGCTTATGAAGAGACATATCATCTGCACTGACAACATTCAAAGAGCAAGCCATATGAGGAAAGTCCAAAGCGAAGGATCTACATTACAATCTTTCTCTTTAGTCCTTGAGTCTTCAAAACTGAAATCTTCATATGAATTATTTTTCCATGAATTCTGCACTATTAAGAATATGCTTTGGAAGACTATTTTGTGCCCAATCATTCATGCAGTGTCACAATGCATAGGGTTGAAGGTCACCATAGGGGTTTGGCAAGAAAACTGGACAAGATAGATGGAGATGTGTCTTTAGGAGATAAGTAGATTACAGTGAATGTTTGAAGGTTCAAGAAATACTTCAGGGTCAATCATAGGGATTTGAGAAAAAAGAATGTATGGGGTTTCAAGAGCTTAGACTCCGGAGATGGTAGAGATAAGAGAAGGGTTGAAAGTTTGAAGTCAAGTTCTTGAAGATGTTGATAGAGCTTCCAACTGCATGTTCTTAGCAAAGATCACAAGAGTATTATCTCAAATCAAGCTTGTTTTCTTGACTACAAGAGCAATCACCAATTATAAAATCAAGTACAATATAATGTCATGTATCAAAGCATGAATCAACTTTGCATGATGACATTCAATGTAGACTCTGTTAGGGACAAAAGCTTATGAGTCAATTACAAGGCTTGTAAGGCAAAGAGACTTGCTTCAAGAGAGCTTCAAATTGAGTTTCTGATAAGAATAAGCTACCACAGCCAAGAAATAAGAGAAAAAAACCCCTCTTAATTCAACTCAAAGTATCTATGAATGATCTACAAACATTGCCTTGCCATAGGGACACATAATACTTGCATATTTTGACAAGGTGTCTTCTGTAGAGTAAGAAATGATTTAAAAGAACAATGCTATAGCTAATTCTCTAAATATGGTTGAAGATATCAGCCCCAAATCAACCCAAATATCTTTCGAAATTCACCTTTAATGATAGCATAAACTTCGTTTAACATGGTGTCGATGTGTTTGGTGTCGAGAGTCCACCACAGGGGTAAGAGATAGCAGGGGGAAGGTAGATTCAGGGAGAGGAGTAGACAGAAGAGAAGGGGTTCGAAGAAATTGAAGACATAGAAGAATACTCCCAAAAAGAATTAGAAAATATAGAAGAATACTAACATTGATGAAGCCTATTAGTTTATTCCAATATTATGAGAAGATAAAACTCTAATCTATGCAACTAAATCGCCAATCTGATGCTTCCATTGGCTCCGAAAGGGGAGTTAAATACCAGAACACTTTTATTTTCAATTCTCGTGCCCGTAAGATACATTGTCTTTTTCCCAAATACACAATTTGATGTATTCCAGTTCTGTTTTGCGTGTCTATCAGCGCATCTAAATTGCAGATAGTTCGCGTTTATATGCGCGTCTATAATGTAGACTACATGTGCTTATACACGCACTTCATAATTCAAATTTAAAAAAGAAATTAAATATTTTTTTAAAAAATAACATTTTTTGTTTTCCGTTCGCATCTACCAGCGTGTCTATATGCACGTGTATATGTGCGTCTTTGACAGAGACAGTTTCCAACAATCAGATCGTCATACGTAGTAGCCTATATAGAAGACGTATACCATGGGAAGAAGACCGTCATCAACTATCGTAACCGCAAAAAGAAGCAAGGTCGTAAGGGACTGTTTGCACTGCAAAATAAACAAAGCAAGTTCATGATGGTCTTATTCACATGTGACTAGAAGACGAGCGATGGATCCTCAATCAAATCCAGGTTACACTTTTCAATTTTACGCAACTTTTGCTTAGTATTCTACACTAACATGTCATTATTTACATTGAGATCTTAGTTAATAAATTAAATGAAACTTTATTTATGACAATTTATTTAAAAAATTGGTATATTATATATATGTGTATATAAGTAAATATATAAACACACATGTCTTTTTGATCCAATACCATGCTAACTATTTTACATATGTTTTGTTAATGATAAATTTATACATACATATATATATAAATTTATAGAAATTTCTTTTGTAAATTTAGTAATCTTTATCTTAAATTTATATGTAGATACCTTTATTCTTGACATGTAATTAGATTTTGTTTTAACACCACAATTAGTCGTCAAATATATTTACAAATATGCTCATAAATTACCATTGGATAAATTAGTTAGATAAATGTCATAATTGATATTTTAAAAATTCTATATAAATTGGTTAAGAAAATGATTTAGATATATATTTTTAAAGATATTTTATACTTACGTAATTGCGTAGTAAACCCTTACATAGGTATTCTTACATTTTCTTTTGGTATTATTTCTACTTACGTACAATGGTTGAAGATTTTTATCGGCCACAAATGGAATCTGATGTTTCTAAATTTGTATCTGAATGTTTAATTTGTCAAAGAGTTAAGCGACACCATGGTAAGTAATATGGTTTGTTAATGCCTTTACCAATTCCTGAACAACCATGGGAACATATATCAATGGATTTTATTACTGGTTTGCCTAATACTCAAGCTAATCATGATATGATTAGGACTATTGTAGATCAGTTTAGCAAACAAGCTTATTTCATTCCATGCAAAAAAACATTAACTGCATCTCAATCTACTCAATTGTTTTTGAAAACTATTTTCATGGTTTGCCCAAAGTTATTATTTCTGACCGTGATTCTAGATTTTGCAATAATTTTTGGACTAATTTGTTTGCTAATTTAGGTACAAAGATTGATTTTTCATCTGTATTTCATCCTAAAACAAATGGGCAAACAAAAGCTATTAATAGTACAATTTTAGATCTTTTGCGTGCATACACAATTTCAAAATCACAAACATGGGATACACACTTGCATTTACTTCAGTTAGCATACAATAATACACCACATACAGCTATATAGAAAGCACATTTTGAAATCATTTATGGACACAGATTGCCTATACATATTACATCATTGTCAAACTCTGGCCGTAAATACTCTAGATATTTGGTTAAGTTTAAAAATCATCATGTTGAAGAGGCCCAATGGGTGCACGCTCACGATCTAAGTGCTTACCCCACACTGTTGACTCCACATTGAGCTAATAGCAATTGAGGACAATTGCTATCCTACCCCGGGGGTATGATGTTAGGAGACATATTCCATAGTGGATTCTATGAGATCATGGTGGATTCTGTGAGGTTTTGTGGTGGATTCCGTAAAACTATATTTATTTGCCAGGGCTCGTACACAAGGTGGATTCCTTGTGCAAGAAGTTGACGAGGACGCCTGTCCTTTTTGGGTGTCATGTTAATTTAATGTGTACGTGGGTGATTCCATAGCGGGTGATTCCCTAAAATACATATTTAAATTAATGGACGTTTATGAGTTAGAGTGTGCACTCGTATTAAATAAAGATCATGATTGATTTCCAACCTATTTATTTATTTTGTAACTAAAGACTGCTAGATATTCACTTTTGTCGGTTTAATTTTATTATTTTCTAACAATTGTGAATGCTTCAGCTGATGTGTAGAGCAGGCAGCGGTGGCGTTGGGAAGCACTACGCGGTTGCGTGTATTCAGATCACTTAGAAGAAAATATCATTTTTGATGGGCGCACGTCTTATCATTAAAGGCATGGCGCTAGTATTTATTTAGACGTGCTTATTTATTGAAGAGTCTAATAAATATTTATTATTTTTTATGGGCATGGACGCATGGTTTAGTTATTTCATTATTGGATATTGTATTTGGGCACAACTCGACTCTTGGGGCCCCCAACCGCTTTATTCTTTATTTGGACAAAAGCTAGCACAAAAGCTAAAGCATGCTTATTGTAAATTTGGGCTATTTTTGAGCTTAGAGATTAATAGATTTATAATTACATGCCTTGTGAGGCACTCACACAAGGCATGGGGGGAGATTGTAACCAATTGGTCCCTTGTCTTCATGTCGTGCAAATCTTCTTTCTTGCTTTTTGAGCTAAAGTGGAGTTCTTTTGTTCTTGGGGACCTTCCGGCGCTCGCTACGTATGCATACAACATCCGATCTGTGCACCAAGAAGGTTCTAAAATCTTCATTCTGATATTCTCATTTAGAAGTTCCAATAATTTGGGCAAATGCACCCTTGGAACGGGAATGGACTTGAGGTTCCAAGGTACATGTGGGACTGTAAAAATGACCATAGGAGCCACAATATTTGGATCCACATAGCCTATTTCACTTGGCTAAAATGCAAAAGATTTTCCATGTTTCATAGGCATTTGCATAAAAGAGTTTTTTTTTCAGCTGGTGAAAGGAAATAATTATCACCTATTTTGAACTCTTTTATACTTTCAAATGTAAACTTGTGTCCAATGTTAGAAGGATCTCGAAGATTTGGCTGATTTGTTGCCCTATCAACCAGTCCTTCGCTTTTAGGAGGCAGTGGAACTGCCACAGGTTTGACTTTCTTATCCACTGTTTTATATTTTGTCTCCACTTGTGCTTCAGCCTTGTTGAGTAATCCAATGTCTTCCTGTTTAACAAATTCTTGAATTATTTGATAAAGATCCAATGTACGTACTTTTATGGATTGATTTTCAATCTGATTTTCAGCATGAGCAGCTACATGTATTTCAGCCATTGTGTCAGTAGTAATCAATCCAAAAAACATACCAGAAATATCTTCATTTTCAGCCATCGTATCATAAGATTTCAGCACCCTTTTTACATGACATAAGTATTTTCTTTCAGCTTTTGTCATGGCTGGAAGAGACTTATAACAACCCATAATATTGGCTGTACATACATACATATTTCCTAGAGACACAGTTTCTATAGCATAAGGAGGTTCAATCTTTCTACATGATGCACTGCCATAGCCTCCTTTTATAGTAGTGCAGCCCAAAAATCCTTGAATTCTTGGGCATTAGGAGGCACATGATAATCACGCAGCCGATCTCTATTTCGATGATAGTTAACACATACAGTAAGAAATTGGATAGCTTGTTTATTATCCTTGCTTTGGATTCGAGCATAGGAAGAACCATCATCAAGAGCTTTTGTTTCCAAGCGGGCTTCAGAAATGTAAGGTTGCCCAAGAATGATAGGCTAACTATAAGAGTCTTGAACAAAAAAGTACAAATTGTCTTTTATGTCTCAAATAGTTACCTGTACATTAGGACATGCAGCATATAACTCTCCAGAAGAGTTGTTTGCAGCTCTCATTCGCTAACTTGGATCAACATCTATGGGCCATCCACCACTTTCATAGAGACTCCTTGCCATGACGTTTATCTTTGAGCCATGGTGTAAGAGTGTAATACATGGTGTTTCTTTTTCTCCAATTTTGACGATTGTCTCTATTATTTCTCTTGCCCAATGCGTATGGGAGTAGTGACTACTTGGAATGAACCGAGCCTCTTCCTCCTCATGCATGTGTTGTAGAGAGCCTTCTTTTTGAGAGGTGGGTTGCCCAACTGGTTTGGACCAGCCGACCATTACATTTTCAGCTTTCACTTCTTTATTTTTTTCATTCATGCCCTCCTTATCTTCAGGTTCAATTGCTACAATTAATTCTTTAACTGCTTGCCTTGTGAAGTCAACTTCTCTTCATCCTCCACAAAAACTCGAAGAACTTGCAAAAAAGCATGCATTGTTTCTTCAGCTTCATCACCAACATATTGTCCTTTCCTTTTAATTACATTAATAATTTCATCATGTAATTCACATTTGGCAATTCCAAGAATATTGTCTAAGGTGAATTCAATTTTGCTTCCCAAAATTTGTTCTTCTAGGACTCGTTTGAGATCAGTTTCAGACTCTATGACAGACTGCAATTTGTAGCCCGGCTGCTTGCCTTTCTTCTTTCCCTTTAGTCTTCTTTATTTGTGGCGCATCTTCCATCTCTTGATTTGGGGTTATACTTTTAGTAAGCTTTGGTTGTTCATGCGTTCTTCTAATTACCCGTTTTAGAGGGCCAGAAGAGGAAGGCCCTAGTTCATCTTCTCTTCTTCTCTTTTTTTCAATCAAGACTTCTTCTTTATGATTGACGTCAGCCAAATGTGCAAAGGCAAAAAAAGAATCTACCAGTTCTTTCCAACCAGTTATTCCTCGAATGCACTGATTGGCGTTAGCCAAATCTTCTTTGGCTGCTTTACCACATTCCATTTGATCTAGTGCGTGCATCCATACTTTAGATTGCACATTAGCTTTACATGCTTTCAAACTTGATTTAATTGGCTCAATTTGTAGCCCATAGATAGTTGCATCAATTGCTGCATAGGCATTCTTTACAGCTAAATCTTCTAATTTTTTCTTCATTTCACCATTGCCAAAATTTGGCTCTAGTAGAAGATCAGTTTCAGCTGTATGAATTTTTCTGTCTTTCCAAAAGACGAGCTTCTATGCTTCAACCTCACGGAAGGCAGAACACTCCCTCTTGTCATGTTGTTGGCTGTCACACCAAATACAACGTCTCTTAAAGCCTTCTCTCATGGGTCTTTGAGTTGATGAACGTCCTCATTCTTCAATTTTGACATCCAACTTTTCCACCTTGGAACTAATTTCTGTAAGATTCAAATGAAGGTCATGCATGCTTTTAATGAGTTTATCCATTACATCATTTTTAGAAGGAATAGAAGAAGAAAGAGTTGATTGATTAGTCAAAGAAATAGGGGATTTTGAAGGTGGAATAAGCTCCATCAATGGATTTGTTGAAGTTGAAGTAGAGCCCAATTTTAGTTGCATCTGCTCTCTTCAAGCAATCATGTTAACTGCATCAGTAACATCTGTCCATGCAGTCTTGACTCCTGATGCGGAGGTAGCATCTTCTAGGTGATCAGCAAGCTTCTCTTGTAGAATGGGATCTGCAGCCTTAAGAAATAATTCAATCTTTTGACCTTCCATACTTTGTTGATCTTCAGTATCAAGTTGCCCAAATTTACTTTCAAACTCATGGTATAAAGCTGTTGCAGCTAAAACCTTTGTTGGGTTTCTCAACCCAATCAGTGAAACTTTTATTCATCATCAGGTGAGAGTCTTCTAAGAAGAATTCTTCGCGTAGGGATTTTTTGAATGCAGTCCAATCCACATCTTACTGAAAAAGACCATGGATTCTTCCTTGAAGACCATGCTTGGCTAGTTTGGCAATAAAGCGACTCCATGCATGTTGTGGTACACCAAAGAAGAGCATTTTCCCAACTACAAGCGAGTAAAAATAGAGACATTTTGACCATTAAATTGTTTTAATTCCCGCCCAACTTCCTCTAGGGTCTTGATAGTTGTGGAATCAATCTTCTCTTTGTCTTGCCTTTGTTGTTGTTGTTGTAACATTTGGATTTGTTATTGCTGAGTCTGCTACAGTATGTGCACCAATTGTTGTAGAGTATCTCCTGAAGAATCCCCCATCTTGGAGTTCTCTTACATTGACCTTCACATTGGGTTCACCAATGTCGCAGCGCGTAGGGTTGAAGGTCACCATAGGGGTTTGACAAGAAAATTGGACAAGATAGATGGAGATGTGTCTTCAAGAGATAAGTAGATTACAGTAAATGTTTAAAGGTTGAAGAGATACTTCAGGGTCAATCGCAAGGATTTGAGAGAAAATAATGTATGGGAAGATGGAAGAGATAAGAGAAGGGTTGAAAGTTTCAGGCCAAGTTCTTGAAGATGTTGATAGAGCTTCCAATTGCATGTTCTTAGCAAATATCACAAGTGTATTATCTCAAATCAAGCTTGTTTATTCACTGTAAGAGCAATCGCCATTTATAAAATCAATTATAATATGCTGTCATGTATCAAAGCATGAATCAACTTTGCATGATTACATTCAATGTAGATTGATAGGGACAAAAGCTTATGAGTCAATTACAAGGCTTGTAGGGAAAAGAGACTTGCTTCAAGAGAGCTTCAAATTGAGTTCCTGATACGAATAAGTTACCACATCCAAGAAATAAGAGAAAAAAACTCCTCTTAAATCAACTCAAAGCATCTACAAATGATCTACAAACATTGCTCTGCCATAGGGACACATAATACTTGTATATTTTGACAACATGTCTTCTATAGAGGAAGAAATGAATGAAAAGAACAATGCTATAGCTGATTCTCTGAATATGGCTAAAGATATTAGCCCCAAATCAGCCCAAATATCTTTTGAAATTCACCTCTGATGATAGAATAAACTTCCTTTAACACGGTGTCGATGCATTTGGTATCGAGAGTCCACCATGAGGGTAAGAGACAACATGGTGCAGATAGATTCAGGGAGAGGAGTAGACCGAAGAGAAGGGGTTTGAAAAAATTGAAGACATAGAAAAATACTCCCAAAAAGAATTAGAAAATATAGAAGAATACTAACAGAGATGAAGCCTGTCAGTTTATTCCACTATTATGAGAATATAAAAGTCTACTAGACAAAAACGTGTATAAAATAATACCTTCGACTATGCTGCTCGGATCGCCAATCTGATGCTTCCATTGGCTCTGAAAGGGAGACTAAATACCAGAACACTTGGTCAGAATTCTGCTAGATCACTCCTTCTTCATCTCCCACCTTGGAGTGCTATTCATTACCTGAAAATAGCGATCGCGCATTACGTGATTTCGCTAATCTCTATTTTTACATAAAATCTTGAAAAATTAGCTGAAAGCTACATGCCTTCTTTTACATGTTATCATAATCTAGAAGTTGTCTACAATTTTATGGATTCTTACAAGAGATAATATCTAGAATATCAAAAATTGGCTAAAACTTGTCCAAAAATCTAATATTTTTTAACCATGGACATTAACACTAATGTCTAAAATGACATTAGCTCTCTAAAACTATAAGGAAGCCGCACTCTAGAGTTTTTCACATGATCTATGCGTAGCGGTATGACAATGGTTTTGATGGGACCTAAAACGGGCCGGCACTGGCTCGTGCACTAGCCGGACCTCTATCTCATGCGCTCAACAACCCCACGGCCTCGCGGCCAGGAGCGTTGATGACACATACATTGCCTTTCTAAACATCTTGCGTTTGTATTACGTCGTTTGTAGTCCACTTTTCTCTCACCCACTACTCCTTAGAGGGAGTCCCTTACAGATTGCCTCATGGCACGAAGCACAGACATAGGGGGTCCTCCAACGGGAGGGCCGCCACCCCTCTGCGACTCTCCTACACCTTGGGGATTGGCCCCTCGGTGCGTCGCTCACCATATAAACATTTCGCACCAAATCCACTCAAGGTACCAATTGATCGTATCCAGGAATGTACCATTGTCCTTATTTCTTTTTCCCCTAGACCCTATGACTAGCCTATGGCTTAGGGTGTCATGTCTCTCACTCAACGTGGGTCAAGGCCCTAATGAAAGCAATTGCTGTGCATCCAGGATTTCTGATACCTTTAAATATTTCCATGATTTATGCATATTGTGGATGTTAAGTGCTCAAACAATTATAAAATCAGTATTGTGCACATGTGGAAAACATCCTTTTAATGGTTTTCAGCTACCGTTCTTATGCGGCGTTGCATGAACCTAGCACCGAGGAAACCCTCGTGCTACTAGGCCCTTATTTTATAATTATTTACCGACCTATATGGTATGCAAAAAAAAACCAGCAAGCTTTTCATCATTTCACTCAACATTTAGACACATTTTAACCACTCTACCCTCCCATCGATCAAATGTTGCATTGTTGCATAGATTTGTAAGGCATTTTGCCATCATTTTATGTGTAAAAAGCGGAAAAAGACACACTAGAACAAGAAGGTGGGGCTGAACTGAGGCAAATCCTCATGCTTCAGTCCCCACAAACATTCAAAAACATTGTTCTTATTTTTCATTAATTTTCGGCACCCAAAATGCATTTTTCCCCTATTTTTAGTGGTTTTTCTCAATTTTCCTTATTTTTTTACATTATTTAATTACTAAAAATTCAAAATAGGTTATGGGCTATGGCCCTTAGTTCCTTCTTGCAACAAAAATGAAAATTTAGTTGGTGTCCCTATTTATTCTTCCATTTTTATGCTCAAAAACATCATTTTCCCTTGGTTTTCCATATTTTACGTGTTTTAGTTTATTATTTTGGGCCACAAGATGCGTGTTTTTTTAATTTTCTGATTATGATCAACAAATACTCATGGAAAACAGCAACATAGACAATTTTTAGCCCACATGAACAACATTTTATCAATCAAAAGCTATGAAATCTCAAATTTCCTTTGAAAAATTGAATTACCGCTTATTTGCGTGTTTCGGGTTTCATGTCCATGGCTGCAAATCTGAAAATCAGCAGCACTTCATACTCATGGCGATCACACGTCACCATTTCCAGCCCGTGGAGCGATCCGATCGATGCCAGACAAGCCTCCACCATTCTTTCTTCTTCCTTTCTCTTCTCGCATGAATCCCCCCTTAGAGGAGAGAGAGGGAGGAGAGAGAAAGACTGATTTTCTCTCTCTCTCTACAGGCTGCCATTGCCTGCGCGAAGGAGAGCGATTTGAAGCGAAGAATCAATGTAGTTGCCTGTTGTCATTGGATATATGGCTTACTTGAAAGCCATTTCTCGCATTTGGGGGGAGGGGGCGCCATTTTTCCACGCGACGGCTGCCATGAGTTCGTGCTTTTGCCTATTTCGATTGAATGAGGGGGGTGCCCCTTCCCAAAGGCACCCCTTCACTTCTCCTTTTGGGCACCTTCTCAATTTTGACCGTTTCTTGGCCATTTCCCCGTCCGGCCTCCGAATTTAGTTCCGAAAATTTCTGCAAGCTCGTCTTGACATCCCGTACTGACTGATAGCTCCACTGACTAGCACAGGTGCACAGAGAAATTACTAAAAATCTGAAAGTGTCGCACGGGCACCTTCCAAGCACTTGACATTTAAAATCGTCCTAGGTCGAGCCGCCGCCTTTGACATTGGATATTTTTCCCTTGATATTCATAATTTTTAGCTATTTTTAAGCAGTTCTCGGCACCAAAATTCCGCTCTCAAGTTTGCAATCATTCGAGCAATGCTTCCAAAAAAATTATGAATACATTAAAGAATTTGTGCCTAACCAAACTGCAGGTGCTTGTGCGTCATGTAAATACAAATAGAGAGACACACACAATGGAAAATAAATTCCTAATGATGTTGTCTAATGTATTCAAATGATTGGTGAAAAACTCCGCCCTCAGGTTTGCAATGGTGGACGTACAGCGTCATGACATCTGCCCCCTCCAAACTTGCACATCCTCCAGATGGGCCACAGCTACCCATCCTCATCACCGCCAAGCTCGACAGTCAATGTGAGCTCCTCATCTTTAGTAAAAGCATCTGCAATGTCCATATTTTCATCCTCATCATCTTCTGGCCCAAGACCATGCTCAAGACCATCATAAATCTCATCTTCCAACTCCTCAATTGCATAGGCTGCATCATCTCTTCTCTTGAATAATTTGATTCTCTTCCCTGCAATCAGAATCCGCAAAGCCACACCATCAAGCTCTACTAAGGAATATGTGGCATTGTCATGGACATGCTATACCAAATAAGGCCCAAATCATCATCTCAAAACCTTACGGATAGCACTATACTAATTATCTAGACTGTTTTCATAGATCAACACACTACAAGATATAGGCCTTATACCGACGTTTAAAGCGACGAAAATGCAAATAACAAATTTTTTCCCCGTCGTCGCAAAAAGCATTGTTATTGGCGATGCCATAGAACAGTCGGTATTACGGTCGCTATTACCATCGCTATCGATGCTGATACCGATGCCAATACCGACACTGATAGCGACGAAAATAGCGACGTACATAACGACGCCAATAACCATGCGAGCAGTAAAATTTGCGACGCTAATAGCGACGGTAACAGGGAAAAAACAAATTTGTGGCAGGGCACATATAGCACTGTGTGCTTTATGAGAGCCATACAAAATAGTTTCTACATTACTATATACAATGTGCTTGCAAACAAAAACAATATATACTGAAATAATAAAACTGATACATGAAATAAATACATGATCGCATAAAAAGCGATTCGTACAATCATGACAGGATATCACTAGTACATAGAAAATGTCTTCATAGATCAGGCGACTCAAAAATAAAGATGTGTGAGCTCTAGGAATCCAAGGGCAAGCTACAAATCCTCGTCCCCCGAAAGCTCCTCTCGCCGCAAAGGAGCATCGAACGGACTCTACAGAAAAAGAAACAACACATCAATCCACCATACAATAATGCATTCAAATATCTCATGGTAACTATGGACAAGAAAGATGAGTTACTTACAAGGCCGCCGCGTCTATACAATCGGTCGATCAATGCAGTGAGACCGTGCTTCTCTCCATATTGAGTCTCAAGGCCAGTCGGATCGCGATTTGTAATGGAGTGCTACAAAGAAAACAAAATGCTAACTGTTAGAAATATGATTGTCAATACAAAGAATATTTCAAAAAACTAAACAAGCAAAAAAAAAGAAAAACTTACAAAGTTCTCCAAATATGTCCTGTGGCGGCCACTCCCAAGATGATGGAACACTCCGATCTCGAGTCGTGCCCTCGCCGCCTCGTGCTACTGACTCCAATGACCTAGAGAATCTGTAGCCTCCCTCAGTCGGCGCTAGTCATCTACATCTAACCACTCGGGCTTTGCAGCCCCACTCTTGATTGCCTTACGTGTGTCGGATCGTCTATGTGACATGTATGCACGCATACAATCTATCATCCAGCCCATAGAGAATCTATCTACTACGGCTGGCACTGGAAACTTCTCGTGCAAGGATGCTACTATATAGTCCTTGCTCCCCTCCGGTATGTTCTTCCAATGATCCAAAACTTTGTGACGAAAAACTTGTTGGCACAACTCTCTCATGCGAGCCATTACCCTCCTCCCCTCATCATTCATGATGATGGCTCCTGACCTACTATCAACTAGATATCCATAACCCCCTAGAGTTTTCCTAAGATGGGTCCTCTCCCATCTACGTCCACGCTCCTGGGCATATGTAGGAGACCCCTGTGTATCTGGTGTACCGACGGGGGTAATATCTCTCGGAGTGGCACCCACAAGGGTACCACCTGTTGACGGTTGCGCAAAAGCTGGAGTAACTGGAGTAGATGTCCCCACAGGTGTGACAAATCCTAGAGGTGACGCAGCTCTAGCTGAACGACGAGACAGAGACACCGTGTCCGTGTCTCCACAGCATCCACGAGAGCGAGGAGTCACACCTGTATCCCATGTCGACTACGGGCTCACTGCTTCTGTTTCTCTGCAGCATTCCCCTGATCCCGATGTACTCCCTTCCTTTGGCCCAAGTCGTGAGCGTCGAGCTCATCTGCTCGAAGTTGAAGCATCCGATTGCGCTGAAGCAGAGCGCCCTGACGAAGACCAAGACAGCTCCTGGTCTGCCATCTCTCTGAATCTGACAATCTGGTCTGGAGACATGCGTGTGAAGATGTCCTGTAACTCCTCATCGCTCATCCCTCGACTCATCTTGAAAATGTCACCTGCACAGACAAAATGATATTAGAATAATCAATTCAAATCATAAAAAGCGCAGTAATATAAATCATTATAAAAAAATATCACTTAAAATGCATATCTTATGTACCCTTATAAGCGATTGGTCAACGAATTGAGTAAGTGGATGCTCCAAGTATAAAGTATCCTATGGTCCCATGTTAATCTCCTGACACAACTCCGCATACACTAGAAGGTCGATAGACATGTCACCACAAAAGAATGAGTTTGCCTTGTTCTCAAAGAATTCTTGAACTCTTGTATTTCCATCATTGTTAGCCGATGCTGACTCCAAGCTTTCAACAGCCTCCACCCCTTGCAATATCGACCCCTCTATTTGCATATTATCTTCATCTATGCTCGGAACATCACTTTGATCATATACTCTTGCACTTCGAGGAGTTGAAGGTATAACATACCACCATCGAGGTTGTCGGGGGTTTAGATAGAAGATTACCTGTTCACAAACACATACAAGAGAGTTCAAACCATTGTGACATAACCCATGTCGTAATACAATTAGCAAGAAAATGAGTCCATGCACCTGTTCACAATGGGCCGGCAACACAAAGGTGTCGTGAAAATCCGTCCATTTTTTTTTCGGAATCTATTTCGAGAAATCCAGATGGACCTTGTCGAACTGTTGCTCCAGCTCCTCCAAGTACCACTTTGAACCACTGCACATCGAATAGTATCATGGAGAAGCTATGGTAATCCACCGTAACAATACTTTGCAAGTTTCCAAAATACTCCATCCCATCCACAATCGTGTTTGGATCCGTTGCTCGTCGCCGGCTCTCTCGCTCGAACCTTGCCATGACACCACAGTCCATTGTGGAGCGCATTTTGTCAATACGCTCCACGTAAAAATACCGTCCGCGTGACCACACTGCACTATATATTTTGTAATGTACATTGAAACACTCAAATTACATGTCTTATATAAAATTTAGTTACGACAGATTCTAAATCCCTCATCACCTTTGGACTACATCTCCTCGAGAATTTCCACTCCTCCATTGAGACCTTTGTCCCTTTGTGAGACGCTGCGGTCAAGGCTCCATGCAGCGATCACATTGACATAAACTGCGGCATCTCCTCCATGCCTTTGGGATATAAAATCGGTTGATGATGCGTACTACATCGGAATTCAGCTCGCGCTTCCTCTCGATCTTGCCTAACGATTTGGTACTTGGCGAGCCACGTCTCCATAGAGGCATGGTGCAACATACAAAAGCGATTCACCTTCTCTTCCATTGAGGCATCCATTCTTTTTTCTACCCCATTTCCAACCACCACATCTCTAGTCAGTCTATTTACGTCCTTCAGCGACCATAGCATTTTATTGTCTGGTTCCATCGTTGGTAGCCATTGTGAAATATGCACTAGCGCCTCAGACACCAACCAACCTTCGGCCATGCTACCTTCTGGCCAAGCTCGTTGCCGCACAAAGCCTTTCAAGGTTTTCATGAAGCACTCCAAGAAGAACATCCATTGTGTATGGACAAGTCCAGCAATCTCCACTTCATCCACAAGATGCACAAGAAGGTGGATTTGTATCGTGAGCATGCTGGTGGGCAGGTATTTCTCAAAGAGACAGACCGTCTCCACTACTCCCCATCTCGCGGATTCAATAGAGGACGTCTTAATCTCCTTTTGTGAGATCCATTGCACCAAAGACAACAATCTATAAATGGCCCCGCCTATTTCTGGAGTAAGACTTCCTACGATCGCGATTGGTAGTACAAACTACCACAAATGAGAAAGCATTATGAATTTGGTCGTCTTAGAAAATGTGGACCTGAGAGAATGCATCATACTCGTCGGAGTGCGGATAGACTTGATTACATGCTTCACAATGCGCTCTTCTTTAGTGGACAAAACCCAAGGAGCACGAGAAAGCTGCATGCGACCATTAGCACTCGAGTGCCGCCAAAGCACCTCCATCTTACCTACCTCCTTCAAATCCATTCGTGCCCCTATAGTGTCTCTCTTTCCTATGATATGGTCCCATAACAAACTGCCCACATTCTTGAAAATAGGCATGGGATCCAACAAGTGGTTGACCTGTAAGTGGGTCCAATATGGCAACTCGTAGAAAATTGAGAACCACTGTATTCCATTTGGATGTGATTCCGCGTGGACCATTTTCAGCTCGTACCAACTTGCGGCGTTCATACGTGTTGGAGGTCGTCCAAGGAAACCTTCCCTGAGTTCATGATCCTCCGGCAAGAAAGTAGTGTGTCCTTGATATACCATCTTCTTCATGGTTCGTAACCTTCGGGAGTCTAACTGTGGCCCGCACAATGGACATGCATGATAACCTGAGGTAACCAGACCTGTTCTAACACCATGACCTAGTGAATACTTGGTTGAATAAGATAAAATATAGATATTACCAGCGAGAACGGAGGCTTGCTCACCTGAGCACTCTCCCAAACTCGGAAAGTCATGCATCGTCCATATGAGAATGGCTCGAATACTAGCTCACCGCCGGCCATCGCGCCTACTCATATCTTGCACGGTGACCCCCTCCTCCCACAAAATCTTAAGCTCATTGACTAATGGACGAAGATACACGTCCATATTTTTTACTTTGTAGCGGCCTAGGACAAGCAAGCTAAGGATGAGATGTCCTTTCTTCATAGAAAGCCATGGAGGGATATTGTAGTTGACAAGGACTATAGGCCACACACTGTAAGAAGTTGAGCGCAGACCAAATGGGTTCACGCCATCCATTGCAAGACCGAGCCGAAGATTCCTTGGCTCGAACGGACTCTGTAGAAAAAGAAACAACACATCAGTCCACCATACAATAATGCATTCAAATATCTCATGGTAACTACGGACAAGAAAGATGAGTGACTTACAGGGCCGCCGCATCTATACAATCGGTCGATCAATGCAGTGAGACCGTGCCTCTTTGCATATCGAGTCTCAAGGCCAGTCGGATCGTGATTTGTAATGGAGTGCTGCAAAGAAAACAAAATGCTAACTGTTAGAAACATGATTGTCAGTACAAAGAACATTTCAAAAAAATAAACAAGCAAACCAAATGAAAAACTTACAAAGTCCTCCAAATATGTCATGTGGCCTCCACTCCCAAGATGATGGACTACTCCGGCCTCGAGTCGTGCCCTCGCCGCCTCGCACTGCTGACTCCAACATCCTGGAGAATCTGTAGCCTCCTCCGTCAGTTGGCACCAGTCATCTGCATCTAACCACTCGGGCTTTGCAGCCCCACTCTTGATTGCCTCGTATGTGTCAGATCATCTATGTGACATGTATGCACACATGCAATCCATCATCCAGCCCGTAGAGAATCTATCTACTGCGGCTGGCACCGGAAACTCCTTGTGCAAGGATCCTACTATGTAGTCCTTGCTCCCCTCCAGTATGTTCTGACAATGATCCAAGACGTGGTGCCTAAAAACTTGTTGGCACAACTCTCTCGTGCGAGCTATCACCCTCCTCCCCTCATAATTCATGATGATGGCTCCTGACCTACTATCGACTAGATATCCATAACCCCCTTGAGTTTGCCTAAGATGGGTCCTCTCCCATTTGCATCCACACTCCTGGCCATATCCAGGAGACCCCTGTGCATCTGGTGTACCGACTAGGGTAATATCTCTCGAAGTAGCACCCACAGGGGTGCCACCTGACGGCTACACAAAAGCCAGAGTAACTGGAGTAGACGTCCCCACAGGTGTGACAAATCCTGGAGGTGATGCAGCTCCAGCTGAACGACGAGACAGAGACACCGCGTCCGTGTCTCCACAACATCCACGAGAGTGAGGAGTCGCACCTGTATCCTGTGTTGACTGTGGGCTCACTTCCTCTATATCTCTGCAGCATCCCCCTGATCTTGATGCACTCCCTCCCTCTGGCCCAAGTCGTGAGCATCGAGCTCATCTGCTCGAAGTCGAAGCATCCAATCGCGCTGAAGCAAATCTAGCAGAGCGCCCAAATGAAGACCGAGACAGCTCCTAGTCTGCCATCTCTCTGAATCTAGCAATCTGGTCTGGAGACATGCGTGAGAAGATGTCCTGTAACTCCTCATCGCTCATCTCTCGACTCATCCTGAAAATGTCACCTGTACAGACAAAAAATGATGTTAGAATAATCAATTTAAATCATACAAAGCACAGCAATATAAATCATTTTTAAAAAATCTCACTTAAAATGCATATCTTATGTACCCTTATAAGTGATTGGTCAACGAGTTGAGTAAGTTGATGCTCCAAGTATGAAGTATCCTATGGTCCCATGTTAATCTCCTGACACAACTTCGTACACTGGAAGGTCGATAGACATGTCACCACAAAAGAATGAGTCTGCCTCATTCTCAAAGAATTCTTGGACTCCTATATTTCCATCATTGTTAGCCGATGCTGGCTCCACGCTTTTGACAGCCTCAACCCCTTGCAATATCGACCCCTCTATTTACATATTATCTTCATCTATGCTCAGAACATCGCTTTGATCATATACTCTCGCACTTTAGGGAGTTGAAGGTATAACATACCACCATCGAGGTTGTCAGGGGTTTGGATAGAAGATTATCTGCTCACAAACACATACAAGAGAGTTCAAACCATTGTGACATAAACCATGTCGTAATACAATTAGTAAGCAAATGAGTCCATGCACCTGTTCACAATGGGCTGGCAACACAAAGGTGTCACGCAAATCTGTCCATTTATTTTTGGAATCTATCTCGAGAAATCCAGATGGACCTCATCGAATTGTTGCTCTAGCTCCTCCAAGTACCACTTTGAACAACTGCACATCGAATAGTATCATGGAGAAGCTACGGTAATCCACCGTAACAATACTTTGCAAGTTCCCAAAATACTCCATCTCATCCACAACCGTGTTTGGATCCGTTGCTCATCGCCGGCTCTCTTGCTCCAACCTTGCCATGACACCATAGTCCATTGTGGAGCGCATTTTGTCAATACGCTCCACGCGAAAATGCCGTCCACAAAACCACGCTGCACTATATATTTTGTATTGTATATTGAAACGCTCAAATTAGATGTCTTATATAAAATTTAGATACGACAGATTCTAAACCCCTCATCACCTTTGGACTACATCCCCTCGAGAATTCCCACTCCTCCATTGAGACCTCTGTCCCTTCGCGAGACGCTGCGGTCAAGGCTCCATGCAACCATCACGTTGACATAAACCGCAGCATCTCCTCCATGCCTTCGGGATATCGAATCGATCAATGATGCGTACTACATCGGAATTCAGCTCACGCTTCCTCTCGATCTTGCCTAGCGATTTGGTACTTGGCGAGCACGTCTCCATAGAGGCATGGTGCAACATACAAAAGCGATTCACCTTCTCTTCCATTGAGGCATCCATTCTTTTTTCTACCCCATTTCCAACCACCACATCTCTAGTCAGTCTATCATTGTCCTTCAGAGACCATAGCATTTCATTGTCTGGTTCCACCGTTGGTAGCCATTGTGAAATATGCACTAGTGCCTCAGACACCAACCAACCTTCCACCATGCTACCTTCTGGCCGAGCTCGTTGTCGCACAAAGCCTTTCAGGGTTTTCATGAAGCGCTCCAAGAAGAACATCCATCGGGTATGGACAATCTAGCAATCTCCACTTCATCTACAAGATGCACAAGAAGGTGGATTTGTATCGTGAGCATGCTGGTGGGCACGTATTTCTCAAAGAGACTGACCGTCTCCATTGCTCCCCGCCTCACGGATTCAATAGAGGATGTCTTAATCTCCTTCTGTGAGATCCATTGTACCAAAGACGACAACCTGTAAATGGCCCTGCGTATTTCTGAAGTGAGACATCCTTCGATCGCGATCGGTAGTACAAACTGCCACAAATGAGAAAGCATTATGAATAATTGCTACATTCCAAATAGCAAAATGCCCATGCTAATTACAATCCATTCGTAGTACAAACCTGACATATCTTATGCCAGTCATGGGATTTTAGCCCTGATAATTGGTCGTCTTTAATTTAGAAAATGCAGACCTGAGAGAATGCATCATACCCGTCAGAGTGCAAATAGACTTGGTTACTTGCTTCACAATGCGCTCTTCTTTAGTGGAAAAAACCCCAGCACTCAACCATCAGCACTCGACTGCGGCCAAAGCACCTCCATCTTACCTACCTCCTTCAAATCCATTCGTGCCCCTATAGTGTCTCTCTTTCCTGTGATGTGGTTCCATAACAAGCTGCCCACATTCTTGAAAATATGCATGGGATCCAACAAGTGGTTGACCTGTAAGTGGGTCCAATATGGCAACTCGTAGAACACTGAGAACCATCGCATTCCATTTGGATGTGATTCCGCATGGACCATTTTTAGCTCGTACCAGCTTGCGGCATTCATACGTGTTGGAGGTCGTCCAAGGAAACCTTCCCTGAGTTCATGATCCTCCGGCAAGAAAGCAGCGTGTCCTTGATATACCATCTTCTTCATGGTTCGTGACCTTTGGGAGTCTAACTATGGCCCGCACAATGGACATGCATGATAACATGAGGTGACCAGACCTATTCCAACACCATGACCTAGTGAATACTTGGTTGAACGAGATGAAATATAGATATTACTAGCGAGAACGGAGGCTTGCTCACCTGAGCACTCTCCTAATCCCGGAAAGTCATGCATCATCCACATGAGAATGGCTCGAATATTGGCTGACCGCCGACCATCGCTCCTGCTCATATCTTGCATGGTAACCCCCTCCTCCCACAAAATCTTAAGCTCATCGACTAATGGACAAAGATACACGTCCATATTTTTTACTTTGTAGTGGCCTGGGAGGAGCAAGCTAAGAATGAGATGTCCTTCCTTCGTAGAAAGCCATGGAGGGATATTGTAGTTGACAAGGACTATAGGCCACACACTGTAAGAAGTGTCTTGTCTCTCTCATTCCTTTTTCTCTCTCCTCTCCCTCTCTCATTTCCTTTTCTCTCTCCTCTCCCTCTCATTCCTCTCCTTCTCTCTCTCTCCTCTCTCTCTCATTCCTCTCCCTCCCTTGCCGTCTCTCATTCCTTTTTCTCTCTCCTCTCTCTCTCATTCCTTTTTCTCTCTCCTCTCTCTCTCATTCCTTTTTCTCTCTCCTATCCCTCTCTCATTGGCATGGGAGGTTGGAATACACAAGGAGGGAGGTTGGAATACAGAAGGCTTACAATGCAAAGTCAAAACACTACAGGGTAGAGGAGTCTGTAAAAAATAGCTATCAATTAGGCGACACTTTTTGGGTACTGGCATGGGCTAACAATATAAGCAACTTGGACCAATACCATTTCGCAAGTGAGCTATTGCCTTATTAATGTTAAGTATCACTTTACTGGCTCCTTTACCCTAAATGTACTAAAGAAATCTGGACAACCAGACTAGCATTAGGTCCAAGGATGATTATTGAAATGCAGATCATTCATTAGTTTTGAAGCCACAAAAAGGTCGCATCTAACGCTACAGCATCAACCTCAGATTTTTGCAAATCCTCACCCACCAGCAAAGCACCATACAGACTGCCAGATTGCAGCTGCTGTGTCAGTTCCTCAACCAATTGGTTATCTTACTTTCACCCTTACTGTCAGAGAGCTAAAACCTACATGAAGAATTTGATTACTCCAACTCAAACCTCATTACCACACAAGCTACCTCATTGAGCTAATTTCACTGTGAACATCATTGAGATAAATCCCTTGGAACTAAGTAAACTGCCATAATGATTTACCAAGAAATATTCCAGCATGTCAATTCTGATTATGCTATTCTTTAAGCAAAACATAAGAGAGAGCTTGCACCTAGCCAGCTTCTTAGAAAGGTGCCCTTTACAAAAACTATCCCCCTTGCACCTTACCTTAAGATTGATAATCTGTCTAGTAAAGGCTCTTATTGCCTTAGCTGGCTTTTATAAACACACAAGAAGCTATATACAAAAAGGTGGCATGTGTTATATTGAAAACTTCAGACTCCCTAGCTCATTAATCACGTAGATCCATGGCTTTAACAAAGTTAACAGGTAGCATACCCAAAGTGCTGCCATCACCAAAATTGGTGCCTTTAGCAGACATCTCAATGGTAGACCTGCCAAAGTGCATGCGCACACACACCTCCTGTGCTTTGCCTTTCTCCATGTCCTGTGAAATGTCAATGACAATACTACCCTCTAGTTGACAACCTTCAGTAGTTGTGTATGAAGGATTTACCTCTTTTGTACTTCTGTATAAAGAGAGTTTCATCTTTTTCTAGTTGTGATATATGGGGTAGTATGTATGTCCTACACTCTAATCAATGAGAACTACATCATCCATCTTGACATGCACTGAGAAAACATTTTTGCACATGGCATTGCCATCATCATCCAAGAAAAGGTAACTCAATCGATCAACTCCATCTCTGAAATATTTTGCACAGTGAATCCCGTATGTTTTCCTGGAAACCCTGCATGATATGGGCTGCTTTGACATGCTAAATAACATAGCCCCTTGACAAATTGCATTGCCAGGATCTGGGGGATTGTATATTCTTCTAACCTTCCCTTCAAAAGCTTCACGAACTCTTTTTAGCAGATATGGTGAAGCTGAGAAGCCTCCCACCAGCAGGATTGCCTTTATTCCATGGACCAATTGTTCCTGTATCAAGTCTATAACGTTCTGAACTTCAGGATTCATTATGTGTTTCAAGTCCTGACATGATAATGTCAGCTCCCCATATTCATGCTGAGGATACCCAGCTTTTAGATCCTCCTTGGACCACATGTCTGCAAGGGCGTGTGGCAAATCATTCTCAGCAAATGGTGTGTCCATTCCATCGAAGGTACACTTAATGGACTGCCATGCTTGTAACAGCTTGAAACGGTAGGATGGCTTTGTCTTCAGAAAGATAGGTAAACAAGGGATTTTGGCACTCAAGAAAGAGAGGAAATTCTCATCAACAAAGACACCACCTCTAAGGCATCCAGTACTCTTTGTAGCTTCCTTCACTTCAAAATTTGTACCAGGAACTTTCTCATGCACAACCAAATCAATAGTGGCTCCGCCCACATCAACCATAGCAAACCTTTCCCCTTCTCTGATGGACAGGAATCTAGCATTTTAGAGACAATGCAAAGATGCATCCTCTGGCTCCAGAACTACTCTTAATGGATGAGGGCTTGCATCCTCTGAGCATGTTCTGCTTGACACTCCCTTGACCATACTAGTTTCCTGAGCACATTTCCTCATCTTTTGCTTGGCAGCTTCTGCCCATATTGCTAGCACGGTAAGATACCATTGAATATCCTTCATCATCAATTGCCCACCATACCTGTCCCTTAGGTAATGCAAGATAAATTGTGATATTTTCTTGAGGTAGTCGACGATGAGAGACTCAGTTGAAAGGCCTTGAGGAAGAGCCTTCGATTTGGATTGACCTTTGTAAGGAGCTTGTTCTGCTAGATATAACTTGAAACCACTCATGAAATTACTTCCGCAAGGAAGCGATTGCGTGCATGCGACACTTGTCTTGATGGCAATCTCATCAGTAAGATAGCTGCTATCAGGACTGTTTGAATCATCACCAGCTTCTGATCCATGCCAGTCTCTCTTCGCTGGAGGTTGCAGAAGATATCGATGTGGACGTCGAAGGCGAGGAGATAGGACGGTATAGCAAGCTGGCCTGTGTTTTGCAGTAGGGCACAGAGCAGGCCTCACACTGCAGGGGCCAGTCGCGGTTGATGTCGTGCACAGATGTGGATGTCGGGCAGGGGCCATACCCTCTCTTGCTCTATTTGCCTATTATGTTTAACATGTTATCTCTTTTTCTCTCTCCTCTCATTCTCTCTTTTTTTTCTCTCTCCTCTCCCTCTCTCATTTCCTTTGGCTCTCTTCCTCTCCTTCTCTCATTTCTTCTCCCTCCCTCTCCCTCTCTCATTTCCCTATTATGTTTTCGTCTCTCCCCCCTCTCCCTCTCCCTCTCTCATTCCCTCTCCCTCTCCCTCTCCCTCTCTCATTTTCTCTCTCTTCCTCCCCCTCCCTCTCTCATTTCCTCTCCCTCTCCCTCTCCCTCTCTTTAATTTCCCTCTCTTTCTCCCTCTGCCTCTCCCTCATTTCTTCTCCCTCTCTCATTACATACAAATTATACAAAAAATAAATAAATAAGAGAGAGAATACACTCTCCCTCTCTCATTCCCTCTCTCATTCTCTCTCTCTCTTCCTCTCTTTCTCTATCATTTCCTCCCCCTCCCCCTCCCTCTCTTTAATTTCACTCTCTTTCTCCCTCTCCCTCTCCCTCATTTCTTCTCCCTCTCACATTATATACAAATTATACAAAAATTAAATAAATAACAGAGAGAATACACTCTCCCTCTCTCTCATTCTCTCATTTTATCCCCCTCCCTCTTCCATTTCCTCCCTCTCACTCTCCCTTCCTCCCCCTCTCTCTCCCTCCCCCATTTCCTCCCTCTCCCTCTCTTTCTCTCTCATTTCCTCTCCCTCTCTCAATATATATACACAAATTAAAAAAGCAAAAGGGAGAGGGGGAGAGAGAATGCACTCTCCCTCCCTCTCCCTCTCTCATTTCCTCCCCATCCCTCTCCCTCTCCCTCTCTTTCTCTTTCTCTCCCTCTCTCGTTTCCTCCCCCCTCCCTCTCCCTCGCTTTTACTTTCGCTTTCTCTTTCTCTTTCTCTTTCTCTCCCTCTCTCTCCCTCTCTCTTGTTCTCTCATTTCATCCCCCTCCCTCTTCCATTTCCTCCCTCTCCCTCTCCCTCCCTCCCCCTCCCTCTCGCTCTCCCTCTCTTTCTCTTTCATTTCCTCTCCCTCTCTCAATATATATACACAAATTATAAAAGAAAAAGGGAGGGGGAGAGAGAGAATGCACTCTCCCTCCCTCTCCCTCTCCCTCTCCCTCTCTTTCTCTTTCTCTCCCTCTCTTATTTCCTCCCCCTCCCTCTCCCTCTCTTTCTCTTTCTCTTTCTGTTTCTCTCCCTCTCTCTTTCTCTTTCTCTCCCTCCCTCTCCCTCTCCCTCTCTTTCTCTCTCATTTCCTCTCCTAAACAAGCAAAACAAAAAGAGAATTAAACCCTAAACAAGAAAAAGAAGGAGAGAATGGACTCACCGATGAGATATGGCGAGCGTTTGGCGGCTCCTCTTTGTGATGAAGGCTCCTCCTCTCCTTCGCGAACGACAGCGGCGGCGGCGGCAAGCCTTCTTCCTCTCCCTATCTCATGATGGTCGCTCTCTCTCTCGCTCTCCCTCTCAAAACAATCGATGAAAATGCGAAAATGATTCCGCACTCGATTTCGGCCTGTTTTTTTTCCCTATGGGGCATCGCTATCCTGCATCACTACCCATCGTCGCTATAGGTTTAAATCCTTGTAGTGAATTTGTGCATGGCATTCATCATATGAGCTACGGAGTTTGTTGCAACTTATGGTAGAGTGCACATGAGGACCAATCCAAGAGGTATTTTCATTGTGGTAATGTCTCGGCTTTCTAATGAAAGTTGAAATTGGTCATATCCTGAATATAGATCGCCCATAGAATAAATTGCTCTACCTACAAAAGCTTCAGCAAACTCGTCAACAATTGGACCCAAACCAACATTTCGGATTGTGACACGATTAATAGGCTGTAAATCTTGGATGAATCATAAAGATCCATTTTTCTTGGGTACGGTAAACCATCAATTTGACTAAGGTGCTGAAGAAGGTTCTAATATATTCATTATGATCTTTTCATTTAGAAGTTCCAGTAATTTGGGCAAATGCGCCCTTGGAACATGAATAGGCTTGACGTTCCAAGGCACATGTGCACAATATTTGGATCCACATAGCCTATTTCATTTGGTTGAAATGCAAAAGCTTTTTCATGTTTCATTAGTAAGACGATACCTTAGTCTACTCCAAACAGGAAGAAGACCATGAACCCCAGCTTCACATTGTCCTTGAGATAATGAGGGCACAGAAGCTTTATGCCAAAAAGAAGAAGTGTGTGTTCTTCAAACGACAGATTGAATATCTGGGATTCATTGTATCAGTTGAAGGAATTTCAGTAGATCCAACCAAAGTCAAAGATGTTCTGGAGTGGCCAATACCAGCAAAACTCTCAAGGAAATACACAGTTTTCTTGGATTGATGAGATGGTACAGAGTCTTTATAAAAAACTATGCTTTGATTGCAGCGCTGCTGACC